>NC_067420.1:18900652-20150652 GCF_009764475.1 Pristis pectinata
GGTAAATAACTTGTCAAAACTTGTCTATATGTGAACAAGCACACATTAAGAATGTTTACTTTCAATGCAAGTTTTCTTTGCTCAATAAAATACTTTGTTTCTTAGCTTAGTTCACTGGCTTTGTCTGGATAACTTAGTGAGTGTATGAGGGAGCAATACTGAGACGGGGAGCTGAGCTTGTCTCAGGGCTCCATGTTTTTCTACCACTCGAATGTTTACCCACAGTGATATTCTTTCCACTACAACCTAGGCTTCTCCAAATAAAAACAAACAATTATATTCAATGTCACTACTTATACTTTCCAACATAATGCTTCTGCTTCTTAAATCGCCATGTTGTGCCCAACAAGACAATTTAAGAAGCAGAGCACAGATTTGCTGATTTGCCAACACTTGCCTTAAGGAATTTACCTACCACATCAGTACTTGTTTCTAACTATCACAGGAACAGCTTGGTGAGGAATTTCTGCCAGTGAGAAGAGTCAAGTAAAAGATAATACTGATATATGTATTTTAACTAACTAAATTTGCCTCATTTTTAATTAATAACATATTTAAAAGTTTTAAGTAATTTAATTTTTCTTAAGTTTTAACCAGCATTCATGGTCTTGTCAGCTTTGATGGTTAAAGCTGAGGAACATTTCTGTCACTGTTTTGGGGATGGGGATGTTCACCAGTGATTGCACAATGATCAATTCCATTTGCAACTCTTCAGCAAATGAAGCAATCCATGCTTGCATGCAGAAAAACCTTGACAACATTCAAATAAGGCTGAGAAGTAGCAAGTAAAATTTCCGCCACAAAAATGCCAGGCAAAGGTGATCTCCAAGAAGGGACAGCCTAACCACTTACCCTTGACGTTCAATGGTACCTTCAATATTATCTCCTTATCCCTTACCCATTGACATCCAGTGTTTCATTATTGACCAGCCTTGTAAATGTGGCTACAGAAGCAGGTCAGAGGCTGGGTGTTCCACAATGAATGTCTCACCTCCTGATACTTTAAAGCCTTTCCACCATCTGCAAAGCTCAAGTCAGGAGTGTGATGGACAACTCTCCACTTGCCTGGATGAGTACTATTCTAATAATTATCAAGAAGCCTGATACCATGCAGACTTCTTGACTGGCACCCCATTAACCACCATCAGTCAGTTACTGCAAATCAGTCACTGTACCATGGCATACAGTGGCTGCAATGTCTACCATCTACAACATGCGCTACAGTTACTCCCCTGGGGAACTCAAACTGCACCTTCCAGACCAGCAATTTCTGTTACCAAAATACCAAGGGTAGCAGGCATGTGGAAACACTAACATCTGCAGTTTCCACTCAGTTGCACACAATCCTGACTTGGAAACACAAAAATGGGTGTAAGTCCTGGAACTCTACTCAGTAGCTCTCGGGAATACCTTCACCAGAAGGACTGCAGAAGTTCAAACAGCTCACAACCACCTTCTCAATATCAATAAATGCTGGTCCTGCCAGTGAAGCCCAGATCCTGAAACATTAACAGGCATGGTAGTGTAGTGGTTAGCATAACACTATTACAGCACCAGAAACCTGGGTTCAATTCCGGCCACTGTCTGTAAGGAGCTTGTACGTTCTCCCTGTGTCTGCGTGGGTTTCCTCCAGTGCTCCGGTCTCCTCCCACATCCCAAATACCTGCAGGTTAGGAAGTTGTGGACATGCTAATGTTGGCACCAGAAGCATGACGACACTTGCGGGCTGCCCCCAGAATACTCCATGCAAAATGTGTATTTCACTGTGTGTTTCAATGTGCTTGTGACTAATAAAGATATCTTATCTTATCTTGAATGTATTCATGTTTCAGTGTGATGATCTCTGATCAGAAGCAGCTAATGTAATGTCATTGACACATTAACTCTGCTTCTCTCTCTACAAATGCTGCCTGACTTGCTGACAATTTCCAGCTGAATTTTTCCTTTAGATGGTTTGCTGCTTGTGGATCACACAATGTTTTAGCTAGCAAATATGTAGCTCAGTGTGGCAAAACAGGCATCAAGTCGCTTTCAATGAGGATTGATATCACCATTATGTGCTCTTTCTGACTTGCATTAAGTGAACAATTCACTGTTACAAGCAATGTGGCAATATTGAAATCATGACTTCTGATCAAGACTACATACAGTGACTGAGAGCTGAAAGATGTTTTGTAATTGAATATCCAGTCCAGGTACTTGCTACAGATCGTTCAGTTTTTTCTATGTGGAATTAATTTATGTATTTTGCATCAAGCTGTGAGACTCAACATCTCAAGCCAGAGAACATTTGTGGCACCTGAAGTCCATGCGTCACAACAGTTAAGGAGATCCAAGGATCGGAAACTCATTTGCATGAAGTGCACCTTTTCAAAGAGGAAGCATAACTGCATTCAGTTACACAAACTAAACTTATTTAGAAAGAAGAGAAACGATGAGCATTTTTGTAATACTTATGGTATTCAAACAGCTCTGATTGGGTAAAATATAGCCAGCCATGTGAGGTATACGTGATATCACCACCATATAAAGTGCAACTACATCGTGTAAGCTTGTTTCCACCATAGGTTCTTGATCTGTGTGTTTCTGGCTGTAAACCTGTGTGTCTCACAATAAAGTATGCCATGTTCAAGTAACACTTGCGTTCTGAGTATTTGAACTGGCAAAGTATCAAGCTAAGTAATGGAATCTGCACTCTGAGCACATGACACACTGACCATATTTCCATAATTTTTCAAGATCATTTCTCTTCAACTTTATAACATTGTTTGATTTTTCTGTCTCGCTTCATTTATTGGTAAAACTCATCCATGCCCTTCTTTTCTTTAAACTTGACTATTCTAATGCATGCCTTGCCTCTCTTGTGTTCCAATCTATGAAAAACTTTTTTGCCTCTGTCATAATTCACACCAAATCCTGTTCATTCATTTCTCCTGTGCTTACTGGCTTACTTTGCCTCCTAATTAAGCAACACCTTGATTCCTGAAATCCTCATGCTTGTTTTCAAATCTTTCTTTATGAATTGCTCCAACTCTTTGAGATATTTTAACTCCAATACTGGCCTCTTGAACATTGACAGACTTTAACTGCTGCAGCCTTACCGAGGGGTATGCTCTAGAATTCCCTTCCCAAGCCTTTCCACCTTTCTACCTCTTAAGACCCAAATGTTTGACCAAGTTTTTGGGTTGTCAGTTAAGTGACTTGGTTGTACATGATGATCCAAATGTTCCACATCTCCAGCTTCATTATGAAGAGTGGCAAGTACCAGTGCATGATTTCTTTTAATGTAAAGTAGCAGCTGTACACCAGTAACCATTCATGCTTGGCAAAGAGGAGTCTTACTGCAGTGACTCCCTCTTCTGGACTTCAGAGTGGCAAAATCTGTGATAAAGTCTTGGACAATTGTGTAAGTCTAGGACACGGGGCCATTTGTACAGCTGAGTGCCAGCCAATCTCAGTGAGAACCCATAACAACTAGTTGTTCAGGTCTGCATGAATTTCAAGGCTTTGAACAGTCTAGCTCTACTAATTACAAAGGACAAAACAGATTATAGGAAAATATTTTTAAAAATGCACGTGATGGAAACTTGAAACAAAAACAGAAAATGCTGGCTTCACTCATCAGTGGAAAGATAGTTTATGTCTTTGACCCAGAGCATTAACTCTGTTTCTCTGCCCATAGATATTGCTTGACCAACTGAGTCTTTACAGCATTTTCTGTTTTTGGAACAGATTAAATAAGGTTTATGAATGATAAAATTGTAACTTTTACACTGAGACATTTATATCTCTTGGATTGAGTCTTTGATGAACAACAGAGGTCCCTCTGAATGTGGAATATCCTCTGTAGATGAGGGCAGTCAATAAAGAAAAGGAACCTGAAGCCATAAAAACAAAACCAAAAATTATCTATAAGTATGTGAATAGGAAGAGGAGGAAAAACAGGGCCAATTAGAGAAAAGAAAGGAAAGTTACTGATGGAGGCGGAGTGTGTGCTGAAGGTACAAAATGAATAAATTGATATTGACCAAGGAAGGTAATGTTGATAGTCTCAGCAAAGGAAGATGTGATTAAGGTCTGGATGGGCTAAAGCTTTGATTATAGAAGGTATTAGAAAGGTTAGCTCCATTTAAAGTGAATGAATCACATGAGCTAGATGCATTTGGGTTTGCAGTGGGAAGTAAGGGAGGAAATTGCATAGGCTCTAGCCATCGTCTTCCAAAGGCGTAGTGCAAGTGGATTAAAAGATTGTAAATATTATACCTCTTGTTCAAAAAAGAGTACAGGATTTATCCCAGTGATTGCAAAGCACCCAGTTTATCTTGGTGGGAAAATTCAAGAGGCAATAATGGTTGGAATTAGCAGTCCCTGAGATAAATGAGAATTGATTAGAGAATGCTAATGTGGATTATTATAGGCAAATAGAGTCTAACTAAATTGATAAAGAGATTTTGATGAAGTAACATAGGATTAATGAGATGTAGGCAGGTATCTTCATCAAGATGTGCATTCAGCTGCTGCACTAACATTGACTAAAGAATCTACCCAGCATTCAATGAGAAACCACAGGACCTCTTCAAAGCAATGTTTAAAAAGAACACACTGTGAGCTGAAGAATCTGCCAGAAAGCCCATTTTCTTACACGAACAAGAACAAAATTTGTTATCTGTTATCTCCACAAAGACTACAGTCAGACCACTTCTAAAGTTTCAGTAGAATAAAAAAAACTTCCAAGTGCTGACAATCTCAGATCTTCTCCTCATCAAAACAACCTGTCTTGCGCCAAGAGAATAGTTGAAATAATAGACTAGGGAGGGGTTTGTTACAATCAATTGTCACACGTGATTCCTGTCGTTTAATAAAACAGGCGTATCAGGTGCAATCTTTGGTAACAAGTCTAATCAACCCGCAGAGACAGGAACAACAACTGTGCTGAATCATCAATCAAGAGCTAAAAGCATTTTTAGAGTACAAAGTATGCAGTAATATGTGGTATTTTCTTACAGTTTGCAACATTTTCTACCATATCATATTACTTGGTGGTTTCTTGTAATAATCTTTAGTTACAGAAAATTATTTGTAGTTGTTGTACTTGTTTTCAATAAACTCTTGAGTTCTCAGTTGTACTGTCATGTGAGACTTGGTGAGTGTTACTTAGTTGGGTCCAGCATGAACACAGAAATGGGTCTGAGGGGGTAAACTGTCTTAAGGATGCCGAGTTGATTTTGGTCAGTGAGTAATCTTGAAAGGATAGACCACTAGTACAGAACACTGCAGGAACCCATCATGTCCATTTGTTATCCAACTATACTAATCCTATTTTCCAGCCCTTGGCCTGTAGCCTTCTATGCCTTGGCAATTCAAGTGCTCAGATAGATAATCAAAGTTGTGAGAGTCTCTGCCTCCACCACCCACTCAGGCAGTCCATTCCAGACACCAACCACCCTCTGGGTGAAAAAATTCTTCCTCAGATCCCCTCTAAACCTTCAACCACTTACGTTAAAGCTCTGCACTTCAGTTTTATGCCCTTCTGTTATGGAGGAAACTTTCTTTCTAACTATCCTATCGATATCCCTCATAATTTTCTGTACCTCGGTCAGGCTCCCCCCCCCTCAGCTTCCTCTGTTCCAAGGATAACAAACCCAACGTATCCAGTCTCTCCTCGTAAATGAAATGCTCTAATCCAAGCAACATCTGATAAGCCTTCTCTGCCCCACTCCAGTGCAATCACATCCTCCCTATAGTTTGGTGACCAGAAATTTACATGGTATTCAAGTTCTGACCTAACCATAACTTCCCTAGTCTTACATTCTATGCACTGTCTAAACTGCCTTCTTAGTTACCTTATCTATTTGTGCTGTTACCTTTAGGGATCCTTGGACCAAAATACCTCTGGTCCTCAATAGTCCCAAGAGATCTACCATTCATTTATATCCTAGCCTTATTAGTTCTCCCAAAATGCATCATCTCACACTTATCAGGATTAAATTCCATCTGCCAATGCTCTATCCATCTTACCAACTGATCAATGCTGTACTGTAGCCTAAGACTCCCTTCCTCACTATCAATAACACCATCAATTTTCATAACATCTGTTAACTTACTAATTATACCGCTTACATCCTCAAATTGTTAATGTATATAACAAATGACAAAGTCCAGCAATGATCCTTGTGGTACGCCTCTGACCATGGGCTTCTAATGACAAAAACAACCCTCTAACATTGCCTTCTGCCTCTTATTACCAAGCAGATTTGCCAACTTGTCCTGAATTCCATGGGTTCTAAGCTTTTGAATAAGTCTCCCATGTGGGAACTTGTAGACTATATTAACTACACTGTCCTCATCCATACACTTTTTTAGTCTTTAAAAAATTCAGTCAAATGGGTCGGACAGTATCTCCCCCTTACAAAGCCATTTTGACTATTTTTGATTAATCCCTCCATTTTCAACATAGATTAATCCTAATTGAAGAAATGCAACAGGCATAAACCAGATAATTATAGGCCTGTGAGTTTAACATCAGTGATAAGGAAGTCATTGGGAAAACTTCCCGACCACTGATGTTAAACTCACGGGGTTGTAATTACCTGGCTTATCCCTGCTATATTTTTTGAATAAAGGTATCACATTTGTTGTCATCCAGTTATCTGCTGCCTCACATGAAGCCAGCAAAGATTTAAAAACTTAGGACCCAGCAAACACCTTGCTTGCCTCTCAAAGGATAGATCAAAGAATAAACCTGGAGATTTAATCAACTTTAAGCCTGCTGAGATATCTAATACCCCCTCTTTAATGGTAATTTGTTCTAGAATTTCCCTATTTCCCCCTCCCCGAATAGTCCAACTACAACGCAGAATACTTTTGCAGCTGACAAGCCTGAAATACAGCTGTCTCTCCAAACTGTGTCATAAGCTCGCAAATGTTTGGTAAGGACAATATCAGCTTTCAGTCTGAGCTGCAATGTGCCTTCAACTGTTGGTGTAATTGATAGGATCTGCCATTAATTGAAGTTACGGCTGTGCTCTTTATCATCAGTGGGAGTTCAGACTGGAGTGAGGACCCAAGGATAGATTTTGTCCACCAAGAACAAATGTCTGTCCTGTGTGGCAGCTGAAACAAGGCCAGCAGCAGCAGGTGTCTTGAAATGAATGAGTAAAGTGAGCTTTCCATTAATCGATCATTTGCCACACAATTTAGACCTAACAGAAGTAATTGTCAGTTCATGCAGAAATCTCAGATCTAAATGAACCAGGAGTAGCACATGGATGGTTTATCATTCTCTTAACTTTCAGGAAGTATGTGTGATGCCTGCTGCTCTCTGCTCAAGGAGAAGTTAAATTCCTTTTTCTTTAATTAGGTAGACCCCCGTGTGTTGGGAAGATCTGCAAAATGCAATATGTGGTATATACCAGTTAGCTCCTCCTGGTAAGATCATTAGGCTGCGTAGTTCAGGGTGACATCAACCTTCATGAACAGGCAGAGAACCCAGGCATGGGTGTGTTTCTGAAGTTTTGCTTGTGGTAGGAGAGAAAGCTTTCTCTTGTCAGTGACTTAGAACTCTTGGCTTCTGGAATTATTGTTCTTTGGATAGATGAAGGTAAAGGGTGGTAGACTGTTAATATGAATCAGAGTCTTTCTATTCCTCCTCCATAAGGGAAGCCTTGCTTTGTCTTTTTTCCTTCTGCATCTAGTAGTGCAGGACCAGTGCCAAGACTCCTATATTCCAAATCACAACAGGCAACCTTCAAATCAATTATTCCAAGACTACCACAACAGTCATGGTAGAACTTTATAAAACTTTGATTAGGCCACAGCTGTGTGCACTATTGTGTGCACTATAGGAAATATATGATTGCACTAGAGAGGGAGAAGAGGGGATTTACCAGGATGTTGCTTGGGATGGAATGTTTCAATTATGAGGAAAGACTGGATAGGCTGGATTTATTTTCTTTGGAGCAGACGAGGCTGAGTGAGACCTGACAGAGTTATATAAAATTATGAGGAGGTGGGGTAGATAGAGGAGATGGAATAAAACTTTTCTTCTTAACAGAAATATTTAAAACCAGAGGGTATGGATTTAAAGTAAGGAGTAAGAGGGTTAGAAGGTACTTGAAAAAAAATCACCCAGAGGGTGGTTGTGATCTGCAACGCATTGCTTGAGAAGGTGGTGGAGACAGGTACTTTCACAATATTTAAGAAGTATCAGGATGACCACTTTAATCATCAGAGCAAAGAGGATTACTGTCTAAGTGCTGGAAACTGGGACAAGTATGGATGGGTACTTGATGGTCGGTATAGATGTGATGGGCCAAAGGGCCTGTTCCTGTGCTGTAAGACTCTGACTGAGTCTCCAGACTCCTTCAATTTTGATCCAAGCTTGAAATAACTCCCAAGAAAGTTTTCAAGTAATTGATGATGCCTTTGAACAACTTAGGTGATGCGGTTGTCCTGACTACTTTGATCTGCTTTCCTGTGCGTGGCCAATCAAATGCTGAAGTTCATATACATGAATCAAGTTCACAAGGGAAGAATCAATTGGAAATATGATGTAGATGTGTGCATGATATGGCATGATCATAGGTCACATTATATGTAATAAAGTCACAATTGCCAATAACAACAGTTTCATCAGGCATTTATAGTTTCTTGAGCAACAAACAATCTGCTGGAAGAATTCAGCAGGTTATGCAACTGGGTTTCTACCCAAAATGTCAACAGTTCCTTTCCTCCCACAGATGCTGTTCAGCCCACTGAGTTCCTCTAGCAGATTGTATGCTGCTCCAGATTGCAGCATCTGCAGTCTCTTGTGTCTTCATTTATAGTTTCTGACTATTTTATAGGAAGAAGCAGAGATGATATGAGGATTTTTTTTTAGTTGCCACAAAGTTGTGATCAAAAGGGTGCTGGAAACATATGCAAGGCTTGAGGGAATGAGTAGGAAAGTGGAATTAATTGGATAGATCTCTCAAAGAAATTTCACACCTTTAATTCTACGACCATCTGATATTGCCTACAATGACTGTTATATACTTAAGACTCAAAACTCAATGCATGGTGTTATTACTCAACCTCCAAAATATGCATCCAGATTCCCTCAGAACTTCCTTCAAGTAATAGTCCATATGATGATGCACTCATTTATCATTTCAGAGAAGTCAGTCTGCTGTGATCAGCTGTGGATTTGCTTGACTTTATCTACAAATCATTTGATTCTGAGTCAGTGATGAGTTAAAAGAATGTTCAGGACCACTTTTATCAAGCAACAACGTGCTTGTTGGTCTTATCTCTGTCTGTCAACAGTACAGGCCATCCCTGGGTAATGAATGGGTTCCATTTTTACAGATGTCTATGAGTCAATTCTGACCATAAGTTGTAAAATACACAAACATCACTCCATATGGTAACCACATATCCACAGTATTGTAATGAACAGCATTAAAAGCACATATTGATGATAAGAAAGAACAATTCCTGGTAGTGGAAGAGAGGAACCTAGTTCTGCCTTTTGTATGAATGTATGTACATGGTTTGGACTTCTGAATTTAATAATGTATGGGAGCCAGTTAATGTGTAGAGGTGTCCATAACTCTGCAGAAACTTTTAATTCTGCCTGCTCTTCTCCATCCGCATAGTTCGGATGCCATACAGAATGCATTCATAACCCGGCAACAGGCTGTACTGTGAAGGCCCAGTTCCAATGGAAAGAATCTATGTTGTTGGTTAATTGATATGATTCTTGGTATATGTTGGTCTGTACTAGAGTTGTTTGTTCAACAACTCTCCCATTTTAGGATGTGATGGGATATTATTGGGGAGATTGAGCTGAAATAAGTTTTATCTTGATAAGATACCTGGCACATTTCTTTCTTTGAAAGGCATTAGTGAACACAGTGAATTATTAAAACAAACCTCCTAGTCCAGAAATTACCTGTACTTACTTCACCAGAATGCCACAGTCCTTGAAAATATGCAATGGTATTTTTGCAGAAATGTTTAAAGATTAATTTTCAGTCAAAAAGTCAAGATTAATTTCCAATGGTAGAGTGCTGAAAGAACTGTTCCTCAGACAAATTACTGCCAATTCTGTGGTGAGAAGAAAGGGAACTGAACATTATATCTGAAATATTAATAAACAGACATTTTTAAAACCACCCAAACTTGACTTCAAATTGGTCTAAATGCTGAATTTTTCTGGAGATTGTTCAAATTAAGATACGATATATTTGTCAATTAAATATTTAAATACATTTTCCCTCCCTTGATCAAAGGAGGTAATATTATTTTCCTCTTTGTTATTCCTTATTTGGCCTATTACATATAAAGAAGCTGGTTGTCCAAAAGTGAAGGCAGCCATACTGCATCTATATGGCTGCATTCACTGGTGTATATCATGCAAATGCACCAGTTGACTTTTCAGTATTGAGCAGTTAAGGGAGAAAAACTGATCAGTGCTAGTTAGTATGAGACAATCTCTTTAGTATAAGAGCAAATTCAGGGATTGTTCTATTCTTAGTATGGGAGTCTCTTTTTATTTGCATTATGATAAATCCATATTCTGACATTTGACTGGAAATACTATTGTTATCTTGCACAAAAAAGTGAAGAATCTTGCACAAAGAAATTAAGAATTAATAATGGCGGTGAAAATCAAGTCAACTTAATAGTTTTTTGAAACAAGCATTTATGTTAACATTTGAATCTGCAACCTCTTTATTTGCATCATAAATATGATTTTAAGTGAGAAGCAATGTTGACTGAACTATTTTGCCAACCCAATTGAAATTGTTATAACATTTTTCCTTGATAATAGATTTATCCCACTGATAATAGAAGAATGCAGTCTTTATTCATTGTTGTATCTTTCCCCTCTGTTCTCTTTGAGGTGAGGACCCCAGCCATGAGTTGGATTGCAGATTGCAATGATTTTCTGTGGAAAAAGGTAGGAATATGTTTGATGATTTTTGTTTGATGATTTCCCCCTCATAGTGTCCAAACAAAGTGAACAATCTGATCATATTGTTTTTTGACCTTTTAATCTGAGACTACCTGATCTTGCGCTGTTTGATGCTTTCAAGAATTTATGCGATTATATGTCATCCAATACATATGTTAGCAATGGCATCCACTCAATGTATTGGTATTGGTTTATTATTGTCACTTGTACCAAGATACAGTGAGAAACTTGTCTTGCATACCGATCGTACAGATCAATTCATTACACAGTGCATTGAGGTAGTACAGGGTAAAAACTATAACAGAATACAGAGTAAAGTGTCACAGCTACAGGGAAGTGCATTGCAGGTAGTCAATAAGGTGCAATGTCAAACAAGGTAGATTGTGAGGTCAAGAGTCCATCTCATCGTATAAGGGAACTGTTCAATAGCCTTATCACAGTGGGATAGAAGCTGTCCTTGAGTCTGGTGGTATGTGTCCTCATGCTCCTGTATCTTCTGCCTGACTGGAGAGGAGAGAAGAGAGAATGACTCAGGTGGGTGGGGTCTTTGATTATGCTGGCTGCTTCACCCAGGCAGCGAGAGGTATAGACAGAGTCCATGGAGAAGAGGCTGGTTTCCTTGATGTGCTGGGCTGTGTCCACAACTCTCTCCAGTTTTTTGTGGTCCTGGTCAGAGCAGTTGCCATACCAAGCAATGATGCATCCAGATGGGATGCTCTCTATGGTGCGTCGATAAAAATTGATGAGTATCAAAGGAGACATGCCAAATTTCTTTAGCCTCCTGAGGAAGTAGAGGCGCTGGTGAGCTTTCTTGGGATGTGCTGTTGTCGGCGATGCTGCCCAACTTCATTTTTCAGTCCATTATAGCATGTAAGCCCTGCTACAACTGACGGCTGGTCTGAAAACATTAGGGATTGGCAAGAATACATTAACCAATAAAATTTAAGGATTGAGAAATAGTATGTGAAAGAAGGTGGAATGGAGTTACAGAATGAGAAGTAAAGTGAAGGGGAGATCAGAAGATCATAAAAATTGGCATAGAAAGCAGATATAAGGAAAATATTTAAAAAACTAAAATGAACAAATAATTTACTGATAAAAATATTGAAACATCACAGTTTACAAGTTTAATTCCAGAGCAGAAAAACTAAATGAGTTTAATTAACATTTAATGTCAAGATACAGCCATTTTCTTGAATTTAGTTTATCTATGAATAGCCTACAAACATTCCATTCCATTCACACAGAATAACCTTCACAATGTTTGTGAGGCATACTTTAATGATACCTAAAGGATACCTGCAAAGCTATCAAATCCTCTTCAAGGAAGATACTTATCCCTTAGAGCATCTCTCCCATAGAGTCCCCCACCCCCAACTACCATCACTGCCTGATTGAGAGTCTGACTCTTGCCAGGCATATTCCAGATCTGTAACCTGACCCACTCCAATCACCTGCCCACCTCTATCTATATCCCAATCCCTTCAAATCCTTCCATCCCCAAGGGCCTCTCTTCATCCATGATCCTGGGGCTTACTGGTGTTGCATTGCATTATCCAGTAACAAAACATTTATTAGCAATGATACACTGCTGAAGTAATGCACTTTGCAGATTTTGTCATTCAATTTCTAGGTCGCAAGCTATAACGAGCTTATGCTCTGAGATGTCAGAGGTAGGATTTTTTTACACAGAGAGTGGTGGGTGCCTGGAGTGCACTGCCGGGGGTGGTGGTAGGGGCCGATATGATAGAGTCATTTAAGAGACTATTAAATAGGCACATGGATGAAAGAAAAACAGAGGGTTATGGGAGGTGGAGAGGGGGATAGATTGAATGTGGATACAGTTTATATAGATCGGCACAACATTGTGGGCTGAAGGGCCAGTACTGTGCTGTACTGTTCTATGTTCTATTTAAGAATGAGATATACAAATAACATGCAAGACAAATACTTATTTTAGTTGATTGGAGTCTTGGAAACTGAAGACTAAAACAACATGCAATATGCCAAATTAGTTGAAGGTTAATAAAATGTACCCTTAGATTTCCAATTCCCTGTTAAGTCTATGTGATTTGTTTTGAAATAAACAATCCTTTAGTACTTACTTTATTTGTTACTTTGTCTAAATTCTTTAGGTATATGTAATTATTAGGTGAGATCATGCTTGATTTGATCCACTGCCTGAGCCAGCTCCACATCCAAACTAATCTTTTGTGGGGACGTAGCTCCCAATAACCTCTGGACCTCAGTTCAACAACCCTTCTGCAAGTGGATTCGGTCATAAGTGATGATCAGGTTTACAGACGATTCATCTTGAGGCCACTGCCTCAATATCATCCTAACAACTTTTGGCAGCTTTCACTGTCAAATCAGCAGATATCGGAAATCTGCAACAAACAGAAAGTGTTGGAAGCATCCAGCAGGACAGGCAGCATCTGTGGAAAGATCTGCGGAATAGTTTCAGGTTGAAGGCCCTTTGTCAAAATGGTTTCATTCTGTTGAAGGGTCATCAACAAAAAAAAACATGAACTCTTTTTTTTCTTTCCAGAGATGCTGCCTGATACTGCAAGTTTCAGCATTTTCTGTTTTTGTTTCTTATTATCAAAGGCGCAAGTCACTGTTTTTAAATGTCTCTGGTAATCAGACAATTAAAAATAATTAAAATAGATTTGAATAATTAAAACAATTAAAACAATTCAAAAATAAATTTACTTACAAACACATTAAACTATTGCTCATTAATCAAAATCATCGACATAGTGTGAAATAAAGAAAAATAAACAAAACAAATCTTTAGCTGAACTCAAGCTCCCTTCAAAGAAATTTAGCTGAGATCATGACCGTAGATATTAATGTTCAAATGGGCTTGCAGGGTATCATAGCAGGCTAGCAAACTGCCTCCCAACAGATTACTAAGATTGCGAAGGCATTGCTCCTTTTAGCTAGCAGAGGTCTGTGCAGCATGAATCTGCTGCATAGGACATCATCCTTGATCCAATCACTACATTGTTGTTTCCTATCTGCCATGTAGTCCAGGAAGCTGCCCTGCTCTATTGAGAAGGCATAGTTCATAGACCCAAGCTGACTGAGGTTGACCTGTAGGGCCATT
This sequence comes from Pristis pectinata, assembly GCF_009764475.1. NCBI lineage: Eukaryota > Metazoa > Chordata > Chondrichthyes > Rhinopristiformes > Pristidae > Pristis > Pristis pectinata. The sequence goes on from NC_067420.1 coordinate 18,914,719, forward strand.
TATAATCTCTTGCACTGTAAGTTAATAGTCTTGTAACAGCCATGCTGAAGCTACATGGATCACAGTGTACATGGACACCAAGACAGGCAAAAGCACATGGAGGCAGATTCTGTGGAAGTGCACAAGGATAATCAGCTGCAGTTTGTATGGTATTTGCCATACTTTGATTTAACAATCTAGTCTGGAGTGTTTAGTTTGAGTTGGATTTTATCTTTACATGATTGTCAAGTGATCGTTGTAATGACTAGAAAGAGTTAAGGTAGGAAGTATTGTTGAAAGGGAAACCTGGGTTTGTGTTTGTTGGCAGTACAGTGGGATAAGCTCTTCATGAAGAGATCAGGCAGAAAGGGGCTGTAAATATTCTTCACCTGCCTCACAGCTGCTTGCTGAACAGTTGGTGGCAAGAGATGAGCCCTCATGATGGGTGAAATTGTTTAATATATAGCAGACTACCTTGAATCTGGAGGCATGGACTCCTTCAAAGTGTTCCCAGCAGCAGAATTAGAACATAGAACAGTACAGCACGGAACAGGCCCTTCAGCTGCGCCATCAGTGTCAAACATGATGCCAATTTAAACTGCACATCTGCCTGCATGTGGTCTATATCCTGCTAGCCCCTGCCTGTTCATGTGCCTGTCTAAATGCTATTGTATCTATTCCTCCACCTCCCCTCGTAGCACTTTCCAGGCACCCATCACTCTCCCTGTAAGAAAAAAACTTGCCAAGTAAATCTCCTTTAAACTTTCCTGCTCTCACATTAAAGCTATTCCCTCTAATATTTGACATTTCCATCCTGGGATAAAGTCTCTGACTATCTACCTTATCTATGACTCTTATAATTTTATATACTTCTATCAGGTTGCCCCTCTGCCTTCAACACTCCAGAGAAAACAATCCAAGTTTGTCCAACTTCTCCTTATAGCTAATGCTCTCTAATCCAGGCAACATCCTGGTTAACCTCTTCTGCACCCTCTCTGTCTTGGTAGTCTCAACCTGATGGCATCAACATTGATTTATCTAACTTCTGGTAACCACTCCCCAGTTCCCCCCACTTTGTTTTCCCTTATCCCTCTGGCCCCTTTACCCCTTCTCTTTCCCCTCCCCGCCCTCACAACCTGCCCCATTACCCCCACCTTCTTCCCCCTAGTTCTCCGCCTCCTTCCCTTTATTCTGTGGTCCATTGTTCTCTCCTATCAGATTCCATCTTCTTCAGCCATTTGCCTCTTCTGTCTATCACCTCCCAGGTTTTCACATCATTCCCACTTCCCCCCCTCCCCCACCTACCTACCTTCATTCCTCCCACCTGGATTCACCTATCACCTGCCAGCTTGTGCTCCTCCTCCTTTCCCCACCCTTTTATTCTGGCTTCTGCCCTCTTACGTTCCAGTCCTGATGAAGGGTCTCGGCCCGAAACGTCGACTGTTCATTTCCCTCCATAGAGGCTGCGTAACCTGCAGAGTTCCTCCAGCATTTTTTTGTGTGGTGTTCTCCAAAGCCTCCACGTCCTTCCTGTAACACAGAGACAAATGTGACTTGACCAAAGTTTTATACAGCTGCAACGTGATTGTTGCAAATTGTTGCATGTGAATATTTCACTCTGTTATATTTCACATAGCACTTATTTTAATCAAATTGCCCATATGATTTGCACTTCTGAAATCAAGAGCTATGAGGTCACACTTCAGAAAATGTCACTGTGTCTTTTATGCTGAAGACAGTGGACTGATACAGTGGATGCATCATGAGTGGCATGTTTTGCTGTCGATGGTCACACAACAATATCTGGCTTCCCATGCAACATTAAAATAGTGTACTGTAGTTCATGCAAGCCAGACAATGCAGAAACCTGCAATTCTTGTAAGACCTAGTGATTGCTCTCTGGCAAGAGAGGATGAAAAGTAATCAGTTGTTTTTAAGAAAGAGTTAATGATCTTTGCAACAGTGAGTAGGAAACTGTGAAATATAAAAATCTCCGGCTCCAGCCTGGAAAGATAAAGGTTCAGGCCCAAAGTCACCCTGATAGCATTCTTGTTCTGGTGTGAGGCTGTGGTTGTGAGTGTGAGCAGTTAAAGTGCTGAATCGTTTATGGTACTGCAGATGGAACAGCAGAAGCAGAAGTCCTTCCTTGAAGCCCAACAAGCTATCAGCCCCACTCCACCATAACAGGTCTTCATCCCTTATCAGTTTCCAAACCCACCCCCACCCTGCCACCCAGCCAATGATCAATAATGAAAGTCCTTGCCTATTATCAGTGTTCTCCCAAATGCATTTAGCATTTAAAATAATGCTTTTTGGTCAAAACTTCCAGCCTGTCAGTCAGACTGCCTGTGAACAGAAACCCTAAAGGAGCACTGCAATTTAAAATAAAACCAAAACAAAAATGATAGAAGCACTCAGCAGGTCAGCCAGCAATTTTGGAAAGAGAAACTTTCCAAAGATGCTGCCTTTGGAGTTAATGTTCCAGGTCCAGGACCCTACATCAGATTTCAAGCATCTGCAGTTTTTAAAATTTTTTCTGCAGTTTTTTAGACTTCATAGCAGAGTTGGTGATGGAGCAGCTCTGCAATTAACTTTCCTTGGCATCTGGGAAACCTGTTCTTTTGAATTTCCTGATCTCATAACCCAACATGAACATATAATAGGTTGACCTTAGGCTGAACTTCATCTTATTAATTATAAATTTAAAAAGGTGGGGATCAAAAATCTACCGCAGGTTAGCTGGAGCAGGGAATGATTGACAAGTAAAATTTAGTCTGTCGGTGGATATGGACAGCTGAATTTTGACATGCTTAAAAATTTATGCAGAATAGAGAATGGATATAAGGAATTGTTGAAAGTGAATTCAGAAATGCCCAGACACTGAGTTTTAATGTTGGAAGTAAAAATTTTGATATTAGACTAGAGAAAGGTTGAAGACTTGCTTTTGGCTAAGGTTTTGCAGAGCTTGGTGGTCTAAATTAGTCATCAGAGAGGGAGTAAGATAAGGAAAGGCACAGGTTTTATGTGGGGCAGATAATTTTGGTTTCACAAAGTTCCTTGGAGGAAATTTTGATTTCTGCTTGATGACATTGGAAATTAGACCAAAAGGCTCAAAGCTCTTACGCTGCCACCAAAATTTTAATTCACCAATTCATGGATAAGCTTCAACTTCAAAAATATTCTCCTTGCCAAACTTCCTGCAGCAACCGTCCAGATAATGATTCATTCAAAACATTCCCATCCCTGTAGAAATCAGTAATCCCATTAACTAATCCTCTCCAAGATCCAATAACAGAAGCTCCAGAAATCTGACTGCAAAATTCTCACTTTCAAATTCCACAGTGGCCCACCCAAATCTTATATCATTTTAATGAACTGAATAATATCAATAGCTAGCTGACAGTTCTCTTCAAAACCAGTTCTCAAAATGGTGCATGTGTCAGTACATATTGGACAGGCAGATCTGCATTCTGCACTGCAGATGCTGAAGCTTTTGACTTCTTGCTCTGCTCCCAGACTTGGACTCACTATAGAGGCATTCCATTACTTACTGAGTTGGGTGGTTGATACAGCATGCATCTATCTCCTTAGTTTTAAGCCAGCCATAGCATCATTAAGAAGGTAAGTTCTTCTAAGGTTTTTTACTTATTTTCTTTATTTCATTAGTTGTTCAGAGCCATTTGGCTGTAAATGATTAGTGCAGCTGTGGGCTAGCATAGATGACAAGAGTGATTTTCACAATACTGTAATCTTACTCATGCCCCCTATTCTCTGAACAAAATGAAAATTCCTTGCCATAAGAGTTGCCATAGGAGTTTTTTTATTATTTGGGAGATCAGCCAAATGTTAAACTCAAAAGATTGTATATGTTGCTTTCACTGATCAATTTACATTGTACTTTGAAATCTACATTGCAGTGCAAACCAAAATGGACTGAGACGTTGATCTACAATATAAGAGTGCTACTTGGGTAATGGTAAATGTTACTAAAATTGGTTGGTTTGCTGTTGTATTATTGGATCCATTATTATGTTTTTCCATTTTCAGTCTCATGATATTTCACAGAAGTGCTTCTAATAGACATCATATCACAGAGGACAATTCAAAAAGGCATATATAGACTTTATTCATTAGTGAACAAAAAATAATTATCTACTTTCACAAACAATGGGAAACAATTACACAAATTTAAATCATTTTTTTATCTGTCGTTGCAAATTGATGATCAATTCCCAAAGTAATAAGCATGAAGAAAAACAATGTGGACCAAAATGGTGATATTGGTAGGCGTGCAAGGGCACTGGGATGGGCTATGAAAACTAGGCCAAAACCGAAACCTTAAATAGAATTGGTACGTATTACTGGCAGTACTTAAGCAAAATACTGTAAACTGATCTTGATAATTTAGAAATGTCCTTATCAAAAATTTCTGTACTTTTCTTTAGAGACGATGAAAAGTCTTGGCAAATAACAACATTTCTATCAGATTCATCACAAAAGAAAACTCGTCCTGTTGGTCTCCATAGAATTTGGATTATTACATATATATCATGAAAATCTCTATATTGATCTGTTTGTATTCTTCTAGTTGATCTTAGAGGATCTCTTTGAAACTAATCCTTTTCACAGTGTTTAATGGTGCCTAATGAAAGAAATAAAAGAAAACAAACACAAAATTCAGCAAGCATCTTTGCCACAGGCATACTGCTCTTAAAACGTAGCCAACTAATTCATTCGGACTTGGCATGAACACCTGGCAATGGTCACAGGAAAATAACTTTGTAGATTGTACTACAACCAGAAACCAGAAACTCTGCCTCCTTCTAATTCAATATAGGCAACATCAGCAATGTTAGGCAATGTTGTTCACAATTTCATGTAACCAATGACTAATACATCATTCATGATACTGCATAACCTGAAATTACTCAGTTAGAAAAAAAACATGGATTATATAATGATACCGTACAGAAACAGAGCCTTTCAGATTATCGTGCCTTTATGGTAAAAACAGAAATGTTGGAAACACTCAGTAGGACAGGCAGCATCAATGGAAAGAGAAACAGAGCAAATGCTTCAGGATGAAGACCTTTCATCAAAACCAAAATTGAATATTTTCCCTTTTGCCAGCACAAATCCATAATTTTGTGTGCAAGAGAGGGAAGACTGAGAGGGACATAAATAGGATAAAAGTTCACGTATTTGATTAGAAAAGAACAAGATATAAGGAAAATACAATGAAACTAAATAATACAATTTGGCAGAAAATCTCAAAAAAGTGTGAATTTTTTAAAACTAGAAACAACAGGTTTCAAGAAAAATCAATTCCACCAAAAGTACAAAATAAGCCAGGTAACTATTGGGCATTGCAGATGAATAAAGAACCAATAGGAAAATTCATCTAAAAACATATACAAAAAATATTTGGAAGTTAAAGGAGATAAAGTGCATACAGAAATAGAAACATTTAGAAGAGAATACAGTATCAAAGAGATATTACAAGACCAGATTATACAGCAATATAAAAAATGTTCTCTGGACATAAGTAACAAAAAGAAAATTAGTTTTATGACCATTAAAAACAATGAATGGAAGAGAAACAACAGAACTATTATAGAACTGATGTGCCATGAAATCATCACTTCAGTAGAGGATGAACTTAAAAATACCATAAATACAGGTTCGATAGAATGTGTAATATTTTCTAGAAAACCAGCAACGCTGAAAGAGCGTAAAACACTTGGTCTGATGGCAAGCAGGTAAGCATGGTTTGAATTTCTCTATTCCACACGAGTAGGAATATTTTAAATATATGTTAAAAGTAATAGAAAAAAATCAAGACAAAGAAATTTTAAGGGTAGTAAATATGGATTCCAAAGGTGTTATTTATATTTTCTGACCTGATAGAATTCTTTGAAGGGATTATGGAAAAAGTTGACAAAACAATTGTCACAACCCCAATTTTAATTGTAGTGCCATTCACGTCAGGGATTTAGCTATGTAGACCCAAGAATTCAAATTCCTTCAACTCTCTCACCTACTGTAAGACACTTCCTAAAACTTAATCCTTTAAATTAAGCTTTTCATTATCTACTGTAATAGATTAGTTTGAAACAAACTAGGGTCTTAGAAGACGTTATGGTTCAACACACAAAATGCTGGAGGAACTCAGCGGGTCAGGCAGCATCTATGGAGGGAAATAGACAGTCGACGTTTTGATTTGAGATCCTTCTTCAGGACTGGAAAGAAAGAGGGGAGGTAGCCAGTATGAAAGGATGGAGGGAGAGGGTGAGTGAGAGCTGGTGGGTAACAGGTGAATCCAAGATGTTGTGGTTGTTATAATGCAGATGTTGTACACTTGGATATTCAAAAGGCTTCAATATTGTACCCCACAGTAAATTGAGTATCTAGATTAGGGCATGTGATATCAGAGGATAAGTTGCAGAACTGATAGCAAATCTATAAAATAAAAGGAAAAAACAGAGTTCAAGGATAGAAAGAAGTCGTTCAGAATGAAAAAATGCCTCTGGTATTGGGGGAAATGTTTCTTATTATCGACCCTAACTATGTCTCTCATAATTTTATTTATCTCTATCAGCCCCGCCCAAATCATGTCCCCCCACCCCTCCGCCCAGCTACTCTTCTGAAAACAAAATCAGCCTATCTCATCTTCCTTCATAACTGAAACATTACATCCCAGGCAATATCCTGGTGAATGCAACCTCTCCAGTACAATTATTTCCTAAAACAAGATCTAGCATGGTATGCCCTCTCGTGTCCATGACATGGCTGTCATGGACAGGGACAAGTGCAGAGAGGACAAGAAGATATTTAATTGGGGAAGGGCAAACTATGAGGCTATAAGGAGAGAACTTGGGAGTGTAAATTGGGATGTCCTTTTTGAAGGGAAATATACTATGGAGATGTGGTCGATGTTCAAGGATCTTATGCAGGATGTTAGGGATAAATATGTCCCAGTGAGGCAGAGAAGGAATGGCAGGGTGAAGGAACCGTGGGTGACGAGAGAGGTTGAACGACTAGTTAGGGAGAAGAAGGTAGCATACATAAGGTATAAGCAGCGAGGTTCAGACAGGGCCCGTGAGGAATATAGAGTAGCGAGGAAGGAACTTGAGAAAGGGCTGAGAAGAGCTAGAAGGGGACATGAAAAGGTGTTGGCTAGTAGGGTTAAGGAAAATCCCAAGGCCTTTTTCACGTATGTGAAGGGTAGGAGGATGGCTAGGGTAAAGGTAGGTCCGATTAAAGACAAAGGTGGGAGAATGTGCCTGGAGGCGGCGGAAGTGGGAAAAGTTCTCAATGAATACTTCTCTTCGGTATTCACCAGGGAGATGGGTCTTGATGATGTGGAAGGGAGTGCTGGTAAGGGTAATGTTCTCGAGGCTGTAGATATCAAGAGAGAGGATGTGTTGAATTTGTTAAATAATATCAAGACGGATAAATCTCCGGGGCCTGACGGGATGTTCCCCAGGCTGCTTCGAGAGGCGAGGGAGGAGATTGTTGAACCACCGGTAAGGATCTTTGAGTCCTCGTTGTCCACGGGGATGGTGCCAGAGGATTGGAGGGTGGCGAATGTTGTCCCCTTGTTCAAAAAAGGTAGTAGGGATAGTCCAGGCAATTACAGACCGGTGAGTCTCACGTCTGTGGTGGGTAAGCTGTTAGGAAGGATTCTAAGGAATAGGATCTATGAACACCTAGAGAATCATGGACTGATTAGGGACAGCCAGCATGGCTTTGTGAAGGGAAGATCTTGCCTCACAAGCCTGATAGAGTTCTTTGAGGAGGTGACAAGGAAGATTGATGAGGGTAGTGCGGTGGATGTGGTCTATATGGATTTTAGTAAGGCATTTGATAAGGTTCCTCATGGTAGGCTTCTTCAGAAGGTCAGAGGCCAAGGGATCCAGGGAAGCTTGGCTGTGTGGTTTAGGAATTGGCTTGCCTGTAGAAAGCAGAGGGTTGGGGTGGAGGGAGTGCCCTTGGATTGGAGGGCAGTGACTAGTGGTGTCCCGCAGGGATCGGTTCTGGGATCTCTACTTTTTGTGATATTTATAGATGACTTAGATGAGGGGGTGGAAGGCTGGGTTAGTAAGTTTGCGGACGACACTAAGATCGGCGGTGTTGTGGATAGTGTGGAGGGCTATCAGAGCTTACAGAGGGATATTGATAAGATACAGAGCTGGGCTGACAAGTGGCAGATGGAGTTCAATCCGGAGAAGTGTGAGGTGGTACACTTTGGAAGGACAAACTCCAGGGCAGAGTACAAGGTAAATGGCAAGGTACTTGGCAGTGTAGAGGAGCAGAGGGATCTGGGGGTTCATATTCACAGTTCACTGAAAGTTGCCTCACAGGTGGAAAGAGCAGTTAAGAAGGCCTATGGGATGTTAGCTTTCATAAGTCGTGGGACTGAGTTTAAGAGCCGCGAAGTGATGATGCAGCTTTACAAAACTCTAGTTAGACCACACTTAGAGTACTGCGTCCAGTTCTGGTCGCCGCATTATAGGAAGGATGTGGAGGCGTTGGAGAGGGTGCAGAGGAGATTTACCAGGATGCTGCCTGGATTAGAGTGTATGGAATATGAGGAGAGGCTTAAGGTGCTAGGGCTTTATTCACTGGAAAGGAGGAGGATGAGAGGAGACATGATAGAGGTATATAAAATATTGAGAGGAATAGATAGAGTAGACAGTCAGCGCCTTCTTTCCAGGGCACCAATGCTCAAGACAAGAGGGCATGGCTTTAAGGTTATGGGTGGGAGGTTCAGGGGAGATGTCAGGGGGAGGTTTTTCACCCAGAGAGAGGTTGGTGCATGGAATGCACTGCCTGGGGTGGTGGTGGAGGCAGATACATTGGACAGGTTCAAGAGTTTGTTGGATAGGCATATGGAGGAATGTGAGATAGAGGGCTATGCAGGAGGAAAGGGTTAGATAGTGTGAGGGTGGTTTGATGGACGGCATAACATGGTGGGCCGAAGGGCCTGTTTTGTGCTGTATGGTTCTATGGTTCTATGGTTCTATGTCCTCCCTATAGTGCGGTGACCAGAACTGCACACAATATTCCAGCTGTGGCCTGATCAATGTTTAATAAAGTTGTGCAAAGGCCACCTTGCTCTTCCACTTTATGCCCTGGCTAATGAATGCAAGTATCCTGTACACCTTCTTTACCACCCTATGTAGCTGTGCTGCCACCTTCAGGGATCTTTGGAACTGTACAATGTTTTCCTATAAAACTTACCACCATGTGAAGTTTCCTGGACTGACCTGCAGACAACTTTATGAGAGCTCTTCCTCCTCCTGTGAGTAGCTCAGAAATAATCTTATAACATGACTCACTAAAAACCCATAGAATATGACAAGGAATACTTTATTAAAAGTAAGGACAAGCTACTGGTAATATCATAACATAACATGCTGTCAGATGTTTGAGTGTTGTATTGATTTTGTGTGATTTTGCTTGGAACATTGACTTGCATTTGAGAAAGGCTACCTGGATCACTGTAAGAGAAAGAGGTTCGAGGGTAAGGGCAGAAAGAAACATATTTTGGTGGATTAGGCTGTGCCATTGGGAAATACATAAGTATAGCTCTGTTGAGAAAGCACAAAGTAGGTATTCCACTGGGTGACCAGAATTGCTAGACTTGGATTTCTTCCATTAGATAGTACACCATGGACCAGTTTATTGAAGGATGGAGCAGATAAACATGCTCAAGCAGCTGGACTTCAGACAAGGAACTTGCCACATGAGTGAAGGCAATGGAAAGAGATTTTTTTCTCCTTATGTCAAGTTAGCACTGCGTAATAAAGAGGATAAAATGCTTCTGGTCGCTACTGAGGAAGAAAACTCTATCAACCTATTAGACCTGGCAATGATATGCTGGAAGAGTTCTCAACCCCTTTGAGAATTTCTGCAACCCTCCATGTAATGAAGCAATGGACATATTCAGGTTTTTAAGATGTTATGTGAACAAGGAGACATTTGATAGATATTTGAATGAGCCGTATTTGCCGGATGCAAATTGTGACTTCTGAGGGACTTATTGGTCTGGCAGGTTTGTATGCAAAATTCAAGATGCAGGATGGAGAAAGTGCCTGTTGAGAGAACAAGATTTAGACCTAGTAAAGTATGTCAAAACTAAAGAGCCTCAGAGCTGTCTAAAGCCAGAGTCGGTGAACTGGATTTTGGGTAATACGATCCTATGTGCTGTCAAATCAAAGCATTAAAAGATAGGACAGCAACAGAGTAAGGTGTGAAAAATTTGATGCAAACAGCATAAAAGGCAGAATGAGAAATGTCCAACTTATGGGAAGTGTGGCACAAATGGAAAAAGATAAATCACTTTTTATTCCAGTGTGGAGGGAGCAAGACACGTAGCAAGCAGAAGAGTATTAATAAAGGTACAATTCCAGTTCGCTAAGTCACGCAAGCTGACTACAGTTCATGTGAGACATATGAGGGAGAGTATAACAAGATGACAGTCGTGACATTGAATGCTGGCAAAAAGGAACTGGAACAAGTGAACAAAGTACCCAGCACAGATCTTTATGACTATTAAGTGGAAAGAAGAGGTATAATTCCAGGCAGACAATGGTACAACTTGAAATATCCCTAAGATGTTTGCAAGGAATCTTAAAGAGCAAAAAAACTAAGAATATACAATTGTGCAACTGTAGTGTCAGACGGAAGCTCACCCGCTAACCTCATAATGCCTTACAAAAGTACTACCATTAGATGGTAGTATACTTTTTCACATATTCCAAATAACTATGTACAACATACAAAACAAAGACAGGCTGTTCCAATCAGTCAGTACATGCTGGCATTCATGTTACTCCTCTCATAGACTTAGTCCTACTTGGGGGGGGTGGGGGGTGGGGGTTCATTTCATTTTGTAAATTTATCTGTGATTAAAAGAGAGAACTAGCTCTGGTTCTATTGAGAAATTTTAGCCCAGTACTTTTTTTCCTTTTTTTTTCCTTTTTTTGTTGTTTGTTTCTCTTCTGAAAAGTTTTTTTTGTTTAGTTTATATTGTTTATAATTTTTTTTATTGATTTGGGTTTTTTAAAAATTTATATAATAAATCTTTTTCTTTCCTTTCTTTTATATTATATTCATTTACTAAGAGATTGTTGGATCTTCAGATTTTTTAAATTTTTTTTTGTTCTTTATGATTATATATGCTATGATTGTTATCCTGATCTCTTGGTATTACATGTATAAATATTGATGCTATATATCAATCTGTATTAATTTGAAAACTAATAAAAAGATTGAAAAAGAAAGAAAAGAGAGAACTAAAACAAAGAAGTGTTAGGAAGAGAGCCAATCAACTTGATCTGGAAATGAGTTGAAGAAACACAAAGTGGTGGTGGGTTTTTACAGGAGTACATGATTAACTTGATTATCTGAATTATAGTACTGCCAAGCAAGCAGAACTGAATATGGAGTGGAAAGTAATCATGTTGCATTCCTACTACCAAGCAGTGCACCTAAGTTTTTGCTGAATTGTGTCAGCATAACAATGACCCTAGATCACTTCAGGGGCAGGCAAATGGATCCCTTAGAATGGTATATTAGAATAGGGCAATAACTTGCTTAGGATTTTGAATGGTTTAGTACTATGTGACCAAGAAGTGGGCTGAGTCAATGATCTATTCAAATGGCAAGTACAAAATATAATTCATTGTACTTTAAGAGAACCACATGCCAATCCTTAACCACGTAGCCCAGCATAATTGATAGCAATGAAGACTTTATAAGTGCGCAGGCCACTGTAGGTGCAAGTTGCTGCCAGAAGAATTTGCAGATGTGTTTGAAGGAACTGTAAAACTAGAGTGAAAACACCATCTCGAGTTAGATGAGAGTAAGCAGCTGGCAATACATCCTCTAGGACATGTACCAGTAGCTGTCACATGAAAAATGAAAAATGATCTTGAAGAGTTGATGGAGGCAAGTTATCTTTGGGCAGCAAGCTTGGTGGGTGGTGATAAGCTAGACAACCTGAAAAACTATTTGAATCTATGTGATCTGAATAGGGCACTGAAAAGGAACCATTATTTGATGAAGACAATTGAAGGTTTCCTGCCAAATCCAAGCAGAGCAAAACTCTTTAGAAAGCTGGATGTCAAGAAATGATTTTTCCAAGTATATCTCGACAGTAGAAGTTTGTCCTTCATGACCTTCAGCGCATCCTTTGAGTGATAGTGGTGGTTGATGGTGCTTTTTGGGATCAGCACCTAATCCATAGAGTTTCAGTGGAACTTGGATGAAGCACTTAAAAGATATGGCATGAAGATATGACAGATGATATTCTTGTGTTTGGAGAAGGTGATTTATGCATCTGTGATGTATGCACATAGTCTCTGTTATCGTCTCCTTCTTTGTCTTGACATATTGGATTACTAAGCATGGAATTGAGCGATAACCCTATTATGTAAAACAGGCTACTTACAACTACAAGTACTCATTATGATATCTAGTCATAGAGTGCTGAGTATCCCCATGTTGGATAGAATATATACAGTTAAAGACAATATCACATTATATCATTAAGTTCCTTGAAAAATCACGCAAAACGCTGCATTTTCTTTTTAAAAGATAAAGTACTGTCCCTGGTATTCACAATTGTAAGTTCATTCTTTCAACTAGTTTATCTATGTGTTCAGATCTCGTCTGAGGTGCTTGAGTTTGTGGAGTTTCTGTGATCTCCTGACTCTCTGACAGTGTATTCCCCTGGCTTGACTCAGTGACAACTCCCTTTTCAGTTCCATAGACTAGTTCATCTTCTATGTCAGGTATGACATTATTTTCTTCATTTACACTTTCTGTGAATTAGTCTATGATGCTCTTCAGAATTCACACTCATAATACCTTCCATGTACCCTGTCATTAGGTATCCAGCTCATTTGGCAGTTGTAACAATTGCACCTTATCAATGAGAGTAAATTGATTCATTCTGTCCTTCTTCAAGGCTTCTTATAGACCATGTATAGGGCTAAGTGAAACATTAAATTGTTCTCTAGTCTAGTCAAAGTTACCTCCACAACAAGTGACCATTGCGTAACGGGGGGGGGAGGTCAAACAGGCCATATTCTGATTTTCTGTTATGGGAAGCCATGTCATCTGCACATGTATTAAGAAACAGGAGTTGAAAAAAATTGTGTTGATTTATTTACCTTTTTTTCATACAAGTTCTGTGAGACCAAATTTTATTCTGTATCTCAAATTTTTGGATGGTGATATGTGAATACTATCAGGGCAGATTTCCATAACCCGAATGGCCATAGTATGAGGGTCACCTGTATTCACTGTAGTTTGAGAAAGCTTCCTACTTTCTTACTCAGTCAAGCCAATCAAATATATAACACATGTCCTCCTCCCCAGCCTGTTTGGTACTATGGAGTGCAACAGACCTGGCAGTAAAATATCCTCTTCCATCTCTTGTACTTGGGTTGAACATTATTAAGCCTAGTTTGTTCAGCATTTGGATGTTCCTCTCTTGTACCTTCTTTTCTTACAAAGAACTTTGCACTGCAGTCTCAGTCATCGGTCGTGGCTATCCCTCGAGGTCAAGGATGATGGTCTTCATTCCATTGATCTATTTATGGGCTCTCAAGTGGTTTATGAGTCCAATCTTGGCTCTGAAAGTTCTTCTGCATTCAGGACAGGTGGTTCCAGATGGCAGACCGGGCTTTGGTTGTTGCTGCCTCTCTTTCCATTTTCTTCTCTTTTCCTCTAATTCTGCACATCTGTTGGCTTCGAAGGTTGCTGTTCCTTCTCGGATGATGGTTTGCCAGAGTTTCCTGTTCTTGGCATTGGTTTCCCAATTGTTGACGTCGATGTTACATTTCTTCATGTTGGCTTTTAAGACGTCTTTGAATCTCTTCTGTTGTCCGCCTCTTTTACGTTTGCCTACTTTAAGCTGGGTGTAGAAGATTTGTTTTGGCAGACGTTCGTCTTTCATCCGAATAACATGACCGCTCCATCTTAGTTGGTTCTTGATAACATAGGCTTCAATGCTTGTTGTTTTTGCTTCATTTAGCACGCTGACATTGGTTCTTCTATCTTCCCAGCTGATATTTAACATATTTCAAAGACAGTGTTGATGGAACTTTTCAAGTGCCTTCAGATGTCGTCGGTATGTTGTCCAAGCTTCTGATGCATACAGGAGTTTTGGGATCACCATCGCTTTGTACACTAACATTTTAGTGTCTGTTCGGATGTCACGATCATGAAAGACTCTTGTTGGGAGATGTCCAAAAGCTGTTCCAGTGCATTTAAGACGATGTTGGATCTCATCATTAAGGTCGACATTGGAGGAGAGGTAACTTCCAAGATAGGGAAAGAGGTCCACATTTTCCAGGGTTGTTTCGCCAAGCTGGATTGATGGTTCTATCCAATTTGTATCAGTTGGTGACGGTTGGTATATGATCTGAGTCTTCTTGGAATTGATGGTAAGTCCAAGTTTTAGTGTACGCACGGTTGAAGGCAGTCAGAATCTGTTGTAGGTGGTTTTCTGAGAGAGCTGCAACACAGTTGTCGTCTGCATATTGGAATTCGATGAGGGAACTCGTGGATGTCTTGTTTTTTGGACTTGAGACGGGCAAGATTGAGAAGTCTGTCATCTGTTCTGAAGACAATTTCGATTCCTGGGGGTAGATTGTCCTTGATGTCGGATGATTGTCGCAATGAAGATGGTGAACAAAGTTGGAGCAATCATGCATCCCTGTTTTACTCCTGATTTGACTTTAAAAGGCTGTTGCTGACCATGACTGTGGCAAGCATGCCATCATGGAGGAGTCTCAGGATTCGAATGTACTTTTCAGGGCATCCATAGGTGGATAGGACATCCGACAGGAGTTCCCTTGATACCAAGTCAAAGGCTTTGGTGAGGTCGATGAACACCATGTACAAAGGTTGAAGTTGTTCACGACATTTTTCTTGCAGTTGCCGCATTGTGAAGATCATGTCGATTGTTCCATGTGATGGTCTAAAACCGGCTTGTGTCTCCGGAAGGATCATCTCGGCTAAAGGCTTGAGCCGGTTGTTCATGATGCAGGTGAGGATCTTTCCTGCTGTTGCTAACACGGAAATTCCATGATAGTTTCCGCATTCGGATCGATCACCTTTCCTTTTGTACATGGTAACAATTGCTGAGTCTCTAAAGTCTGCTGGTACGTCTTCATTTATCCAGATCTTGATGAAAAATTGATGCAGTTGGTAATGAAGCAGGTTACCTCCAATATAGTAGACCTTGGCTGGTATTCCATTGAGTCCAGTGGCCTTGTTGTTCTTCAATGCTTTGATGGCTTCCTTGACTTCTTCAAGTGTTGGTATTTTGCTTAGGGAGTCATCAACGGGCTGTTTTGGAACGTTGTTAATCATATTCCTGTCAAATGAGACGGTTTGATTTAGAAGATCTTCAAAGTGCTCCCTCCATCTAGAATTGATGTCAGCATTGCTCTTCAGGATGGTTGAACCACCTTTGCTTTTGAGAGGGGTTTGACCGTGAGTGGATGGGCCAAAAATAGCTTTAGTTGCATTAAAAAAGCCTCGAGTGTCGTTGGCATCTGCTAGTTGTCGGATTTCCTGAGCTTTCTTCCTACACCATTGGTTTTTCAGGTTTCGGGTGCTCTTCTGGACTGCAGCAGTCCAGTAGGCAGGATGTGAAAGGACATATTTACCCTTACCTCTGTAGTTCATTAAGTTCTTTAAATAGCACAAAAACATAGCTTTCTGTCAAGTCGAACTCTTAAGGGCCCACGTGTTTTTGTTTGATCTATCCGTTCAGTAGGTGAATGATATTTGCATGGTCCATGTCTGGACAACTGATGTACTGCATTAGTTGGAGACTGTTGACTTGTTCATCTATCACCCACCAGACAGTTGAGCAACTGGGTGCGTTTGCATTCACGTGTTTCTGAATTTCCATTTGTATTATTGGTACTGGTATTGGTTTATTATTGTCACTTGTACCGAGGTACAGTGAAAAGCTTGTCTTACAAACCGATCGCACAGGTCAATTCATTACACAGTGCAGTTACATTGAGTTAGCACAGCGTGCATTGAGGTAGTACAGGTAAAAGCAATAACAGTACAGAGTAAAGTGTCACAGCTACAGAGAAAGTGCAGTGGAGTAAGGTACAAGGTCACAATGAGGTAGATTGTGAAGTCATAGTCCATCTCATTGTATCAGGGAACCATTCAATAGTCTTATCACAGTGGGGTAGAAGCTGTCCTTAAGTCTAGTGGTACATGCCCTCAGGCTCCTGTATCTTCTACCTGATGGAAGAGGAGAGAAGAGAGAATGTCCCGGGTGGGTGGGGTCTTTGATTATGCTGGCTGCTTCACCAAGACAGTGAGAGGTAAAGACAGAGTCCAACGAGGGGAGGCTGGCGTCCATGGTGTGCTGGGCTGTGACAACAACCCTCTGCAGTTTCTTGTGGTCCTGGGCAGAGCTGTTGCCACACCAAGCCGCGATACATCCAGATAAGATGCTTTCTGTGGTGCATCTGTAAAAGTTGGTGAGAGTCAAAGGGGACAAACCAAATTTCTTTAGCCTCCTGAGGAAGTAGAGGCACTGATGAGCTTTCTTGGCCAAAGCTTCTACATGATTTGACCAGGACAGGCTGTTGGTGATGTTCACTCCCAGGAACTTGAAGCTCTCAACCCTCTCGGCCTCAGTACCATTGATGTAGACAGGTGCATGTACACCGCCCCCTTTCCTGAAGTCAATGACCAGCTCTTTTGTTTTGTTGACATTGAGGACAAGGTTGTCATGACACCGTTCCACTAAGCTCTCTATCTCCTTCCTGTACTCCGACTCATCGCTGTTTGAGATATGGCCTACAACGATGGTATCATCTGCAAACTTGTAGATAGAGTTAGAGCAGAATCTGCCCACACAGTCATGAATGTATATGGAGTAGAGTAGAGGGTTGTGGGGCACCAGTGTTGAGAGTAATCGTGCCAGAGGTATTGCTGCCTATCCTCACTGATTGCGGTCTGTTTGTTAGAAAGTCAAGGATCCAGTTACAGAGGGAGGTGTTGAGTCCTAGGTCTCAGAGTCTGGTGAGTTTGGTGACAAGCTTACTTGGCTTTGGCTGCATTGTCTTCAGATGCAATAATTTGCAAGTAACTTTTTGGAACTTCTCCAATCATTGTCTGTCTCACTTCTGATGTTGTCTAGTTCTTCAATGGCTTCTTTCAACATTTTGGCTGTTACAATAACTTAAGAACTACCACCAGCTATAATTACTCATTTCATTATCACCCTTGACCTTATTTGGAGAAACACCAACGGCATCATTTTCCCTTTCAAGTATCTGTGTAATTGTGAATACCAGGGATAGTATTTTATCTTTTAAAAAGAAAATGCAGCGCTTTGCGTGTTTTTTCAAGGAACTTAATGATATAATGTGATATTGTCTTTAACTGTATATATTCTATCCAACATGTGGATACTCAGCACTCCATGACTAGACTTCATAATTTCGTTAGCTTTCTCTAAAGACAGAAATGAAATAGTTGCAAATCCTCTGCATTTGCCATTTTTCCACAGGATTTTGATCTACAAAACCATGGTAGGGATGTGCTGAAGTGCTATCTCTGTAGAAGAATGTGTTATGGAGTTCATCACATGAATGTTAAACAGATGTCATTTTGGTTTCCATGAGAAATGAAATTGATTCTTGTTGCTTGAAGGGAGACAAAGATGAGTCTTTGACTTCAAGTGCCATGTCTTCCTCTTGATTCTATTTCTGCAACCCTTTTCTTTCACATTCAATGCATGCAATGGCTTGGCTGCCGACACCAATATAAGATCCAGGAATTCTAATGACAATAGCTCTTCAAAGCCCTGTGAGAGGTTATCCTGCAGTCTTCTATCATAGATTCTTAACAGTGTTCTGTAAGCCCATTTTCTTTCTATAGCTTAGCTTCCATCCTTGCTGTGAGATTTGTCAAGTCTGACTGGATGTCACAGCATTCTACTTCAATCAAGTTTCAATATGTTTTCAAGTTATTCTACTGTTTCAAAACTGAAATAATCAAATTTCCTGTTCAACCCAATTTGGATCTCTGTGACCCAAAGTTTCCTTTTGCCAAGGAAGTCAAGCAGTGCCTAGTCTTTGTAAGTAAGATCTGTAAATGTCTTTCTACAGTTTAAATTTATGTAAATAAAGTCTGTCAATGTCTTTCTGCAGTTTAAATTTCCAATAAACAATGAAAAAGCTTTCACCATATAGACAATGGTTTTTCATCTTCACAATCATTACCTTCCTGCGTTCTTATCATCATTAATTGTTGTTTTGTTGAACAACTGGACAACATCAGAAGAGAGACAAACAAATGACTGGAAAGTTTCACAAGAATTTGCTTGCGATGAAATAGCTTTATGAATAGTTAATAGTATTTCTGGCTGTGATCCTCATCTATTTTTTAAAACATCCTTCCTTTGGACTTTGAAGATGTTTACTCTTCCTTGCCAACTAGAATTTGAAATTTTCATCATCACCACTTTTCCTGTTCATCATAATAGTCAGGATCATTAATGACACAATGCACTGTTTCTTGCTAAGTACATTCAATGATCTGATGTATATTGTAAGAGGAGACATCTGTTTTTCTAGAGATGAGTGGCTAAACATCTTCATAGAAATCTCTTTCCTTTGCTGAACAGACTGATCTTCTATCAATTTTCACTTGGACTGAATATAATCTTGAAGTCCAGTAGCTAATAATTATGTCCGCCCACTGCATCACTACTGCACAATCCAAGATCTCTCTCAATTGTGTCTACTTCAATGTAATTTGCATGTATTTGCTGTGTTCTCAAATTGTGAGGTATTTTTCTTTATACCTCTGTTGTAGCAGTTGAGACTGACTTGACTTTGTTTTTGCAACTACACACACCACAATGTCCATGTTTCTCTGGCAGGTGAAATATCTTGCTTGCTTTAATGGACACGTACTTGATGGATGATTACCTTTACAACACCTTTCACCTCTTCCTTTCCGAGGATGCAAATGCTTTTTAGAGATGAAGCAGCAATTCACTTCCACTTCTTCCAAGCTAGTGTACTGTATTTGGTTTTCATAAGGTGGTCTCCTCTACATTGGAGAAACCAAACAGAGATTGGATGGCCACTTTGCACTGTACCTGCATTCTGTCCACAGGAGCGAGTCCGAGCCCAGTCCCCTTTGACCCATCTGTCTGTGTCCCCCTGCACTATCATAATGAAGCCTAACACAAACTTGAATCCACCTCGGCATGTTGTAGACTTCCAGTCTTGATATTGAATTTTTCAACTTCCAGGTAACTTGCTTTCTCTGTCTGTATCAGAATCGGCCATTTCTGCTGTGACTTTTCTCAGCTTTTTGCTCTCCATCAGCACACCCTGAACTGCAAGGTATGTCTCACAGAACTGTATTCTGCATTCTGTTCTTGCCTTTCCCTTTATACCATCTTGATGAACTTATGTTTTGGAATGATCTGTTTGGATGGCATGCAAAACAAAGTTTTTCACTGTATCGCGATACATGTGACAATAATAAATGAATTGACAATAATAATAAAGCAAGTATTAAACCAAAGAACTTACAAAGGAGAGAAAGTGTTTCCCTTCTGTCTGCCTACAACCACAAAATGCGGATATGACTGTAGGAGATATGATCAGCAGAAGTTGATATGAAAATTGGTGATGTTAATAGTGAGGATAATGGTCTTAGGTTACAGGAAGATATTGATCAGATTGGCAGAACGGCAGATGGAATTTAATACAGATAAGTGCAAGATGATGCACTGTAGGAAGGCTAATAATGAATGATAGAATCCTAGTGAGTATTGAGGATGAATAGAAATAGTTTGTGTTCCTTTCTAAGGAAGGATAGGAAAAAGGTTAAATGGAATTCTTTTTAAAATTAGGCCAGCTAGTGGATAATACAATTTCTTTGGGAAAAGAAAATTGGATTCCTGGGTTTTACAAACAGAATTTCAAAGTACAAAGTGGAGAAAAGACACATTTGTAAAAATCCAAGGCTGGGCAGCGGTTAGAGTTGGTCCTGGGTTCTCAACTTTAGAAAGACTGCAGAAGCCATAGAAAAAAGACAGAAGGTTCACTGAGATTCTTGCAAGAAACTGGCCTTTCCACTCTTTAAAAAGTCCAGACACATTTTTAACAAAAGATAAAGCTTTAGTTGAGCTTTGATTCTTGTCAGATCTTCAAGAAAGAGCAAGAACTCTGGCATTTGATAAGATCATATTGATTGTTTATCTTAGCCCCACATTTTTGGACTAACCACATATTGTTTTGAAAATACTTCCAAGACAAAGCTGCCTTAGGTAGCACACTGTCAAGCTGGAGTAACTCTTTCTCATCTCAGTCCTGAATGACTAATACCTTAGTTTAAGACTATGATTAATCTACTTTTGGAAAAGCAGGGATTCATCAAAGATAGCATCTTTATTAGAGGGAGATTTGACTGAATTTTTTGAAGAGGGAACAAAATGTATTGATGAGGACAGTATGGTCAATATAGTCAACATGGACTTCAGTAAGGCTCTGACAAGTTCCCAAATGGGAAACTGGTCCAAAAGTTGAGAGCTCATCAGATCCAGGGCAAGTTGGAAAGTTTGATCCAAAATTTGCTTTTCATTAGGAGGCAGTGGGTTATGGTGGAAGGAAGAGTTTTGTAAACGGAAGCCTGTGACCAGAGGTGTACCACAGGACTCAGTGTTTAGACTTTTACTGTTCATTATATACATTATCATAGCATAATAAAAGAGCAGGAAGGTCACAGTGCAATTTTATAAAACATTGGTCAGGCCACAGCTGGAGAATTGTGTGCAGTTCTGGTTACCACATTATAGGAAGGATGTAATTGTATTGGAGAGAGTGTAGGGGAGATTCACCAGGAAGATTTCAGTTATGAGAAAAGACATTGGACAAGTTGGGTTTTCCTTGGAACAGGAGGTTGAGAAGGGAACCTGCTAGGACCCATAATGTTTATTATAGACATTATGGGGAGAGGTTTCTTACAAGCTACCTCTTTCATATAAAGCCGGAAGGCATAGATTTCAGGGGTAGGAAGTTTAGAGAGGATCAGAGGAAGAACTTTTTTCCCACCCAGAGGGTAGTTGGAATCTGGAAGACCTGAGTAGTGGTTGAGGCTGGTGTTGTCCCGATTTTGAGTTCCCACTTCTGTCCGCTGCAAAGTAACACAGTGCCACAAGGTTGATTCGGTAAAGCATGTTTATTAGCAATATACTGTGGGAGAATTTTTTTTTTGACAAAATAAACTTTATTCATAATAAAAGACAAACTATATACAATTACAAAACAGTGCAAGCCTTTACATTCTTGTACAGATCATTCATTAGTGTTACCTTTTTATATAGAAAAACAGCACGGATGCCACACGTGTGGGTCCCTGAAAACTACCCGGTCCCGTATTTACAATAGTTAGGGGCTTTCTCCCTGACTCCACCCCTCCCTCTCCAGTGGCAGAAGAACCCTAAACTGTAGTCCTTCCCCACTGAGCCTTTGCGGTGGCTGCGCCCAGCTTCAGTGCGTCCCTCAGCACGTACTTCTGCAGCCTGGAATGTGCCAAACGGCAGCATTCCCCTACGGACATCTCGCAGTGCTGGAAGACCAGTGATTTGTACAGATATTGTCACACACACTTAATGAATTCTGCTCCACGAGTTTCATTCAGACCTCAGAAAACCAAAGACAGACATCACACCTATTGTCCAACGTAATTGAGTTATAATCAAGAGATTCAAAGACAGGTATCACCCTCATTGTTTAAAACAAGCTTCCTCCAGTTTGTTTATTACACCCACCACCCTTATTGTCTCATATATTGGTCTGCCACCAAGGTCCCAGATACAGCAATTAACACCTTATCCATTGAGTCAGCAGCTTGCATACACTTGCTTGTGAGGTATTTTTTCTATCATCTATAGGTATGGTTACAGTTTTTTAACCCTTTACTTCCTCACAGGGACTTTTATAAACTTTAGGTATCTGGATAAGCACATCGTCAAGGCACAGGACACAAAAGGGCAAGTGCTGGAAAGTGGGACTGGTCCGGATCTGTACTTGGTCAGCATGGACATGGGTCAAAGGGCTTGCTTCTGTGCTGTTCAACACTATAAGGTGTCCTATTTTTCTTTTTATGTATCTGTAGTGGCTTTTACAGTGTGTTTCTGTTTTTCACTAGATTACTCTTGTATTCATCAATTTCTAATCATGGGAACTTTACATATCAACTGGGAAAATTCAGCCCTTACTGAATTTATTTTTCCCAATCCAAAGGCTTCATGCTCTTTCTGGCTACATTATAATCCTTTTCTTTGACCTTTAACAATTCTTGACTGCAACAACTGGACCACATTTCCTGTTTGGTATTTGTGTTTTTAATGGATGTATATTTGCTATAAACTATGTTCTCATTCTTCAAATGTTAACCGTTGCTTGCTCACTGTTGAACCTTTTAAAGTGGTTGCACAATTTACCATAGCCAACTTGCACCTCATATCTTTGTGGTTTCTTTAGATTTAAGATCTTGGTTTCCAATCGAACTAAATCATTTTCAATTTTTGTTTAAAATTCAATCATATTTTAATCCCTAAGAGCCCTTTAACTACCAGATTATTAATTAATTCTTTCTCATTGCCCCTAAATAGCTTGGTGCCACAACATATTGATCGAGAAAACCATTTCTGATCTACTGCATGAATTCATCCTCTGCACTATTACTGCTAACTTAGTTTGTCAGTCTATGCATTGATTAAAGTCCCTCATGAACTTCTTTCGTTCATGAGGGTGTAATTCCCTAATTTATTCTATGCCCCACATTACAACAACTGTTTGGCAGCGTGGAGGAAAACCCCAACATTTTTAGCCTCTTGTTTTTTAGCACCACCCAAACTGAGTTTACTTGATTTTCTAAGGGAAGATTTTTACCTCTACTGCTTTTATCTCTTCCTTTAGTATCTGTGTTAAACTCCTCCTTTTCCACTCTGCCATCTCTTTTTAAAGTATCCTAGAATATTATAAACTTTGATCAATTTACAACCATATTTCTGCAATGTGCCATTAGATCCTACCCATTTATTTCTATTGGTGCCATTAATTCAATTTCTTGTTACGAATGCTTCATGTAATTCAAAATAAAGTCTTCTTTTTGCAATATTTTTATTAAATCCACGAAAAAGAAATACAGAGTACATGCATCAAAAAAGAGGGTAAAAATACTACTGAATACATTGTGTTAAATCATACTTAGGATCACAATACTCTAAATTAATAATCATATGTGATAGTTAATAAAGAAAAAATTGGAATATTTTAATATATAAAAAAAATCTACTCCCACTACCAAAAACCGAAGCTGTTTAATAAAAAAAAGGAAAAACCCTTGAACCATAACAAGGTCAGCCAATGTCTGTATTTTAGTCACCAAAACAAAGGTTTTGAAAATAATTCAAAAAAGGTCCCCACATGGTTTGAAAGTCTCAGTTAGATTCAAGAATTGAACAGCGGATCTTCTCTAGATTCAGGTATGACGTAACATCTCGTAACCATTGAGCATGAGTAGGCAGAGTAACTTTCTTCCATTTAAGCAACACAGCCCTCCTGGCTATAAGAGAAATAAAAGCCAGAATGTGTAGATCAGAAGCCTTCAAAGTTATATCTTTTTCTCCAACGATCCCAAATAATGCAGTCAAAGGATTAAGTTTAAAATTTATCTTAAAAAGTACAGAAAAAGTTTGAAACACCTCTGTCCAATATTTTTTAAGACTCTGACACGTCCAGAACATGTGAATTAAAGAAGCCTCTCCGTTATTGCATTTGTCACAGTAAGGAGATACATCGGAATGAAAAAGATATATTGGAGAAAATAAAGTCTACAAGTTTGCCTTTTTACCTTTATTCTCTACCCTGAATAATTGAAGGTATATTTTGTATGCTCTCTCCTTTTCTGATGGACTCTCATTTTCATTACTCATTTTGTGGTCTTGAAGTGTCTCCTTGTTCTGTTAACTTTCTAAATTCCTAATCTCTAGAACCCTTCCCAATGTTTACCACTGTTTACTTTAAAGTATAGTTATTCAATTGACTAAGACTCTTGTCTCAGTCCAATTCAAGTGAAACCCATTTCAACAGAACTAATCCCTTTTTCCCCAGTACAGGTGCCAGTTCTCCCACAATAACACTTCAACACTGCATTCAACTCTACTAAATCACTGACCTTTTGTCAACCTGCACCTGGCTCAGGGAGTAATTCAGAACCTATTATCTCTGTAGTTCTGTGTTATAACTAGAACCACAGCAGAACCTCTTTAATCCTATCCATGTCATTGGTTTCCACATGGATCACAAAAACTGGGTCTTTTCCTTCCTATTGCAAGTTCCTATTCAGCATTGAGGAAACGTCCATACCATCATAGTTCAACGCAGATGCTGGCAAGAGTCAAGGGCCTAAGTTATAAGGAGAGGTTTGGTAGGCTAGGACCTCATACCTTGGAGCTTATGAGATAGAGGGGTGACCTTATAGAGGTGTATAAAATCATGAGGGGCATTGATAGGGTGAACACACAGACTTTTTCCCATGGAAGAGGAACTAAAAGTTAGAGGGCATAAGTGAGAGGTGACAGATTTAAAAGGGACCCGAGGGGCACCTTCAAGCAGAGGGTGGTGTGTAAATGGAGTGAGTTTCCAGAAGTAGTAGTTGAAGCAGGTACAAATAGCAATATTCAAAAGAAATTTGGATAAGTACATAGATAGGAGGGGTTCAGAGGGATAAAGGCCAAACACAGGTAAATGGGAATAGCTCAGTGGATACTATGGTCGGCATGGATGAGTTGGGCTGAAGGGCCTGTTTCTCTGCTGTATAACTCTATGACCAGGCAATAGCACAGTCATTAGGACTCATTGTCAGACAGCTGTACCTGTTATTACTACATTTTTTTTCAGTCCCTCAACTTGAATAGCCCCACTGCAGCAGTGTTGTGTACGGTTTGCTCATCCACCCTGCAGTTTCTGCTCCTGTCCTCACAAACTGCAAGAATTACATATTGTTGGATAAATGCAAGGGCTGAGGCTCCTCCAGTCCCGTGTTCTAGATTCGCATTCCAGCCTCACTTGTAACCACAGCTTCCTATCTCTCTTGGCTGACCTGTCTGTAGTAATTAATCCAAGGGGATGTCACTGCCTCCTGGAACAATGTGTCCACCTAACTTCCCCACCCTTTATGCATCAGTGTCTTCATCTGAGTCTCCAGCTCCAAGGTGAAGTTCCAAGATGTAGAAATACTGCAGATGTAATCCCCATGTGATCTCATTTCAGTTAATGTAAATATCTGCTTTAAAACTGATAAAGTTTTGAAGTATTAATATCTTACAGTTAGAGACATTTTTTAAAAATTAAAATTGGCATTTTAAAAATTCAGATGTAAATTAGAAACACTTAGAAACAACTGAAAACAAAATAAAGTAATTCTAAACTAACCTAAATTCCTTTTTTGCATTGTAATCCAGAGGCCTGGAATCCCCATTGAAATCAATAGGCTCTCAAATCCCAGGTATAGGATCTGGAATGCTGGTGAATCTCAGCAACGTTGGGTTCAGCCAAGAATTCTCAAATTTCAGCATTCAAGGGCACATGCAAGGATATCACTGATGCTTAAATGTTTCGGTGCTGGCAGCTTCTATTGGAACCATTGACTTCAGCCAGCAGGATTTATCCCTTCAAAGGGAAGTCCAAAATGAGAGCATACAAATTTAACATGATCTTTAATAAATACAATAAAAATGTCAAATGAAATGTCTTGACAGGTTACACCTGAACTGGAGGGGGACCAATATCCTGGCAGGCAGATTTGCTAGTGCTACTAAGGTGGGTTTAAACTAGATTGACGGGGGGAGGGGGGGCGGGGAGGGGGGAAATCCCAAGAATCAGGGAGGCAAATGAGAGGCTGGAAAGTGATGCAGAAGTCAGTGACAACAAGGTGAATAGGCATAACAGGTAGGAGAATGGCCAGGAGCGAGGAAAGCCTATTGGATTAAATTGCATTTGTTTCAACGTAAGAGGTCTGACTGGTAAGATGGATGAACTTAGGGCTTGGAGAGCTACGTGGGACTGTGACATCATAGCCATTACAGAAACCTGACTAAAGGAGGGACAGGACTGGCAGCTTAATGTTCCATGGTACAGGTGCTTTAGGTGAGATAGAAGTGCAGGAAAGAGAGGAAGGGGAGTTGCATTTTTGATTAAGGGGAATGTCACAGCAGTAGTCAGAGATGAAATCACTGAAGGATCATCAGTGAGGCTTTATGGGTGGAGCTGAGAAATAAGAAGGGGATGATCACATTGTAGGGATTGTACTATCAACCCCCAAATTGGAGATGGGCAAGGTCCTGAATGAATATTTCTCCTCTGTTTTTACCGTGGAGAATGACATGAAGACTTCAGAACTAGGAAAAGTAAATGGGGAGGTTTTGGGGAAATTCAGCATTACAGTAGAGGAGGTGCTGGATGTCTTAAAAGGTATGAAGGTGGACAAATCTCCGGGGCCTGATCAGGTATATCCAAGAGCACTGTGGGACGCTGGAGAAGAAATTGCGGGAGCCCTGGCTGAGATACTTGCTTCATCATTAGCCACAGGTGAGATGCCAGTGGAATGAAGGGTAGCAAATGTTGTGCCTTTATTTAAGAAGGGCGGTAAAGAAAAACCTGGGAACTATAGGCGAGTAATTCTAACATCAGTGGTAGGTAAGTTACTGGGGAGGTTTCTGAGGGATAAGATATACGTACATCTGGAAAGACAGGTGTTGAATAGGGCTTTGTGCATGGGACATCATGTCCTATGAGCTTGATTGAGTTTTCTGATGAGGTGACCAAGAAAGTTGATGAGGGCAGGGCAGTAGACGTGGTTAATATGGACGTCAATAAAGTCTTTGATAAGGTTCTACATGGTAACCTGCTATGGAAGGTTAGACTGTATGGAATCCAGGGAGATCTGGCTAACTGGATGCGCAATTGGCTTGATGGTAGAAAGCAGAGGGTGATGGTGGAAGGTTGTTTCTCGGACTGGAGGCCTGCGTCTGGTGTTTTGCCTTGGGGGTCAGTGCTGGGCCCATTGTTGTTTGTCATCTATATCAACGATTTGGATAAGAATGTACAGGGCATAGTTAGTAAGCTTGCAGATGACACTAAAGTAAGTGGTATAGTGGACAATGAAGAAGGTTATCAAAATTACAGGGAGATCTTGATCTGCTGAGTAAGTGGGCCGAGGAGTGGCAAATGGAGTTTAATTTGGATAAATGCAAGGTGTTACATTTTGGAAAGTCAAATCCAGGTAGGACTTTCACAGTGAATCACAGGGCCCTGGGGAGTGTTGTAGAACAGAGGGACCTTGGAGTACAAGTACATGGTTCACTGAAAGTGGAGTCACGTGTAGACAGGGTGGTGAAGAAGGCTTTTGGCACACTGGCCTTCATAAGTCACGTCACTGAGAATAAAAGTTGGGAGGTAATAATGTGGTTGTCCAGGACGTGGATGAGGCCGCACTTAGAGAATTGTATTCAGTTTTAGTCACCTTGCTTTAGGAAAGATGTTATTAAATTGGAAAGAGTGCAGAAAACATTTATAAGGATATTGCCAGGACTTGAGGGACTGAGTTATAGGGAGAGGTTGGACAGGCTAGGACTTTATGCCTTAGAGTGCAGGAGATTGAGATCATTTTGTAGAGGTGTATAAAATCATGAGGGGCATAGATAGGGTGAATGTACTCAGTCTTTTTCCTCCAGAGTTGGGGAATCAAAATCTGGAGGGTAAAGGTTTAAGTTGGGAGGGGAAAGATTTAAGAGGAATTTGAGGGGGCAACTTTTTTCACACAAAGTGTGGTAATATATGTGGAATGAGCTGCCAAAGGGATTGGTTGAGGTCGCTATAATGACAACTTTTAAAAGACAGTTGGATGGGTACATGGATTGGAAAGGTTTGGAAGGTTATGGGCCAAACACTGGCAAATGGGACTAGCATGGATGAGGCATCTTGGTCAGCATGGACCAGTTGGGCTGAAGGGCCTGTTTCCATGCTGTATAAATCTATGACTCTATATGTCTATGACTCTTTGCTCAGAGTGGCATGAATGTGAAACATGCTTCTGCAAGGAATAGTTGAATAGTGCAGATACAATTAAGATAAGGCAGAAAATAGGTGGACATGCCAGTACTAAGGCAAGAGGAGTGTCTGCAATTTTTGTGTTTCAGTCTAATTGATTTCATCACTTAAATGATCTGCCTGATGTGTTCCTGTCGCAAAACAATTTCCGGGGCAGATCAGTTGAAGTTACTTGCGTCCTCTTCATAACTTCTGTGAAAATAATGCAAGGAAGTTGAAGTAGTCTGCCATTTCCATGTTGTGAATCTCCCCTCGCATTTCTGACTTTTGGGCTTCCAACACTTGACTTCACACAGAGTCATATAGCATAGAAACAGACTCCTCAGCCCATAGAGTCTGTGCTAACCAGCAGGCACCCATTTGCACTAAACTCACTTTATTCACAAATGCCCTTTAACTCCACTCAGATCCTATCACTCACCTACGCACTAACCATAATATCAAATATCTAGTTATCCTACCAACCTCCGTATCTTCAGGATACAGAGGAAATCAGAGGAATTGTGCAATGTGCAGGGACAATGTGCAACTACACACAGCACCAGACATCAGAAGTGAACCTGGGTCACTGGAGCTGAGAGCATTACATTCCTATGCTGTCCCAAATCTTTCAACATGTTTATAACTTACGTGTAACTAGTCACACTTCAAGGATTATTAAGCCAGTCCAGCTAGCTGAATATTAGTCATCACAGGATTCCACTTAGTAAAATAGAAAACAAAATATTTTATTCCTGAGTATCAAGCCAATTCTTCAAATGATAAAGCAAACCAATGACTCAGATGGCAAAATATTTTCTGGCAGGCTTTATAAATGATGACTAAGTATCATACAGTTATTTAATCAAATTTCAAGAGTGTTAGTCAAAATAGCACAAGAATTGCCTGAACCTCAATACTTTGCATTTATTAGAATCAACGATACGTTAGAAAAAGAATGAGTGCATTAGGGCGTTGCATTTTGCCGTGGGCATTCTCTGTAATTCAACATTTTGATGTGGGTGGCTCAGAAGCTATTTCAATAGATAAACTCAAACATGTTCAATATTTAATCTTTAAAACATTGTAAAAGGGGCATATTGTGTACAGCTTTGGTTTCTTTGTCCAAGGAAGGATACATTTGGCACAGATGAGTGCAACAAAAGTTCACGATACTGATTTCTGGGAATGGTGGGGCTTTATTAAAATACATGCAGACTTCCAACAGATCAAAAAAACCCTGTGGTGGTGGAGGATTGGCAACAGAGGCATGGTTGGGATACCTGAAGTCCCCCAGTCAAAATCTGCACACAGGCAGCAGATGTGTGATAGGGGGTCAGGCACCCATCTCAGGACAGGGGTATCCTGCAGCAACTGTATCAGTGACAGATCAGCCCTCTTCTTTTGCTCCTCCTGAATGCAAAACTTAGGCTGTCCTATCTCTCCTAACTGGGAACTGACTCCTAACCCAGCAGAATCACTGTTACTGGGGTCAAAGCATGGAAAAGCTAAACTTCGGAACCTGGAATGTGGGAACACTCATTGACAGCCCAAAAAGTGATCACTCGGAGAGATGAGCAGCCATCATTATCCAGGAGCTCATGAGGCACAACCTCAATATTGTCACATCTCCAGTGACCCGGGTTCAATCCTGACCTCTGGTGCTGTGTGTGTGGAATTTGCACATTGTCTCCAAGACAATGTAGGTTTCCTCCAGCTGCTCTGAATTTCCCTGCACTTCAGTGATGTGTAGGTTGGGAGGTTAATTGAATAGTTGATATCATTGTTTGTGTGTAGCTGAGTGATAAAACTGGGCAGAGTTAAAGGGCACATGTGAAGAGTAGTTTCAGAGCTCATGAGCCTCCATCTCATTATTGTAGCTCTCAGCAAAGCACGGCTTGTTGAGAGGGGCGGCAGGGAGAAGGTACACCTCCTTCTGGAAAGGAAAATCCGACTGTGGCTCACGGAGACAGCTTTGCAGAGAAGATCGCTGACATGCTGCCTTGGATGATCACCCTCTATGAGACCTTGGGTAAAATCAACATGCCACCATCACCAGGGCAGATGTCCCAACTCTGAATACCATGACAGGGACATTGAAAGGTAAGTTTCCTCTTCTGATGGTTGTTCCTGGGCAAAGGTCTAATTTGCGAGGTGGGAAATCTGGAAATGGCTATCAAAGATAAAGCTAGATTGGGTAGTATGAAGAAACTGCATCAGCCACACTTAAGTAATCCCCTGAGCTGTTTCCTGATGAATTGATGGTATTCAAGATATGAAACCAATGATTCGTTGGAAGGTGAATCCTAGAGCTTCATTTTTCAAGGGACACCCTGCACATTACTGTATGGGGGAAACAGTTGGGGAAGAGCTGGAGTCTGCTAGAGGAAGGATTATTGAACTAGTTCAGTTTGCTAACTGGGCTGCTCTAATCATTCTTTTAGTGGAAACAGCATCATTGGGATCTGTGGAGAGTGTAAGGTAATAATCAGCAGAAAAACAAAAATAGACAGGTACCCCTTAACTCTGACTGATTTGCTTGTTCGGCTGGGAAGTGGACAGATCTTTACAACCATTAACCCTGATTGCCAGCAGAGGTTCAAAAGACTATTTAGTTTGAACTGTTCCAAAACAACAGACTTCCATTTGGTGTAGGATCAGCTCTGAGCATTTTTCAAGAGGACGATTGTTAGTTTAATCCACGACCTGTCATGGGTCATAAACCACCTCAGTGACCTTGGTGATTGGAAAAAACAGGAGCATGAAGAGAATCTAGAGGTATACCTCAATGATTACAAGAAGTCTGGGTGAGGAAAGTGTGCCTTTGCTGCCTCAGTAGTAAACTGTCTTGATAGATACTGATAGACTCCACCATTTGAGGACAAGGTTAGAGCAATTTTGCGTGCGCATAATCTGACTAATTTGATAGAGCTAGAGACATGCTTCTGAATGCTGAACCACTGTGGTGTTTACTGCCATCTGTGGGACATCTAGATATGTTGCTGAATCACAAGACAGAGAGGAAGTGGCCAGGAAAACAAGAAGCTGCAGCAACAATCAGGGCATTTATTGTTGCGTTCACAAGTTCTTGTTCATTGTGATTCAGTAAAGACATTGCTGTGGCCCCATGATGTGAGCTTATGGTGGTATGTGTACTTTTATCACAATAAGGGTGATGAGCAAATTATTGGGAAGAGACTTTGATGCCAAACCTAAGCAGAGCAGAGTCACTGACTACTTCTTTATTTAAGGGGGGTTTAGTGAACACTTTCAGTATGACAAGTTTCAAAAGCATTTGCATGACCAGAACCTTGTGATTTTTACTGACCATAAATCTTCTCCACAGTAATTTCAATGAAGCCAATGAGAACTTTAGATGGCCTCATTGAGAGTTCAGAGATGAGCATTGATATCCTCTGCATCCACTCTGTCCTGCAGTAGACAATAAGGGTAGGGGGTGGGGATATTAATGAGCATGTGGAAGAGACTAGGTTACGGGGAGGTAAATGGGGAAATGAGATTCAAGAGATTCTGCAGATGCTGGAATCTGGAGCAACACACACAAAATGGTGGAGGAACTCAGCAGGTCAGGCAGCATCCATGGGCCGCTTCGTCGAGCACCTTCCCTCCATCCGCCGCAAAAGAAAGGATCTCCTGGTGGCCATCCACTTCAGTTCCACATCCCACTCCCATACCGACATGGCCTCCCCTACTGCCATGTTGAGGCCAGAAGTGGGTTGGAGGAACAAGACCTCCATACAAGGCTCGTATTCCGCCTTGGTAGTCTCCAACTTGATGGCCTCAACATCGATTTCTCTAACTTCTGGTAACACCTCCCCTCTTCTCCCCCCTTTTTATCTGCCCTTTGTCTTCCCTCATTCCTGTGGCCCCCTCCCCCATCTCTTTCCCCTTCCCCCACCCTCATGACCTGCCCATCTATCTCCCACCTCTTTCCCTTTATTCCATGATCCACTGCTTTCTCCTACTGGATTCCTTGTTCAGTCCTTTGCCTCTTCTACCTATCACCTTACATCTCCCCCCTCCCTCACCCACCTACCTTCCCCCTCTCACCTGGACTCACCTGTCACCTGAACTCGTCTATCCTCTGCCTGCGTGTGCTCCTCCCTCGACCTTTTTATTCTGGCTTCTGCCCTCTTCCTTTCCAGTCCTGATGAAGGGTCTTGACCCGAAATGCTGACGGTTTATTTCTCTCCAATAGACACTACTTGACCTGCTGAGTTCCTCCAGCATTTTGTGTGTGTTGATGGGGAAATGAGATTTATTGGGTTTGGTCTGAGAGTCAACACAGACTTAATGGGCCAAATGGTTTCCTTGTAAGGAAATATGATAAATTGAAAGAGATGTAATAAACTCTGAACTTTTGGACCCATGTAGACAACTGTTGTTTCAACACAGTCTGGGCAATTATTGGCACGGAAAATAAAATTGCTTCTTACAGAGACCTACACATGCTTGACCACTGAATGGTGAATCTTTTTTATGCATTTTTAAAAAATTCTTTATTGAAAATCATGCATAGGTCAAAGATTTCAACTGTCAATGTTACCTTCACGGTTTTTCTTACCGGAAGTCTCTGTGCGTCTGCTCATCGAATTCTGAACTCTTCCCCCTTCCTCACCCGCAGAGAACGAGTTTGCAGAACCCCTCCGTTCAGTTCAGCAGAGTGAACCCAAACTTCAGGACACCTGTCATTTTATTTCTCCATCCGATTTCCACTCAAGTTCTGACTCTGTTTCATAGATCCAGAGAAGCTGAGGGAAATTCATTGCAGCTTTCATTTCTGCAACTTACAACATTCTAGGTCTGACATTGATCATAGCCATTGCCTCTGGTGGTTCCCTACCACTAGTAATGGTTTTGCTAACGTAATTTACAGCTTCACCAAGTTTTTTAAAAAATCTGATTACCACCTTTCACTGCCGGGTCCAGATCTTTTTACGATTAATTTCTCCCCCTCTCATAGATATTTTACAATGACACAAAGTGGCCATACGGCCCATGATGGTTCCCAGGGGATAAATCCCACCCTCCACCCCTTCCCCTTTTCCTGAAACGTATTCCTGCTCACGGGTGACCGTCAGTTCTGCTTTGATTCTTGGTCAGGTGGAGGACGTGCAAGCCCGCCAGAGACAGTGCACCGTGCGGCATGAACCGCTGCCCCTCTCTCGCTCACCTCCACATGTCGCCGTGCTCAGAAACGATTACGGCCCCAACTTTCTCAAGCTGAGATGAAAGATGGTAATTGCAAATATCCTGCTGTTACCAGGGAGCGCTCGGTACTTGCAGTACTACGAAAATTACGTGAAACCCAGGACTGGATGTACAATCCAAATATGTAACTTGGAAGTAACATTATTTTTTCAACGGACACACTCGAGAATAAACTAAGTCAATGCCAAGCAGTCCACTGTTCGTTAAACAACCGCTCCAGTGCCATAACGTAATATTATTGCCAAACATGTGTTTTAGCCCCAAACAGTATTCCCAGAACCGTGCTCACTCGTCCTTCTTGTAATCACCAAACCACGAATAGTTTTGATACCGATGAAACTTTGATATTTCCCAAAAAGTAATATTTCTAGGCAAACCATATATCAGGAAAACCGGGAAATTCCATCAATCATTTCCTTCTTCCTTTATATGAACGTGCATTAACTAATGTCAACATTCCGTAATGAATCATCTGTTACGTCACGCCAACCCAATAAAATGATCCGATGATTGGGATCCTCAGTTGACGAACAAATCCTGAGCAACCAAGCATGATCTTCAAGGTAAACGGATGAACAGGCGTGAGAAGTTCCGCTATTATTGACTCTATGTTCACAGGTGTTAAAATCGTGGTTCGATAACGCTTAAAGTGTTACGCTATTTTTAATTGAGAAACCTTGACCACATTTAATAATTTTGTCTTTTTATATATAAAGATCGTTCCTTCATATATTGTCTTTAATGTAGTCAACTGTGTCATGTACTGTAACATGTTAAGTAGCAGCGTGATTAATTGAGCATTTTGCCGATTCGGGAATCCACTCTGCTGCCTTTAGATTACTGAAGCGACAATTCAGATGCTTGTCCGTGTACCACATTCAGCCCGTGAAACAGAATGAGACTACTGGATCGAAGTCCGGAGTACTCCTTGCTTGGGGCGCTTGTGGCGTGTCGGAGGTGCCATCCCGTGAACGGGGCTCAGATTCCCAGCTTGTCAAATTCATGTAACCCCATCTTTTTTGGGTTTATATGTTGAACATTGTGGGTTCTGCACTTCTGGCGGGGGAGTGCTTTGAGTTATCTCATTGTCAGGGATCTTAAATCGGAATACCAAATTTCGAAACGTAAATTACTTGATATATTTAAGTTAATAGAGTCCTGAGTTTTAAATTTTACTTCATAGAATCAGACTGCACAGAAGGAATTCATGCGGCTTATCGTGCCTATGTATTGCCTTACCAACAAAAGACTGTTTTATCTGGCTGCTGTTGGTACATTTTATTATTTATAAGTACAGGCAACCAAAAGGAGTATTTTGCCTAAAATTATTTCGGATGTAATGTGAATGGCAATGATGGATAGTTTTAGTAATGCCTTGGTTATAATTTCCTTTACAGTACATTTTCTGTGTTGCACTGATAGGAAGTGTTTCAAGTCCAGCTGAGCCGGTAAAAGCCAAACCTACTTACCAAAGAAGAGATGCAATAACTGGTCAGATGGTGACATGTGAGAAGTGCCCACCAGGGACGTTTGCGGAAAAGCACTGTACCAGTTCACATCCAACAATCTGTGGGCCCTGCCCAGACTTGCATTATACTCAGTACTGGAACTACCTTCAGAAATGTCGCTACTGTAATGTCTTCTGTGTGGAGAATCAGTACGAAAAGCAACAGTGCAACTCCACACATAACAGAGTGTGTGAATGCAAGGCTGGTTATTACTTAGGGTTTGAATTCTGCCTGAAACACACTGAGTGCCCTGCTGGTGCTGGTGTGATTAAAGCAGGTAAATTTAATATTTCCATTATTAGATCTTTCACTATTCATCTGTTGTCTTGATTTTGTGGATTGTTTCCAGGAATTACGATCCTTTTATTTTTCCGCATATTGTGTCTAAACTATAATATGTACAACTTGCGAAGGGGAAACTGTAAAGATATGTGTTATTACTGCAGCTAGTGAACTTATCCTGGAGGACAGAATAGAATAATTAATTCCACTGATAAGTCAGTTGAAGGTACATGTTTATGTATTCTCAGAACTAAAGCTGAATTTGGCTGTCATTTCAACCTGTAGTATATTTTTTAAAGGGGAATTTAATGGGTTGGCATATAGGAGATTATATTCAAACAGGTGTGCCACAATTTTTTGTTTTATTCTACTTTACATGAAAACTAATGGGGTTCCCAAATTCATCATAGACTACAAATATGCTACCTCTTGCCATTCTGAAATGGGAACATGTTTAAACTCCACAATACAATGTATATTGCATGCAATAATATATGCATTTCCGAAATTGATTTTTTCCCCCTGAATTTTAACTGAACCTATGCATTTTGTGTTTTCTAGGAACGGCCTTCCAAGATACAAGCTGTGCACCATGTTCTGCTGGCTTTTTCTCTCCAACATCCTCTAGTTCAGAACATTGTATTGCACACACAAACTGTAGTGTAGAAGGTTTAGTGGTCAATGTCCCAGGTAACCGATATCACAACACCCTGTGTACTCCCTGCAAGAAATCTTTTGGAACTTCCATCAGTAAATCAGGTATGTAAAGTAATTTTCTCTTGTATTACAGTACCATTCTTAAATGTCCAATATGTTATGAAATGTTTTTTTATTTGTAATCAGAATTTATTACTGGTAGGTCAGTTCTGTCAAAATACTAATCTCATTGGAGTGCTCTGTGTTCTTTGCTGTAGTTCAGAAGATTTTTGTAATAGTTAAAATGCAGGAAAACTCCAAGCAGTATCCACAAACCTTTGAGACATAAGAGTCAGGAATAGGAACTTACACTTGTCCTGCTCATCAAATAAAGCAACTGCTGGCATGAACAGTTCAGCCATCCAGTAACTGGCATTTTCTGATCAAGATTATCTTAATGCTGCTGGTTAATTTTAAATATTAAATTTTATGGCACTTAGAAAATAATGCATGCTCTTGTATTGCATATTTTCTGACTTCAAGGTGACCCAAAGCTCTTTGCAATCAATTAAATATTTCTGCTGTGTTGCACTGTTACATCATGGACTTCTGGAATGTAGAAAATGCAGCAACAAATTTGCACGCAACACCCTAAAACAATGACCAGATAATTACTTCAGTGATATTGCTCAAGGTGTAAATACTGACCTGGACTCTGGATAATTCCTCATCTCTCCTTCATAGCACCATTATATTAAAATAATGCAGATCATAAAACATAGGTTAACACATAGCTTAGCTCAAGAGGACCACAAGAAGAAACAAAGGATAGAAATACACTTCTCGTCTTCACCCACCCCCTTCACCAACCCTAAAATGCATAGAACTATAATGAAACTAGTAAGTAGAACTATATCCCCAACATTATCTGTATTGCTTAACATGAAAATTGTTTTAACCAATCTATATGACACATTATTGCAAAATATTAGCTCTCCCACAAGTCTTGAGTTTATAAAGATTCAATTGGGACTTCTACTGATGTTTTCATTTCTTTTTGTGACTCTTGGAAAAAGGAAAGCACAAAGGTTTATTTTGACTGGAAATATCGACGGCTCAATGCCAATAGAGGATATTGAATAAATTGCTAAGTTTTGACTTTTCTTTCTTTTAACAGTGTGTGATGATGCACTTATTCAGTTTGTGGCACATCAGAAGATCCCAGCAAAGAAGCTTACCAAGTTTCTTAATTTACTTTTGATTCAAGGTGCTCAAAGAATACGTAAGCATATGTTAACAGAGAACAAGAATATGATGCATGCAACATTATATCCCCTACTAGTGGAATGGAAAGAAACTGTCAAGGAAGAAAATGTACCTGAAATAATAGTCTCAATACTTGAAAAAGCAAAGATGAGAAATGTTTTACAAAATGTACAAGATCGTTTCTGGTGAAGTATTATTATTTTATTCGGCCATCAATTTCCGGACCTCCAGAAACAGCTATGATATTATCCAGGCTAACCAATGCCACTGAAAAATTCCCACTGACAGCAAAGAGCAATTAGCCAGTATGTTTTATCATATTTAATTTGACTGAAATATTAACACAAAAGATCAAGGTGAAAGGTATAATATCATTAAAAAGAACTTTGAAACAATAAGTATTTAAGGGCATGAAAGTATTAATGTGGACAAAGAAACTTGATATTCCATTGTCACGAACCAGCAACAAAAGAAGCACACTGAGCATGATTCAGTGTTAAAAACTATTTTATTAATCACTACTTATGATAATACGTAAAATAAAAGTAAAAATGTTAGTATGTTAGAATTCAAAAATGTTAAACCTCGAACGTTAACCCCAAAACTAAACTCTTTGTGTGTGTGTGTGGGTGGCAAAGTCCAAAACTCCCAGTTCCGGAATGGTTCTTAAAGTTCAGTTCCGCAAGCCATAAGGTGAAACATGAGCAAGGGCTTCTTCAACAACCACCGTTGTCTGAAGGTAAGATGTAGATGTAGAAAAACATAGAGAGAGTACATACGAAATCCAAATGTTCCACGATGGAACCCAAACGACACTCCAGTGTTTACTCGGTAGTGACTGCCTCACCCCGAAAAGCATCCGAATCGTGGTCGTCCACACACAAATACCTGTTTCCTTCTACAGGTCAGCAACAAAGTGAACTCCACCGGATTACTTCCAACTTCCATACATGGATTTCAGTGGCAAACACAGTTATTGTTTCTCATCCATCGATAGAGAAAACAAGCAGGCTGGTGTCTCTCTCCCTTCTCTCTCTCTCTCCTTCTTCTTCTTCTAACTTCTTCAACAACGTCATTACGTCCTTTATCTTCTATTGACGTAAGCACGCCCCACACACACATACACACACACTCTCTATCTTAAAGGGACTTTCACTGAGTCCGTAACACCATAAATATAAAATTTGCGGTCATTCAGGATGAGTAATGGGTTTGTATTCCATTAGGGTCTCAATTGCATTTCATTCAAGAAGGTTAACAGCCAATGACTTACAGAAAAACTGTAAGTAAATTATTAGAAATCTGTTCAAACACTTGGTGCTGAAAAGGTCTGTCCATTTTATATTGCTTTAGGATGGAATTTAATTTATATTAGTTGTATAAAAGATGAAATGTAAATAACTTGTGACTGAAACATTATCTCATCATAGAAATGATCAATGAAAAACCGTGAAGCATTTCACTAAGCTGTCCATTTATATTTATAGATATGTTATAATAAACAATACATTTCAAGAATTCCCAAATAAAAAGCAGATATTTACTTTTCTATCCACTGTTATTTTAAATCTTTTGCTTTTACTTGTTTGTTTGAAAGAAGTTTGATTATGGTGTAGTCAGTTACTAACATCAACTAAAAATTGATGCCAAGAAGTATCAGAGCTTTTTAAAGAAACTATGAATCTGTGAAATGAGATCTTCATAAAGACCCAAGGGCACTACTTATTTACTTTCTGTACAGATCTTTTGTAGTATGACCATCTGCAGAATTTTCAAGTCAATTTGCTAGTATTGGTATTGGTATCCGTTTATTATTGTCACTTGTACCGAGGTACAGTGAAAAACTTGTCTTGCATACCGATCGTACAGGTCAATTCATTACACAGTGCAGTTACATTGAGTTAGCACAGAGTGCATTGAGGTAGTACAGGTAAAAACAATAACAGTACAAAGTGTCACAGCTACAGAGAAAGTGCAGTGGAATAAGGTACAAGGTCACAATGAGGTAGATCGTGAAGTCATAGTCCATCTCATTGTATCAGGGAACCGTTCAATAGTCTTATCACAGTGGGGTAGAAGCTGTCCTTAAGTCTGGTGGTATGTTCCCTCAGGCTCCTGTATCTTCTACCCGATGGAAAAGGAGAGAAGAGAGAATGACCCGGGTGGGTGGGGTCTTTGATTATGCTGGCTGCTTCACCAAGACAACGAGAGGTAAAGACAGAGTCCAAGGAGGGGAGGATGGTGTCCGTGATTTGCTGGGCTGTGTTCACAACTCTCTGCAGTTTCTTGCAGTCCTGCGCAGAGCAGTTGTGGTACCAAGCCGTGATACATCCAGATGACAAGAGACAAGTGATGACAGTGATGACAGATGACAGTGATGACAAGAGTAAGATCTTTCCAAGATGCTGACAGGCTCGGAGATCTTCCTCATCACAACTTTTATTCTGTGAAAATTGATAATATGGGTCAATTAAATCCATTGATTTATGAAATTATATCAACTTGAACAAGATATATTTATTGTAACAAGTGAGATTCTTTTGTATTATACTAAAGATGTTTGAGAGTATGGTTACAGCTATCTGCAAGGTAATTGTGCACAAGATTGATCACCTGTTCATCACCAGGAACAAGCTTTAAGTGACAGCTGGAATGAGTAACATTCCAAGATAGCCATATGTAAGATGCAGTTAGTTACAATGAAGAGTAAAGGATGTTTTAGATTGACGGAATACAAAGGCCACGTCAGCATATGGCATTTTACAATATTTCATTTCAAATAACTTGTTGTAGTTTTCTACAGTATTACTTGTAGTGTATTATGTCACATTATGTGCTGTGTTTATTTAGTTTTAATAAACTTTTACAATTCTGAGTTGTGCTGCTCTGTGAGTCTTGACTACTTTTAATCAAGCAACATGGGTTCGGATTAAACTTGAAGATTAGGTGCGAAAGTCAGCAATGTACTGTACATATTCATTGCAACTGTGAGCAGTTCTTGCAAAAAAGGCTGAGGAATGGGAGGAAAGTTTACAGATAAGAAAAATAAAAAAGTAGATAAAACCTCTGAGGTTGTTAGTATATAGGTAGGGAACATCACTGTCAATGCAGGAACATCAGATGAAGGAAAGATTATTGCAGGAGACAATTGAAATATTAAAGGGAAAAGATGTAAAGCTGCAGGAAAATGATGAAAAGTTGCAAGGGTCCAGTGATAACGCAATTGATGAAAACATTGTCAAGGGATACAGAGAGTAGAAGAAAGGAAAAGCACAGAGATAATTGCAGTACTAAGAATGATAAGCAGTTGAGATACAACTTTAGTGTGGCAAATAGTGGGAAGGATTAAACAGTGAACAAGAAGAAAATAATGAGGCATTTCAGAAGTGTAGTTGTTTAGAAGCAGTTGTGCGGGAGCTTCAAGAACAACACATGGAATCTGAAGCATATGCCGACTATTCAATAGACGAGGCTGCAGCAGAAGTTACAGGGTTAGAGCAGCATTATCTGTGCAATGGGAGGGGTGGCAGAGGGAGGGAATGATTTAGACATGGTGGAAAAGAATAAAAACTTGGCTGAGAGAAGGGCAGTACTGGCAGTTCAACATTCCAGGGAATAGATGTTTTAGACATGACAGAGATGTAAAAGAAGTGGGGGAGTTGTTAGTGATTAGGGGAGAATGTTGCGGCTGCACTAAGAGAGACATCTTGGAGGGATCATGAATCAGGAATATCTGACCAAGAGGAACTTGGGATGGCACTAAGGGACATGTTAGGAGGCTTCCGTGTATAGGAGAGGTGATGTGTTTATGACATAAATTATTCAGAGTAAAGAAGAAAACTAGAAACATCAGCTAACAGATTGCAGT
Source organism: Pristis pectinata (assembly GCF_009764475.1). Classification (NCBI taxonomy): domain Eukaryota; kingdom Metazoa; phylum Chordata; class Chondrichthyes; order Rhinopristiformes; family Pristidae; genus Pristis; species Pristis pectinata. The sequence continues at coordinate 18,955,668 of NC_067420.1, forward strand.
ATGTTTACAGTGTAGCACAGGAGGAGGGTGAGATCAGAATCAATAGACAGGAGACAATATCCACCGATGGATGAGAGCTCACGTAGCTCACATGAAACCTCTTGCTAAAACAACATGTCAGGAGTTAATTCAGGAGACACAGGCAGGACAAAAACATGAGTTAATTTGTGGAGGTTGGTTATGATTCAGAGGTACAAACTTGACAAGATCCTGACAATAACAGCTACAGGATCAGAGATACAGTCCTGCTGTCAGTGGAGTTCAAATCCCTCTGATTATCAGGATATGTATCCTGTAAAGAATAAATTTAAAGCATATCCCACACATACTTGGAAGCAAGAAGAGTCTGAAATGAAACATGCTTCTGAGAGAGAGCATTTTACCTATGACAAGATTGGGCACGTTTCTCAAGATTGTTGGGCAAGCAGGTTTTGTAATATGAGTTTGGCTTTAGATCAGAGATTCTGCCTGCACATGAACCATATCCCTCCATTCATTGCATATTCATGTGTCTATCTAACAGCTTTTTAAATGCAACCATTGTATCTGCTTCCACCACTACCCCTGGCAACTCCTTCCAGGCACCTACCACACCCTGGGTAAAAAACTTACCTTGCACATCTCCTTTAAACTTTCCCCTCTCACTTTAAGTGCATGTTCTCTAATATTTGACATTTCTATCCTGGGACAAAGATTCTGATTGTCTACCCTATCTGTTCCTCTCATAATTTTATAAACTTCCATCAGGTCTCCACTCAGCCTCCAAGGCTCCGGAGAAAACAAGTCAAGTTTGTCCAATCTCTCCTTATAGCTCATACCTTCTAATCCAGGTGACATCCTGATGAACCTCTTTTGCACCCTTTCCAAAGCTTCCACTTCCTTTCTGTAATGGGATGACCAGAAATGCACACAATACTCCAAGTGTGGCCTAACCAAAGTTTTTTTAGCTGTCAACATGAAAGTTTAAAGGTATTATAGCCCTATGCCTGATTGTGTTTTATGCTGTCCTGCCTTTGAGAGTAAGTCATATTTTCTTTCAGATCTGGCACACATTAATAATCCAGAGAACTGGACAGTCCAGATGTCTGAGTTCAAATCCTACACTGTGGAACTTTTATTCAGTCAATAATCTGGAATTTGGAAAGAACTACTACAAAACTACTGGATTGTCATAAAAATACTATCAGCTTCTCCAATGTCCTTCAGGAAGGAAATTTGTTATAGTCACCCAGCCTGGCCTTTATGTGATTCCAGGCTCATCCCATGTGGCTGGGAATTAAGTGGCTACCAAACCACCCAGATGTACCATTACCAATATTTTCAAACAGAGAAAGAATAAACCTGGACAAATCACCTGGCATTGACCTAGGCATCAAATTCTGACACTTCAGAGTTGATCCTTGCCCAATCGATCCTGTAAAGTCTGCCTCATAAACACCCGGGGAGCTGTCCCATAGACTAGTGAGGCAACAACTTGACATAATGTGCCAGACCTCCATCACAATCCATCACAATTCCTGTCTCATCAGTATGACAGGTTATCCACATGTGTCTCTTTAAGAACTGTGTGGATTTGAGAGCTGTGCGAGACATCACCTACTTTTAAAGTTTGTTTTCTTTAACTTTTGGTATATTAAAATTTTATTTCACTGTGGAAGTTATTTTTATTATGTTTTTCAGTCATCTGCTGAGGATTCTGAAGAAAGAAATTGTAAGAATGAATTTTGCTTTTCTTCCTCTTTTTAAACATATGCTGTTTAATTTCCTTTCTTTTACTTTTCCATTGTTTATAAGTATAATAATATTGGAAGAAATAAGAAGCTGAATTTCTTACTATCCATTTACAATAGTTGTTAACATGATACTAGAACCTCTAATTCTAGAAGCGAAATTACCACATGCTCAAAATTGACCATTTGGAAAATGGTATTTTGAGAAGTAGTCTGAGACCAAAAATTTTCTTCCTTAACAAAAATGTTTTTTTTCCTGTCAAAAGGTTAGTTCTGATGCACCTCATGGTTCCTATGGCTCTTTCGTTGATTTTCTGGATCTAAAGGTTAAAATTTGTGTTTCAAAAAGTTACTCACCAAATATCTGTAACTCCATTTATAGGTTTGCAGATGACACCACCAATGTGGGCCGGATCTCAAACAATGATGAGACAGAGTACAGGAAGGAGATAGGGAGTCTGGTGGCATGGTGTCAAGACAACCTTTCGCTCAATGTCATCAAAGCAAAGGGAATTAGTCACTAACTTCAGGAAGTGGGGAAGAGTACACACCCCTGTCTGTATCAATGGTGCTGAGGTGGAGATAGAACCATGGAACCATAGAACAATACAGCACAATACAGGCCCTTTGGCCCACCATGTTGTGCCAACCTTTAAACCATGCCCAAGACTAACTAACCCCTTGCACCCACATATCCTTCTATTTTAAATTCCTCCATATGCTTATCTAACAATCTCTTGAACTTGACCAATGTATCAGCCTCCACCACCCCAAGCAGTGACTTCCATACACCAACCACTCTCTGGGTGAAAAACCTCCCTCTGATATCTCCCTTGAACTTCCCACCCATTACCTTAAAGCCGTGCCCTCTTGTATTGAGCATTGGTGCCCTGGGAAAGAGGGGCTGGCTGTTCACTCTATCTATTCCTCTTAATATTTTGTATACCTCTATCATGTCTCATCCTCCTTCTCTCCAATGAGTAAAGCCCTAGCTCCCTTAGCCTCTCCTCATAATCCATACTCTCCAATCCAGGCAGCATCCTGGTAAATCTCCTCTGCACCCTTTCCAATACTTCCACATCCTTCCTATAATGAGGCGACCAGAACTGGACACAGTACTCCAAGTGTGGTCTAACCAGAGTTTTATAGAGCTGCATCATTACCTCGCGGCTCTTAAACTGGATCCCACGACTTATGAAAGCTTAACATCCCATAAGCTTTCTTAACTACCCTATCCACCTGTGAGGCAACTTTCAGTGATCTGTGGATATGAACCCCCAGATCCCTCTGCTCCTCCACACTACTCAGAATCCTGCCATTAACCTTGTACTCCGCCTTGGAGTTTGTCCTTCCAAAGTGTACCACCTCACACTTCTCCGGATTGAACTCCATCTGCCACTTCTCAGCCCAGCTCTGCATCCTATCAATATCCTTCTGTAAACTTCGACAGCCCTCCACACTATCCACAACACCACCGACCTTTGTGTCGTCTGCAAACTTGCTAACCCACCCTTCCACCCCCTCATCCAAGTCATTAATAAATATCACGAAAAGTAGAGGTCCCAGAACCGATCCTTGTGGGACACCACTTGTCACATCCCTCCAATCCGAATGCACTCCCTCCACCACAACCCTCTGCTTTCTACAGGTAAGCCAATTCTGAATCCACATGGCCAACCCTCCCTGGATCCCTTGCCCTCTGACCTTCTGAAGAAGCCTACCATGTGGAACCTTGTCAAATGCCTTACTAAAATCCATGTAGACCACATCTACTGCACTACCCTCATCAATCTTCCTGGTCACCTCCTCAAAGAACCCTATCAGGCTTGTGAGGCAAGATCTTCCCTTCACAAAGCCATGCTGGCTGTCCCTAATCAGTCCATGATTCTCTAAATGCTCATAGATCCTATCTCTTAGAGTCCTTTTTTTCTTTTCTTTTTCAATCTTTTTATTAAATTTCAAATTAATACACATAACAATAGTAATTATACTCATGATATAAAGAGATCGGGATTACAATAATAACAGTTAACGTATACAGACACAAAGAGTAAAATATGTAATCTGAACCTCCCAATCTCTTAATAATTGAACATGAAAAAGATTTAAAAGAAATTTGATTATATGAGAAAAAAAACCCAAACTAAAAAAAAGTAACAAAGCAAAATGAATAGTAATAATAAACAAAAACTAACCAAGAACTAAACAAAAACTGGACTCTCATATTTCATTGATTAAAAAAATTATGTCATTAACTCCGCTCCTCTATATTCGAATAGAAAGTTATTGAGGAGGGTTCGGAAAAGGTCAGCTTACATCATATAAAAATGCTGGATAAATGGGCTCCAAGTTTCTATAAAATTAACCGAAGGATCAATAGTACCACTCCTAATTTTTTCTAAGTTTAAACATGTTAGAGTTTGGGAAAACCATTGGAATGTAGTAGGAGGTTTAGGATCTTTCCATTTAAATAGAATGGATCTCCTGGCTATTAATGTAACAAATACAATCACATGACAAACTGAGGCAGATAAATGGCCAGAATCCATCATTGGTAACCCAAAAATTTCAGTGATAGGATGTGGTTGTAAATCAATACTCAATACCACTGAAATGATATCAAAAATGTCTTTCCAATATTTTTCCAAAAGAGGGCAGGACCAAAACATATGTGTCAGGGAAGCCACCTCAGAATTACATCTATCACAGATAGGATTTATATGATTATAAAAATGAGCTAGCTTATCCTTAGACATATGGGTCCTATGAACCACCTTAAACTGTATTAGAGAGTGTCTAGCACACATTGTGGAGGTATTAACTAATTGGAGAATTTTCTTCCATGTCTCTATAGGTAGAGGTTTCTGAGGTTCTCTTTCCCATTCATTCTTAATTTTATCCGATATCCCTAAACGTATTTTCATAATCAAATCATAAATTATTGCTATCAATTCCTTCTGATAAGGGTTAAAATTTAAAATCTTTTCTGTAATTTCAATTGGATGTGGTATCAGGAAAGTAAATAGACTAACATTTAAAAAGTTTCTAATCTGTAAATATCTAAAAAGATGTGATCTAGGCAAATTGTATTTATTAGACAACTGTTCAAAAGACAAGAAACAGTTATCAATGAATAGATCACGAAAACATGTTATTCCCTTCATTTTCCATAAAAGAAAAGCTAGATCAATTCTAGAAGGTTGAAAGAAAAAATTAGATAGAATAGGACTTGATAAGGTAAATTTATTCAATCCAAAAAATTTATGAAATTGAAACCATATTCGTATTGTGTGTTTAGTTATTGGATTAATCATTTGTTTATTCAATTTAGTAAGTGCAAAGGGGAGCAAGGCCCCTAAAATAGAAGCCACTGAAAACCCTTGCACTGACTCGCGTTCGAGATACACCCATCATGGACATTGAGTTACATCTAAATCTTGTGTCCAAAAAATTAAATATCGAATATTAATTGCCCAATAGTAAAATCTAAAATTAGGCAAAGCCATACTTACATCCTTTTTTCTGTAAATATTTCTTACTTAACCTTGGATTTTTATTCTGCCTTATATATGAATGAATTTTAGAATCAATAATATCAAAAAAGGATTTAGAGATAAAGGTTGGAACCACCTAAAATAGATACAGAAATTTAGGTAAAATAGTCATCTGAACAGCATTGATTCGACCAATCAATGATAAGGACAATGGGGAACATTTAGTAAACAATTGTTTAACATGATCAATCAAGGGTAAAAAGTTAACTTTAAATAAGTCCTTATAGTTCTTGGAAATTTTAACACCTAAATAAGTAAAATAATCAGTCATTAATCTGAATGGTGATTGCCTATAGATTGGAACTTGCATATTTAATGGTAAAAGCTTACTTTTATTAAGATTTAATTTATAGCCAGAAAAACCACTAAATTGAGCAAGCAATGATAATACTGCAGGGATGGATTCCTCAGGGGTTAGAGATATAAAGTAACAGGTCATCCTATCTCTTAGAATCCTTTCTAACAGCTTGCCCACCACAGACGTAAGGCTCACTGGTCTGTAATTCCCTGGACTATCCCTACTCCCTTCTTTGAATAAGGGGACAACATTTGTCACCCTCCAATGCTCCGGTACCATTCCCATGGAAAATGAGGACTCAAAGATCCTAGCCAATGGTTCAACAATCTCCTCCCTTGCCTCGCGAAGCAGCCTGGGGAATATTCCATCAGGCCCCGGGGACTTATCTGTCCTAATATTTTCTAACAGCTCCAACACATCCTCCCTCTTGATATCTACATGCTCTGGAACATTAACCTTACCAACTCTGTCCTCAGTGTCATCAAGACCCCTCTCCTTGGTGAATACTGAAGAGAAGTATTCATTGAGGACCTCACCACAGCTTCCAGGCACATCTTCCCACCTTTGTCTCTAATCGGTCCTACCTTTACTCTCGTCATCCTTCTGCTCTTCACGTACGTGAAAAAAGCCTTGGGATTTTCCTTAACCCTACTCACCAAGGCCTTTTCATGTCCCCTTCTCGCTCTCCTCAGCCCCTTCTTAAGTTCCTTCCTTGCTACCCTATATTCCTCATGAGCCCTATCTGATCCTTGCTTCCTAAACCTTATGTATGCTGCCTTCCTAACTAGTTGTTCCACCTCACTTGTCACCCATGGTTCCTTCACCCTGCCATTCTTTCTCTGCCTCACTGGGATAAATTTATCCCTAACATCCTGAAAGAGATCCCTGAACAACAACCACATCTCCATAGTACATTTCCCTTCAAAAATGTCATCCCAATTTACACTCGCAAGTTCTAGCCTTATAGCTTTATAATTTGCCCTTCCCCAATTAAATATCTTATTGTCCTCTTTGATCCTATCCTTGTCCATGACAATGCTAAAGGTTAGGGGGCGGTGGTCACTGTCCCCCAAATGCTCACCCACCGAGAGATCTGTCACCTGACCAGGTTCATTACTTAATACTAGATCTAATATGGCATTCCCTCTAGTCAGCCTGTCAGCATACTGTGACAGGAATCCGTCTTGGACACACTTAACAAACTCTGCCCCGTCTAAACCTTTGGTACTAAGCAGGTGCCAATCAATATTTGGGAAATTGAAGTCTCCCATGATACAACCTTGTTATTCTTGCACCTTTCCAAAATCTGCCTCCCAATCTGCTCCTCAGTATCCTTGCTGCTACCAGGAGACCTATAGAAAACTCCCAGTAAAGTAACTGCTCCTATCTTGTTCCTAGCTTCCACCATACTGACTCTAGAGAGGATCCTTCTACATTATCCACCCTTTCTGCAGCTGTAATAGTATCCCTGACCAGTAACGGCACCCCTCCTCCTCTTCTCCACCCACCCTCCCATCCCTTTTAAAGAACTGAAATCCAGGAATATTCAGTATCCATTCCAGCCCTGGTGACAGCCAAGTCTCTACAAGAGCCACAATATCATAGTTCCATGTATTTATCCAAGATCTCAATTCATCACCCTTATTCACTTTAGCCCATCCACCTTACTACTTTTATACCCTACACTATGCTTCTCCTTCCTCAAACCCTCTCTATATGTTAGATCTGGCTTTACTCCATGCACTTCTTCCGCTGACCTATCCCTCCGGTTCCCATTCCCCTTGAAAACTAGTTTAAACCCTTCCAAACTACACTAGCAAACCTGCTTGCAAGGTTATTGGTCCCCTTTGAGTTCAGGTGTAATCCATCCACTCTGTACAGGTCCCACCTTCCCCAGAAGAGATCTCAATGATCCAAAAATCTAAATCTTTGCCCCCTGCACCAACTCCTCAGCCACACATTCAACTGCCATCTCCTCCTATTCCTACTTTTTCAGGACCTCATCCCCCTTCTTACCTATGCCGTTGGTACCAACATGTACCACGACTTCTGGCTGCGGTCCCTCCCACTCAAGAATGCTGTGGACCCAATCAGAGACATCCTGGACCCTGGCACCTGGGAGGAAACATGCCATCTGGGATTCTCGCTCACGTCCACAGAACCTCCTGTCTGTTCCCCTGACTATCAAGTCCCCTATCACTATTGCCCTCCTCTTCTCCTCCCTTCCCTTCTGAGCAGCAGGACCAGTCCCAGTGCCAGAGATCTGGCTTCTGCTGCTTGATCCCTGTAGGTCATCCCCTTCAACAGCATCCAAAGTGGAAGACCTGTTACTGAGGGGAGCAGCCTCCGGGGTCCTCTGCGCTGTCTGCCTGTTCCCTTTCTCTTTCTCTCTCCTGACAGTCACCCTTTTATCTGCCTCCTGGACCCTAGAAGTACCTGCTCTAAGGGGGGTGACTGCCTCCCGATGCACAGCAGCTACATATCTCTCTCCCTCCCTGATGCTCTGCAGTGTTTGAAGCTGTGACTCCAGCTCATCAATTCTGAGCCGAAGTTCCTCCAGCCTCATGCATTTACTGTAGATGTGGTCGCCGTGCACCACAGCAGGGTCCACTAGCTCCCACATCATGCAGCTGCAGCACATCGCCATACCCTCTATCTGAACTAGTTTTTTTTCCCTACCTAGCTGTAGTCTACTTAAAAATTTATAATAATAACAGTAAACTTTACCCTTACTTACCAGCTATTCACCAGTGTTGTTGCAGATGGCCTCCGCCGCTTAATGCTGAAGAGGATAATAGATAAGTGGATCCTGCCTCGCCCCTTTACCACCTAAGCCCGTTGAGCCAAAGCCCAATCACTCTGCTCCCTCTCACTCCGCTGCCTGCTCCAACACTGCCCACTGGTTATGGCAGTCTTCTTTTTAAATTGCTTGCGCGCTACCTGCTTACGTCATGCGCCTGCGCAGTCTTGCTCCACTATTCCTGATTAGAGAGAAAAAATACACTTAGCTGCTCCGAAGTCTGAAGTTCACCGAAACGACCCGAAAATGAAACCCAACGACCCGAAAACGAAACCAATTCTAACCTTTTAAATGTCTATGACTGTGTTCCTTATGGAGCAGGGGTCTCAGGATGAGATATCTGGAGGTATGGGACGGCTATGACAGTGAGGTCTCAAGGTTGTTGGGAGCTGTGCAGTCAGGAAAAGTGCAAATTCACCCCAATTTATTAACTCTTAAAGTTACCTGGCCCTGCAACTTGCTTAGCAGCCTTTTGTTGTTGAAAAGCTGGGTGCCCGAGGATGGCAAAGTTAGTAAATCCAGCAAATAAACCTGTAGCACTATTAATAATAGTGATAATAATTGCATCTTTGAAACAGCTGTTGTCGAATTAGTTGTAAGGTGATAATGCTGTTATGCCTCCCAGAGCTACTGACAGAGAAGAATATTTGTGTAGTGTCATCTTTGCAAACCTGGCAAATGCAAATAAAATACATTAGAAGAGGGCTCCATCAACCTACTCGTACTTCTTCTTGCACGTTACGTCAAATTATTTTAACAATGTCTAATAAAAATCATTGATAACAAAGGTCACTCACTGCAGATGAAGCTACCTCTGGCCATTAATGTATTGCTTTAGCAACAGATTATTAGTTCTTATTACTCCTTCATACTTTTAACTGTGGTCCAACTTAATTGCAGAATAAAATTCTAATGAAGACATGGATGGAGGGGAAAAGAACACACACACACACACACACACCCCGTATTCAGTCACCCATTGTCTTACTTCCATTTTGACAGTTCTCACTGAATGTTTTCAAACTTCATCAAACCCAATCTGTGCAGTACTCAGATATTTCCAGGTGCCAGATTAGATGTTTTAGTCTTAAAACTCAGTTCAGAAGTTCCTTCCACCGATACAAAATGGTGACATACATAGCACAGCACTTCGTTTCATTCACAAATTTCTAGATAATGAAGCAGTACATAGGAGGGACCATGAGATTTTGGTTGACTGCTACTTTGATTTACCATTCCACTCCCACTCTGGGCTTTCTGTCTGTGGCCTTCTGTACCGTTACAACAAGGTGTAATGCAAGCTTGAGGAACACCTCCACCTGGGCACATTATAGCCTTAAGGACTCAATTCTCTAGCTTTAGATAACTCGCTCTTTTTTTCTTAATATATCAGACTGGCCATTTCTGCCTGTCATAATTTGTTCTCAGCTTTTCATTTTATATTTGTGGAGACTGGTCTGATGGGCATGAACTGCAGCTTTGCTATCAGCAACATATTACACACACATACGATGAAGCTTAATCTGATTCTAACTGCTACATTCTCATCCTCCACCATGAGTAATAATAAAAAGCAGAGTCTGCATGGATTATGAAAGGTAAATTATGTTTGATTAATCTATTGGAGTTCTTTGGATGTAGCTAGTAGAATAGATAAGGGAGAACAGTGGATATGGTGTGCTTATATCTTCAGAAGGATTTGAAAAGGTCCCATACAGGAGTTTCGTTAGTCAATAAGTTTAGAGCACATAGAATTGGGTAATATACTGGCAGGGATTGCAAACCGATAAATAGAAAGAAAACAGGGAGTGGAAATAAATAGCTCTTTCTCTGGCTGACTGACTGTACTGAGCTGGATACTCCAGTATTTGCTGCTTGAACCCCAGCTGTTCACAATCTATACCAATGATTTGGTTGAAGGGAACAAATGTCATATTTCCAAGTTTACCGACAATAAACTTGGTGGGATTGTGAGTAAGGAAGTTGAGGAGAGAGGCTTCTTGGGGATTTAGCCAAGCGAAATAAGTTGGTGAGAACATGGTAGATGGAAAATAAAGTGGAAAATTTTAAGGTCATCCGCTTTTCTGTTTTGTGCATGTGTACCCTTCCACACAAGTCATTGAAAGCTACATGCTGATACAGCAAACAATTAGGAAAGCTGATGATATATTCATCTGTATTACAAGAGAATTTGATGACAGGAGTAAATATATTTTAATGCAATTGCAGATAGATAAGACAGCACCTGGAGTTACTGCATACTGTGCTGGTCTCCTCAAAAATTGTTAAATTTCTGAATGTTATGGGAATCAAGGGAAATGAGGATAATGCAGAAAATGGAGTTGCAGTAGAACTTCAGCCATGGTGGAGCAGGCTTAAAGGGACAGATGTCCCAGTCTTGCTCCTAAGTCTACTGTTCTTACGGATGTGAAAGTCAAACTTCTGACAGAGCTTCTCAGGTAAATTCCTGATTCCACCCCAGTGTTGGATGCCTCAGTATCCAGCAGCAGCATGTGAAAAGTACTGTCATCAGAGAAGTAAAGTACATCCCCAGTAATTACTATTCATTTGAATGTAGAAGAATTGATATGAGGGTCAAAGATAATTTACATTTTTTAAATAATTGTTTGCTTTAATGTTTTCAGTTCTTAAAAATACTAAATATTTAGTAATGATTGTAAAACAGCATGCCACAACAACATTAAATGCACCTAAGAGCAACCTGGTGACATTATGACACAGGATTACATGGCATGATAAATGCCTGAATCATTAGGGTACAGATAAGAGCTATCCAGTCCTGTAACCAAATGATCAGATCAAAATAAACAACAAAAGATTTGAAGAAAATCCTCTACATTAGCTGTTACTCCCTCAGCCAATGAATCAGTATTCCTTCATGTTGAATGATATGTGGGAGAAGCACATAGTTGGCCAGTATTCCACATTGTTGGGTTGATGTCAGTGTGATAACTATATTGGAACAGACTGGCTAGAGGCACAGCTGATTCTTGAGTACAGAAGGTGGGATGTTGTCTGATCCTATAGCCTTTGTTTATTCAGTTCTTAATATCCTGGAACTTCTTCCTTCTATTAGTTGTTTAATTGTCCATTATCCCTCATGACTAGAAATAGGAAGAGTGCAGAGCTATGATTGGAACAGGATCCACCCAGGGATAGAAGAATTTGTCTTTTGTTTGAGGACAACTAGTCAGACTGTCACTTGACTTATCTGTGGGACAACTTGTTCAATTTAGGCACCAGTTCCCAGATGTCTGTGAAAAGGACTTTGCAAAGTCAGTTGGACTGGAAGCAACTTTACCATGTTAGAATTTTGTGGTTAGGTTGATGTCTGGTGATCCATATGGTCTTCTTCTGTTTTGGTGTAGCAGATGTAGTACAACTGAATGGCTTGCTGGGCCATTTCAGAAGGATTTTAATATCACTTCTAGCCAAATTACCTCCTACTCTAAAGGAAATCAAAAATAAAACTGCAGGTGTTGGAAATTGAAACATAAACAGAAAATGCTGAAAATACTCAGCAGGTCAGGCCACACCTTTGGGAAGAGAAACAGAATGTTTCAGGCTGGAGACCCTTTGTCAGAACTGTTTCAGGTCAGTTCAATGAAGGGTCTCCAACCTGAAGTGTTGACTCTGTTTCTTTTCACACAGATGCAGTTTGATCTGAGGAGTGTTTCAGGAGGAGGAGTATGAATTAAATTATTTGTGCAAAGAAACTCTAGACTATCCAGTGGACATTTTAATATTGGGAAGGATACAATTCTTTTTAATGCATAATAAAGTAGATTCTGCCATCCCAATACAAACAAATGCGCAGCCACATAGAAAATATCAGAGCCGTATCAACAGTAGATATACAGGACAATTAAGGCCACAGATTTAGTTCAACAGCCACAACCCTTTCCAAAAGAAACCTATGAGAATCAGAGTATGGACAATTTTTTTTTTCTTTTCATATATAGGATGTAGATGTCACTGGCAAAGCCAAGACTTAGTGCTCCATTTCCAATTGGTAGAGAGACATTGTTTTGATCTATCAGTGTCCATGTGATAAAATTACCTCCACAGAATCAGACACAGGATTTAGCCCCAGCAAAGAAAACAGATGGTGAGATACAATATATTCATATCAGAATATTGTGCAACTTCAAGAAGAACTTGGGAGCTGGTGGTGTCCCCATGCCTGTGTGGCTCTTGTCCTTCCAGGTGCCAAAGGGCCTGGGTCTGACCAGTGCTGTCAAAGTTGCCTAGTGAGTTGTTGCTATACATCACAGAGATAGGTCTAAATACCAGATGACCTCACCAGTCTCAGAAATTGAACTAGAACATTTCAAAACAACCTCACTAAATAAAATTGATAAAAATATTGTTAAGTACAGTTCATAACTTAGTTATAAGTAAATGCAATGTGCAATATCAACCATTATGATTGTAAAGTTAAATTAAAATTCATTTTAGGGATCCAAATCACCTTTAGTGTTCCTAGAATTAAAACTGTTACAAATAATTCAAAGTAAATTTAACATGCTTTTGATTTTCTGTTTATTGTTTTTACTTATATAAAAACATATTCATTAAAATCAGGCATTAGAAAAGTTTAGAATGAGAAGACATTTAGCTTATCAGCCCATTGAGGCATGAATTCCTCATTTTTGGAAGTTTATCACCACTCATCTTCCTCACTATCTTCCTCACACTTTAACATATCTATTACCTCTATGTCGCTCAATGAATCATAAAAACAAAGAGCACAGAAAGAGGCTCTTTGGCCCACTGAATCTGCACCGACCATCAACCATCCATTTTTTATTCTCCCCACACTCTCATCAATTTCCTCCAAATTCTACCACTCATCTGCACACAGATCCCTGGCACTTTGAGACAGGGCTCCACCATTGTGCTGAAGTCAAATGTATTAATATTACTATGCCCCTCAATTGCTTGCCTCCAAGACTTTTGATCAAGCTCATTTAACAAGTTTAATTAATTTAATGTTAAGTACTTCCTCTGCTGGGACTGATTGGACAAGCAATTAAATTCAATAGCCTTCTTTGTTTCAATGCTAGATGTACTTATCATTGAATGAAGTATGGTGGTGATCATTTCTGGGTTGTTTCACATCATTCTAGAAATTTGGCCTGACAGATCCTGGCACAAGGCATGCTTCCACATTGATACGCCTGAAATCAACTCATTTCCCATGCTTTGTAACCTTTGGAGAATTCATACAAAATTATCTCACTCTTGTGACAACTGTTTCTCTCTCCAGAGATGCCTCCTGATTTGCTGAGTATTTCCAGCACCAAGCGTTTTTATTTCAGATTACAGCATTTGCAGTATTTTTGTTTTTTGATCCCCACTCAGTCTAATTTTGAGGCTCCCCCATGGCTCTCCCGACTCGTGATCTTTACATCCACCACTCCCTTCAACCATCCCAGGCTTCCAAACTCTTGAGTTCCTGGCTCAACATTCAGTCCCAACATACCCTCACTTCACCACTCTAGACGTTTTAAGTGATCACTGACATGGCCTGATATACCCACACCCCATGTCTTATTGTTGACTCAACACAACATGTGCTTTGATGGGACCTACAGCTCCCAGCCTTTTCTTCCTCTCTGCAACACAATGTAGCATGCTCCCCTGACCCCTGCATCCTCCCCACCTTAAGACCAATGGCATAACTGAGTTGGCAAGAATATTCAGTGTCCATTCAGTAGTATTCAAAACCCACCACTAAAGTTTGCAATGACAGGTGCATAACCAAACAGTGTTGGCATGCTGTTTGAATGATCACAAATTGTGTTTGAATTATAATGTTCAAATAGTAGAAATAATTAAATAAGAGCTAATCTACATCTGTCTCATTGACAGAGATGATAATTCTATCCTAACCATGTTTCTCCTAAATTGTACAGTGCCATTAATTAAAATGAAAAGTAGGAAATTAATCCTTTGTTTTGGACATTTAATGTTTAATATAGTGTTAACAGTAACACTCCATTTAAAAAAGGGAAAATTTTATACAGTGTTTCGCTGTATATAAATTCAACTATTAAGTAAACATTAATACTTAATTAAAATGATTATTTTAATTATTTCATAATGTCAAGGACATTACCTTTATTTTATAATATAACCACATTATTTAAATCAATAAAAAAACAAACATATGAATATGACTTTTATCACAACACATAAAAAATCTTATTTCCATTTTACTTACTGCCAATAATGCTCAGCTGAGCTGTATCGAGTTACACGGACTTTAGTTCCATTTTTGCAAGTTTTATTTTGTACTAATTTATTTGATCCATCAGCCAATGTAATATTGCAGATTACATGAAAAATATATTAGATATATGATAAGTGAATTTAAGTTTAAAAAGGTATAATTTTAGTCATAAAGATATAAAGAGATTTCAGTTTAAAAGTTTCATAAGACTAATTTCTCATGTATCTCCCCCTCTTTATTTTAAAACACAGATTTTATCTACCTTTGAATACCACTATGTAATTATGATTACTTTGAATTAGTTTTGAATACCACGATACTTTTAATTTCTATCCAAGATGGGACAACTTTATATATTTTGTCAAAAGGTAGCAATTCTTGAGTACTCCCTCAGTAAGGACTGAAATGGAAATGTGCATTACATGTTCAACGTTTAGATTGGGCTTAAGCCCAAGACTTTCTGAGATAAATGTGAGAATACTGTTATGGTGCCAAAGATACCACAACTGCTAGCAGTTATAATTTGACATGTTGTGTCACTTTCTATAGTGACATAGCAGATGATAATCATTCAAGATAAATGACCATTTGCTAAAATTCATTCAAGTGCAATGAACATCAAATACTTTCCCTCCAAGTGAAGGTACGTTCACTGTCTGAACTGTGTATGTCATTGTCACACAATCTGAGAGACTGTTATTCATGTATTCAGATGAGGAATGCTCTTTTTTTTTAGGTCATAACACAGTTCCTTGCTGCTTTTACTGACTTATAATCTATACAGTTAAGGCCATTAAATCCAGCAATGAAGATAAACTTTACTGGCATAAAATGATGTTTTAAATAGTGTATATAATTCAACAGATGTTTCAATTATATAACCAATATCAGATTTCTTTTTTATCTGCAAATTACTTCCTCATCTCTGCAGACTTATTAAACTAGCAGGCAGAATATTAACTTAGCAACTTGCTTCTATTTTTTAATCTTTATAAATCTCATGGTTTACCCATACAAATAATTATCATGATTAGAATTAGAATAACTATTCATCCCCAATTAATATATAGAAGCAACAGTACATGACACTCAAATTCAGAAATTAAATTCCTAAGGCAAGGTACTGTACGACTTCTACTGTCATGGTTTTAGAGAATAGGGATACAGTCCTGGGCACATATATTTTCCTTACTCATTTAAACAATCATATAAATAATTGTTGTTGGTCCAATAGCTATTTACAAACAAAAGAACAGAGAAAGTACATTTCATATTGTTGCTGCATGTCTCATCCACATCCAACTAATCAAAGCACTTTGACCATGGCAAAAGAAATTGTAAAGAAGCAAAAGGATAGTGTATACCATAGGCTATGATGCAGTTGTAGTACAGGGACACAAATGATGACACAATGACCATAGAGATGCCTGCACTTTAAAATTCAGGAGAAAAAGCTTAAGATATCAGAATTAAATTAGTTAATTGCAGAAATATTTTTTTGCACTTGCATTTATCAAGTCAACAATGATTATTACCTTTTAATTTTTGTTCACAGAACTCCTTGTCAGGTTATGCAATTGATTATTCTTTGAATCAAATAGTACAAATGAAATGAATTAAATGTCTATAATTAATGTTGTCTTATCAAGGTAAAGAATTGAGTACATAGACTGTGGTTGATTATACAAATGGACAGAGTGGCAATATGAAAGGTGAAATCACTCTGATGGGTTTATACTATAGGCCTCCCAATAGCTAGTGGGAGATAGAGAAACAGATATGTAGACAGATGAAGGAAAGATGTAAAAGCAACAGGGTTGTCATGGTGGGTAACTTTAACTTCCCTAATATTGACTGGAACTTCATTAGTTCAAGAGACCTAGACCAGGCAGAATTTGTTAGGTGCATCCAAGAAGATTTCTTGGAACAGTACATAGATAGTCCATCTAGGGGAGAGGCCATATTAGACCTTATTTTGGGAAATGAGCTTGGTCAGGTGATTGGGGTTTCAGGGGGAGACCATTTCGAGAACAATGATTGTAACTCCTTAAGTTTTAAGGTAGTTGTGAATAAAGGTAAGTCTGGACCTCAGCAGGAGGAGGGGGGTAGTGCTTAACTGTGAGAGAGCAAATTACAACATTATTAGGCAGGAGCTTGGGAGAGTAAATTGGGAACAGCTGTTATTGGACAAGTCCACATCTGTCATGTGGAAGTCATTTAAAGACCAGCTGATCAGAATTCTGGATTTGCATATTCCAGTAGGGAGGAAAAACATGGATGGCAAGGTTCAGGAAATTAAATCAGAAAGGGAAAGGAAGCATTTGTAAGGTTTAGGAAGCTGAAATAAGACAGGGTATTGGGAGGGCATAAAGGGCCACAAAAGTGGCCTTGGCTTACTATTTAAGGAAAATCCAAAGGCATTTTTCACATACATAAAAACAGAAGGATAGCTACGGAGAGGGTAGGACCACTCAAAGATAAAGGAAGGAACTTATGCCTGGAGCCAAAGGATTTGGGTGAGGTATTAAACAAGTACTTTGTATTGGTATTCACCAGACAGAAGGACCTGGAGGATAGTGAGATCAGTGTAGGGTATGCTGATAATGTAGGGCATGTTGATATCAAGGAGGAGGTGGTGCTGGATCTATCGAAGAACATTAAAGAGCATATGTCCTCCGGGCCTGATGGGGTCTATCCCAGATTATTGAGAGAGGCAGGAAAGGAGACTGTTGGGGCCTTAATAAAGATCTTTACATCTTCTCCAGCCACAGGCGAAGTCCAGAGAACTGGAGAGTAGCCAATGTTGTTCCATTATTTAAGAACGGCAACAGGAATAACTGGAAATTATAGGCTGGTGAACCTCATATCAGTGGTGGGGAAGTTATTGGAGAGGAATCTTAGGGTTAGGATTTTAAACACATTTGAAAAACCATTGCCTTAATAGGAAAAATCAGCATGATTTTGTGTGGGGCAGGTCCATGTCTTCCAAAGTTGATTGATGGTTTTGAGGAGGTGATGAAGATGATTAATGAGGGTGGGGAAGTGGATATTGTCTTACATGGATTTTAATATGGCATTTGACAAGGTCCCTCATGGCAGGCTGATCCAGTAGATTAAGATGCAAGGGATCCACAGTGAATTGGCAAATTGAATTCAAAATTGGCTTGGCTATAGAAGACAGAAGGTAGACAGAGATGGAAGGGTGTTATTCTGATTAGAGGTGTATGATCAGTGGTGTTCTGCAGGGATCAGTGCTGGGACCTCCGTTGTTTGTGATGTATATAAATGATTTGGATGAAAATGTAGATGGGCTGAATAGTAAGTTTGTAGATAACACAAAAATTGGTGGAGTTGTGGAGAGTGAAGAAGGTCATCAAAGATATAGCAGGATATCTATCAATTGTCAATGTGGGCAGAGAAACGGCAGATGGAGTTTAATCCGGCAAGTGTGAGCCGTCGCACTTTGGGAGGTCAAATGTAGGGGAACCTACATAGTAAATGGCAGGACTCTCAAGAGCAGTGATGTATAGAGGGATCTTAAGGTTCAAGTCCCTAGCTCCCTGAAAGTGGCAACACAAGTGGTCAGCACATTGAGTATAAGAATCAGGAAGTCATATTGCAGCTATTTAAAACTTAGGTTAGGTCACATTGGGAGTATTATGTTCAGTTCTGATTGCCTCCTTACAGGAAGGATGTGGAAGATTTGGAGAGGGTGCAGAGGAGGTTCACCAAGATGCTGCTTGGATTAAAAAGTATTAGTTATAAGGAGAGGTTGGGCTTGTTTTCTCTGGAGTTGCTGAGGCTGACGGGTGACCTGACAGAAGTATATAAAATTCTGAGGCATCAATAGGGTGGATAGACTAGATAGATAGTCAGATAGATTAGAAATGTCAAGTACCAGAGGGCATGGCTTTAAGGTGAGAGGAGGGAAGTTTAAGGGAGATGTGTGGGGCAATTTTTTTTACACAGGGTGGTAGGTACCTGTACTGTACTGTTCTATGTCCTATGAATATGCACTGTGGGAGTTATTAAATTTAGTCCATAAAAGTATGAATATGTATGGTCTGCCAGAGGTGATTAATGTGTATCAGTTAATATATATCAAAGAGTTAATGAGAAGAGAGTATGGACAATGTGTGAAGAAGATTCGATAGGTAAAGGTAGACCATGAGATGAAAGAGCATACATAAGCTGTGGAGTGAGCAAACTGAAATTTCCTTTCCTCCTTATATTTTATCCCCCAAGGAAGGAACCAACAAAGGATAGTTTTGTAATAAAAGAGAATTATCATCCCGAACCTCAGTCCCTTTCATCTAGATGTGCCTTACCCTATAAAGAGATATTATTTCTCATCAAGGGAGTACAAATACTTGTGGAGCAGGTGATTCTGGGAAAATGGAACATCGTGTTTGCTTCCACTGCCACACACTGTGTAAAAAAATAATTGCCCCACACATCTCCCTTAAACTTCCCTCCTCTCACCTTAAAGCCATGCCCTCTAGTACTTGACATTTCTAATCTATCTGACTATCTATCTATTCTATCTACCCTATCTACTTCGCATAATTTTATATACTTCTATCAGGTCACCCCTCAGCCACAGTTCTAAGGAAGGATGGATTTCTTTGGAAAAGGAGACACTTTAAGTTAAGTAACATGGAAAGCAATGAGTGTAACATTCATGGCTAAAATAAATACTGGGGAAGAAAAATAGGAGGTAGGACGGGGTTGGCACATTATTCCAGCAATGGAAAATAAAGATGTATTTGACAGTTCATCAGTGGTATTTGGTTAGAATTAAGGATGAGAGAAGAAATTTAAAAACTTGACAAATACAATCATACACTTAAATAGCAGGCAGAAGTTATTTCTGGTGATATCCCAGAAAGCTGCAAGAAGTTTAGAATAATGATAAAAAATTGTTTCAATTAACCCAATAAAGTCTGTGAAAGTCACAATGTAAAGAAAGGGATAAGAATCACAGCTTAAATTTTATTGATCAGTATATTCTACCAAAATAAGATAGGAAAATTGGTTGATCTAGACCTGGAGAATGGAGTGGGCAAGTTAGGAATATTTAGATTCAAGATTCTGAAGAAATGGAGGGTAAGCTGCCAGAAGCAAAGGGCTATAGGGGATAGAGGAGTGAAGCACAGAATATCAATGGGTTCATGAGCCAATAAAGAAGGGATGAGAAGTCTTGTGATCTAGATAGTTTTGGTTCACCATCATTTCATCCAGTCTATAAACTTTAACAAAAATAATTAGCAAGTATTGACAGTATGGAAGGACCCAATTCCCTTCATATTGAGGTCAATGACCAGGGGCATAGTGCTAATGTAGTTAGTGGATGGTTTAGAAGTAAGCTGAAGATAAAAAGTTTTCTCTTAGAGGGTTGTGATGTTATTGATCTTGCTGGCTGGAAGGATGATAGAAGCAGAAACATTAATCATGTTTAAAAAGTATTTTAATGAATTCTTGATGTGTCAGAACCTATAAGGGAATAAATCAAGAGCTGGGAAATAGGTTCAGGATTGGACTCAATGGGAAACATAGCCTTCTGATGTGCCCTAAACATGTATATGGTTCAATGACTTCTATTTGTACTTTGAAGTTTCAATAATTAGTAGCTGTTGTATTGCAACATATTGCCAATTAACCCAGAATGTGGTAAATTAGTTTGATAAGTCACAGGTATAATTAATCATACAATTAAATGTTGAAACAATGGGGAAGGAAGACATGAGCTAAGACATGGTTGGCATATGGTTACAGCAGTGGAAGATTATGATGTAAATGGACAGTAGAAGAAAATACAGTACTATTAAAGCACACCACTGCTGGAGTTCATTCTGGAGCTCTCAGATTGCAGTTTACCATGGATTCTCAATTGGACAGGGAGTGATCTCAATATCCTAGTGGAGGAGGGCCAAGTAGTGCAGGGATGACCTCTAATAGATCAAGAAAAAGAAGTCAGTGCAGGGTTCCCCTGTGACCATTCCTCTCGGCAACAAGTACACCCCTTTGGATACTGCTGAGGGGAATGACCTATCTGGGCAAGGCAGCAGCAGCCAGGCCAGTAGCACTGTGGTCAGCTCTGAGGCTCAGAAGGGAAGGGTGAAATCAGGCAGAGCGATAGTCATAGGGGACTCGATGGTTAGGGGGACAGACAGGAGATTCTGTGACCTCAAAATAGATGCCAGGATGGTGTGTTGCCTCCCAGGTGCTAGGGTCCTGAATGTCTCTGAGTGGTTGCAGAATATTCTTAAGAGGGAGGGTGAGCAGCCAGAGGTCTTGGTGTATATTGGTACCAATGACATAGGCGGGAGAGGGGTAGAGGTCCTGCGCAATGAGTATAGAGAGTTAGGGAGGAGGCTGAAGAGCAGGACCTTCAAGGTAGTGGTCTCCAGATTATTCCCAGTGCCACGAGCTAGTGAAGGAAAGGACAGGATGATAGCACAGACAAATGACTGGCTGGGGAGATGGTGCAGGGGGCAGGGTTTCAAGTTTTTAGATCATTGGAACCTTTTCTGGGGAAGGGGTGACCTGTATAAGAGGGACGGGTTGCATCTGAACTGGAGGGGAACCAATATCCTGGCAGGGAGATTTGCTAATGCTGCTGGGGAACTAGTTTCACAGGGGGGATGGGAACCAGAACAACAGGTCAGTGAGTGAGGGAATGGGCAGGAGGGCTGATGTCAGGGAATGTAGTATTAGGCAGATCCCTAATAACAGATGTGATTGGATGAATAGTTTGAAGTGTTTGTACTTTAATGCTAGGAGTATTATGGGCAAGAGTGATGAACTTAGAGCATGGATCAGTCCATGGAACTCTGATGTTGTGGCCATTACAGAAACTTGGTTGAGGGAGGGACATGAATGGGTGATCAATATACCAGGGTTTTGAAGTTTTAGGAAGAATAGAGAGAGGGATAAAAGAGGGGGAGGAGTTGCAATAATAATTAGAGATAATATATCAGCTATACTCCAGGGAGACATAATGGAGGGCTCAGACACAGAGTCTATATGGGTAGAACTTAGGGATAGGAAGGATGCAGTCACTCTCTTGGGGGGTGTACTATAGACCTCGCAATAGCTACCGGGACATTGAGGAATGGATATGCAAACAGATTTGGGAAGTGTGTAAAAATTAGAGTTGTGGTCATGGGAGACTTCAACTTCCCTGATATAAATTGGGATCTTTTCAGCGCAAGGGGGTTAGATGGGGTAGAATTTGTTAGGTTTATCCAGGAGAGGTTCCTAAATCAATATGTTGACAGTCCAAAAAGGGGACAGGCTATTCTGGACCTGGTGTTGGGTAATGAGCCTGGCCAGGTGACTCAGCTGTCAGTGGGTGAGCAATTGGGGAATAGTGACCACAGCTCATTAACTTTCAGGATACCTATAGATGAGGATAGGTATGGGGCTAGTGGGAGTGTTTTAAATTGGAGCAGGGCTAATTATGAAGGCATAAGGCAGGAACTAGGTAGAGTAAACTGGGAACACCTTTTTGCTGGCAAGTCCATGTCGAAAATGTGGAAAGCGTTTAAGGATAAAATACATAGGTACAGGATAGGTATGTCCCAATTAGAAGGAAGGATATGAATGGCAAAATAAGGGAACTTGGATGTCTAGAGAAGTGATGAAGTTAGTCATGAAGAAACAGGACAAGTATGTAGAGCTTTGAAAGTTAGGATCAGATAGAGCACATGAGGACTATAAAGGAGCTAGAAATGAACTCAAGAAAGGAATTAGGAAAGACGGGAAGGGCCATTAAGAGTCCTTAGCAAGTAGGATTAAGGAGAATCTAAAGGCATTCTATTACCTATGTAAGGAATAAGAGGATAACAAGGGAAAGGGTAAGACCACTTAAGGATAAAGAAGGGAATCTATGTTTGGATGCTGAGGATTGAGTGAGGTTCTGAATATTTCTCTTAAGTATTTACCCAGGAAAGGGACATGCAGAAATTGGAACTGAGGGTGTAAACATGTTAGGGCATTTAGAGGTCAAGGAGGAGGTAGTGTTAGGTCTCCTAAACAGTATTAAGGTGGATAAGTCCCCGGGGCCCGATGGGATATACCCCAGGTTACTGAGGGAGGAAATCGCTGGGGCCTTGACCAGTATCTCTGTGTCCTCTTTGACTACAGGTAAAGTCCCAGAGGACTGGCGAGTGGCTAATGTTATTTAAGAAAGGAACAAGGGAAAATCCGGGGAACTATAGACCGGTGAGTCTCACATTAGTTGTAGGGAAATTGCTGGAGAAAATTCTTAGAGATAGGATATACGAGCATCTGGAATCCAATGGCTTGATTAGGGAAAGCCAGCATGGCTTTGTGCGGGGCAGGTCATGTCTTACTAACCTGATTGAGTTTTTTTGACAAGGTGATGAGAGAGATTGATGAAGGTAGAGCTGTGGATGTCATCTATGTGGACTTCAGTAAGGTATTTTACAAGGTCCCACATAATAGGTTAATCAAGAAAGCTCGGATGCATGTGGATCCAGAACTGGCTTGCCCATAGAAGACAGAGGTTGGTGGTTGAAGAGACTTATTCAGGCTGGAGACCTGTGAGGTGGTGTTCCGCAGGGATCTGCACTGGGACCTCTGCTGTTTGTGATGTACATAAATGACCTGGATGAGTATGTTAATAAGTGGGTTAGTAAGTTTGCAGAAGATACCAAGATTGGTGGAGTTGTGAATAGTGTAGAAGACTGGCGATGGATACAATGTTACATAGATCAGTTGCAGATGTGGGCAGAGAAATGGCAGATGGAGTTTAACCTGGATAAATGTGAGGTGTTGCACCTTGGTAAGACTAATGTCAAGAGGCAGTACACTCTTAAGGGCAAGACTATTAACAGTGTTGAAGAGCAGAGAGACCTTGGGGTGCAAGTCCATGGCTCATTGAAAGTGGCTACACAAGTAGATAGGGTGGTTAAGAAGGTTTATGAAATGCTTGTTTTCATTAATCGAGGTATTGAGTATAGGAGTCAAGAAGTTATGTTGCATCTCTATAGAACTCTGGTTAGGCTGCATTTAGAGTATTGCGTGCAATTCTGGTCACTTCACTACAGGAAGGATGTCGAGGCTTTAGAGAGGGTGCAGAGGAGGTTTACTAGGATGCTGCCTAGATTAGAGGGCATGTGCTATCAGGGGAGGCTGGACAAACTTAGGATCTTTTCTCTGGAGTGGCAGAGGCTGAGGGGTGATCTGTTGGAAGCATATAAAATTATGAGGGGTATAGATACGGTGGACAAGCAATATCTTTTTCCCATTACTGAGCAATCCAATACCAGAGGGCATACATTTAAATTGAGAGGGCAGGTTCAGAAGAGACGTGAGGGATAAGTTTTTTTTAATCAGATAGTGATGGATGCCTTGAATGCATTGCCTGATAGGGTGATGGAGGCAAATTCACTGGGGGCTTTTAAGAGGGGCTTGGATGGGCACATGAATGAGAGGAAAATGGAGGGATATGGGCATTCTGTAGATAAGGGGGATTCGCTATGTCAGCACAACATTGTGGGGCGAAGGGCCTGTTCTGTGCTGTACTGTTCTATATTCTATGATACGTTGCTTGGTTCAGCACATGGTAAGGGACCTTACCATACCTAGCATCGTAGCAGAAAAATGAAAGGTATGGTGACAATCATGGGCTTGGGTACCACGGAGCCTGTAAAATGTACAGGATCAGAATTAATAATATCTTTCAGTGCATCCTCCTTGAATTGTACTGTTCTGCTTCTGTCCATTTATATACCTCCTGAAACCTCACCATACAATTACCATGAACTTTAGCAATTATCAATGCATAATCCGAAGAGAACCCAACAAGTCAGCAAACCCCCCAATCTTGATCCAATAAGGTGAGGAAGAGGAGGAGACCCATCAATCTATTTGACACATACAAACACACCTTGGGTATTCTGGCACCATATCGGATATAGTGCAAAGTTTAAAGCCATCTACTTCACATGGTATGGTACCTAGCACAGGAAGGCTACACCCTGGTCAGGGGCATGGCAAGTTAGTGTGACAGATCCCCAAATAGTCACAAGATAGTTAAGATGTAAAGGACTCAAATGAGGATTATGATAGGGTAGCCCACATGAGAAGCTGATGCAATAGTGTGAAATGTGCTTAGTATATTTTCCAACCTGCCAGAAAGTCTTCAGGGATGCCAAGAAGTACAGGGAAGTCCTAACTCATTTTTACAGGTATGGAGCCTCTAAACTATTCTTATCTCCATTTCAACAGGAATTCTTCTGAATTCCACAAGCATTAAGGAAAGAAAGCTCAGTCCACCTGCAAAGCTTTTCTTTGTAGCAGCTGGGTGTACGTTGCTGGAATGACTGTTGGCATGGAACCAGAGGCACTGATGCCAGTGGTACAGTCTTGCATCCACCAGATTGCAGGCCCATTTAATGTTCTGGTCTGGGAGAGTGCCAATGGCTCTGTGAATCTGTCATCTGTCAGGATGATGCAATTTGCATTTTCATCACTGCTATTGCCAACTAGAATAAATTATTGCCATTCATACCAAGAAGGAACAATTCTCAGATGATCTACTTAGGCCCAGAACTACTGGTAGTTGACATTCACAGCCATCTACCTCCCTTACTGCAAAGAGGCAGTATTCCACAACATAGATGAAACCACTGTGGGAGCTTAATTAGAAATAGGCCAGCTAAAACAACTTACAAAGCTGTCATTGAAGGGAAGGATAAGTGTGAATAATCACTAGTATAATTGTAGAATGCATAAGTTTCTGTTGATTTAAATGCTACCCGTTTTAATTTATGCAACTGTAGATTATGCAAATTATTGGCTGAAGGAGTAAAGAAACTCTCATTAAAGGGAGGAACATCATATGGTAATGTTATACTTGTTTGCATCATTTTTCCTCTCTAATTCTAGAGCTGTTTGACCCTGACTATATCAGGGAGAGGACCTTCCTGGGATTATGTTGAAATCAACATTATGTTACTGACTGGTCCCTTTCCAAATCTACTGTCGCACTTGGATTGTAGAAAAGACAAATTATCTGACAGCACAGATATGCAGATATCGCAATGAAAAAAAATAACTTCACTCTGACAACTGTATCACCCAGTGTAATTTGTACACAAATACTTAACCAGGTGATGGATTATTTTAGTTTTTACACATCTTACATCGTGATTGTACTCAATCATATCAAATTCCTTGCCTTCTGAAGCAATGGGGCACATTGCTGGTATACAGTATATTAAATTATACTTATTTAGTGCATACTATTTTGGCACATTGTTTCAACCAGCACAACTTGATGCCACTGGCAATGCAAAGAATATGAACACCATCAGGCAGCGTCGTGAATAGACGCAGGCCAT
This sequence comes from Pristis pectinata, assembly GCF_009764475.1. Lineage (NCBI taxonomy): Eukaryota > Metazoa > Chordata > Chondrichthyes > Rhinopristiformes > Pristidae > Pristis > Pristis pectinata. The sequence continues at coordinate 18,981,678 of NC_067420.1, forward strand.
TAATATAAACTTGTCCTCAAAGGTATTTAGGCCCCTTTGGAGTTGGTTTGATGGACAGTGATAATGACACAGGTCGAGAGTGATTCAAACATGTCTTTTAATGGCATGACCAATTAATTACTTGTGGACAACCTGGAAGATCACAGAAGATGTAGTGACTGATTGGTGCTTATGCTGACCATTCACCATGCTATCTATTAAGTAAAGCCAAGTCAAAGAGTTTGGAAAGAATAGACTGCGTTGATAAGAGTGAGCGGTGGTGGGTGAAATGCATTGCAATGCACTATCATGCAGTCCAGCTCATTTATGCTGCGGACAAGAGGGAGAGCAATGTTATTGCAAACTGATAACTGTGGGGAATGGAGTAGGACAAAATGCACGCAAAGGTACTTTGTATGGGAGATCAAGAGTTCATCTTTTAGCACATGGGAGGTCTGTTCAAGAGTGTGCAGCTAAGCACCTACTAATTCACCATGCCATAAACTGCTCATTCACAGAGGGGTACAAAATTTTGCAGCTGAGTGATACAGAGCAACGGTGAATGAATGCAGCATGGGAGCATTAACATCATCGCTTTTGTTACATAATCTCTTGCATCTTCCAATCTACAGCAATTCCTTTTGTTTTCTCCACCCTTCCTTATGTTATATTATTTATAACACAGATTTCTGCAGTTCTGGTTTTATTTGATTGGTAAAGTAAATTGGTGCCAGAGTAGTAAAGGACTGACAATATTCACCTTTTAAAAACAAGTCAGTTAGTTATGAAATCAGTAACAACAGCTTTCCACTCTTTCAGTATATGTGATAACAATAAATCAATTCCAACTTGAACTACAGGTCAGTCAGCCTAATGTAGATTAAAAACCTTTAGATACACCAGTGTATTGGTTTATTATTGTCAAAGGTACCAAGATACAATGAAAAGCTTTTGTTTTGCGTGCAATTCAGACAGATCATGCTAGACATAATTACACTGAGATAGTAAAAAAAAGAATGCAGTATATAGTGTTGCAGTTACAGAGAAAGTGCAGTGCAGGTAGACAAATGAAGTGCAAGGGCCAGGACGAGATAGACTGGGAGATCAAGAGTTCATCTTTTAGCATATGAGAGGTCTGTTCAAGAGTCTGATAACAGTGGGGGATTGAATCTTGTGGTATGTGTTCTCAGGCTATTGTATCTTCTACCCATCAGGAGAGGGGAGAAGAGAGAATGACCAGGGTGGGAGGGGTCTTTGATTATGCTTTCCCAACACAGCGGGAAGTGTAAACGGACTGAATGGTGGGGAGGCTGGTTTGCATGATGGACAAAATTAATTGGTACTGAAAAAAAGAGAAAAACAATATTGTTAGCAGAAAATAATGTTTAACTCGTTTGAATTCTTTCATGAAATAATGGATGACAAGCAGTGTGGCTGATATGATTTAGTTGGTCTACCAGCCTTCTGCAAAATTCATGGCGTTAAAGGGATACTCACTTGCTACATGAATAGAAAATTAACTAATGGACATAAAGCAACGTACAGCAGTTCCATATTGAAGGGAAATATGCATTGTAAATCCCAAGGGGTCAGTTTACAGTCATGTTATGAGGTGAAGTTGGCAAAACAGGATGTAATTTTTTCTTAAAGTTTGTAGATTGCACAAAACTCAAAACATAGTAAAAAGCAATTAGTCTTAGCATATTTCACCAGGACAATCATAGAGTGATGAAAATATCTGATAATGAAATAATTTATTTTCGTAGGCGAAGAAAAGGAAAGGCAATTTCAATGAATTTTTACAATTTCAGATGCTGAGTATCTCAAGCAGTTTTATTTCTGATTTCATAACTTTAAATAATTATTCAGCATTTATGCCTCATTTGTTACTTTGCATGATCACCCCATTTTGAAAACTGCAACAAACATTCTCTTTGTTCTTTCCTCCCACCTCCCCCCCCCCCACCCCTGAATCTTAAAAATGTTTTAGCTCCAACTATACCTTTCTGATAATAGGTCATCAACCTGAAACATTAACTCTTGATCTCTCTCCACAGATCTGCATAACCTGATGAATACTTCCTGGCCTTTCTAGTTATGTATTCTAGCATCTGTAGAATTCTGCTTTTGAAATCTGAGCTTTTTATACCCATGAATCCATAAATTAGATTATCAAAATCCAGAAAGGGCCATATACAGTTATAATGTGGACGTGCATATTCATTCCTGAATATCCAGAGTGTCCCGCAATCCAGACCTAAATTGATGCCCAGTCCAGTGACTAAATTTGTTTCTTTGTTGCCAACACTACTAAAAATGCAAAATGGCAGACACTGAAGACAAATCTTGTCTAGGTTTATTGCCAAAAATCTGACCAAAACAATTCAACAGGTATCCAGCAGAAAAATGTAATTAAATTTGAGTTGTTCTTACAAAACTAAAAACAGCAAAAGTTAACATATTTTACAGTTATGAATATTCTTCGATGTTGCAATATAAACACCAACCTTGTAGAAGTGGCATACTCTCCACATTAAAATAGGTCTTGAGCTGGAAAACTGCCCAAGTGAACACTCCAAGAAAAATGATGGTATTCCGGCAATAGCCGGCATGGCTAAATATGGAATGAGAAAAACAGCTGTGCATTATTAAAAAGTGAAGTTTTTCAGAGAATATTGTCATTAGTTCAGCAAGGCAATATCATAAGAGAAATTAGAAAAACTTATTATGCAGCTAACAATAATGTAACACTCTGAACCAAACAGTACATATTTACATTGAAAGTTTATTCGGCACTGAGATGATGTCCCATATCCCGACTAGTAGACGGTTTCTCTTCCCACAGATAGGGCTTTCCTGCTGAATACTTCCAGCATTTTCTGGAGTTGTTTTAGATTTCCAGTAACTTCGGGCTTTGTTTGATTCCACCTCCTCCCACCCCTATCTACCCCCCCACCCTCCCACTAGAAAGGAGTCTAATTTTACTAATACTAACAATTTAACAGGCTCTGTAGGTTTGCATGCCATTGTAGAACTGAACAATTCTTATGAAGTTGCCAGCACCAGCAAAAGTTTCTATTCAACCAGAAGCCAAGTCATTTACATAGATTTAATTGCAGGCTGTTTCAGGAGATCAGAGCCTAATCATTGTCCCAAATCATTACACAGAAGTGGCACGAAATATAGCATTAAAATAAGTTAGCAGTGTTGACACTACGTAGTTCAAAATTTCACAGTTTGGGAAGGTAGCAGGAGGAGTGGGTAGGGCAATGAAAGTTGAGGCGTCGGCAGGAAGGAGAATTGGGCGATGAGAATATGGAGCAGGGGTCAGCAAGAGGCAGGAAAGTCAAGGAGCAGCGAGAAATCAAAAGTTCTTTATAAATAACTACTTTTTCTGCACTTAATTGGTACATATTTTACAATGCTCCTCTTTCATTATCAGCTATATCACGACACCTCCTCCATTTTTGTAAACCAGATAAGGGAATCGCCAAACGTTGCCTAGTCCCACAGCATAGTCGATCGTTGAAAGCAAGTAGACAATTTTCGAGCTCCATTAATCTCGGTTTAGGCGCCCAAAGCTATTCATGGTTGGATGAACTTTTGTCATGCTGGAGAAAGTTAAAAAGAAAAATCAGACTAAGCAAAAAATCTTTTCTACACAATAGCTCAAACTTTCTTTTGCACAACCCCCACGAAAAAGGACTGTGCTATTGAAAGTGGACTTAATCTGAAATAGAGCAACATTGCACACATTTCTGATGTTTAGCACTCATTGGAGAACCAACTCCTGACTTTTTGGCAGGATTTTCATTTTCCCTAGCAATTTTTTCCAATATATAACTTCCTCAAATAGCATCAATAGTAACACATGTTTCAAACTTGATTTTCAACCTCACTAATCTGAAAAGCAACAGCTCTTACTTATTCACTGAAAACATATTTCTCTTGAAACCTTTGCTGGTTAAGGGGCATTCTTTGTCTCCAATAAGATCTGTAACCTCTTGTGATCTCTAATATAACATTAGATGTTTACCTGTACTTGTTCTGTGGAAGTCTAGGTCACTCTTAGTTTCTGAGCTTCAGGGTTACTCCAAGCTGCTGCTGTAATCTCTGCCATATATCATTGTTTAATCCCTCACTGCTGCATTCAGGGATTCACTCAAAATTCTCCCTCAAAGAAAAAAAATGCCTAGTTTTCTTTCAGCCCCCAGAAATTGGCAAAACATACATCACAGCCTTCCCTAAACCAGCAGCGTTCATAAGCTCTTTCAAATTTCTGTAGATGGAAAGTGGAGAGCATTCTGCACACTTAACTGAGGATCACAAGAGACTGCAGAGGGATGTAGACTCAGCCAGCGCCATCATGGGCACAACCGTCCCCATCATCGAGGACATCTTCAAGAGGCTGTGCCTCAAGAAGGCAGCATCCAACAATAAGGACCCTCACCATCCAGAGAATGTCCTCTCCTTGTTACTACCATCGGAGAGGAGTTACAGGAGCCTGAAGACCCACACTCAATGATTTAGGAACAGCTTCTTCCCCTCCACCATCAGATTTCTGAATTGTCAATGAACCTGTGAACACTTTTTCGTTATTCCTTCTTTTTGCTCTACTTATTTATTTTTGTAATTTATGGTAATTTTTATGTCTTTGCACTGTAATGCTGCTGCAAAACAACAAAATTTCATGACATACAATTCAGTGATTGTAAACCTATTCTGATGCTACACCAATGTAGTTGTATTCCTTAGAGAGATCCCCCAGAAAAGCTACTGTCAAGAGCATGCAGTTGTCGCCTTGGAGGGCCTCCATGGTCATGCACAAAGAATATGTTTCCTCCGAGCACTGTTCTTCATCAGCTGAAGTCCCTCTGACTCTCTACGAGCCTTCTCCCATCCCATCCTTCTATTCATTGAAGCAACGTTTCATTAAGTGGAAGAGTGCTGCTTATATTGTGGTATGTACCTTTAAGATCTGGCTGTAAGAGAGTACATTGTGAAGCTAAATAGGGACTGCTCCAAGAACTTGCAAAAGATAAGCAAAGTACCCCATGCTGAATCTGACACTCCGCTGCATTACATAGGAAAACCTGACCACACTCTTCCATGACATTCAATTGAAGGTCTTTACCTTTATAGGACTTTAACAAACAGCATTAGGGTGACCCACACTGCTGATCTAATGCCATTAAAAGGCAGCAAGTCATTTTCTTAATGTATAACTCAAATCTATTGGCTTGATGTATCCTTTAAGTGCCTCAATTTTCTAATCCCCATTAATAATTCTTCTTACTCCTTTTCGTTTTATTGTGTAACAGTCCCATATGGACTCAGGAAAACTTGAATATAACATTAAAATAAGGTAAATAAAATCTGTTCTTGAAAAGCAGTGAGAGAAAAATAGAGTCCTGAACATGAGTGAGGTGTTTGTCATTTATGTCACGAGTGAAGGAGATGAAGAGCTGCAAGAGGTTAAACTCCACAGGGCCAGAGAACCAGAATATGATCGAGGAAATTAAATGAGTAGAGAAGGTAATGAGCTATATCCTGGAGTAAAAATAATGATGAGACCATCAGCACTCACCATCATTAAATAGTACATTGGACAATTCTGGAGATGGTACAAAGCAGTGAAATGCAGATTAGGGTCAGGAAGGCTCACACACAAAAAAGGTAATGTTAATAATAGTGCAAAGACAAATATAAAGGAAAAGAGTAGGCTACTAGTCAGAAATGATGGCTTTATGCATGTAAGGGTGCTAAAATACAAAGAGAGATGTAAAAATGTATTAGTAAAATAATAGAGCAAAAGAACACAAATGTGTCACCTAAGTAAGATCTTTAGACAAACACAGAGTATGAAGAACAAATGAATAGACTGTTGATGAGCACATGTCACTTGATAACATTATGACCAATTCCCTTCATTGCTTTGCCAATGATTGAGTGGACACTGATAGGATTGTAATTAGTCTTATATAATGCCAGATGGATCTCAATTTTTAACTGAACTGGAACAGCTTGGCTAGAAGTGTGGCTACTTCTGGAGCCCAAGTCTGCCCTTGGAGTCTCTTCCTCCTGTTAACTATTCCATTGTTTATTTCTATTCGTGACTGAATGTGCAGGACCTTAGAACCCTGATCTGATCTATTGGTTGTGAAACTACTAAACTCCTGTCTATTGCATACTGCTTTGCACACATTTGATCAGGTTGTACTTTCACCAGGTTGGCATATCGTTCCATGCTCCTGTTCCTCCGGAAGTCTCATTGAACCAGGGCTTGTCCTAAGGATGGATGGTAGTGACAAAATGAGGGATTCTTTTTATTTATTTGTTCACAGGATATCGGATGTCACTAGAAATGCTGGCATTCATCTATCATAATTGATCCTGAACTAAGGAGGAAGTTAAGCCAAACACATTGCTATGTGTAAGTAAGGCAGATTTTCTTCTGAAATACAAAAGTGAACTAGAGACACAAGAGACTGCAGATGCTGGAATCTGGAGTAACAGACAATTTGCTGGAGGAACTTAAGGGGTCGAGCAGCATCCGTGAGGGGAGAGGCACTGTTGATGTTTCAGGGTTTCGACCCGGCATGTCAACAATTCCTTCCCCCCACCCCCCACCCCACAGATGCTGCTTGACCTGCTGAGTTCCTCCAGCAGATTGTGTGTTACGTGAGTGAACCAAATCAATTTTTGTGACAATCCAGCAATTACCTGGTTACTAAAACAAGCTATTTATTGGTATTTCTGAACTTTTATTCAATTATTTGATTTTAAATTTCCTAACTGTCATGATGGGATTTAAACTTGTGTTCCTGGTTCAATACCTCTGACTAGGTAACTTGTCAGGTAACTTAACGATTCCTCTGGGCTGGGCTGTGATGTTATGTTTTATGGTGAAGTTCAACACTACTTTGCTGTTGGCCCCTGGCATTTCATTGATGCCTACTTTGGAGTTTCTAGACTTCTTCCATTACACACAATAAAAGTATCACACCTGACCAAGGAGAGTGCCCTCATTGTGAAAATGGCAGATTTCTATCAATACTGTCAAAAGTAATGCATTTACGATAGTAGATTAGCAAGGATGAGGTCGAGTTGGTTTATCCATCATGTTGGTTTTTATCAATGTCTGCAGACTCAGTAGAAGAGAAAAGTCCTTTAGGACCTAGTCATTGGTTGTATTGCCATCAAACCACTGTAGGTCATGGATGTCTAGAGTGTGTTTTATGTTCTTGCTAGCCTCGATGCTTTTTCTCAATGTTAGGAATGGGAAGATTGTCATATGAGGAAAAGTTGGATGGGAGTTCAGAAAAATGAGAAGTGACGTGATTCTACATACAAAATCCTGAGCGGTCTCGGCTGGGTAGATGCGGAGCAGATGGTAAAATCCAGAACGGGGGGGTCACTGTTTAAAAATAGGTGATCGCCAATTTAGGGCAGAGAAGAGACAAAACTTTTTCTTTTAAAGGATTATGAATTTTTGGAATGTTCTTCTTCAAAAGGAAAGAGAAATTATGGTCTTTGAATATACTTAAAACAGAATTAATGAGATATTTGATAAGCAAGGTGATGAAAATTGGCCAGACAGAAATGCAGAATTATGGTTATAATCAGATGGGCAAATAGCAGATCAGGCTTGAGGGACTGTTCTTATCCAATCTGATTTATGTATGACTCCAGACACACAGCAACATGCTTTACTATTAACTGGTCATAACTTGTATATTGAATATGTTGATGGAAAAATAACATTTGCTGAAGACATCAAAATGCATGCAGCAATTTTAAATGTGGACGAAGATTTCAGGCTAATCTACTAAATTAACAAAATGGTCTTTTTATTCAATATATGCTCTTCAATGTCACACTTCAATCATGGAATTGTAAAGCACAGAAATAGAGGAGGAGTTTGGGTGGAGTTTCCAAGCATGTCGTTAACCGCTAAATTACCTCAGGAAAACAAGAAGATTAACCTGGTGATATTAGAAACACTTTGTGACAATTCTGCCTTAATAAGACAATAATACATAACCTCAACTTCTAATGTTAAGCAGAGTAAGCAGTAATACAGGTGGTCCTTGGGATATGTAAAAGTTCTGTACCTGAGAACTGCCTGTAAGCTGATTTTTCCGTAAATTAGAAACAAGCAATTTCAATGAGGGTCAATTAACATGAACATTCATTTATTGCCTTCCCCTGTGTAGTTACAATGGCATAGAGTCAGAATGTCCCACATCTGATGGCTAGTTTTGATGGCCTTATGCATGTTACATTGTTTTGCTGAAGTATTTTATGTGTCAATAGAAGAGGCTGCCTTGTCAGTTTCCAAACAAATATCATAAGTGGCCTCCCACTGTTGACCAGCAGCTGAGTTCTTAAAGACAATATATCTATTGATTACTGCGGAAGGTTACATGTAAACAATTTCTTTTGGAAGTCTGGTTGTCTTTTGAATTAATTAGCTGCTACCCCATTCCAAAATTCCTGAAGTTGTTTGAATTTCTGTACCTAACTTTCCTATCTTGAAAAATGCCTTACAAATTTGAGAAAATTTGTAAATTAGATTTCTGTAAGTCAAGTCTTCCATAACTTGGGGAACCCCTATATTGTGGGAACACCAACTCCATATTACACACTTATCTGACTTTTTGTTTAGTAATTCAGCTGGATTATCTAGGACCCACCCAACATCCCAGAATCTTTGCTCACAATCCCACCAGCCCACACTTATTTTTACCAGATGCAGAGGAATGGATGAACTGACCCTTTACACCATAAATGCATCAGATAAGGCAGAGTGGCCTCTGGGCAGTGACTATGTACAGGGCATCATATCCTGAAACGACACCCAGTGGACACCCTAACAGCTTTTGATGGATTGCTAACTGTCAAAAATTTTTGGACAGTTTGTAAGTGTCTTAATTCAGAGGTATATATGAACTATTTAAACAATATAACAAATTATTTACATTTTTGAAAGCAATAAAAGTTTGTAAACGTTTCAATCCAGAAGCATATATGAACTAGTTAAATAATATAACAAATTGTTTACATCTTTGAAAGCAAAAATACGTGTTCAGAAGCATTGGAACGCTACCACACAATGAATACATTAAAATAAAGTAAACTAAATGCCTTTTTTCCAATCTGTCAAATGAATGGGGTCACTTTTCATGTACCAGTCCTGGGCTGGATGGAGAGTTCAGCTCTGGAGCAGGCAGGTGTGGTGGCATCTGACTTCTGACCCATTTTGCTTTCAGATACCAGCACTCTTCGGACCTTTCGTTCCCCACGCCCGGGTGTCTGAGGCTCTGAATGGCTGGCGGCTTCCTGTACAACAGCCAGTATCAAACAGCTCGGTTCGGCCTAATGGGTCGCTATTCTTCCATGCAACATAAAGCAACCAAAAGCAAGGTCCAGATGGAGAACTGTCTTCAGCAGCGGCCTCCAAATAACACATATCCTCAGCAAGCAGAATATGAACACAGATCAAAGATAAATAAACACTTGTGTCATTATTAACATACTGCCGCACTGTATTTTAAATAACAAACCTGCTGGTACAGTTAAATTACTGCCAGATGGTTCTCCGGGCCTTATTCTTGCATTAAAGACTCACCAGAGGGTGGATCAGCCTGACACGTGAGCTCACGGTCAGCGAGGCCTTCTTGATCAGTTTGTCCGGCGGATGCCCAGCACTTGACCTTTGTGGTGAAATCCATTGTCAATGCCAATGGAAGGAGTCGTCTCATAACGCCCAGAGTCCAAGACCGCGGCTGAAGCAAACCATGAGTGTGAAGGGGGCGGGAAAAGGCGCAGCGGGCAGCGGGCTCCGTGTGGGCGTGAGGCCATTTAACCGTCACTCATGGGTCTTCGTTTCAAATCATAACCTGGACTTATACATAAATTCCAACACCCTTATTTTAAGCTTCCCTGTAGTTACACTCACTTAAAGCTGCACACCTGAAATATTCGGTCTTTTTGAACAATGTTGCTTGGCTTTTCCAACCTTAGCTTCCATCAAGTGTGCAGTAAGGCAGGGTTGCCCACTCTTCCCCTCTCTTGTTCTATGCTGACAGAGAACCCTTTCCCTAATTCATCTGGATGGATGCAGGCACATAAGAGATGGCAATGCCAGACAGTACGGGCACTCAGATCGAAAACTTCTGTGTACACAGACTGTCTCTGTCTTCTGCTTGGATCCAAGGTCAGTCCACAGATATCGGCATCCAGACTAGTTCTTAAGTGGCATCAGGGCCAGAGTCAACTGAAGAGCGAGACCACACTCTTCGGAAACTGGCTTGACTAGTCCCATCATTCCCTTCACCATCAGGTCTGACTACCTGAAGGTGCTGGGGATCTGGATTGGAAGGGCTGACAGATGTGAAAAGGGCTGGACCAGATAACCAAGTTATGGGAAACTGGGGACTGGGAGCAGTTACACCTCTCGATGACTTACAAAAAGCTGGTCATCAGGTGTGAGATGCATTAGGTGTTGTTGTACTTGGTGTGCAGGTGTGGCTCATAGATTGCTCCTCCACTGGGACAGTCACCAGCCATCTTCTCCATTTCTTCTCAGGATTCAAAATGGAATGATTCCAATGGATTGCAATGTACATCCCCTGAAAACAGGTTGGGAGGGGGAGGGTGCAGGTGTGGCCAATTATGTGACTGCATCAAGCTGTATGTAGAACTGCAGTACACAAGCACTCAGTGTCACTACGTGCTGAGGTTCTACCTGTCCCTGGTTGTGGAAGGATAGGCCTGGTGCATGCAGTGTAATTGTTCCATTCAGTTGGACATTGTTGCATTACTTGACCTTCATAGAAAAGTTCTGTCATAGAAACAGCTTTGACCACAAGTCCATCATACAGTGGTCCACATGGAATATCTGCAGGCCGTGCGGGAGAAGGACACAATATATCCCGTTGGATGGTTCCCAGAGCAGACTGTCAAAAACATTTGGCAGAATACCTCGTCTCCAGAATTCACCAACAAACACCAAGACCTCGTTTGGTTGGTAGTGAGAGGGGACTCCGCATTTGCAAATTAGGGCTGGAAGAGGATGCAAGAGTCGTAGTTGAGGTTCATCTGGAACATCTGCGTAACAGAGGACTCTGATCTATGGGTTGTTCTAAGGGACACGCACACAGACACACATCAGATGCTGATGGAAGATTATTAACTCAGTGAAAGACGCATTTTGGCCTGCCTGAAGCTTGCTGACCTTCCAGTACAATGAGATGTCCATAAGGGAGTGCTGCTAACTGGGACATTCCAGACTGCTGGAATACATGCTAAGGGATGCATTGAAGCTAGGTGCAGCCAAAGCCAAGGCTTTGTGAGGAAGGACCACAGTTTAAGGTCTTTCTGCCACTATGTAAAGACACCTATGTTAGACTATTGTTTATTGACTACAGCTCTGCCTTCAATACAATAATCCCAAGCAAGCTTGTCACCAAACTCTGAGACCTAGGACTCAACACCTCCCTCTGTAACTGGATCTTTGACTTTCTAACAAACAGACCACAATCATTGAGGAGGGGCAGCAACATCTCTGGTACGATTATTCTCAACATTGGTGTCCCACAAGGCTGCGTCCTCAGCCCTCTACTCTACTCCCTATACACTCATGACTGTTTGGCCAGATTCTGCTCTAACTCCATCTACAAGTTTGCCGCTGATACCACTGTTGTAGACCGTATCTCAAACAGTGATGAGTTGGAGTACAGGAAGGTGATAGAGAGCTTAGTGGAATGGTGTCATGACAACAACCTTGCCCTCAATGTCAACAAAACAAAAGAGCTGGTCATTGACTTCAGGAAAGGGGGTGGTGTACATGCACCTGTCTACATTAACGGTGCTGAGGTCGAGAGGGTTGACAACCTCAAGTTCCTGAAAGTGAACATCACCAACAGCTTGTCCTGGTCAAATCACGTAGATGCCATGGCCAAGAAAGCCCACCAGCGCCTCTACTTCCTCAGGAGGCTAAAGAAATTTGGTTTGTCCCCTTTGACTCTCACCAACTTTTACAGATGCACCATAGAAAGCATCTTATCTGGATGCATCATGGCTTGGTATGGCAACTGCTCTGCCCAGGACTGCAAGATACTGCAGAGAGTTGTGGACACAGCCCAGCACATCACGGACATCAGCCTCCCCTCCTTGGACTCTGTCTTTACCTCTCACTGTCTTGGTGAAACAGCCAGCATAATCAAAGACCCCACCCACCCGGGATATTCTCTCTTCTCTCCTCTTCCATTGGGTAGAAGATACAGGTGCCTGAGGGCACGTACCACCAGACTTAAGGACAGCTTCTACCCCACTGTGATAAGACTATTGAACGGTTTCTTTATACAATGAGAAGGACTATGATCTCACGATCTACCTTGTGACCTTGCACCTCATTGCACTGCACTTTCTCTGTAGCTGTGACACTTTACTCTGTACTGTTACTGTCTTCACCTGTACTACATCAATGCACTTTGTACTAACTCAATATAACTGCACTGTGTAGTGAATTGACCTGTACGATCGGTTTGTAAGACAAGCTTTTCACTGTACCTCGGTACAAGTGACAATAATAAACCAATACCAATACCAATACCACTGGATGTTGAGGGGCTAAGCCTCATGTAGAAGCCTTTCAAACACTTGAATTTACAAATATATAGAACAAAAACATTGTGAATGTATAGACTGAAGAACACCATGAATGTAAGGAAAGCCATGCACTGTTTTTTTCTATTTCTTGTATATATTTTTATGAATAGTTTATTTTTGAAATGCATTTAAAAAATCAGATTTTCAGCATTGTTCACAATAGTTTGCTTTTGTATCAGATGGAGTCTTCTTTCCAATTTTATTTTTTTAATGTGTTTTTTAAGTGCAAGGTACTATTTTTCTGAATATATTCATTTGCTTTTTTTTTAGAATCTGTCAGGAGAACAAGTTTGGACCTCAACTTGCTTGGAGAGAAAGGAGGTTAAACTAAGGATCAAGAGCAGGAAAAAATGATGAGTGTCACATAAAGGTGTCAGCAGTTGTAAATTCAATGCCCAGTGTGGAGGAGGTAGGAAGAACCTAATAATGAAAATCTGTAACTTTGGGTTAAAGAAACTGACAATTGTTAGCCAGAAAATGCAAGAGATTTTTTTTTACAGGCATAAAGCTCTGACTTGATATAGGAGCATACAGATAGAAATGTTAGAGAGATCATGCTCATGCTTTTTAAAACTATTAACTGTGTTTCATTTGAAGTAACCAGCACTATTTATCACCAAAGAAACATCCAAATATTCCTCTGGAAATGGTGTACTTCTCCTTAATGTTGGTAGTATCTCTCTTTGATATGTCTTTTTGATATGTCTTTTGTAGGCAGTCATGGTTACCTTAAGAGTAAAGAGCAATTATTTAGGATTCAGAAGCCCCCACTTTGCCACTTAAGTTGGGGTGGCTAATGTTTATTCTTCATCTTCCCAACCTCACCATTATCTTGAGCAGTGTGAACATTGTTGTCATATGAGGTTATTTATGCTGCTGTCAAAGTCACCACTGTGTATAATTCTTTGTAAATGAGCTAGCTCTAGCGGCATCTGGCCACTTTGATCACGGTAGGTAGAGGAAAGATCGCCATTACATAAAGAAAGTGACTGGAAGTTCTTTTCATCCTGACCATGCAGTTCATTTACTTTCCAATGGAAACAGTTAACCAAAAAGTGAAAGTTATTCAATCCCGTTGGGTGACATGTTTCCTCTTGGGTAGTCCTGGAGAACAAGTATGACTTAATTCCACACTGGTTTTGTAGGTTCTTAAGTGGACGATGAAGCTAACATGAGAACTGCAAACTCTTCCACTGATAGTGAAGGCAGGTGGTTGGTTTGTTTGGAGAGAACATTGATGTTAATTCACCTATCCTTTAAGTGTATTGGAAGATTTTGCAGAGACGGTGTTGATCATATATTTCCATTGCTTTGAATTGTCTGCTGCAGGTAGTCATGGTTACCGTAAGTGTCAGTTACTTTGGACTCAAAGCCCCATTGAGAATAAGAAATGCTTTAGCTTGATTGATGTGAGACTGGTGTGCAGTGATCATTAGGTGCGAGATGTTGCTGTAGTTAGCACAGGTGCGGCTCATACCCTGCTCCTCCACTGTGGCAAACAATTTGAATGTCACATGATCTGCATGATTGTTATGGTTCAAAACCTGAAAGTGTACAGGTTGTGGGATCTGAAAGTTTTGAATGTAAGTTATGTGTCCTAATTGATAAAGATTCATGATAGCGACTGATAAGTGTGTGGTGAATTTAGCAGCAACTGAAACTACTTGGTGCAGTGGTGAAATGTCATTGGACAATGCATTCACTGACTGACCACTTGAGTAAGGTCATTGAACCTCTCAGAATACTACATCAGGTCCACTCGGTTTGATGCCAAGCAGTGACTCATCATCATCCTCTGAGTGTGTCAACGATCTTCATAAATGCCTGGAAATTCAGGGCATTGCTCTTATAATCCACCTTTATCAAGACCTCCATCACAGCATAATAAAAGCTTGAAGTGTATTCTCTCTGTCATTGGTGCTGCTATTCACTCTTTCCAAGGTCAGGTTCATTTTAGGATATCTAGCAGCCATCACAGGCTGGCTTTATGTAATGAATGCCAGTTTAACACTAATGGTATTGGTTTCTTGCGTATGTATCCAGCCAATAACAACATGGCTAGCATTGGCTTATGTATCAAGCCAATAACAACATGGTTAACACTGGTTTATGTATCCAGCCAATATAGACATGGCTAGCATTGGCTGAATGTTGAACTATTATAATGACAACACAGAGGTGATGACCTGTCTGCATTGCAGTTAGCATAATCCTCAGGTGTTTTGGGTTTTGTCAGATATAGCACCGTATATCTCTCAAATTCAATTATTTGGAGGTTCCTTAACCTTATTTTTTGAAATTATTTTGAATGTAAATTCTTGACAGGGTCCAAATGAGTGGTCATCTGATTCTATCATTTACCAAGTGAAAGGTCAATTGAAATTATCCTCATGATAACAAATCGGAAATGGACAACTTTCTAAATGTTTCACTGAATATTTTTATAATTGCACTCCTGATAATTTGGGTTTGAGTGATTGAGCATTTACAATCAGTATAATTTTTGTTTTTGTGTCAATTTTTTCTTTACCTCTGTCAACAGGGAGTCAATTCCTATTGCCTCTCTGTTTAAATTCCCAACTGCTACTTAAGTACTAAAGTTATTTATAATCTATAAATTGGACGAGGGATCAAATGTACAGTAACATAGCCGGCTGTGAGAAAGATGCAGAACACAAGGGTGTATAGAGAGGGTAAGTGAATGGTCAAGGACATGGCAAATGGAATCTGAGGTCATATACTTTGGTAGAAAAATTAGAAAGGCAAAGCATATTTTAATTAGTGATAGGTTGAAAGTTCATAGAGCCATACAGAATGGCAATGGGCTATTTGGCCCATTTTGTCCATGTTGACCAGTGGGCACCCATCCAAGGTGTTGGTGTTCAGAGGGACTTGTATACTAGTCTCTAAGTTAACGGCCAGATGTAGCAAGCAAATAGGAAGGCAAACAGTATATGGATTAGTAGCAAGAGCCACACAGCCCTCAAGCCTGTCTGCCAAGAAAATAAATCATGGCTGATATGACTGTAGTCTCAACTTCACATTCCTGTCCACCCCCAGTAACCATTCAACCCTTCGCTTATCAGGTATCTGTCCAACTCTTCCTTAAAAATATTCAGAAACTCTGCTTCCAGGTAGAGTGAATCACTTTAGGAAGAAAGTTTCAAAGAATTTTGACCTTTCGAGAGAAAGAATTTAATCTCTTCTCTGTCCTAAATGAGGTGATCCTTTATTTTTAAACAGTGACCCTTCATTCTAGACTCTCACAAGATGAGACATCCTTTTGGCATACAATCTATCAAGACCCCACAGGATCTTACTTTTCAATCTAGTTCCTTTCCAGTCTTTCAAATTTCAGTGGATACAAGCCTAGCCTGTCTAGCTTTTCCTCAACACGATCATTTCAGATATTAGTTCAGTCAACATTTTCAGAACTGCTTCCAACATATTTATATCCTTCCTTAAAAAAGGAGCCCTACACTGTACATAGTACTCTGGATGTGTTTTAACTCATGTCCAATGCATGACTCCCATGCCCTTATATTCTATTCCACAGCTAAAAAGGATAAGTATCCCTATGCCTTCTTAACCACCTTGTTACCTGCCCTGTTACCATCAGGGACATGTGAACACACACTCCAAGATTCCCCCTTTAGCACCACAATGTATCAAAACAGCACAACATATTTCACTGGTAATATGATAAAACAAATGCTGTTTCTGAGCCAAATTTTAAAAAAATGTAAATAGAATTAAGTTTTAAAGATCTTCTGAAAGGAGGTGCAATGCTAGTTTAAGGATAGAACTGTAGTGCCCAAGGTCCTGGCAGCCAAAGGCACAGGTGCTAATAGGTGAGTATCAAACATGAAGATGAGCAAAATACCAAAGTGCAGGTATTTTGCATGGTTACAAGGTTAATCTTTGTTGTAACAGGATTTGATTATGAGGGTCAAGATGTATAGTTCCAATTATATCAACTCTGGTGAGACCATTTTGGAATATCATTGGAAAGTCTGGTGTATCGATCTGTTGAAGGAAGGATTCAGAGAAGATTCATCAGCTTGATTCCTAGGACAGCGGGTTTATCATATGAGGAGAAGAAATCTTTGGATCTCTGCTCAAAATGGCTGTAGAGCCTCAGCTGCTCAGTATATTCAAAACAGTTTGATAAAATTTCTAGATATTAAAGGAATCAAGGGATATAATGCAGGAAAATGGTGCTTATTGAATTGTGGAATAATCATATATGGTTAAATAGCTTACTTCTGTCTGTAAACATTTTAGGCAGATAGTGGAAGGTGGGAAAATGGTAGATGTTGTATCTCTGCTGTTGGGTGGGAAGTTGAAGATATGCTGCTGTGAATTAGATAGCTGAAAGGGAAGGGAAGGGGAAAATGTGTTTGATGATAGTATTATTTTGAGTTTTCAGAAATGGTGGATGGAATCTATTAAATGTGAAGACTGATGGGGTATATATGGAGGACTACAGGGAGCTTATTTTGATCTGTGGAGGGACAGGAATGAATGAATGTAAGAAATATAATAGATAATATTGTGGGCTTTGAAAAGGTCAGTGGAGAATTCCTTAGGAGGAAAAGGAAAACCTATCAAAAGCACTGATATGGAAAGTGACATCATCAGATCAAGAAAGTGGATGAATAGAAGGAAGAAAATCAGTCTTGTAAGTCCTAAATTTTTTCTTGTTCTGATTAAGGACTATTGATCTGAAATGCTAATTCTATTCCTTTTTTCACATATGTTGGCTGAGCTTTATGGGACTTTTTAGAATTAAAATTCTAAGCAATCAGTGTATTTGTTTCTTTTGTCTTATTCCAAGCCTACAATCCATGTGTATATGGGCTGTATACCAATCATGTCACGAGTCAATAACCCCTGATGTTCACTAGTCGGCCTTTGACTTGTGGTGGTACAAATACAGATGACACAGAGGACTTTTGCAGAATGAGGGAGTAGGCATGAAATGAGTGCCACAGAATGTGCTCTCAGATTTCCAAAGGCAGTGTCATGGATGCATCACAGTCAAAGGATTTGTGTGTTGTCCATAAAACCCAACAGCAGCACAGTGCTCTGAGATGAGGTCAATCAATGTGTAACTCAGTTTTGATTCTAATCCTACCATTTTATTGATGATGGCAGTGCAGTTCATGTAGTTTATATGGATATCAATAAGGCCTCTGACAAGTACTCATATGGGACACTAGTCCAGAAGTTTACACCATATGAGATCCAGGTTAAATTGCCAAATTGGATCCAAAATTGGCTTGCTAATAAGAGGCAGAGGGTGTTGTCAGAGGTTTGTTTTTGTGATTGAAGCCTGTTATCAGTGGTGTACCACAGGGATCAGTGCTTGGACTCTTACTCTTTGTTATGTAAATAAATGATTTGCATATGAAGCAGGAGATATGATTAATAAGTTTGCAGGTGACATGGAAATTGATTTGTTAATAGGAGGATAATCATGGGATTCAGGATGATATGGATCCGTTGGTAAGATAGAACAATGCCACATGGAATTTAATCCTAACAAGTGCAGGGTGATGCACTTTGGGAGGTTGAACACTGAATGGTAGGGCCTGAGGAAGTATTGAGGAACAGAGGGGCCTTGGTATACAAATCCAAGGATCCCTGAAGGTGGCAGCACAGGTAGAAACTGTGATGAGGAAGGCATATGCGATGCTTGCTTTCATTAGAAAGCCCATAGGATGTAAGAACAGTGAGGTTCTGATACAACTTTATAAAACAATGGTTAGGCCACAGCTGGAGTACTGTGTACAGCTCTGCTCACCACATTATAGGAATAATGTGATTGCACTGAAGAAGGTGCAGAAGAGATTCACGAACATATTGCCTGGGATGGAGTGTTTCAGTTATGAAGAGAGATTGGATAGGCCAGAATTGTTTGCCTTGGAACGGAAGAGGGAGAGGGAGGACCTGATAGAGATGTATAAAATTATGGGGGACAGAGGACACGTTTCACCATGACAAAGCGAACTAAACTATCTAAACATAGGTTTAGTGTAAGGGGTAAGAGGTTGGGGACATCTGAAAAATATCTTTTTCATCTAGAGGTTGCATGCAATCTGAAACAAACTGCTTGAGTGGGTGCTGGAGGTAGGTATGCTCACAACAGTTAAGTAGTATCAAGATAAGCACTTGAATCACCAATGCTTGATAGAAGAAGGCTACAGACCAAATGCTAGTACATGGGATTTAGCATGATGGGTACTTGATGTTTGGCATGAACACGGTGAGCTACAGGACATGAAGTGAAATATATTATTACAGGCTAATGGATGTATTACATGGTCATAGCAGCAGTGTGCCAGTTACCATTTTGGTCCTGGGTCAGGATCGGCTTTCAGATGCTGCTTAAAATGCACTGCACCATATTGGGAATGGAAAAATGGAAATGTGCCATACTGGAACATGATTGACCAGGACTAAAGAGTGCTCAGGGTCAAAGGTTCAGATAAGTGGCTGTTTTTTTTTGTGGGGTGGGGGGAAGATGCCTTTGAAAATCAGGGCCTCTGCCACTGTAAAAGGCCTGGTTAATTCCAGGAGCCTGACAATGCTTGCTTCTGGGACAATATGGATAAATTTCCCTCAGGGCTTGCTCCAGAAGGAGAATGACATAACTTGAGATGCACTTTTAAGAGAATCAGGTCAGGTGTGTCAGAGTGACACAGGTCATATACTATCCAGTAGAATTTCCAGAATCATTTGAAACAACCTGGAAATGTTCACGATTGTGCTTCAATCTGTGGTAGGTACATTTTCAGTTGAGAATCGCTGAAACAAACAACTATGTAATCTAATTTTAAACAGAACCATGCAGCTTCCTCTATACCATCCTGAAGCACCTACCACTCCATCAATATGACAGGTTTTCCATTGTTCACATTTGTCATCCATCCTTTGGTTCCCCCAGGAAGATTATCAATTTATCATAAATTAATTTCCAGATTAGAGAGAGTTTTGTACTGTGGGCCTGTTTATTAGGAACCAAATTGAGTTTTATCTATGCCGTATGTTTTGTATGTTACTAAGATTTAACTGATAGTCAGTTTTAATTTTGAATGACAACTAAATTGATGTTCAGATTTTGAATCAGTTCAGATGATTTTTAAGGAGTTTTTTTTTCCTCAATGCATGCACCATCATTATCTTGACATAATTATAATAGAAAGATGTGGTTAAACTGGAAAGCTTTACAAGGATGATGCCAGGACTAGAGGGCTTGAGTTACAGAGAGAGGGGTAGGTCTTTATTCATCAGAATGTAGGAGAATGAGGGATGATCTTATAGAGGTTTATAAAATCCTGAGGGGCATAGATAAGGTGGATGGTAACAGTCTTTTCCCCAGGGTCAGGGAGTCCAAAAATAGGGGGCATAGATTTAGGGTGAGGGGGAAGATTTAAAAAGGACTTGAGGGGTAACTTTTTCAGGCAGAGGGTGGTGAGTATATGGAACGAGCTGCCAGAGGAAGTGGTTGAGGCAGGTACAATAGTATCATTTAAGAAGCACTTGGATAGGTACATGCAGGGGCGGGGCTTAGAAATTGCGACTAGATGGGTGGTCAGCATGGACTCGTTGGGCCGAAGGGCCTGTATCCATGTTGCATTGCTCTATGGCTATGACTCTAATTCAAAATTATTTGAAGAGAATAATATCACCATATGTGAAATAGAGTTCAACTGATTTGTCCAAGTTATCATTTATGAATATTTTTATTCTTCATGTTTGGTGCATTGCCTGAAGACTGATAATTACTTACTTAAAAGCATACTTCTTGCTCTATGCCTTTGAACAAAAGCTTAGCAGTAAATTAACAAAACTATGTTTTAAGTATTACTGAGTAGTATTGTCCTGAGATCATAACTCTTTCTGACAGGATATGGCTCAGACCTGCTCTGCTACAATAAATAAAGCATCTGTACTGTTTTCCAAATAAAACTAGTGGTATCATCTACCAAGCTCAGAACTTAACTTAGATATTGGAACTTGATCATGGCAACTTCCTTAGCATGGTTAGGAGTTCAGAGGCTCATTTCATAGAATAATTTTGCATTGTACAGCAATACTTCAATTTGCAAAACAAAGATTGTTGTTGGAATTGCCAACCATACTAATGCCATGATCAAATTTTCAAATGGTCAAAATACCTATTAATAGTAAATGAGCCAACTGAGTTTTGTGATGAAAGAACACTTAAATCTTCAAAAAGTTTGAAAAGACATTTTAGATTGTGCAAAAAAGAAAAAAAATTGCTGGGAACTCTCAGTAGGTCCAGCAGTAACTGCGGAAAGAAGAACAGTTCATGTTTCAGGTCCAAACTGATTTTCTTTTTAGGTCCTGCCTTTTACCTCCCGGTGTTACCTGTGCTCCAATGTTAGGGGGCCGAAAACTGGTCAAAAACGGGAGCTCTTATTCTGACAAAGCATCATTCTGAACTGTAACTGATGAAGCTGAAGTAAATGAAGCACAGTGACTCTATTATAAGCTTGAATGAGCAGGCATATGCACGGCAGGTGCAGTAGAATGTGGATAAATGTGAGTTTATCCACTATGGTAGCAAAAACAGGAAGGCAGATTATTTAAATGACGATAGATAAGGAAAGGGGAGTACAATGAGACCTGAGTGTCCTTGTGCACCAGTGGATGAAAGTAAGCAAATAAGTGCAGCAGATAGTTAAGAAGGCAAATGGTATGTTGGCCTTCAAAGTGAGAGGATTTGAGTACAAGAGTTGGGATGCTCACTGCAATTGTTCAGGACTTTGGTGACATCACACCATGAGCATTACGCAGTTTTGGTCTTACCTGAGGAAGGATATTCTTGCTATGGATTGATTCCTGAGATGGCAGGACTGATGTATGAAGAGAGATTGGGTTGTTTGGCTTTGTGTTTGCAAAACTTTAAAAGAATGAGAAGTATAATATGTTAATGGGACTGGATAGACCAGATACTGAAAGGCGGGAAGTCCAGAACCTAAGTTCACAACCTAAGTTAGAAGTTCACAACCTAAGGTAATGAGGTAAGTGATTTAGGATTGGCATGAGGAGAAATTTCTTCATCCAAACAATGGTGAATATGTGGAATTCTCTACCACAGAAGGCAGTTGAGGCCAAGTCATTAAATATATCCAAGAAAGAGTTAGATTTAATTCTTATGGCTAAAGAAATCAAGGGATAGAGGGAGAAAGCATGAACAGGATACTGTATTTGGATAATCAGCCATGATGACTTTGAATGGTGAAGTAGGCTTGAAGGGCAAATGTTCCAGCCTCAGCCGTGGCAACATCTACAAATAGCCTCTTTTATATGTTTCTAGTTAATGGATTAGAGGACCAGATATGAGTGGCTGAATGACTATTCTCCAATGTATGTTGAACGCGTTCCATACATGACCCTCTTTCCTTCCATTCTCTATTTCACTGTTCCTAATTTCCTCTCTTTCCTCATTAACCAATTAGGCAGATAGCTTTGTCAATAGCATATCACAATGGCTTCATCCTATCAGAGACATGCTCTTTGTCCAACCCATCTCGCCCCAACCATCCCTATAATTTAAAATTGGTGTGTTTTCCCAGTTCTGACGAAGGCTCTTTGAACTGAAATGTTAATTCTGCTTCTCTTTCCACAGATGCTGTCTAACCTGCTGAGTTTTAACAGCATTTTATGTTTTTGTTTCAGAAAAGTTGTGAAACCAGCTTACTTCACCTTTCGTCTTTGATTCACAGCTCACGGGTGAGCACCTTGGAACAGGTTTTCCAGAAACTACTCAGATGGAGCAGTTTACTAATCCACACTCATATATGTAAAAATGTTCAAGCCAGGTATCGTGGGACAGGCACTTAGCCGAGATCCATTATCTCCAGAACCAGCTACACTAGATATGCAGATAACTTTTAATCTTTCCCCTGATGTCTACAATGCACAAGTATCTGAGCTGTGAGAACCAGATCAAGTGATGAGATACATTTTTCACATGAATGACTCCATTTCCTTGACTGGCTGGAGGAAGGCATTGACATTCTCGGTGGTTCTAATGAAACAAATAGCTTGCTGGAATTGTGAAGGGACAGCAAAGAAGAAGCATCTATAGCATGTCATTGCATAGTGAGTGGAATAAGGGAGAAATCATTAAAGTCAAACAAGAGTAGGTCTGAAGAAACCCTGTGTTATGTTCCCTTCAGTGCTCTCAGCTGGGACAACATCTGCTTTGCTCCTAGGTAGCACTGGTTGCATTCCTGGATTACTAGAATGAGAAGGCAGTACAAAAAAGCTACTGCTTGCATTTGTAGAGAGCTAGCTGTTCCACTTGCGTGTCTTACCATTCTTTATTCCCCGAATACTCAACTGCAACATTTCCCAGATTTCCTTATGTATATGCCTTAAACTTCAAAAGATAGTCCACACTGATAATTGAAACAAATATCTTTCAAACTTTCTCCACTCTAAGCAGCAGTTATTTAACCAAATATTTTGCTTTCATGTCACTCTATCAACTTTGCAACATTTCTTCCAATACTGTATGTATAATTATTTTTAATGAGCCCCTGGTGAGATGCATGGGGTAGATTTTCAATTACTCTAGAATATAACCGGCTTTGGTGATCAATTGCCTTTTTCATTTCTGTTGATTTCTTGCAGATTCAGGATAATAATAGTTTCCCATTGCTATCGTATTTAAACCTGCCTATGCATTCAATTGGATTGAATTAAGAACTAATTTGTAGAGACTATGCTGTTTGTTAATCAATTGGTTTATTATTGTCACATGTACCGAGATACAGTGAAAAATTTTGTTTTGCATGCCATCCATACAGATCATTTCATCACATCAGTGCATTAAGGTAGTACAAGGGAAAACGAATAACATAATGCAGAATAAAGTGTTACAGTTACAAAGAGTGTGCAGTGAAGACAGACAACAAGGTGCAAGACCATAATGAGGTAGATTGTGAGGTCATGAGTCCATCTTATCATACAAGGGGACCATTCAGTAGTCTTATAACAGCAGGATAGAAGCTGTCCTTGAGCCTGGTGGTATGTGCTTTCAGTATCTGTATCTTCTGCCCAATGGGAGGGGGGAGAAGAAAGAATGACTGGGGTGGGTGGGGTCTTTGATTATGTTGGCTGCTTTATCGAGGCAGTGAAGTGTAGACAGAGTCTGTGGAGGGGAGGCTGGTTTCTGTGATGTGCTGAGCTGTGTCCTCAACTCTCTGCAATTTCTTGCAGTCACAGGCAGAGCAGTTGCCATACCAAGTCTGTGATGCATCCGGAAAGGATACTTTCTATAGTGCATCTATAAAAATTAGTGAGGGTCAACAGGGATGTGCCAAATTTCTTTAGGCTCCTGAGGAAATAGAGGCACTGGTGCGCTTTCTTGGGCATAGCATCTACGTGGTTGGACCAGAAAAGGCTATTGGTGATGTTCACTCCTGGGAACTTGAAGCTCTCAACCCTCTCAAACTCAGTGCCGTTGGTGTAAACAGGAGCATGTGCTATGCCTCCCTTCCTGAAGTCAAGAACAGACTCTTTCATTTTGCTGATGTTGAGGAAAAGGTTGTTGTCATGACACCATGCCACTGGGCCCTCTGTCTCCCTCCTGTACTCCGACTCATCATTATTTGAAATTTGGCCCACTACAGTGGTGTCATCTGCAAATTTGTTGATAGAGTTGGAGCAGAATCTGGCCATGCAGTCGTGAGTGTATAGGGAGCAAAGTAGGGGGCTGAGGACGCAGCCTTGTGGAGCATCGGTGTCGAGGATAATCATGGTGCAGGTGTTGCTGCCTATCCTCACTGATTGCAGTCTGTTGGTCAGGAAGTAAAGGATCCAGTTGCAAAGGGAGGTGTTGGGTCCGAGGTCTGGGAGTTTGGAGATGTATTTGCTTGGAATTATAGTATTAAAGGCAGAGCTATAGTCAATAAATAGGAGTCTGATGTAGGTGTCTTTACTATCCAGTTACTCCAGAGATGAGTGTAGGGCCAGGGAGATGGTACTTGCCTGTGTTTTGGTGGTAGGTGAATTGCAGTGGGTCGAAGCTGCCTGGGAGGCTGGAGTTAATGTGTGCCATGATCTGCCTCTGTAAGCATTTCATGTTGGTGGATCTCAGAGCCACTGGGCAGTAGACATTAAGGCACATTACCTTATTTTTCTTTGGTACTGGGATGATAGTGGTCTTTTTAAAGCAGGTGGAAACTTCAGGTTGAAGTAGGGAGAGGTTAAAAATGCCTGCAAATACCCAGCTGATTTGCGCAGGATCTAAGGACATATTATTTCATGCATTACAAAGGAACTAGAGGCAAAATTGGAAACCTTAACTTTTACACAGTAAATTACTGTGAATTCAGTGAATGGGTAGTGGAAGGAAATTCAGTAGTCATAAAGAGAATTGGCTGAATACTTGAGAGGAAAACGTTTATACAACCATAGGGAAAGAGCAGAGGAATAGAATTAACTTATAGTTTCATCAAATGGGGCATATCAACAGTGGAATAAATGAAAAAATTTCCACCATCTAGAAATTGATTTGCACCTATTTTTGATGAGCTAAAATATAATGAAGTTGGCCCAAAACACATTTGTAACAGTGTTGGGGTATTTTACATCTGGAAAGAAATGTTAAAATGCACTGAGATCTTATACATATCAGCATAGCTTCTAATGTTTGCTGTGCAGCAGTCAGTGGACTTAAAGGCACACTGGATCTTGGCAACTGAACAGCAGCAATGAAGGCTGGCATGAAGGAGAGAGGGCAAGGGAAAATGGGAGATTTCTCAATTATACCATAAAGGAACATTGAAATGCTAACAAGTGAGAATCAGAATCAGGTTTATTATCATTGACGTTTGTTGTTTTGCAACAACAGTACAGTGCAAGATAAAATAATTACTATAATTACAAAAATAAATAGTGCAAAAGAGGAATAATGAGGTAGTGTTCATGGGTTCATGGGCTCTTGGGAAATCTGATGGCAGAGGGGAAGAAGCTGTTCCTGAAACGTTGAGTATGGATCTTCATGCTCCTGTACCTCCTCTCCGGATGGTAGTAATGTGAAAAGGGCATGTCCCAGGTGGTGAGGGTCCCTAATGATGGATGACACCTTGAGGTACTGCTTTTTGAAGATGTCCTCGATAGCGGGGTGGGTTGTGTCCGTAATGGAGTTGGCTGAGTATGCAACCCTCTGCAGCCTCTTTCAATCCAGCACATTGGAGCCTTCATACCAGGCGGTGATGCAACCAGTCAGAATGCTCTCCACCGTACATCTGTAGAAATTTGCAGGAGTCTTTGGGGACATAGCAAATTTTCTCAAATTCCTAATGAAGTTGAGTTGCAGGTGTGCCTTCTTAGTTATTGCATCAATGTGTTGGGCCCAAGATAGATCCTCTGAGATGTTGACGCCCAGGACCTTGAAGCTGCTCCTCCTTTCCACGCTGACCCCTCAATGAATACTGCTGTGTGTTCTCCCAACCTTCCCCTCCTGAAGTCCTGAAGTGAGATACATAACAGGAGAGCAGTAATATTAGATGGGCCTGGAGACTCTCCAGGACCAACATAAGAAGATCCTAGGCTGGTGGTGACTCAGATGGTCTCCTCATGAAGTGAGAATTCTGGAAGAAACCTGGAAAAAAATGAATTCACACAAGGGGAGTTGCACACTAGTTAAAATCCTGTCTCGTACAAATACATGAATCCAGACAGATACGCATATTTTCATTTACTTTTGAATTCACTGCTACTTCTCTTGGAGCGCCAACCTTGAAGAAATTCTGCTCTGCTCTCTGAAGGGGTTTCCATCTGTCTCATTGCCTTGTTCACGGCCAGTGGTTTCTGCCCTCTGAACAACGTAAATTGACTTGTTTTGTCTGTTTTCCAGTCATTGATCTGTCAACTCTTCTTCTCTAGATGCTGCCTGACCTACTAAGTTTTTCCAGCATTTTCTTTTTTTTTCAGATTTCCAGCATCTGCAGTTTTTTGATTTTTATACACAGTTAAATACATAAGCTGTTGCTCTGTCTACATTTCCCTGCAAATATCACCCTCTCATGCACTACCTCCCACCATCCTTTGGAAGAAGTTGAACAATTTAGATTCAGGGATGATAAAGGAACATCAACGTATTTCAAAATAAAAATAAAATGTTGTCATTGGAGTCAAACCGCTTGAATATAAATATCTTTGGCAACATAATCATTAACTTTTATTCTAGACACCTTGCTTTTTTCATTTTAATGTGATGTAACTTTTCCATGGAGATTAATCTGTACATTTAAAAGGGAATGTTGTAAATTTATTCAAAGCAAACCCAAATGGAGTTTCACATAATTGAATACAATAGCAAATTCAGCAATTGAAAAATCACAGGGAGAAGACCAAACAGTACAGCAAATTATACTGTTTGGATCATTTTGTATCATACTGTAATTTTTAAATGCAGTAATGTTAATCATAATAGTTATTATATTTACAAAATTACTTAAATCACACAGCATAAAAATGTAACATTTCAAAAAGAAGGAAAAAGTTGCATTTATATAACTGTACATTTGAAAATTTACCAATGCCCTTTAAAACCATTGGAATGTAGGAAACACTGCAGTCAATTTGTGTCCCTACAAACAGTCTGATAAAGTAATGTTGATCAGTAATGTTGAATGAGGGAGAAGTATTGGCCGGGACACCAGGGATACTTTAGCTGCTCATCCTTCAAATAGCACAATGGTCGCTTTTGAGAAAACAGACAGGTCTTCAATGTAATTCTCAGCAAGACTCTGTAGTGCCAACGTAGATTTTTCTGCTCAGTTTTCCTGAGTGGAACTTGAGCCTGGAAACTTCTAACTCGTAGCTGAGAATGTTATCAAACACCAATGTTACTTAAAGCAAGAACAGTGTGGCTTTCTCTACAAACAAATGAGTGCTTATGTATTTCACTTCAGAATAATGAATTTAAAAATAGGCATCCCCCAGGCAGACACCTTATTAATCTAATATTACTAACTAACTGAAAAGCCACTGGGATGCAGGTCAAAAACATCATAAAATACTGAGGTGTACACTTTAGGAACATGATCACTACATGAAATGACTGATCAATTGATGCATGTCATATGGGGCACACAGCTGATCAAGCAAGTTAGTTTAACACAAAAGAAATAAACTTAAAACAGAACATCATATTAAACTTATGTTGGAAAAAAGTGAAGATGACAATGATTTGTCTTTACTAGAGCATAGTCTGTAGTATTCCAATGCTGCAAATACCTTACAGTTAATTAACTTTATTGTTTTTCCTTTAACAAGAACTTTCCATTGATTTGCAATTAATTCCTGCCCTTTTATCTGTTGGCATAGAGTCCCATCCATAAACATGATCTGAGTCTTTTCTCCCCAACTGTAATTTAAATGCCCTGTAAAATAAATGAGGATAGTCCCAAACTGCTATCAAATCGACTAGACCACAAACGTGCTTTCATATTTGGTAGATAAGGTACTAATTCAGCAAGCTGAAAAGGCCCATGGAAATTTATTTGGGAAATTAAAGTTAGCTGGTAAATAAAGGATATTCTTCAATGGTGTGGTTTAATTACATTTTAAGATTAACGTCATGAATCTCTGATGTCTTTGAGTTCAAAGTGAAAGTATATATTTTGGTATTCGCAAAGCAATAAGAATTAAAAAAGCAACATTGTTAAGGTCCATCTTTTTTAAAATAATAATAAAATCTACTTATTTATGTGACAGGACAGTGGTTATTAAGGCCAGCTTTTATGCCCAATGCTAATTGCCCTTGAGAAGGTGGCAGTGAGCTACCTTTTTCAACTGCTATTTTTAATATGGAGATGGTAACACATAGTTCTGTTAAGATAAGGAATTTCTGCTATTTGATTCAGCAGTGATGAAGAAACAGGAATACATTTCCAATGCATAGTTGGTATGTGACTTGAAGCAAGATTTGAAGATGTTCACCTTTGCTGTTCCCCTTTTACATGGAACCTTTGAAGAACAGTTGCAATGAATCTTACAAACTCTGCACACTGTAATCATAGTGCAGCCCACTCTACATGGAGCCTACAGGGTTCACCTAATGCTGGGCTTAGGCCCTATACCCAGGACCCATCAGGGACTTGAACCAGAGACCCAGACATCATGTTTGGTTTGGTCCGATCTTCTAAACCTGAATTTAGATCCAGCAGGTATATGGAACTAGTGGGCACATGTCTATTTGTAACTATAATGATCCTGACATTGTCTAGAGCTGTAGTTCTGAAATATTCTTATTAAAATAAATGTTATAGGACACAGGGACTTTGGACAAGTGTGATTATTGTAATCCTAATGGCAAAGAACTTGCACCACACATGGTGCTTACATCATGTCCTCTGACAAATAAATTGGTCTGGTATGGTATATATAAATTGGTACCACTGTCTGATATAATTGGTATTGGTTTATTATTGTCACTTGTACCGAGATACAGTGAAAAACTTGTCTTGAATACCGTTTGTACAGATCAATTCATTACACAGTACATTGAGGTAGTACAGGGTAAAAACAATAACAGAATACAGAGTAAAGAGTCACAGCTATAGGGAAGCACAGTGCAGGTAGACAATAAGGTGCAAGGTCATAACAAGGTAGATTGTGAGGTCAAGAGTCCCTCTCATTGTATAAGGAAACCGTTCAATAGTTTTATCACAGTGGAATAGAAGCTGTCCTTGAGTCTGGTGGTATGTGCCCTCAGGCTCTTGTATCGTCTGCCTGATGGGAGAGGGAAGAAGAGAGAATGACCCGGGTGGGTGAGGTCTTTGATTATGCTGGCTGCTTCACCAAGGCAGTGAGAGGTAATGACAGAGTCCATGGAGAAGAGGCTGGTTTTCATGATGTGCTGGGCTGTGTCCACAACTCTCTCCAGTTTTTTGTGGTCCTGGTCAGAGCAGTTGCCATACCAAGCAATGATGCATCCAGATGGGATGGTCTCTATGGTGTGTCGATAAAAATTGGTGAGTATCAAAGGAGACATGCCAAATTTTTTTAGCCTCCCGAGGAAGTAGAGGCGCTGGTGAGCTTTCTTGGCCATGGCATCCACGTGGTTGGACCAGGTCAGGCTATTGGTGATGTTCACTCTCAGGAACTTGAAGCTCTCAACCCTCTCGACCTCAGCACCATTGATGTAGATAGGTGCATGTACACTGCCCCCTTTCCTGAAATCAATGACCAGATCTTTTGTTTTGCTGACATTGAGGGAAAGGTTGTTGTCATGACACCATTCCACTAAGCTCTCTATTTCCTTCCTCTACTCCGACTCATCGTTATTTGAGATACAGCCTACTACAGTGGTATCATTTGCAAACGTAGATGGAGTTAGAGCAGAGTCTGGCCACACAGTCATGAGTGTATGGGGAGTAGAGTAGATGGCTGAGGAAGCAGCCTTATGGGGCACTAGTGTTGAGAATAATTGTGCTGGAGGTATTGCTGCCTATCCTCACTGACTGCAGTCTGTTGGTCAGAAAATCAGGGATCCAGTTGCAGAGGGAGGTGTTGATTCCCAGGTCTCAGAGTTTGGTGATGAGTTTGCTTAGAATTATAGTATTGAAGTGTATGGAACTGTAGTCAATAAACAATAGTCTGACATAGGTGTCTTTACTGTCCAGATGCTCCAGAGATGACTGTCGGGCCAAGGAGATGGCATCCACTGTAGACCTGTTTTGGCGGTAGGCGAATTGCAGTGGGTCAACGTTTTCCGGGTGGCTGGAGTTAATGTGTGCCATGACCAGCCTCACAAAGTACTTCATGATGGTGGATGTCAGACCCACTGGTTGGTAGTCGTTAAGGCATGTTACCTTGTTTTTCTTAGGTACCGGGTTGATAGTGGTCTTCTTAAAATAGGTGGAAACCTCAGATTTACGCAGGGAGAGGTTAAGTACGTCTGCAAATACCCCCGCCAACTAATCAGCACGGTATCTGAGGACACAGCCAGGGACACCATCTTGGCTAGATGCTTTCTGTTGGTTCACTCTCCAATAGACTGATCTCACGTCCTCGATGGTAACCACAGGTTCAGTTGCATTGGAGGCTGCTCAGTGTGGGTGATGACGAACCACTCCCCTTCTGTTCAAAACGTGCATAGAATGCGTTGAGCTCATCAGGCAGGGATGTGCTGTTGTTGACTGTACTGCCTGGTTTCATTTTTAGACCATTATAGCATGTAAGCCCTGCCACAACTGATGGCTGGTCTGGACTTTACTTTGAACCAGTATTGTCTCTTGGCATTCCTGATAGCTTTTCGGAGGTCGTATCTCGATTTCTTGTAAAGGTCAGGGTCACATGATTGGAGAGCAGCAGTCCTCGACTTCAGTAAGGAGTGGATCTCCCGGTTCATCCATGGTTTCTGGTTTGGGAACGGTCCTCAACACACTTGCTGATAAAGTCTGTGATGGTTGTGACTTACTCATCAAGGCTTGCAGCTGAGTCTTTGAATATGGACCAGTTCACTGACTCAAAGCAGTCGCATAGAAGCTCATCTGTGTCCTCAGACTAGCACTGCACGACTCTCTGTACTGGATCCTCCCATTTCAGTTTCTGTTTGTATGCAGGGAGGAAGAGCACAGCCTGGTGGTCCGATTTACCAAAGTGAAGGTGAGGGGTGCCTTGGAAGGCATCTTTTATGGTTGTATAGCAATGGTCAAGGGTTTTAGGGCCCCTGGTGGGACAGAATACATGTTGGTAGTACTTTGGTAACACACTCTTGAGATTGGCCTGGTTGAAGTTACCTACAATAATGAAGAGGGCCTCAGGGTATCCTGTCTCAAGGTTGTTGACCACAAGAGTATAGCTCATTGAGGGCAGACTTCATGTCCATCTGGGGTGGGATGTAGACTGTTATCCGGATAGCTGAAGCGAACTCCTGTGGCAGGTAGTCTGGTTGACACTTCACCGTTAGATATTCCAGGCTGGGTGAGCAGGAGCTCGCCAGGACTGTCATGTCCGAGCACCACAAGTTATTGATTAAGAAGCAGACCCCTCCACCTCTAACTTTGCCCGGGGATGCTGTATGGTCCATTTGGTGGATTGAGAAGCCTGCAGGTTGTATGGCACAGTCAGGTGAAGCAGGTGTAAGCCATGTTTCAGTGAGACATAGCACACAGCAGTCCCTCAGTTCTGTTTGGTAGGTCAGTCTTGCCCTTAGTTCATCAACTTTGTTCTCAATGGCCTGGACGTTAGCTAGTAGTATGCTGGGCAGGGGGTGCTTGTATCTATGCTGTTTCAGCCTCACCTGCAGCCCAGCTCTCTTACCAAGCTTCTGAGGTAAGTGGCTGCAACTCATAGGTCCTGGAGTGGATCCACCTGGTAAGTGGTTGCTTAAGGACAGACCTGGAAGACCTGGAGTGGAATTTCCTGGACTGGAAGGTAAGTGACTGCTTGTGAACAGACTTGGAAGACCTGGAGCGGATTTCCCTATTTATATAACCATGTACAAATGCACGTTTCCCCTCCTTTGAAGAAAATATATGTAAGTGCTTTACAGTTATACATAGTCACTACAAATTCAGCAAAAAATGAAATCAAAGTACTGCAGATCCTGGAAATCTGAAACAAAAACAGAAAATGCTGGAACTAGTCAGTAGTTCAGGCAGCAGCTGTGGAGAAGGAAGCAGAACTAATACTTCAATTCTGATGAAAGGTCTTCAACCTGAAACATTAACTCTGTTTCTCTTTCCATGAATGATGCCTGAGCTACTGAGTGTTTACAGCCTTTCTGTTTTCATTATAAATTCTGTCCCAACTGGTTTCTTTTATCATTTTGACTTCAAACATACAACCTCTTGACTCGCCAATATTCTATGATTTTTCAAAAGCAGTTGACTTTGAACTGATATCAAGCATTGATTCATTATCATGCATTTCTTCAGTGTCTACACTGTTGTTTGCTGTGATCATATGATCTTCATGGATATTTTTGAGATAATTTCTGATGTGAACTAAATATCTTTCAGACTGCAAACCTGGACTTCTTAACTGAGGCCCTATTGCTGAGTCTCAATTTCTCACTGATCTGAACTCCCTCATTCAGTCAAAATTGCTTTTCCTCGATTCTTTGACCTTTCCTTCTACTGCTGTCTTTCTACTCTCTCCATTACATTAACCCACACCAAACTCAATCAGATGTGAATATGGTGAAACAGTAACAGTAAAACTAGTAATAAAATGTGGAGTTGCATGATATTTAAATAAGAAGTTAGCCAATCGTTGATTCATCATAAATCTAGAGGCTTCTTCAAGGCTTCTGTGAACACACATGTAGATCTGTTGTTTGCCTCACTGGAAGACAAATGACACAGAGGAATCAATGTATGTTTAATGTCTTATGCTGCATAAAACTCTCAAATAAATGTGAAGAGAAATGTGGTCCATTGTTGGATTCTGATCTATGGGTATTCCCTGTGTAGCAAAAAAAAATCCATCTCAGCTCTTCAAGCTACATTCCGTTATCATATAAATACCATTTTGAGTGCACATCAATAAGCACAAGGAAATGATCACCTCCCTTTGAATTCATTGGAATGGTCATGTCATTTCCATGGTTTGCATTGCTGAACAAATTGTATAATGGACATAACTTTGTCTAATTCCTTATCAATGTTTGGCTAATGTGGAGAACTTATGGCAATTGCCTTCAAATTGATGATTCCAGTGTTTAACATATGGTTTATCTATACTCCTTTCCTATGCATTCCAAATATGGAATAATGCCTTGAAGTCCCCATTTCAACCACCCTTTGTCAATTGATATTTCAAAACTGATTATAGAATAGATAAAAAGTTTCATTTTGACATTTGTCTAGTTTAGTCCTTCCCCTCAAAGTGTGTTCACAGACCTATTTTGTTCCTATATTTTGCAGAGTTGCGTGAGTAATTGACTGTTAACTTGTATACACAGTGCAGTGTAAATGTAAAATGTAGGTACACAAACTTTCACCACCAATGTCCAATTGTTCATGTAATAGGTTTATTCCAACTCTAACAGCAATGACCTCACACTGTGCACTTTGCACAAGAACTTAAATAGTGGCAGACTAGGCCATTTAGTCCCTCGTGCCAGTTCTGATATTCAGTAAGATTACAACCCACCTTTTACATCAGCACCACTTTCCTGCACTAACCTTGATTTCCTTAATATCTAAAAATCTCTTCATCTTTATCTTGAGTATTTTAAGCAGCTGAGCCCCTGCAGCCATGAGCAGTGAATTCCAAATATTTTCCACTCTATAGATGAAGAAATTTTCACTCATCTTTGTCCAGAATGTCTGACCCTTTAATTTGCAACTGAGACGCCTGGTCCTTGACACTCCATCCGGGAGCAATACCAACTCCACATCTACCTTGTGAAGCCTCGTAACAATTTTGTAGTTTCAGTGAGATCACCTGTCGTTCACCTAAACTCATAGGTTCAACCTGCATAATGTCTCATCACACAACAAATCTGCTGTCACAGGAATCAATCTAGTGAACCTTTGCTCCACTCCCTCTACTGCAAGTGTATCCTATTTTTGGTAGGTAGACCAGACCTGGACAGTATTTCAATCTCTCCGCTGGGCTCAAATCATTGGAGCAAGACATCTCATAGGCTAATCTTCTTGCAATAAAGGCCAACATACAGTTTGCCTTAATTGTTCATTGCACCTATATTTTACTGATTCAAACACATTGGAGTATAGCGTCCCAGGTCCCCCTGAACACCAGCACCTTTCAGTTATTACTGTTTAATAAATACTCTGCGTTTCTATTTTTTTTCTACCAAAGTCAATGACCTTGCAATTTTTACACATTATATTTCCATCAGCCATGTTCTTGTCCAATCACTTAGCCTGTTTATACCTCCCTGGAGTCTGTCTGCATTCTCCTCATAGCTCACACTGTCACTTAACTTTGTATCTACAGCTTATATCATATTCTATATCCTTTGAACACATGAATGATTCACATAACAATATATAACTACAGTGCAATAGTTCTCGGGTACAGTTCTAGTGGCCACCCGTCACTCACTGAATAACAGGAATACAGTATTATTTGGTACAAGTCTATCACCAAACAATACTGCGGTAGAGTAGTGGTTTCTCGCTGACACCACCTGTAATTTGAAAGAGTACTTTTGAAGAACTGGCACAGGCACAAGGGAATGTCAGATTCTTTAAAGTACCATCCCTATCGTGGCTTGTCTCCCAGATTTTACTGTTGTTAGGAACAGACACAGTGGTTATTGAAGGTGGCCAGAGAGGAAATGTCCAGATTATTTTCTTTGGGGAGTGGGAAATATTACCCCTCTGAAACAATTATATAAACCAATAGCTTTTAAAAAGTGAAACTTGGGTTTTATATATTTCCCTGAATGGCTTGAAAAATAAAATATATTTCTTGTGAATGGCCTTTGGAAGTGGTTTGGATTGTAAATCTGGCTCTCCTTGTGACAAGATTAATACTGAAAACAAGTGATCCATCTATTAAAGAATCCCCAATTTCTTCAATAAAAAGAATGAAAATGAAATGGCACTAACAAAAATCAGCCACACTGTTAGCAATCATAGAGTTCATTTGGTGGCAAGGTGGCACAACGTGTACAGCTGCTGCCTCACAACCCTAGCAACCTGGGTTCAGTGGTGACATATGGTGCTGTCTGTGTGGTGTTTGCACATTCTCCCTGTGACCGTATGGGTTTTCTCCAGGCACACCCACTTTCCTCCCATATCCCAAAGATGTGCCAGTAACTAGGTTAACTGGACACTGTAAGTGGTCCAAATGCCTTGAGGCTGATTGAATTGATGGGAATATGGGGAGAATGGGTTATTGGGAAACTTAGTGGAGGAATAGGATTATTCCGTGAGCCAGAATAGACTAATGGGCCAAATGACCTCCGTCTCCACTTCCCGCTGCCTCGGTAAAGCAGCCAACATAATCAAAGACCTCACCCACCCCGGACATTCCCTCTTCTCCCCCTTCCCATCAGGCAGAAGATACAAAAGTCTGAAAGCACGTACTACCAGGCTCAAAAGCAGCTTCTATCCCACTGCTATGGCTGTTGAATGGTCCCCTAGTACGATAAGATGAACTCTTGACCTCACAATCTACCTCGTCATGGCCTTGCACCTTATTGTCTGCTGCACTGCACTTTCTCTGTAACTGTAACACTTTATTCTGCATTCTGTTATTGTTTTTCCCTTGTAGTACCTCAATGCACTGATGTGATGAAATGATCTGCATGGATGGCATGCAAAGCAAAGGTTTTTACTCTACCTTGGTACATGTGACAATAATAAACCAATTTACCAATTTACCATGTTCTTGGAAATATTGTGATTAAAATGGTGGTCAGGCAATTTCCGCTGAGATTTCCACAGCCAATACTTTTGGTGTCAGGAAATGTATCTGCCATGACTAGGCAGGGGTTGGCTTATAGAACTTGGGGTCCTGTAACACAACTAGCATGTCAAAACTCATTTCATTCACCGTCACGCACAGTGTACACATTGCTTGAAGTTCATCCAAAGACATCATAGAACGTAGAACATTACAGCACAGTACAGGCCCTTCGGCCCACAATGTTGTGCCGACATTTTATCCTGCTCTAAGATCTATCTAATCCTTCCCTCCCACATAGCCCCCTATTTTTCAATCATTCATTTTTCTATCCTCATGAAAACAAATGGAATAAAAATAAAAATAAACAGTTGAAATTTCAACAGATAGGAAATTTGAAAAACGAAAATGGAACCTAAGGCTGCTGCTTTGTCATTTTCTCCATCGAGCAATTGGCAGCACAAGACAATACTGTATTATTTCTGTGGTGTAGGATCCTTCGAAGTTGAGGACATTCCCGTTGGCATGCGGAGGATTACTGGTACCTAATCCCATCCTGCAGCCTTCTTGAATGCAGAACTGCTTCAAGATAATTAAGAATAAGATTTCCTGGTACTCTGTGGCATACAAGTCACTTTCTTTTTATAACAGTCTATGGATGTTTGAAAAGGATGGAGACTAGGCAAAGGCAAAACGCTGATTTTTTTTTCATTGTTATTGCAGGTGAAGCAGGTTTCTTCCCCCCCAAAATGACAATGGCCATTTCTGAATCATTTCTCATTTCTTTGGATATTTGAACAGGCATTTCCAGATGTGAGTCACTCTTATATTCTGATGAGATTTCCACATCAGTTACAAATAGGCTGATATCCTTCCCTGTACAACACACCTTCTGAACCTAGTTATTAAGGGAGTGACCATTGCTGGTCACTTATTGGGCAACCCCATGTTTTAATGAGGTAGCTCTGAGACCCTTGGAAGGAAAGTGCCTTTTGCAACCACTCTACCCATTTCACCAAATCACCAATCATGTTCCTAACAACCAAGACCCAGGCCATAACCCCTTGAGAATTTTCCAATCCTCCAGCCCCTGTCTTTATGGAGCTGCTTCAATCCTCCTAGGCTTCTCCAATTCCCTGAAGCTCACACCACATCCCCACCCTCCACCTAACTCACAGCCACTTACCTGTTCATTGTCCCCAGCCACAAGGACTCATCCTTGGCTTGATCACATATGATTCCTCCCCCTCAGGATCCATTCCCACTTCTTCGAGGCTCACTCACTAACCTAGCCCTGATCACATGCTCCAATCCTTCTAGGCATTTCACACCATCACCGCACAACTCCTCACCACTTCCACTCCAAATAACAGGACCCAATCTTTTCAGACCACAGCATGTCCTCCAATCACAGGTCCTGATTGTACCAGACAACTATTTCCTTCTACTCCACTCCACTAATGTGAGGCACCACATGGGTCCAAGGTGACTTCCTACCAATCACCACATACCAGGGAATATGTAGCCCATGATGGTCATTAGTAATCTGTGGTTATGCCCATCTAATTTTGGGTGCATGAATTTCTGGGCAAAGGTTATTTGGATACTAAGGCTAAACTGAACTTATAGAAAGAAAGAAATAAGGACTGCAGATGCTGAAATCTAGATGAATAAACAACAAGATGCTGGAGGAA
This sequence comes from Pristis pectinata, assembly GCF_009764475.1. Taxonomy (NCBI): domain Eukaryota; kingdom Metazoa; phylum Chordata; class Chondrichthyes; order Rhinopristiformes; family Pristidae; genus Pristis; species Pristis pectinata. The sequence continues at coordinate 19,019,408 of NC_067420.1, forward strand.
CTCAGCAGGATAGGCAGCATCCATGAAGAAAAGCAGATGGTCAACATTTCGGGTCAGGACCCTTCTTCAGGACTGAAGATAGGAGAAGGGGAAGCCCAATATATACAGTAGGAGGGAGAAACAGAGCAGTGATAGGTGGACAAAAGAAGGGAGGCAGGGTGGGCACAGGGTGGTGTTAGGTAGATGCAGGTAAGAGATAGTGATAGGCAGATGTGGGGGAGGAGAGGAGAGCAGATCCACCAGGGCGTGGGTCAAAGGTATGCAGACGGGCAGTATGGGGGAGGGGAGGAGAGGAAAAGGAGAGGAGAAAATTGGTGAGGACAATAAAGAGACATAGGCTAGAAAGGGAAAAAAAGAAAAGAGGCAAGGTGGGGGGGGGGTGTTGGTTTACTTAAAGTGGGAGAATTCGTTTGGATTTCTCCCTATCATTAACAAATGGAGAGCTCGCACCCGCATCTCTGCTATTTCCCACACCTCTGTCCTCACCCAACAGGCATAGGGTCCCCTTTGTCTTCACATTTCATCCAACCAGCCTACGTATCCAACAAATCATTCTCCGCTACTTCTGCCATCTCCAACGGGACCCCACCACCAAGCATATCTTCCCCTCCCCACCCCTTTCAGCCTTTCGCAGGGACTGCTTTCTCCATGACTCTCTAGTTCACTCCTCTGTCCCCACCCATCCTTTCCACTGCCCCCGTCCTAGGTGCAACACCTGCCCCTACACCACCTCCATCACCTCCATCCAGGGGCCCAAACAGTCCTTTCAGGTGAAGCCGAGATTTACCTGCACATCCCCTAATATTATCTACAGCATTTGGTGCTCCAAGTGTGGCCTCCTCTACATTGGCGAGACCAAATGCAGACTAGGTGGCCGTTTCGTAGAACACCATCTCTGTCCGTATCTGCGATCTGCATCTCCCCGTTGCCAGTCACTTCAATTCCCCCTCCCACGCTATCACTGATATGTCAGTCCTCGGCCTCCTCCACTGCTGGGAGAAATCCAAACGCAAACTGGAAGAGCAACACCTCATCTTCCATCCTGGGACCTTACAGCCTAACAGGATGAATGTCAAATTCTTCCACTTTGAGTAAACCAACACCTACCACTCCACCCCCCCCCCCCCACCACAACTACCACTTTGCCTCTTTTTTTTCTCTTTTTCCCTTTCCTAGCCTATCTCTTTTTTCACCTCGCCAATGTTTTTCCTCTCTCCTTTTCCTCTCCTCTCCTTCCCCCATGCTGCCTGCCTCCATACCTTTGACCTATCGCCTCATGGATCTGCTCTCCCTTCCTCTCCTGCATCTGTCTATCACTATCTCTTACCTGCATCTACCTATCACCACCTTCTGCCCACCCCACCTCCCCTCTTTTATCCACCTATCACTGCTCTGTTTTTCTCCCCTATATATTGGGCTTCCCCTTTTCCTATCTTCAGTCCTGAAGAAGGGTCCTGACCTGAAACGTTGACCGTCTGCTTTTCTCCACGGATGCTGCCTGACCTGTTGAGTTTCTCCAGTGTCTTGTTTTTTGAGCTGAACTTATGATGTTAAAAACAATAGCTTAATTTAACTTAACAAAATGTGCATAGATAGTAGCATAACTTGTGAAACTTGCATTTGGAGGAGGGTTGCCATCAAGTCTCCCAATAGTCTCAAATTTCACAGTGGCCATTTAACTATTGCACAACTTCATTATCAAAAACAAATCAGACAAAAGTGATTACCTGTGAACAATTATTGACAGAAAACACCAAGACAAATAATAGATGGGCTTACTGAACCACAATTGTAGACTAGACATGCTATTTTCTTTCTATGGCTCTGTTCAAATGAGGCATGATAGCAAAAGAAAATGAATATTTGATGATTATGCCTCCTGTAGGACCTGTATTTCTTGTCTTTGCCTCAAAGGAACTGCTGTTGGTCACTTCTATACGAACAAGTGACAGTGCTTAGGAATGTTAGTGGTAGCGGGATGGAGTGGGGGGGGGAGAGATAAGATCAAAGTCTTTGTTAAGTTTTCCTGAAACCCACCCTTGTTATGTCCCTGAGGTAATATGTGGAAACTAACAGCAAGCAAGGTGAGGAGTATCTTCAGAAATTTTTTTAAAGAAACATAAGATATCATTATGGAAACTTCAGCAAATTCTCCCAAAAGAGTAGGGTAGTTTCTGAAAAAAGTGAGTATATCTACAAATTACTTGCATAAAATCATTAATAGTTTGATTGACCATGACAATGCTCATTCAGGCCACCTCTGTATGGGAATAGGGTTGTCACTATATGGAGCTTTTGCAAATAAAAAATACCTTTTCTTATTCCTTCTCTGTCTTTTTACTCTCTCCCCTGTATTCCTATCTGTATTTCCGACCTTTATTTCATTTTCGAAACGTCATTTAAGGATAATCTATATTTCTTTATTTATGCATCCTGATTTGGATGCTGCATGTCAGTGAGTATTTTTCAATCTATTTAGTTGAGGAACCTCTCTATTTCTTCCTTTGCCCAGAGATGCCTCAGATCCTCCATGGAAGTCACCTTACGGGAAAAGATGCAGAATTGAAAGAAATGTCTGTTGATAAATCCATGAAAATTTTTGTCTGCTGCTGTCAGTAAAGACCGTAGCAAACACTATTCACTTGCTGATGAGAGTAAAACTCAGGACATTACGTATTTTATATGCATCTCAACTCTTGGCATTTTGCTCTAATGCCTTAAGGGCGGTTCAGTATACCAGCGTTGGACAAGGATTACACTCTGATCAAGATTGCTTTCTGCTCTCACTGTTGTTATATATAAGACCAATTCCATTTTTCTTCTCAGCAAGTTCCCAATAGCAAGAATCAGAGTTTCCATCATAATGCCTAGCAGTGGGCACAAACTTAAAGAGCCAGGGTGATCATCGAATATCTGATTCAGAAAGAAGTGTGCAAAAGAAAATGTGGATGCTGTAGTGGTGAAAGGTCATCAACCTGACTCATGTGCTCAATATTTCCAGCATTTTCTGTTTTTGTTTTGGGAAAACATGTGCAAGTGAGAAGGAAAATGGTTTGTTAAAGGAAAAATTAGAAGAAAAACAGTGGTGATAAATTGATGGAAATATTTGAGAGGTCATCCTTGAAAGTTATGGATTAAGAGGAGCTGCAACAGAAGAAATTAATAGAATAAACAATATGGAAAAGCTGCATATTAAACAATAGAGTTATAGAGTCATAGAGCACAGAAAGTGACTCCGTGTCCAACCTTATCCACACCAATCATTAGTTATCCATCTGTACTACTCCAGCACTTCCATACTTGAAATAGTGAGTATAAAATAGCTTAATTAATGAAAGGCAAGTTTAGAATTAACTTGAGTATGTATATTTAAAAAAATTGTGTCATCAATACAAATGGCAGTCCTGCTTGGACTGTGCTGGGATCATTAATTAGTTCCCTGAGTTCAGTGTTGCCCTACAGTGGTCTGATATGTGAACTATCAGTTTGATTGATGTTGGGTAATCGTGATGGCCTAAGATTTTTCACAGGTCCCACCAGTCTCTAAAAGCAACCAGGCTTCCACTGTTTCTGAGAGTTTCCTGATTGCCTTGCTTGGGGAAGATAAACTTTTCCATTCGGATTTGGTGTATCAGTCATGGCCCACATACCAAGTGAGCAGAAAGTTAGTAAAGTTGACTCAAGTTTATTGTCATGTGCACAAGTACAGTGAGGTACTGATATAATGAAAAACTTGCTTGCAGCAGCATCACAGGCACATAGGTACAAACAACACATAGAACATAAATTATACATAAATTATACAAGACAGTGAAGAGAAAGAAAAAAGTGTGTGCAAAAACAAGACAGTGCACAGGTCATCCAAGATACTAACGTCCAGAAGTTTGAAGCTGCTTACTCTCTACACCTGGCACATGTTTATTTCCTTCTACAACAGATATGGACATGATTGTAAGGTCCAGGTCCCTGTCCCTCCCCTCAAATATGAGCACAATCTTTGGTAGTTGGGTGTCCTAATAGTTTGGTTTTCTTTGCTTAGAAGACAATAGCTAATGTCAAAGGAGTTGCTTCACTAACATCATGGCATAGTCAGGAAATATGTAAATAAGTTACTCTTTTATTGCTTCCATAAAATACATTGGGGATCAGAAGTGAAGGCATCATCCTGTCATAATTGCTGAGATAATAAACAGAAGAATGCAACACAAATGCAACTCACACGTTAATAAATAAGCAACACCCCAAAATTAATAAGGACAAAAGAAACAGAAGCATTCGGCCCCAACTACATCAACATGCCAAATATTTTTAAACATCCAGACAAACGCAAAACTAAATGATCATTTACTGATCACCTTTGTACCTGTCTTTCATGTGCCTTTGCCCGTCCTACAATTTATGCACAGCCTTGTCCTAACAAGTACACCTAAGTATGTAGCTGGTTGCTCACTTGGAATGTAGAAGAATTCAGATGTCATGATGGTTGTTCATGAGCAGTTCTAGGACCTAGATGATCCAACTTCAGACTGTTCCTTCCTGAGTGGCAGCAGTTTCAGCTGGGTGATTGATGGACACTGCCAGAATGGTAATAGTGGGAGCACAAATGTTGCTAACATGAGTCTGTTGGAACAGTTGGACTTCCCACCAACCTGCTGCTGAATGAGAAGATCTATGTGCAACTTTCTCCTGCTGCAGAGAAGGAAGTGTGTTAGTGAGAATGTTGCATTGCGTTTATGTAATATTCTTGCCATGACTGAATACGTAGAAGTGTAAGTGTGTGTGTGTGTGTGTGTGTGTGTGTGTGTGTGTGTGTGTGTGTGTGTGTGTGTGTGTGTGTGTGTAGGGTGTGAGATATATTGTGCCAGGTATGTAAGTATGGTGGAGCCATTTTAGAATTCATCGCAGTTTCAACTAAGCTAACCTGACAAAAAAAGTCATGATATTTTTCTGGTGCGAGACCTGGTCCTTGGGTATTGATATCTCAGCCACCTCTTTCATCTGATGCTTCATCCTGATCATTTAGGTTTTCTGTTTCCCCCACACTTTTCCTGTTGTTCCCATCTTCATCTAGAATGCCAGGATCTATCAGTGAAATGATGTGCTGGCTTCTGATCTGTGTCACAATCCTGATTTTCCTTGCTCGCAAATTTGTTTTATAACTTCCAACCGTGGTTGGAATCGAGTTGTGGCATGAATTACCTCAGTTTAGTTTCAATTCATCCTTCGTCAGGGCTTGATGGGGGAAATACCAAGATGGGCATTCAAAACTTTGGATTAGACATGTGCACAAAAGTCCTGGACTAAAAGCACATGGACAATTCAGTATGGGTCCTTCACACAGCAACCTCTTAGTGCATGTTTTCAGAGTGATTGAATTTCTAGCCTGACATTTTCACTCACAGGAAGAAACAAAAGTAGGAGTCACAACGTAAGATAACTGGAAATAACTCCAACAGAAAATTCACAAAACCCTTCACTCTGAAGAGAACAGTTATAATGTAGAGCTTAGTTAAAAAAAAATTAGTTCAGGGGAACAGCTCAGATTCAAGTGCAAGAGGAAGAAAGCAATAGGAGAAGCATAGACACTGACAGAGCAGTGAACTGGATGCCCTGTTCCTGCACAGTAAATGTTATGCAATTCTATTAATACATTTGACCAGGGAAAAGAGTTCACTTCATTAGTCAGCATGGTCTAAAATTAATATTCCTTTTTTAAATGTGCTGTTCTTTTTGATTATGTAGAAATGTTGAATGGAAGATTAAATAAACTGGAATACAAAGAATTATAAATTAAGTGTGTTTATCTACAATTTTCAGAAATCTTTCAGCAAGCATGAAATGCTTTGGCAAACCAGTTATACGTTTGTTGGGATTGAACTGCAAAAGACAATATTTACACAAAGTAGCTGGAATATGCAGCATATGTTGCACTACTATCCATCATTGCCAGCTGGACCTTCAAGGCATTATTTAAATGCAATGGTTAAAATGACAGATTTATTATCATTTTGGATGGTGACGGTGAAACTATATCAACCTTCTGAAATTATTCCTGCAGACATTTTTGAGATAACACGAAGCAATTACAAATGCTAATGAGGTTTGTTTTCTTGGAACTAATCAAAGTTAAGACATAACAGTTTTCACAGATTTTTGATTCATTTCACTGTTTAAGGCCACTTCATAATCTCACAGTAAACGTACAAATTGTTATTGCTTTTATAATAAAATTTGAAGAACTTTATCATCAGTGGCTCAACTTGTAGAAAACTTGCCTTTGTGGCAGGGATGTTAGGTCCAAGTCCCACTCCATGGATTTTTTTTATTATTATTTACAGCGTGGTAACAGGCCCTTCCGGCCCAACGGGTCCACACTGCCCATTTTTTAAACCCAAATTAACCTACCCGTACGTCTTTGGAATGTGGGAGGAAACCGGAGCACCGGGAGGAAACCTACGCAGACACGGGAAAACGTACAAACTCCTTATGGACAGTGACGGGAATCGAACCCCAAACGCTGGCGCTGTAATAGCATCACGCTAACTGCTATGCTACTGTAACAAATCTAAGCTAAGGGAGTGCTGCATTTTTGGAGGTGCTGTCATTCTAATATGTTAAACCAAAATTGCATCTGTTCTCTCAGGTGAAAATATTTCTTTATTTTGAAGAAGGTCAGGGGAGTATCCCTGGTGTCCTAACCAATACTTATCCCTCACTCCTCATTACTGAAAAAGAGAACACTAAAAATCAACTTTTTAATCACATCGCTTCTCTGGAGGCCTGAAGTACACAGATTGTTGCTGCTTTTGCTGCATTAAAATAATGACCATTTTAAAAATGCTTCATTGGCTGAACACTCTGTAAGATGATGTGAAGGTGCTCTAAAAATGCATTTTTTTCCATAATGGGCAAGAAAATCAATCATTGACTCCCCAAATCATTCATTCCCAGTTAACAGCACAAAGTGCACCATGTGGTAGCATTAATTTGTGATACTTTGCCTCCATAGCTCAGTTCCATTAACATCAATGGAATGAATTTGAGATGTAGCCTACTGCTCACTGACATTATTCTTAGTGCGTTTAATGCTACCATATAAAGATAAATTTCTAGACAACAATACTGTCATAATACCTGGATCTGTTCTGGGACCCCTTCTCTTTGTGACTTTTACAAATGACTTGGATGAGGATGTGGAAGGGTGGGTTAGTAAGCTTGCTGATAATATAAAGGTTGGTGGTGCTGTGGAAGGTTGCTGTAGATTACAACAGGATATTGATAGAATGCAGACCTGGGCTGAGAAGTGACAGATGGAGTTCAACCCGGATAAGTGTGAACTGATACACTTCAGGAGATCGAATTTGAAGGCAGAATACAAAGTTAATGGCAGGATTCTTAGCAGTGTGGAGGAACAGAGAGATCTTGGGGTTTACGTCCATAGATCCCTCAAGGTTGCTGCGCAGGTTGATAGGGTTGTTAAGAAGGCATATGGTGTGTTGGCCTTCAGTAGTCGGAGTATTGAGTTCAGGAGCCGTGAGGTAATGTTGCAGCTCTGTAGAACTCTAGTTAGACCACACTTGGAGTATTGTGTTCAGTTCTGGTCACCTCATTATAGGAAGGATGCGGAAGCTTTAGAGAGGGTACAGAGGAGATTTACCAGAATGCTGCCTTGATTGGAGAGCATGTCTTATGAGGATAGGCTGAGTGAGCTAGGGCTGCTATGTCATGTTTAAACTTGGAAAAAATTAGGAGTGGTACTGTTGATCCTTTGCTTAAATTTGAGGAAGTTTGGAGTCCATTTATTCAATATTTTCACATGATAGAGATCCCCTTATAATAACCTTTCAATTTAGAGGAACGGAGTTGACATAATATTGCTGTTTCTATTGAGAAATTTTAGTCCAGTTTTCTTTTCTGTTTTTTTTTTGAAATTTTTTTTTCTTTCACTTAGTTTGGTTTGATATATTGTTTATAATTTTTCTTTTTGTTTTGGGTTTTTTTTCTTTCTTTTATATTTTATAATAAATCTTTTTCTTTTATATTATATTCATTCACTAACAGATCGTTGGATCTACAGATTTTTTTTATACTTTGTTGTTCTTTATGACTATCCATGTCATGATCCTTCTCCTGTATTACATGTATAAACATTGATATATTAATTGGTTTTAATTTGAAAACTAATGAAAAGATTGAAAAAGAAAAGAAAGAGCGAGCTAGGGCTTTTCTCTTTGGAGCGAAGGAGAATGAGAGGTAACTTGATAGAGGTGTACAAGATGATAAGAGGCATAGATCGAGTGGACAGTCAGAGACTTTTTCCCAGGGTGACAATAGCTAACAGTAGGGGACATAATTTTAAAGTGATTGGAGGAAGATATATGGGGGATATCAGGGGAAAGTTTTTTACAGAGAGATTGGTGGGTGCGTGGAACGCACTGCCGGCAGAGGTTGTGGGGGAAGATACATTAGGGACATTTAAGAGACAGATAGACACATTAATAATAGAGAAATGGTGGGGGGGGGGGGAACTATGTGGGAAGGAAGGGTTAGATAGAACTTAGAGCAGGGTAAAATGTTGGCACAACATTGTGGGCCAAAGGGCCTGTACTGTGCTGTAATGTTCTATGTTCTATAACATTTACTTTGCAACAACAACTCAGTGCTAAAACACTAAATTCTTACTGCAGTTAAACTGCTGTTTTCAAGATGAGCTTTCATAAGGAAATACTGAAATATTTTAAAATATGTGCTGAGTAATCAGATGCTCCCAATTCAAGGTACAAGGTGAAAGACCAAGAGTTGAGATAAAGAGAATTAGCTTTATGCAGAAAATTATCATCATCTGGAATGCACTGCCTGAAAGGATAGTGGAAGCAAATATAATAGCAGAGGTACTTAATGAATACTTTACTTCAGTATTCACTATGGAAAAGAATCTTGGTGATTGTAGTGATGACTTGCAACAGACTGAAAAGCTTGAGCATGCAGATATTAAGAAAGAGAATGTGCTAGAGTTTTTGGAAAGCATCAAGTTGGATAACTCACCAGGACCAGATGAGATGTACCCCAGGCTACTGTGGGAGGCGAGGGAGGAGATTGCTGAGCCTCTGGAGATGATCTTTGTATCATCAATGGGGACGGGGGAGGTTCCGGAGGATTGGAGGGTTGCGGATGTTTTCCTTTATTGAAGAAAGGGAGTAGATGTAGCCCAGGAAATTATACAGACCAGTGAGTCTTACTTCAGTGGTTGGTAAGTTTTTTTTTTATTTACAGCGTAGTAACAGGCCCTTCCGGCCCAACGAGTCCACGCCGCCCATTTTAAACCCAATTAACCTACCCATAGATCTTTTCAATGTGGGAGGAAACCGGAGCACCCGGAGGAAACCCATGCAGACATGGGGAGAACGTACAAACTCCTTACAGACAGCGACAGGAATCGAACCCCGATCGCTGGCGCTGTAATAGCGTTGCGCTAACCGCTACGAGAGAAGATCCTGAGAGGCAGGATTCATGAACATTTGGAGAGGTATAATATGATTAGAAATAGTCAGCATGGCTTTGTCAAGGACAGATCCTGCCTTACGAGCCTGATTGAAATTTTTGAAGATGTGACTAAACACATTGATGAAGTAAGAGCAGAAGATGTAGTGTATATGGATTTCAGCAAGGCATTTGATAAGGTACCCCATGCAAGGCTTATTGAGAAAGTAAGGAGGCATGGGATCCAAGGGACATTGCTTTGTGGATCCAGAACTGGCTTGCCCACAGAAGGCAAAGAGTGGTTGTTCATGGGTCATATTCTGCATGGAGGTTGGTGACCAGTGGTGTGCCTCAGGGATCTGTTCTGGGACCCTTAGTCTTTGTGATTTTTATAAATGACCTGCATGAGGAAGTGGAGGGATGGGTTAGTAAGTTTGCTGATGACACCATGGTTGGAGGTGTTGTGGATAGTGTGGAGGGCAGTCAGAGGTTACAGTGGGACATAGATAGGATGCAAAACTGGGCTGAGAAGTGGCAGATGGAGTTCAACCCAGATGAGTGTGAAGTGGTTCATTTTGGTAGGTCAAATATGATGGCAGAATATAGTATTAATGGTAAGACTCTTGGCAGTGTGGAGGATCAGAGAGATCTTGGGGTCTGAGTCCACAGGACGCTCAAAGCAGCTGCACGGGTTGACTCTATAGTTAAGAAGGCATACGGTGTATTGTCCTTCATCAATTTTGGAATTGCATTTAGGAGCTGGGAGGTGATGTTGCAGCTATATAGGACCCTGGTCAGATCCCATTTAGAGTACTGTGCTCAGTTCTGGTCACCTCACTACAGGAAGGATGTGGAAGCCATGGAAAGGGTGCAGAAGAGATTTACAAAGATATTGTCTGGATTGGGGAGCATGCCTTATGAAAACAGTTTGAGTGAACTCGGCCTTTTCTCCTTGGAGTGACGGTGGATTAGAGGTGACCTGATAGAGGTGTATAAGATGATAAGAGGCATTGATCATGTGGATAGTCAGAGGCTTTTTCCCAGGGCTGAAATGGTTGCCACAAGAGGACACAGGTTGAAGGTGCTGGGGAGTGGGTACAGAGGAGCTGTCAGGGGTATGTCAGAGAGTGGTGAGTGCGTGGAATGGGCTGCCGGCAACGGTGGTGGAGGCAGATACGATAGGGTCTTTTAAGAGACTTTTGGATAGATACATGGAGCTTAGGATAATAGAGGGCTATGGGTAAGCCTAGTAATTTCTAAGGTAGGGACATGTTCGGCACAACTTTGTGGGCCAAAGGGCCTGTATTGTGCTGTAGATGTTTCTATATTTCTATAATATCGATTGGAATTAGGCAAATGCATGAAGAGGAGAAACTTGCAGTTTAACAGAGAGCAGAAGATTTGGAGTAATTACCCAGAAGTCAAGTCATTAGATCTGGAAGGTTTCAAATTTAATCCTTGGCCTGTCATGAATTATCTAATATCAATCAGTGCATTGAGGGATGTTAGTAGCATTGATACTTCTAAACTTAAATATTCAGTGAATGTTTTGATTTCTGATCATTTTCTTGAAGTTTTCTACTGTCAAATCATCGATCATTTCTAGTGCAAAGAATTGACCAGCTTTTAGTAATCAGGATTTGTCTATGAACTTTACCACCATTGGCTCAAAAGTGCAAGTTCTATCTCAAGATTTTTATGTACTTTGCAATGGAATTTAGTATAAAATCTGATTACTAAATGCTATTGGGAACTTCAAGCAAGCATTGTTGGAAATTGTAGCAGATCTACTGTGGTATGATACACATGTAGCTGATCTTGCTCAATGACATCATTCAGCATGCAACATCCAAATGACCTCATTGTTTAATTATGCACCACAAATGCTTGGTCACAAATAGTATTCAAAGATGAAGGTTTGTTCCTGCATTAGTTAAAGGGCTTTGACTCTACCTGGGCTGCTACCACAGATTCAACAGTGAATGAAGACGTAATTCTCCAAGATAACAACTTCTATTTTCCAGAGTGGCCCAGATCCCATGATGCTTGGCCTGGGTATCTTTAGCCATTGGAGACAGGAAGTGCCCATCCACACACATGCCACATCACTTGAGGCCAGATCTAAGCCAAAATGGCCCTAGTAGTTCAAGCAACAATTTCCAATGGAACTTATGTTTTAGTAAAGGCAGTAAATCACAGAGGAAAGTTATAACTTCTTGTGAGGTTTGAGGCCTAATGTATAATTTGTGATTAGTGAAACACACAAGACACGGGATTTTTGATTCTGATGTGCATGATGCATTGAATGCTATGTGTATTAAGCATTGTTCACCTAGGGTTTCAATTGATACTATTGATTGAATGCAAGCTTTTACTTGTTGAAGAATCTCTAGGTTGCAAACTTCAGATTGCAATTGCCATGATAAACTTTAAATGGAAAATATTGGAGAAAGAATGGTAGTATTGCTGAATTGACTGCAATTATCCTATCTTCCATTAGTTAAGAACAATTATTAGCAATGTGGACACTAGAAAAAATATATCACTTAGCTATTATTACCAATTAAAATACAATCAATACTTTATACTGAGAGGAAAATCCATATTTTCCATTTTAAAACAACATAGGAACAATCTATTGAAGAAGATTATATGAAGGTTTTTAAACATATCGTTTTTGAGTTTGTGAGTTATTTTCTATGAAGCAGATTGAACTATTTTTCAATTAAAAATTGCTGGAAGTCAGAATTCGCAATTTTGCCTCTGAGTTAGGTTGTGGATTCAAAACCAACTCCAGAGACTCGAACATATATTCTGTTGTGGCGCGGTGGAATCTGCATTGTCGATATTTCTGTCATTCAACAGAAATATTAAAATAAAGCATTGCCTGTGATGTGAAATGGTTCCCTGTGCTATTCAGAGAACTGGAAAATTCTACTGATGACTTGGGAAAAACAATTATTTCTCAACTAATACTTAAAAGTTATTATTAGTTGTGTACAAATTGGTGGCCATGTTTCCTGCAAATTTGTCCCTATACACCCACATGAATTCTAACTAGCAATAATGAATCCATAACAAAATTAATCCAGCAGGTGGCAGTTATGGTTCATATAATGATTCTTCTGATGGTATTATGTGTCAACTAATTGTTTTATTGTTAGCAAATTGCTATTGAATCCTCTTCAATTGCATTTTGGCATCTTGCCATTCACAATGGCAAGATCATTGTTACAGTTTCTTTAAGTAACAAAACGCATCAAAACAATGTGAGTGTTAAGAGTATTACATTCCCCAGAGATCATTGGCAATAATGTAATTACTGTTTAATTTTTTTATACATGTGAGAAATTGATTATAAACTAGTACTTGTTAAAATGATTCTCTGTAAACTGTGGGCATCCTAATGACAAAAGTGTTGATAATTGCATTTTACATGGGACAGCTGTTACATATTTCCTCAGTTTATGATTTCAACAGAGATGGACTGATTTGTTTCAGTTTATGTTAATTCCATATGACAATGGGGGACAATGCAAGTACTTTGTAGAAAGTGTTGAGATCTAAAGTGCCAGCCTTTTTGCTTCCCTGGAGACAAAAGATTTTCATGGTCAATAGAAAATTAGGAAATTGGTTCTAAGATTATATTAGGGAGAACAGTTAACTCTGGCAGTATTATTAACAGTCAATTGGTTTACTAAAAGAGCAGTTCAGAATGCCTTCAAACTGAAAATTAAATAATTCACTGCTGTAGGATATGATTTTTTTTTTCACTTCAGGGTTTTGGTTTTGTACCAGATAAATAGATCTTGCCTCTCTAGTTGCTAATAAAGTTCTAAATTAAATGATGTGGTGATTCTCAATTCAATTCACAGGTTATGCAAAATAGTATTAAAAATGTTCCCAAGAAGAAGTACTGTTCACAGGTTATAATGTCAGAGGAGCAGGGATGCATAATGTCACAGCAGGAAGAGTTCCACTACATACTAAAATAGGCAGTTAGAAGCTGCTTGGGAGTACCCAGACAATTAAGAGATACTGGTAATCATATTAATATTTTCATTTATAACATTTAGCATCAGCTAATTCAGCAGAACGTATAATTTCCCTCAGCAAATAACACACCGTACAATTTCTCAGAACCTTCCAGGTTCCCTGAAAGTCAGGAATTAATCCTTAAAGTAGCCCACTAGCACACGTTTAGTCAAAGATTAGATGGAATAATTATCATTGGAACAGAACAGCCACCAGTTTAAAAAAAATCTTTGCAGGCTTTTGGCTTTAAGAGGCGACTCTGGTACCCCTTTGCTTATTCTTCTACTTGCTAAGCAATTTTCATGTTAGTTTACTGTTCATGTTATGGAATAAACTTTTTCATTGAATGATCCATTCCTTTGTTTGAAGTCTGCAAGAATACTGAATGCCTGCTAAAAATTGCTAGAATATCTCATGTTTCTGCAAAAGTCAAAATCTTGGAGTAATTTGATCCATGAAGTAAAAGCTATGCTTTGATGCATTTGACATTTAAAGCCAGTTAATATACACATTTTGAACTGTGGTTGCAGGGTTGTGGTGTGGGTTAGTGGTCCTTGGTGCTATCAAAATGGGGATGTTCAAGAAAATGTTTTTATTAATATTATCAATCTGGGAACAGATGGCTTTCTTATTCCGATAGCACTGCAGCTCTCAGGTGTTATTTTTGAATGTGCTAAATATATTCACTGATGCCTGCATCCCTGGGCAGTGCATATATAATAATTCACTTCTTACCTTAAGCTGAATGCTCAATGCTGTGGTTGGTGCAGGAGTATTTACAGCATGTGGATGATGGAATTACATTCAGTGATGGTTTTCTGAAACAGATGGATGCTGTTGCTTGAATTGTGAAATTGTCTCAGGTGTCATTGAAAAAAATGAACATGTGAGCAGATTCAGTGCTCACTAAAAGAATCACATTGATTGAAGTGGTGGCTAAGCATGGCAGATGGCCAAAATATAATATTTAACCAGATGCACATGTAATGGCAGTGACTATTCTTCAAATATGAAGCACTTTGAAACATCCTGAATGTGACAATGTGTTAAATAAGAGCAAGTTCTTTTTTCCATTGTCATTGAAAAGAAAGCAGGGATTGGCCATTTACAATGAAGCAGAATTACAGTACCTTCAGTGTTAGAATGCTTTTATTTTATTATTACAATATAAACTTGAACAACTTATGGAGTCTAAACAAGTGCAGTTAAACAAAAAAAAAATCTCAAAGTGCCACCCTGCTCGTCCATGGTACGCACAATTGGTCTTTAATACTGGAATCTGCACTGAAATCAGTCTATTAGGTGAACATGTGGTATTGCTCTGTCTTTCACACAAAAGGCAGGTGGAAAAAAGGGCTGAACAATCAGAAACAAAATGAATTTTTAATAACCTAATAATGAATAATTACTGCCGCCAAACAACTTCTATGCCTTGAAATTTTCAAATCACAAAAAATAGAATTTTATCCCTCAGAATCCATAATGTTGTATACTTTAAAATTAAAAATGGATTCTTTACCTCTCTCAGTCTTTAATATTTTCTGTACAATGCCTTAAACGTATGTTGCATTTCTTCTTTTAAACTTGCTGCTGTAGCATTCCAATATTGGTTGAATAACATTTCCTGTTCAGGGACTCACTTGATTCAAACATCCAACTACTAGAAACCTTCTCTGACAAGCCTGCAGGAAGTCTTTTGAGGAACTGCATACAAGATAAACGGTAAAAGCTGTTTCTTCATCAGCCACAATCCCAACTGTATCCCCTTTCTTCCCTTATTAAAATTCTGACTTTTGCAGTGCAAGAAAAATCTGGCATTTGGCATACTTTACACTGCATCTTGAATTTTACTGTGATACTTGTTTGGCACCAAAACAGCCAACAAAGCCACGATAGAGCTAGTTTCATGCATACAACAAGTAGATACAGCTATTGTTCTGCTACTTAAGGTTGAATTCTGGTTATTGGTTCTTCAATAACTGATAAACACATTACAGCTTGAAGTAGGAAAATGTTGTTATCTCTTCCAATATCTGCATTGTTGGGTATTGCCTTCTTTCTATTGGTATATTTCAATTCAGGCAATGAGCTTGCACAAATAGAACCACCGTTTCCATATGCAAATTATGAAAAAAGAAATAACAGACTTTGAGTTTTTTATGTAATGCCTTTCAGAATCTCAGGATTTTCCAACACGTTTCGTAACAATGAAGCACCTTACACTTATCAATACAGTAATGCCTCACAGAAGGCATATTCTATCTCAGAGAATGTCTCAGTTGCTTTTATAAGTTGGGATTTTGGTCTGTTTATCAGCTGCCTAATATGTTTAACAGCTCTGTTTTCCACTGTAGTTTCCAATTGTCATGCGTCTTAAGTTTCTATATTTTCAGAGACAATTAAAGAAGTACAGCCGGAGGACTGAGCAGTTTTATCCTAATCCACTTGGTGGGAAGTTGATGGGATTGTGTATTCGTTTTACATCCCACTCAAATTTAAAATCATTGTTATGAAATAACCCATTCATTATACAGCAAATACCCGCAGTAAAATAGGTTTTCCTACAAAGTCAATAGAAGAATATAAACTTCACTGTTCTAACCAATTTGTGATCATTATTTCTTTATAACAATATGTCATCTCATAAATGGATTCTTCCATTTCATGCCTGTTACTGTCTGCCTTCTATCTGTTATGAGTGTACAGAGGAGTATAATACATTTGTCAAAATTATATCATTACCATCAAACTTGTCGTGAAACAAATCAAAGAATTATACTTCAACTATACAAGTTTCAACAGTGAAATATAGTGATACAGAAAATGATGAGCTCACCTCTGGACGTGGAGCATCCATAGTATTTAAATTGAATAAACTGCTCAATCATGTTATCTTAAACTTAAAGGCAATCAAAAAATGTTCGCGAGAGATCAAATAGCAAACTTTGTTAAAATCCATTGATTTAACTGATATTGTTCCAGACCATATCTTTTGTGTTCCCTTCTGCTTTGGATCACACTCACTGTGATGGTGTGATAATGCTGATGTAAAAGTAATAATATAAGCAGTAATATAGTTATCCATAGATGGCAAAATTCCTATGTTCTTTGACATAACTGACCACATCTTCCTCTTCTTTTAGACTTTCCATGTTCATGTTCATAACCTTGTTCTTTGTCGTTAACATCCTTCCCAATTCCCCACTCCTCTTCTATCTAATATCTCTGTGTCTCTGCATTCATTTTTATCTGATTGCATTTCTGCATTTTTTGGCGCATTTTCCTACTTCAAGGTATAATGTATTTATCAGTTATTGAAGGACCAATAACCAGAATTCACAGCATTAAGGTGATTCATAAAAGAATCTGAAGCAACATAAAAAAAACATTACTTTCTCAGGCGGTTATTGCCATCAGGAATATACTGTCAGGAAGTGTGTTGGAGGGAGATTCAACATTTTCTTTCAAGAGCATATTTACTGAATACTTGAAGGGAAAATATTGACAGTGCTACAGGAGAAGAAAATGGGAATGTGATTAATTGGATGTTCTACTAAGAACTCATGATGGGCTGAATAGCTCAATTCAGTGTACATTATTCTGTGATGTTGTGATAATGCAGGTTGTTTTCATTAAACCAATGTCTAATGCTCGAGTTATTTACATGTCTATTAAAGAACAACTATTGTCACATTAAGTCTTGACTTACTATCAATGAATAGCCCTGGAATTGGTTTTGAAGCTCTGACATTTTTTATTCCTGGTAGACATGCAGTTTGTCCTTGCTCATTAGCTATTAACATGTTATGCCCATGTTCTACTCTGCTTTCAAAGTACGGATCCATTGATGTTGAATGAACATGTTGTGTTCTCTGGTTGACCGCCCAAAAGTACATGTGGCAACTCCAGGACTATCACAGCAAACAGGTTTTACATCAACTGGAAATAGTTTTATTTCCCTTAATCCACATCCAAATCACAAGAAGAGATGCATGAAGGTTTGCAGCTGACTTGTTGGGTAGTGTCATGATGATTTTATATTATAGTATTCCAATATCCAGTCCTTCTCATTTCAGGAACCAGACAAGAGCTGGCTCTTTGGAGACAAATGATACTCCCTTAAAACTTGGCTCTTGTTACCTGTGAGGGACCCCACTCATGATATACAGAACCACAAGTACCAAAATTGAAAATTTTGAAGGACATTTCATCTGGGCCAGAGAAAAACTTGGAGTGGGAAGGGAAGGATCCAGTTGTCATGGTCCACCAGGCACTAACGACATAGGTAGGATTAGAAAGGAGGTCCTGCTGAAGGATTATGAGGAGCTCAGGACAAAACTGTAAAGCTGAACCACAAGGATGACATTTTCTGGATTATTACCTGAGCCACATACAAATTGGCAAAGGGTAAATAGGATTAGAGAGGTAAATGTGTGGCCCAAAGCATACTGTGACAGGAATGGGTTCCAATTCATGGGACACTTGCACCAGTACCAGGGAAAGAGAGCCAAAAACAAACAGCTGGAGGAACTTAACGGGTCAGGCAGTATCTATGGAGGGAAATGGACAATCATTTTGGGTTAAGACCCTTCATTTGGACTGAAGGAAAGAGGGACGATAGCCAGTATAAAAAGGTGAGGGGGAAGGTGTGGAGCAAGAGAGAGCAGGCAATAGGGTGGCTCTAAGTGAGGAGGACTGAAGAGTAGAAATAACGGCAGAGGCTGGGAGGTGATGGGTGGAGACAACAAAGGGCTGCAGATGATAGGAAAGGAAGGTAGAGCATGGGACCAAATAAGGGAGGTGGGGAGGGCAGATGGGAACAGTGGGAGTGGGGACCCATTGGGAGGAATGTGTAAATGATAGGCAGATGGATTGGGTGGGGACGGGAAAGAAACAGGGTGAGAGAATCAGGTGGGAGTTGGTTAGGGTGGACGTAGGAGGAACTGGGTAGATCAAGAGGACAGAAAAAAAAGTGACAGAGGTGGAGCAGGTTTTCCTGTAATTGTAGACTTCAAAGTTCATGCCATGGGATTGTCGACTACCCAGGTGGAATATGAGGTGCTGTCCTTTAGTTTGCATTTAGCCTCACCTTGGCAGTGGAGGAGGCTGAGGACAGACAGGGTGATGTTGGAATGGGGACAGGGATCTGGGGAAAGAGCTTTTTTTTGGGATGGGATTCACCTGCATGATGCTGGAACCAGTGTCCTGGCGAACTGCATGAGAAAAGTAGGGGGGCAGGGCTCCAAGATCAAGAGAAGATGAGAAAGCAATGGCACAGGATATGTGAGGGTGAAATAGACAAGCAAAGTGTGACAGTCTGGCAGAACATATAAACAAAAGTCTGCAGCACAGAGCAAATCCAGAGTTAGTAAAAACTGCAAAAAATCAAATCATAACATTCTTTATTTGATTGCATGTAGCATTTGCAATAAAATAGATGAGATGAGAGCACAGATAGCAACATATGAGTACAATCTAACAACTATTACAGAGACGTGGTTGCATGGTAACCATGACTGGGTGCTCAGTATTCTAGATTATATGATGTTCCAAAGAATAGGCTAAAAGGGAAAAGAGGCAGGGTAGCATCGTTGATCAAGGAATGTATAAGAGCAATATTGAGTCATGACATAAAGGTAGCAGATTGTAATGTTGAATCAGTTTGGGTTGAAATCATGAATAGCAGGGGAAAGAAGATATAGGTGTCATGTTTAGGCCCCCAAGACGTGACTCCTCAATAGGATGGAACATAAATGGAGAAATACCTCAGGAACATTTGAAGGGAACTACAACAATCATGGGAAATTTTAATCTGCATATTGCTTGGAGAACCAAACTGGCAAGGGGACTGGAGAAGAAAAATTTGTGGACTGCATCAAGGATTCCTTCTTAGAACAGTAGGTTGCAGAACCCACCAAGAAACAGGCTATTTTAGATTTGGTCATGAGTAATAAGGAAGGATTAATATGAGATCATCAGGCTAAAGATCCCCTCGGAGGTAGTGACCATAATATGATAGAATTCCAGATGCAGTTTGAGGGTGAAAACCACAGGACCACAACTACTGCATGCAACTTTAATAAGGGCAATTATAGTGGTATGAAGGTGGAGTTGCCCACAGTGGACTAGGTAAATGGCTAAGAGACAGTTCAGTAAATGATAGCTGCCGATATTCAAACAGCTGGTCCATTACACTGAGCAGGAATTTATCCCAATTAGAAAGAAGGGTTCAATGAGAAACAGGCATAGTCTGTGGTTAACAAAGGAGATCAAGGATATTGTTAAGTTGAAAAGTAGGACATAGAAAGTGGCAAGGGCTGGTGGCAGGCCAGAGGACTGGGAAGGTTTTAAGATCCAGCAGTGCAAGACTGAAAAGCTCATAAGAAGGGAGAAAATTGATTTTGAGAGAAAACTTGCATGTAATATCAAAACAGAGTTTATATAGATACGTAAATAGGAAGAAGATGGCTAAGGTTGGTGTGGGACCTCTAGAGAACAAGACTGCTGAATTAATAACAGGAAACAAAGAAATGACAGATACGTTAAATCAATTTTTTGTATCTGTCTTCACTGTAAATATCTCTAAGGTAACAAATGGGCTAATTTCAAATAACAGGGAGGAACTTGTAAAAATCCCAATCACTAGGGATAAAATATTAGTGAACCTCACAGAGCTAAAGGAGGACAAATTGGCAGGACCCAGTTTTTAAGGAAGTGGATGTAATGATAATTGGCCCATTGATTGAAGATTTTCAGTACTCACTAAATTCAGGAAAGGTACCAGAAGATTGGAATACAGCTAATGTGACTCCCTTGATCAAAAAGGTAGGAAGACAGAAGGTGGGGAACTATAGGCCAGTTAGATTAACATCTAACTGGCAAGATGATAGAGTCAATACTCAGAGGAAATAACTCATCATTTAGGAAAGCTGAATACAATGAAATCTAGTTAACGTGTGAGAAGTTCAGAGGGATCTATGTGTTTAAGTGCATGAATCACATAAGTTAGCAGGCAGGTCCAACAAGGGGAATTGGCACATGAGGAGTTGAGGCCAGCAAAGATCAGTCAAAAATGGTGAGGCAGCCTTGAAGGGCTGAGTGGTCTTCTTCTGCTCCTATTTTCTTGTGTCCTTATGAATGCTTCAGTTGCAATGAAGGTTGTTCTGTATTCATCTGCAAGAATATCTAGAATCACAGCAGTCTGCTGCTTCTTGCAATATATTGTATCTCAGGGAGGATTACACAGCTTCTACCCCACTGTGATAAGACTATTGAACAGTTCCCTTTTACAAAGAGATGGACTATGACCTTACAATCTGCCTTGTTGTTACCTTGCACCTTATTGCACCACACTTTCTCTGTAGCTGTGACACTTTACTCTGTACTGTTATTGTTTTTACCTGTACTACATCAATGCACTCTGTACTAACTCAATGTAACTGCACTGTGTAATGAATTGACCTGTATGATTGGTATGCAAGATAAGTTTTTCACTGTACCTCGGTACAAGTGACAATAATAAACCAATACCAATACTAAATAAGTGTGAAAAATGTGTAAATCAAAAGAAAATTGCTTAAAGAAAAATATGAAGGCAGAGCGACTATTAGCAGATAATTTGTGTACATTGTTGTCAGGAATGAACTCAACGCCAGAAGTTTCAAGTTACTGAAGTGAATATCAAATGAAATCCACTCCACCCACCCACCCCTCCCTCAACAAAGCAACAAAAAGTCTATCACACTGCACTTTCATCGTGGGGCTTGGCAAGCATTGAAAAACAGCAAGTCAGAGGATCATAGAGTTATAGAGTCATACTGCACATAAGTAGATCTTTTAGCCTACCACATCCATATCGATCATCAAGTAGCTGTTTATACTTATCCCATTTTCCACACTTGGCCGGTAGCTTTCTATGCCTTGGTGATTCAAGGGCTCATCTAGGTGTTAGTTAAAAATGAAGGGATGAATTATTATTTTGGATGCAATAATAAGCTCAACTTTAAAGTGGAATTATCAATACATTATGTTGTCTTATAAAAAGAAAGAAATATAGCTATATAACGTTTTGTAGAATACTCATGTGCATAGCCTTGGTTAATTATGATTGCTCTAGCTGGTGAGATCTCCCATCCCTGTGTGTAGCCTCGTTACAGATAGAGGCAAGCTGCTCAGATCCCTGCCCTGATTAGTGAGATTTTTTTTCCCACTACCATTAACCAAAAAAAGCTGCAACATTAGCCATCAAGAAGTAGTTGGATGCTGGTGAAGGAGTTAGGTCAGAACGGGATGAGGCAGGTAGCAGAAGATAAAGTAAGAGTGCTTAGATAAAATTCTCACTTCAATGTCTCTTTCAGTATCAGCCCCTCCCTGAGATTTGCAGTTTGTTGTAGGTCAACGACATATTGGGGCTACACAGTGCTCCAGCTAATAAAGCTGCTGCCTCACAGCTCCAGTGACCCAGATTCAATCCTGACCTTGGGTGCTGTCTGTTGTAGACTCAGCCAGCTCCATCACGGAAACAACCCTCCCGCCATCGAGAACATCTTCAAGAGGTGGTGCCTCAAGAATGCGGCATCCATCATTAAGGACCCTCGCCATCCGGGACACACCCTCTTCTCATTGCTACCATCAGGGGGGAGGTACAGGAGCCTGAAGACCCACACTCAACGTTTCAGGAACAACTTCTTCCCCTCTGCCATCAGATTTCTGAACAGTCCATGAACCCATGAACATTACCTTGTTATTCCTCTTTTGCACTATTTATTTATTTTTGTAACATAGTAATTTTTTATGTCTTGCACTGTACTGCTGCCACAAAACAACACATTTCATGACATATGTCAGTGATAATAAACCTGATCCTGATTCTGTATGGAGTTTGCATGTTCTCCCTGTAACTGTGTGATTTTCCTCTGGGTCCTCTAATTTCCTTTCACATCCAAAAGATATGTAGATTGGTAGATTAGTTTGCCACTAAATTGCTCTGAGTATGTAGGTGAGTGGCAGAATTTTGGGGGAATGAATAGGATGTAGGGAGAATAAAATAGGATGAGAGCAGGATCAATGTAAATGGGTGCTTGATATCTGGTGCAGACTTGTTGGGCTGTATGATTGGCCTTATGATGTATCTGTCACCCTGTTTAAGGCAGAAGACATGTTGTCTTAAACAGTTCATCCGGTTATGGTCATGGCTTGCATGAACTCATTTGAGAACTATGCTTGAAGGTCCATAAAGTCAGGTATTCATTCCATTGCAGGCGGTCTCACAATTGGTGGTGCCATTAAAAAATATTGTTCATCTTTGATCCTTCCATTTTCTTCACCATTATCTGCTCTCCCACAAAGCTGCTAATGCATCTTTATCCTTCCCCTTTCTCATGATTCCTCCCCACCCCACTTCCAACCCATAGAGATCAACATCTGTGCCCTGTTGGAGAAATTGGCCACCTTTGGGCAGAGTTCCTGCATTTGGCCCTGGCCCATCCACTAATACTAAAATGAATTGTGAACCAAATAACTCTTCAAATAGATCGTTGCTTTAAAATGTTTGTGCTGTGGCATAGGTCCATATCCTCTGACATCAATCTTCAGCTATTAGTCTTATACCAGTTAATAGTTGATAAAGGTACATGACACCAGACTGAACATAATTATTGATAAAATTAAGAATATTATCTGAAAATAATATAAGGATCAGAACAAAAATATAAACTGGCCAAAGTTTATCAGTCAATTAAATTTATTGCATCCACATTTTACTCAATTATGGTGTGCACCTAAAGGGTTCCTTTATCTGAGAGACAGGAATAATAACATCAGAACAGACACTTGAATTTGCACAAAACTTTTAATATATTAACAATTTGCAGAAACATAAACAGGCAAATGACTGAGGGAACAGTGTGGGGTTGGGAAGAGAAACTATTTGGAGCTGATGTTCTGCCTGTGATTAGGTAGATAAGAAACTAATCAAGAATGGACAAACCCAATTGAACTGGGCCACTGGCTTATTTGTTCAGAATCTGCTGGAATGCCCTGTTAGTCAACTTATTCATACATGTTCATTTTTTTTTGCTGGAAGTGAGATCAGGTAACAATGCAACAAAGAAAAACAGAAAATGATGAAAAAACTCAGCAGGTTCACCTGTATCTATGGGAAGAGAAAAAGGGTCAACATTTTAGATCGTAAACCCTTTATTGGAACTGAAGGTCAGGCCAGGCTGGGTATGTCCTACATTCCCAGAGAGAAAAAAAGGAAACAAAACCAGAAAAAAAGCTGAGTTAATATCACAGTTGGATGATTAATATAGACTGAGAAATTAAGTTACCTGAAGTTGTAAAATTCAATACTGAGTCCAGAGGGCTGCAATGTCCCCAGACAGAAAATGATGAGCTGTTCCTCAAGCTTGCATTGGGCTTTACTGTGATAGTACAGGAAGCTGCAGACTGAGAGGTCAAGAGAGGGGGTGGGATGAGGAATTAAAGTGATAAGTAATGGGAAGCTCAGCATCAGTCTGAGGACTGAACGCAGGTGTTCCGCAAAGCAATCACCCATCTGTGTTTAGTTTCTCTAGTGTAGAGGAGACCACATTGCGAACACTGAATGCAGTACACTAGACTCGAAAAAGTGCAAGTGAATTGCTGCTACAACTGGAACGACTGTTTGGATCTCTGGATGGTGGGAAGAGAAGAAATGAAAGGATAAGAGTTGTATCGTCTCTGTCACGAACCAGCAACAAAAGAAACACACTGAGCATGATTCAGTGTTAAAAACTATTTTATTAATCACTACTTATGATAATACGTAAAATAGAAGTAAAAATGTTAGTATGTTAGAATTCAAAAATGTTAAACCTTGAACGTTAACCCCAAAACTAAACTCTTTGTGTGCGTGTGTGGCAAAGTCCCAAACTCCAAGTTCAGGAATGGTTCGTAAAGTTCAGTTCCACAAGCCATAAGGTGAAACATGGGCAAGGGCTTCTTCAACAACCACCGTTGTCTGAAGATAAGACGTAGACGTAGAGAAACATAGAGAGAGTAAATACGAAATCCAAATGTTCCACGATGGAACCCAAACGACACTTCAGTGTTTACTCGGTAGTGACTTCCTCACCCCAAAAAGCATCCGAATCGTGGTCGTCGACACACAAATACCTGTTTCCTTCTACAGGTCAGCAACAAAGTGAACTCCACCGGATTACTTCCAACTTCCATACATGGATTTCAGTGGCAGACACAGTTATTGTTTCTCATCCATCGATAGAGAACACTAGCAGGCTGGTGTCTCTCTCCCTTCTCTCTCTCTCTCTCTCCTCTTCTTCTTCAACAACGTCATTACGTCCTTTATCTTCTATTGATGTAAGCACTCCACACACACAAATACACACACACTCTATCTAAAAGGGACATTCACTGAGTCCGTAACACCTCCCACCTAAAAAAAATTTTTCCCAAGAAAAATTTAACCGCGTATACAGTTAGTAATGTTAATAATTATCATTCTACACAACTACAGACTATCAGATTAGTACAGATACATGTTTCCCATTTAACATCGGGAAAGACAATCAGCAATCACATTATCTTTGCCTTTAATGTGAGTTATCATGAGATCAAACTCTTGCAAAATTAAACTCCAGTTTAACAGCCTTCTGTTCTTGTTTTTGACTCGGCTCGGAAACACCAATGGGTTATGATCTGTATATACAGTCAATGGTTTCTGAGCAGTGCAAACATATACACTGAAATGTTGCAAGGCTAAAACAAGCGACAGTATTTCTTTCTCTATAGTGGAATAATTCTTTTGATGCTCATTAAATTTCTTTGAAAAGTAAGCTACAGGATGGTCAATATCATCAAGGTATTGTAAGGGAAAGCGCAATAAGAAGAGGGGTAGTGAGTGGGAATGGAAGAGTGGATGAGGGAGTCATGAAGAGAATAGTCCCTGCAAAATGCTGAAAGGGGAGGAAAGGGGAAGATATGCCTAGTGGTGGAATCCCTTTGAAGGTGGCGGAAATTGCGGAGAATGGGCTTTCCAACGTGCTTATTTTACATCTCGCCAGTGGCAGATGTCAGTGATGAAATCCTCCATTCCCCTCAGTCCACCAACACAACCTTTGGCTGTCTGAGGAAAAGAGTGTTTGAAGATCAAGATCTCAAGCCCAGCACTCTCATGGTCTCCTGGGCAGCAGTGATTCCTGCCCTCCTGCATGCTTCTGAGATACTTACAGCAGGCCCCCTGAAGCATTGCAGATCGCGTCAACATTGTGCCTGCAAATATCCTTCAGATCCACAGGTAGGAAAGGTGAACCAGTGTCAGAGTCCTCTCCCAGACTGGCATTGAAGCCCTGACTACAGTCAATTAGCTCTGATGGGCAGGCATAAATGACAGAAGGAACGCACTGCCTTCCAAACTCGCCACTCAGCTGCCCTGTCAAACACCTCCTGCACCCCACCCTACCTTAACACCCACCACCCAGCAGGTCTGCAGATCTCACTCTGGCCCCAGTGAATTAGAGTAGAAACAAGTCATCTTCAACTGGAGGGAGCACTTAATAGGGAAATGTCCGTCGCCACAGCAAGAAGTCAAATCTACCAGGTGTAAATGACTAATTGTTGGCCTTTCTGTCAGAACTATCAGTGTCAGTCAGCTTAGTTCAGCCCATTAAGCAGCAAGATAAGCATCTCCCTCCATCAATTGGTACAATTTAATATGGATATTGTTATTTACAGTTCAGTTGCTGGCCAATTTTCTCTGGGTGGTGGTATGGGTTTTTGCTATTCATAAATGTTTCAAGCACTAAAGATGGTATCTCAGCTGCTGAAGAGCTTTCTCTGGCTTCAAGATTTCAGCATAAATTGGTTGATAGACACTCCTCAGATGTTAGATTAAGAGTTATATAGTGGTATTAGTATAAGGATTAAACAATTCATGTTATTGTATTAAGAAATGAATGTTAGCGTGGGGTTAAATTGTCAATGGCAAAGGCTATCTGTTCCATACAACATGTTAATCACTAATTTACACACTAATAATGAAGTGTTCCATTCAGGTCCTTTTGTTCAGTAAGAACAGTATTTCTGCATTCTAAAATTGTCAGTCAACTACATGAACAAAATGAGATCATCAGCTAATGCCACTCTACAAAATGGGATCTTGTCATACGATGATGGCTTTCTGACAGAACTAAAGATAAACAATAAAATCAATCATTATGTGTCTCAAATTCAATAGAATAAGAGTACATTTTTTTCAAGTTTTTCATGAGTGCTGAGTGGGCATTAGTTTTAAAATGGGAAAAGTTGAATGGCTGTTTAGGTATATTAAACTATAGGTGTGTGGTAGACCAAATAAACATTTTGTTTGAAGATGTTACACTGGAAATTTCATTTGTGTGGGGGGGGGGGGGGGGTCAAAGGCACAACTAAGCCAGCTTTGCATGGTGAAAGACATTTTCTTTGCACATTTGGGTTCTGTAGATCATGCAAAAGAAAATTGGTTTGTTCAAAATCAGATCCCAGGATGTGGGTCTCAGGAAAACCAGATTGACGTGATGGGGGTGGGGCAGGGGGTGGCGAGGGAGTTGGGGGGAGGTGGTGCACCTGGAGGAGGGAAGACAGGAATCAGAAGAATGGTCATCAGGACAGAATCAGAAAAGGCCAGGTTGGTCATTGGAGGGGCTGGATCATCAGATCGATCGAGAGATCGATCTGATGATCTAGTTTCATTCATGTAATTGTTGGAGAGGTCATGTGACAGATTTTTTGAGAGGTCAGGATAAGAGTCAACTTATGGGGATCAGCGGGGTACTGAAGATGGGATGGAGGAATGGGGGGAGGTGGGAAGTGGTATTGGTCAGGGTATTAAAAAGTGGTCAGTAGATGTGGAGCCTTGTGGAAAACCAGATAAGTTCATTGCTTAGCAGGTCTTGGCTGAGGTACTGTAGGTTCCAGCAGATTGCCTTTTAATAATGTAGAAGCAGGGCTCACAACTGCTGAATAAAGCTTGTTTCTGCACGGGTGGCTGTGCAGACCAGGTGCATGTAAAGTAAAATTCCAGAAGTGGCTCCATTTATCATTGGTCAGCTCTGGACATGTTAAAGCTCATCCATGCATTAATACATCAGACGTAAGGAGGATCTGGCAGAAAAAGGCATGGACTTATTACAACTTGCAACATCAATGGCTTTATTTTGCATTTCATTTTCTGTTATAGGATCATGTAGTGGAGACAGTGTGGTCACAAAAAATGTGGTGGTGTATGGTCCAATTTCTAGGCACGAAAATTGTAATGTCCAAATAATTCTGTAGGAAAATTTGTATCCATCCCTGTTGTCATTTGAACATTTCTACTGAGCTCAGACATACAGTAACATCAGTTGAACATGTTGCAAGCAGTCTGGTTGTGTTGAGATAAAACACACTTGAAAGAACATTTGCAGTAAAAGTGACCTCCAGTACTTCATCTGTCACTCTTCCCTTGCAGTTTTAACTCCTGATTGTAATTTTTAGGCTGGTTGCAGTGATGAGGGATTTCAGCTCTGAGGTTAGACTAGAGATGTTCTCCTTGTAGCAGAGATAGTTGCGGGGTGATTTATTGGATAAGGTCATGCTGGTTTTAGGTGGGAACAAATTCTCTCCATTCACCCTCTCAGTGGATGGGTTTCTACCTGACATTCAATATATTAATATTTCATCGTAATTTGATTCTTCTACCTACATTCTTACGTGGCCAGTAACCTTTGAACAAACTTGGAGATGTGGCTTACTATCTCATCATCGAACACATTATTGAATATGTTAAGCTGAGACCCCATTGCAAATCTTTGTTGGACATGACGGGTCATTGTAATGTATTTACCCTCTATCCCTGCTCTGTCTCTTCTACTCAGCTATTTTCCTTGCAAAAAGATAGGCACCTCTCAATTAAAAATAAATCCATGTTTTACAATTATACATTCATTAACAGAAACATTGCAATTAACAATTTTGTTATGATACATTCTCATCTGAAGTACTTCAACATTCCACTGTTAGTGATGTCTTTGAAATATTAATGATGTCTTTGTACAATATTATTATGACATTTTATTTTGTATATTAACAAATTAGTTTAATTAAATGCATTTTATTAATGTTTTGTCTTAAGTGGAAAGTTGTTAACATTGACAAACTGAGAAGAATGACATTGTTTGAGCTTTGTTAAATGTAATTTATTCTACAATATTGTAATAGCTTTGGAGATGAGCATTCTGCCCAAATCAAAATGCATGGCATAGGAGAAAACATTTTGGTGTTGCTAAAAGATTGGCTGGCTAACAGGTAACAGAACATAGGCAGAAATGGGCCTTTTTTTTCTGATTGGCAAGTTATAATGTGGTGTACTATGGGGATTGGTGCTGGTGCCCTGGTTTTTTATAATTTATATAAGTGACCTAGATAAAGGCAAAGATATGGTTGATAAATTTGCTGATATTGCAAAGGTAGGAAGGAAAGAAATTTGTGAAGAGGATTTGTAAATGGAATTATGAATTGGTTAAATGAATGGTAATAGTCTTGCCAATAGAGTATAATATGGAAAAATTAAAAAAAGAAGCATATTATCTAAATGACAGGAGAATGCAAGAGCATTGAGGTGCCCAAGGATCTGGAAGTCCTAGTGCATGATTTGCTAAAATCTAGTATGCAGGTATTGCAAGGGGCTAACTAGGAAATCTAACAAAATGGAAGGAGCACAATTGTTCTTCAGCAGCCACATCATTTCACCATATGACAGAAATTCCATTTATTCCTCCTCCACTTCTCTACTACCTGGGCTAACTTGTTTCTCTCTTTCTCATTTGTGAAGACCCTGAAACGTTAACTCTCTTTGGACAGATGCTGCTTGACCCAGAATTTTTCCGATATTTTGTGTTTTTATTTCAGATTTCCAGCATCTGCAGTTTTTTTATTTCCATTTCTGATTGATGTTATTTAGAGTTGGCACAGCAACATATGTGGAGGCAAATGTCATTTTAACACACACATAAAATGTTGTTAAGTGAGTTTTGCCACTCAACTCAGGGCTTCACAAACTAGGATTTGGCTGACTTACTGCACCTTTGACATGAAATGAATTTTGTGAAGTTGCTGGATTTGTGCAGTAAAGTAAAGCTAATCAAGTAAACCTAACACAGATATTTGGTGATGGTAATTACAAGCATAAATGGCCTGTTAATGATGTGATATATGTTAATGGCTGTCAACCAACCTCCCAAGTACAGAAAAATAATTATAAACATGGAATGAGAATCTGTCTGGTTTTGAATTGAATTTTGAGATGATAAAGTCATTAAAAAAAATTCTTAACTGTATTCTTTTTCTAGCTTTTAATTCAATCTTCACTTCTCTCTCTTCATTTCTCTTTCCTGAAATTGAATTCACCAGCATTAAATTCACTCAACTTCTCAGTCCACTTGCTGTTGGTTTCTCACTCTTCATTGTATATTGATAAAATATATTGGTGTAGCAGAAATTCTTTTGGTGGCCCTATTCACTTGAGATAAGATGGCCTATTTCCCTTGCTGCTCTACCATCCTCACTGCCCTGTTAGTATCTTGTATTTTCAACAATGTAGGCAATAAAATATTAAATTGCTGGCAGTAGCTTCAAGTTTAAGTGATGACACACATTGTTAGGTTCCTTGTACAACAGGAACCCAAGATATTAAATAAATGAAAGATAAATGGCTAAGGAAAGGTAAGCCTGGGCAAATTAAGAAATAAGTGAGATGGAAAACCTAGTTGTTAAAAATAAAGTAAAACATGTTTGTCCAAAGTGACTGATGAGCAAGTTTCAGGAAATAGATAATTGCTTTTGAAGCTTGCTGCAGCAATTTTCTAGGACCTCCTAGCATTTTCAAAAGAAAACTATTTTTCAATTTTCTCTGTACATCAGGAAGCTGACCCATCTATCAATGGTCTCTGAGCCTTGACCATTATTTATCAACCATTCATTGTTGTCAAGCACACTGGGTGACCAGTTGGCAGAATAATTCCGATGTGCCAGCTGCACATGATACTCTCATTTCCACTGAGCCTAATGCCTGCAGTATAACTGCAGGATAAGAAAAAAAAATGTCATAAAGAAAAATGTAGTAGCAAGGCTAGTCTAAAACATAACATGAAAAGGAGGAAACTGGTCGAGATAATATTTCTATTCTCTTGTCATTAATAGCCTCCAAATGCTTCTTTTCTTGAAGTATAACAAAATGTTGGAGTTCGTACATCTAGAAAAATGTTTTGTCTGAAATATCTTTAAAAATTCTAGGATGATGTACTACCAGAGAATATGTTTTACTATGATAAAACCTCCACTTAATTTTTTTGATAGAGAGTGGTTGAATTTTGAGTTTTCTTTTTTATCATGATTTATTATTAGGCTTGTTTTATGTTATCCTTGTAGCCTGTGAAAAATTGGAAAACAGTTTTTCAACACCTTCTAAACTACAGAACCTTACAGATGAAGGGGAATAAAAGAATCATTTCACTTGTCAAATGCTTCATTCTCACAGCAGTCCATACCACAACAGAAACCAATAATTTTCTCTCTTTTTTTCCCTCTTTGTCAATAAATGCATGCCTCAAGTGGAAAAACTGTCCATTTCCTCTGTTGGTCTAATTCTCACATAAAAAGCTTGTAGTTTTCACCTCCAAGTTCTTAACATCAAATTTAAAAGGTTGATTTCCTTTCTTGTGCAGATCATTGTGATGTGGGCATGACATGTGGGAAGCCACCAGGGCATTGTGGAAACCTATTTTTCTCGACCAAAATAAGAAGATTAAAGTTACAAAGTAAGAATGGTGTCTTATTTTAGGAGTTTAATTTGACACAAGATATCAATTTATGCCAAAAAAGGAAATTACAACATTGATATATTCTTTTTTCTACTGAGTACAACTTAAGATAAAGAATCGATTGTTTTTCTTTTCTTGTGAGAAATAAAAAGGCTTCTCTCCTATGCATATGATTCTCCTGAAAGACCTTGCAGAATAAGTTTTCATTTGCTGCTTGATCTGATCATCACACCACCAGTTCCTCTCAGTACGTTTTCTTCTCTCCATATTTCACACACTTAGCTCTACTGCAAATATCTATCCATCCATATTCCATCTTGCTTCTCTTCCACTATTCAGCATATTCATTACATACATAACGCACGACACATCTCCATTTACTTTTTCAACAATCACTCAGTACTTTGCATTCTTTTCCTCTCACTTTCTGCAGGGTAAATTAACAGATAAAATGCTAGGGAGATGCCAAAGGCCAGGTGTGGAGTACCCTCAGCCAAATTGAACAAGATTTGGAGATCACAGATCCCTCAAATTGCTAAGTATTGGATTTGGTGAGGGTGGTGGATTATTATACAATGATGTCTGCAAATGATGTTCAATCTCAGCAAATAATTAGCAAACTTGAGCACTTTAAGGTGCACCTCAGAGGCGGAAACTTCTTTTGAGAATGCACTATCACATACGAACCAGAGGCCATATGAGAGTTGAAAAACCCAGTAGATCAGCAATATATAAAAGCTTCCAGGAACAGCTCATTTCTGGAGGATGAAATAGTGCTTCAAATCTGCTGAGAAAGACAGAGATGAGGACTTGGAAACTCCAGGCAAAAAGAAAAACTGCTAACTTATTGTGACAAGCAAATTTTACCAAGAAATGTCTTGGTTTTATTCCCACATTCACTCACTAAGGTGCTGGAGGACAGCTTATTATTTGAACTAACAGAAGGTAAAAGAGCTTACATTTTACACAGCAGCATTTCCCTAATTTTTGTCTACTACTAATTACTCAGGCAGGCAGCTTCTCCCAAAAGCATGCAAAATATCTGGAATGTTCTCCCCTAAATATGGTTGCAATATATTTATAGAGACCAATTGGACATTGGATCAATCACCAACTCAGTATTATACATGTTACAAGAAGACCTGTCAAATACATTTATCACTATGGCTGAAAGCCAGTAACAGTCAGCTGCCAGTCTGTATGGTGAAAGCTCCTCCGTATTAGAATAATGTTGCACAGAAACTGGCTTTTCAGCTTACAATATCCATGCTGACCATTAAGTACCCATCCATACTAATCCTATTAACCAACACTTAGTCTGTAGCCTTCTATGCCAAGGCAATTCAAGTGCCTGTCATGATATGACTTAAATGTTGTGAGAGTTCCTTTTCCCACTTCCCACTCAGGCAGTACATTCCAGATTCCAGCCACCTCTGGGTGGAAGAAATCTCAAGATGGATTGTGGTTAAATATGTAGGATCCTGTACAACAGCAGAATGTACATTTGATGGGCTGAGATGGGTCTTTGTGACAGATAGTATACTTAAGGGGTTGGTGTCAGACAATGGATGTAGCTAACATTTTGTGGAGGTGACCAAGTTGTGGACAGGGAATGTCTATGGATATTTTATGAATTTCCAGAATGCTCTTTAAGAAGAAAAACATCCCTCATAAGAGACTGAGCTAAAGTTGGAACTCTTGGTATTGAAAACAATTTATTGACCTACTTTGAAAAATGGACATGTGTGTCGAGATAAGGAATAATGACCTATCAGATTTTGCAAGGACCACAAATATTCACCAAATTTATTAGTGATTTGGATGATGGGATGGGATAACTGAGTAGACTAATAACACAAGAGGTCGGAGCTTTGCAAGAGGTGCAGATGGAAAAAATAATTATAAAGTGGCATTAATAGATTGAGCTAATGAACAGAACTATGACAAAGGGCTTTCAAGATTTGCAAGCATTATATCAAATGTAAGAAAATCAAAAAAAACGCAATGCTGGAAATCTGAAATAAAAACAGTAAGTGCCAGAACCACTCAGCAGTCCAAGCAGTATCTGTGGAAGGAGAAACATTTAAGAGTTCCACTAATGCTGCCTGATATGCTGAGTGTTTGCTGCATTTTCTGTTGTATCAAATGTTCTGGGCCTGGAAAGGATAGAACATTCTAAATGATGAAGAGTTTGAAATAGGCATGAGGATCTAAAAGAGCAGATCATTAAAATGTCATAGACATGTACAGAAAGTAAAAAGAATACTGGAATGCTGGCACTTATATTTAGAGGACTGGAGCATAAGAAGGTGGCTGCACCAAACCTCGGTCTGACCATGCCTCGGATGCTGTGAATAGTCCTGGGAACTACACTTTAGAAAAGAAGTAATGACCTTTGTGCAACTGCAGATGGATCTGAATGTTACTTGGACTCCAAAGGTTAATTCTGAGGAGAAAATAGAGAAACTAGGCTTATAGTCCCAGGAATTTAGAAGTTTAATGCCAACTTGATTGAAGTGTTCAAAATATTAAGAACAATTGATGAGGTAGTTAGTAAGAAACTACTTCCATTGGTTTGGGAGTCTAGGATGAAGGCAAAGAGTCTAAAAGTGACAATCATACTTTTCATCAGTGAAGTCAGATAACACGTACAAGCAGAAGTAATTGATCCTGGTGTAGCGGCTGCTACCGTGATGTGAAAGCAAGACACTAGTCAGTGGGCTGCAGAACAAAAACTGATTTATTTTCCCGCCTTGCGCGGGCCTTTTAAGAGGAATGGTTCCTGCCCACCGAAAACGGAAATGACGTATGCGCTACGTCATCAAACTTTTCCTGCACGCGGGTTCTACCTGTCGCTCGGGGAAGACGAAGGTCCAACGCCATCTTGGGCCTCGCTGCTCCGACGACACGCGACCCGACCGCCGAGCCGGTTCGCTTGCTCAGATGGTGAATTGCTACACTGGGTTAATTGTTAATTTTAAATCTGAGATATATATATTTTTGATAACCAGACTTATTAAAAAATACGAGGGGACAAAGGTGTATGAATGGTGAGGGAAACTTGAGAGACTAAATAGCCTACTTCTTTTTCTATTATTTTCTAAATTCCAGTCAGCTGCTCTCTGAGGCTTGCTTCAGTTACAAAAATGCATTGCAGAAAATGGGATCATTAAAAGAGTTTTGCAGCTTATGGGCATAGTCATTACACAAAGAATGTATCGAACATAAATGTATTTTGTAGAAAAGGAAATTTCTAAACAAAATCCAGTGTTTACAAATGTCACTTCACTTTTGCAAAAGATGAAACATTACCTGCTGGGAGAGCAGTGTACTCCTACAACAATATCATATTTGCATTTGACACTCTCTTTGGCAGCAAGGTCAGGGAAAGCTGCACTCAATTGCCAATGCCATTCCTGGAATTTTCAGTGTGAGCACAGAATTCGCCAATGGATACTTTCTCCTGAGATGAGCATTGGAGGATTAAAGAATTAACTAACTTCTGCAGACATATTTAAATTGAGCTAATGACCTCAGGATGTGCCAGTTCTAAAAAAAGGTCCGTAAATACACATTTTTAGTCTTTCCCCAGAGTACTCATTTAACTCAAAAATAATGGTAGTCTATTTTATTGTGTTAATATTATACCTTAAATATATGATAATCACCCTGTTTTGAATTATATTTCAAACTTGTGCACAGAATGTCATAACATACTTCCTATAACATTGTTGTGTAGCATTTCATGTAACATTTAATTATAACATAATTGGATACATTTAAGAAGAAACTCTTCTCATCTGCTTGTGCCTGATTGGCTGCAGACCATGTCCGCCACTTCTTTGATGGAGGGGTGGCAAAACAGACCTTCACAGGTCACCCAACTTCCAGTCCACAGCAAATCTCAATTAATACTATCTCCTGCCCTATGCACACCTTATGTTCTACAACTTGCTTGCGCTTCCTGCTGGCCTGAGACTGTTGTTTCTCTCCTTCCTCCTTATAGATTGTTGAATTGCTTCTATCCTGCCATTCAGTGTATCCCTCAAAGCACATATTTTGGGCTTGTTACCACTAAATCTTTTTATATCAAAGCTATAACCAAGCTGTTTTGCAAACCCACAGAAATTTGTCATCCAAGCACATAATGATTTGAGAAAAATAATAGCATTAAGGCCAAAAGATGACTACTACATTGATATTAAATAACACACAATTATGATATTCCCACTGTTTAATGCTACATGCATAGCTCATATGCCAATAATTTTAGCTCAATCTTTAATTCCATGCAACTTTTTAGTGCATTAAGGAACACAAATCATATCCTTCTGTTTGCTGTATAACAGGAATTTCAACCATGTAGACAGCATATGGACAGCAAAATGACTCCTTTCATTCCATCACACAGAAAATATGCAGCATAGACACAAAAGCAAAGTGCTTATTTCTTCCATATCCATCTTTGAGCACTCCATTTGATTTGAATTGAATTGCTTCTGCAGCACAATCGAACAGCTGGAAACAAAGTAAAAAATTGTCTCCAGATTTAGAAGAGCTCTAGCAACTCAAAACTACAGGGCACCGCAGAGCCAAATCCTACAGTCTATGAGTAAATCTATGTAAATATATCCATCAGTTGTCCTTCTCTGAAAATGACAGCTCCTTTATCTGTTGGCAAATACTGTGAAAGTGCATTTAGCATTTTCATCATCCAGTAAGTAGCAGCTTTGACTTTTAAATAGTCTTCTTTTATAATCACCATGAAAAAAGGAGAAAAACTTAGTGTCTTGATTCTAATTCATCTCCTCAGCCACAAACCTACACCATCTTCTCTCTCCATAACTGACAAATCTGATATTTAATACAAGAGAATTTAATACAAGAGAAATCCATTCCCTTTATTTTACCAATGCTCTCTCCTTAGTTCTGACAACCCCTACTCAGATCAATTTAGCCTCTAATTCCTTTTCTCTTTGACTGTTCCTCCCCTCCTCCAGACTGCAACACTCCATCCAGATCTCTCACACCCTGTTGCCCACCAACCGAGCATTTTAAAGAACACCTCTTTCCCAGTTTTCTCCATCTCCCACTCTTTCCAGAATCAGCTGCTGGCAATTCAGCGTTTTGAGTCAGCACTCCCTCAATTTCCTGAGATGTCAATTTCCTGGCATTTATGTGAAATTGTTGATATTGAAAAGCCATTTTCATCTATTTTACATGAATCTGGATTGCCAGTTTGCTAAAATCAGTTCTATAAATGGCTTGAAACAAAAATTATGCCCTGATTTTCATTGCTGATCAACTTTTCTTGATGCAGAATCACAAATCATGCACCCAGAATCATACTTACTCTACTGACCCTCTCTATTATTCCTCTACTACGAAAATCTATGTTCTTGGTACTGTAATAGCATCTCTGATACTGTAGCTTGTGACCTTCCCTGTCCTCAACATGCACCCCTCTCCTGATTTTCCTTCCTCTGATGTATCCCCGCCTTTTAGTTCTCTCCCCTCATTATACTTCACCTCTCACTCACCCCACATTTTCCCTCGTGTGTGGCTGCTGCAGAGAGATCTTCAACAGTGCTGACATGCTTCTCAGCAGATTCGAGGCATATGGGGCTGCAGCTGTGAAATCAGGGAGAAGCCATCATCTGTGGATGTGCAAGTTGGATTCTAAGGCTTTTAAATAGGAGGAAACCACCATATTGATTTCATAAAGCAATGATTTCCCAATTTAAGAGCTTTTTTGCTGACTCCTGATTTGGCATTTGGGACAAAATGTAACATCTAATTAACATAGTTAAAGTGGGAAAACTCCTGTTCCTATACTACTGTAAATGATATTTAAACATTAATAAAGATTGTAAAATTTTTCAGAACAGGCACAACTGGGAATTACCATGCATATTCATACTGTGTTCACTGGGACAAGATTTCAAGTTGCTGAAGAAACATTTATTTCCTGTATGATTTCATTTAAAGCAGGGATGTCCAAATTTGGCAATTTTTCTGGCGTCTCCTGATTTGGCATTAGGACAAAACATAACATCTAATTACCCTGTCAAAAAAAAGACAAAATTCATTACATTGCTCTATCATTGAATACAATAGCATGTCTACTATTATAATATAAAAACTAAAAGTAAAATTAGGGATGACAAAGATCCTTGAAAAGCAGGCATTCATATTTGATGCCAGATTACTCTTAGCTGGGCTCATTACAGAGCAATATCATTGATGTAGAACCATCAAAGCCAGATTGAAGATGAAAATTGGCCTGTTTCAAGACCATATATACTACTTTCTTTGAAAGAGCCACAAAGAAACATTTGTTATACATTGTGTAATGTCTTTTGATTGATTGCCTTTTATTCAGAACGTGCACAAAATGGCCCGATTAAAATCAATTCACATTTACAGCATTTTACGCATTATTGCCTTCTAATAATAAGAACACGAGTAAAAGATTCACCATTACAGGAGGAAGGGCAAGAAGAAAAGTAATTAAGTGCACATTAAGTTCACTGAAATGATCTCCTGTGTATTGTTTATGTTCATTCGCTCCTTAGATGTTTCATCGTGGAGAAGCAGGCAAATCAATTATGTCTCTTACCATCAAATGCTCTGATTTTTCACATATGAAAGAACCAAACTGACCTCAAAGTGAACTGGAGAATGTTTTCAAACTGGACCATACCAGGTCACGTGATGCTCTTTCCACATGATCTACAAGTAATCATACCCACATTGTGAACATTACACCACAGAAGCAAATATGAAATGAAAGGAATCTGCATTCATTGTCAGTAAATTCAATTGCTTTCAGGAGAAATGCATTTAATTAGTTTATGACATGGACTGTTCATAAAAAAAAAAGAAAGCCTAAGTTAGCTTAACAGAGAATAACTTGTGCAGTACAGGGGAAAAAAGGTGAGGGGGAACGGGACTAATGGGAATGCTGCCCTGGGAGCCAACATGAACCCAATGGGCTAATGGACATGCATCTGTGTCATTATGATGAAAAAGTATATGATGAGGATAAGATGATAACACATTTGGGTGAATTCAAGCTCAAAGGTGGCAAATTTAAGTAATATTTTCTGACTTGAGTGATAGGAAATACATGTACTTCTTAAAAATGTTTCTGTTCATTGACATATTCTTCTGAAAATATGTTTGTTATCAGCTTTTTCTCACAAGAATGCTCACCAGTTCAGTTTCTGAAAATATAGGAAAATATATTTGACGCCACATGCAAGAACATGATATTCACTTTACAACAATCAATACACTTCCTGGTTACAGCATTGTTTAATTATATATTGTACAATAAATATATCAACTGCTTTGGGAGTGATTCTGAATTGACAAATAGCACGTGCAGAACAGGACAGTTTATAATGGCACATTTTATCTTTAACTTTTCTGACCAGTGTGGGCAGAGTCACATTTTTTTCTGCATCACTACCTTTTTTTTGGAATTATGATCATTGATCAATCATTCACAAGTCAAGAGTGTGAGATTACTTTTTCAACACCAGAGTTCTTCACTGAATAAAGGAGATTTACCAAAAGGAAATGATGGTCATTCTAGAAAACAATCTGAAAGGTGTTTGCTAAAATTTAATTAATGCATGACAAGATATCTGCCTAATTATATTCAGATTTAATTTTTATTTAATATTCCTAGAAAAATCAAATGTGCAAAAGTACCCAAAAGTTTCATCACTGACAAAAATAATTTTTGTGATTTCTACCCAATGAATATTGGATTATAACAGCTCAAGGTTTTCTATAGGAGTGAATCTAAGTACCTTTGATTAGATATGTCTGTCCCCAGTTAATCCTGACAATATTATGTGCATCAAATTGTTGCAAGGAATTGAAAAGCTTGCGGTGAAAGCATGTGGGCCTGAGGGAACAGGAATGCAACCATGCATCATCTTAACCAATCAAACCAAACAAAATGGCTGACAAGGCTAACAATGGCTCAACTACTGAATGCCAGATAAAATTTAAAATGACAGAGAAATGTAAAGAAACAGAAAGAGGTACTATAAGAATAAAAAGATACCAAGGAAATGTAAAACAATGTTAATTTTAATTTACACAATTTTAAATATATATCACACAGAACTTCTGAAATTTAAGAAAGTGGTGTATAACTCCTTCTCAAGCCCATTTACTAGCCATGCCCAATGAATGAGAAAGATATTGAACAATTAAAATCTGAAGGAATGGGATTGCATACAAGCAGCAGTTAATTTTCAGTGCTGGAAAAGTTCATTGGCAGTAATGTATTAACATAATACATTGTTAAAAGAACCTACAACAGTTTTTTTGTGAATTAAATTAAATAAGGAAGGATTTAAATGATTTCAAGATGGTTGCCTTACATTATTTCAGAGCAGTTTGGATTTTTCTTGTATATTGAGTTTTCTTTGTACCTACTGAGTACAGCAGCTTTCCTTGTTGAATACATTGCCAGTGTGAGCCAAACATTGTGATATTTGCATAAAATAAAATAAGCCTGACACAGCTACCTTCATTGGAAGTTCTTTGGCATTTGCTCATTTCAAAAAATAGTATAGGCCAAAATTGTTCTTGCTACAACAAAATATATCATAAAAAGGTGGAACAAATAAATCATTATTTTTAAAGGGGATTACAACTTATGGTCTAAAATTTTAGCGAACATCTTTACCATGAATATATCAGATTTTGTAGCTGTTATTGATAGTTATATTGATACCTGTTAACAAGCATTTGCTATATTGTATGTAAGTGAGAGATTTTGGTTTTATCTTAAGTCTCAAGCTCCAGATATATGTTTGAAGTTGGTAAAATAGACTGAATCAGAAAATTCACAGGATAACCAAAGACAATGTCAAGAAACTATGACTATGACATTTTACATAGTCAAACATGACTCTGCCATGCAGCATTTTTCTTCAGTGCTACAATTTCAGATTTGCTCCAAGATATATGTGAGATTTGCAAGCACATCTTTATATCATGATTTGCACAACTTTATAAATTACTGTCAGGGTGTCAAATGCAGCACATGCACACTGGGAGTATGTGGTGTAGTTAGTTGATTATAACAATCGTTGTGCATTATGAACTTGATACCTGCCCTACCAAACTGAGCCATAGTGATCCAGCTAGTGTTTGCATTGATATTGAAGTTGACACTTATCAGTAGAGAGAACTATCAGTTTACTTTACCTTCACTGTTCTACATCACAAGGTAACAAGATCACAAGACAAAGGAGCAAAAGTACGCCATTCAGCCCATCGAGTCTGCTCCATGAGCTACACTAAAAACTATACCTATCTAGCCTCAAATTCCAGCTTTATCCCCATATCCCTTGATACCTTGACTAATTAGATACCTATCAATCTCCTCCTTAAATGCCCCCAATGATTGGGCCTCCACAGCTGTACATGGCAAAGAATTCCATAATTTCACTACCCTCTGGCTAAAGAAATTTCTCCTCATTTTAGTTTTAAACCGGTATCCTCTAATTCTAAGATTGTGCCCTCTAGTCCTGGACTCACCCACGAAGGGAAACAGCTTAACCACATCTACTCTGTCCAGTCCTTTCAACATTTTAAATGTTTCTATGAGGTCCCCTCTCATTCTTCTGTACTCCAGTGAGTACAGTCCAAGAGCCGACAAACGCTCATCATAAGTAAGCCCTTTCATTCCGGGAATCATCCTTGCAAATCTCTTCTGAACCCTCTCCAACATCAATACATCCTTCCTAAGATATGGGGCCCAAAACTGCACACAGTATTCCAAATGAGGCCTCACCAGTGCTCCATAGAGCCTCATCAACACTTCCCTACTTTTATACACTATACCTCTTGAAATGAATGCCAACATAGCATTCGCTTTCTTTACCGCCGATACGACCTGGTGGTTAACCTTTAGGGTATCCTGCACGAGTACCCCCAAGTCCCTTTGTACTTCTATACTTTGAATTTTCTCCCCATCCAGATAGTAATCTGCCTGTTTATTTCTTTTTCCAAAGTGTACAACGGCACATTTCTCAGCATTGAATCTCATCTGCCGTTTCTTTGCCCATTCTCCTAAACTATCTAAGTCTCTCTGCAACCTTCCTGTTTCTTCAATACTCCCTACTCCTCCACCTATCTTGGTGTCGTCTGCAAACTTAGCCACAAAACCATTTAGTCCATCATCCAAATCATTAATGTACAAAGTAAAAAGAAGCGGCCCCAACACCAACCCCTGCGGAACACCACTAGTAACTGGCAGCCAGCCAGAACAGGATCCCTTTATTCCCACCCTTTGATTTCTGCCTACCAGCCAATGCTCCACCCATTCTAATATCCTACCTGTAATTCCATGAGCTCTCATCTTATTAATCAGCCTCTTGTGCGGCACCTTGTCGAAGGCTTTTTGAAAGTCTAAATACACAACATCCACAGCCTTTCCCTTATCCACCCTACCTGAGATTTCCTCCAAAAACTCCAATAGGTTGGTCAAGCAGGATCTTCCCTTCATGAAACCATGCTGGCTTGGACCTATCTTGCCTTGAACCTCTAGGTATTCCATAACTTCATCCTTGAGGATCGATTCCAATAACTTTCCCACCATCGATGTCAGACTAATAGGTCTGTAATTTCCTTTATGCTGCCTCCCACTTTTCTTATACAGCGGGACTACATTTGCGATCCTCCAGTCCTCCGGAACCATGCCGGAGTCTATTGATTCCTGGAAAATTATCAACAATGCCTCTGCAGTCTCTAAAGACACCTCCTTCAGAACCCAGGGGTGCATCTCATCCGGTCCGGGAGACTTACCTGTTTTTTGTCCGCTTAGCTTCCCGAGCACCTTCTCTCTCATGGTCTTGACTGAACTCAGTTCTATCCCTGAGACCCCTGACTATCAGGTATATTGCTGATGTCCTCCACAGTGAAGACTGATGCAAAATACTCATTTAGTTCCTCTGCCATCTCTCTGTTGTCCGTTATAATCTCTCCTGCACCTTTTTCAATTGGTCCTATATCAACCCATGTCTCTCTTTTACTCTTCATATATTTAAAAAAACTCAGAATCATTTTGAATGTTATCAGCCAACTTCCTTTTATAATTCATCTTTTCTTTCCTAATGACCTCCTTAGTTTCTTTCTGTAAGTTTTTAAAAGTTTCCCAGTCTTCTGTTTTCCCACTAATTTTTGCTTCCTTGTATGCCCTCCCCTTTGCTTTAACTTTAGCCTTCACCTCTCTCGTTA
Organism: Pristis pectinata; assembly: GCF_009764475.1. Lineage (NCBI taxonomy): Eukaryota > Metazoa > Chordata > Chondrichthyes > Rhinopristiformes > Pristidae > Pristis > Pristis pectinata. The sequence goes on from NC_067420.1 coordinate 19,062,028, forward strand.
TCCACAACTGTGCTATTTTTCCATTTGTAATCTTTCTTCTTGGAATATATCTATCCTGTATTTTCCTTATTTCTTGTAGAAATTCCATCCATTTCTTCTCTGCCGTCCCTCCAACTAGCTTGCTTTTCCGATCAATTTGGGCCAGTTCCTCTCTCCTGCCACTGTAATTTCCTTTGTTCCACTGAAATATTGACACATCTGATATCAGCTTCTCCTTTTCAAATTTGAAACTGAACTCAACCGTATTGTGATCGCTGGTTCCTAATGGTTCCTTTAACTTTAGTTCCCTAATCACCTCAGGTTCGTTACACAGCACCCAATCCAAAACAGCCGACCTTCTGGTGGGCTCATCAACAAGTTGCTCCAAAAAGCCATCCTGTAGACACTCCACAAACTCAGTCTCCTGAGATCCACTGCCTTCCTGGCTTTCCCAATCCACCTTCCTGTTAAAATTCCCCATAATTATCTTGACATTGTCTCCCTGACATGCTTTTTCTATTTCTAGCTATAACTTATAGTCCACATCCCGGCTGCTGTTAGGGGGCCTATATATAACTGCTATTATTGTCCTTTTACCCTTGCCATTTCTTAGCTCCACCCATAAGGACTCCACTCCCTCTAACCCTAGGTCCCTTCTCTCTATTGATTTTATATCATTACTAACCATCAGGGCCACACCACCCCCTCTACCTACCCACCTATCTTTCCTATACACTGTGTACCCCTGGACATTCAGTTCCCAATCACATCCGTCATTAAGCCATGACTCAGTGATTGCCACAATGTCATATTTTTTAATTTGTAGCTGTGCCACTAGTTCATCCACTTTATTCCTAATGCTACGTGCATTTAAATGTAGTACATTTAGTCCAGTATCTGCTACCGATTTCACTGTATCTCTATTGTTCAGCAAATTATCCTGTCTTTTCACCTGCCTGTCCTTCTTACCATCTTCACTGCACACTGTCTTGGACTTGTTCCTATATACCTCTTCCTCTGTCCTAACATCCTGGTTTCCTTCCCCCTGCCAAATTAGTTTAAACCCTCCCCAACAACTATATTAAACATTTTGGTTTCCTGTCGGGTGATCAGAGCTGAACTGGAACATCAGGATGTCTACATTCTGTCTTGTCTGCCACCAAACCTCAGTTATGAAATCACTTCCAACAGCCATTGGAGGAAGTGAACACCTCCCCTTTAACTATAAATCTCAGAATTCCACACTCATGAAAGGCAGTTAGCATAGGCTGGATACAGCAATCATGATAATGAGGAGAAAACATGAAGTTATATTGCCACTTACACCATCAAATGAGCTCTTATTTTTACATCAGGATTCCAGTGCACATTTCATTGTTTTCTCCATCTTTTTTCTCCTGAATACATTGCCCTAACCAATTGGCTGCAGTTCACAGAAATGTCCTACACCTTCAAACTGGCAAAATCAGCAGATGCTATGAATGGGCACTGACCACTCAACAACTCATGAGTAGATACTTGATGTCCTTGGTCATTTGACATTTTAGGGTTCAACTTCCACTCTAAATTTCTCTTTTGTACTCCAACATCAACAGATTAAGGTTCATGAAAAGATTGCAGTAAAATAATAAGTACTATATTGCACATGTGATATTTAGTTTAGCAATATGAATTCTCCTCCAAAGACAGTAGCCTGACAGTAGTTTAGTCAGTATAAAATACTTGCTCGACAGAATCAGGGAAGTGTTATCTGGACATCTTTCAATTGGAAATTATGTGGAAGCTCATTGTGTCTTTTGTTCATCGTCGATGTCAATGGTTTGGAGGAGAGGATCATATGCAACATGTCAATTTTGCTGATAATATATGACTGAGTGACTGTGTGGAATGTGAGAGAAATGCAGAGATGCTTCAGGGGGATATAGATAGATTAAGTGAATGATAGGACATGACAGATGGATGATATAGAAAAACTGAAGACATCCACTTTGGTGAAAAAATTTGAAAGGCAAGTTACTGAGAGGTTGAAAGCTATTGTTCTTCAGATGGAGCTGGTATGTCTCGAACCAGAAGCCACAGTTTCAAAATAAGGGTTTGGCCACACAGAACAGGAATGAGAAGAATTTTCTTCACCCAGAGTGTGGTGAATCTTTGAACTACTCTACCCAAGAAGACTGAAGAGTTATCCGTTGAGTATATCAAGAAAGAGACTGATAGACTTCGATTTTTGGACATGAAGAGACACAAGAAATAGAACATAGAACATAGAATACTACAACACAGTACAGGCCCTTCGGCCCACAATGTTGTGCCAACATTTTATCGTGCTCTAAGATCTATCTAACCCTTTCCTCTCACATAGCCCCCTATTTTTCTGTCATTCATGTGTCTATCAAAGAGGACCTTAAATGTCCCTAATGCATCTGCCCTCACAACCTCTGCTGGCAGTGTGTTCCATGTACCGACCACTCCCTGTATAAAAAACTTACCTCTGACGTCCCCCTTATACCTTCCTCCAATCACCTTAAAATTATGTCCCCTTCTGTTAGCCATTGTCGCCCTGGGAAAAAGTCTCTGACTGTCCACTTGATCTATGCTTCTTATCGTCTTGTACACCCCCATCAAGTCACCTCTCATCCTCCTTCTCTCCAAAGAGAAAAGCCCTAGCTCGCTCAACCTATCCTCATAAGACATGCTCTCCAATCCAGGCAACATCATGGTAAATCTCCTCTGCATCCTCTCTAAAGCTTCCACATCCTTTCTATAATGAGGCAACCAGAACTGAACACAATACTCCAAGTGTGGTCTGACCAGAGTTCTATAGAGTTGCAACATCACCTCGCGGCTCTTGAACTCAGTACCCTGACTAATGAAGGCCAACACTCCATATGCCTTCTTAACAACCCTATTGACCTATGTGGCAACCTTGAGGGATCTATGGACGTGGACCCCAAGATCCCCCTGTTCCTCCTCACTGCTAAGAGTCCTGCCATTCACCTTGTATTCTGCCTTCGAATTCGATCTCCTGAAGTGTATCACTTCACACTTATCCAGGTTGAACTCCATCTGCCACTTCGTAGTCCAACTCTGCATCGTATCAATATCCTGTTGTAATCTACAGCAACTTTCTACACTATCCACAACAACATCAACCTTTGTATCATCAGCAAACTTACTAACCCATCCTTCCACATCTTCATCCAAGTCATTTATAAAAATCACAAAGAGCAGGGGTCCTAGAACAGATCCCTGCAGAACACCACTGGTCACCAACTTCCAGGCAGAATACGCTCCATCTACCATGTGGAGTTAATGCAAGAAATTGGTTCTGAGGATGATCCTACTAAATAGTATAACTGTCACAAGGAGTGAATATTTATTGTTTTAATATTCTGTCAGAAATCTACTACTACACAAGCAATTCAGAGTACTGAAAGTAATCACTCTAGCTGTGTAAACCAACTTTTACTATTTGTATGTCATCCTATCATTTAATATGTAGAATTGTTATATAAAAACTTCTGATTCGGTTAGTAGACAATTGAAATAAGCCTTGTTATTTAAAATCTACTAAGGCTGGATTCTACAAAGGGTTATTGGCATTCAGTTATCAACTTTTGTTGGAATGGTTACCCAAGACAAAACTCCTGGTGTTCTTTCTATCTTTCCAGATAGGTATTTCCTACCGAACTTTCAAATATAGTTGGATAAGGCAATTTAAGTACAAAAAGCAACCAGACTGGTTCACGGTCAAGTTCTGTTGACAGAATTTGTTGTTTTTTGAAGACACTGATACAATTAAACTTTGAAGCATACATTTGAGTATTCTATAGCTGTAACTTTAAAAGAAGTGGTTCCTCTTGTGATTATTAATTGTGGTTGTTTGTGGGATGCTCTGAGACATTAGTCTGTATTTCACTCATGTCACAATTGATGTGAGAGTGTGCAAAGCCTATGTTCAGGGTAAAAATGTTAAAGTTGTTCCATTCCCCAATTTTGACATCAAATCTGGATGATTTATCAAGTCCTGATACGCCAAAGACTTTCCACCATTTGCAAGACACAAACTCAGGAGTGTGATAGAATACCTTCCACTTGCCTAGTTGAGTGCAGTTCCAGTAGCAGTTAAGAAGCTTGACAAAGTATAACCTTTCTCCAACACCAGCACATTGTAGCTACAGTGTGCACAATCTACAAAGAACAAATCCAAAAAAAAACTACAGATGTTGCAAGTCTGAAATAAAAAAAACAGGAATGCTGGATACACTCAGCAGGCCAGGCAGAATCTGTGGAAAGAGAAACAATTAATGTTTGAGGTCTAAGACCACCTGCATGTTAACTCTGACTCTCTTTCCACAGATGCTGCCTGACCTGCTGAGTGTTTCTAGTATTTTCTGTTTTTATCCAAAAGTTGCACTGTGGTTATTCAGGAAAACTACTTAAAAAGCACCTCCCAAACCTGTGACTTCTACAACCAATAAGGGCAAGAGCATGGAACACTGACTCTTCCATGTTTGCCTCCTATTTACACATCATTCTGACTTGGAAATATATCGCTGTACCTTTATCGTTACTGGGTGTGAATCCTGGAACTCCCTATCTAGCAGCACTGTAGGGATACCTTTGATTCAGACAGTAGGAAGCGGATTAGGCCATTTGGTCGAAGCCTGCTTCTGCATTCAATATGATCATTCGGATTGCTGCTTTATATCCCTTGATTCCTTCAACCTCAAGAATGATAACTTACTTTTGTAAATATTTAATGACGTGGCTTCAACTGCCTTCTGTGGGAGAAAATTCCAAAGCTTTGTCAGTGTCTGGGAGAAAAGTTCTTTTTTGATTTCAGTCCTATATGGCCTACACATTGAACTTGAACTGTGACCCCTGGTTCTTGACTCCCCTATAGTCAGAAACATCCTTCCTGCATATAGTCTATCCAGTTCTTTTTGAATTTTGTTGGTTTTTATGAGACCATCTCTCATTCTTCTAAGCTGTAATAAATCAGAATCAGGTTCATTATCACTGACATATGTGGTAAAATTTGTTGATTTGTGGCAGTAGTACAGTGCAAGACATGAAGACTTAAAAATTACTATCATTTACAAAAGTAATTGAATAGTGCAAAAGAGGAATAATAAGGTTGTAGCGGCCAGCTACACACTACGAAATGAAGACACAGAGTCGCTGGTTCGAAATCAGAAGTCAAATGAATGACAGGGGCGCGGTGCGCCTTTAACATTCGAAAACTTCCCGCGCTACAGTTCCCGCGCTGACATCATGCGCAGGTCACCTGACCTTCCCGCGTGCGGGCTTTCCTAGCCCGACAATGGGGAAGAAGGAGGGCCCCGCGCCATCTTGGATCGGGGCCTCCAACGACGATCTCGTTGTTGGGAGCTGGTTCGATGCCGGTGCGGTGAGTCGCTACAAGGTCGTGTTCATGGGTTCATAGACCGTTCAGAAATCTGATGGTGGAGGGGAAGAAGCAGTTCCTGAAACATTGAATGTGGATCTTCAGGTTTCTGTACCTCCTCCCCAACAGTAGTAACATGAAGAGGGCATGTCCTGGATGGTGAGGGTCCTTAATGATGGATGCCACCTTCTTGAGGCACCGCCTCTTGAAGATGTCCCCAGTGGTGGGGAGGGTTGTGTCCGTGATGGAGCTGGCTGAGTCTGCAACCTCTACAGCTTCTTTTGATCCTGCACATTGGAGCCTCCATACCAGGCAGTGATGCAACCAGTCAGAATGCTCTCCACTGTACATACGTAGAAATTTGCAGGATTCTTTGGTGATATGCCAAATCTCCGTATGAAGTAGAGCCACTGGCGCGCCTTCTTCATGATTATGTCAATGTGTTGGGCCCAAGATAGATCCTCTGAGATGTTGACACCCAGGAACTTGAAGCTGCTCACCCTTTCCACCACTGACCCCTCAATGAAGACTGGTGTTTTCCCGACTTCCCCTTCCTGAAGTCCATAATCAATTGCTTGGTCTTGCTGACATTGAATACAAGGTTGTTGTTGCAACACCACTCAACCAGCCGATCTATCTCACTCCTGTACGCCTCCTCATCAGCATCTGAGATTCTGCCAACAACAGTGGAGCCATCGGTGAATTTATAGATGGCATTTTGAGCTGTGCCTAGCCACACAGTCATGAGTTTAGAGAGAGTAGAGCATTGGGTTAAGCATACATCCTTGAGGTGCATCTGTGTTGATTGTCAGCGAGGAGGAGCTGTTACTACCGATCCGCACTGACTGTGGTTTCCTGATAAGGAAATTGAGGATCCAGTTGCAGAGGGAGGTACAGAGGCCCAGGTTTTGAAGCTTGTTAATTAGTACTGAAGGGATGATGGTGTTGGACACTGAGCTGTAATCGATAAACAGCAGCCTGACCTACATATTGCTGTTGTTTAGGCGCTCCAAAGCAGAGTGGAGAGCCAGTGAGATTGTGTCTGCTGTAGATCTGTTGCAGCGGTAGGCAAACTGCAGTGGGTCCAGGTCCTTGCTCAGGCAGGAATTAATTCTAGCCTTGACCAACCTCTCAAAGCACTTTACAGTGGATGTAAGTGCTAATGAGTGATAATCATTGAGGCAGCTCACCCTGCTGTTCTTGGACACCGGTATGATTGATGCCCTTTTGAAGCAGGTGGGAACCTCTGACTGCAGCAGTGAGAGGTTGAAAATGTCCTTGAACACTCCAGCCAGTTGGTTGGCACAGATTTTCAGTATCTGGCCAGGTACACCATCGGGGCCTGACGCCTTGCGAGGTTTCACCCTCTTGAATGATGATCTGACATCGGCCTCCAAGACAGAGATCACAGGGTCACCAGATGTTGTGGGGATTCATACAGGTGTAGTGTTATTCTCCCTTTCAAAACGTACATAAGAGGCATTGAGCTCATCAGGGAGTGAAGTATCGCTGCCATTTATGCTGCTAGGTTTCGCCTCTTCCACCTATCACCTCAAATCATTCCCTTTCATCCCCCTCCCCCACCCACCTACCAACACCCCTCCCATCTGAACTCACCTATCACCTGCCAGCTTGTGCTCCTCCCCTCCCTTTTTATTCTGGCTTCTGCCCTCTTTCTTTCCAGTCCTGATGAAGGGTCTTGATCCAAAGCGAGGACTGTTCATTTCTCTCCGTAGATGCTGCCTGACCTGCTGAGTTCCTTCAGCATTCTGAGTGCATTGTTCCAGCTTCCAGCTTCTGCAGAATCTCTTGTGTCTCTTTTGACCAAATCTTTCTTCATACATCAGTTCTGCCATTAGCTCACCGTTGGATTAAGCTTATACTAAGGCTGGAATGAAGACAACTGTTTTTCTTGCATGATGTCAACCTTCTTGGGTATTACTGGAGCTGCACTCAGCCAGGCAAGCGGTAGGTGAAGCACTGACAACTTGCCCAAGGCAATCTGGAATGAGCAATAAATACTAACCTTGCTAGAGTAACCCTCATCCTATAAATGAATTGAATAAATGAAAAACATAACTGAAACAAAGCCAGGCATTAAGTGGAAGTAAAACAAATACCTTTAGAGCTTCAAATAATGCAGATTTTGTACTCTTCATTCAACTGCTGCCATTTTCACAGCACGGTAGCTCATGCTGCACCACCACTGTAAACTCTCAGGAAAGCTTTTCACTGATTTGGAAAGGCTGTAGTTTATTTTCTGATATTGTCAGGCAATAACACCAGCTTTATTGACCAACAGTCATACTCTGAATCCGTTATCTGTTGAATTGATTTACTTAGAAATAATGAAACACTTTTTTTTTAACTAATGATCGCTCTTTAATTAAACCTGATTACTTTCTCAGTGTTTCTCTTGTTCTTGAAGCGGCAAATTAAAATTACAGGCAAATATTGATTCAACAACATGTCTTTTAAGGTATGAAACTGTCTTGCAATGTAACAAAATATATATGTACAAGGTAAAGCATCACTTCGCTGGCTCTGTGAATTATATTGTGTAATCTGAGGAAACACCCTGAAACCTGAACTGTTTCCATAGCAATATGAACCTGAAGACATCATTTGCAGTAGCGACTGAAAGGCAAATACTTACATTTATGTGGCTACTTTTGAATCTTTTGGTATATCAGAGTATGCATCATAACCAATTCACTATTTTGTAGGAGAGTTGCCATTGTACATAAACAATGTTTAAAAACTTTGCACAATGCATGTCACAAAAAGTAGCATAATTAATATTGTGAATGACCTCATCAAATTTATCCAATCTGTCTTTTATAGTCAGTAGCATTGAGCATCCCAATTCCCAATATTTAGCACTTGAAAGCAGCAAAATAATAGCTGAGAAGATGTAAATAAAAACACACAAAGGCTAGGCTAAATCTGTAAAGAGGAAAATGTGAAATTGCACTAGAGAATAATGTCTGATCGTATTTTTCAGAAGTTATGCTGAGATACTTTAATAGCAGCAGGTTCTCTGTTCAGATTGTCATGCAGATATTTTACATATCACCTAAATAATATTATTACATTGAAAGTCAGGCTAACCCACGTGCAGTTTCCCAGTTCCATTGAAGCGTAATAAGTCCAAAGAGTTCATGAACTTTTTTGTCACTAAGATTGAGACTATTTGGTCTGCTACCTCCTTCCCTCCCCCTAGCCCATTGGGCCTAATATTCGTTCCAGCTCCAATCCCAAATGTATATTGTTCTTTAGTTTGCCCCCTACCTCTCTTCAAGCCTCCTTCAAAATTATAATTTTTAACCTTCTGCTTCCTTGACTTCATTGACAATAAACCACTGATACTTACATTAGTTGGTATGGTTCTCTTTCCCCAGGGGCCATCTCCTTCTCCTTCAATTATGCCATTCAGCATTTCTTTTTTCAAAAATAGCAACTCTGAATCCACTTACCTTTGCAATCTACCACCCCGTCACCAAACTCCCCTTCCTCTGCAAAACCACTGAAAGTGTAGCCTTCCTCTCCCCCCAAATTAATGACCATCGTAACTGAATTGATTCTTTGAAACCCTCCAGTCAGGTAACTGCCCACCTCAAAGTTCCAAACAGTTCTGATTGAAGTCACTAGTGACATTCAGTGTGACTGTGATAAAGATATATATCCTTTCTTATCCTTCTCAACCTGTCTGCATTCTAGACATAGTTGACCACACCATCTTTCTCAAACACCTGTCTATCTGCCACTTGATGGAATTACTCTTGCCTGGTTCCAAGCTTATCTGTTGAATTGTAGCCATAGAATCAACAATGATGGATTTTCTTCTCACACCCTGCACCATTCCCTCTGGTGTTTTCCATAGATTTCTTCATCGTTTCTGTTTTTCATCTACATGCTGCCTCAACAATATCAACCAAAATCATCGTATCAACCTCCAAAAGAACACCAAGAGCACCCAGTTTTCCTTGACCATTCACTTCACTTGACCTCTCCATTGTCTGACTATTTGTCTAATAAAGCAGAATGATGAGCAGAATTTTCTTCCAACTAAACACAGGGAAGAGAGATGCTGCTATCTTCAGTCACTACAACAATATTTGTTCTGTGAACACAGACTCCATTCCTCTTCCAGACAACTGTCTGAAACTGAGCCAGAATATTCATACTTGACCCCAAGTTGAAACTGAGCCAGAATATTCATACTTGACCCCAAGTTGAGTTTCAGACTCAAGTTTGTTTCATCACAAAGAATATCAGTTTCCATTTCTGGATTGTTGCCTGAATATAGTCCTACCTCAATTCACTTTGTTGAAATTCTCACCCATACCTTTTGTAAGCAGATTTGTTTCTACTGTACTCTTTCATGTTCCACTCACACTATGTCCCATTTTGCCTATATTTGATGAGATACACTGGCTCCTTGTTAAAAGACATCTTGATTCTAAAATTCTCATTCCTGTTCTCGAATCCTTCCATAGTCTCACTTTCCTTAACTCATCACGGTATTTGTATTTCTCTCAGTCTGTCCTTTTAAGCTTCTGAATTTAAATTGCACTTTTATTGGTGGATATACCTTCAGCTGCTAAGATCCTAAACTCTAGAACTTCCCTTCTGAAATTCCACTGTCTTGCTCTCATGCCACCTTAAAAGCACGGCATAAAGCTTACCTCTTTGATGAAACAGTTGACCATCTTCCCTCAATATCACCCACATAGTTCAGTGCAAATTCCTTATTACATAATGCTCCTGTGAAGTCATTTGGTGTGTTGGAGGTGGTATACAGGTGGAAGTTGTGTTTTTTGCTTTTCTTATATGAAGACAATATGAACCTCCCTCCATTAGTGCATCGATTCCAGGCCCAGTCAGGTGATTTTACTTCTGAGAAAAAAGAAAAAATATTGAATAAAATGATTGCATTTTCCCTATATCATGTTCTTTATTCTTTTAGTTGGCATGGTAAAATGAAGATGATTTGGAATATATGTAATTGTTTTGTTTTTAAAAATGCAACACCATCTCCAGTTAAGTGCAGCAGCTAGCTGAATTGCATCAGTATTTTGAAGGTCTTTTTATGTTGAACTGCATACTGCTAATGATGATTTAGAAAATATCAATGCAATTACACTACAGTTCTCCAGTTACCATGGCAATAAGCCAAGTAACTTGGTTTATTTTCATCATTTCAGAATGAAAGGTGCACAATTGCAAAAACTTAATTCAGTTTACAGAGCAATATTTTGTTCAGGAATGGAGTCAATTCTATTAAAATAAAAGGAAAGTGTGTTTATTTTGCACTGTAGATCTTTGGTGCCCCATCGATAGCAGTTGTAAATTTTACCCCTAATATCACGAAAATTATGGGTCAAAAATCTTATAACTTCACATCCTCTTTACTGTCGATAGTAATTAGGAAAAAGTTAGGAATAGTGCCTGCCAGAAATGTGGGTGAATCCTATAAAGCTTTGCTCAATAATATAACTTCAAAACCTAATAAAGTACATGCTTTAAGCAGAATAAATGCTCATTCTAGTGTCAAAATCAGACTTGCTCATAGCAAGAATTAAAACCTTGTTGACCACTTCATTGTAATAAGCTACAATGTGGCAAATGGTAGAGCACAGAGATTAAATGTAGCCTTTCATTGGACAAACATAATACTCTAAATATTGAATCATTATATATGCATTATAATAGAATGGTTTGAGACTTTCACAAGCCATGATGATTCATTTTTGGTTGACTGACCTGTACCATAGTCCAGGTTTATGTTATTGCTATGTACTATAAACATAGCCTATTGATTGTGAATCTGTAATGAAGGAAATGAGGATGGGCAAGTGAGAGAAGTGTCCTGAGTTCAATGAAAGTGGTGACAAAGTTGGATAGGATAGTGAAGAAGGCATTTGGGACGCTCACCTTCATAAGCCAAGACCTTGAGTGTAAGAGTTGGGACATCATGTTGCAGCTGTACAAAACGTTAGTTCAACTGCATTTGGAATATTCTATATAGTTATAGTTGCACACTACAGGAAAGATGTGGTACCAATGGAAAGAGAGAAAGAGAGAGAGAGAGAGAGAGTGCAGAGGAGATTCACCAGGATGTTGCCAGGAATGGAGGACTGTAGTTATGAGGAGAGATTGGATAGGTTATTCGCACTGAAATGTAGGAGGCTGAGGGGTGACCTTGCAGAGATTTACAAAATTATCAGGGTCATAGATAGAATAAGTAGTCCCTTTCTCAGAGCAGGGGAGACTTGAGTTAGAGGGCACAGTTCTATGGCAAGAAGAGAGACATTTAAAGGGGATCTGAGGAGTAGGTTTTTCACACAGAGGGTGGTGAATATCTGAGCAGCCAGAGGAGGTGCTAGAGGCAGATACAAATACAACATTTAAAGGGCATTTGAACAGATATTTAGATAGGAAAGGCATAAATGGATACAGGCCTAATAGAAGTAAAGGAGATTATTCTAGATAAGCATCACAATGGTCATAGATGAGATCAACTGAAAGGGCCCGTTTCTGTGCTGTGTGATTCTAGTTACCATATTACATTATTGTAAATATTAATACTGCCCTTAATTCTATCACGTATGTCACCACTTCATGTTTGTAATTTAGTATTCTTTGTAACTGCATTGCAATAAATCACTTTTGAGCAACTTATGCAATTTATTCAAATTGTTTTTGTACCTTCTTTTGACGATTACAATAAAAATGTTACTATTGCGGTTTTAATACTTTTCATTTCAGTAAATTGATGTATAAAAAGTTTTACACCTTTTTAGGCTTTACTCGATGGTAATTTAAGATAAGAACAAAAGCGGAAGTAGATTACAGTGAATAATTCCACTAAAGAGCACACTCAGTGTTCATAAATTGATCAGTGGGTGCACTTTCGCAGTGAAGCTGATAGTTAAATTAACTGAGAAGCTGATGGTTAAATTTAACCTCTGACTTTCTGTGCGGAACCCATTATTCAACTATATGAATTAGATACCTTACTTACAATATGCACTGCTGATTTTCCCCAAAATTAACATGCAATTATTTCATCTTGTCATGCTATTTCTGCAGTACTTTTATGTCACAGTTAAATTATATCTATTCAATTAGCTACTTACCTCTGAGTCCTTCCAGTTTCTGCCTGAGGGCTATTCATTGTCAGCCTTTTAATTGTCTGTGCCAAATTCCTGTTAGGAATGAATAATGTCTGTCGCTTCATAAAGCAATTTTAAAAAAACATAAAACTTAAGCGTTACTCCTGGGCTAAAGAAATTCAAAGTGAGAACATGGATTTTCAGACTGCAGGAACTTGATGGGGGGAAGAAGGTCTGCTCTCAGTGCCCATCCCCCCTCGTTTGAAGGGCACATGTTCACCTACCACGACTCCATCAGGATCCCATTCTTAGTGCAATTTTCTAACCTAACTCTGTCATTGGTAAATTGGGAAATTAATTGGTAAATTGCTTTATTATTGTCACATTGGTATTAGTATTGGTTTATTATTGTCCCTTGTAGTGAGATACAGTGAAAAGCTTGTCTTACAAACCGATCAAACAGATCAATTCATTGCACAGTGCAGTTACATTGAGTCAGTACAAAGTGCATTGATGTAGTACAGGTAAAAATAGTAACAGTACAGAGTGAAGTGTCACAGCTTCAGAGAAAGTGCAGTGCAATAAGGTGCGAGGTCACAACAAGGTAGATCGTGAGGTCATAGTCCATCCATTGTTTAAAGGAACCGTTCAATAGTCTTATCACAGTGGAGTAGAAGCTGTCCTTAAGTCTGGTGGTACGTGCCCTCAGGCTCCTGTCTCTTCTACCCATTGGAAGAGGAGAGAAGAGAGAATGTCCCAGTTGGGTGGGGTCTTTGATTATGCTGGCTGCTACACCAAGACAACGAGAGGTAAAGACAGAGTCCAAGGAGGGGAGGCTGGTGTCCGTGATGCGCTGGGCTATGTCCACAACTCTCTGCAGTTTCTTGCGGTCCTAGGCAGAGCAGTTGCCGTACCAAGCCATGGTACACCCAGATAGGATGCTTTCTGTGGTGCTTCTGTAAAAGTTGGTGAGAGTCAAAGGGGACAAACCAAATTTCTTTAGCCTCCTGAGGAAGTAGAGGCGCTGGTGGCCATGGCATCTATGTGATTTGACCAGGACAGGCTGTTGGTGATGTTCACTCCCAGGAACTTGAAGCTCTCAACCCTCTCAACCTCAGCACCATTGATGTAGACAGGTGCATGTACACCGCCCCCTTTCCTGAAGTCAATGACCAGCTCTTTTGTTTTGTTGACATTGAGGGCAAGGTTGTTGTCATGACACCATTCCACTAAGCTCTTTATCTCCTTCCTGTACTCCGACTCATCGCTGTTTGAGATACGGCCTACAATGGTGGTATCATCTACAAACTTGTAGATGGAGTTAGAGCAGAATCTGGCCACACAGTCATGAGTGTATAGGGAGTAGAGTAGAGGGCTGAGGACGCAGCCTTGTGGGGCACCCGTGTTGAGAATAATCGTGCTGAAGGTATTGCTGCCTATCCTCACTGATTGCAGTCTGTTTGTTAGAAAGTCAAGGATCCAGTTACAGAATGAGATGTTGAGTCCTAGGTCTTGGAGTTTTGTGACAAGCTTGCTTGGGATTATTGTATTGAAGGCAGAGCTGTAGTCAATAAACAATAGCCTAACGTAGGTATCTTTACTGTCCAGATACTCCAGAGTTGAGTGTAGGGCCAGGGAGATGGCATCTGCTGTAGACCTATTTCGGCGAACGGCAAATTGCAATGGGTCCAGGTTGTCTGGTAGGCTGGAGTTGATGCGAGCCATGACCAACCCCTCAAAGCACTTCATGATGGTGGATGTCAGAGCCACTGGTCGGTAGTCATTGAGGCATGTTACCTTGCTTTTCTTTGGTACCGGGATGATAGTGGTCTTCTTAAAACAGGAGGGAACCTGAGATTGAAGCAGGGAGAGTTTGAATATGTCCGCAAATACTTCTGCCAGCTGATCAGCACAAGATCTGAGCACACGGCCAGGGACAACATCTGGGCGAGGTGCTTTCCTCATGTTCACTCTCTGGAAGACTGATCTTACGTCCTCTACTGTGATGACAAAGTTCAGCTGTGTTGGTGGCTGCCAGGGTGGATGGTGACAATCCACTTCCCTTTTGTCCAAAATGCGCATAGAATGCGTTAAGTTCATCAGGAAGGGATGCACTGTTGTTAGCTATGCAGCCTGACTTCGTCTTGTAGCCTGTTATGGCACGTAAGCCCTGCCATAACTGACTGCTGGTCAGGGACTCTATTTTGAGTCAGTATCCCTGATGGCTTTCCGAAGGTCATATCTCGATTTCTTGTACAGATCAGGATCCCCAGCTTTGTGTGCAGCAGTCGTCTCCTTCAGTAGGGAGTGGATCTCCTGGTTCATCCATGGTTTCCTGTTTGGGAACACCTGGATTGCCTTCTTTGGTACACAGTCCTTCACACACTTGCTGATAAAGTCTGTAATGGTGTGGCATACTCATCAAGGCTGGCAGCTGAGTCTTTGAACATGGACCAGTCCACTGTCTCAAAGCAGTCACGCTGGAGCTCATCTGCTTCCTCAGACCAGCACTGCACGACTCTCCATACCGGATCCTCCCGTTTCAGTTTCTGTTTGTATGCAGGGAGGAGCACAGCCTGGTGGTCTGATTTCCCAAAGTGAGGACGAGGGGTGGCTTAGAAGGCACCTTTGATGGTTGTATAGCAGTGGTCAAGGGTGTTGGCGCCCCTGGTGGAGCAGGAGATGTGCTGATAGTATTTTGGTAACACACTCTTGAGGTTGGCCTGATTGAAGTCCCCTGCAATGATGAAGAGGGCCTCAGGGTATCCTGTCTCAAGGTTGTTGACCACAGAGTTTAGCTCATTAAGTGCAGGCTTCATGTCTGTCTGGGGTGGGATGTAGACTGCCATCAGGATAGCTGAAGCGAACTCCCTTGGCACATAGAATGGTCGACACTTCACCATTAGATATTCCAGGCTGGGTGAGCAGGAGCTCACCAGGACCATCACGTCCAAGCATCACAAGTTGTTGATTAAGAAGCAGACCCCTCCGCCTTTAACTTTGCCTGAGGACGCTGTACCGTCCATTCAATGGAATGAGAAGCCCTCCGGTTGAATAGCACAGTCAGGTGGGGCAGGTGTGAGCCACGGTTCAGTGAGACATAGTAGACAACAGTCCCTCAGTTCTCTTTGGTAGGTCAATCTTGCCCTTAGTTCATCAACTTTGTTCTCAATGGACTGGACGTTAGCTAGTAGTATGCTGGGGAGGGGGATCTTGTAACCACGTTGTTTCAGCCTTGCCTGCAGCCCAGCCCTCTTGCCACGTTTCCGAGATACGCGGTGGCGACTCTTCGTTCTTGATGTGGAGCCACCAGGTGAGTTATTGTTTAGGGTCAGATTTGTAAGACCTGGAGTGGATTCTGCTGTCGTGTAACTAGGCTCTTTATCTCCTTCCTGTACTTTGAACTTCCTGGTACTAAAACCAGCACTTTAAAAACTATACAGATTTATGTTTAAAAATTATTTGTATCTTGTGGTATTGCTCTTGGAAATCCAGACTTTTTTTTTATTTTCATGCTCCCAAACAAAATGATGGCAATGCATTTCCAATGGGGAACAGCAGCTGCTGCTGTGGTAGTAACATGGAGGTTCAAAGATAATGGATTTAACTGAAATCTCAATTTACAACAAAATCTGTTTAATGACTCTTAGAAAATTAAATTCACAAACACCAACACAGACTATATGCATTACAGCTTACTGACATGCACCACAGGATAGCAATAAGCACTGCAGCAAAAGTAAGTAGCTACCAGTGAATCAAAGTAATGAATAGAGCCATAGAAACCATCAAATTAATAAATTATCTTCCTCAGTGGGTAGCATCAGTTAACAAATTAATACCAGCAGCATGCATAAATACATTAAATAGGAAAGAGGGTAGCAGTAAATTCCTAAATTTATCCAGCATTGAAAAGAACAAGAAATTAATAAATCAATGCAACTGTGGGGACACCAGCAAATTCATAAGGGACGAGGCAACAATTCAAAAAACAATGCAGCTGAAGGCAACAGAGCATCAATAAATTCCTAAGGGACAATTTTAACTCCACTGACTTGTTGGTAATGTGTCAGCTGGGTGATTAACATCACCACAGAGCACTTACCACTTCATTGCTCATGTGTTCTTTCTGGTTACTATCTTTAATGCACTGTTTTCAGTTGGCTGAGGCAACAGCCAAGGATGAACAGGAGCATTAGGAATGAATGGAAGTCATCACTTAAGATGAAGTCTTTGACCAGTGCCCTCCCTGGTAGTAAGTAATAGGGGACTGGCCTATCTGAATTAGTGAGGAATTATTTAAACGGTCTTTCACCCAAAGATAAATGGACTAAATGTACTTGTGCAGTTTGAAATTCCATGAAACTTCTCAGCTTGAAGCTTGGCTCTGCTTTTTGTAATCTGCCGGGGCAAAGCTGACCGACATCCTGAATATCTTCAGACCAACTTGTTTCTCCGTGTTGGAGCCGAGAAACTGCCTGCCAATCATTTGAGTGTCCAGCAAAACTGCAAAGGCCTACAACACAACACACTGTGAGAGCTTTCCAAAAGATGGCCAAATATTCTTGATGCTATTTGGAATATTGATCTTGTGCAGTTATTTGTGAGCTAATGAGCCAGCCAGGCAAGATGCAAAGACACAGAAATGATGGCCCCTGTGATCTTTAAAGACACCAATGTTCTGCAGTTGCATTTTTGTCTCAGCGCAAACCTGTCATGAGCTCATTAATGAAGCAAAGTCTTATAAGCCATTTCTTAGAAGTCATGTACTCTTAACGACTTCACTGGATAGTACCTTTCATCCTCCTCCTTCTCCTCCTCCTCAATCTTCTGACAGGTTATGTTGCTCTGTGTGTCTTCTCCTCATTGTCCCCAGACAGTTGCTTTGCCTTCTGCTAAGCCAGTCAATATATACTACAAAACTGCTCTGATGTCTGAAAGAAATACTAACCCCAATGAACACCAAATAGCACTCCATAAATAACTATCATTACAACTATGAACAGTCGAATAGCACAAGTGTGGTTGTCCTTCCTGCTGCTAAAAGCTGGGTCCTCCATGTGAGTCAAACATTAAGCATTGGCTGCATTATTAAGGTCCATTTTCATAGCAAGATCATCAAATCAGCATTGCATGGTAATTATTGTTACAGTCTGCCTAGTTTGCATGCTTCCAGTTGGTATGAGTGTCACTTGTGCCATTGTGTTTCCCTATATGCTGGTAGTATGAATCATGCTACAAATGTGAGCACATGCACTGCACATTGAAAAATTGATACTTATAACATCTAAACAATCGGTGAAACTTGGCCAATGCCTTACGTACTATCACGCTATTGGCCACAATATTATTGGAATCATATTGACCCTGTATTGTTGATATATATTCTTTCTAAATGTTTGATTATGTTCTATTATTGAGGATACATATTATCTTGTTCCTTACTCTGCAACCTGAGCTGAGGAACAATACAATAGTTGTCTTTTTTATAGAATTTTGAAATTATTTATATGCCAGGGAAATAATTAATATAAAAAGAAAACACTTTTTATTTATCATGAAAAATGCATAATCTATTGGTTAATTCCTATTGTAGGCCTTCTTAAATTATGTAAGCTGTCCATTGAACAAGCAGCATGAACAATGTGTAAAAGTCTGATTAGATATTATGCTACTCAATCATATTGATGACTGAGAAAATATCTGAAAATTGCTGTTTTAATAGTAACGGCAAAATGCATTTCAGTAATACAAATATGTTTGAATAAATTACAACAAACATGTGTTATTCACTTGGACAATAATTGGCAGCCACATTTGCTGTTGAGATGATCTGTGCTTAAATTCCTCTGAGTCCATATTGAAAAAAAATGAGACACAGAAGACTGCTGATGCTGGAACCTGGAGCAAAAAGCAAACTGCTAGAGGAACTCAGCAGGTCAAGCAGCATTTGTGAAGGGGAAAAGAAATTGTCAATGTTTCGGGACAAGACCCTGCATTAGTTCTGTTGCTGTGTCTCAACCTGACCCGAAATGTCAACATTTCCTCCCACAACCCCCCCCACCACAGATGGGTCTCGATCCACTGAGCTCCCCCAACAGTTTCTTTGCTGTTTTTGAATAAAAAGGTTAACCCATTTTGCAACATGTAACTTTACAACAATGCTTACAGGAATAGATGATGAAAATAAGATGTAAGAATCCATGGAGATTTACATTGGAACAGAAACAAACCTGATTTCAATTAAAACATTAGCCTGGTCTTGCATCTTGGTTGCACATGGTGGTTTTCATTTGTGGAACTGACCATCCATTTAAAATCCACCAACTTTTGAAACTTAGTTTTCTGCTGATTATTGGGAAATTTAAAAACTTATTTTCCAGCCATGTTAGCCATTTCAAAGTGGATTTTTTTTGAAAATGACAGCAGTATTATTAATTCTTGTCAGTCTGTGTCTGACTTATGCACTAATTTGAACCCCAATTCCTCGGCCCTAGATTCCTATTTTCTATAAATTGGCTCTTAAATCTTTTTATAGGCTTCAGCTTCTTCAATCAATTCCCACGCTAACATCTAAAGGAGTTTTATAGTTGGGACTTGTTCAGTCCTGCCCATATCACTCCACTCTATCACTCAAGGCCCTGCTACCAATCAGGATATTAATTCTTGGCTCCAGGACTGTCTCAGGAAAGAAGTCAATCTTTCACATTTTATTAGGATTAGTCCAGGGAATGGGGTCATGTCAGTAAAATCTGGGCTAGTCTGCCCTCCCATGCCACCTTTCCATCTCCTGCAATCACTGCTCCACACTCCATCCCGTCTTCATATCACTATACTATTATACTATTATAACACTCAGATCCCCACACATCCCTTTTTACATGCCAGTTATTCATGGCAACTATTTGCCTCATCCTTAGATGACAGTTACTCCCTTCATGCAGAAAATCGCACACGATTTGAGACAAGAGGTTGCCACCAGAGAAGGTGAGTCTGCCTGCACACTTTCTTCTCTAAAAGCATCTAGGACATAGTGGGTAACTGGAGCAAGTTCAGCAAGGAACTGTATGTGATACTTCTAACATTTTTTCTTCTTTCTCTCATCTTCCTATTATCTTATCCAATACGATAAATTGAGTTGTTCAATAAATTTGTTCTACCCCACTGTGATAAGACTATTGAACGGTTCCCTTATACGATGAAATGGACTATGACCTCACGATCTACCTTGTTGTGATCTTGCACCTTATTGCACTGCACTTTCTCTGTAGCTGTGACACTTTACTCTGTACTGTTATTGTTTTTACCTGTACTACATCAATGCACTCTGTACTAACCCAATGTAACTGCATTGTGAAATGAATTGACCTGTATGATCGGTATGCAAGACCTTGGTACAAGTGATAATAATAAACCAATACCAATTAAGTTCTCGATTTAGTATTGGCATTTTGCAAGACCCGTAAGGCTAGATTGAAGGAAGGCAGTTGATCAACTACAGGTGTGTTCATGTCAAGTGTCCTTCATTAAGCCACTCCCAGATCTTTGACACTGAGGGGCATTGGAAGCTGACACCACTCCAGCTCTTCACCATTTTCATGTTGCACCTGCTCCTGCTGCACTTGCTGTTGCCCAGATGGTGGCAAGTTCCATCCCACATAAAGGACAACAGATAACAGCAAACCTGGATACCATGGCCTGGACTACAAAGATACTACCAAATCGTCAAGATAGCAGAAGTGTTTCTTGACTTTAACAGTTACCTCTTCAGTGAATTCCTTGTGGCAACATGTGTCTGCAGCTATGCTAGATTTCCTGATAGGAGTCATCAATGAAGTTTCAGTGGGATAGCTCATGCCCCTTATTATCAGCCTGCAATCCAAGAGCCTGGGTGAAACAATGCAGAACAGAGGAATAGTGAAGGATTCCTGAATCGTGGTAACTGCAAGGAAACCAGGCCTAAATCAGTATAGTTCACTGTTAGTCCTTACAAGCCATTTGGACACTAAGGGACTGGAATCCCTTTCATTTGACCCAGCTTAATGATGCAGAGTATGTATGGCAATGTAAGTGCAATCTATGGCACATTGGAACATTTATTGTATGTGAAACTACCATGCCTCATTCTACTTCACTCTGGCCCTTGTAAATAGTATTCCCCTCCCTGATAATTCTGCAATTCCCTTGTCCTAATAGGAATAAGAGGGCACAAAATTAAAGGCCTTCAAAGGTCAGGAATTAGTGCAGATAATCTAGTTTATGCCCCGTTATGAAGATTGAGTAAATTGACGTAGCAGGAGAAATAGCTCAGTTAAATAGAGGCAGCTGTGCTGGAGACATTGCCCTTTGAAAAGTTCATGAGGATCTGCTGCAGGTATATTTCCTTGTGCATTGCTATCTCCAGCAAGCTGTGTCTCCCTGACATATCTTCCTTGCTCCCCCTCATCTTCCTCTGTTCTCAATTGTTCCTCCTCCTCCTCATCCTCCAGTCTCATTGCCTGGTACAAGGGCAGTCAGAAAAAAAAACCTGCAATGATGAATAGCATCGACAATGTCAGATTTTCAGCAGTCAGATTCAAGGTCACACAATCAAAAAAAAAGGACAAATCACCCAGGGTTTCACTCTTTACACAAATCAGCAGGGGATTTGAAAGCAGTGGATGACTCTTTTACTTACTGCTGCAAGAAGGGATCTTTCCGCTCTTCAGGGACCACAAGTTGATGGATAAGTTTATTACATGGTAAGTCACTGTTCAGGCTGACTGATATTAGAAAATGGCCCTACAACATTCCAATTTGAATATTTCATTCACCATTTCACACCATATTGGTATATGTCCTAGACTTCAATGAAGTACCCTATTGAAATATTATAGACAATACAATGTAAGGAAAGAGTATGGATGCCCACAGCACAGGATACATGGGCCTCTATTTTGCCCATGATGAGTGGGCATTGGCCACTGAATTTCTGGGAAACAATTACTTTGGTAAAGCTGGATAGAATTCAGGTGATATTTTCAAACAGCCGTAAAGTTTTGAGCATTCTTTTTTTACAGATCTGTAATGTTCATTTGTCAGGCTAAATTGAATATAAAGATTCCAGCTTTAAAAACCATAGAGCTGAATTTGATAAGTTTGGCAAGTCTGACAAGAATGTGGTTATTTATAGAAAGTGTGGAATACAAATATACCTACAGCTTATTATTTTGCTTCCAGTGTTATATTAAGTATTCCTACTGGACTAAAATTGGAGGAACACGTTGAGAAATAAATACATTAATTTTTATTTGCTAAGCTTTTGCTAAAGTCATTAATTTAGACTTTTTGTAGCTTTCTTCATCTGGATACTCCAAGGCTAAGTCAGAAATGATCAGACATAGGGTAAGTGAGTTAATTGAATATTATATATATTACCACAGCAATAGAAGTGCATCCATATTATTACATACCGCTATAATATATTGTATTAGAAAATCTGAACATTTCCATGTCTATGTTATACAGTTACTAGGGATTACTTTTTTATTATTTGGTCTACTATAAATTAAACCTACAATTATTTGTTTTATTTATCATGATTCTTATACTGTGCCATGTTAATGTATTAATATTATCTTCCTCATGCATTATTTTTAACAGAATTCAATTATATTACATTATCTCTACATTGTACTTTTTTTTAATAAGCATACATTGCTACTTTCTACCAGTTCAAATTCTATTACTGAATGACAGTATTTGGCGTTTACGTGTTTTAGCACCAGCACAAACTTTGAAAAATGTCTCCCTCAAACCCTCAAACTGTGTGCTTATCTAGCTTTAAATGAGTTCCATAAATAGCATAACTCGTATTTTTAAAACATGACATTTAATACCTAAAGGAATGAGGTTCCACACTTGTAATATTTCATTTTCAGTGCTAATGAGGTTGATTGGCTATCATCATTAGGTTAAAATAATCAATTTTAACCTTGTGTGGTAAATTTAATACATAGCTATCCAGATAACTTCACTTTATTCAATACACATCAACGGCAGGGCAGACAGCAAGATGCTGTTTTTACAAAACTAATGATAGAGCAATGCAAAGTGGATGATAACTACTGGATATTTGAGTGTAATTTCATATCATCCTTTGTTTGAATTTTCTGTACCATTATTTTACAGAAAATTCTGTATCCATATATTTAAAGTCAGCAAAACCAGTAAATAATCTGCCAGATTTTACCGTAAAAAATAATTATATCAATGCTTACTTTTATCAGGGTAAAAATGGAACACCAGCTTCAAGCAGGCACACTTCTGCAGTTGACGTGGAAACTAGAAATTTATTGCCCAAGATATCTTGGTCCTCCAAAAACTCTGTGATAATGGGACCTTGTTGACAGCCTCACAAATGAAATGCATTGCATGGTGTGATGTTGCTCTGGTTATCTCAAATATGTCCATCAAACTCCTCAGGAAAAAAAAGTTAAGGCTCTGCAATTCCAATAGAATTACCTTTTTAAAAGTGTAGTAGGTCTTTATCACTATACGACCTTTCTGGAATTGACAAATGGTTTTATGTTGTATGGGGTCTAATTTCTTCAGACACTCTGGGGAAGTTGCTTTGTTTTTATAATAGTTGACTAAAAGAATTGAAGTGGGACATCTGGACCAGGAGAAGTAACATGATGGATTAACTTGCATGTAAAAACACATAGTAAGTCAAAGGTGTACTTCTGCCCCCTTAAAGTTAGATCTGATTTGTGTAGTTGGGCTATCAGACTCAGCAGTAAAAATATGGAACAACCAACTGGAATGTTCATGTGAAGATAATCTCATTTTTATCAGAGGTCATAGGATTATGCAAATCTTTATAGTTATGTCCACAGCCATTGTGAGCCTGGGTCATCACAAAGTCATGTAGGACAACACAGATGAAGATATATTGCAAAGATTTAATTGAAATAGTCAACAATGTAGCCACGTTATCTCAGAACATGCAGGCTTGGAATTGCTAAGGTAGACTGAGCAGGAGTTATTAACACAAACTACCGAAAGAGGAACGTAAGTTAAAATGACCATCCTGTCCTGAGATAGATAACCCTTGAGTGAAGATAAATGAAGTCACAGGCTTATCTCCAAGACAATTAGTGACTGCAGAAATGCAGGGAGAGGTGAAAGGTTTTTTTGAACACAAAAGGTCAATAGATGGAATGTGACATGGAATAATAGATCTGGATATTTGCTGGGTGCTCTGGAAAATGTGGATAGTCACAAAAGCTGAGGTCACTCAATACTGACCAGAGGCAAAGCTTTCCATGGCAGACAATGATCACACAGGGAAAGTGAGGCTAATCATGCAAATTTTTGCTTCAGATTGGTTATGTGATGATAACTGAACATCTGTCCTTTGATGGCATTGTTGTACTTCATTTCCAATATGTGTATAAAAATACCATGCTTTGTACAATGAGCAAGAGTGGACTGCACCCTCAAAATGAATTGGCCATGTCTCTCCTCTACAATAATATTGCTTTGTCTGACCTGAGAATGGACTTGTATGTGCAATTTTTTCTTTGTTTGCTCCACAAATGGAACTTCCAGTGCAAAAACCCAGAGAAAGTCGATGGACAATGTGAATGCTGATCGACCAATGCTCTTCATCATACAAACTTGCCCAATTGCTCTTTTTGCTAATCTACAGAGCTATTGAATTTTGTATTATGAGTAATGTAAAACTCTTGCCAGTTATATTTTCTTGCAGGATTTGTTTTCCTGATTTTCTTTCCTATTATTCTTCTAAGATCCTCATTGTTGTTGAAAAGAAAAGAAACGTCTTCTTGACTACATTGTGTTAATTCGGAAGTTTTATATTAGGTAATGAGTGAAGTTACATTAGGTAATGAATTATAATTAGAATGAAGGACTTCTCTATCAGTCTTTATTTTGTGATAAACAAGGTCTCATTTAGGACCTATGTGTATAACTTGTTGTGATTCTATTGTTATTATCAATACACTCTGGTGGATTATTGCACAAACAAAAATGGTTCCTTACACAGAGATCCACATGGTTTCAAACCTCGATTCCTATAGTGGAACAAGACAAGTTTAACAGTTGGGACCAGGATCCAGATTAAACTTTGTTGAACACTGCAAATGTGGTTTCAGTTTGGAGGAGCTGGATTAAAGGATTGAAGGATTAATTTTCTAAATACTGATGAAATCATGAATTGGAAGCATGGGAAAACAAAGCAAAAGTTGTGCATGTTGGAAATCTGAATAAAAACTGAGAATGCTGGAAACATTAAGCACTTGTGGAGAGAGAAACAGTGCTAACATATCAGGTCAATAACCTTACATCAGAAGTTCATCAAGCTGAAATGTTAATAGTTTCTCTCTCCATACATGCCATCTGATCTGCTGGGTATTTCCAGCATCCTTTTTTTTAACAAGTCACATAGTATTAAATTGAGACATAACAACTTGGGCGGCACGGTAGTATGGCGGTTAGCATAACACTATTACAGCGCCAGCAATCAGGGTTCAATTCCCACCACTGTCTGTAAGGAGTTGGTACATTCTCCCCATTACTGCGTGGGTTTCCTCCGGGTGCTCCGGTTTCCTCCCACATTCCAAAGAGGTATGGGTATGTAGGTTAACATGGGTTTAATTGGGCGGTGTGGACTCGTTAAGCCGGAAGGGCCTGTTACAGTGCTGTATAAATAAAGTTTTTTAAAACTAATTGAGTGATTGCAAGGCTGCTCAAATGGAAGAAAGAAGTGGACACATTGGTCTCCTAGGAGGATGCATGGGTAAAGTCAGAACCCCTTTAACAAATCCCAAAACAGATCTCAACCCACCAAAGTGGCATGAGGGCCAATACAATTCAGGGGCCTTGTTCCAGTTTGACAATTTCTTTGCAAGTGTCTTAAATTATCCCGTGCTGTTTGACACCATTGTCCATGGCTCATGTCACCGTGAGTCTATGCACTGGGGACCTGAAATTAAAAATTCAGGAGTGTATTACCCGTATACTGAGAGTTGTGATTGGATTTTGAATAAAATTCTATCATGCAGCACACAAAATCATTGTACTATGTGTTATGACTTCAGGCCATAATTCATGATAAGTTTGGAACCCAAGACAAACAATGCAGATTTATTGATGAGTTTACAGTAAATAAATAAATGGAAAGTCTCACCTCACAGTGTACGAAGCACAAAATAACTGACAGTAAATGGAACAAACCTCCTTTGTGTGCACATGGCTTGTGGTTTCTAAAAAAAAGAAAAATACTTTCAAAATAGAAATGCACTTAACTGTTTAAAAAAGTCACGATTTTGTTCTTATCTGTTAAATGTTAAAATGACTGACTTTTGTCTTATGATCAACGGTCATTGCATTTGTGATTAACTCTCTGGCTGCAGCATTTCACTTGACATAAATACACAGAATGCACAAAATAAACTATTCCATCTGTCAAGCAATACTGGTGCTTTCCTGCACAAGAGCCATCTAATCTGTTTCCTCCCCAGACCCCTTTCTTTCTAACCAGGTTCTTCCCTTTTGAAGAACTTACAGAAAGCATCAACAACAATTCCTGACAGATAATTCCACATTATAATCAATTTTTTTTCTAACCATTTTTGTCACCCTAATCTGTTTTTAACTTTGTGTAGATTTTGATTGACTAAAATGATAGAGGGGAAATGTTGAAATATGGTGAGTCAGTTTGCCTTTTTGTTCTCCATTTTGTGAGCAAAACATATTTTTTAAAAATTTAACCGAGACCTTGTTTTTGAGTTATTGTGTGCAAACCTGATGCAAGACAGAGAAGGATGTGACACATTAAGAATAATAAATGTTGCAAAGGTGTGAGACCAGAACACAAAGTGTGATGAGCTTGCAAATCATCAGAGAGCAGGTGGCTGATTAAAACTGCCTCAGGTACAAAACATGCTTCCTTATTCTGCACAGAATTGTTGAAAATCCGGATAATTTCATAAGGAAACATATTGAACCAAAGAACATTCTTCAACAACCTTTAAACTGCAGAAATAAGATTTGAGATGATAAGGCCCCCAAAGCATCTTTTGCAAAAGTTACGTGACCAATGAAAAATAAGCACATACCCAGAGGCAGGATTACAGTGACTGATTCAGAAAAATACAGAGGAAACCCAAAACATTAGGCATTGATCTTAAGAAAAACATTGGCTCACCTAAATTGTTAAACCAAACCCGGGAGTGAAGAAACTGCCTAAAAGGGAGATGAGTGCAGATAATGTATAGGAGAACCCAGGAGATTGATCACCTTTTGATTCTAAATGGATTATTTTTATATATTAGACTGGATTTTACAGGTTTGGTTGCAATCATTTTGTCAACATCTGCGGTAAAAAGTGAGATTGTGTAGTGTGTTTCATTTTTACATTAAGCTGATGAACAAACTCTTTGGGTTTGTGACTAATTTTCTTACTGTACTCAGCAGATTGTTTTAACTGAGACTCAAAAAGTTAATGAAAAATTCTATATGAACACTTCGTTCTCTTTTCCCAAACAATAGAAAAAATCTTTAACTGCTCAATATTCTAACTTATTTAGCACTTCCTCATCTTGAAAACAACCATCGGGTTACTACATAAAAGTTTTAAATCTTCCTTGACCCTTCATCCCTGGAAATATTAAAAAAAACTTTCTCTCTTGCCTTTATATGTTTCTTAAAATTGGTGTACAAAGCTAAATAACGTATCAGCTATGACAAAACTAGGTTATAAGTTAAGAATTACCTACTTGCTTTGTTTTCAGGAACTGATTCCATTTTGTTAGTTGATATTGTTAAATGGCTCTGATTAGGTATGTCAATGTGTCCTTTAAATTCAATGTTATTAATTCTCTCCTCAGAAATGAATCCCAATGTTGCAAACAACTGTCCCATCTCTAATTCCCCTTTCTTCCCTGAAGCCCTTCAACATGTGCTTATCACCAAAACCAAAGTCATCTTTTCCAGAACTCCTTGCTTGATTTTCTCCAATCAGGTTTCCACCAATGCCACAGAATCAAAATGATTTTTGTCAAAATCATCACTAATTATGTCCTTTTGTGACTGTGACAAATATAATCTAAATATTACTATCCTTGTTTGTCTCAACTGTCTGCAACCTTTGACACAATCCATCATCCCATCCTCCTCCAAAGCATCACTACAGTTTGTTCAGCTAGGCTGATTCTAGGCAAAAGAAGCACATGCAATGACTTTATTTCCTGTGTCATTATCTCTGCTATCCCCAACAATCTATTCCTGGATTTCTTTCTGATGCTACTTCCTCTGTAACATTACCCAAAAAATAGATCTGTTTCTAGATGTATGCTGATTATGCAATTCTACCTCTCAATTTCTCTCAATCCCATCACTGTCTAATTTTCCAAATTGTATGATCAAGACCAAATAGGATAAGTAGAAATGCCCTCAGTCCCCACCACAATTCCATTCTCTCATACATACTTCCTCAAAATTAGCTTTGCATCACATATCCATGCTGTCACCTTCACTTTGGTAACGTTGCCCAACTTCACCCTTGCCTTTGCTTTTTGCTGCTGAAACATTCATGCATGCTTTTATCTCTCTGATTTGACTATTCCAATACCCTGTTGGGTGGCTGCACTCAATCTGCCCACCATGATTCTGAGGTAATCCTAAACTCTGGTGTCTGTGTCCAAACATGAATCCACTTATTTCACAGAGTAGTAATGCATTTTTTTAAAAATGTTTGGGCAAGGACATGACGTTAGTTAGGAATTAGTGTATTCCTGCTCCACTGTGTAACTTGATGCTGAATCCAGAGGCAGAGTTCAGAGCTGAGGTGCTGGGTGTACTTTGCATCCGAACCCACCATCTTTACGCCAACCATGGCAGGCTAATGTAATGTGATCTTATTCATTCTGGGTTGCAAAGATGAGATAAGTTGTTTTTTTCACTTGTGAAAATTGCTAAATCCACTTTAATGCTGTTGTGAAAGTCAAAAACTTTAAAATCTTTAAGTCAACTAACTTGTTGTGCAGCTATTAAGAATATTTTGATAGCAAATGAGCCATTTCATTACAAATTCAAGCATCCACTTTGTCATGTACTGTTAACACTAAGGAAGCTTGGCTCCCATATCTGTATTTGCAGATGAAAATGAAGTGAAACCAGACACCACCCCCATAGCAGATGTGCAGTGAAGGTAGCCAAGTCTTGTTATGGTTGGAAATGGAACCAATCAAAAGTAGCTACAGACAGTTAACAAGAAGTCTTATAAATTAAAGAGTTTTTGTCTGGATTATACTCTTGCTTACAATATTTTTGCCTTTGCAACCAATAACAGAGCAGAAAGAAGAACCCTAGAATGGTGCTGGTGATAAGGTTAGAAAAAACTGGGAGCTCAGATGGTATTGGTTGTTTGGAGAGAGAAGATAGTGACATGTGGGGTAAAGAATCAAAATGAGAGGAGCAGAGTTGGAGGATGGAAGATGATTGGCTGCTAAATTTGGTGGTATAGTTCTAAGGGAAAAATTAACCTAAGCAAATGAAATATTAAATAAATTTCATTTATCAAGAGGGTAATTCATATCCCTCCAAAAATTCAGCAAGGATTGGCGAAGTGTGGAAAAGTACGGGGGCAGTGACTAGAGTATACATAATCCTAAATCTGTTGCTTGGACAGGCCTTATGTGAAGACTTTGGAGTAAATTAATTTTCTAAAGTAATTTTCAAAAATGCTAGTGAACAGTTCTGAAAGTAATAATTTCCAAATGTCAACCAGCATAGTTCTTAATAAAACTGAGTTTACATTCCATTATTATAAAAAGGAAGTGTTAATACCATTTAAGTATTTTGGAAGCCACAGTTAAATAAAAGTGTTCTTCTGTGCTGGCATTTCTTCAACCAGATTATAAATAATTTGGCTTCAACACTTCCATTGCTATTCAGACATGCTGCCTGCTATGTATCAGGTGATTATCAAAGAACAATCCCTGGTTTGTTTGCAATCTTTTCACCCTCATAATCCCAGATTGGGTCTGAATCCTTTCTCATGGTCCCACTACATTATTGTCTTGCTCATTTCTAGTTACCTCTCACTCACACATGCTGCAGAAACTTCAAAATTCACCAGGAGAAACAAGAGAGATAAGTAACCAAGAAAAAATTTGCATACAAATAGGGAAAGGAAGCTATACAATACGGAGTGGAGTTTCCATGCCCAGCAAAATAACATAGACTTCACACCCCCACATGGCTTTAAATGATTTCCAATCTCAAAACAATTACCTTAATGACAAAACAGCTTATAGAAAAATACACAGTGGTTTTGTTGTTCACTTCTGCACTTAATCACTGTGATTTTGTAGCCATCTCGTTAAATTCAGTGTATTTATAGTACAGCAAGTACTTTGTACTAGTTTACTCCTAATATAAGGATTATTGTCGTGTTCTCCATGGTAACATGCTTGAAAGAGAAAACTAAATTCTCAGATATATACAGACTCTATGATTGTTTTGTTTCTTATGTGATTGACAGTTGCCTTTCAAATGAGAGTGCAGCTGTTTAAAATCAGAGGTGTCAGCCATGGCCCAGTTCGAAGCACTTTTGCCTCAGAGTCTGAAGACTGTGAGTTGAAGTACCTTGTCTAAAAAAGTGAGCACAGAAATCTAGCCTGAGATTCCAGAATATTACTGAAGGACTGCTGCACTGTTAGAAATAACTCATTCAGATAGAGAAAAGCAGGGGAGTTATCCTGGCCAACAGCAACCCTAAATCAGCACCATGATCACAAATTCTCTGCTATAATCACATTTCTGTGTGTGGGAGCTTGTTGTGTACAACTTGAGTATTGGATTTCCTACATTACACACACAAATGACTTCAAAAGTCAGTAAAGTGATTTGGAATGGCATGAAACTGGGAAGAACTCTACAAAAGTACATTTCACCTTTTGCAGGGTATCTATTCAATTGAGGATAATTGAAGAACCTAAAGAGATAAAATAGTTGAACAATTCTTGAGAAAAGTAGTTCTTGAAAGCATATAAAGTTGCTTAAAGTTCGGAAGAGATAAGTTGATTTTGATATTCTTGAATGATTGATAGCTTGTGCATTTAGAACCTATTCAAAAAGTTTAGATTAAATCTTCCATTTATAATAGTCTTTTTATTTTGTCTCGGTTAGATAAGGGGAAACCATAAACATGTCACTGTAAATTAATACAGTTACTTTCTCTTTCCTGTAATAGATTTTAATAACATATCGGTCTGCCATGAGATTACAAAGCTCTTGAAGACAAGGGAAATAAAACACTGTCCATAACAGGCAAACCACCAGCAACAATAGCTTCTCATCCATAGACAAGTTAAAAATCTACCTCAATACAACATAATGTTGTAATTCGAGAAAATGGGAATAAGGCAAACACCTCTAGAAAACTGTAGATGGAGTGTAATGATGAGAGAAAAAAGTATAGAAATAAAAGACAGAGGTAAGAAAGACACTCACACTCAAACACACCAAAACACATACTGAAAGAGAGAAATAAAGAGGGTGAGGAAAAGTTTGCCAGAATTTTGTTGTCACCACAGTTCCAACTGGTATCAGTCCTCAGCAGAATATTAAATGTAATTTAGTAAAGTAATGTCTTCATACTTCAAAGTCAAAAGATGGCTTCAGTGGGAAAGAGTAATTTCATGCTATAATGGTAGGAGATGATGCGAGGAAGGACTGAATCATCATGGCAGAGGAAAAGTAAGGTCAAAGACGTACATTTCTGAAAGGGATAATCAATGCTGATAGACTTTTTCCTCTTGTTGGAGGATTTAGACTTAGTGACATTTGGCTCAAAAATATGGGTTAGTGTCTTCAGACTGAGCTGATGAGGACTTTCTTTGTGAAAAAGTTGTAAATTTTTGGAATTTTTTACCACGGGATCTTTGGGTACAGAATCTTTGGATATATTTAAGCTGAAATCATTATCGCTCAGCAAACAACTAGTCAACTGGCTGCTATTCATGGGACCTTGGCGCATACAAATTGGCTTGTCACATCTTGCCTACAAAACAACATTGACTTCTCTTCAAAGATAATTAATTCGTTATAAATCACTTGGGATTGCATAGGGATATGAAGCACTTTCTTATAAATATGCAAGATTTTTGTCTGGCCATTGAAAATGGAGTCCCTTGTCATTAGTTTCATTTTTGAAGATGAACAAACTCTTAGTGAAGACTAAAGTTGTGTACAAACAGGTGAAGAAACTGTTCACCCTTGGCAAGCACAGCCGGAGCTGTTTGATCACTGTGATATTTTACCATGAGCAGATATTCACGACTGCCATACTAGTTAGTAACAAATAACTCAATTAGTTCTGCATTGCTGCTGTGTGAGGAAGATCAGGAATACCATATGGTATGCATAATTTAAAATATAAGGATTGAAAGCCATTTAGCATTTTTTAACAAAAAGTAAATTGAGGTGATAGTATCAAGCAATCTCCTGTAATAACTATCCTACACGCCTGAGTAAATAATGCATTAAAGAGTCACAGCGAAACAACCAGCCAGAAAGAGAATTATTCTAAAAAAAGATATTCAGAATAAGTCTCCCCAGAAAGTGTTTGTGTAAATCAAAGGTGATGTGAAATGAAAATTTGTATTTAATGAACTGTTCAATTTATCATTTTTTTAATGCTTCGTGCTGTATTATAACAGTGCGACTTGCACTGTGATTGAACAAGCAGAAACGATTAGATTTAGAGTTGCAGGCTTTCCTGCAAGTAAAGATACTAACATGGTCCCAATTTATATAAGTCATTGAGGAAATATAAATGGAAAATAACCAGAGCTGAATTTTTTTTGTAAAGTTATTTATCTGTTTTATTGCTATTTTTATGAATCACATTTTGTGCACTGTGTGGTAGGCTGGACAGGAGAGTCCAGGAAGACAATAAAGAGAAAGCATAACAGATCTAAAAAATGAATGTTTTATATAAAATATTATGAAGCTATTGGATGTTGCAATGATTTGTGCAGATAATTCACATGAACAATGTGAATTAATAATAATGATTAATGTCCTGTAATAATCAAAAATATTATAAAAATTGAAACATTTGTATATTTTAATCAGTATCATTTATCTAAATTTGGACTTAAAATGTGCTTAAAATCAGCAAAGGAAAAGAATCCCTCATAGTTTCACTATTAGGATTCAATGTCAAACTATTATAAAGAAGTGCAATTAATATGTTGCTGGTGCATGCCTATCGATTTTTGAATCATTCCCATTAAAAAAATGAATGCTAATGATAGAGGAGTTTGGTTTGATTCAGCCTTGCTATCAGGCTCAGTAACTTTTTCATCATGGTATTCCCAAAGCTGCATGAACACTTATTAAAAATGAAGAAGAGTTTGCTTAGAATAGATAGAGAACTATGTAAGCAGATATTCGGCTAGATTGCATTAATCTTTAGGCTGGCGGTTCCTGACTTCTGTGTCTGCACACTGCAATGTGGAAGCATGGAATGTGCTGGATGTGAGTTGGCACCATACCTAACTTTCTGGTCTACTCCTGGACTCAATAATGAATCCAGTAGTGGGTTGTACTTAGCTGCGGGGCTGAACACACTTCAGATCTTGTCTCGTAGCTATGCATCAGATATGGCTGTTGCATCCATCAGAACCAATGGACGGGGTAGTGTCCTTTATTAGAAAGGTAAGTGAAGGTAAGTGGTTTGATTTTTTTTCTAGTTAAATTAATATTAACATTTTAATTAAGTTGCATGAGTTCAAAGTACTTTTAAATGCATTGATTATAAGTTATTATTGTTTTATTTTTTAATTACTGTGTATTAATGAACTTGAGCTGTGAGAAGGTCATCAGGGCAGTTTTGAGGGTAGGGTCTGAGGATCCACTGTCTGAGGCTTAGTCACAGGTCGAGGACAATCTGTGACCAAGGTGGCTATGGTAGTGGCGCCCCTTGGGTAGTGGGAGCTGCATGGCTGCCAGACAAAATGACACATCGGCCGGGTCAAGAATGAAGCAGCTCATTTTGTTTTTTTAATTATTTTTTAGTATCTGCGCATTGCCAACAAGGCCAGTATTATCGCTCATCTCTAACTGCCCTTGAGAAGACAGTGATGAGCAGCCTTGATCCACCATAGTGCTTTTGGGAACAGAGTTTCAGGGTTTAGACCCTGCTCTGATGAAGGACTTGCAAAGCTGGCATGCTGTTTAGTTAAGAGGGTCTCTTGCAGTTGGTGCTGTCCCCATGCACCTACTGCCTGATCTTCATTGGTGGTAGAAGTTGTAGATCTGGGAGATACTGTCAGACTAAGTATATCGGTACACAGAGCAGGCACTATGTAAATTATTGAAGGGAATGAATGTTTATGGTGGTTGGTGGGATGTTAATCAAGCAGTCGTCTTTGTGTTGGAAGATAACAAATGTTCATGAGAATTGTTGACACTGTACTCATCCAGGCAAGTACAGAATATTCTGTCATGCTTCTGACTTGTGCCATGTAGATGTTGGGGTAAAAGGAGATGAGTCACCCTCCACCAGATACCCAGCTTCTGATCTGTTCTTGTAGCTATGGTATTTTTGAGGCTGGTTGAATTGAGTTTTGGGTCAATGATGAGACAAAGGATGATTGGTAGTGGGGTGAGGGGTAGGTGGACAGTTCATTGAGATGGAATGCCATTGAACATTAAGGATAGTTGAGAAGATTCTCTCTTATTGGCGACAGTCATTTCTTGCCTGTGTCATGAATGTTGCTTGATACATATCAGCTCAGGCCCAACTATTGTCCAGACCGTGTTACGTTGACTGCTTCATTTGGTGAGGAGTTGTGAATGAAATTGAATATTATGCAATCACCATTGAACATCTCCAATTCTGACCTTATGACTTCTTAACACTCTTGACAAACGAAAGGACTATTCACAGAAATGAGTCTCCTGAGAAAAGACTCTTTTATATAATAGAAAAAACAAAGCTAGAACTTAAAAAGCCATTGTTGTATAAGTGAGAGCATCTCTGGGATTTCCATGCACGCAGAAATCCTGGAAATGTTAATGATTTGCTATTTGGCAGCAGACTGTGGTCTGATACTGGAATTCAGTAAGGAGGTGATAAGTTGCAATGATTCCCCAAGACTTACGTTTTGAAATTTGCCTGAACTTTCTGCATCAGGTCTGAAGAGAGCCAGAGTGTGCTTCCACATTGAGATTGTGAACATTGTACTTTGAGGTTATATTCTCTGCACCACCTCCCTTCTCTCTTTCCTCCTTTCTCCATATTTGCCTTCCCTCTTCTCCTCCTCCTCTTCTCTCTTTACCTTTTCTGGCAATTAATGTAACTATGGTAGTAATGGAAAATACATATTTGATTATTGTATTCATTCAAGGCAGGAGGGATAACAGTGCTTTTGAAGGCTTTCCTTCTGTCAAAGTTTTGATCTTTGGCAGATGCCATTTTGCTTGATCTCTGTAAGGGCTGTGTTTGCAGACATGTGCACTCAGCAGGCTTGAAGAAAATAAATAAACTTCCAAAACTACAAAAAACTCAGCCTCCACCTTTTTTGTATTTAAGATCTGACTACCTCTCTCCCATCCTATCTTTTTACCTGTGTAGAATTATCTTTCATTCACCACAATTTTCTTATTTATGAGGAGATACTGCTGTAGCTTGTTTCCTCTGCTTCTTAAATATATCCCTACTGTGTTATTATGTGTTGTTATGTAGTAATAATAAACCATAGAACCATACAGCACAAAACAGGCCCTTCGGCCCACCATGTTGTGCCGTCCATCAAACCACCCTCACACTACCTAACCCCTTCCTCCCGCATATCCCCCCATCCCACACTCGTCCATATGCCTATCCAACAAGCTCTTGAACCTGTCCGATGTATCTGCCTCCACCACCACCCCAGGCAGTGCATTCCATGCACCAACCACTCTCTGGGTGAAAAACCTCCCCCCGACATCTCCCCTGAACCTCCCACCCATAACCTTAAAGCCATGCCCTCTTGTCTTGAGCATTGGTGCCCTGGGAAGGAGGCGCTGACTGTCTACTCTATCTATTCCTCCCAGTATTTTATATACCTCTATCATGTCTCCTCTCATCCTCCTCCTTTCCAGTGAATAAAGCCCTAGCACCTTAAGCCTCTCCTCATATTCAATACTCTCTAATCCAGGCAGCATCCTGGTAAATCTCCTCTGCACCCTCTCCAACGCCTCCACATCCTTCCTATAATGAGGCGACCAGAACTGAACACAGTACTCTAAGTGTGGCCTAACTAGAGTTTTGTAAGCTGCATCATCACCTCGCGGCTCTTAAACTCAATCCCGCGATTTATGAAAGCCAACATCCCATTGGCCTTCTTAACTGCTCTTTCCACCTGTGAGGCAACTTTCAATGAACTGTGAATATGAACCCCCAGATCCCTCTGCTCCTCCACACTGCCAAGTACCTTGCCATTCACCCAGTACTCTGCCCTGGAGTTTGTCCTTCCAAAGTGTACCACCTCACACTTCTCCAGATTGAACTCCATCTGCCACTTGTCAGCCCAGCTCTGCATCCTATCAATATCCCTCTGTAAGCTCCGACAGCCCTCCACACTATTCACAACACCGCCTATCTTAGTGTCGTCCTCAAACTTACTAACCCAGCCCTCCACCCCCTCATCTAAGTCATCTATAAATATCACAAAAAGTAGAGGTCCCAGAACCGATCCCTGCGGGACACCACTAGTTACCTCCTTCCAATCCGAGGGCACTCCTTCCACCACAACCCTCTGCTTTCTACAGGCAAGCCAATTCCTAATCCACACAGCCAAGCTTCCTTGGATCCCTTGGCCTCTGACCTTCTGAAGAAGCCTACCATGAGGAACCTTATCAAACGCCTTACTAAAATCCACGTCCACCGTACTGCCCTCATCAATCTTCCTGGTCACCTCCTCAAAGAACTCTATCAGGCTTGTGAGGCAAGATCTTCCCTTCACTAGAACTACTGTAAAGAACTACAGTTCATAAAGAACTACAGTTCCCAGTAGGCAATGCAAGGGGTCACATGGGGAACAGGAAGTGGCTGTAAAAAGAGAGGGAAAGCAAGCCAGTCTGGTGTTGGTTAATAAAAATGTTCAGATGTTAAACCCAAGTGAAGTTTGTCTCTTGACGAAGAACAAACATAACATGGTGTCAGAAGTTGGTGTAAGGTCTGAACAGGGAGAGTAGATGAATACTGTGTGCAGCTGAGAAAGAGACTCAGTGAGTACAAAAGAAAAGCTGTAATAAGATGGAGAAAATGCCGGCCGGCGTGGCGAGTGAGCACTTTGTTCCTGAGGTTCAGCAGTCACCGGATTTGCCAAGAGAAATTCAGGTGAGAGGCCGAGAGTTCCCGTAATGGATAAGCTAAGTCCTCCCACACTTATTCAGTTTACTGGCAATCTAGCCAATAATTGGAAATGCTTCAAACAGCGATTCAACATATATTTAGATGCTAGTGGAGTGGGAGGGAACGATGAAAAATTGAAAGCGTCTATTTTTCTGCATGTGATTGGCAAAGATGCTTTGGACATCTATAACAGTTTTCAAATTGATGAGACAGCTTTTGAGTTGAGCACTTTGATGAAAAAATTTGAGGAGTATTTTATCCCAAGTAAAAACATCAAATTTCAGAGATATAAATTTTTTTCCTATGACCAGAAACAAGGTGTTAGCTGCGACCAATACTTAGCCGAGTGCATGTGAAAAGCTCAACCTAGTGAAAAGAGTTTTCACAGTAGCTTCACAAACCAAAGATGACCACACAACACTCATGGAAGAGTATGCAGATGTCTTTGAGGGACTCCAATGCTTACCTGGTGTGCACAAAATTCACATAGATGAGGCAGTGACTCCTGTTGTCCATGCATGCAGGAAAGTTCCATTTCAAATTAGAAATAAACTTAAACAAGAACTAGCACGCATGGAACGGATGAATGTCATACAGAAAATTGAAGAACCAACAGATTGGGTGACTTCACTGGTCATTGTGCAAAAGAAAAATGGAGCATTGCGGATATGTCTAGACCCAAGAGATCTCAATAAATCCATCAAGAGAGAGCATTTTAAATTGGCAACATGGGAGGAGATCATGTCCTGGTTTTCAGGTGCCAAATGGTTTAGCAAGCTCGACACATCATCTGGGTTTTGTCAGATGAAGCAAGTTCGAGACTTTGTACTTTTAACACACCACAGGGAATATATCGCTATCTTCGGTTGCCATATGGGATCCTGTCCACACCAGAAGTCTACCATAAAACCATCTACATGATTTTTGAGGGCATATCTGGTGTCGAGACCATGATGGATGACATCATCGTCTGGGGGTCCACCAAGGAGGAACATGATGCTCGACTGAGACAAGTGCTTGACATGACAAGGAATGTCAATTTGAAATTAAATAAAGAGAAATGTGAGTTTGGTGTTAAGACACTGATCTTCATAGGAGATGTCATATCTGAAGAGGGAGTGAAGCCTGACCCAAGAAAGACGTCAGCCATTGAAAACATGGAGAGGCCCCAAAACAAAGAGGAGGTGAGACGTTTCTTAGGGATGGTGACTTACCTGGTTAAGTTCATCCCTCGACTGTCAACAGTGTCAGCACCACTTAGGTCACTCCTTGATCAACAAAATGAATGAATTTGGTCTCATGAGCCAGAAGGATGTTTCCAGACATTGAAAAGGGTCCTAACTGAAAAGGCATGCTGAAGTTTTATGATCCGGAAAGGTGTATCAGGATATTGGCTTATGCATCACGGCACGGCCTTGGATCAGTACTACTGTGGCAGCATGATGGCACATGCCAACCTGTGGCCTATGCATCAAGGGCTTTAACAAATGCGGAAGCCAACTATGCACAAATAGAGAAAGAGCTTCTCGCCAGTACATATGCATGTGAAAGGTTCCATCAGTACATCTATGGGCAAGCGACTGAAGTGGAGACAGACCATAAACCATTGGTCTCAATTATGTCCAAACCACTGAATGACTGTCCCATGACGATACAGCGCATGTTGATAAGGCTGCAAAAATATGATGTGAAGATGAGCTACACACCGGGAAAATATATGTTTGCTGCTGATGCTCTGTCTCAAGCAGTCGATGAGACAGAAAAAAGTGACCAACAGGTTAATGCAGATATACAGGCCTATGTTGACATGATTGTCACCTCTCTTCCAGTATCTCCAGACAGAACAGAGCAGATTAGGAAAGCAGCAGATGCAGATGAAACAATGAAACTACTCAAAAATACAATATAGAAAGGATGGCCAGCAGCAAAGAATGACTGTCCAATGTGTATTTGGGATTATTGGGCATGCAGAGCTGAACTGTCAGTAGTGAAAGATATGGTCTTCAAAGGGAACAGGTTTGTGATTCCGGCATCACTATGCAAGGAGATGCTCCAGAAGGTACATGAAGGGCATCTTGGGGAGGAAAAACGTAAACGGAGAGCACGTGAAGTGATGTACTGGCCAAGAATGAACCAAGACATCAGCCGGACCACTGCTTCATGTGAAATATGCCTTACCTACAGACCAAAGCAGCAAGCAGAACCACTTACACCACACCCTGTGCCAGACAGGCTGTATTTCAAAGTTGGAGTGGATTTGTTTGACTGTAATGGGAAGAGCCATATTGTTGTAACAGACTACTTTTCCAATTAACCAGAGGTTGCGACACTGCAATCAACGTCCAGCAAAGCAGTTATCATGTTCCTGAAAGCTGTGTTTGCGAGGCATGGAGTTCCATGTGAAGTAGTATCAGACAATGGTCCACAATTTTCGAGCTGTGAATTTGAATCCTTTGCCAATGTTTGGGGGTTCCTAGCAGAGAGTTCAGTTAAGGTGGTGAAGGGCCTCATGAAGAAAGCTTATGATGAACGAGAGAGGATTTCCACAGAAGTCCAATGATTTACAGAAGTGCACCACTGCAGAACGGCCTTTCACCAGCCCAAATGCTGATGGGTCGACGCATATACACTAACCTTCCAATACATGAAAATCTGTTGACAACTGAAGGAGCACACAAGGTCAAACAGGCTAAAGAGGAAGGGAAAGAAAAACAAACAGAATCACGACAAGACAGCGAAAAGCCTACCAGTCCTGAAGCCTGGGGATCAAGTGCGAATCTGAGATCATGATTCTGGCACATGGTCCATGCAAAGAGTTGTGCAAGAGGAAGTAAATCCACATTCATATCAGATCCAGATGGAGCGAGGGACACCTCTCAGGAGGAACTGCGTGGATCTACGACCACAAGCTCCAACCCATGGCTGTGACCCATCCCCCTGTCAGTACACCAAAGGGGCCAGCATATGGAGAAAATGAACATGTGGACCAGAGTTCCCAGGAAAGCACCAATAGTAATGCAGCAAATGAAAGCAATACACCTGCGAAAACAAGTACCAGACCAAAAAGGACCATTAAACCACCTCAGAGACTGATTGAAAGCTGCTGAGTGGATAAGGGTTCTTGGCAGGTTTATAAGGACAAAGTATTGTGTTTGTTTTTCTTTAAAAGGGGAAGATGTGTTATTATATGTTATTATGTAGTTATAATAAAGAACTACAGTTCCCAGTAGGCAATGCAAGGGGTCACATGGGGGAACAGGAAGTGGCTGTAAAAAGAGAGGGAAAGCAAGCCAGTCTGGTGTTGGTCAATAAAAATGTTCAGATGTTAAACCCACGCGAAGCTTGTCTCTTGATGAAGAACAAACATAACACTTACTGAGTCAATTTTCTTTCCAGAGCACTTAGAGCATGTCAGAGGGACCTGGACAGGCTGGTGAAGAACAGTGGCTACAGGAAGCATTTCCTTTTTGCAAGGAGACCTTGAAGCTACAGCTTTTGGCAGAAGTTTACCAAGGACATTGCTGATAGGAATAATGCTGTAAAGTGTATTCTGTGAATGCCAGCAGTCAGGGGAAACCTACAATGTGCAGTCGACCTTCAGTGAAGTTTTCTCTACCTGAGAGTGGAGTTTGAGTGACCTCCTGTTGTAGAAGTAA
This sequence comes from Pristis pectinata, assembly GCF_009764475.1. Classification (NCBI taxonomy): domain Eukaryota; kingdom Metazoa; phylum Chordata; class Chondrichthyes; order Rhinopristiformes; family Pristidae; genus Pristis; species Pristis pectinata. The sequence continues at coordinate 19,102,609 of NC_067420.1, forward strand.
GTATCAAGCTGACAGATGTGACAGGGATCAGTAGTCTGGAACGATCGTGAGGCTATGAATCTGTGGGTGACTCACATATAACCTCCATGGGAAAAACAGCAAGGAGCATATGTGAGACTGTATTTGTGACTGCAGGGGTTCACAGATGTCAGTGAGGACAAAGAATGCATTTTGATGTGTGATCTTTAAATAGCACCATTTCAGGTGAAGTGTAGTTGGTGAGAGCTAACTGTTCTATGAATAAATAGCAATGCATGCCTTGAAATTGGACCCACTTGTTCAAATACTTGTGCACAAGTCGCACTGCCAAGTAGTTTTATTTTCCATAGGTTTGATTATGCTGGTGATGATTAGCGCCAATCAGGAAATTGGTCCAGTTACTTCCATGTGTGATTTCCCCTTTGCATGGCCAACATCTGTACAGTCTCATTCATATGGTTCATGATAGCATCATTTGCGCAGCGGTCATTTCTGTGTGTACCAAATCCATGCAGATGCACCATGATATAATCTCTAACTCTCATTTATTAACTGCACATAAAAAAGGAGCAAACTACACAGTAGATTGGCAGAGTCAATGAATTAAAGAGTCCTCTGCATGACATCAATATTCAACTCATAGTCTCTGCCAGTCTCATTTGTCAATGCTCAATACATGTACACAAGCATCACTGCAAGTTCCCTTGGTAATTGCAGCATTTCTGTGTTATGCACATTAGTGCCAGTTGCTGTAATGTCAATACCCTGCAGCAGCAGAGGGGCACTCATGGCACAGGACTCAATCAGTGTGCATTATAATGCATGGGGATGGCCTGGGAAACAAATAATAAGTTGAGACATGGTGATGCATCTGTAAGATGAAACGATTTTGAGTACCATCAGTTCAACAGGTTTTTAGGATTAGATAGCTTGAGACAAAGATTTCTGGACAAAATTTCCTTTCAAACGTAAAACAAAAACAGCCCAGGAAAAGGCCCTTCAGCCCATCATGTCTGTGCCAACCATGATGCCAATCTGACTAATCCCATCTGCCTGCATGTGGGCCATATTGGCCCATTCCCTGCCTGTCTATGTGTCCGTCTAAATGCCTCTTAAACGTTGCTATCGTATCTGCTTCTACAACCTTCCCTGGCAGTGCCTTCCAGGCACCTACCATTCTCTGTGTAAAAAAAATGCCTCGCACATCTCCTTTAAACTTTCCCCCTCTCACCTTAAACTTATGACTTTCAGTATTTGACACTTTCACCCTGGGGAGAAAAACTCTAACTATCTTAAGAATCAACAGGCAATTATAAACAATCCGATTGTAACGTCACGTTCAACTATCCCATCTCAAATGAGCATACATAACCCTATTCTTTCACTTCATACAATTCTGTCACATGTGATTCCATATACCACCTCTCTCACTACAAGGCACAAACATTCTGTTACAAATTACATGCATGCTAAAATGATCATAAGCAAGCCCTTACATGCCAACTGCAGCAATGCTAAATGTGGGTCAGCAGCATCTTTACATATCTTTGTTAATCTTGCTTTCCTTGCAACCTGCAATTACTGTAATTTAGGAGGTCAAATCCAGCCAGACTTTTAGTTTCAACTTTCTAGAAAACATTCTTGGAGATCACATCACCCATTAAGACAGAATGACTTGAACTCCCCTAGAAATAGCATGATCTGAGTAAGCTGGAGAGATTCAGCCTTCCTATTTTTCCTAGTCTTCATGTGACCTGCAGCACTGAGTCAAGCAGTGAGAAGAGGAGGTTTCCAGCATGCAGGTGTGCACATCCACTCTGCCTTAGCTTGCAGCAGACAGCCTCCATGAAGCCTCCTCCAGCAACAGCAGAACTAAGTGTTATATGGCTAACTAGATCTTTAAATCATTGCAGTCAATGGAGTGCAGCAAAAGCAGGCTCCTCTGTCGGTGGCCAATAATATTTCAAAGTAGATAAATGTGAACCAACTTCAGCTGGCAACACTCAAAATGAGCATTGTATCACGGCTGGCATCATCCACTGCGTGGACTATGGGTAAAATGTCTGATTTGTGTAGACATGAGACGTGTCTTGCAACCAGGTGAACCGAGTCAAATTTTGCAAACTACAAAACTTAAACTTTCATCACGAAACTTCAACCTTCAGTTGCAGATTGCTTAAAACACAGTATCATGTGATTCAATGTTCAGATTCTCATTTTCCATGATGAACCCAGTTTCAGCCGTATTACATCAAGAAGTATTTAATAAATTTTTAAAAAGCAATTAGATTCTATTATGCTGCTCAATTGCACTGATTCATTGAAAATTCTACATCTGTGATTATGCAAACTAACTTTAACAAAAACATGTGTTTTAACCCAACTGGTACAAGTTTAAGCATATTTTGCAATTTCTTGATTGCTCCCGCAGTGGAAACTCTACCCCATGAATCAGATGACATCAGAAGAAAATAAACATTATCAACTGTTTGTATCACATTGGAAGGACCGAAGAAGAATAGTAAAGGAGAAAAATAGGAAGAGTGGGGTTTTTCAGATCTGCAGCAGTGGACAGAGAAATGGAGTTGTTTGTTGCTTCTAAGATAAGATAAGATAAGATATCTTTATTAGTCACATGTACATCGAAACACAGTGAAATGCATCTTTGTGTAGAGTGTTCTGGCGGCAGCCTGCAAGTGTTGCCACACTTCCAGCGCCAACATAGCATGCCCACAACTTCCTAACCTTCCTAACCAGTACATCTTTGGAACATGGAGTACTCGGAGGAAACCCATGCTGTCACGGGGAGAACGTACAAACTCTTTACAGACAGTGGATGGAGTTGAACCCGGGTCATTAGCGCTGTAATAGTGTTACGCTAACCGCTACACATACCATGCCTGCCGTGTACTGACATTGACTGTGTTCTTGAAATCATTGAACCTTGGGGTCTTGTATCAGATAATGACATCTCCATCTGGTTTCTACCTCCTTCACCAAGTACAGAAAGTAGAAAATTGAAAGGGAACAGTCTTCATTATTTTCCAGATTAAATTCACCTCCTGCATGACTCTCAGCACCTGCTAAAGCCACAAGGCTCCTCCCCTTCAAGATCTTTGGGATCGCTTCCATTTGTGCTAGGCAGTCATAATGTTGTTGGCCCCCTGCTGACGCATCCAAATAGTGAATGGCACAATTATCACTGGCAGGACGCAGAATCATTCAAATGATCATGAATTTGGAATGCCGTCTGTATTGTAATCGTCAATTATGCATCACAATACCTGTATCTGTTTTGGATCTCTTGAAGTTAGTCCCTTGTAGTTTTCAATCCCAGGATAATACTTTGAGATCTTTCCAGGAGCCTTATGGTGAGGCACTTGTACAGTTGCTAACTTTAGTTTTCTTGTATGTTTTATGTGCTCACTGGAAATTTGAGAGAATTAAAGATGATTAATGAAATGTCTGTGTGGGGAGAGGGAGAAAGGGAAGGAGATTTATCGTAGGAGGTTTGTGGAATTCTATGATAGAAATGCAGTCTAAAATTGTAGTGTGGAGTATGGAATGTGTCAGAATATCTGCATTTAACTTGCCACAATGCTTTTACTGTATATCAGCTAGCCCATTATTATAGTCAGCATGCAGAGAACAATTTTCATGGTTAGGAACCATGATAAACTTCACACAGAAGACAGTGATGTATAAATTAGTAGTCTTATTTATGGCATGGGCCAAGAAGTGGTGTGTATTTATAAAGCACTCTCAAATAAATTGAAAGATAGCCAAATAATTTAAACAAACATTGAGGCAAAAATGTGATGAAACTCCAAAGCATTCCTGAAATTTATGGCAAACTATTTCTTCAAAAGACTGGAGAGAGAAAAAAAAGCATCATTTGAAAACTCCTGAGAACCAAGTGAAAACTTGACTTTAGTCAAGCAAGTATAACCATCTCATGACAGGATAATGATTGACATTGGTGACACAGAAGCTGTGATAAATTCAGAATCTACAGTCGATACTGCTGTCAATATTACCAAGTGCCCCAAGGTGATAAAATGGCAGTAAGCAGATCAGGTACAAAATCGTAGATGAGGCTTTGAAAACGTGTAAGTGCAGTGGGGATGAAGAAAGAGCTCCACCAAGAGTAGAAGGTAACTGCCTTGAACATGCTGGAAACATAGACACATCAAAAAGACAAACTTCACAGCAATAAAAGTTGCAAGAGCTATAATTAGTTGTTGCATTTTAAAATAATCTGTCACATTGAGCTTTTAAAGCAGTGATCAGTAACAATAAATCACAGGTGTAGGAGTCATTTTTCTATGTTCCATTAAATGTTAAGGTGACAGATAAGTTCTTGCAGATAGACCTGAAGATGAATGCCAAGATCATAAGTTTTAATAATGATACCAATGTAGACATTTCTATATGTCACTTCATACACACTACAATCTCCCATACACCCCTGAAGAGTCATCTATCATTATTCAGACGAGCCCAGCAAGGAAGCAGGATCACAAGAGACCATAAACTAATGTACTTTACATAGAAGGAGGTTTAAATTTTCCTAAGCTACAGATTACATGTTATCATAAACTCCGAACAGGTGGAGATATATTTAAAAACATAAGCTAATAAGTGATTAAGGTGATGAAGTAAGTTTTAACATCAGAGTCCAGAAACATATTACAGATTTGAATTACGCTCTCTCTCTTATTATAAAACATTATGACTGGAAATTGTATTGCATCTAAAAAGGCAAATCAGAACAGTGCTGCAAGATTGCTAATTTTGCGAGAGATCTTTTGCAGTGAAATTCTATTATGTTCAAGGACGAGACTGCTTACAATGAAGATGCTGGTGGAAAGAATCATTTGGGAGAAGGAGAAAGAAAATACTGATGAAATGGAGCAACACACAGATGAAATGGGGTAGGAGGAATCAGGCTGTGGTCAGGGCAGAGGCCACAGAGGGATAGGAGCTTGAGACAATCAGCAAAAAGATGGGAGCAAACACTTAAAAAAAAACACTTAAAGGAGGACCTAAAGGAAGATGAACATCTTACCTGACTCCACAGCAGTGCACCTGATAAAGCTGGAGCTCATTTAGTTAATACTGAAAGCTTGCCCCAATCCTCTACATAAGGCCTACTTTGAAATGCAAAGCCTATGCTGGCCATGGACATTGAATGCAAAGAATACATTTGCTCAAAAGACATTAAAACGTGTTTTCCATGCTATTTGACATCAATGCATAACCGCAGTAACCACCACGTGTGAGCATTGTGCATGCAGAGGGTGCAGAACAAACTTCCAGATGTGTACTCTCTGTGCCCCGCATACAATTTTTGTTTAAGTGATTGAGTTTTTGATAAAGTACAATCACTAACTGGTGCAATTACTCACTTAGATCTACTATGCTGTCAAAGTAATTATTTATGGTAATGGCTTAGAATATACCACATGAACAAAATTAAGGTGGTAATATCACTGTCAGTTTCAAAACATTCTAAAAAATCTTCACTGGAATCACATGAGATAATACGGCAGGTGTCCAAAATTCTGGTGAAAGAGCTGGGATTAAGGAACATTGAGAGAAAGAGAAGGACAGGTGTTGGTGGAGGAAAATACCAGCGCCTAGGTCCTTGGCAAATAAAATTAGTAACAAAACTCTTCTGCGATTTCTTGTGTCAGTAACACCATTTTCCATTCTGTTTAGTTGCCACATCTATTATTTTCAAACCCTTTGAAGTGAAGTTCTTTTGGCCATTTCAACAGACTCCTGATGGGTATTCTCATGTTTTTCATTGATGTGGAACAGGTCAATCAAAATAAAAACCGGGAGAGGTATGAAAAGTGAGTCTCAATAGCATTATCATTTATTTTGCATTATTAACATTCTGGTTTAACTTTAGCAGGCCCAGATATGATAGTTCCAAATTTGTCTTACCCCACCCTTCATAACCATAAATGTAGGTTGTAAATGTAGTCTCTATGCCCCAACTTCATAAGGACTTGGCATATAAAATATGTTATATTATTTCTGTGATGTCCCTAGAATCTTTTGTGTTTCTGCATGTACAGTATAAGAAAGTAACAGAGAGAACTATCAACAGAATATCCTTTACTGAAGATAATAAACTCTCATATAGGCAGTATCTGACTCAGCAATGCATCACATACCAAGATCTACTTGCTGAGGGAGCAACTACTAGGATTCCAGGTAACAAAGTCTATTATAGTAAAGTGGAGCCTCCACTACAAGGAGAGGTCATCACTTTATAGAGAAGAGAAAGGGTAGGGCTTACCAAGAATGCTTTGATTTCTGTCCAATTTTTTCCTCTGCTAAGATTTTGACTTCTGGTCACATTGATGGGAAATTTTTCAGAGCCATCTCCTCATCAAAAAGAAAAACCTGTGATCTCTAACAAACTTGGAATGCATACAGATTGTCAGTCCAAAAATTCTCTGGATAACTTGCTTGGTTTTGGCAGGAGAGGCATTTTTAGCCCTGCCAGGGTATGGCTTTAATTCACCTTCAAAGTCCACTTCATTATTTTTTCTTCATCATTATTCTTCACTTCATTATTATTTCTGCGATGCCCTGAGATCTTTTGTGTTTCTGCATGTATAAGAGAGTAACCGAGGTAGAACTACCAACAGCCTGTCCTTTACTGAAGGCAATAAAATCTCATACAAGCAGTATCTGACTTAGCAATGCATCACATACCATGTTATACACACAGTTCTTATAAGTACCATTACACTTATACATTGGACAATTTCTTTTCTGAACTTTGTTTTATCCTACTCCAATTTGATTGCTTTTACTTGGCTATGCAGTTACAAGTAGCATAAGATTACATTGCATCTTACCTTTTTGAAAGTTCTTAGGTTAAATGAAAATTATGGTTGAAAATATTGGGCTCTTCAGTAACCATTGACTTGGTGTCACAGCCGACTATCTTTTTCTCATGTCTTGCACAAATTGTGAGCACATTTTTAACATGACTTACATTGTCTGGCAAATTGGATAGTATGGAAGGGAGAAGATCAAGTGAGCATCGGGAAGCAAGCAGATACAGAAATGTTAACAGTTTCTAAAGTATCAGGGATAATCGTGGCTGAATTATGAATTCTTGTATGTTATCTTTAATCATACCCTTTTTTTGTTAGACATGGGTGCATTGGTGGCCATTTCCTCTGGGCTTTCAACATGATAGGGAAGAAGAGATTACAGAGCAGGGAAACCTGCCAAAAAGAGGAGGAGAAGGACCAAAAGCAAGAGATGTATCTATGCATGATCATGGAGCTGTTCCATCATGTGCATCCTGTGAGAAGAAAAGATTATGCAGAGTCTGCTTCATTATGGTGCTTAACAAGATCTGCCATGTGCTGTAGCCATAACCCCAGCTACAGAGCTGTACAAGGACCTCATTGACATTGAGACACATGCTGGAATCTGGAGCAAAAAAAATGAAAGCTGGAGGAACTTAGCAGGTCAGGCAGCATCTGAGGGGGGAAATAGACAGTCAACTTTTTGGGTCAGGACCCTTTGTCTCCAGTATCCTATTGACTGAATCCAAGTGCTCTTCTTCTCTCTTTGCCTTCAAGCCTCTGTTTCCTCCATAATGTGTGGCTTTGCTGTCAATGTGTGAAAAATGCACCTTTAAGGCTGAGGCCTTGTTGGGTGTGTTGTTCAGCAAAGTGTCTGCAGGTGTACAAATTTGAGTCAGACATCTTAAGAAACTGTGACGGTTGCTTTTTAAAGCATGATTCTGGGTGCAAAGCATCATAGTGTTTTTTAAAAGTTTTTTTTTGTTTAATTTTGTGATATTTGTGAAGAAAACCAATGGGCGTTGAACTATACATCCCACCCATGCAGTGCACAAAATGTGAGTGAAATCCAATTCCCATTCCTGCTCGTACCTGAAATCCAACTCCCATGCCTGCGGGTGGCTGAGTTCCTCCAGCAGTTTGTCTTTTTTGCTCCAGGTTCCAGCATCTGCAGTCTCTTGACCAAAGAGTGGACATATCCATTTCTTCTCCCTTCTCTGGGTCATGTGTCTATTGGACAGAGAATGAAGTGGTACTTCTCCCCACATCTCCCATCATCCAACATAAATAAAAACTGACTGGCCTTGAAGTTTGTTCCGTTTGAAATCCTTTCAATTTACCCTCAAGACAATATTCAAGCTCAGTTGCTTTGCTTCAGTGCAGACAGAGTCAAAATAAACTTTCTTTGCATCTGATGCACAGCAGAAACCATAAATTTATTTTTATTGTCTCCTTGTTGACACTGCTAATTAGTGCAACATGTCCAACATCTTCCAGACTCCTAAGTGTCAGGCTTGCCCCATATTACTTCAGACCTCTATCTGCCCTGATAGTTTTTGATAGACACAGAAATACAATATAACATATACTGTATATAATGGTATGCTCATCGTTAAACATATTCCCCTTGAAATTACTCAGTAGCTTACCATTGTACCTGACCATATCACTTTTTAAAGTAGAGAATTGGTACTGAATCAATCACATAAATACAGTCTCTGTCAACTTAATGGAAGTTCCTTAGAAGATCATTTTTTCCGAGAATGTTCAATGCTCCTTATCATCACATGTACTTCTAATATATTCTGAATGAATCATAGTAAAGTGCTTCAATTTCTGACACCATGTAGTAATTATTCTACTATTATATCCCAGTTTGCAATAAACCATCACAAGAACAAAGTGGATAGGAACTTATCCTTGAAGAAATGTACAAAATAGTGTCATATAGTAGCATTTATGCATTGCACTTCACTTCTAAACTTAAATTCTATTGAAGTCAATGGAACTGAATTTCTGAAATGGATTACAATCTGAATGTGCTACTATTATCAGCACTTAGCACATACAATCATACATAAATTTCTATCCCTATACTTCTTATTTTGCACACATCTTAGCTCTTCACTGTTCAGTTGCCTATTCCATAGATGGATACCAGGTGAGGAGGCAAAATCAGCAAACTTCCTGCATTTCATGACTGACAAAAACTGTTAATTAAATTTCACTTCCAGATTTCATACACAGGGTTGAAATGACAACACCCTCACTAATCTTGAAGAAACCTCTTCAAAGATCTAATTTACATGGATTTCTCCTTGCCCAGCATTGTAACCTGATTCTGTCATCTGTTTTAGGGGAGTTCTTACATTTGTCAAAAGTGATGTCACTGAGTAGGCTGTGCAACCATTTACACAGAAGAAATCATGGTGTAAAATGTTTTAAACTACCTAACCTTTTGAAATTTTTTCAGAATGAGACTTATGTAGTTGATTAATCAAAACATTAGAAATAAACTTTAAGAACTACGAAAGTAAAGTCCAAAACATTCTTAAATTGTACTGTCTTTTACCAGACATATTGTATGTGTTCCCAGTTCCAAAAATCTACTAAACTTGCTGGTGAAACAAAATTCAAAAAAATTAATTCAGCATGTGATTTCACAGCATTTGCATTCAAGATGGGTAAAATCAACAGTTAATTAAATCCAGATAATTATTAAAAATAAAACAACCTCAAGATGGATATAAGGAGTTAGTTCACAAAAAAAATCAAAGCAGCAAGGTGAAAGGCTTGCTTGGAGAGGAAAATTATTTTGCAAAGTGCAATTTATCATATTTATGGTTTCTCTGGACCAAGTGACAACAACCAAGGGCAGGATTTGTACTAAGCTACTGCAGGAACTTTCAAAAGCAAAGTTGCTGGGAGGTAAAATAATATTCTTAATGAGGAATGGTTTTGAAATATGGAAATTTACAACACAGATGGTTCATTTCACCTTTGCTTGCTGAATTAATACTAATCCCACTGCTTCTTTTCTGCTTCAAATATTCATCTAGTTTCTCCTTAAAAGACAATGATTATTTGCAGCCTCAAACATTTCCTGATCCATAGCCTCTTGTACCAAAATATTTCTCCTAACCTCACTCCTGGTGCCTTCTAGATTCTGTGGCCATTCATGTCCTATCAAAGTTTTTACATTCATTCAAGGGATGTGGGTTTCTCAGGTTGAGCTAGCACTTAATTTGCCCAGCCCTATTTGTCCTTGAGAAGGTGGTGGTGAGCTGCCTTCTTGAACTGCTGCAGTCCTTGAGTTGTAGGTATACTCATAATGCTGTTAAGGAGAGAGTTCCAGGATTTTGATCTAGTGACAGTGAAGGAACGGTGACATATTTCCAAGTCAAGATGGTGTGTGGCTTGGAGGGCAACTTCCACGTGGTGGTGTTATTATATTTTGCTGCCCTTGTCTTCTAGCTGGGAGAGGTCATGAATTTGGAAGGTGCTGTCTCAGGAGTCTTGGTGAGTTGCTGCAGTGCATCCCATAGATGGTACAAACTGCTGCTTCTGTGCGTCAGTGGTGGAGGGAGTGAATGGCTGTGGATGGGGTGCCTATCAAGCAGGCTACTATGTCCTATATGGTGTTGAGCTTCTTGAGTGTTTTTGAAGCTGCACTTATCCAGGCTATTGGAGAGTATTTCATCACATCCCTGACTTGAGTCTTGCAGATAATAGAGTGGCTTTGGTGAATTAGGAGGTGATTTACTTGCCACGGGATTCATAGTCTCTGACCTGCCTTTGTAGCCACATCATGCATATGGCTATTCCAGTTCAGGTTCTTGTCAATGGTAACCCCAGGATATTGATAGTGGGGGACCCATGATGATAATGCCATTGAGTGTCAGGGGGTGATAGATGGGTTTTCCCTTTTTGGATATCATCATTGCCTGACACTTGTGTGGCACCAATGTTACTTGCCATCTATCAGCTCAGGCCTGGATATTGTCCACATCTTATGCATTTGTTTGTGGACTGCTTCGTTATCTGAGGATTTGCAAATGATGATGAACGTTGTGTAATCATCAGCGAATATTCCTACTTCTGACCTTACAACTAAAAGAAGGTCATTGATGAAGCAGCCGAAGATGGTTGGGCTGAGGACATGACCCTGAGGAACTCCTATAGAGATGTCCTGTGGCTGAGATGATTGACCTCCAATCACCACAATCATCTTCCTTTGTGCTAGGTATGGTTCCAACCAGCCTAGGGTTCTCCCCCCTATTCCCATTGACTGTAGTTTAGCCAGGGCTCCTTCATGCCATACTTGATCAAATGCTGCCCCGATGTCAGGAGCAGTTACTCCCACCACCTCTGAAGTTCAGCTCTTTTGTCCAGGCTGTAACGAGGTCAGGAGCTGAGTGACTTTGGCAGAAACCACTCTGAGCTGCTGTGAGCAGGTTGATGCTAAGCAAGTGCTGCTTAATAACACTATTGATTACCCCTTCCATCAGTTTGCTGATGATTTCAAAATGAAAAGTATATCTCATTGTAGGCATTCATAATACTAAAATTTGAAAAAAAAGTCATATCTCTTGGCCATAAATAAAATTAGAAAGTCTCGAGATGCCCAGTGGATGAGGCAGCCTCCATGCAGAGAGAAACAGAGTTACCATTTCAGGTTGATGGCTTTTTAAAATGCCAAACGTGCAGGGAAGGCAGTTTGGAGGCAGTGATGGTGGGGATATTAATGGGAAGAACAAAGTTAACTTCTAGGATAGGGTGAACATCAAGAAATTGGTAAATTAAATTGGTGAATTGATTTATAGTTGTCACACATACCGAGGTACAGTGAAAAACTATGTTTTGCATGCTATCCATACAGATCATTTCATTACAACAGTGCACTGAGGTAGTACAAGGGAAACAATAACAGAATGCAGAATAAAATGTTACAATTACAGAGAAGGTACAGTGCAAGGAGACAATAAGGTGCAAGACCACAATGAGGAAGACTGTGAAGTCAAGAGTCCATCTTATTTTACTAGGGGACCATTCAATAGTCTTATAACAATGGGATAGAAGCCGTCCTTGAGCCTGGTGGTACATGCTTTCAGGCTTTTGCATCAAATGTTGGTGGTGCTGGCTGTGAGGGAGAGAGTGGTAAAGGGTTGTTATTGCAGCTGATCTGTGTGGCTGTGCTCTAAATAGGAGATGAATAAGGATGGAGGAGTGAGAAAGAAAAATGTTGGAATTGTGAGATACAAAACACTCCAGTCACTGGAAATCTGAACAGAAAAAGGAAATACTCATAAGTCAGGCAGTATCTGTGGAGAGAGAACAATGGAGTTAAGGTTACAGGTTGATGAACATTCATCAGAATTAACCAGATTCACCCTAGAAAGGTTGGTTATCTGAAATTGTTAAATTCAGTGTTAAGTCTTAAAGGCTACAATATGATGAGTTGGAGGATGAGAAGTTCTTTCTCAAATTTGTGTTGGTCTTTGTTGCAAAAGTGGAAGAAGCTAAAGTCAGAGAGGTCAGAATGAAAGTGCAGTGGAGAACTAAAGTGACAGGCAACTGGAACTCATGTGTCACCCTTGCAACATGAACAGAGTTGTTTTGCAAAGCAGTTACCCAATCTGTGCTTGGTTTCTCCTGCGCAGAGGAGACCATCTTAAGAACACCTAATGAACTTACATCAACCTGAAATGTTAACTTCACAGATGCTCCTTGACTTGTTGAGTCTTGCCAGCATTTTCGTTTTTATTTTGGATGTCAGCATCTGCAGTTTGTTTTTGCTTTTTGAAATCTCTTAGCCTTCTTTGATCCTATAAGAAATAGTCTTAGTTTCTCAAGTCCTATCTGAGCCTCATCCAAATAAATCCATAAAACTATACAATCACTACGACTTTAATGTTTGTTCTATTCCCAAAAACTTCACATTGCACATACTATTATCAATGATCTAATATATTGCCTGCAGATTTTTTAGGCTAACTTTTTCTGACACCTTTTACAGTTTTCTTGTCATTTTCATGACCTTCTTGTGGCATGTCACTAATTTTTGAGTGTGTGGATTTAATATGAACTCAGCAAAAATTCCTTGTCTGCATCACTTCCAACTCATCTCTAATCTCAATCACGACTATTTGCCCTAAATTACTGCCTCTTGTCAATCCTCCAACTTCCCACTCATGCCACTACAACTCAGCTCAAGTCATATAACCCATTTATTTTCTGAGCAAGCTTCTTGAGGGACACCTGACTAAACATTATCGAAAAATATCTACCCACTGCAGCTACTGCAGTCATCTTATCTATCCAAATGGCGACTTCTTTAAGTTTCTACATTAAGTTTTCAAACATGATTGTCTTTAGCAAGTCCATGCCAGCTATTCGATTTGACACAAGTACATTTATGTCTACATCATTGTTAATTTCATCTGGAATTAGGGATTCACGGAATTTATTCAGAATGAAAGTTAAACTTGATGGCTCCCTCTTCTTGAAAATATATAGTTACATACCACATATTCTATATTTAAAAATGATTGAAGTAGGATCTCTCTCATCTATTCTTTTATTACACCTCCCATTGCTCTTTTGAAGTTCCATGCAATTTCCTTTAATAATGCAGAGAACAGCTTTGTCAAATGCCTTTCTTTCAAGTTTCACTTTTTATTTAATATTTTGGCTACAAATGGAACTCTACTATTTGATTCACTGTCTTTTCACCTGTATAGTTTAAACAAAAAGACACGTACTTCTATAATGCCTTTCACAGTAATCAGATATAGCAAAGTGTTTTTCAGACAATTAAATATTTTTGAAACGTCATAATTGTTGTAATTTAGAGAAAGTGGTAGTCAATTTGTACAAAGCAAGCTCTATGAAAAGCAATGTGATAATAGTTAGATGATATTGGTGATATTGATTTGAAGGCTTGGCCAAAATAACAAGGGCAACTCAAAGACTTGCCAATTTCAGAGGTAAAAGATTCTTACTGTTGATTGTGCATTTTTGCAAACATTTTGACCGAATTAATCTGTAACAGTTTTTTTTATGTCTTCAGGATGTCAGAGATACAGACTAATTGACTGCTCAATAACTCCTGTGCTTCTACTTCAATGTACGGTGGGCACAGAGTAAAAAGTGATGGGAGAGAATGAGGGGAGGTTTTGTGTAACTGTCTCTTCAGTCCATGTATAGAGGTTCTTTTTTATTTGATATTCATTATATGAACCGTTGGCAAGGCTCATATTTTATTGCCTGTTCCTAATTGGCCTTTGCCTGATTAGGTTGAAAAGACATTTCAGAAGGTAGTTAAGACTCAATTACAGAGCTGTAGGTATAGAACATAGAACAGTACAGCACAGGAACAGGTCCTTCAGCCCACAATGTCTGTGCCAACTATGATGCCAATCCAAATTCATCCCATCTGCCTGCACATGGTCCGTATCCCTCTATTCCCTTTATGTTCATGTGTTTGTCTAAATGTCTCTTAAACACCACGATCAGCTTCCATCACAACCCCTGGCAGTATGTTCCAGGCACCTACACTCTCTGTGTAAAAAACTTACCATGCACATCTCCTATAAATTTTCCCCCTCTCACTTAAAGCCATGCCCTCTAGTATTTGACATTTCTACCCTGAGAAAAAGTATGGATTCACATATAGGCCAAATTGGCTAAAGACAGCAGATCTCTTTCCTGAGGGACATTAATGAAGCAGATTGCATTTTTATGATGACCCAGTAGTTTCCCAAACGTAATTACTGATGCTATGGTTTTTTTTTAATTAATAGCATACAGCTGCTATGATGGGGTTTAACTCATATCTCTGGGTCATTATTCCAGACATTTGGATTACTAGTTTGGAACAATAACCACTATAAACCATACCCAGATTTGGGAAACAGCACTGAAAGATAAATAAGGTACAATACAATAAACATGCAGTAAGTGCCAATGCAATGTTTAAAGCTGATATAGAATATATTGTTAAAACCTATATAAATTACAGGACATGCATATTAATATTGTGGCTTAAGTATTTGCAGGAACAGAAAGAAGGCAAAGTGTTTCCATTTTCTTTTCTGTCTGTCAATCATTAAGTACTAATATTTCCTTGATTACATTACTGAGGAAGTCAGAATAAATTTAACTGAGAAAATTGACAGAAAATTATAGGTAATACGTCACTTTTTCATGAGTGATCATGCCTAGTCCTCTGACTTTACAAACTAGTTTTTACCTATTGACTTTGGTTCTACATGAAACAACTAAAACAAGTGTTTTAGTTTACAATAACATATATTAATATGACACTTCCTAATCACAGCTTCAATTCGCTCAAAATGTAATTTTTATCAACAAAATATTAATCAACAAGATGTAGCGGCTAGCTACACTACTATAGAATAAAGATACGGAGTTTGTTGATTGGAGTCAGAAGTCGATTGATCGACGGGGCGCGGTGCACCTTTTAATACTGAAAATCTTCCCGCGCTTCAGTTCCTGCGCTGATGTCATGCACGGGTCACCTGACCTTCCCGCATGCAGGCTTTCCTAGCCCAACGATGGAGAAGAAAGAGGGCCCCGCGCCATCTTGTGTCGGGGCCTCCGACGATGCTCGCGATCTCGGGAGCCGGTTCGATACCGGTAAAGTAAGTCGCCACATAACCCCCCACCCCCCCCAAGAACCAGCGATACCGTCGCGAAACCCAGAATGAAATAAACTATGACTTGGATGGCCTGCCCCTGTGTTGCACTCACTGGACTACTACTGGTTGGTCCAGGTCTAAATGAGCCGGCTTCAGCCGGTCAATTGTAAAAGCCTCCTCGTGCCCCCGCAACGTCAAGCACAAACGTAGACCCATTGTTCTTGATGACCCGGAATGGCCCTTCGTACGGCCGCTGCAGCAGTGTTCGGTGCGTGCCCCTCCTGACAAAGACAACTTACAGTCTCAGAGGGACGTCGGCATACGGGTCGGAGCCTGTCCATGTCGCAACGTGGGTATCGGGGCCAGGTTGCCAAGCCGCTCGCGCAGCCGGTTGAGCACCGCAGCAGGTTCTTCCTCTGGCCCCCGAGAGGCTGGTTGGAACTCGCCCGGGATGACCAAGGGCATTCCGTAGACCATCTCCGCGGACGAGGCATGCAGGTCCTCTTTTGGAGCAGTACATATCCCCAGCAGGACCCAGGGGAGTTCGTCCACCCAGTTAGGCCCCTTAAGGCGGGCCATGAGTGCCGACTTCAGGTGTCGATGGAACCTCTCCACCAGCCCATTGGATTGCGGATGATAGGTGGTGGTGAGGTGGATCTGGGAACCCCACAAGTTGGTGACGACAGACCACAGGCCGGAGGTGAATTGAGCTCCCCTGTCTGAGGTGATATGGGCCGAGACACCGAAACTGGCCACTCAAGTTGACAAAAGGGCCCGTGCGCAGGACTGGGTGGAGGTGTCCACAAGGGGAATGGCTTCGGGCCAGCGGGTAAAGTGGTCGACAATCATGAGAAGGTACCGCGCTCCTTGGGAGACTGGGAGGGGACCGACCAGGTTGACATGGATATGGTCGAACTTCCGGCAGGTAGGTTGAAAGTCCTGCAGAGGGGCCTTGATGTGCTGCTGTACTTTTGAGGCTTGGCAGTGTGTGCAGGACCGGGCCCATTCGGAAACCTGTTTACGCAGGCCATGCCAGACAAACTTGTCTGACACCATCCAGGCAGTAGTCCGGATGGATGGGTGTGCCAGGCCATGGATGGAATCAAACGCCAGGCAGCTGGAATGATGGGGCGGGGTTTACCGGTGGAGATATCGCAGAGCAGGGTGCGCTCACCGGGGCCTACCAGTAGGTCTTGTAGTTGCAGGCCCGAGACTGTGGTGCGATAGCTGGGCATCACCATGTCCGTTTGTTGTGCCACCACCAAGGCACCGAAATCCACCCCCTGGGACAAAACTTGGATGGTAGGCCATGAACGTGCATCCGCAACCACATTCTTTTTCCCGGACAGGTGGCAGATGTCAGTGGTGTGCTCTGAGATGTACGACAAGTGCCGCTGCTGCCATGCTGACCGGGGATCTGAGACCTTGTTGAAAGCGAAGGTCAACGGCTTGTGGTCGGTGAAAGTTGTAAATGGCCTGCCCTCTAAGAAGTATTGGAAGTGTCTAATGGCCAGGTACAACGCCAAAAGCTCACGGTCATAGGCACTATATTTGAGCTCTGGTGATCGAAGGTGTCTGCTGAAGAACACCAGCGGTTGCCAACGCCCTTCTATGAACTGCTCTAGAACGCCTCCGACCGCTGTGCTGGAGGCGTCGACCATGAGGGCAGTCAGGACGTCAGTACAAGGATGCACCAACATGACCGCGTCCTCCAAGACCTGCTTGGTCTTGACGAACATGGTGTCAGCCTCCTCTGACCAAGCAATGTCCTTGCTTCCGCCTGACAGGAGAGCAAACAACGGGCGCGTGATGCAGGCCTCGGATGGTATGAACCAGTGATAAAAGTTTACCATACCGAGAAATTCCTGCAGGCCCTTGATGGAGGTGGGTCTGGTGAAGTGGCAGCTGGCGTCAACCTTTGCAGGCAGGGGTGAGGCGCCATGTTTGTTGATCCGATGGCCCAGGAAATCGATTGTCTCAAGCCCGAACTGGCATTTGGCTGGGTTGATGGTCTGGCCGAAATCCCTCAGGCGAGAACAGAGTTGGCGGAGGTGCGTGAGATCTTCCTGGCGGCTGCTGCTGGCGATCAAGATGTCATTGAGGTATATGAAGACGAAGTCAAGGTTGCACCTGACCACGTCCATCAGTCGTTGGAAGCACTGAGCAGCGTTCTTGAGGCCAAAGGGCATCCGGTCGAATTCAAAGAGGCCGAAAGGTGTGATCAGTGCCGTCTTTGGAATGTCGTCCGGATGCACCGGTATCTGGTGATAGCCGCAGATGAGGTTGACCTTGGAAAAAATGGACCGCCCCTGCAGGTTGGCAGCAAAGTCCTGAATATGTGGCACGGGGTACCGGTCCGGGGTAGTTATGTCATTCAGGCATCGGTAATCACCGCAGGGTCACCAGCCTCTGGCTGCCTTGGGGACCATGTGCAGCAGAGAGGCCCATGGGCTGTCCGATCTGCGGATGATCCCCAACTCCTCCATCTTCTTGAATTCCTCCTTCGCGAGGCGGAGCTTGTCTGGGGGTAGCCATCGGACACGGGGGTGGAGGGGTGGGCCCTGGGCGGGGACGTGATGCTGGACGCCGTGCTTGGGCAAGGTGGTGGAGAACTGGGGTGTTAGTACAGACGGGAACTCTACCAGGACCCTGGTGAACTGGTTGGTCGACATGGTGACGGAGTTGAGGTGTGGGGCCGGTAGCTTGGCCTCACCCAACGAGAATGTTTGGAAGGTCCTGGCATGTACCAAACGCTTACCCCACAGGTCAACCAGCAGACTGTTGGCGTGAAGGAAGTCTTCCCCGAGGAGTGGTTGCGCAACGGCGGCCGGGGTGAATGTCCAGGTAAAGTTGCTGGTGCCGAACTGGAGTTGCACTGAACGGGCGCAAAAGGTCTGGGTGGCACTGTGTTGGCGGCTCCGAGGGTGGGTCCTGGTGTGCGGTTGCGAGTCTCGTGGCTGTTGGGAGGCATGACACTGACCTTGGCTCCGGTATCTACCAGGAAATGACGGCTGGAACGCCTGTCCCATACATGCAAGAGACTATCCAGGTGGTCAGCCGCCGTAGCCATCAGTGGCGGCTGGCCCTGGCGTTTCCCAGAAACCTGCATAGTGGCCGGCACCTGCGGGTGTCTGCGCCCCACCGCTGGTGGTAGAAACACCCTTGTTCGGTCGGTGTCTCAGACCTGGTGGCAGGTGGGGTGCGGTCGATTGCTGGGTCTGGCCTGCTGCGCAGCTGGGTACGTGGCGTGGCAATGCACTCCACAGATGCCCCGCCCTCCTTCTTCGCCCGCCAAAGGACATCAGCATGGGCGGCCACCTTCTGGGGGTTGCTGAAGTCGGCATCCACCAGGAGCAGGTGGATGTCGTCAGGTAACTGCTCCAGGAAGGCCTGCTCGAACATCGGGCAGGGTTTGTGGCTGTCTGCCAGGGCCAACATCTCGTTCGTGAGGGCAGAGGGAGGTCTGTCACCCAACCCATCGAGGTGGAGGAGGCAGGAAGCCTGTTCGTGTTGGGAAAGGCTGAAAGTCTCATGAAGGAGGGTCTTGAACTTATCATACTTCTCCACCTCTGGGGGCACCTGGATGAAGTCCTCGACCTGGGCTGCGGTGTCTTGGTCGAGGGCACTCACCACGTAGTAGTACGGTGTCGTCCCTGGTGATCTGGCGAATCTGGAACTAGGCCTCGGCCTGGTCGAACCAGACACAAGGCCTGAGGATCCAAAAGGTGGGCAGTTTAAGGGCAACTGCTTGTACCTCTTGTTGCACAGACATTGTGGGTCCAAAAATGTTTGGGCCTGTCGGGGTCACCATTGTAGTGGCTAGCTACACTAGTATAGAATAAAGACGTGGAGTCTGTTGATTGGAGTCAGAAGATTGACAGGGGCGTGGTGCGCCTTTTAATACTGAAACTCTTCCCGCACTTCAGTTCCCGTGCTGATGTCATCCGCGGGTCACCTGACCTTCTCAGGCGCGGGCTTTCCTAGCCCATTGATGGAGAAGAAAGAGGGCCCTGCGCCATCTTGTGTCGGGGCCTCTGACGATGCTCGCGATTTCGGGAGCCGGTTCGATACCAGTAAAGTGAGTCGCCACAAAGAAACAATTTTCGAGTTGTAAATTGGTATATGTATCTCTTCAAAACTGTGTTTATGGCATTGCATAGGTCAGTCTTAATAGTTCCTTGAGCATTGCATTTTAAAGCAAATTAAAGTATGAACACATTACAAGATAATGTTCTTTAAAAATCACTTATAAATTTGAAATTATATGGCATAACAAATCATACTAAGGAATAGTTGGGTAAGAAACAGTTAAAGAAAAAAGTATTCAAAATCTTTCCTGGTAGGAGCTACTTTGAACATGTAGTTTTACTGGCTTCATTAACACAGACTGAAAGTCAATGGTATCAAATTAGTCAAGTGATAACTTATATTTATTGGAGTATTAGAATGCAATAACTTGGCAGAAATATATTTATCAAGTAAAATATCAAAGGATCAAGTAGAAATGAGAAGGCTGCCTAAATAAGGAAATTTGTACTTCAGCTTGGCGCTGGGTAAATAAACGTACACAAGGGAAGTTCATTATTACAAACATAGTGTGTGCCAAATGATTCATCTTATTAAGGATTGATCGCATTGAAATTCTGACTCCTTTTCTGCTATTAAGGTAGCTGTAGCCATGACCAATAAAAACTAACTTTTAAACAAAAGGGTCAAATAACAATTTTTTATTAATGAGGTTTGATTCCAGAAATCTATTACCTTACATTTAAGAAAGACTGTACCAGTTACACTATTTTTAGTTCTCTGGTGCCTCAGAATATCGTGAGTGACTATTGCTACATTTAATTTTGTTTGACAATCCATCTATAAAAGCAAGTAATTGCTAATCCTTTATAAGACTTAAATCACAAATCTGTGTTTTAAGCAAATCAATTGCACACATATTATACATCAATTAAATTCAAAGAATGATTTTGTGATGGAGCAGAGAATTATGGGTGCAAATCCATGGAGTGCAAATTTAAGTTTGTTTAGAAAAATGCACTAAAATGGCACTGTGCAGGAGATTCACACCAGTTTGTTCTGGTATTGCTAGGGAACTATTTCCATGGGCATATATTATATAAAGTATTGTGTACATAAGTATCATGATTTGCAGTTTTTTTTGTGCAGTTGCACACATTAACCCTGCATAATATGGAATTGTGGAAAGATATAGCACAAAGAGGTGCCTTTTGGACCATTATCCCTATGTCAAATCTTTGAAAGATCTACCAGAATTCTTCTCTATGTACCTGTATATTTTCCTTCCAGCATTTATCCAATTCCCATTTGAGTTATTATTGAATCTGCTGCCATCACAAAACATCAAAACAGCTCTTATTAAATTCATAAATTACACTTTTTATGACAGTGGCAAAGGTAAACTATCCCTTTTTATTCTTCTCCATTTTTACTGCTGCTTTTGACATAGTTTATTGCAGCACCTTCCTCCAATGTTTCTTCATAATCATTTAGGACTGTGGAGCTGTTCTTGATTCCATTTTTATCTGTCCATTTATAGCTAGTTAACCACCTGCAGTTGCTTTGGTTCTGCAACTCAACCACTACCTCCAACGTTCCCTAATGATCCATTTTCTTTTATTCATTTTTCGGTATCTGAAGTCACTGGCAAAATCACCATTTATTGCTTATTCCTGATTACCCTTGACAAGGATGGGTGTGAGCCACCTTGATGAAGCATTGTGATCTTCTTAATGAACTAAGCATGTTTTCTGATCCAAAGCTTTTGCTGTATCCACTGATTTTAGTCATTTCTTGAAATCTCGCAGTGTGAATCAAATTGGCTAGAGACTGGCTTTTGTGATGATAGGGATTTCAAGAGGAAGCAAAGATGGATCATCTGATTGCCACTTCCAGCTGATCCTGTCTCCAAATGCTTCCGGCTTGTCTTGAGTATTGAGGATGTACCTACCAGTATTGAGGATGGGGATATTATAAGAGCCTCCTCCTGCCATTAGCTGTTTAATAGTCTCACATCTTTCATGACTAGAGGGGGTAGGAAAACAGAGCTTCATTCTGCTCTGTTCATTGTGAGATTGCTTAGCCTTGTCCATTCCATGGGGTTTATGCCGCTAAAGCCCTTTGTTGCAGTTTCAGTAGGCCGGCATCTCATCACGTTTAGCTATACCTAATGCTGGTGTTGGTCTTGGCATGCGCTACTACACTCCTCGTTGAGATTGGGTTGATTCCCTGTCTCGATAGCATGGATATACTGGACTTGAGGTTACAGATTGCGTGGTATTCAATTGTGCTGGTTTTGATAATCCACCGTCTCAGGTTTGAGCTGCCAGATCAGTTCCCATTTAGCACAATTATAGCACTTTACAAGATGATGGAGGGGGGTCCTCTGTGTGAAGATGGGACTTTGTTTCCACAGGGAATATGCAGTGACCACTTTTACTGATACTCTCATGGACAGATGCATCTACCACAGATAGATTTATCCGTCATGTTGGTTTACTTGCTACCTACTTCATGCCCAGTCTGGTGGACATGTTCCTCAGAACATGT
The DNA here is from genome assembly GCF_009764475.1 of Pristis pectinata. Classification (NCBI taxonomy): domain Eukaryota; kingdom Metazoa; phylum Chordata; class Chondrichthyes; order Rhinopristiformes; family Pristidae; genus Pristis; species Pristis pectinata. The sequence continues at coordinate 19,124,663 of NC_067420.1, forward strand.
CCTTCAGCTCGGTCAGTACTGCTGCTCCTTCTGGGTGAAGGCCTCCATATCTATCATTAAGGTAGCTTGGTAGCACCAGTACTGACCAAACTGAAGAACATGTTCCGAGGAACATATTCTGTCTCTTGCTACTTTCAATATGTCTTGTAAATAGAAGCATGGTTTCTTCAGCATGAGGAGGATAGTAGGTAGTAATCAGGAGGAGGTTTCCTTGCTCATGTCTGTCCTACTACATGGAACTTCATGGGATCTAGATTCAATGTTGAGGAGTCCATGGGCTACTCCCTCCCACCTATAAGCCACGATACTGTGATTTATGGCTGGTTTGTCCTACCATTACTAAAACTAGTTGTTGCTTTACCAAATTTCACATTATTATTCTTGATATGAATTCCACAGCTGCCTGTATGATTTGAACTCAGATCTCTGGATTGTAAATCTAGGTCCCTGAATTACTGGTCTGGTAATTTAATCATGATACGTTTGGTTATCACGTGCATTGACTACTCCAACACATTGATGCTTACCTCCGATGTTTTGACCTATATTAGCATGATATCATCCACAACTCTCCTGTATGTGTTTCAGTTCATACTATTCCCGTTTACCTACCTTCCCTGTTCTTGTTGATCTAGATTGGTTTGTGGCTAAGCAAAGTCTCAATTTTTTATATTATTATGCCCTTGAAGATATCTGTGATTCTCCAATAACAGCCTCAGACATCAATCTGGAATTTCCTCTCCCCATCTTCTACATGTCTCCATCTTTCTTTAAATATTCCTTAAATCTGTTTTTCACAAACTTTTCGCTATCTGCCCTTATACTTCTTAATGTGACTTTGCATGAAATTCTAGTTGATAATTCTCCTGTGCATCACCTTGGGATGTTTTACTATATTAAAGATGCAATGTTTATGCAAATTGTTTCTGTTTTTTATTCAGGTTAAGCATTCCAGATCACAACTCTGCATGTGAGAAAAGTACTCATCTTGATTCTGGTTCTTCGCCAATTATGTTAATTTTCTCTTCATTAGAACATTGGTTCTATTTGGACAATCTACTGTTTTGGGATTTGTCTCATCTAAAATTATAAATACACAAGTCCAGTCATAGAAATTTGTTAAAAAATGGTAATGTTAGTACCCTAGGAAACACAATATTAGACATCACCCTAGGGTTTCCAACAGTCCTATGTAAAACAAACCTTCCTACCTGTGAAAGGGAAATTGGCTGACAAGTATTATTTTGATATAGGATGCCAATTTTCTGTAAACCAAAATAGAGGCTTTTGGGGATTACCGAGTCATCCCTAACCATAGAATAGTTACACACAGGATGTCACTTGACCTGTTGCATTTGTACCAACTCTAGGTCATAACAAGCTAGCTGGTCCTGGTCCTGACATCTGTCCATAGCCCTTCAAATTGTTTCCTTTCAGATACTTATCCAGCTCTTGAATAGTTCAATTGGATCTGCCTCCACTTCTATCTCTGGCAGATTCAATTGTACTGTTCAAAAGAAACCTTTACATTTGCTGTGTTTTCCCTATGTCACTTCTGTTTATTTTAGCAAAGCTTCCTTGAAGAGGTCCAACATTTCCACTGACTCCTGAGGATCAATGGCCCATGAACACTCAAAATAGGGAAAGAGCATTCGGGATGGTATTGAGAACCTCAAGGTCACACATCAGGAGCATCAAGGATCCATCTGCCCTGCCAGCCACCACTCTCTCCATCTGTGAAGGAGTCTGTAATTTCCACATCGGCTTCAACAGAATTCTCAAGTCAGAATCCATAAAACTACAGTGGAAGCATGTCACATACGATCCTAAAGGACTGCCTAAGAAGATATCCCTCAGTTCTTGACACTTCCAACAATGGGACTATTTCTCTCTATCTATTCTGCCAATACCTTTCATGATTTCAGACGCCTTTGCGAAATCCTGTTTCAAAGAGAACAGTCCGGCATCTCTGGTCTATCCACAGCAAAAATCCCTCATTCTTGGTAAAAATCTCTTTGGCATTTCCTCCAAAGCATTCAAATAATTTCTAAAATGTGACACACGGATCTGGATACAGTCGCAGCTGAGCCATTGAAGTTCATCATGTACTCATATACTCTGCATTGACACTTATAAAGCTCTCAGTCCTGGGTGCTTTTTTAATAGATTTCTCATTCTCCTCTGCCGCTTCCAAAGAATTATACACATAAACTCCCAGATGTTTCTGTTATTGTATCCCATTTAGAACTGTGCCATTTAGTTTATATTACCTTCTTCCAAGTAAAATGAAATCTGATGTTATCAACCCATCTTCAAGTTTTGTGTCACCTGCAAATTTGGAAGTTGTACCTTGTATACTCAAGTCCAAGTCATTAATATTTTAAAATACTATATTTATACAGCACGGTAACAGGCCCTTCCAGCCCAACGAGCCCATGCCACCCAATTACACCCATGTTAACGTACTAACCCGCACGTCTTTAAAATGTGGGAGGAGACCGGAGCACTGGGAGGAAACCCACGTAGTTATGGGGAGAACGTACAAACTCCTTACAGACAGCAGCGGGAATTGAACCCCGATTGCTGGTGCTGTAATAGCATTACGCTACCACTGTACTACCATAGTACAAAAAGCATCGGTCCTGATACCAATCACTGGGGACTCCACTGTACACTTCCTCCAGTCTGAATCTGCCTTACATTATTGCACTTTGTTGCCTGTTACTCAGCCAATTTTCTATCCATATTATTATAGTTAGACAAAAGAGCATCTGCAGATGCTGGAAATCTGGAATGGTGGAGGAACTCAGCAGGTCAGGCAGCATCTATGGAGGGAAATGAACAGTCGATGTTTCAGGCCAAGGCCCTTCATCAGGACTGGAAAGGAAGAGGGCAGAAGCCTGAATAAAATGGTAGGGGGAGGGGAAGGAGAATGAGCTGGCAGGTGATAGGTGAGTCCAGGTGAGTGGGGGGGGGGGGGGGAAGGTGGGTAAGTGGGGGAGGGGGGAAGGTGGGTAAGTGGGGGAGGGGGGTAAAAGGGAATGATGTGAGAAGCTGGGTGGTGATAGGTGGAAGAAGCAAAGGGCTGAAGAAGAAGGAATCTGATAGGAGAGGACAGTAGACAATGGAATAAAGGGAAGGAGGTGGGCAGGTTATGAGGGCAGGAGAGGGGTAAGAGAAGGGGTGAAGGGGCCACAGGAATGAGGGAAGGGGGCAAGGGAAAATAGAGGGGAGTGGTTACTGGAAGTTAGAGAAATTGATGTTGAGGCTGTCAGGTTGGAGGCTACCAAGATGGAATATGAGGTGTTGTTCCTCCAACTTGCATCTGGCCTCAATGTGGCAGTAGCGGAGGCCGTGGATAGACATGTCTGTGTGGGAATGGGTAGTGGAATTAAAATGGCTGGCCACCAGGAGATCCTGGCTGTTCTGGCAGACGGAGCAAAGCGATCCACCAATCTGTGTTGGGCCTTATTGACCCTTCCCTTAGTCAACCAAATTAGGTTAGGTGAATAACCACACAAATTCTAATTAATTCAAACTACTCACAACTTTAATGTATCAACTTATTATATCAAATGCAAATATCCACCTAATTCCTGAATTCAATTGTCCTTTTGGACAAATACTCAACCAAACTCACTTTCACAGAAATAAAGGATCTCCTGTTGGCCAACCGACTGATCCTTCTTCTCCTTGCCCCAGCCACAGTGGTCTTCCTTGTGATAGTTGATCTCCCCAGAGTTCTCGCTTGTTAGACTCCTGAGTCCTCACTCGTTAGTCTCCTGACTCCTCTCTCTACCTCTGAAAACCTTCCTTATTATACTTTTTTTCTTATCAGTTCTGCACCACTCTACTTTGATTCTGTTGGCTCTGATTCATCGGGCCATCCTGTGTCCACCCCTCATTGGCTCTGGCCCAAGGCTACAGGTGACACCCCCTCACCACATACCTCCAGTGTCATTTCTTCATTTTTTTACGGAATCAGGCCATTTCACACTAATTATAGCCAGTTCAAGTCAGACACTGGGTTCGGGCCACACAGACTACTCCTCTTATAAGCCTGTTTCCTTCTGCCTTATCAAAGAGCATCCCGCAAATAACTCCTTATTTGGAAATGATCTTTGATAAGCAGATTATCGGTGGGGCCTTCATTATGTCCACTTCCAAGTACTTCAATCCAGAAAGAGTTAACTCAGGAAACGACAGCCTCTACTTCTTCCACCACCTGGCGAGAACTAAGACATTTGTTTTGTCTACTTGTCCACTGCCCTTGACTAGTTCCGGATATCTGTTCCGCGGATTTTCAATTTCTTCAATCCAACAGTCTCACCGATATAGAGGAGGCCGCACTGGGAGCACCCGATGCAATAAATGACACCGATAGATTCACAGGTGAAGCTCTCTCCACGGCTCCCTTGTCCCTGTGGGAAGCAGAGAGGGGAGGGGAGGGGAAGATGTGCCTGGTGGTGGGATCCCGTTAGAGATGGCTGAAGTTGCGAGGAATGATGTGTTGTATGCATAGGCTAGTAGGGTGGTAGGTGAGGGTAGGTGAGGCCAAGGGAAATGTTGGGGGTGGGGGAATAGGGTGAGGGCAGATGTGCAGGAAATGGAGGAGTGCGGGTGAGGGCTGCATTGGTAGTGGTGGAGGGGAAGCCCATTTTCTGAAATAAGGGGACATCTCAGATGTCCTAGAATGGAAAGCCTCATCGTGAGGACAGATGCAGCTGAGGCAGAGGAACTGAGAGAAGGGAATAGCATCCTTGCAAGTGACAGGGCCGGAAGAGGTGTAGTCAAGGTAACTGTGGGAGTCAGTGGGTTTGATAATGTCAGTAGATAATTTGTCTTCGGAGATGGAGACAGAGAGATTAAGAAAGGGGTTCATATTCCATCTGGGTAGCCTCCAACCTAATGGCATCAACATCGATTGCTCTAACTTCTGGGAACCACTCCCCTCTGTTTTCCTTCCTATTATATTTATTCTTATTCCTTCATTCTGGATGATAACCCGATTATGTTATGTATATTATGAAGTTTATAGTTATGATATTGTCTTCATTTCCCACATCAGCCTTTTCTGTTACTTGACTCAATCAATTTGCTTGGGCACAATGTGACTTTAACAAATCTATGCTCAGTCTCTTTACACAATCTACAATTGTCCAAGTGACTGCTATTTACACCCCTGATTATCGTTTCCAGTACTTACCCCACTATTGATTTTAAACTGACTGGTCTGTAGTCACTAGCTTTTGCCAAACACCCTATTTCAGCAAGGGTGTAACGTGACAATTTTTCAGTCCCCAGGCATCATCCCTGAATCTGTAGATGTCTGGAAGATTATGGCCGGGGACTCTGCAATTTCCCCATTTACATCCCTCGGCATCTGAGCTGGATCAAATGATTAACCCAGATGGTCAGCATAGTTTTCTGGTGCATCCTCTATCAATTTTTAGCCAATCCAGAATCTCAACTAATCTTCCTTTGCTGAGACTCTAGTAGCATATTTTTCCTTGTTGAAAACTGATATAAAGTACTCATCTATTACCTCAGCCAAGGCACCTGCCTCCATGAGCAGTTTTCATATTGGGTCCAGCAGACCTTTTTGAATCTTTTTCCTGTTCACATACCTATAGAATAAATTTGGATTCCTTTGTTTTTGTCTTTTCTCATTCTCTCTCTTTTTATGTCTTTAACTTCCTTCTTTACTTTCTCCCTGAATTTATTGAAATCAGCTTGGTTCTCACTTGTGTTAACAACCTAGCATTTACTATAAGCACTTTATATCTGCACTATTTTACTTTCTACTGGTAATCCAGCCAGCTCTGGATTTAATTTCCTCACCTTTCTCCCTCATCAGATTGGACCTAGACTAATATTGAAACATCTCTCACCTTAAAACATCTCCCATGTTCACTTGCTGGACTTTGATTCTCGGTGACTTGAGCCAGATATCTTACCTTGAGCTTGTCTACGTTCTTATCCAGAACTATTCTAAACTTTATAATTTACACCTGCTCCTCTCAGCCTGGCTCATTTCCCAGAGCAAAGTCTGGTAACATTGTCCATTTCATTGAGATGTACAGATCATGATAGTTCTTCTGAACACACCAGAAACTCCTCCCCTTTTTGCTCCTCATGTAATTAGCTCCACAACTCCCCTGCAAGGGTGCTCTCAATATCCTTGCCACCAGTTAGCAGCCTACAGAAGAGTCCTGGTAGTATGATCATAGCAGTATTGCTTCTTAACTCCAAGCAGAGTGATTCTGCTTAGTTCCAGGATAACCTTTCTCCAACACTGCAATATTCTCCTGAATTGATACCACCACAGAATTTGAAATAAAATAGAACAAAAAATGCTGGAAACACCCAGGAGGTAAGACAGTATCTGTGAAATGGAAGACAGAGCCAATGTCAAACAGAATCAACCCTTCAAAATGACCTTTGCCAGATTTCCAGCATCTGCAGTTTTTTGATTTTCAATTCAAAATTATGTTCTCTGAAAGAGCAGTTTTACCAAATATCAAGGTGCTTTGGAACAACAGCCCCAGTATTAACCTTTGTTGGAAATCATTTCCTTTCAAACAAATCCTTTGAATACCACTTCATTTTCTGTCCTCATTACTTCATTATGAGTCAGATGCTAGAAATGTCAGAACCTACTTTTGTCCTTTCATATGTACTGACTGCTAGAACATTATTGATTGGATGTTATTTGGCTTTTGATACCTTTATTATTTTAACACCCACCTTTTGTACTACTTATCTACAGTTATTTCACCTGTTTGTTATATCACTTTCAATGCCTTTTATTCTGCCATATCTTTTCATGAAATGCAAGACCAAGTATCATTGAATCATTGTCATTCTTTCATTATCCAGGAAATGAATTCTTTGCTTCATAGTTAATTATTCATACCTTATGTTTAACTGTTCTTTTACTTTTTAATGTGTTTATCAAATTTATTATTATTTCTGCCAAACTTTAATATATCTCCATATTACTTTATTTTCATAAATTTCTTTTCAATTAATTTCTTTTATTGCTTCCTTTCTATATTTGAGACTTTTTTGCATTATTAGTCCAAAGTTTGACATATGACGTCAAATTTTATTAAATTTTATTTTCTTTGTTCATCCAAGGAGTTGCAACTTTTGCAACAATGCCTTCACCACTTTTGGGAATATGTCTATTCAGTACAACCTGATATAATGGGAAGACTTAAGGGGTATTAAGTCAGAGCTGGTAAATGTAGTGTGTAACTGCTTCATGACCTAATGCATCGGAGAATCCATGAGATGTGGCGCTCCTTTCAACCTGCTATCCATGTAATGACCCAGACCACGCACAGAAATTGGAAATCTTAACACCCCTTGGACTACTGATGTAGAATGATTTTCAACATAATTGAGGATTCGGGAAGCTCAAAGACTAGGAGCCAGGTATATCATCTTAAAAAGGTTCATTTTCAAAATGAGGAAGGAACAAGCTAAGTAAATTGGGGAAGACTGCTCAATATATTTACAATGTGAGACATTTGCAATACCTTGGAAGTATATAATCCTCAGTATTTATGGTGGATACACGCTGAAAAACACAAAATCTGTATTCATATTAAATATACATAATCTTTACTTGATTAATAAATAAACAAAAGGTGAAAATAATGACAATTTTAAGTTTTAGGGGGAAAGAATTTTCTGAATCTATTAGTTGTAGATTGACAGGAATAGCAGAATAATTGATATACAGGCGCTATCCAGGTTACGACAGGGTTCTGTTCCTGAGAGCCATTCATAACCTAAACAGTTCACAAGTAGGAGATTTCTCTGTAGGATGCAATGATATTGCCATGAACCAAGTTCCCACATGGTAGAAGATGCCTGCAGCCCCACAGCAGATGGCAAATCCATCCCGCTGGTCTCCCAAGTGCTTGTTTGTAGACATGGGCTGCACATAAATTGGGTGCTTGTAACCTGGGGAGGACTTGTATTACCAGACTAGTAACCTAGAGGCCTGGACCAGAGATTTAGAGAGTTTAACTTCATTTAATTAAGTAACATGAGATAAAGAGCCAACCTGACCTGTGCTGCTAAGACCTTAATATAATGATGGCAGTGTTTACCACAAATTACCACTCAGGAACGTATCCAGATTATTAATGAAGCAGCAATCACAGGAGATGCTCTGGATTATCAATCCCAATACTAGTTGGGGAAACCTACATGCCTGCACAACTTGCTGCTCTTTACTCAGAGGAAAGGAGATGAATTTGCCTTTCCTTGAATGAAGAACCTTCATAAAATCTCAAGTGCTATGAAAAGCTGCAAACTGCAACATGAGGCATAGATTGGCCATTGCTGCCTGACGTATTCCACAGGTTAAGGCATTCAGGGTCACTGTGGCCTCACAGGCAGAATAACTCAGGCAGAGATCTGTGGCTGGAGTTCTGTCTAGTAGCATATTGGCAGACCTGAGTAATCACCTCCTTGGAGATTTTTAGCCAGCAGAAACATTTCTGCCACATAATGTTGACCATAGGTCCAAAGTTCACAAGAAGAAATCTTGCAGGATTGGACTTGTATGGCCAGATCTTTAACAAAGGACCTGCTATATAACTCTATGCCTCTATGACTCTAAGGAAGCCAAATAATAAGTTTATGTTTTGGGGTTGTATATACCACATCGTGTCCTCATTGAGAAGCCGATTGCCTGTTTGGAGCTTGCTACTTTCACTTGGCTCCAGATGTTACAGCCTTGGTCCAAACATAGACAAAAGACCTGAAACCCAAAAGTGTGGTGAGAGTGAGCAGCCTTCAATTCAAGGTATCACTTGACAGAGTGGAGCACAAGGAGTCTTGATAAAATTGAACTCAGTGGAATTTAAGGTAAAAACTCTCCACTGGCTGGAGTCATATCTAGCACAAAGAAAAATATTTGTAGCTGGTGGAAGTCAGTTCCAGGACATAATTGCAGGAGTTCTGAAAGCCATTCTCACTTTTTTCATTGTTATCTTCTCTTCACTTTGTTAGGAATGGCAATGTTCATTAGTAATCATGTAATGCTAAATACCTCAGAAACAAAAAGCAGCTCCTACCTGTGCGTAGCAAAACATAATTGACACTCAGATGTGGGTAGATAAGGTGTGAGCAATCTTGTCATCAATGGTTGCCACTCAATGGCCATCTCCCCTTGACATTCAATAGCATTGCCACTACAGATTTTTGTCTGCAAATGTCCGGAAGATCACAATTGAAGAGGATTTTAACTTGAACCAGCCACATAAATAACGTAGCTACAAAAGCAAGCCAAGAGAATAGATATCTTGCAATATTTGACTTAACCGACACTCAAAACTTTTCCACCATCTGCAAGCACCAATTAGCAATTGATGGAATCGTCTCCACTTGCTTAGATGAATGCAGCTCCAGCAATGGTCAAGAATCTTGATATGATGCAAAACAAAACAGTTTGTTTAATTGGTACTCCATCCACAACCTTAAACATTCCTTCCTTCCATCACTGGCATACTATGGCTGCTGTGCATGCTATCCAACAAGAGAGATCATGTGAATGCAAAGATTTCATTTAGCCTCTTGTTCTTCTGTGGACAGCCACTTCTCTGTATGATGGAACAGAGAAAACTTCAATGGTCCATCACAGCAAACTTCATACAGGGCAGAATATTTCCCTTGATATTTGCAAAAGCCAGCTGTTTTATGATCCATATTTAGTTTTCTTTGGTCCAAGGAGAGAATACAAAGAAAACCAAACCATGTGAAATTAAAGAGAATTATCATGAGAAAAAAGGACCACATTTAAAAAAAATCCACTGCTACACCAGTGATAATTCTAACTTCTAGCAAATGTTATTTGCATAATTATTTTGCAGTCCATGATTGTAAATACATTCCTTTATTTTCTACTTTACAATTTTTTAAAATAATGATTAAATTTTCATTTTGCTTTATTTAATCTAAGCAATAAATGTTTGCATAAATAGAGAATTTATGATACATTTTTCTTTTTACTCATTTGTATAATATTCTGGATTAATCCTTTGTCAGAAATCTAGAAAAGAGATATGTCGGTGTTATGAAAGAACTCATAAACATTCACTTGCAAGACATGAATAGTACACCATCTACTATGTTCTGTTACTTTCATATCCTCGTTAGTGATGTACAGCACTAAGTATGTAACTGACTGGTTGATCCATTCTGTCCTAACGCACCCAAAACCGGCTTAATTAGTGGAACTGTGTGCAGCCTCACCATGACTTCAGAATCATATGATAATTAGTATGCAGGTTTTAAGAAACCTCTTTTGCTCATTTCTACTATTTCCGAAGTAAAATATATTTTATCTTGTTTGCCTATGGGTTATGAGGAACATATTTTTTCCCATTAATCTTTCATCCATTGTCTCTTTGGTGGCATCTGCATCTTCCAGCCTTCTCAACTTCAATGGATGGTGTTGTACTGTACATCTGCCAACCTCTTGTGAGTCGAGACTATTCATTTGCACCTACCTCTTTCACTTTGCCTTTTTACAAATCTAATTATAATACAGCTTGAAGCATATTTCAACATCATTAGAAGTTGCTATCCTAATTAGAACAGTCATATTCTTTGATTCACAGCTAATGTTTGGCACTCAACTTCAAAGGGAAGGGATATGTCAAAATGATAACAGATTGGCATTAAGGGTTTCCAAAGTGCTAACTACCAAGACTCCCACATCGTTGGACTACAAGTGTAGGAATAGGCCATTCAGCCCCTCAAGCCTATTCTGTTATTCAGTTAGATAATGGGTGATTTGTAACTCAGCTTCATTTACATGTCTTTGCTCCATGTCCTTTGAGGCCCTTCCAGAACAAAGAAAACTCCAGTCCTGGGAATTTAAATATTTAAATTTGAGTCAGCATCCACAGACATACAGGGCAAACAAGTGACAGGCTTTCCCTACATATGCAAAATGCTTCCCAATTTCACAGATAAATGGCTTTGCTCTAATTTGAAGACATCAATTTCTTGTTCTCCTTTCCCTCCATCAGAGGAAATAATTTCTCTGTGTCTACCTTTATCATTCCAAAGATTTTAATTAGATCACCTCACAACCTTCTAACTCCAGAGAATGCAAACCAATTCTATGCAATCAGCCCTCAGAATTTAATGCCTTTCGCCGAGATCTATCAATTGCTCCTGGACTACCTTCACTGGGCTACCTTCTGCTCCTGGACTATATTCAAGCTGGACTACCTTCACTATTTTTTACATTCCATCTATTGAGGTAAATTTACTGTGAGGGAGGAAGATGGTGACAAGTGCGTTCTGTCTTATCCCACACCAGTAAACATGTACTACTTGAGACAGCAGCAAAGAGGAGGTCTAGGGCACGGCGGATGGGAGTTCCAATGTTTGATGTCCGGGCACTGACAGAGATTGATCCAATGGTAAAAATGTCATGCTTGTGACACCACCACAAATATTCCTCCATGACTCCCCCAAGGGGGCATGACCCATATTTGAAGACCTCGATGATAATGGATTGTGTGTTACCTGGTGTAACTCTACTGTTGTCATTAATCAATGCATCTACTGAGCAATCATGATTGACATATCAGGAAATCTGTCAATAAAGACACAGATTAGCTATATTTAGAAAATATCTTAAGTTTTTCAGACTATTATCATAAAAATCAATAGTCCAGAGACACTGATAACCTATCTGTAGTATTGATACTGTCCACATGGCTTAAGCAGAATTGCCTGATATAGAATTGTGCCGAACAGTAGAAATCTATATTTGGATGCTGAGCCACTCCTTCAGGATTTCTTTTCCTTTGGCTTTAACTAAAAATTAATTCTAGAGAATGTTTATAGAGTTTTACAGCACAGAAACTGGCCCTTCAGCTTACTGAGGTTGTGCCGGCTATCAAAGACCCATCTACACCAACCTATTTTATTCTTCCCACATTCCAGTGGACCCCCCTTCCAGATTCCAACACATCTGTCACTCATTACAGTTGCCAATCAACCTGCAGGATGTGGGAAGGAAACCAGAACATTCAAAGGAAACACACAAGGTCACAGGGAGAATATGCAAACCCCACACATACCACATGAGGTTAGAATTGATCCTGGATTGCTGGAGCTGTGAAGCAAGGGCTCTACCAATTGTCTGCTTTGACACCCAGGTGTTATATCACCTTTGTAGCTGCAACATAACTGGAGGGGTTTGGGACCAGTTTAAGTGAAGCTGCATATTTTGATTTAAAAGCTTAATTTATTACCAGATGCAAATCACAGTGGAAAATAGGAAAATAGAATTCTAATGGTTGGATGGAAAATGAGGCATAATAGTTTACTTACCGTCAGAATTGCTTTAATCACTGCTTTTTTCTATCCGCTTTACGAAATCCATCATTAATCTTTTATGGAGAAAAACACTTGTTAATTACGACAAGCATTGAATTCTTAAAAAATTATATTCCTGATCAAATAGTAGAATTAAAGTGAACAAAATGTTGGAACAGAAAGCAGATCAGCAACATTAGCCCCCTTAATAAGTAGTTTGATTCCCAGTAGAAATTTAATAGTAAGGAAAACCTCTCATGTAAGTTTTATATGTACAAACAAACTGAAAAATAGACGTTCTTAAAATGGACATCATATTAAACTGTACAAATATTGCATACTTTTGATTCTTTGGGCAGATTTTACTACATTTTATTATTCAGTGTCAGCATTTTAATATTGGGATACTCTTCATAAAATCAGAAAAAATTTGCATCCTGCTATGTATAACTGTTGTAAACTCATCTAGCAAAATGCTGCAAAGCCATCCTCCTGGTACATCGCTCCGTCCGCCACAACAGCCAGGATATCCTTGTGGCCAGACACTTCAATTCCACTTCCCATTCCTATACTGAAATGTCTGTCCACAGCCTCCACTACTGCCACTTTGAGGCCAGATGCAAGTTGGAGGAGCAACACCTTATATTCTGTCTTGGTAGTCTCCAACCTGACGGCATCAACATCAATTTCTCTAACTTTGGGTAACCCCTCCCCTCTGTTTTCCCTTCTCCCCTTTTGTTTTCCCTCATTCCTGTGGCCCCCCACCCCTTTTCTTTCCCCTTCCCCGCAGTCACGTCCTGCCCATCACCTCCCTCTGGTTCTCCATCTTCCCTTTATTCCATGGTCTACTGTCCTCTCCTATCAGATTCCTTCTTCTTCACCCCTTTGCCTCTTCCACCTATCACCTCCCAGCTTCTCACATTATTCCCTTTCATCCCTTCCCTCCCCCACCCACCTACCTTAACCTTCTCACCTGGACTCACCTATCACCTGACAGCCTGTGCTCCTCCTCCTCCCCTGACCTTTTTATTCTGGCTTCTGCCCTCTTCCTTTCCAGTCCTGATGAAGGGTCTTGGCCTGAAACATCGACTGTTCATTTCTCTCCATAGATGCTGCCTGACCTGCTGAGTTCCTCCAGCATTTTGTGTGTGTTGCTCCTGGTACAAATATTCTTTTCTTTTCCCATTCTGTATTCAAAAAGCATCACATTCTTCTCTTCACAGAACATTTTGTTCCTCCGCTTTTCCATTCACAGAGACACTCTTTTTCCACCACAATGACACATTTCAGCATTTATTGATCATTTTCCACAGAAAAGATTTAAGGGAATATAATTACTTTTCAGTGTTTTTTAAAAAAAAGAATAGAGTTGCATGAGTTAAAAATAGAAGACCATCAGCTGCAGGCATTAGTAGAATAATCAACACTTATCCTTTTATTCAGGGTGATTGGAAATATTTGTGATTTGTTTGCCCATCTCTGGAGTTCCCAATGTTTTTAACATTGTCAGGAGAGTAGAATACAACTTCCTTTTGATTTTTGCATAGAGCCATGAGAAAGAAAGTTGGTGCAGGAGGAGCTATGGTTATCAGCTCCTCTGGCTAATCCCCATATATGAGATGAATCAGGAATTAAATCACAATATCCTTTGGAGTTGGTGGTCATTGAGGATGTCCTGTGGAGGAATGAGGTGGTAACAGTGATCTTAATGCAGAAAGGCTGTAAGGATCTTTGTTGAGATCAGGATAGAAGTAAACAAAAATTTCTTTCCGTCATGGCATTATTGCCTCCAAGTCTGATGTCCAAGCCTCACTCTAGAAACTTGAACACATTATCTAGCTTGTAGTACCAAGACTACTAAATTGCTTTTATTTGCATAAACCATCGGATTAGACCAAGGTCCCATCCTCATATTTATTGAAAAATAGGGAAGTTCTCTTAATACCCTGGTCAACATTTTATCATTGAAATAGTTCAGAATTTTTGTTTTGCTTGATATGTGTCAGAAAATCTCAAGATCTTGAAAAGCAGTGCCCAAAGGTCAGCTCTTTGTTTCTGTTGGCACTGAAGATGACTTCATGAAGATAGTTGCCCACCATCTTCATGATGTCATCTTTATTAAACATGACTTTAGACGTCACAGAAAATTTTTAGGTTTTGTGTGATTTCCATAAGTTACGCAAGATGCTGTATTCTCACTGAATTACTTGCTAGAGAATAATGTTCTTTGCCGTATATGCAGTTGCAAGTTGTTGAAGTGACGGGAAGTATGTTCTGACAGAACACATGCTTTCATGATGTTGACTTTGTTCGAGTACAGTAGCTTAGAGACAGGTAATAAGGAGAATTGGAGAAAGTGACTCCCCCTTCCCTTCTGATGAGCCCTGGAAAGTGTCCTCTGAGAGCATAATCAACAGGTTGAGGTTGGATATTCATGTATTTGTGGCCAGGAGTTAGTACAACCTTAAAAACATTTTTTGCCTATTTAAAGTAAATTTAATATCAGGAATTATGAGCAATATAAAATGAATATTTTATGACCTGAAATAATGATTAATTAAGTGCTTTAGATTAACAAACTGAATACTGTAGTGATTAATGAGAGTTGTGTTTGCTTTATTATGTTTAGGCCTTAATTTGAATTCTGCAGAGACACTCAGAATTAAGTGTGCCACGGATGACAGTACTGGAGTTGGTGGATTGCTTGTCATAAAAATCCAACCAGTTCACAAACATCCTTCAGGGGAGGAAATCTGCCAACCTTACCTGATTTGCCCTATGTATAAGTCCAGACCTGTTCCATGTAGTTGACCTTGAGCCAATTTATAAGGTGGTATTGGAAGCATCACAGTTGTACTATGACTGCTTTGTTTAAACAGAGAAAAATAAAAGAGGAGAGACCGTCTGGCATTGACATACACACCAAATTTGAACAAAACAAAGTCGCTCTCAACCCCAGGGATCTTTCAAAGTCCTCATCACAAACATCCAGTGTTTAAATTGTGAGAATTCTCACAAACTAGACATGCAACAGCCTGATATAGTCATAATCACAGAATCGTGCCTGATAGATGATGTGCCAGACCTCTTCATAAATCCTGGGTATGTCTAACAAACCCTAACAGTTCAAAGCAGAAAACAAACTGCTGGAGGAACATTCTGTGGCACTACTATTGCCAATTCCCTCACCATCCATATCTTTGGGCTCACTGTTGATCAGAAACATAATTGCACCAGCCTCATAAATACCATGACCACAGACTCATGCCCATCCTGACAGCCCACCATCCACAAGGCACAAGTCAGGAGCTTGATGGAATGCTCACCACCTGCCAGGATGGGCACAGCACCAACAACTTTCAAGAAGTTTGATACCTTTCAGGACCAACCATCACTTGATTGGTACCCATCAGCCTCTCTAAACATTTATTCCCCCCACCACAAGCGCATAGAGGCTGTGTATCATCTACAAAATACACCGTTGTTGTTCACAAAGGTACTCAAAAACCTGCAAATTCTACTGCCCAGATGGATCAGTGTCGCAGACACATAGGAACACTACCACCTGCATGCTCTTCTAATCATACACGTTCCTTTTTAGGAATATATCACCGGTCCTTTATCCTCACTGGGTCTATATCTTGCTACATCATAATAAGGTACTGTGGGAATACTTCATCAGAAGGAATGTAACAGTTCAAGGTAGCTCACTATCATTTTATCAAGGGCAATCAGAGATGGCCTTGCTGGTGATGCCTGGATTCCAAAAATAAATATGTATTAAAAATTCCTGCAAAATCAGAGCATGCAGCTGAAATTATTGCAGATAATTGATGACTACCCAATAATTCCCAATGTTAAGTATTTTATTGCTATTTATTATATTGCCTTCATATTTAAATACCATAAGCTTTTAATTTAAAATCTGATTATACAATGAAAAGCCTTACTGGCTTTGATAAACAGATGAGATACAAGCTACACAGTGAGGTCTGAACATAATCTTGTGAGGAGCTCAGAAATTAAATGACTTTTAAAAAAATAAAAATACATACATGGAATAATAACCAATGTTTAATCAAATAGTAATGCATTTAAATAGTTTTATATTGTGGAGAATGTAAAGATGATAGGAAAGAAGCAAAGGCAACAAAAAAAAATCCAACATTAAAAATTGGTGGATTTGATGAGAAAAAAATTCTCAAACTATTCCAATTCCTATTTTAATGTAGGTGAATGGAATATCAATCAAATCACCCCTTCCCCATCACAGCTTGAGTCACTTGATTATTTTCTTTATTGAGCCATTGTGCCTTAGATTTTAACTCCATTTTAGGTTTGATTCTGGAAAATACTGCAGCTATAGAGAGGTTAAAACTGCTGTGTCATAGAAGTATGTGCTATTTCAGTTCTGCTTCATCCCAGCCCATAAACAAACCTTTTTCCCTCCAATGATCAGACTTCTCACAAAATATCACTAATCTACCCTCTCCTATGTCTGGAGTCAATCCCCCTCAATAATCAAATTCTCCGATTTCCCCAACACATCATCTCTACTCCTGATCTCTCTTTAACCACATCTAAACTTCTGCAGCTCTGCAGCTGTCCCACCTTGTAACCTCTGCTCCAGCAGCACACACCTGGTGCACCTCTGCTGCACGTTCTGCACGCAAATATAGCCTGTAAATCAAACTGGATTCCAGGCAGTGATCCTATCTTAAAGTAAAGCAACTGGAGCTTCAGAAGAGCTTTCTTCCCCTTCCCAAAACCAACTTGGAAATCATGGCTTAGAAATTTGTCTACTCAGCACTCAAAGTAGATAGCAGACTGATGCAATTTGTGATAACTTAGTATTAACCAACTTTGTACATTATCAACCATCGACAATAAGGATGAAGATTTTAATGTGAGAAATTCATGTACCTAAGGACTGTTTCTCTAGTGCTCACCTCACCCAAATTACATCAATATATTGTTATGCCCCATTTATTTTTCTGCAGAAATTTTCAACCATGTTGACTGGAGATACAATGGTGCTGCTCTCTCACAGAGAAAACAATTGTTGAAAATGTCAAAACCTCACAAATAAACAAGTAAAACATGGAGAAAGGCATCTTAAAAGAGGTGGCACCTATGGCAGGAAGATGCCTATATGACTGTAGGAGTCTTGATGTACAGAGGGACCAAGGAGTGCAAGTGCATAGCTCCTTGAAAATGACAACACAGGTGGATTGGGTAGTTAAGAAGGCATTCGGCATGCTTGCTTTCATCAGCTGATACATTGGGTATTAGAGTTGGGATGTCATGTTGTAGCTGTATAAAGCATTGGTTAGGCTCCACTTGGTTGCCGCATTACGGGAGGATGTGGTAGGGAGTGTGCAGAAGAAGATCAGCACCTTGGAGAGCTTTGCAATCCACCCAACTGCTTCTTCCAGCTACATATTCAGAAGTTATATCTACCAAAAATGGAATGTACCCCACAAGGTATCAGTAAGCATCAATGCATCTTGTGAAGCTTCTCTGAACAGAGACAGCCTGTGAACACTGTAAGGCTACGTTTCAGAGAATTAATATGACCCTGACTTCCACAGTGAGAGCAGTGCAGGAACTAGTCTCTGTTTGCTGTTAGGTATTTATAAATATATCTGATGTTTCTGCCAAAATCCCCACTTCTCTCCTCACAAGCAATAGAGTAGCTATTAAATTATTGAAAACAAAACCTGAATTTTACAGTAGGACCAACAATTCCTTTTTCTAAGGCACATCCTTTCCGCTCCCTACCTGGGTTTGATAATGGAATTGAATCTGTGGAAATGCAGGTCATTTAGGGGAGCTGCTATTGCAGTGGATGAATATTGTAAAGCCGTGTTTTTTGCCATAAAGCAGAAAAATCATTTCAAGTACATATGATGTAACACTGAAAGGAAAACAAAAGTGGCTTTGCTCAAGGATGTAAAATAAAATACAATAAAAGGACAAGCATTTGTTATACGATTGTGATTCTGTGAATCTAACCAGCCTACCATTTTCAATCTGAACCCAAGGGCAGCTTGGATTCAGATTGCTATACAAATTCCTCATTGCTGACATTAACAAGGTTTCACTAAAGAAAGTAAATTAACTCATACTTTATTAATAGCTGCAATATTGTCTATATGAGGACAATGACTAAACTTAAAAGAATAACCCAATGGTCATCAGATATTTTGGAACATGAGAAAAATATAAATAAGTTACATACCAAGGATTCTTTCCTACATTCCAACAGTCTTTAATCAAGCCAGCTTTTTGTGAGTATTGTCATATGATTGAAGGTATGTCCCCCATGTTCACAGTTTAGAATTTCACCTAGCTGTATAAGTAACATTTTCTATTACTATTAGAGTCATAGAATTGTACAGCACACAAACAGGCCCTACTGCCCAGATCAGCCATGCTGTCCATGCCTGTCAGTGTGAATCCCATTTGCCTGTATTAGGCCCATATTTCTCTACTCCTTTCCTATCCAAGTACTTATTCAGATGCCTTTTAAATGTTGGAATAGTATCTACCTCCACTACCTTCTCTGGCAGCTTGAAGCTCTGTAAAAAAAACTTACCCATCAGATCTCCTTTAAATGTCTCCCCTCTCATGTTATACCTATGACCTCTATTTTTAGACTCCCCCAACCGAGGAAAAAGGCTCTGAGTATCTACCCTATGTATACCCCTTATAATTTTATAAACCTCAATAATGTGAATCCTCAGCCTCTTATGTTCCAGTGAGAATAAAGCCAGCCTATCTAATTTCTCCTTATAAGTAAAGCCCTCCTTTCCAGGCAACATCCTGGTGAATCTCTTTTGCACTCTCTCTGTTGCTACCACATAGTCCTGTAATGTGGCAACCAGAACTGTACACAATACCACAAGTGCAGCTTGACCAATGTTTTATACAGCTGCAACATGACATCCCCACTCTTATATTCAATGCATCAGCCTATGAAGGCAAACATGCTGAATTCCCTATCCACCTGTGTTGCTGTTTTCAGGGAGCTATGAACTTGCACCCAAGGATCCTCTGTACATCAACACTCCTAAGGTCTCTTCTATTTACTCTATTTATCCTCTTAAGTCCTACCCATATAGCCTCATTGGTCGATCCATCCAGGATATCCTCCTGAGTATTCCCATAATGCTCTCCCTGATCAGCAGTACCATACCCCTCTCCTTTTGCATCTCTTATCATGCCTGAAATACTATACCCCGAGGTATACTATTTATATACCTCAAGCTGCTTATTTGGTAACCAGAATCTTATATCAACAGTTACCCTATTTAAATCCTTATTAGTTTACCAATAGTTTCATCATAATGTCTCTTCATAACATATCCAGTAAAATGTTATCTGGAGTAATACCTTGAAAGCTTTCCCAGTCAAATATGTTGGTCAGGAAATTATAGCCCAGCTAATGCTGTAAACTGTGTAATTAATTCCCAGTCCCAAAAACCAAAAACTATTTTTTTGTAACTGCAGCAAATCACTGTACCTAATCTGTAAATTATGAAAATGCAGCAAATAAAATCCTTCATTAGACAACTGTCAAATTATGACCTGAAAGAAACTCACGGCAAAGTATAAGGTGAAATTTTAAAAGGGACCCACATAGTAGTTCCAAGGATGGGATTGCACAGTTTTGGATGTAGTCCATGTTGTCTACATAGATTTTGTAGGTGTTTGACAAGATCCCTCATGGTAGGCTTATCCAAAAGATTAAAATGCATGGAATTCATAGTAATTTGGCCATTTGGATTCAGAATTGGTCTGCTCATAGAAGACAGTGGTAGTGGTTGATGGGACTTGCTCTGGCTGAAGATCTGTGACTAGTGGTGTTCCACAGGGATCCGTACTGGGTCCTCTGCTAATGTGGATGGGTGGGTTAGTAAATTTGCAAACAATACAAAGATTGGTGGCACTGTGGATAATATAGAAGATTGCTGAAGGAGACAGTGGGATATAGATCAGTTGCAGATATGGATGGAGAAATGGAAGATGGAGTTTAAACTGGCCAAGTAAGAGGTGTTGCACTTTGGGAGATCAAATGTAAAGGGACAGCACATTGTTAATGGCAGGACGATTAACAGTGTTGATGTAGATATCTTTATTAGTCACATGTACATTGAAAGACACAGTGAAATGCATCTTTGAGTAGTATTCTGGGGGCTGTCCGTAAGTGTCGCCACGCTTCCGGCACCAACGCAGCATGCCCACAACTTCCTAACCCGTACGTCTTTGGAATGTGGGAGGAAACTGGAGCACCCGGAGGAAACCCACGCAGACACGGGGAGAATGTACAAACTCCTTACAGACAGCGGCTGGAATTGAACCCAGGTCACTGGTGCTTTAATAGCGTTGCGCTAACCATTACACTATCTTGGGGTCCAAGTCCATAGCTCCCTGAAAGTGACTGCACAGGTTGATAGGGTGGTAAAGAAGGCATATGGCATGCTTGCCTTTATTAGTCAAAGAATTGAGTTCAAGACTCAGGAAGTTATGTGGCAGCTTTATAAAAGTCTGGATTGGCTGCATCTAGAGTATTGCATTCAATTCTGGTTGTCCCATTATAGGAAGGATGTGGAGGCTCTGGAGAGAGTGCAGAAGAGACCTACCAGGATGCTGCCTGGATTAGAGGGCATGTGCAATAAGGAGACATTGGACAAACTTGTGTTGGAGAAACCTAGAGTGGCGGAGGCTGAGGAGAGACCTGATGGAAGTTTATAAGATTATGAGAGGCATAGATAGAGTGGGCAGCTGGTATCTTTTTCCCAGGGTCAAAATGTCTAATACTGGAGGGCGTGCATTTAAGGTGAGGGGGGGAGGTAAATTCAAAGGAGATGTGCAGGGCAAGTTTTTACACAGGGAGTGGGTGTCTGGAATTCCTGAGAGGAAGCAAATACGATAGAGGCATTTAAGAGGCTCTAAGGTTGGCACATGAATGTGCAGAGAATGGAGGGATATGGACACTGTATACTCAGAAGGGATTAGTTCAGTTAGGCATTTAATTATTAGCTTAACTAGTTTGGCACAACATCGCTCCTGTGCTGTACTGTTCTATGTTCTGTGTTCTAGTCAGGTATCCTTAAGCTTACACTAAAGCAAACCTCACACATGGTGTTAAGGTCTCTACCTGCAAGAGCTAGATATTCTGTCCATGGGCCACATTTTAACAAACTAACACTTAATCCTGCATGGAACACCACTGATTGCCATTGCACATGACATGTAGCTTACATCTCTTTCTTGTAGTGTTATGGAAATAAATGTAGTCACTAAACCTGCAGAACATTTAACCTGGTGCAGGCTTACAAAGCAGGTTATCCCGGTATAACTGAGGCAAAATTGCAGAGGTTCACATTCAATTACCAGAAGAGTCCAGCACCATGTCACAGTCAGGATGACAATGACAATCTGCTTTACAGAAGTTTGGAATATATATGCAGAAGTATGTGGAGGAGTCTTCATTCTGAAGTGAAAGTTAGCAGTTCAACATGGAACTGCCGACTTTCTTGTGGAAATTTTTATCTTTGAATTGGAGAATATTATTACTTAGACCAGGAATTTAGGAATTTAGTGATCCAAAGTATAAAATAACAATATGTTGCACAACGCACAGTGAATTTCTCCTACTTTAGAGCTTTCTGCTTAGGCAATTCCTATCACTGCACTGTTTCCAACCAGGGCCAGGTAATGCTTCCATGTAACACAATGATTTTATGTGCTACATGAAAGAATTTGTCCAGAGACCTGATTGCTAAATGTAATTGGGTCCCTTGTGTGTGATTCACAAATGTCTCCAAATTTTTTCTGTGAGTTGTGTGTGGAGCTGTCCTGTCATGCACAATGGCATCCAGTGGCATTCCATGCAGGAATAGAGGCCACTTTCTTAAAATATGTTTGCACACACACACTTCCCTGGGTGGCATGGTTTACTCACACAGAAGTAGGCTTTAATTACACATGTGAGGCTTGCTTAAGTTAAAGGGATCCTACCTGACCAGGACCAAAGCTGTCAAATTCCATGATTGGAACTGTCTACACATGGAGGTCCACTTTAAGTTTTTTCCTTGCTGCAAGTCTGTTTCAGGTCCCTCATTATTGGATCCTTGCTTGATTATAATCACAACCACAGCTAGATCAGGAACTCAGCTGCGATCTCACCCACATACATTCTACCCAGCAGCCAATTGATCCCAAGCCTCTCCAAGATGATAACGATGATGAAGGAAAGGCTGTTGTTCATGCAAAGTGTTCCAAGGCTAATTCAATGGCATTTGCTGCCTTGGTCTTTGGAGGGCACACTTTCATGGTGCAGAACCAAAGAGTTAAATCAACACTTTTATTAACTTCTTTTAAATAGATAAAATGAATTGCACTGTACACACACACAATTAATAAACAAAAACTAATGTCATAAAACAACGTTGAATATCTTGAAAGATGTATATGCATTAGTGTACCAAATATGCTAACACAGAACAACCCTTCACTCAGAACATACATAGTTACAAATTAATTCAAAAAGGCAAACATATTTGATCTTTGCATCAAAGAATGTAGTCTGATCTTTCAGTGAATGAATCAAGGAATTCAACTTAATAATATTACTCTTACAATTTCTCTTCAGTTTGATTCTGTCTCAGCCAGTCTGCAGGATCCAATATCTGATAGCACAGCAGGCATCCTAATTACACAAGAAACCTGTTTTGAAATCCTGGTGTACAAACCCAATTTCAACCATACAATCAATCATAAGGAGTTAGACAAGCATGTAATGCAAGCTTGTGTAGACAAAGAGAACAGAAAAGATAGAAAGTGTTTCAATTGCCAGAAGCAGGATGTAATGGGTGCTTAAGAACAACTCCCCTGTTGATATAAGTTGAGGAGAATTGCAGTGTAAAAAAAGCATGAACCAACTTCTCAGAACTTACGTAAATTATTGATGAAGAATATTTTATGGGAAAAGTAAAAATAAACTGGAGTAACAGAGTGGAAAGAGTTCTTCTCTGCATAATGGTCTTTATTTTAATTCATAAATGCAAGCTTTTTCAGAGTCCAGGAAGCTGCAAAAATAACCTGCAGCATTTTATAAACAAGAAATGTAGAAAGTTAGCTACTTAGGAGGCAGGTAAAGACTCAAAATTATTTTGCAAAATTGCACCATAAACTGTGTTAGTAAGCCTCAAAAGATTTTTGAGCTTTAGTTGAATCCAGATGAGAGAATTTCATCATATTTCATCAAAAGCACACTTCATATATGACCATTGCATTTTCTTGATGTCACTCTCTGTATATACTAGCCTGAACACTGCTACAAGGATGAGTTGGTATGACACAGGAGAAAGAATATTGCAGATGACTGGGATGTTTGATTTGAATGCTTCAGAAACTTTGTATTTTGAGGGTTTTTAAGAAGCCTAGAAATGTCAAAGATAAGATGTTCCAATATTCCTCATTGAAATAGCTAAGCAATATCCATGAATTGAGTTCAAATTACCAAAGACAAAATCAAGGGAAGTGTTTTGAATCACTTTGAAATTGGCTGCTTCAATTTATGATGGGAATGTTCTGATAAAATTAAACCGAGAAGACCGTGACCTATTTAATTACTCCTGAACTAATCCTGATTTTAAATTCCTGGCAGAAGGAAAATTACATTTCTTTTAACCAATGTCTGAGCTATGATTCTTCAGGCAATCAAATGCTGAGCAGCAATTCCTTTCCTTCATTATGTTGGGTCTTTCAGTTTTGGGAAGAATCTTGTTGGAATCCTGAAGAATTGATTATAATGAAGCTGAGGGCAGGAAATGTGGAAGCCTTTGCAACCATCTTTAGATAGACACAAACCATCTTCTTCTTGTGTCTACCTGCAATGCAGAACTTGCAAGCTGGTCTTAGCAAGATCATCAGTCGTGCATGGCTTGTCCTCAAGTGATGAGCAGATCCTAATGTACTGCCTGTTCTGATTCTCACTGCAATCAAAGATCTCAGATATTGCAGTGCAGCCTCAGTTTCCTGTGCAGCTCCCAACTATCCACACTTGTTGTTCAATGGCATTACCATTTTCAAATCACTCACCATCTTGTGGATCACAAATCACCAAAGGTTGACTGATCTGGAGACAAATGTACTGTTGCTACAAAAGCAGATCTGAACCTGGCAAATGGTTTCTTCCTGCTTGCCAAAGGCCTTCCCATTATCCACAAGACATAATCAGGGCCTTGATGAAATGGTCTCCATTTGCTGGATGAGTGCAGTAACAACAATGGTCAAGAACTTGATACCCTCTAAGTAAAAGTAGTTTGCTTGATTGGTACCCAATCCATCAACCTAAGTAATCATGATAACTGCTGTGTTTACAATTATGAAATGTACTGCAGCAACTTGCCAGCACATTGACAGCACCTCTCTGGTCCACAGATAAGCTAGTCAGTAATGAAACACTATCAACGAATAAAAGGATAAAGGTAAAACAGATATAAAGAAAAAGAACATGATAAAAAAGATAATTGATAAACAATCAAATGGATGAGATAAGAATTGTGGTTGACATGGATCATAATAAAAGAAGTTAGTAAAAAATAACAAGGACATTAATACAACAATATAAAATAAATATTAGCCAAGGGAATAATGCCAGAGGACTGACAGACAGCTACTGTGATTTCTGTATTTAAAAGGGAAGACAGAACGCATCCAGGGAGCTTTAGAACAGTTAGCTGAGCAGGTTGCAGGAAAAGTAATGGAACCTTTACTCAGATATAATAGAAAAACTTATAAAAATTGAAAATATAATAAAGTGCAGTCAGCATGGATTTAAAATAGAAAGGTCACACTTCACCAACCTTGCTGAGTTCTTTGAAGAAGTAACAGAATGTAGACAGGATTATGCAATATATTTTGATTTACAACAGACCTTCAGTGCAGTATCCCATTGCAGACTCATGGCACAACAGATTTGGTAGATTTGGTAGGTGAACAGAGATGGCTGGGTGTGATTACACATGAGGCAGGTATGGGGATTCAGAAGGTAGTGATGGAGGTGTCTCAGCCCTTGCACTTTGTGCAGCAGGTACAAGCTTCTTGCAGACTCTGTGGGAAAGAGCAAAGACAACAGGAAGGATGAACAAACTGGCCACAGCATTGAAGTGCAGGGGGCTATTCAATTAGGGGGAATGAAAAGGAATGTATAATGAGAGGGAACAGAAAGGGAGATGGGTAGTGCTCACTGCTGTGGCAAGTACATGTCCCAAGGACTGTGTTACAGCCTGATACCAGGGTTTAGAAGATCTCCTCAAAGTTGGAGAGAAACCTGGTAGGAGGGAAAGGTCCAGGGACAGAGGTAGTTTAATGAAGGAAGTTCTTCTGAGGGAGTAAGAGCAGCTGGCAATGAAATTAGAAATAAAACAGAATCACAAAGATAATCACATGAGCCACATACAAATTGGCATTCAGTCATCAAAATCAGTGCATTGAATACATGGCCAAAGGATTGGTCTGGGTCTCACTTCGTGGAGCACTTGCACAAGTATTGGGGAAAGAAGAAGCCTTTGGAGCGGGCTCCACTTGAGTTAGTTTGGAACAGGTGACCCAGTGAATCTAATAACTAGGGCTATGTCAAAGAATCATTGAAAAATTACATTTAAAACATTACATTAAAAAATTACATGGCCATTTAGCCCATCGTGTCTGTGCTGGTTGGAACATGGCTATCCAGCTTAATCCCACCTTCTAACATTAAAGCAGTAGGTTACTGTACTTCAAGAATATGTTCACAAATTGTTCAAATGCAATGAGAGTTTCTGCCTGCAACACCCTTCCAGGTTGTACCTTCGGGATCCCTATCATCCTTCCAATCTTTCTATCAGTTACGTTAGATCTATCAACAGGGTTTTATACTATATAATCTGGTTGAGGTGAGGAGAAATTTGTAATGTTAAAGGATAAGGCAATAGTGCAATTAATGAAAAAGGTTATGATAACTAAAGTGTGCCATAATGGAACATAGGAATTCAAGTACAAACAGGGATACAGTTGGGAAAAATTGTAAGAAAACAGAATTCAAGACTCTTTATCTCAATTCATGCTGCATCCATAACATGGTAGATGAATCAATACACACAACATGCTGGAGGAACTCAGCAGGCCAGGCAGCATCCATGGAGAAAAGTAGGCAGTCAATGTTTCAGGTCAGGACGCTTCTTCAGGACTGAAGATAGGAAAAGGGGAAGCTCAATGTATAGCAGAGAAGTGATAGGTGGACAAAAGAGGGGAGGCGGGGTGGGAACAAGGTGGTGATAGGTAGATGCAGGTAAGAGATAGTGATAGGCAGGTGCGGGGAAGGAGAAGAGAGCAGATCCACTGGGGATGGGTTAAAGTGAGGAGGAAAAAAAGGGGGGTAGAAAAAAGAGAGGCAGGCTAGGAAAGGGAAGAAAAGAAGAGGCATGGTGGGCAAGGGGGTTACTTAAAGTGGGAGAATTCAATATCATCTACTGCATTCGGTGCTCCAAGTGTAGCCTTCTCTGCATTGGTGAGACCAAACGCAGACTAGGTGACCATTTCGCAGAACACCTGTGCTCCATCCGTAACCACAATCTGCATCTCCCTGTTGTCAGTCACTTCAATTCCCCCTCCCACTCCATCACAGATATGACAGTCCTCGGCCTCCTCCACTGCCAGGAGAATTCCAAGCACAAACTGGAGGAACAGCACCTCATTTTCCATCTTGGAACGTTGCAGCCTAATGGCATGAACATTGAATTCTCCCACTTTAAGGTAATCCACCTCCCCCACCCCCCCATGCCTTCTTTATGCCTTTTCTTATCTTCCCTTCCCTAGCCTCTCTTTTTTCTACCCCCCCCCCCCCTTTTTCCCTCCTTACCTTTGACCCAACCTCGGTAGATTTGATCTCTCCTCCCCCGCACCTGCCTATCACTACCTCTTACTTGCATCTACCCATCATCACTTTGTGCCCACCCTGCCTCTGTTGTTTTGTTCACCTATCACTGCTCTGCTTTTCCCTCCTATATATTGGGCTTCCCCTTCTATCTTCAGTCCTGAAGAAGGGTCCTGGCCCAAAATGTTGATCACCTGCTTTTCTCCATGGATTCTGCCTGGCCTGCTGAGTTCCTCCAGCATCGTCGTGTTTTTCATCTTTCATCCTACCATGCAGCTAATGCAAGAGGAGATAGAAATTTCTTTGGGCAGCCTAATTTGAAAAGTCAAATGATGTAATCAAGCACTTTTGTTTTATAGTAGATGATGCTGCTCCCTGCATTTCTCTTGGAGTTGATGTGGAATGAAGATCCTGGTGATCATTTTCTCTCACAACAGGGAGACACTCTGTAGCTACAGCAGTATGATTTGTCTTCTTTAGTGAAGATGGCCATAATTATATGGCATCTTTGAGGTCCATGGCATGTCCTCCTCATCCCAGACATAAGAAAAGAGGTTGTGAATTTGTGATGAAAGCTTTTTTCTGCCAAGTTATAGAACTTTGTCAAGTCTCTAGCCTGCTCCTGAGGTCTTGTTGCTCATTTGAGAAGTGGCCTCACTGACTTCTTGTAAGTCTGGGTCTGGGAGGGCAACTAGACCTAATATTTATTGGGATGTAGTCAAAGGAACTCATGCCAAGGACAGAGTCATGATTGAGGAATTCTTTGGAGTGGTTGTTCGAGCAGGTGCTGCTTACTTTGTCCTTGGCATGTTCTTGGCCCTCAGCATGGTGGCCATTGTGTGTGCGTGTGTTGTCCATCGATGCTCATGTTATCCACAAGTTACTGGATCTCTAATGCTCCTTCTATCCACTGTCTGTTATTTAGGTCATGGATTTTCTGACAGACAACGGCCTTCAGGTGTCCGTAGAGCTGTTTCTTTTTATTTGAGGCTTTGTGTTTATGTTTAATTAGTTCCTGGATTTCAAGGTACTGCTATATTTGTGAGTGGTTTTAATTTTCATACAACTTGTACAAGTACAATTGGCAAAGGGAGCCTTGTGGATGAGTTAACAGAGCATTTTTATTTCTTAGAACAATATGTTGCTGGACCAATTAGGGAACAGGCCTTTTAGAATCTGGTTATGTGAATTGATTCATGATTAATTAATGACTTTGTTGAAGATACTTCAGGAAAGGATGATCTAAACATGATAGTACTTCATATTTAGTTTGTGAATGAGAAACTTAGGCCTAAAACTGGTACCTTAAACTTAAATAAAGGCAATTTCAAATGTAAGAAGGCAGTATTGGCTAAAGTGAAGCAGGAAATAGATTAAAAGTGATCTGATAGATAAACAGTGGCAGATATTTAAGGAGGTATTCATAAATCTGAACAAAGATATATTCCACTGAGAAATAAAAACTTCTGGAGGATGATTCATCTGGAGCAAATTAAAGAAGTTAAGGATGGTATATAATTGAAAGATGTTATTGTGATGATCATTCGTTGGCCAGAAAGTGGAGGAATTTTTTAGAAATGAGCAAAGGATGACTAAAAATAATAAAAAAGAATAAAATATATTGCAAGTGTAACAGACAATAAGAACTACAAGAATATAAGAAAGGAAGAGAGCAGCAAAGGTCATCAGAGCAGAAACTGGGGAATTACTAATGGCAAATAAAGAAATGGCAGACTTTGAACAAATATTTTGTATCCTTCTTCTTGGTATACAACATGAAAAGCATTCTAATAACAGCAGAAAATCCAGGAGCAAAGGTGACGGAGGAGATCAAAATAATTACAATCACCAGAGAGAAAAGTACTGGGCAAATCAATGGACTAAAGGCTGGTATTTCCACTGAACTGGATGGCATGCATCTAGAAAAGAAAAAGAAAATGATTGCAGAGTTAGTGGATGTATCGTTTGTGCTCTTCCACAGTTCCTTAGATATCGGAATAGCTCTAGTAGCTAAAGTGGAATTATGGAATCTGGGAGACATTTTGGGCCTGTAATATTTAAAGATCAAAAAAGGATCAATGGACACCAGGCATTAATTCTCCTTTATCAAATTCCCCCACCAGCTTTAGATGAGCAACTTGCAAAGAGTTGTTTGACAGATCCAATGGGGGAACCAACCCATATTTAAGGACCTGGCTCATTAGTATTTGTCCTGTATGGTGCAGGTGGGAAATAAGCTCCCAGACAATGCAATGTTGGACACTTGGCAAGAACATAGGTCCCTGGGACTGGGGTTGATGGCATATTGGATTCCAATTTTGGTTTGGATGGACCTAAATAGCAATGCCCTATCTGATCTTGAGGAACTCTATCCAAATATGTAAGCTCAAATTTATTTCCTACCTGATTAACAGCAAATTTAACCCACATTTTATTAAAAATTACTTGGCTTTGGATTTGAGATCACAGATATATCCAGTTCCTGAACCCCAAAATGGATGAATTTCCTGTTGGTAAGAGAACAATATTTATCATAACAATTAAATTCTTAGGTATTCATTTTTCCTCAAAAAATTTAAAGGATTTTTAAGAATAGCCTCATCACTACCTTTATATTTCTTATTGGAAGAAAGGACCTCGATTCACCTTCCATCACTTGATGATACACATTTGCAGTTTTGTTGATTACTTACCACTGCAATGTACTCACCATTATAATGTAGGATAACATAGCATGTATGCATGTAAAAGTGTTCCATACGTAGTTAAATACTTATAGTGCAGTACATGGAAGAGTGGGACATACGATGGCCAAAAATGGGAACCTACAGTTAGATGCTAAGAGCAGTGTTACTAAATAAGTGCTTTGAATAAGTGCTTCCAGAGAAGAAGGGAATTCCAAACCAACAGTGAAGGAGGAAAAAGTGAAACACTGGATATGTTAAAAATTTATAGTGTGGAGGCATTAGAAAAGTTGCTGAATTTAAAATAGTTAAGTCACCAGGAATGGATGGAATGCATCTTCAGATTTTGAGAAAAATACAGGAGGAAATCACTGATAAACTAATTATAATCTCTCAATGCTCTCTGAATAAAGGGTGATTTTAGAGAACCAGCGAGTGGTGAATGTTACTCCCTTTCAAAAAAGGGATTAGAGGTAAGCTCAGCAACTACAGGACAGTCAGTTTAACCTCGGGGGAGGGAAAGTTTTAGAAATATTGATCCAAACAGGATTGGGAGTCATTTGGCTGGAAATGGAATAATTAAAGGCAAACCAGCATGGATTTGTACTTAGTAATTTTGAGGAAATTTTTGATGAGGTAGGGATAGAATTGATGAGGATAATGCAATTGATGTGGTATACATGAACTTCCAGAAGGCTTTAGATATGACAAATAACAGGCTCATCAACAAAGCTGAGACATGTGGCATAAAACAAATGTTGATAATGTGGATATGAAATTGGCCCAGTAACAGGGTGGTGAGGAATAGTTGAATAGTGGTGTTCCTCAGGAATCAGTGGCAGGCCCACTGCTATTCTTTATTTCTATTAATGATTTTAGACCTGGGAGTGCAAGCCTCAATTTTTAAATTTGTGAATGGCACAAAACTTGTCTGCATTGTGAATTGCAAAAAGGATAACGATAAATTGCAGCAGGATGGTGGAATGGGCAGGCGCATGGCAAGTTTAATGTGGAGAAATGTGAGGTGATGTATTTCGGTAGGAATGAGGAGAGTCAATGTCGAATAATGGACTCTGTTCTAAAAGAGATGCAGGAGCAGAAAGACCTAGGTATATGTGTGCACAAATCATTGAAGGTGACAGGGCACGTTGAGAAAGTGGTTAATAAGCAAAACACAATTTTGGGCTTTATCAATAGAGAAATAGAGTGTAAAAGCAAGCAAATCATGCTGAACTTTTATAAAACTCAAGTGGAGTATTTTGTTCAACTTTCTTTGTCATAGGAAGGATGAGAGGGTTCAGAAAAGATGAGAACAGTTCCTGAGATGAAGGATTAAAGTTACAAGGATAGATTTGAGAGTCTGGGGCTGTCTCTTTGGAGGAGTTTGCTGGGAGATTTGACAAAAGTTTCTAAAAAGATGAGGGGTGTGCACAGATAGTGGGAAGCTGTCCCTGTTGGTGGGACCGTTGAGGGCCAGAGGTCACTGGTGTAAACTTAAAGGAGAAGAGAATAAATAGTGACATGAGGATAAGCTTTCTTTGAAGCAGTGTTTATCTGAATCTGGAAGGTACTGCCTCCAGATGTAGGGGAGACAGGTTCAGTTGTGGCCTTTAATCACAAATTGTAGTCAATATATGCTGAAGAAAAATTTTCTGGGCTATGGAGAAAGGATCAGAGGGTGGAACTAATGAGTTGTCCTGGTGGATAGATGATGTGGACATAATGCGCTGAATGGTCTCTTCATCTGCTGAGACCACTCGGTGATTCTATGATGCCATGATTCTATTCTGCTCCTAATCTAGTGATCTTGGTTGAAGAGTAAATATTAGCCAGGAGCATTCCCCTCTTTATTGAATAGCACCATTTTAAATGTTAATTCTACCTGAGAAAGCAATTGGGATCTTGAGTAATACTGCATCTGCAAACAAATCTCCAAATGTGAAGACATATTTAGAATTTAATGAAACACAAATGTCTGTGTGAAAATACAACTTCTTTTCATTTCTACGATGTTGCAAAAAGGAAGAAATTAGGATCAACTTTTGCTTGGTGCCAATGATTTAATAAGATGTTACTTCCAACTTTACCTCCAGCAACCTCAATAAGTTCCTTAATTGTCTTGGCTGAACGATTTTGTAAAATTCCCTGAGACTGTCTGCAGTCAAAAGCCAGGAGGTCTGATACCAAATATGACAATGGAAGTTGAATCGTTTGTCTGATTTCTTTTAACTTATTCAGTGCAGCAAGCTACCCTGCTCACCCAAAATGTATAAATATCAGTATGCAGAGGATCAAGGCTTTTGCTTGAACATAACAGTCAAAAATGTGAACACAGAGAGATATGAAATATAGCAAGTAAAATTTTAAAAATTGGTAAAT
Source organism: Pristis pectinata (assembly GCF_009764475.1). NCBI lineage: Eukaryota > Metazoa > Chordata > Chondrichthyes > Rhinopristiformes > Pristidae > Pristis > Pristis pectinata. Next base: position 19,157,012 of record NC_067420.1, read on the forward strand.
TAAATTGGTAAATTGGTTTATTAATGTCACATGTACTAAGGTACAGTGAAAAACTTAGTTTTGCATGCCATCCATACAGATCATTTCATCACATCAGTACATTGAGCTAGTACAAGGGAAAAGCAATAACAGAATGCAGAATATAGTATTACAGTTACAGACAAAGTGCAGTGCAGGTCGACAATAAGGTGCAAGGCCATGATGAAGTAGATTGTGAGGTCAAGAGTCCATCTTATCGTACAAGGGGTCCATTTAATAGTCTTATAACAGCAGGATAGAAGCTGTCCTTGATCCTGGTTGTATGTGCTTATGGGCTTGCTTACTAATAACACAAAAAGAGCCCATTCAGCCAGTCAGCTTCCTGCAGAACAATCCAATCAGTTCCCATTACCACTCTCCTTATTCTCCCTGCAGACCCGCAATCTATTCTTTCATATAATCATCAACTCTCCTTTGAGTCCACTGCCACTAATCTTTTTTAAAGGGCAGTTGACAATAGCCAATTAACCCATCAGCACAACTTCGAGATATGCAAGGAAATGGTAACACCTGGCAGAAACCTTACACAGTCATAGGAAGAATGTGCAAACTCCATACCTGTACCCGAGCTCAGGATCGAACCCATGTCCCTGGAGCTGTGAGGCAGCAGTGCTAACTGCTGTGTCACCATGCTGCCCTATGGTTGGACTGAATAACAAAAATGAAGACAAATCTTGTTTATTTATAAGGATACATAAATTAATACTTAATTGCTATAGCACTTCTTTTCTCAAAGAATATGTAATTGTTTAAGTGCTGGTTTATGTAATTATTAGATTAGTTACTAGTTTCAGATGTTGATTCACTGAAGGATAGGCGTAGTGTTAATCTCTGATTATTGCAGTATATCAAATGTGGAACAAGGGAGAAAGAAACTGGAAGTTAAGGCGATCATGTTAAGTAAAGCCAAACAGGAGGAATGTGTTGAACATAAACACAGCAGGGACTAGTTGAACCAAATGCTTATTTTCATGCCATAATTTTGATATAAGGTTCTAATTTAATTCTATCAGTGTTGCTGGGAAATGAGATTCCCTTCATTTCTGAGCTGGAAAGAGGAATCCCAGCAGGCATTATGGTTGCATACTGAGCAACAGAGTTGAACGTACATGGTTGTGAACCAGTGTTGCTGCATTTTATATCTTAACATACAGAAAAGGTGGAGGCTGAGTTTTGTCCTTTTGTTCTTTTGTTTTGTCAGGCCTGATGAAAGGACATGTTTGCAGACTCAGCCCTTGCAAATATCAACCAAAATGGCATCTGCCAAAATTTAGAACAGTGGTACAAGATAAGCCCTCAAAAGCACCATCACTGTTCCTGGCTATGAGGAGAACAACTATAAACTATACACATTTGATTCTATATGTAATACATGAATTAACTACATTAGTACATTTTCCTCCATCCTCTTCCTTAAGCTAATACAACATTATTTAACAAAGTCATCTGGATGATCTGTCATCAGCAATGGCCATATATCCCTTCTTCAGCAGTTTTCTCTGGCATTGGAAGATGACAGTGATCATATGCATTTCAATGGTATTTTTTGGCTTTGAAATCAGTAGTATATGGATGTACTCTCAAGCTCAAAGCCCATCTTGGAGCTTGCAGAGTGAGGCATTGGCTTCATTTCATAGAACAGAAAAATAAGGGGTTTTGAACTGCGTAAATGGTGAAATAATGTCCATAAATGTACCTACTGAGCTGCTGCATTCCAAACACACTGGCTAAACCCGTGTTATCCAGTTGAGAGCACTTTTTCCTCAGCTGCAGTCAGTATTTTGGACTTAAGCCCTATTGGCTTTTTAGAGCCATCTTCCATTAGATGGGATGCCAGCACCATATGGTGATGAGTCACAAGATAATATTAACTCTCTCCTTGTTGAGTATTGGTCTAGCACATCAACAGACTGCCGCAATTCTTTGGAATGTACAACAGCCTTTTCTTGAGATTCTGTCCACCTCCAATTCACATCCTGTCGCAGCGTTTGGTACGATGGAGCTAAGAGTGTTGTTAGATTTGGCAGGAATTTATTGTAAAACAACAATACCAGATATGTCTTAATCCCAATTATATTATTTGAAGCAGGACCATTGACAATGGCTTTTCTTTACATGTTTGTGGTTCTCCAGTGTCCAAGTCCTGTACCTCATCTGCAAGAAAGTACACTAACTTTTCTTTAAATATTGGTCTGCATTTTCCTGTCTGCTCGACTTCCAGATTCTCTAAGTGTTCATCTCCCCAGGCTCCCATAACCAGGATATTGTCCAAGTATGCAGTGACCTGGGAATGCCCTGTAGAAATTCCCCCATTGCCTTATGAAAGATAGTCTGTGCAGACGAAACTCAGGGGTAATTGTTATATTAGAAGCCCTTAAGTGGGTTGACTGTCAAAATTTTCTTAGACCACTCTAAGACTATCTGTTAATGTGCACGATTCATATACATCTTGGTGATCTACTATCCTCCAGACAAAACTGCAAATAAGTCTTTTATTTCAGCATTGAGATTTTGTTCCACAGGTGAGGGTTGATTAATAACCAGTTTGTAATCTTCACAAATCCTAACAAATCCATCATATTTCAACACTGGCAGAATGGATGCTGCTCATAAAGAGTATTTAACAGGTTCAATTAGGATTTTTTCCTGCCAATTTCTGCTTCCAATTTTAGTTATTTTGCAAAAGGCACCAATCTCCTTGATAAACCATTGATAAAGCATTAGGATCAATGTGAATTTTGGCTTGGGTGCCTTTCAACATGTCTGACTCATCTTCAAAACCTCTTCATTTCTCCTTAACTCAGCTTCACCGATCATAACATGAGGAATGCTTCCACAATCCAGGGGAATTTCTTTCAGCCAGCCTCTTTCCAATAGGTTTGATCCAGAGCTGCAACAACTACTGATGGTAATGTCTGAATCTGTCCTGGGTACTTCATTTTCACTAAAGCAGCTTCAACTACTTCAATGTGCAGGTTTTCAGATTTAGCTGTGCTTTTGTAAGTTCAGCTGCAGTGTTTTTTGCCCACGAGCTACTCATTCAATCTGGTTCCTCAATGTAATGCTGCACACAGAATGTCATGCCTCTGCCAGTCAATTTCACAGCAACAATCAATGATTCTACTTTTGGTAATTCAGGCCTTTTTTAATTAACCATTGTGAACACTTCCTCTGTATTACAGTTTTCATTTGCTTCCTTTAAGAGGTGAAAATGCTGGAAACTTAAGAAATTCTTACATTCATTCTGTTTACTTTACTTTTATACCTACAATCTGTGCTGATGTGGCCTTTTAACTCATGTATGTGATAGTTTTCTCACCTGAACCGACATTTGTTTTGCATATGTTTCACTCCACAATGGTAATAGTTTTTGTTTGGCTAGCTTTGGAACAGTATGTTTTGCCTTTTGTCCACCATGTGTGCCATTACATGAAACAGCTGGTCCCACTTGCAAGTCCTTCATGTTTTATTTGCCATTTTCACTGCTTGACCGTATTACAGTGCATTCTCAAAGGTCAGACTTACCTCTGATTACAACTGCCTCTGAATCAGGTTGTCATGGCTTCACAAACTAACCTGTTCCTTAGCATCTGTAAGAGGACATTGTCATAATTACAGTCTTGTGATAGCTTCTTCAGTCCTGCTATATATTCAGCCACTGTTCTGTTAGATTTTCTTAACTTAATCCTTTGCATTATCTTCAAAAAATCCAACAATTCCCTAATTTTTTTTAATACTGGATTTCTCTGAGCTCAGCAGGTTTCTCATCATATGTAAGAGCTCCCACCACATTAGCCCTCTGTTTATTTCCATTATCAATATTTTTGCTGTTGATAAATGTATCAAAGGCTCACAGTAATCATCTCATGTCTGGGTTTGAAAGTCAAATACTGTTCTCAAGCCTATTGTTATGGCCATTTCCCTTTCCTTATTTTTTCTTCTTCTAAATCAGGTGATTGTTAAACTTGCCTTCACTCTTCCCATTTTCTTTTCTTTAGAAGAAAGCATCTCTTTGGCCCTGCCTGACTTCAGGAACTAGTTACCTTTTGCATACAAAAAAGCTAGAGGCTGAATTTCATCTTTTAAGAAGTTTATTTATTTTCTTCAAACCTGTTGAGACCACATTCCTGCTAACACATCCACAACTGAGATTGGTTAAAATGTTGCTTGCCAAAGATCAAAACAATGACATAAAATAAGCCCCCAAAAGCATCATGACCTTCACTGACTTAGGGGTGAAACTGGTGTGAGACAGAAAACATTATTGAAGTGAACATTATTCTGCACTTCTTCTTTGTGCAAGGATATTGAGGGAGAAATCCTGCTCATTTTGCCTGGTGCACTTTTTATCTATTTTAATGACTTTTCAGGTCATCCGTGACTGCTGAGGTGAAATCTTTATTAAGGAATCGGCTGTCCTTTGAGCTATAGATGACTCACACATTATGATTTAGTAATGCCTGTTACACACTGCAAAGTGATGACAGATAAAAAGAATGTTACTGCTAGGCAAGTCCTTATGTTTCATAAGTTATTTTGGCAGGCACAGTATAGCTAATGTGGTAAATATGGAGCCCTACAGATGCCTTAGAGACAGAAATCAGCATGACTGAAGAAGACACAGTGGTTACTGAAGAAAATCAGCCTGAGGAGGCCAACTGTGAGATCTTCCTCTGCTGAAATATTGATGTTATCCCTGCATGTTCTCAGGGCAGGCTTAGCACCAGCTAATATTTTACGTTTAGCTTGCGTGCATTTTTTTTAAAGTAAGCTGCTTTTTCTTCATTATTTTGCATCTTGAACCACAGTTATTTTGTGTCATTACAATTTACATGCTATATGAAATGAAAGCACACTTGTTGACATTAAATGAACAGTATGTTACAACATGCCTTGTGTTATTGGGTTTAATTAGGGAATTGCCCTTGTTTGATGTCTGTACCATATTTTCCACACATTTTACAGAGGAATCTCATGGGCAATTCAAATTTATCTGCAAATGTAGTCAACAAATAGCTGAAGACTTGGTGGTGACAGAAGATATATTTTCAAAAGGATTTATTTGGTTTGACAGTGATCAAATAGATGAGTTATTTGGATTATTAGACCTTAGTAACTTGGCCTAGTGACCCAGCCAATGGTGATAACCACAGGGCTTATCATCATTACCCAATGTGTCTGAGGTTATGAAGGATGCAAGCCCAGGTGGAAATATGAAATTCAAACTGCATGTCTCAGGTCACTTTTCTATTGATTAGGAAATGAAATTGCTTTCTCTGCTGTTTTGAACCCAAAGCAACAATTGAGGACATAACAATAGTGATCTGCTGTTTGCTGGCTTTTCTAATGTACTCGGAATTATACCAAAAATGACCTTCTGACAACTTGCACTCATTTAAACTGGGAGCATTTGGGGCCTGGAAAGAAGGATTTATAAAACTGAGTTAGCTGCAAAAGATCCTCAATCCGATTTGGATAACAGGAAACTCTAAAAACTAGAAATGCTTCACAATGTGTTGCTAAGGCTAAATAGCTAATTAGTTTAGACCAGTCACAAAGTGGTTTTGCAATATGAATAATGCATGAATAAGAAGTAAACTGGCCAGTTATTTATCCCCCATGATGTTTATTTAGATTAACCTCTAGCAATATCAATTCATGATTAAATGTTTATATTCAGAAACTCCTCAGGTGGTGTTTAGTGTTCCGAATATCATTGTAAATATGCAATGAAATTATTATTAGTGACAACTCCCTCCATATTAAACTTTGATGTGTGTTGAGGTGAAAGGGGGTGAAATCAAATATAACTAGATTTAATCACATTTGAGAATATCTGACAAACCCTGTAACATGTTTTTGATCTGGTTCGGAGGGACCATGGTGTGTAACAAGAAATGGCTGGAGTGGATTGGGAAGGTCAAACAAAAATTGGGTCTGTGGAAATGGTGCTTTCTGTCAATAACTGGGAAGAATGTTTTCCTCATTCCTGTAGCTCCCTCACCCCTGCCCTCACAACCTGCCCACTACCTCCCTCCCATTCTCCACCTCCTTCCCTTTATTCCATGGTCCACTATCCTCTCCTACCAGATTCCTTCTTCTTCAGCCCTTTCACCTATCACCTCTCAGCTTCTTACATCACTCCTTTTCATTCCCCATCCCCCACCCACCTACATACCCCCTCTCACCTAGACTCACCTATCACCTGCCAGTCTGTGCTCCTCCCCCTCTCCTGACCTTTTTATTCTGGCTTCTGCCCTCTTCCTTTCCAGTCCTGATGAAGGGTCTCGACCCAAAAAGTCAACTGTTTATTTCCCTCCATAGATGCTGCCTGACCTGCTGAGTTCCTCCAGCATTTTGTGTGTGTTGCACTGAGAAGAACTTGGTTATCAGGTGCGATGTGCTCTCAGGGCTGTTGTATTTGGTGCAGGTGAGGCCCGTTCCTTGCTCTTCCACCTTGGTAATCACCCATGAGTCTGATGGGTCACGATGCAGAAGTCCTCAGAGAATGGGGGCAAAAGTGTACCCAACGTTACCCTCATCCTGATGACCACCTTTGTGTGTGACTGCATCAGACTGTGTGTGGATCCAAAGTACGTGGGCACTAAGAGTCACCACGTGCTGAGGATCTACCTGTCCCTGGTGTTGTGGAGGATAGGCTTGGCTCCATTGCCATGCAATGTCCCAGTCAGCTGGGTGTGGAAAACTTTTCCTTTGTGGAAAAGTTCTTCCAAGCAAACACCTTTGACCAGAAGTCCACCAGGCAGTGGTCAGCACGGAATGTCCTGCAGACACTGTGGGACAGGGACACTATGGATACCATGGGGTTGTTCCCTGAGCAAACTGTCCAAATCATCTGGCAGAATGCCTCATCACCAGAACTCACCAACAAGCACCAAGACCTCTCTTGGCTGGCGGTGAGAGAGGCCCTCCCAGTTGGATCCTTCCTGTACAGGTGAAATATCATCCCCAACGCATACAGCCCTCGGGACAGTCACCCACCTCTTTGCAGACTGTGGATTCACTAAGAGGGTGTGAACAAGGATGCAAGGATCCTTGTCTCGGTTCATCCCAAGCAACTGTCTAACAGAGGACTCTCTGATCTACGGGCATCAAGTGCTGCTGGAAGGTCATCAACTTGGTTAAAGTCATCATTTGGTCTGTCCAAAACTTGTTGGTCTTCCAACACAGTGAGATGTCTGTAAGGGAATGCTGCCGACTGGCAGGAGTATGTGCTGAGGGATGCACTGGAGCTTGGTGCAGCCAATGCAAAATCTGTGTGAAGAAGGACTGCAGTCTAAGGTCCTTCTGCCACTGGACATTGAGGAGCTAAACCCTGTGTAGCTTCTCAAACACCAGACGTTGTGTATTACCCAAAGGGGGCCACATGGGTGCATTGGTGCTCTGTACACAGAGCGTGCTCTCAATACAAATGTATGGGAACAATAACAATATGAATATATAGACTAAGTGACACCATGAATGTAAAGAGAGCCATGCACTGTTTTTTGTAAATAAAGTTCACTTTGAAATAAAAAAAGTATTTTGCTTACAGTATGCAAGCATTGCTGTCAAGGCCAGCATTTAATCTTTATTCATAATTACCCCTGAGAAAACTATGGTGAGCTATCTTCTTGAGTTGTTGCTGTCTTTCTGGTGAAGGACAATCACGCTTTTAAATAAGGACCTCCAGGAGCTTGCACCACAGGAATAGAGGAATTATGGTCTACTTCCAAGTCAGGAAGCTGGGAGAGGAAGCTGTAGGTAATAATGTTCCTGTGTAGCTTGTCTGAGGTGGATTTGTCCAGGGAAATTGACAGGGTTATCACACTCTCTACCTCCGCACCCACTTTTCTACACCTACAGTATCCTAATATACATTTAACACTATGAGATGAATGAGAGTAGGTGCCCCATTCAAATACCCTGATGTTTATCCAATGCTAATGGTCCCTGGCTCTGATCCTCTACATGCTCATAGGCAGCTCTGGAGCATGTTGTCATAAACAATGGAAGATGCAAATATTTGATGGATGAATGAAAAAACTAAAAGCTCTCCATTAGATGATAAAACAAACAATAATTCTTTGGAATGTAAATACCTGCGATCCTGGCAGGGGCCAAACTGGGAGGCCTGGAAACAGAGCTGGAAGCCACGTGGGACAAGATAGTGGTGGAGACAAGCACCCAGGAAGGACACATGGCTGTACTAGCAAGCATGGGTGAACCTGTGGTCGAAGGGCAACAGAGGTCACGGGGGGAGCAGTAAGAGAGGGCCTCACAGAACTCCCGTCGAAGAGAGGATGAAAACTTCTTCAAAGTCGGCATACCTTGAAAGAAATTTGCACTGGAGTAGCAAAGCGGAGACGCAAGAGACCGCAGATGCTGGAATATGGAGCAACACAGGAGATGGTGGAGGAGCTCAGTGGGTCGGGTAGCACTTATGGAGGAAAATTGACAGTCAGCATTTTGGGCCTCACAGTCCATATGAAAGGTTTCGACACGAAACATCGACTGTCCATTTTGATAAGATAAGATATCTTTATTAGTACATCAAAACACACAGTGAAATGCATCCTTTGCGTAGAGAGTTCTGGGGGCAGCCCGCAGGTATCACCACATTTCCGGTGCCAACATAGCATGCCCACAACTTCCTAACCCGTGCGTCTTTGGAACATGGGAGGAAACCGGAGCACCTGGAAGAAACCCATGCAGTCACGGGGAGAATGTACAAGCTCCTTACAGACAGCGGCTGGAATTGAATCCAGGTCGCTGGCGCTGTAATAGCGTTAAGCTAACTGCTACACTACCATGCTTCCCCTCGCTACACTACCATGCCTGCCCCATAAGATTTCTTTATTAATCACATGTACATCGAAACACACAGTGAAATGCATCTTTGCGTCGAGTGTTCTGGGAGCAGCCCTCAAATGTCGCCACGTTTCTGGTGCCAACATAGCATGCCCACAACTTTCTAACCCGTACGTCTTCGGAATGTGGGAGGAAACCGGAGCACCCGGAGGAAACCCACGCAGACACGGGGAGAACGTACAAACTCCTTACAGACAGCGTCCATTGATGCTGCCTGACTCATTGAGTTCCTCCAGCATCTCCTGTGTTGTTCCAGATTCCAGCACCTGCTGTCTCTTGTGTCTCCTGTCAACAATAATTCTTTGCCCGATCCACTGATATGAAAGTGCTATTGCAATTGTCTGGCTCATCAACTAAAAGGAAAGTTATAATTGCTGCTCTACATCTACATCTGCCATATGTAAGAATGAGAATTCAATTAATTTTCAAAGCTGAAGATGCTCCTGTGGGCATTTCCCTCAGAAAATAAATTTAATGATACTTGTGACAACCCAAATATAATGAATTGTCAAAGAGTCAATTATCCTTTAAAGGAGCATCATTAGTTTGAGCATTTGAGGGGGATAAGAATGCATGAGCAGCCAAAATAATAAATTACAAAATTGATCAATGTGATCTTAGTTCTCGGTGGGGTGATCAGATGGGGACACAGGAGATTGCATATGATGGAATCTGGAACAACACACAAAGCGTTAGAGAAACTTAGCAGGTCAGGCAGCATCGATGGAGGGAAACGGTCAGTCGACATTTCGGGCTGAGACCCTTCATCTGGACTGAAAGGTAGAGGAGAGATAGCCAGTATAAAAGGGAAGGGGTGGAGCAAGAGTTGGCAGGTGATAGGTGGATCCAGGTGAGGGGGGTGATAGGCAGATGAAGGAGGGGTGTGGGAATGGTGTCAGAAGCTGGAGGGTGATAGGTGGAAGTGACAAAGGGCCGAAGATGATGGAATCTGAAAGGAGAGGAAGGTGGAGGGTGGAATAGAGGGAGGGAGGTAGGGAGGGCAACCAATGGGAGGAGTGTGTGGGTGATGGGCAGATGGACATGGTGGGGGAGGGGAAAGAAATAGGGTGAGGGGCCATGTGGATCAGGAGGAGAGAGAAAAGGGAAAAGGGGAACTGAGGGGGAGCAGTCAACAGAAGCTTCAGAATTCATTCCTCATACCGCCAGGTTGAAGACTACCCAGGCAGAATATGAGGTGCTGTTCCTCTAATTTGTGTTTATCCCTAACTTGGCAGTGGAGCAGGTAATGGACAGACATGTCGGTGTGGGAACGGGAAAAAGAATTAAAATATCTGGCCACCGGTAGATCCAGATGGCCACAGCGGGTGGAGTGAAGGTGCTCGGCAGAGCGGGGGTGATCAGATGTCCTGATTATGTCGGGATTGATCAAAGTACGGTCAGGATGCAGGATGCCGGCTGGCGTTTGTTCCAACTTTCTACGCTTGCTATTTGGTCACAAAGGATGAGCAGAGTAGAGTGAAAGTCTGAATGTAATGAAAGCTGTAATGTTAAAGGAAACATCTTTATAGTGCAGTGAGGAGCTTGTGTGTGCTGAACTATGACTTCTGTGTTGCAGGGACCAGACTGGGCTTTGGAGACTGACTAGGTCTGGGAAGCAGTCACCATTCTGCTCCCACGGCACATCACTGTCGTGACAACTGGCCTGGTGCTGTTCCTTTTTCATTCTCCGACCAAAGCAAAGCTTTTGGTTTCCTTCCCACTGAGGAGAACGGGTAAGTATAGTGCCAGCTGCTTAACTGCTCTCACAGTTGCAACAATGTTTTAGATGCTTCCGCAGTCAGTCAGGAGGAGCTATTGAACCTGACACAGATTTTATTGGTAAGTTTGGAGTTTAAGTACTGACAAATTGGATTTTATGGGGAAGCTCATCCCCATGTTGGACTGCATGAGGATGAGTGTGCAATTGATGAAACAATAAAGAACAATTCTCAGCAAGTTCGAGGTTACCACCTTCCCTAAGTGGGAAATTGTTGTCAAATATGCATGTGTTTGTGTGGGAGTTTGACTCCATTTCCCCACAAAATCCAATTCTCCACCAGAATTAAGTTGCTTAGAACAATCGAGTGGAAATTATATTTGATAATCTTAGCAAGTCACGTAGCTATCTGTTGTAATTTTAACAGCATGTACCCAGGAAGCAAGCAGTTGGATAATGCAAAACTGTTTCCTTAACAAGAATGGAAGTGAAGTAGCGCCACTGTCGTTTTCCTGTCACTCTCTTGCTATTCACTTTTGTTCTGTAAATTTTGGTTACAAGTTCATAAACTACAACAACTTCTACATAAAAGAAGATTGTAAGAGAGTGAAGAAATTTCAACTACCTTTGTCATTTTAATCTTAATTTAACATTCCTTAAATCTGTTACTTGTAGTGCTGTAGAGTTCCTATGTTACAACCTAGATGTCAGTGATCTGGCCAACAGTTAGGGTCACAGAGTCAATGTAATTTACACAGAAGGATGGCCCAGGCTCCCTGAATGCAGAGCAATGTTACTGAAGATGCTTGATTGCTGATATGACTTTCCCTTAGGCAACTTCATGTTGGCGTCACATCTTTCCTACTTCACCACAGAAACTTCAAGCAGTTTCCTCCTCCCTGCCTTCCTTTACTACCCTCTGAGTCATATTCCATGGCTCAGATGTATCCCAAAACACTTCACATATAAAGAATGTCTTTGAAATAATATTGTTACATAGGTCCACACAGCAACTAATTTTAATGCAGCAGTATTCTTCAAACACCAATTCATCTTCTTTTGGGGGTGGTGATGAAGAAACCTCAGCCAGGGATTTTTAATACGATTAATCCTACTCGAGTAAAGAAAATTCAGAAGAGATTCAATGGAGATTATCAAAAATTATGCAAAGCTTTGATAAGTTAAATCAAAAATGATTATTTCCTCAGACTAGTACTTTGATTTAAAACATTTGCCAAGAGAATGAGGAAATCTGTCAAAAGAAATGTATTTGAGTTGTAACGCCACAAAATTTTTTGCCACAGGCTAGGCAGGGTGATAGTATCTTTAGAGGTAAGGTAACTGTTTGAAGTAAAGGAATGCACAGAGCTATTGGAGAGTCAGTGCTTAGTCTTTGGCCACACAAAACTTTTGCACTCACACAAATATCAACGGCTTTGAGTCCTTGACTCTGCAGTTATCCTGTGAGTAGATGAGGCTGCGAACAGTGACAATAACTCAAGGTGATATATACATTCTGAATCCAACCTCCAGAAGCACCCTAATGGCCTTTGACAGTTCCTGCAATCACTTTTTTAATGTCTCTGAGCTAAATAGTTTAAAAATTGAAACATATTTAATATATAAACGTAACACATTTATGCATAAATGCATTACACTACTGTTAATTAATCAAAAATATAAACATGCAGTGAAATAAAGAAAAACAAAAAACTTAGTTTCACTTGCCTTTCTCTGGAAGGTTGTTGAATCCATTCAAATGAATGGTCTGGAGCTGATGCACAACCTTTAACTGGCATAAAGCTGAGAAAGTAGATATGAAGTGTGTTCAGCCCTCAGCAACTTATAGAACAAATTGGTTATAAAAATGAGTCCAGGCACAAAGCGAGAAATCAGACACACCTGCATCTGGCCTCCAATACTATCCTTCCCTGAATGTGTGGAAGTCCAGAACCATTTGCTCACCTTCAATGCCATCCAGCTGATTACGAGAGAGCAGGTCTACAATGATGATGTGTAATGTAGACTCTTCAGTTCTATATCTTTTCTTTTGTGGAGTATAACAGGCTATTTGGGTATTCAATTAATATTCTACTTAATGGACAGTACCTTGGATACTGTTTCTTTAAATTTTTAAAAAAAATTTATTTACAGCGTGGTAACAGGCCCTTCCGGCCCAACGAGTCTCGCGCCGCCCATTTTAAACCCAATTAACCTACCCATACGTCTTTGCAATGTGGGAGGAAGCCAGGAGCACCCGGAGGAAACCCACGCAGACACGGGAGAATGTACAAACTCCTTACAGACAGCGAAGGGAATCGAATCCCGATCGTTGGCGCTGTAATAACATCGTGTTAACCGCTACACTACTGTGCTGCCTCAGAATGGAACAGGCATGTCAGCCCAAAGTATGTTCACTACTAGTTAATAAGAATAACTACCTAAAATAAAACAGAAAATACTGGAAATACTCAGCAGGTCAGGTAGCATCTGTAGAAAGAAACGGAGCTAATGTTTTAGGTAACACTAAAAATAACTTTCTTCCTGGAACCTTGTGGATACATATTAATTTTTTAAATTATTTCACTTAAATGTAAATTAATATTTTTGATGTTTGTTTTTATACTGTGATCACTCCATGTTTATTGCAATTAGTTAAAGACAACTCATTGAAAGTCTTCCTCCAGATGTCATTAACCTCAAATAAGCTATGTGAAAATAGTAGGAAAATGAAACCTGGACCACCGTGTGTGATTCTATTTCTGCAAAGATCTGATAATTCAGGCATTCAGCTGCACCTGGATTTGTATTACTATTCCCACTGATCCAGCTGTTTATTTTTTAGACCTTTTATTGGAACTGCTGTTCAGTGACCCAAAAGTAAAGTTCTGTAAATACTTCATGCTGCCCAGAAGTGTACACGTGCAATGCTGGCAGAACATATTAATAATAGCTTAGCTCATATTTCTATGAGGTGACCATCCCTGTGAAAATAATAGGTCGCAATAAACCAACACTTGATATGTAACCAAACCACAAGTGCTCAGACATCAAGTCCACTAGTGGCTAAAAAGGTGTTTACAATTGAATTTGTGGACTTTATCAAAAATACGTAAATAAAGAACTATATATGATTTACAAATGCTTAGTAAAAGTGGCACATTTTAGATCTGCCTTAGCTGCTTTGATACAACAGTGTGGACCAAACATCTTGTGTTCAGGGAAGTATATCTGTTATATACTGATAGAATAATTCTACAGTGTAATGATTGAACTCCCTAGTGAACCAGATGTCATGTACTTGCTTGAGGCCTGACACAGACAATCTTTTTGCAGGTGGACAGAAATACTTGGTGAGACAATAACAGATCGGAAATGCTCAAATGTGTGATTTCACAGACATTATAAATGTACAGAGTAGCAGTCAAAGCAAATTATGTTCATTCTCACTGCTGCACAAAAAATAATAAATGAAATGCCTAATTCCTTTATTGAGCTGGCTTGCCTCTTTTTGCTGAATTTATTTTCTAGGTGACTGACATTTGAACTCCTTGAGTCCATGCCACACTACAAGACTACATTTTAGCTCCCACCTTGAAGCTACAGAACAACTCATCCCCCAGCTCCAATTTGCAGAATAAATATTTTTTCTTACTACTCTCCTAATGCCTTCTGCTGGGATTTTTTTTTGAAAATTTGTCCTCATATTTAACTTGGCTCCTCTCCTGTCCCAGATGACCATCTGATTTAGGGTTGAGTAAGAGAAAAGACATATGGTGCCACACAGATATAGAGTAAGCTGAATGGAATAGAGATTTATTTTCATGACCATCCTTGTTGATAAATTTGTAGATTTATTAAGATATAGTGTTTCCGAATTGAATAAGAAACCTTGTGATGAGGCAGTTTAAAGCACCCATCAATAATGAATATTTGATTGCCTGAATCTATTCTGATATCATGAGTAAGAGAAGCATCTCCCTAACTCTAACGTCATAGCTTTCTTCCACTTCTGCATTATTTACCCTGAGAACTTTATGGATGAGATTGTCATTACGGTTCTGAACTAGGGGTTGTTTTCCATTTTTGGCTTTTAACCCCTTGAGGCTTCATTGAATTTGCTCGGAACGTATTTTATACATGGATTTTAATAAGGACTGGTTCTCAACATCTTCCTTCATTCTGCCTCTATTCTCTTAACCTGCTTCTTGTAACATACATTCGCATCATTAGATGTACAATCCCAATAACATGCTGTTTTCGTCGATGAACACTGCTAAGATAAAGGTGCAGGACTGGTCTGTAGGCACCAAGTTACTGTGGAGATGAAATGTTCTGGATGTCACTATACTGGCATTTAGGCTTGTCACTGTTGTGGTCTGCTGGTTTTAAGAGCCAAATAATAATGCTGGATCTAAACAATGAGTCCTAAAAACATGATTAAATTCAATTCATATTTATTCATTGAACACAATGCAGATCATTTTTTTTTGCAGTTTAAGACCAAACATAAAACAAATAGAAGAGAACAGGAAGGAAAACCCACATCAATGTAGGCATGGGGACATGAATTAATTAAATCAATTGGGGACATGCATACCAACTGTGAGGAACTGAGGTTTTGATATATGTTCAATACAATTTTCTTCTGCTTTGCCGATGAGCAGAGAAAGGTCTTTTTATCTGTGATAAATACTTGAAATAACACAATAGGTAATGTGATAATATGGGTAGCAGAGGAGAAAGTTAGAGTCCCTATATCTTTTTTCAACAATATTTACCATATTGTAAGAGAATGATATCAATGTTACATTCTTAACAAAGATCTACAATAAAGATAATGGATTGCTCTATACACACACTCATCCCATTGTATCCAGTTACAGATAAAGAATATGGTACAGCCAGAAAACAGTTAAAATCCCCTCAGACATTTGTATATTCAATACCTGAATACACACTCATGAGACTAAGTCAGCAGGGATAACATACAAACTTTTATAATCTCTAAGTGACTAGAAATGCTGACTACCTATGTCTTTGCAAATTTAAGAGAAATGAGATAAACATGAAAGACTAACAGGAACATTTTCTGTTCAAATGTCTCTGGATCAGATCTATATAACCCATGGGATTATTTGAACTATCACTGTACCTGAAACCTATCAGTAAGTGGATTCATCAATACGGATATCACCAAGAATGCTTATGACCTGAGGACATTGCATTTCTCATGCAAGTTCAGTGCAGATATTTTTACACAGGAAAGAAAGGTCATCGATTTCTTTGCTGTTATTTTGAAAGAAGAAGAACATTGTAGCCATTTCTCTCATAATGCTGGCAATAAAAATCCATAGCAGCTATTTCCTCTAAGGAGATATTAATTTTAACTAGACCTAGCCTGAGATGGCAGTGCTTGCTGAACTAAGTTGGTTGTTGAAGGAAGAGACGTAGCATGTAGAATGGTGCAACTCCTCAGCAAGCAGTTCATGCTTACTTGCGGTAAGACTCAAATAGCATCCCTAGCTCCCAGTTTTAACACTTAGGCATACGCTGATAAGTAACTTCATATCAGAAATACCAGGTAATGGCCATCATCAACAAAAGAGAGTGTGACCACTTACTTTTGACATTCAATGGCATAACCATCATCAAATCCTCCACATGCTACAGATCACTGTCAGCCAGGACCTTAGCCAACCTCATAAGTACAGGCGACCCTTGCGTTACTTGCAGGGTTGCGATCACAGGAAGCTGTCATATCACGATTTTCCGTAACACGAACCCAACCTGATTGGCACATGCGCCAAAAAATGTGTGCTGAAAATAAAATAAAAATTGACATATAAATTCCGTGAGAATGAATTTTTATTCTGTACCTCAGAACTTTTGGTAAAGATTTGTCAATTCCATAAGATGTCAATTTTCATCACCTGAACCGCTGTAACGCAGGGTCGCTTGTAATTATTATGGCCGCTAGAGTAGGTCAGAGGCTGGGTATCCTGCAGTGAATGACTCACCTCTTGACAGTCTAATACTTCCCCATTGTCTGTAAAACATATCAGGGGTGTGATTGAATGCTCTCCGATTGTCTAGATGAGTACAGCTCCAACATGCTTAAAATGCTGGATACTATCCAAGACTCAACAGCCCATTTGATTGACAGCCCACTCAGCACTATAAACATTCACTCCCCTGCTACCAGCACATCGTAGCTGCAGTGCACACCATCTACAAAATGCACTGAGGTTACTCACCAATTCTACTCTTCAGCGCATCCCAGACTCTTGAACTCTATGACCAAAAAGCATGAGCAAGGGAGCCACCTGTGGATTCTCCTTCAAATCACACACTATCCTGTCCTGGAAATATATCGTCATTCCTTTGTTGTTGCTGGGTCTAAACTTTCAAACTCGTTACAAAACAGCACTTCAGTGGTTTAAGCAAGTAGCTTATCACCACTCTCCCAAGTATAATTAGGGCTGGATAATAAATGCTGGCCTTCCCAAAGATGCCCAAATCCTATAAAATGAATAAATAAATGAACAATTTAAACAATATTGAGGACCTCGTTCCTGTTGCGTATTAATACGTTGACATGTATTTGGTAAGTGCTCAATCAAGTGCATAGTATTAATGACACAATTAATGTAGCTTGTAGTGAGTGCAGTTGTAGCGAAGCATCAAACTCTCCGAATCACATGTCTAATCAGGCTTTGGTATTTTGACTTGATGGAAAATATTGCACAGCCACAAATCAAAGTAAATGCTATATTGATGACAATAGAATCATCACTGCACTGTTAATAAATATCAATTGACTCCTTAAATAATAGATGTTGCTAACTAGTTTTAGAATAGATCTACATTTATATGAATTTTTGATATTCCAATGTTAGGTCATAAAATTTGAAATTAAATGCATTGTCTAAAAGTGAAATGATATCAGACTAAGGGAGAAAAACATGAAGACATTTCTTCACAACTCTGTTCTGCTTATTTTGAGATTGTGACCCTGCTTCAAGACAACCCAGCCAGGGGAAACACAAAATCAGTTTTTACCCTGAAAATCTCCTTAAGAAATATGCAAATTTCAGTGAGATTAGTTCTCTTTCTTTTAAACTGAAGAGAACAAAGGCCAAGTACTTAATCTCTCCCCATACGACAAACTGCCATTTATAAATATGGTCTTAGATAGGGAGATAAGACATGTACACAATATTGCACATGTGGTCTCACCAGAATTCTATATACATGGAGCAAGACATCATTTCCACTTGCTCTGAGATCCTCTTGCAAGAAAGACCTACAGACTATTTGTCCTCCAAATTGATTGCTGATTCTGATGTTAACTTTCAGTGCTTTGTGTATTTGGCCACCCTTTCAATCTCTCATGATATAAAAACACTGTCTTTATGTTTTTCTCATATCAAAGTGAATGGTCTCACATGTTTCCACATTATATTCCACCTGCCATGCCCTTGCCCATATCCTCTGAAGCCTCTCTGCTTTCAGTTCACAACCCACACTGTTACTCAGCAAACGTAGATATTGTACACTCGCTGTCCTCATCCCCTCATCCAAATTATTGATGTAGGATATGAACAGTGGGAGCCTGGGTACCAAATTCCTGCGACAGACCATTAGACACAGCCTCTCAATCCAAAAAATGACCTATTTATTCCTATTCTATCACATTAACAAACTCTCAATTCATGTAGGTCATTACCCCAATACTGTAGACTTTAACTTTGATTAATAATCTCTTATGTGGTTTTTTATTGAAGGACTTCTGAAATTCCAAATACAGCATATCAACTTGATTGTCCTTATCTATTCTGCTTGTGAAAACCCACAAAAACAATAGGTCTATCAAGCATGGTTTCCCTTTCAATGTACTGTATCTATGTTAATTCTACCCCATCCTATTATTATTTTCCAAGTATTCTTTTACCACTTTTTTGATAGTAGATTCCTGTAGTTTCTTCACTACTGATGTCAGGCTATTTCTCTCTCTCCTTTCCTCGATCGTGGGAAACCATCTTCAAATTCTATGTGAATTTGGCTAATGACAAAGAGTGCATTTACTGCTTCCATAGTCACCTCCTTCAAACATAAGGATGCAGCTCATCAAGTTTCTGTGTATTTTATTGCCCTTCAGTCCCATTTCACTAGTACTAATTTTTGCCAGTGCCAATTTTTTACAGCTCCTCATTTACTCTAAACCTTAAATCCTCGACTGTTTCTGGGATGTTGTGTCTTCTTTCAGAAATAGAAACACAAAATGTTACTTTAATTTCTATGCCATTTCTTATTCTGTGATATTATTTTTCCTTACTCATCCTGTAAAGGACCCACATTAACTTCAGATAATCTTTTCATTTTTGCACATCTGTGGAACCTCTTAGAATTTGTTTAGATATTTCTTGCAAACCTGTTCTTGTATTCTGCTTTGTCTTTTCCTATCAGTGCCTTAATCCTCCTGTGCTGAAGTCTGAAATTGTCCCAATCCTCAGGCTTACTGATACTTTTGGCAATGTTATCAGCCCATTCCTCTGATCTAATACTACCTTTAACTTCCCTTCAAAAACACAGTAGGACCACTTTTCCTGTTGTTTTGTTTTGCCTTAATGAGATATTTATTATTTCTAAACTTTATATTAATTCACTGTCAAACCTTTTAATGTAGTTTCCTGAACCACCAAAGCCCAATTAGGTTTATGCCATCATAATTTACTTCATTTAGATTTTAGTGGCTAGTTTCAGGTTGAACTAAATCACTTTAATTTTTTATTTAAAATTTTATCTTGTTCTAGTCTCGTTCCCTAAATGCCCCAAACCATCAGACCACCAATTAACTTTCTCTCATTGGAAATATTCAGTCAAAAAGATCTTCTTCCTCTTTGGTTGTTCAACATGCTGAGCAGGAATGGAGACACAGGAAACCACAGATGCTGGAATCTGGAGCAACAATCAAGCTGCTGGAGGAATTTGGCAGGAGCAGGTTCCTACTGAAGGAACCTATTGAGAACCTATTGAGCAGGAAACTGGCTCTTGCACATCCCTTGTAATCATCCTCCATGCTCTTGCTGCTCATTTGGTCACCTAATTCATACTATGTCCTGCCTACAATATTCATCTGAATGTTTTCTGCCCCTTGCTCTTTCTTAATTCCACCCAAAACATTACTAATGGATTTTCTGAACCAAGATCTGACTGCCTTTATCCCATTCTTTATTGTCAAGGCTACACCAGTTTTCCATTTTGCTTATCTCTTTCCTAAATTAATTATTCTGGAATATCTAATTTCTAGACTTGGTAACTTTGCAACTACAAATCTAATGGCTATTAGACTGCATTATTTCTTTATGTGCCATTCAATTCCTTTATCTTGTTACAAATGCAACATGCAGTTAGATAAAGAGCTTTCGGTTTTATCTTTGTACCATTTTTTTCCTGCTCTGACTCTAACAGGTAATATATTCTTTTAGTCATAGAGTCATACAGCTGGGAAACAGGCCCTTGGGCCCATCTGTGGGGATAGTTTTGAGTATGGTCCCCACCTGACAGACTCTGATCATCACTTCCCATTTTGCTACCTCGTACTATTGCTTTGTCCTTTCATTTTAACTTTCTAAATTTTGCCTGAGCACAATCCCTAACCAATATTTAGTTTAAAGCCTTATCCATAACCTCAGTTATTTGATTGACTAATAAACACTGGTCCCAGTCTGATTCAATTGAAACTTACCTCTAATGAACAGCTCCCTGTTTCGTCAGTGTCCAATGAATTGAAATCCATTTCTCCCATACCAATCTTTGAGCAACACATTCAGTTCTTTATAATATTTACTATATGCTAATTTGTATGTGGCTCAGTTAGTAATCCAGAGTTATATTAGTAAATAATTCAGCTGGAAATGTGCTTGTGTTATAGTGACCTCAATCAGATTTAGAGTAAGAAGTATATTTTTCTTTTTATTTTTACTGGAATTTTGTGGACCATGGAATTGCTTCATTCTTTTCCTATTATTTTATTTAATTGTATATTTGCTTTTTCTGAGGAACATTGCAGTTCCTTTAAAACATGAAATGACAAAGCATCAAAAATTTCTATTTTCTTAGCTTGTACATTGAATGGCTACATGTACCATTTGTTCCATACTTTGTCAAACTATGTTCTGTATTATTGAATGATTGTGAAAAACATTCTTCCAGAGGAAATACATGATCGAGTTTTAAAAGACCCCAAATTTCTCAATTAACCCTTGGTATAGAAAGCAGAGATTTTTGCCAGAATGATTACTCAACTGTTTATAACACTGAGGCTGATGTCAGTGATGCTTCTTTAAAGTAAATGAATGGTGATGTCGTTTTCAATAGTAAGTAGATCTATCTAAAGAGACATTTTTCATATTTGCCTCTGCAGGCAGAGTTGGTGTCTATGTTGGTAAAAATGCCAGTACTTTTATCATAAAAATAGTCCATGTGGATCTTCTCTGATCACTGAGAGAAATATGGCAGTCTCAAGTGCTAATCATTATTGTACCTTTCACGTATCAGTCTATGAACATACTTTTTATCTGAATGGTTGGTTGTTGCTATAGTTGCTGTGAAACAAAAATTTCAATAAAAATCTATAAATCCCTTTCTCAATCAAAACACCCATGTGCCTCATGAAATTACTCCAAAGATGTTGCTCCTGATACTGCATTATTGACACTCTCAGCTTATTGCAAAACTATTTCTGCTTGACTGGTACAGAAACATAAAGGGATGTTCAATCTTATTGGTTCATAAAACTATCAACTATAGAATCAAAATTGTTGAAGCAGTAAATATGCCATTGAGGTTAGTTTGATGAGAATTAATCGGAATTTGGTCCCAGTTTGAATGGGAAAATGTTGTCCAGCCTTTTGCTTCCAAACACTGTGTTAATTTGGGTGTTTTTGTCCAATTATTAGTTACTTTATGTTCTGAGAAGGATGAGTAGCCAGCATCAAAATTTTCAAGCTTACTTGATCCTAAAGCCTGTGATTTGAATTTGATATTGTAGGTTCCATTATTGAAGCAGGTCCAGGTAGAGTATGTGTGGCACCTGACAATTCGTGGTCTCGGGATGTGCTGCACCTAACAATTCATGGATGGCATGAATCTACTCGGGGACGTCCTCTGCAGCTTTATGTGTCCATACAACTTTTGTCTTTTTTCTAAAGGCAGTCCAGTGTGATATATTTTCTATATTTTGTACAAAAATGTTTGCCTAAAGAAAATTTTGATTCACTGTACTTATAAAACAGGATATTTTTGTACCCGAAAGAAAACTTTCTTTCCTCTGTAGGCTGTTCTCACTAAGAGGGATTGTTCTTCTTCCATTAAAAAAAAACATAGGGCTGCAATTTTTGGCCAGCTTGAATCTACTAAATATCAAAACCCCAATAATCTGGACAACTGCCTGTGAAGTCTGCAAGCCCAACTATTATTGGTTTTACATTGGTGTTGAAGTGGCTCTTAGACCAATCCAAGATCATAATCTGCTTCTAGTGGAACAATTGTTTGTGGGGACATGTTGGGGGCTGAGAAATGGCAGAATGGTCACAGTGTGGAATATGTTCTCTTTTGACAAAGTTATCTCAATTGCCCACCAGGAAGTAAAATTGAACTTAAGTCTGCATACTGAAAAAATCTGAAAATTATCTTGTGTCTAATATTTTTCTCTATATAGGATTACTTTTTCTTTTTGTTTTTGTTACCTTATATTGTATGTTATACTGACCTAACACAGCCCTTTCAGAGAATATATTACTTCGTGGAAAATAACTGCGTCCTTTTTCTTTAAACAAACAAGTGGTATAATTAATCATGAGATTACCTCATTTGTGTCAGCATTATATTGTGTTAAACTGTTCAGCAAAAGGGCCAAATACTTGCCTCCTAACTAGACTGTTAACCACTATACAGATGGAGCAGCTGTACAAGGCCACAAGACCATCTGGGCCAAATGCACTAAATGAGGAAAGGAAATGTTACAACATTGATTTCTCCATGTGTTCAATGTAACATCATATTTTTCAAACGGCATTTCAAAAGCCTTTTATGGATGATATTTTATTATTTGTGAAAGTTCTTTTATTTTACAAGGAGAAACTGTCCATGTTGGTACACCCTGCTGAATTAATAGGAATTAAGGGGCTAGGTATTCCTTGATTTTAGAGGATTCATCTATGAACTTTGCCTGGGTTTCAACGTCTTCATGATTCTAACCCATTATCCTGAGTCACAAGTCTACACTCTACTAAGGAATCCTGAAAGATGGAGAAAATTTGCCTCAGTGACAAAAGGCAATAAATATTTGTAAATGGGGCTGATGAACCTAAAGGAGTTTTAAAAATATGTCATGTTAAGGCATGTGTATAAGTGCCGAAAAGAGAGCAGGTAGCTTCTAGACCCTTTCCCTCCAATGGTGTGAGACCATGACTGGTCTCGCCACATGTACACACATGCTCTTCTGATCTGACCTTGTGATTGTTGGTATTGTAGTGGAAGGGCAGCCACTTCTGACCGGCATTCCTGACCCCACTTAGTATAGTTGGGCAGCAAACATCCCCCCCCCACCCCCATGGAGAAGGTGGGTGAGGTTTTTGTGATAAGAAAATAAACACTTGTGACAATAAACAAGAGAACGATTCAATGGGATGTCTCCTTGTTTTATTTCTCTTTTTCCCTTCTATCTCTATAGAACATAGAACAGTACAACACAGAACAGGCTCTTCAGCCCATCATGTCTGTGCCGACCATGATGCTCACCCAATCCATCTGCCTGCCCTCACCCAGTTTGGGCAGTATAAGCCAAAGGTGGATCCGTACCTGGAGCTTGTATCGTCTTCTCTCCAAATCTCAAATATGACTGTCTTGTACTTTCAATATAAAACAATGCCTTGAATTCTGTGATATCTGATTAGGTCGCATGTTATTGTGTTTATGACATATCTAACTTTCCTCATGATCTCCAGGACAGCTGAATATAACTTTGGTTAGGCCATAGAAGGTCAGAGGCCAAGGGATCCAGGGAGGCTTGGCCCTGTGGATTCAGAATTAGCTTGCCTGTAGAAAGCAGAGCGTTGTGGTGGAGGGAGTGCATTCGGGTTGGAGGGCTGTGACTAGTGGTGTCCCACAGGGATCGGTTCTGGGACCTCTACTTTTTGTGATATTATTTAATGACTTAGATGAGGGGGTGGAAGGGTGGGTTAGCAAGTTTGCAGATGACACAAAGGTCGGTAGTGTTGTGGATAGTGTGGAGGGCTGTCTAAGATTACAGAGGGATATTGATAGGATGCAGAGCTGGGCTGAGAGGTGGCAGATGGAGTTCAATCTGGAGAAGTGTGAGGTGGTACACTTTGGAAGGACAAACTCCAAGGCAGAGTACAAGGTTAATGGCAGGATTCTGGGCAGTGTGGAGGAGCAGAGGGATCTGGGGGTTCATATCCACAGATCACTGAAAGTTGCCTCACAGGTGGATAGGGTAGTTAAGAAAGCTTATGGGATGTTAGCTTTCATAAGTCGTGGGATCCAGTTTAAGAGCTGCGAAGTAATGATGCAGCTTTACAAAACTCTGGTTAGACCACACTTAGAGTACTGTGTCCAGTTCTGGTCACCTCATTATAGGAAGGATGTGGAGGCTTTGGAAAGGGTGCAGAGGAGATCTACCAGGATGCTGCCTGGATTAGAGAGTATGGATTATGAGGAAAGGCTAAAGGAGCTAGGGCTTTACTCATTGGAGAGAAGGAGGATGAGAGGAGACATGATAGAGGTATACAAAATATTAAGAGGAATAGTTAGAGTGGACAGCCAGCACCTCTTTCCCAGGGCACCAATGCTCAATACAAGAGGGCATGGCTTTAAAGGGGCAATGGGGGGGGAAGTTCAAGGGAGATGCAGAGGGAGGTTTTTCACCCAGAGAGTGGTTGGTGCATGGAATGCTCTGCCTGGGGTGGTGGTGGAGACTGATACATTAGTCAAGTTCAAGAGACTGTTAGATAAGCATATGGAGGAATTTAAGATAGAGGGATATGTGGGAGGAAGGGGTTAGATAGTCTTAGGTGTGGTTTGAAGGTCGGCACAACATGGTGGGCTGAAGGGCCTGTATTGTGCTGTATTGTTCTATGGTTCTATGGTTCTATATTTGGAGTGTTGTGTGCAGTTCTGGTCACCGCATTACAGGAAGGGTGTGGAGGCTTTGGAGAGGGTACAGAAGAGGTTCACCAGGATGTTGCCTGGATTAGAGAGCATTAGCTATAAGGAGAGGTTGGACAAACTTGGATTGTTTTCTCTGGAGCATCGGAAGCTGAGCAGTGACCAGATAGCAATGTGTAAATTTATGAGAAGCATGGACAGGGTAGATAGGGAGAGTCTTGTTCCCAGGATGGAATGTCAAATACTAAAGGGCATAGTTTTGAGGTGAGAAGGGGAAAGTATGAAGGAGATTTACAAGGTAAGGTTTTTACACAGTGGGTGGTAGGTGCCTGGAACATTATGCCGGGGAAGTAGTTGAAGTAGATACAATAGCAATATTTAAGAAGCATTTAGACAGATAACTGAACAGGCAGGAACTAGAGTGATATGGACCTGTGCGGGCAATGGGATTAGTTTGGATTGGAATCATGGTTGGCACAGACATGGTGGGCAGAAGGCCCTGTTCCTGTGCTAACCATGAAATAGCTATATTTAGTTTATATTAATATTTTATAGTTATATTAATATTTTCAGAAAATAGTTAAAAAAAAGCTATGAGTGAAAGCCTACTCATTATCTGTAAAACAATTATGATCATGTGGGTGACTTCTACTTGAAATACCAGGCTTCATTTAATTCTGATAGGTATTGCATTACTAACTGTGTTGTGTGTGGGATAATATGATAACTGTGACTGATATAATCTGAAATAGGGCAGCAGCAGGATGTCTGTTCAAAAAAAATTGATCTTGTCATGTTTTATGTTCAACTGGCATTTTCCCCCTCATCAAGAGAATAATTTTATCAATCATACTGTTTTAATGGCAATAACTATTATTACAGGAAGCAGAATGGAGAAAACAGAATGCATTTCACAAAAATTAAAATCGTAATGTTTAAAGTTGTTTATGGGGTTTTTGGTTCTGAAATGGATTTTATTCAAACCTAAATTACTGCATTTCCCGCCCAATGTTTATTACAGTTCTTCCTTCAAGTCAGTATACCAGGACAAGTGTTACAGTGCTGTTATTTTGTTGGCATGGTGATGCCAGCCTATATGACATAAAAGGTGCAAAATTCCTTGGACCGACATAACATAATGCTAGATAGAATCTGAAGGGTGTGTAGAAATGTGCTGTATGCTAATAACAAACTGAAAATATATACAATAGCTGCCAAAAGTTATGAGTCACCTTGAGAAAATGACAATGTTACTATCTACAAAGAGTATGATAATCCAATTAGTTTGTTTTTGCACTATTTTGTAATTTTATGTTATTGAAAACGCTAATACTACTTTGAATAACAAACAATTGCTATGATCACAAGACTTCTCATCATATTCTAACCACTCACATGTACAGAAGCAGTGTATCGTCACATTGCAATCTTATATTGCTTTGTGCATTAAGCCTGAAGGAGCTGTCATTTATGTAATGCACTAGGATAATGAATATCTGTTAAAATATTTGAGAAAATTAATTCAATGTCCTGTGGCATTGTGCAAGACCAGGTGTGATCATCAAAATGAATGCATATGTAATTCATCAGTCACCACGTTAAAGTCATACATCCCGTCATCATCTTTTCATAATACTTTAAATTTATATTATGAAGTTGAACAGGGAAATACTTTGGTACAGATTTTGTGATCAATGACAAATGGAGGCATGCATCACTGACCCCAAAGAAAGTTAGCTGCTCACTGAGATTTAATGAGCTCTGCAAGATGATTTTCATCTTTTCTCATCAGAACATTTAGTCTGGGGCAAGCTTTGGGGATCTGTGGTGTCCAGGACCAATGGGACAGATACATAGGATTAAGGTAGAAAGTGAAATATCATAAATCAACTGTAAAAAGTTAAAACATAACCAGTATTAAATGTTATTCTTAGAAAATAGTATTCCACACATATAAATATAATACTTTAGGGGCAGAGATGGTTATTCAACAGTAATTGTGGCTGTACACCATTAAAAACTCAATTTAAAGAATCATATTATTGTTATATCACATAAGGTAGCTATTTGACACGTCAGCTCTGTGCCAATTTCCAAGAGGAATTCGTAAGCAACCCAGGATTTATTTTCATCCAATTATGAACAAATATATTGTTCATGCATGTTTGAGTTACGTGCTAGAATCAAGAGCCCTTGTTGCCCAGTAGTTTGTCGTCGAGGCTTAAGTGCAGAAAGAATGAAAGCATCACCACTAGTGACAGGATTCGAGGCAATGATCTCCACAAGATGTGTGTGATTCACCAGCTGGACACTGAAGCAGTGGAGTTCCCACGAGTTGCCTCACACCATTAGGATGACACATGGCATCTACAATGTGACATGAGAACAACCAAAGGCAACCTGTACCATTCAAAGTCGAATTTATTGTCATGTGCACAAGTACATGTATGCACAGGTGCAATGAGAAACTTGCAGCAGCAGCACAGGCACAGAGCATCATGTAAGCACCATTCACAAGAAAAAAAACATAAATTAAACATAAATTATAGACAATTTTTACAGGAAACCACAATTAGAACAAAAGAAGTCCATTTTAGTGCAAAGTGGTCATAGAGTTGCTCAACTATAATGATTAGGGTTTTGCTGGTTGGTTCAAGAACTGAATGGTTGAAGAGAAGTAGCTGTTCTTGAACCTGGTGGTATGGGACTTCATCTCCTGCCCGATGGTAGCTGCAAAAAGATGGCATGGCTTGGATGGTAGGGGTCTTTGATGATGGATGTTGCCTTCTTGAGGCAGCAGCTCCTGTAGATACTACCAGTAGTGGACTCTGCCCATGATGTATTGGGCAGAGTCCACTACTCTCTGCAGCTTCTAACATTCCTGCACGTTCGAATTGCTATACCAGTCCATGATGCAATCAGTCAGGATACTTTCAACAGTACATCTGTAGAAGTTCGTTAGAGTGTTTGGTGACAAGCCGAACCTCCTCAACTTCCTAAGAAAATAAATGCACTGGCATGCTTTCCTTATGATTGCATCTGTGTGCTGGGCCTTGGACAGGTCATCTGATATGTTAACGCCCAGGAATTTAAAGCTGCTGACTCTCTCTGTCACTGATCCCCCAATGTAGACTGGCGCATGTTCACCCTCCTTCCCCTTCCTGAAGTCAACAATCAGCTCTTTAGTTTTGCTGATGTTGAGCTTGAAGTTGTTCTACTCTCTGCTGAGAGAGAAGGAAGTCTATTCATCTCTCTTCAAGTCATGAAGCTCAGTGTCCTCCATTATGCATCAGTGAACAACGAGTTGCATTATTGTGCAAATATCTCCAGCTTCAGCCCAAAATGAATACAATGTTCAAAAGTTTATGGACATGGTGACGTTGACAGCAAAAGAGAAAGCAGGCGTCAACCTACTATGAAGGAATTGTGGCTGTAGCTTGTTGCATAATTCAGTGCAGATTTCTCATGTTGAGGCTGAGGGTCATGTTGGAAAGTTCTTCCCAAACACCTTGGAATGATACAACCTCCAATTACGATTCCTTCATCCACTCGTCCTCTTCCCTCTTCCTTCAGTTGTCCTACTCCGCATGCTTTCCCTTCAAGATGCTCTTGTCCAAATATTGAAGCAACAGATCATTGCAGACTCCCACAGTTCCTGGCACACCAGTTCCTATTGCCTTTAGAACAAAAAAAAGTCATGGAGGTCAAATAGCAATTGACATACAAGTTGCTCTGATCACTTTAAATAGCCCCACCGGTCTTCACCTGTGTTCAGCTATGCAAGCTTATTACATGGAGTGATGTGCTCCAAAAAAAACAGCACTGCCAAGTTAGTATACTGATAACTGTCACGATCTTCCTACCCTGTATACTTCGAGCAGGATGTGTGTGTCACACGTTATCAGACGTCCCAAAATGGCAATTGACACAAGCTATGCCACAAATGTGCACTGAATGATGTGTGCCAAAGGGTGAATTTTGCACTGGCACCTCTAGCTTGTTCCACTGGAAGAACTTTTTGAGTTATGAGTAAAGGAGACAAGGTTGGCAGAAAAATCTGTACCAAAATATAATACTGGGATTACTTTGGTTCTAATGTGGATTTAAATGGATTTGCACATTAGAGTTTGTGGCGTCAAAGTTTACTTTTGATGGTGTAGAAACTCATTGGACACTTCCAGAGAAAAAAAATAGTTCAGTATTGTTAAGAGTTGGCTGAAACAAGGTCAAAACAAATTACTCCACAATTTCTTGGATGTGCTAGTACTCACAGAAAATTCTACTCCTGCTTTTTTGGCGAGATTCGTGCCTGGCTTGCCACTTTTTCCCACAACATAAACCTTCCCCAAACTAGGTCAACATTAAAAAAACACCCAAACTTAATCTGCAGTGAAATTTTAAATCTCACTGGTGTGAGCAAAGAGAGTTTACTTGAGAACTTACAACATGTCAATGGGCACACCAACTTGAAACCATCAATGTCAGTTCTGTGAACCTTACATCTGGTTCTTGCGTTTAATGCGTCTTTCACAACCAGTACTGAGTAATCCATAATGTTAGTATAATATCAAAAAGGAATAATGCCATTTCTAGCCCAGTATCTTTTCATTACAGTTTCACTTGTGTTTTGAGCACATTAAATAGAGCATTTACAAATAATGTGCCTCAATTCAGTTACTTTTTTTTTGTTATTTGCAGTCTCTGATCACATTTGGCCTTTATTTTCTGCTCGGGTCACTGAATGGAATCTTTTATAAACTTTGACATCTTTTATAAAGGGTTAATTTTGCTCTGACAGTTGGAACTGCAGCACCTGTTTAATATGCAGTAAGGTTGTCCATTCTGTTAATGATTCTGTGTTTGTCATATGCTCGTAAAACTGCTCAAGTGTAAACTGGCATTCTCCACCTGGATGCACTGAGTAGATGTTAATAGATTTTTGTTTAGGCTTTTATTAGTAGCTATTAATGAAGAATGTGCAGATTTACTTGTTTAATGGGTATGCATGTGGATTTAATTGTACATGATTAAAACTGGTTTAAATTACCTGAGAGTGTCAGCAGAGTTTGAAGGGTAAATTAAGGAAGGATATTTAATGGACTTGAGGGGTGAGGGGTGAGGGGTGAGGGGTGAGGGGTGAGGGGTGAGGGGTGAGAAAAGGACCTGGCCAATGAACTAATCAAAAATGAGAAAGTACTATATTATTTTTCACTTGATGCTTTGTTTGATGAAGAAAAAATCATAGAAAGATTATGAGGTCCAAAATATAAAATGTGGGTTCTCATAGTTTAGCAGTGAAGAAGCTTGAGTTTTAAAGTACAACATATGGAAGTCCTTTTTGGAAACTAGCTCTTGCTAGGGAAATGATTATTAACCACTTATGGCAAACCGTAATTTTGCCAATTTTTTATCCTCTGATTCTCCACATTTTCTAGCATTCCATTCCCGCAGAACTATTTCCAGCGGTGTGTCCTCTTGTACTCTACCCTTCAAGTAACCTTTGGATTCGTCCATTAGACCAGCCTCTGAACATGAACAGCAGTCTGTTGATACTCTCAATTATCTCCATCTTATGTCAAATTTATCCATCGCAAGTCTAATTTTTACCCCGGTAGCAATTCCTTGTTCATTCACCTTTACTCCTATCTCATCAATTACAGAACATGTCAGCTCTAATCCCTGTTGAGACATGTTTGCTCCTTCCTTACCATTTCATTGTCTGCTCTGGGATAAAAATCTCCCTGTTGAGTCTCTTGTATTTGCACTTCCAGTTTTGGTACTTGGTCTCCATTCATGATATTTTTGCAGTTAATGATCTCCTCAACCACATCTTCACATTTCCATTTTGCCCTGGTCTCTTAAAACTGTGATTCTGAGACTCAGCTCACATGCCTTGGTGTAGCCTTCAGCTCTTATCCTGCAAGTTCAAGTGATGGACAACTTGTTCGTCTGTTTATCACTGGGCATGGCTGGATCACAAAATGATAATGTTTTTCCTTTCCAAAGCTGCTCACAGGTTCAGGATTATCTTGTAAAGGTAACCTTTGCATCTCTTTATGACAGGTTGCTTGTTAAATATTTCCTCTGTTCTCTAAACTAAAAGATGCAGACAAACTGCATTATCATCATGTCTGGCAACCTGTCAGCGGCTCTATTTCATTAGGAGATTGAGAAGATTTGGTATGTTACCAAAAACTCCTGCAAATTTCTATAGATATATGATGGAGAACATTCTGACTGGTCGCATCACTGCCTGATATGGAGGCTCCAGTGTGCAGGATCGAAAGAAGCTGCAGAGGGTTATAGACTCAGCCAGCTCCATCATGGGCACAACCCTCCCCACCATCGAGGACATCTTCAAGAGGTGGTGCCTCAAGAAGGCAGCATCCATCATTAAGGACCCTCACCATGCGGGACATGCCCTCTTCTCATTAGTACCATCAGGGAGGAGGTACATGAGCCTGAAGACCCACACTCAATGTTTTAGGAAGAGCTTCTTTCCCTCCGCCATCAAATTTCTGAATGGTCCATGAACTCATGAACTCTACCTCGTTATTCCTCTTTTGCACTACTTTACATATTTATTTTTTGGTAACTTCTTGTAATTTTTATGTCTTGCACTGTACTGCTGCCATATAACAACACATTTCACAACATACGTCAGTGACAATAAACCTGATTCTGATTCTGTCAAGCTCTGGGCTTCCCTTCTACTAGTGCAACAGGCAACTTTCTCTTACAACCACCCTTACAATAGTCTGAATGGCCTTTCTCTAGTTACTGTCCTTTCTCCTCTCCTGCCCGTCTTCATTCAAAAGACCCATCTGCTGATCTCCTAATTTTATTCCTGTCCCCAGTTGGCTACTATGTTAGTTGCTGTTAACATTTCATATTCTTGAACAATCTTACTTATTGACTCCTGCAGGCATCAACTCTCTCCTTATTGAGGGAACAGGATAATGGGTCAATGGGTAGAACTATAGTGTTTGTTCAGTAAAGCATCTGTACTGGCATGATGGGTCAAATTGCTTCCTTCTGTGCTATAACTCTTCTTCAACTGTGATCTTACTCCATTATCTCATCTCCAGCCTGTTAGATAGGCCTGTCTATGCCTGGTTCCATTCTTATTTGTTCAATCATCACCAGAGAATCATCAGCAATAGCCATTCTTTTTTTTTCACACTTACAGTATCTCTGGTGTCCCTTGGGATATCTCCTTTGTCCCCTTCTATTTATCATTGACACACATTCCCTCAGTGACTTCATTCCAGTACCATGCCAAGATTCTCATGTCAATAACGCCCAGTTGTAACTTGCCACCACCCTCTTGTTCCTCCAGAGTCTCAGATTTATCACATTGCTTGTCCAACATCCAGCACTAACTGAGCTGAAATTTCCTAACAACAAAATATTGAGAAAATTGTTTTCAGTCTCTGCTATAAAACTGTTCCTTCTGCAACTACTGCATCCATCTGGAGACATAAGAGACTCCAGATGCTGAAATCTGGAACAAAAAATAAACTGCTGGAAGAACTCAGTGGGTCTGAGTCCTGATGCAGGATCTCGATCTGAAACATTGACACATCCCATTTGCTTCCTCAGGTGTTGCTTGACTTGCTTTAAACTCCAACCCTCTCCTGTCTAAGATAAAACCAACCAGTGGCAACCTTGGAGGATTTTAAATTTATTTGTCAACCTATGATTAAAAAAGTCATTATTTTACAATTTCTTGTGTTACCTCTCTTTCCTTCTAGTAAATTACAATTTGTTGGCTCACTCCAACATCAAGATTGTCTGCTTCCTGCAACTTTCTCTGACTCTGATTTAACTTTGGAACTTCATCATGGTTCAGTTCATTTGCCATTGAAGTCCCTCAGCCATACCTTTATTACCTCTAGACTTGGATGTTTCTATGTTCTCATGCCATTGTAAAGCAGTTAAACTGACTCGCCCCTATAATCACCACTGAGGTTTGTGCATTCTCCAGCTGAAGTAATGGACTTTGCATTCTTTGGAGCATTTTGGTACATTTTGATGGTGATTTATCACAATTTTATCAGATATATTCTGATTGCTGTGTTGTAGATTGGATCTAATGCGCCTGACCTCTCAGAAATCGCTTGAGCGAACTTATATGCTTGTGACTGCATTAAGACGTGTGTGCAATAAAGGAGAGTTAATTACTTCAATCAGTACACAAAAAGTAAACAAACTTCTTCGATTTCTTGTTGTATATACTCAGTTCCAGTTCATATTTGCATCTTCTTGATCAACCCACCCAACTTCATGCCCACATTTGATGAATGCAAATCATACAGGCACTGTTCATTTAGTGGGATCTTAAATGGAAGTACACACAATAACTAAAACTGATTTCATCCTTATGTGCAGGAAAATGTGGTAGAAATGGGGAGTGGGGAGGGAATAAAGAAATTCTGTGCTCCTGAACATAAGTAGAACATTACAGTTTACTCAAATATATTTTAGTTTTAGTGGCAGATTCTTTCTTCATTTAAAATAAATGGAATAAAGAATTGGCAAGTTTGTGTTGCCTGTCTTAACAGAATGAAAGCAATTAAGTTATTGTTGCAACCAATTTTGTGGAGTAATCTTGGTTACAGGCGAAGTCAGAGTACTGTAGCAGATTTTGGTGTTTTAAGCCAAAATTAAATACATTTCTTTCCATTTATTATTGCACCACATTGAGGACTTTAGGTTTATATATAATCCTGTGATCAAACAAGTCCTTATTCCATAATTTCTTATGTTAAATGATATTCATCTTTCTTTGTGGTTGATTAAATTTTATTGGTATCAATTTTCTTTGGAGTAACTTCACCAATTAGGTAATCTAAACTCAAAATACCGCGAGTACTGGAAATCTGAAATATGAACAGAAATCATCAACTGAGCAGACAGCGTCTGTGAATAGAGAAGAAAGAAATAATGAACCTGCTGTGCTTCCCTGATGCAGATGTGGGCTGAAGCAAATTTCCTGCACCTGAAGGACATCTGGTTAAGCAGTGCAGGTTCAGAGTGGTGGGTATCACATCCTGAGGTTCTTCCTGTTCCTGAATCTGCTGTGCTTAGCCTAATGCCTGTCAGGTGCAGAAAGCCTGAAAGCTGCTGATAGCTTGGCTGGCTGTTAAGCTCTTTTTAAGTATCTCTGATGGTCAGGTTTAAAATTCATTCAAATAGATTTAAGTTAATTTTTAATTAAAGCCCACCAAAACTAGCATTTTAATTTGCTTTAAGTGAAAGAATTGCCTTTTTCTGCAAGGTTGGTGACTCCATTTATTTCCATTCATAAGTCAGCCCTTC
This sequence comes from Pristis pectinata, assembly GCF_009764475.1. NCBI lineage: Eukaryota > Metazoa > Chordata > Chondrichthyes > Rhinopristiformes > Pristidae > Pristis > Pristis pectinata. Next base: position 19,191,153 of record NC_067420.1, read on the forward strand.
CTGGAGTTAATGCCTGATGCAAAGTTCATCCTGACCTTCTATACACAGCGGTGTCTCCACCAACAGAAAGAATATAGGTCAGATGTGGTGACATCTGGTCTGCATCATCCCAGATATCTGTGATTGCGTAGGCTGGGAAGCCTAATTGGTAATTGGTAATTGATTTATTATTGTCCAAGGTACAGTGAAAAGCTTTGTTTTGCATGCCATCCATTCAGATCATTTCATTGCATCAGTACATCAAGGTAGTACAAGGGAAAAGCAATAACAGAATACAGAGAAAGTGCAGTGCAGATAGACAATAAGGTGCAAGGCCATGACGAGGTAAATTGTGAGGGCAAGGGTCCATCTTATCGTACAAGAGGTCCATTCAATAGTCTTATAACAGCAGGATGGAAGCTGTTCTTGAGCCTGGTGCTATGAGCTCTCAGGCTTTTGTATCTTCTGCCTGATGGGAGGGATGAGAAGAAAGAATATCTGGGATGGGAGGGGTCTTTGATTATGTTGGCTGCTTTACCAAGGCAGTGAGAAGTGTAGACAGAGTCCATGGAGGCTGTTTTTCATGATACACTGAGCTGTGTTCACAACTCTCTACAGTTTCTTGCTGTCCCAGGCAGAGGAGTCATACCAAGCCATGATGAATCCTGATAGTTCATTCTCTTTGGTGCATCAATAAAAATTGGTGAGGGTCAACGGGGACATGCTGAATTTCTTTAGTCTCCTGAGGTAGTAGAGGCGCTCTTTCTTGGCCATGCCATCTATGGGGTTGGACTGGAATGGGCTATTGGTGGTGTTTACTCTTAGGAACATGAACATCTCAACCATCTCCACCTCAGTACCCTTGATGTAAACAGGAGCATGTGCACCACCCTGCTTCCTGAAGTCAAGATGTCCTGAGGTTCTGAATAGTCAGTGATTATGAAGGAAACTGCTGTCTACCACTCAACATGTTGTTTCATGTCATTAACCATTCATCATTACTTGGTTCTGATCTGACGGGATCTTCCAAGAATGAGAATCTGATGTTTATTTTCTTATTTTGCACAGCTGTCATTTTGCTTTGTGTTGATTTCCCCAAAACTTTGACAACGGCTCATAATATGTGCTGGGAATTAGACTTCAAACCACAGAGTAAAAAACTGGCTTTCATATACAACACTCTTGGGTCAAAATTAATAGCTTCTTTCTGTTTTTGTTGAACCAATTTATTTTTTATATGTGTGTCCATTGACGGTAGCAGAATATACTCACATTTACAAGCTTTTATAGCTCAGATTTCCTGACATCTGACAACTGTTTATATTTATTAAGAAGAATGCACATACTTGGAAGTCATTATTTTGCCAGTCTTGTCATATGCCTTTTATTGGAAAGTGCAGAAATAAATTGAGTTATTGTCAATATGTTGTTTAGAACGGGCATAATTTGATCTTGATTCTCTACCCTTCCTAGATCAGAAGAATAATCAGTTTTGCTAAATGGCTTGATGATTGTATCATTAATCTTTACAGAATTAGGAAGGGGAAATATTCTTAGACATAAAAACTCATTAGTGCCAGAAAAAAGGCATGTTGTGTCAGTGTTACGTGATAGAAATGTCTTGCAGACCTGAAATCTACAGTCTGTTGCTGTGGCTCGAGGAGAAAAAAAAGGTAGGTTGCAAATTATGGGGTGGTTCAAAGGGGGTCAGGATTGTGACTGGGATTGGGTCATGTTGAGGTGGGATGTTCCATTGAGAAGAGAAGGGATAGATCAGAGATGCTGTCAGTGGCTTTAGCGACATTAGATCCAAGGGAGGAGGGATGGAATTTAAATAAACTTGAAGAAAACACCTTACAACAGTACCTGGCTGACCAAAGGCTGGCACCTCATACTCCAGAAGGTAGTCTCCTCCCAGCATACAGAGGCTGGTAACAGCTAGTCTGTTTGGTTCTGTGGGAGAGATCTTGGATTCACAAATTGACTTTGCATGATGAAAGCATGGGTTCCATGTCATTTGATGCCACTGTCCATGCAGAACCTGCTCACACACGCATGGATGACCAGCAACACATCTTGGAAATTAGATGACAAACACATGAAGGACGCTAACAATTGTGTGGCACACATGCAATGGCATGCAAACATTGTGCTATGCTGAAGAATTTATAGTTCTTAGTCTTTGCTTTTGCCTCTTTTAAATATGCCTGTCCCTAAACAAATGAATACTCTTAATATACCAGAAGAAAGTAGCCTGGTCCAGTAGCCTCTGTAATTCTTATTAATCCTTATCATAGGAGAAGCAAAAACCAGAGAATGAAAGCAGTTCGGGTCTTATTCACAACTGAATTCTAATGGAGTTAGCAAGAATGGAATTATGTGAATTTCTATGCATATGGCTCTATTCTGCATGCCCATATTATTTTGCCTCTCCCTTCCTTTACTAAATATATGGTTCTTTCTGTTAAAACCAGAACATATATAATCTTCCCAATGTAGCATTTCCAAGTTTAATCTTTTTAGTAAACTCTATTAGTTTAACTGCCGTTTATATATTCCTGACATTGATTTTCATAATTCATAAAGTCTCATTTTAAATGAGAATTTCCCAATAAGCTTCAACTTAGCCTTTTGCTTTGTCTTGGGTGAAGATTTATTCAAGTTGAGCAACGTTTAAAAATTCTAATGCTCCACTATCCTGATTTATCATTCAGCATATCCATCCCTGTCTTTTTTTTAATTTTCAAAGTCTTTAAGTTTTATTGAACAAAACTAGGTTCAATTGTCAAATTATCCTTTGTGTCATAATACCTTGCTAATTTAATGCATTGCTTTCTAATGATCTGATATTCGTTTATAAGTTAATCAATTTTTAAAAAATTTTTTAGTTAATCAAGATTTTGCAGATGTGATATATTGAGGAACAGTATACATATTTCCCCATGCCCTTTGCTTTGAATGCTAGTGCTACCAAAGGGGTACACTGGATGGTCAGTGAGAAGGCTGGTTTGGTTATGGGGCTGTTACTGTAAATTTTAGTTATCTTGGACATTACTACAGGGGTTGTTGCACTTTTCTGTAGTGGAACATGTGCTGATCAGATCAGCGGGTTGGAGAGAGGATGGTTGCTATAGTCCTAGAATTGGCTCTTAATAGTTGAGTCAGTGAGGAAGGTGAACGCCAGGAGTGCTGCTGGTGTCAGACAGAAGGATCGAGTCCTGATTTTGTTGCTGGTGATCAGCTAAGTAAAGGAATGTTGGGGTATGGGCCTTGGGAATGGATCAGGATCATTGAGGGATTGGGTCAGAGGGTTGTGTGATTAGAGGCCCAAGAAGTCAGGGCTGTAAGGGGATGTAGGATTGGTGCCCGTTGACAAAGGAGGGGTGGGGGCAGGCCCTGGACCACTGGAGATTGGGAGTGAGATCAGCCTGTTTGGAACAGGTATTAATGCATGCTGAGTGATGGAGGACACCAAAGGCATTTAAGTTCTTGCTGTACAGTAACAGAGTTTCCAACTGTGCATTGTTTTGATAAAACTAAAAAAATTACCAATGATTTGTCCTGGAACAACTTGGTTTAAGGTAACCCACAATGCTTCAAAAAGGGTATTGCACAGGGAATGTGCAACTGATGTCAAAAATGTGTGAGCCAGGGAATAGTAAATTGGTCTGCAAAGAGCCCAGTCAAATGTTCCAAGTGATGCAAGATGACCTGGAAATTTATGTATGCAATTTCACTCTGGATAAAGTCAATTTTCAGTTGCAAAATGCTGAAGTAAAAGAAATTATTATGCATTGTGAATTTCTACTTTAAGTGGATACATGTGATAAAGAATCAATGCCAATTATTCTTTCTTTTTCAATATTTTTATAAGTTTTCAAATTAATACATATTGATATATAGCATCAATATTTATACGTAATACAAAGAGATCAGGATAACAATCATAGCATAGATAATCATAAAGAAAAATAAAATATAAAAAAATCTGTAGATCCAACGATCTCTTAGTAAATGAATATAATATAAAAAAAGGAAAGAGATTTATTATATAAATTTAAAAAAAAACCCAAATCAATAAGAAAAATTGTAAACAATATAAACTAAACAAAAAAAAATTCAAAAAAAAACAAACAACAAAAAAAAAGAAAAAAAAATCAGCTAAAATTTCTCAGTAGAAACAGAGCAATATTATGTTGTCAAGTCTGTTCCTCCAAGTTGGAAAGTTATTGAAAGGGGATCTACATCATGTGAAAATATTGAATAAATGGACTCCAATTATCTTCAAATTTAAGCCAAGGATCGACAGTACTGCTCCTAATTTTTTCCAAGTTTAAACATGATATAGTTTGAGAAAACCATTGAAAAGTAGTAGGGGGTATTGGATCCTTCCATTTAAGCAAAATGGATCGTTTGACCATTAATGTAACAAAAACAATCATATGGTTAGCGGAAGCAGATAAATGGCCAGACTCAATCCTTGGTAATCCAAAAATTGCAGTGATAGGGTGAGGTTGTAAATCAATCTTCAATACGTTTGAAATAATGTTAAAAATGTCTTTCCAAAATTTTTCCAGAAGAGGACAGGACCAAAACATATGTGTCAAAGAAGCCACATTCGATTTACATCTATCACATATAGGATTTATATGGTTATAAAAACGAGCTAACTTATCTTTGGATATGTGGGTCCTGTGGACGACCTTAAACTGTATCAATGAGTATTTGGCACACATTGAAGATGTATTAACTAAATGAAGAATTTTTTTCCAAGTCTCTATAGGTATAAATGTCTGGAGTTCACTTTCCCATTGATTCTTAATTTTGTCTAATGATTCTAGATGTATTTTCATAATTAAATCATAAATTATTGCTATCAAGCCCTTCTGATAAGGATTAAGACCTAAATTTTTTTCTGTAGTTTCAATTTTGTAAGGTGAATGCCAATTATTAAGCAAGAGTGAAAAATTGCATTCACTTGATGCACACCTGAAGAACTATTTACTTCTTTGCAATGTTTCCTTAATAAATCATTCAACTGAAGAGTTCACAACTTGGAGATTTGGTATTATAGCCTTAAAAAGAAAGATGAGAACATCTGGTCAAATATTCAAATAGCTTATGGATTCTGTTAATCTAATTAAAGTTTGTATATGTGGACAGGAAGGCTCTACAAGAGGAACCTATGGACAGTATGGTAATTCGGTTTTTACCTCAGTGACATGCGTGTTAACTGGGTGAGAAACTTCTTTTATTTTTAAGTGCTGAATTCTTATTAGTTCCTGAAGGTTAATATTGGTTTAATACCAAGGCAATGATAGAATAAATTTCAATAACTGAGTTTAATGTCAAGTCTGTATGGTTAATTTTGTTTTTGATACCAAAATAAAATACATTCAGATGGCATAAGCTTAAAGCCAAGCTTGAGTGGATTTTATTGCACATAATTTTCTAATCTAGAATGGCCACACAACAACTTCCCTCCTCTGTCTCCAGGGTTGCAAATAGTATGTACTGCTATAGCTCACTTCAATAAACCATGAAAGGTTCAAGCAAGAATAATAATAACCAGTTTGCTTAGATATTTCATCAGAGAACACATCTCCCAGATAACGGGCTTTAATTCCTTTGCATTACTGTCACTTAGGCTTGCTATTTAAAATGACTTTGAAACTGCCTTAGAGCAAGATTATTTAATAAATAAAGTATTTTGATAAAGTGTTACAGAAACTTGGAATCCAAAATGTATTTGGCTTAGAGAAAGTGAAGAATTTGAAGTGGTGATAATTCAAACATCCAAACCCTAATTCTTATTCACTTAGCTTCACACAGACATTATTATCAGCTGAGCAGTGATTAGCAAAGCACAGGGATCCACCCTCAAACTCTTTGGAGGTCAGAAAGCTAATTAACCTCTACCTTCATTCCTGAATTCACTGTCAATAGAGGAAGCTCGATTCGTAAAGGCCTCGTGACAACATTCATCTGGCGGGCTTATCTGAACACTTATGAAAGTAGTTAAACCAAAATGATTAGCAAGAACAGTATGGGCCTTTTCTTCTAGTGTTTTAAATCAAATGTTCTATTAAACCGAGACTTGTACTACTGGTTTAAGATAACATAAATATTGTTAAAGACATTTATACCAGAGTTAGAACTTCAGAAATTTTAAATCTACAGCTATTCTGAAAAAAAAAGTGATTTCTTAACGGTGTGATTTCTTTTAAATTGCAATTTGTGTCACATCTCGTCATTGGGAGCCTCAGTGTTAGTCTTGCACTGTTATAATATGGGCATGTAAGCTTTCTCACTTTTTGCATAATCACCAGTTGGCAACGTTGTTTGGTACTCTGCTTCATTACCTTATCCCCAAGCCCATCATTCATCCTTCACGTGAAAAACAGAATTAAAGTAAACTCCAAATACTGAAAAAAAAATCCAATCGTCTCTACTCCTCACAATATTCATTCGGTCTTCTCCGTGCCTTCAAAGAATCCAAATGCACATGTGTATGCCAGTTATCCTGTACTAATAGTCAACATTTTTGCTCTGTCCACACTTTAAGTGAATCAATGGACAATGCGTCTGATCTTTCCTTCTTCTTTTGCACTCCAAAAGTTGCTGCATTGATTCACTGTGGTACATTTTCGGTACATTTGCCCTAACAATCCTGATGGGTGGTTGTGGGAAGATAGAGTCATGACTGTTCCCACTCAAAGAATGAGTAAATGGTGTGAGAGAGCTGAAGTGTGGTATTATTTTGCAATTGTTGAGTGTTTCATTGCTACCACATATTATTCGTTTATGCTTGCACACTCATGAATGGACCTATGCAAATAATGCACTTTGTAATTGGTGAGGAGACAGCCCGATAGCTTTCTAGTGCCCATGCAGATTCTGGCATTGCAACCTAGCATCTTTGCTGGAAAAAACAGACAGAAAATACTCTTCTCATTAAAATCAATGCAACATCTGTGTAGGGTGAATCAAATCATTCTTTATGTCAAACAATCATGATTGCTTTAACTGGATGCCAGGTAATGTAGCTTCTCAAAGCTGGTATTTCAGCTCTCATTTTCTGTCTTAATAATCCAACCTTTCCTCGTCCAGTAACACAACCACTATATCCACATAAGAAGAATCACAAAGTGACACTGCAGATTCTCTTGCACTAAGATAAGAAATCCAACATTAAGCAGCCTAGTCAAATATTTTTTAGAACAAAAGCAAAATATCGTGGACATTAGAAATTTTAGGACATTGATCTAAAATTATAAAACCTGTTTTTTCTCTCTTGCTCCACAAATGTTGCCTGATCAGTTGAATATTTCCATCATTTTCTGTTACTTTGATTTGAACCATTTCGAAAATGCCTTTTCAAATAATTGGGTAAATGACTTATTAGAGTAAAATGATAATCAAAACTATTACATAATTGTTTTCAATAAACTAAGATCGGGAATGCCAATGTAATATGTAATAAGACAATGCTCATAGCTTATTTTCCAATAAAAGAAGGCTGCACCCATGTTAGATCTCGTCATTGGGAGCCTCAGTGTTAGTCTTGCACCGTTATAATATGGGCATGTAAGCTTTCTCACTTTTTGCATAATCACCAGTTAGAAATCCTTAATTTCAACTTGCATGATGAAGAGAATGTTCACATAAAAAACAAAATCAAGATCAAAACAAATAACTATTTAAATTTAATGGTCTTTTTCTTTGGCATTGCACAATTGAAAACCTTCATAAGAAAATAGGAGAAGGAGTAGGCCCCTTAAGCAAGTTCTGGCATGATCTTCTCCAGGCCTTATCTCCTCTTCTGCCCTGTTTCCCCAGGGCCCTTAAGTGGGACTGACACACAATAACTGCAACATCCAGCTATTTTGTGTCACTCCATACACTCTATCAGGTATTCCCCTGCAGCTTAATACAATCCACATTACAAACACATGGTGTGATGCCAACTGCATGAAAAACTCTTTTTGGGTGAGTTTGGCTCATGTCCTGGGAGGGGTGCCAGTCAGGTAAATAAACTACTTCATCCTGGAGGGAACAGGGTTACTACATTTCACCCAGTCCCTCCTTATCCCATGATTTCCTCACACACTGACCCACCCCCTTGCAGCCACTGTGGAGGCCTAATTGGGCCTAGGGTTGCCCACTGAACAGTGTCAGATAGGATTTTCAGATTTCCACAGATGTTGCATGGCCTGCTGAGTTCCTCCAGTATTATTGTGTTTTTCATCTAGATTCCAGCATCTGCAGTCCTTTGTTTCAGAAATGTAAAGTCTTGGTCATTACTGTTGGGATTGAAGATGAATAAAATTTGGAGCGAGCTGATAGCAGCAGTCAGTCAGATAGGTGTATGGACAGAGGAAAGAGAGAGAGAAAGATGCAAAAATAAAGCATGCTGTTAGAGGTTCTAACTATTACGATGGTTACCATATTTTTTTAAACATGCTTTGTTTTGTAGGAATATCCATGATTTGAGTTACAGAAGAAGGGAAAGACTGTTGCTTGGTGATAATTGGTATTTGGTTTATTATTGTCACATGTACTGAGATACAGTGAAAAGCTTTGTTTTGCATGCCATCCACACAGATCATTTCAAGACACAAGTATACCGAGGTCGTATAAAGGGACAAGCAATAACAGAATGCAGAATATAATGTTACATTTACAGTTACAGAGAAAGTGCAGTTCAAGTAGACAAGATGCAAGGGCCATAATGAAGTAGATTGTAAGATCTTTATCATACAAGAGGTCCATTCAAGAGTCTTATAACAGCAGGGTAGAAGCTGTCCTTGAGCCTGGTGGTGTGTGCTTTCAAGCTTTTGTACCTTCTGCCCAACGAAAAGGGGGAGATGAGAGAATGACTGGGGTGGAAGGGGTCTTTTATTATGTTGGCTGTTTTCCCAAGGCAGTGGGAAGTGTAGATAGAGCCCTTGGAGGGGAGGCTGGTCTTCGTGATGGACTGAGCTTCATCCACAATTCTCTGCCATTTCTTGCAGTTTTGGGCAGAGCAATTGCCATACCAAGCTGTGATGCATCCGGATAGGATGCTTTCAATGGTGCATCTACAAACATTGGTGAGGATCAATGGGGACATGCTGAATTTCCTTAGCCATCTGGGGAAGTAGAGGCGCTGGTGAACTCTCCAGGCACAGGTGGTGCTTACATGAGACTAGTGCATGGTCTGAAAATGGTCATTACAGTGTTTCCTTCCAGGTAAAGTCAATATTCAGGTGAATTTGACTTAAAGTCAAATTATTTTTCTTAGTCTCCGAGAGGAGAAATACAATGAATGGATAAGGGGCACAAAAGTGAAACATGAAAGTAATCAGAAAGCTGGTGATAAGCAGAAGTTAAGATGAGCAACAACTCCTGGTAGCAATTAAGGACATTTCTGAACTGTTCCATATGAAATGAAACCTTATGTCCACTTTAAAGAATTGTTTAAGGTCTTTGTTGAACTTGGCGCTGAGATGAAAGCTCCCCTCAATTTATAAAAATCACTTCAGTTCTTTAAAAAAATCCAATCAAAGTTTTCTTGATTATAATTTTCTTGAATATAATTTGATTAAATTATATACACCTTTTAACATCAATGTGAGCTTTTTTGCACTTGTGCTTTTTAATGACACATCATTGTCTTTTTAGGGCACTCTTGCTAATTCAAGAGGTATTGTAATTATGTAATTGAATTTACATAACTCCGATCTAAATACAATTTTGAGTAGAGCAAGTATCACAATATAGTGTCCTGTCAGAATATTTTTCACCATGACACTTATCAGGTGTATAGTAGTTCTGTAATGCCTGTGTTTGTGATGAATTCATTCTATTCATTATGTTACCAGGTGCTGGAGGGGATAGCATGATTGATGAGTAAGACGCAGATCATCCTGGTCCCAGAAGAGTATGCTTCCTTCTGGACAATTACCTCCTTCACAGCAGCTCAAGAGCTGTCGGTGTTCGATGTGCTAACTATTTATATTTTGACTGCATTTTGTGGTTTAAAATCATACTCATTTAAATTTACTATTTTTATAATGATATCCCATGCCTCACTGTCACTCAGTTTACATTTCAATGTGCATGGTGGAAAATGAGTTGTGGGAGTGGGCCTGTTCATTAAGACATCCTCTTTACACTTTGCACAGATTCATACTTAGGATCTGATTATTGCTACATGGCCTCTCAAGCACCTCAGCTACAACAGTAGAACATTACCTGCACTTTGCTGTTTTGGATGAAATATGGATATTATAGGGTCAAAACTTGGTGTTGAACAATAATAGAATGATCTTTATCATATTGCATTAATTCACATTTAGCTAATTCTGGCTTCTTTGTAGCAGTCATATAAATTTGACAATAAAGATGATAAAATTGCATGCTATCAAGAATGTGGTAGACACTTATAAGAGATTAGGTTTATTGCACATTTATCTTGTAACAGTCAAAGAAAGCAACATCATCTAATTGCTTTCTGTTTTTGTGGAATCTTACTATGGTCAAATTGGCTCCTCTGTTTCCAATGTTGATACAATGACTATATTTCAAAAGTACTTACATTATTGGCTGCAAGAGATTCAGTAACTGAGTAGGACAAACCTGGTGCTAATTGGAAAGGTTGATGTGGTGTGGTAAAATTTCAAGGCATTTCTCATGTACTGTAGAAATCAGATTGTTTCACATTTCAGACTTAATTTGACAACTATCTATCAATAAAGGCAGAGAAATATTACTGTATTTGACATGGTGTAATAAAATAGATTGCTTTGGTACATAAACAAATACTCATACTTCTAATATGGAACACCTTTGAATTATGTCAGCAAATATCAACCTGAGAATCTAATCTGGTACTCCCCAGTTCAGCACAATCTAGCTGCAAAATAGGAATTGCGAGACTTCTTGTCCAAGAAATTCTATTGCTTATCACAATCCTTTTTTGCAATATCTGATGAAATTTTACCCAAAAATCTGATTGCTGAATGCAATTGGCAGCTCCGTGTCCATGTAACAATGGACAAATGACATTGTAAAGTCTGTGTGCTCAATGGATTCTTTGAGCACTATTGAAGACCAGTGCAGAATGTACAGACATATACACATGTGATGAGGAGCTCAAAGTAAGGTGTTTATCCAAGGCCACTTCAAAGACTGCCTCTGCAATCTTCCACAAATACTTTGAAAGATAAATTCTGCTTTCTGATAGGACTTGCATCCCCATCCAAAAGCATGTTGTCTCATATATAGTCAATTTTGGGTGTCTGTCACTTTAATTTATCTGTAACTGGAGTCTTGCCTAAATACAGCCTACAGTCTCCTCCTCCCCTTCCCCCCACCCTTCCCCATTGAATATTTGGCACTACTTTAAGAGCTCCCACCATAGAACCTTAGAAACAATCCTCGAAGTTTATGGCATGAAAGAAGGCCATTTAACCCATGCAGTTCTTGAAGTGCTCATCTAGTTACTTAAATGTGGTGTGTGAGCAGAAGGAAATTTGTGTTTATCACATGACCTTAACTTCTTATGCAATTACACACAGTGGGCCTGTGTTCTGCAGTTTTACCTGGTGTAATATATTGCAAAATAATGCATATTGGATTATCATTGTCTCAGCTAAAATGGTTGCACGTCTCACGAGCAGTGCCATTTTTATTCAGTTTTTCACTCATTGGAAAATTTTTATCCATTACCTTTCTCATCAACAAATGAATATAATTGTAAATGTCTGCGGAGCACAAGGCTACAAAGATCCCAGAAAGATTCATATTTCCTATTCTGCAAAAATCAAGCTTTAGTTTGATCTGTCATGGGCCACTGATAGCCATCATATCTGGATTTGTCTTCAAAATACTTCATTTTCCTGGATGCCCTTGATGCAGCGTCTGAATGTAGGATAGATTCACTCAAGCACAAGGTGTGACATTTTTGTTCTCTGTCAAACACACAAAATGATCTCCAGGGTTGCAACTTGAGGAGATTGCCTCCCATGGCAGAATTGCAACAAACTACCTCAGTTGCAGTATTGGGTCCAATGAACACAAATAGCATTTGATAATTGAGTACAATAAAAGAGCAACGTGTCAATTCCAGGGAACAATTTAATGCTAGAGATACCAAGCTCTTGTGCTGCCTCTTTGCAAGATGAGGGATGAAATCAAATGTTGTGCCTATCGAATTCTGAAAGTAACTTTTATGAAGAGATCAAATTGATTATGATACTCAGTGACTTCAGTCGTAAAGTTAAAGTAAGTTCTCTGTGCTGTTGCCTTTTTCTGTGACTGGATTCCCTGACCCATGCAATTTTTGAACTTGAAGTGGCATATATGTAAGATTTGAGCCACTAAAAGGTACCCAAGTAAAAGCATATTTTCAGAGCACTTTGAGTACACAATATATACAAAAAATGGGGGAACAATGCTTCAAGTCATTTTGTATGATTGTAGATATTTCGTCAACTTTTGCAAGTTTAATGCCAGCCCAGAAGGTTTGTGATTTCTGCTGGTGGTTTTGAGAAAACCTCTTTTGTTAATGGCATTGGTAGAAAATGTGCCAATTATGAAGCAACAGTGTTGATTTCCTAATTTTCAAGCAGGTAACAAGCCAAGATCCTAAAAATTGTCTACAATGCAGATAATTCTAATGTGGAGTGCACAAAACTGAACAGTTACAAATGGCAGGGAAAAGATATACTTGAAAAGCCCTATTTATGTAGAGCTGTAATGTCAGTTTGGATGCAAAATATTCACCTAGAAAAGTGATTAACTGGCAAATAGCTCTCCTGGGTTTATATGGAGAGAACACTAAACACAAAGCAAGATGTTCGAAGAGCAATGGAAACTGTGAATATATGTAATTACACTATGCAAAAGAGTAATTACTTCATCCAACCATCTATTGTCTATGTCCATTTCTCTTTGGAATAATAACTGCAGCTCTTTTTGTTGGATGAATGACTTAATGTCTTGCATTACTGTGTGATTTCTTTTTTCCCCAGTGAAATAGCTTTTGAGTGAGGATTAATAAAATCTATACAGTGTACCAGAATTAAGTGCCTGTTGCTGATTTTCAGATACTCTAATCCAAAATTGTTCATAAAATCTTAACAGCTTAATGTATATATGATTCCTGTTATGGTAATAGCTGTGAAAATTATGGACAATAAAACTAAGGAAGGGTGTAGGAAAAAGATGTCCCAGCATAGGTGCTGAGATGTATCTGCCTGGAAACTTTAGCAATAGGCCCTTAATCAGCACCCAAAAGTACCTTTATCACTAGAAATAGAACAGGCATCCATTTTGCCTAGTACTGTGGAAGATGAGAGGTCAGCTATTAGATGGTATACAAACTTCTAATCCAAGAAGAAAAGCAACAGCATCCTTGTTGCTAGTTGGAGGTTCGGCAGACCAGGATGACCAGAAGAAATTGGACTGATGGTGATGCAAATTCAATCACATCATCACCCCCACCCCCCCCCCCCCACCCAACCGCCAATTCACCCACATTGTTGTAGTTATGGAGAGCTGGCAGGCCTGATTATTTTCAAATTTTGTCTTTCTTCATTTGATATTGGTAATTGGTGATTCGTAATTGGTTTATTATTTTACATGTACCAAGCTACAGTGAAAAACTTTGTTTTACATACCATCTATACAAACCATTTCACCACATCAGTACATCGAGTCAGTACAAGGGAAAAGCAGTAACACATTGCAGAATATAGTGTTGTAGTCACAGAGAAAGTGCAGTGCAGGCAGACAATAAGATGCAAGGCCATGACAAGGTAGATTATGAGGTCAAGAGTCCATCTTATCGCACAAGAGGTCTGTTCAATAGTCTTATAACAGCGGGATAGAAGCTGTCCTTGAGCCTGGTGGTACATGCTTTCAGGCTTTTGTATCTTCTGCTCGACGGGATGGGGGGGAAGAGGGAATGACCGGGGTGGGAGGGGTCTTTGACTATGCTGACTGCTTTACCAAGGCAGCAAGAAAGGTAGACAGAGTCCATAGAGGAGAGACTCGTTTTCATGATGTGCTGAGGTGTGTCCACAATTCTCTGCAGTGTGTTGCGGTCTTGGGTAGAGCAGTTGCCATACCAAGCCATTATACATCTGGATAGGATGCTTTCTATGATGCATCTATAAAAATTGGTGAGGGTCAGCTGGAACATGCTGAATTTCCTTAGCCTCCTGAGGAAGTAGAGGTGCTGGTGCACTTTCTTGGCCATGGCATCTACATGGTTAGACTTGGAAAAGCTATTGGTAATGTTATTACCTAGGAACTTGAAGCTCTCAACCATCTCCACTTCAGCACCATTGATGTAAGCAGGAGCATGTTCACCACCTCCGCTTCCTTAAGTCAATGACCAACTCTTTTGATTTGCTGATATTGAGGGAAAGGTTGTTGTTATGACACCATGCCACTAGGCTCTCTATCTCCTGCTGTACTCTGACTCATCGTTATTTGAGATACAGCCCACTACAGTGGTATCATCTGCAAACTTGTAGATGGAGTTAGAGCAGAATCTGGCCACAAGGTTGTGACTAATAGGGAGTAAAGTGGGGGCTGAGGATGCAGCCTTGTGGGGCACTAGTGTCAAGGATAATTGTGGCAGAGGTGTTGCTGAATATTCTTACTCATTGTGGTCTATTGGTCTGGAAGTCAAAGATCCAGTTGCAAAGAGAGGTGTTGAGTCCCAGCTCTAGGAGTTTGGAGATGAGTCTGCTTGGAATTACAGTATTGAAGGCGGAGCTGTAGTCATTAAATAGCAGTCTGATGTAGGTGTCTTTGTTATCCAGATGCTTCACAGATGAGTGTAGAACCAGGGAGCGTAGCGCCGTGGACCTGTTTCGGCGGTAGGCAAATTGCAGTTGGTCAAGGTTGTCTGGGAGGCTGGAGTTAATGTGTACCATGACCAGCCTCTCAAAGTACTTCATGATGATGGATGTCAGAGTGACCAGGCAGTATTTCAGAACTTGCTTCAGTTTTAATATCCCTTATCACAAATGATTTTGACGACACTTGCATTAGCTTTATTTTTGCCATTCCTGTTTTAAGTTGTGAGCAACTCTCGGATTGAATGTAAAAATATTCATATTTATTTTCTGTAGGTTTTGCTCACAGATTTACTGATTTTCTTTTTAGGTGAAAGTTAGCATGCAGAGAGAAATATGGCCCTAAGGTATTTGCTGTAAATGTAATGCAACTCTCATGTCAAATCACAATAAAGATTGCTTTTATAGGGATTCTTGAACGGACGACTAGTCAGACTTTGGCATGACATTATGCAAGCGGAAATAAACATGGAACTTTGCTAGACTTGGTCTTTTCATACACAGTGTACAGCCTTGTGGAAAAGATAGGATGCCCTTGGGTACAATGCTTGTGCATCTTGTCACTGTTCCAATTGAGATTACAACTCTATCATTGTCATACAGTGAATGTACAAAATCCACAATGTTAAGGTAAAGTGCTTTCATGTATTCATCAAAGTGAAAGTGGGAGTATAACTCTGAGTCACAATGGAGACCTGACTACCGAGTAAGTGAAAGCAAAATAAAACCCTTCTTCTTGTGCTGCTGGGCAGAAAGATGGCATTGCTGGATTTGTCATCCAGTTTGCACCCTGTCAAATTTTAATTTCTTTTGACCTCTGCTCACTTCCTAAACTTACTGCAGTTTTAACTTTTTGCCATCCTTTTCTCTCTCATCTAAATTCATGTGCCTTTCTATTTGCAAATCCCAGACATTCTCTGAGTTCATGTGCAGAAAGTATGGCAAACTTTGCAGCCAATTTTCCTTCATGGTGGGAACTTCGAGTATTGTGGTTACTTTGGTTTGACTCTAGCAGCAGGTGAATGATAGAAGTGCCATCAGAGGTGTATACCTAAGGAGGGATTGTCACGGCCAGGTCCTCTACAGAGAAAGAAGAAGAACTTGTCTGGGAAATAAAGACATTAGGGACTGTTACAGATTGTTTACAAATAAGCAGGATGAGTTCTTTAATATACATTGAACTATATCTGCAAACTCCACTAAAGGTCCATACCTTTTCATAGAACTTAGAACAGTACAGCACAGGAACAAGCCCTTGGGCCCACGATGTGTGTGCCAACCATGCCAATTTTAACTAATCCCATCTGCCTGCATATGGTGTATATCCCTCAATTCCCTGTTTGTTCATGCTTGTCTAAGTGCCTCTTAAATATTACTATTGTATCTGCTTCCACCACCTCCCCTGGCAGCAGGTTCCAGGCACCTACCACTCTCTGTGTAAAAAAACTTGCCTCATAAATGTCCTTTAAACTTTCCCCCTCTCACCTTAAAGCTATGTCATTTAGTATTTGATATTTCCACCTGGAAAAACATTTTACTTACCCCATCCAAGCCTCTCATAATTTTATATGCTTCTGTCAGGTCGGTCCTCAGCCTCCAAAGCTCCAAAGAAAACAATCCAAGTTTGTGCAACCTCACCTTCTAGCTAACACTCTCTAATCCTGGCAATATTTCAGTGAACCTCTTCTGCACCCTCTCCAAAGCCTCCACATCCTTCTTGTAATGTGACAACCAGAACTCCAAATGTGGCCTAAACAATGTTTTATACAGCTGCAATATTCATCCAGATCATTTATATATATCACAAACATCCTTGTGGAACACCACTGGTCACAGACCTCCAGTCAGAATAATATCCCTCCACTACTACTCTCTGTGTACTATTGCCGGGCTAATTTTGAATCCATTCTACCAAGTCTCCATGGATCCCATGTGCCTTAAAGGTTTGGATCAACCTACCATGAGGGACCATATCAAAAGCTTTACTAAGGTCTATGTATATAATATCCACTGCCCTATCTTCATCAGTCATCTTTGTCACCTCCTCAAAAAACTCAGTCAAGTTTGTAAAACCTGACCTCCCCCGCACTAAGCCATAATGACTACCCCAAATAAGTCTATGCTTTTCCAGATAGGAGTAGATCCTATTCCTAAGAATGTTCTCCAATAATTTCCCTACCACCAATGTAAGACTCACCAACCTATAATTTCCTGGTTTGTTTCTATTGCCCTTCTTAAACAGATGAAGAACATTGCCTATTTTTTCCTGTGCTCTGGGATCTCACCTGTGGCTAAAGAGGATACAAAGATCTCTGTCAAGGCTCCAGCAATCTCCTTTCTTGCCTCTCATCAGGCTCTGTGGATTTATTCACCTTCATGTTCTTCAAGAGCCCCAATGCCTCCTCTCTCTTGATATTAACATGCCCAAGAATGTCAGCATACCCCTCAGTGATCTTACTATTTTCCATGACCTCGTCCTTGGTGAATACTGATGTGAAGTATTCATTTTGTAGCTTGCCCACTTCCTTTGGCTCCAGGCATGAATTCCCTCCTTTATCCTTGAGTAGTCTTACCCTCTCCCTGGTTACCTTTTTGCTTTTAATACATATAAAATGCCTTGGTGTTCTCTTTAATACCACTCACCAAGGACATTTCATGCCCTGTTTCACCACCACTTCCCCCACCCAATTCTCTGCTTCCTTTATATTCCACACAGGCCCTGTCCAATTTCAGCTTCCCAAACCTTACATATGCTTCCATTTTGACTAAATTTGCAACACCCCTTGTCATCCAAGGTTCCCAAACCTTGCCATCTTTGTCTTTCTTCTTCACAGGAACATGTGTGTTTGCAATAGAATGTTAGAGGGAGTAAGATTATATAGAGGATGAACACAGGCACAAATGAACTGGGCTGAATTGTCTCTTTCTGTGGTGTAAGTACTATGTAATTGTATATTCCTATATGCAGCATTGATTTACTTCCTATTGTCTATTCCTTCCTCTCCAGCACTCTGTCATTCAGATTTCAGCCATCATCATTCTTCAGGCAACTTATCATTACCTTTAAAAGTCTCCTTTTAAAAACCTTTTGTCTTTCCTTGCTTATTCGTTCTATTAATCCTCTACCTACATTTTCTATGGATGGGCACTGACTATCTATCGTTGTGTAAAATGTTTTGAAATATGTCTCCGTTGTTGGAGATGTCTGGCTGAGTGTCATCAGTACATAGGTGAAAGTTAATTTCATGATTGCAAATGATATCGACAAGAGAGACCATGTATAAATGGAACAGGAGGGGATTCCAGAGGTAATGCTGTGGAGGTGGTACGACCAGGATTGCCAACAACCCTGTTTTGTACTGGAATCCTAATGTGACTAATGTGACTAAAACATAACAAATCCCCTGGATCTGATGGCCTGCATCCTAGAGTCTTAAGCAAAGTAACAGCAGAAATTATGAATGTTATGAACTATCTTCAACAGTTCCATAATTTCTGAAAAAATCCCACTGGATTAAAAAATTGAACATCTAGTGACTTCATTCAAAAAAAGAGGGAATCTGAAAGCAGGAAACTAAAGGCCAGAGATAAAAATATGGTGGTGGTAACACTGGGTTGCCAGTGGCAGATATAGCTGGCCATTTCGAAATTATAGAACAATGAGGCAGAATCAGTATGATTTTATGTAAGGAGGAAGTTACTAAAGTGTGTATGAAGCAGTATTTGTGTGTATCTGGATTTCCAAAAGGCATTCTCTAAAGTGCGATATAAAAGATTACTGCTTATGTTTAGAGCTCATGTCAATGAGGATCATATTTTAGCCTTAATACAGGACTAGGTAAATAACAGATACATTTTCATTTATGTGTGAGGAAGCTTCTTCCACTAGAGTGAATATGAAATACATGTCAGCATCTCAACTATTTACAATCTATATTATTACCGAGGTAATGTTGCAGCTCTGTAGAACTCTGGTTAGACCACTTAGAATTGTGTTCCGTTCTGGTTGCCTCGTTATAGGAAGGATGTGGAGGCCTTAGAGCGGGTGCAGAGGAGATTTAAGATATCTTAAGATATTTATTTATTAGTCACATGTACATCGAAACACACAGTGAAATGGGTCTTTTTGCATTACTGAGAACATGCTGGGGGCAGCCCACAAGTGTCGCCACGCTTCCGGCGCCAACATAGCATGCCAACAACTCCTAACCTGTACATCTTTGGAATGTGGGAGGAAACCAGAGCACCCAGAGAAAACCCACGCAGACATGGGGAGAACATAGAAACTCCTTACAGACAGCGGTGGGAATTGAACCCGGGTCACTGGTGCTGTAATAGCGTCACGCTAACCGTACCGTGCATTTACCAGGATGCTGCCTCAATTGGAGAGCATGTCTTATGAGGATAGGTTGAGCGAGCTAGGGCTTTTCTCTTTGGAGAGAAGAAGGATGAGAGGTGACTTGATAGAGGTGTACAAGACGATAAGAGGCATAGATCGAGTGGACATTCGTAAGTCGGGCGTTCTTAAGTCAGAGACTTCCTGTATTAAATACTGCTTTAATGGGGTGTTGTTCTTCTGTTGTAATAACCATTTCTCAGTCTGCAGAGCATGGGTATTCATTATTTGATTCTGGCTAGAATGATCTCGGTATGAGAACTGTTGCCTCTGTGTACTATATTTAACTTTATATCCACTTATAAAGTACATGTTTTCACATATAGTGAGACATTGGTTTACTCTGGTTTTATCCTGTCTAAAGTTTGATGCTCCAGTTATGTCACTGATGGGTATTTTTGCTTCCTGTATTGATATCTCAATGAGCACAATCAGCAACTCATTGTCTTATTTCCAGTGCCTTTTTTACCCAGGCTTTCTGATAAATATTTTGCTAATTGATTCCTTGAAATGCAAAATATACTTCCTCAAGCAGCTTTGCATCAGGCTGGTTCTATTGTGCAAAACACTGATCAACAACTTTTAGATTTTATTTATTGCAAGCATTTTGGATAATTATTCTTTGATTGTGGTTGAGAATTGTCATTTGTGATATGGCACATGCTCTCTGAAACAGTCTTATACCATTTTAAACACCCTGACATTTCCATGTTTCAATCCTTCCTCGATTTACAGTATTATGGGTTCTGTATTTTGAAGTATTTCAATCATAACTGAAAGCATTTCTTTAAGCCGGGGCTAAGATGTAAAAGTCTTTTCAGACTGAACATTTAATAATTCTCCACAACATTTGTCAGAGAAATATGGTGTTTTATTTTCAGATTCCATTTCTGATGTTTTCTATGTTACAGTGTTCTGCTGTCATTTAAATGTCACAGAGTTTTGAGCTTTTGAGCATGATAGACCGAGATGTTTCTGTGATGGAGAAAGTCTTCTGGGGAGTTGTCTCTTGGGGATCTGTTCTTTAAGCAGGGATACATTTGCATGGAAGGATCTTTTTCATATTTTTGTCTTAAACACAGCAAAATCTTTATGTTGTGAATGGAATAGGTATATGAGAGTTGGAGACTTGCACAGTGTCTGTGATAGGATTCCACTTGAAGTTCCCTGTGGTTGCCCTCATTAGAATGAAATTCTACCTAAGGAAATAACAATGAATTTACTTACCAAATTACCCCCTAATTAGCATCAGCATGAGGTTGACATTGCAAATGTTTCCTCTGATGATGAAAAGATTCAGGAGAGATAGGGGGAATTGAATGTTCCATCATTTCAGAAGCACAACAGCTCAAAGGAAGAAATTACTATTTTGGCCAAAAATAAAATCCTTAAACCTTGTTTTGTGCGTGGAGGAGCTGGAGGGCTGGCATTTAGCACCTCAAAGGTTACTCAAAGATGGACTCTGACCTCATGATCTACCTTGTTGTGACCTTGCACCTTATTGCACTGCACTTACTCTGTAGCTGTGACAATTTACTCTATACTGTTATTGTTTTTACCTGTACTGCATCAATGCACTCTGTACTAACTCAATGTAACTGCACTGTGTAATGAATTGATCTGTACGATCAGTATGCAAGACAAGTTTTTCACTGTACCTTGGTACAAGTGACAATAATAAACCAATACCAATACCAATCATGGCTTGGTATGGCAACTGCTCTGCCCGGGACCGCAAGAAACTGCAGAGAGTTGTGGACACAGCTCAGCACATCACAGAAACTAGCCTCCCCTTCATGGACTCTGTCTATACCTCTCTTTGTCTTGGTGAAGCAGCCAGTATAATCAAAGACCCCACCCACCCAGGTCATTCTCTCTCCTCTCCTCTCCTATCAGGCAGAAGACCACCAGGCTCAAGGACAGCTTCTATCCCACAGTGATAAGACAATTGTACGGTACCCTTATACGATGAGATGGACTCTCTTGACCTCACAATCTACCTTCTTTGACCTTGCACCTTATTGTCTACCTGCAATGCACTTCCCTGTAGCTGTGACACTTCACTCTGTATTCTGTTATTGATTTTAACTCAATGTAACTGCACTGTGTAATGAATTGATCTGTACGAATGGTATGCAAGACAAGTTTTTCACTGTACCTCGGTACAAGTCACAAAAGTCACAATAATAAACCAATACCAATAAACCAATACCAATACCCTCCTTGGAATGGATATCCCCCTCCTGCCAAACCTGTCATCCATGCAAAGATCCCCTCTGTAAGGATTTGAACTCTCATGCTCCCAGTGGCAGCTGCAGGCTCCCCACCCCCTTGGAAGCCAAGAGCGACTTTGGTGCATGGTTCTCGTCAAAGAAAATCATTCATTCTCCACCTCATGGCTGCTAGGTTTCCTGTTCAACCATCTCTTCTCTCCACTAAATACCCCATCTGCCTGTCCACTCAACCAAGCCCTGTTGATATCCTTCCCACAGACTCTCCAATGTAGTATCTGTGAAGTGTCCATAGAGTATTGAAATGGGCTAATAAGTATATTATCACTTACACTCTTATGGAAACATCAAAGTTGTCTTTTTAATAACTTAATTGCTTTCATCATAATGCTTTTCTTAACTTATGTGCATGTACTGATATTTAAAACTAAAAACTTACAATTAATATTTTTTAAATCCTTTATGTGCAAACTTGTCAAAAATCTTGAAATCTAATGTCGCTCAATGTGCAATTAAGTGATAGAGGGACAGTGGTCTTGGGATCTAAAAAAAATCAAAGCTGAGAATATGGACACACTTCCATCATCTTTTAATGAACACTTTGTTCATACAAGTCAATTCTCTCTGTTGAAATTCTACCCATTGCAAAATTGGCCCCAGTACTTCCAGGCGATATTCACCATAGCCCGGCTGATGGTTTTGCCATGTCATTCACACAAGTAATGGCTTCATCATCTTGAACAATGCTCTGCCTTATTGACAGAAAATGGAGCATTAATATGCAACCTATGGCCTTTGTTTATAAGTCCCAGAAAAGCGATGAGCAAGTCAGCAAGGAAATGTGAATTAAAGGGTCTCACAGGGACTTTGATGTGTAGTCGTCTGCATTTGCCCACATGAGATTTTAATGCTTTGCATATTTCATGCACAATTGCTAGGCCTCACAGTATTTATTACAGCTATGCACAGCAGAGATACATGCTGCAGTCTCTGTAGAGCAACAAACTCATGTCTTGGAGTCACTTGTGTCATAGATCTTAATCTGCACCAACGATCACAGGGGAGAGATGTGGCAAAACACTCTGAGGACTGCTGAATTTTACCTCATTTCCATGATAGCCTTTTATGCTGCTATACTGCTGATGCTATGCAGAGAGTTCCTTCCAGCTGATTCAACTCCCATGATTGCCAGCAGAAATCCAGTGTAGCTGCAGTCTTTGCAGACAGCTGCCACCAGGAATCACACTGGGTATGTTTGAGCAGAGCAATCACTGCTCCAGCAGAAACACCAGCCAAGCTGTTCCAGTAAAGTTACAACACTGCAATCTACTCAATGATGTGGTACATTGCCCAGGGATATCCTGTTCATGAAAAAATGCAGGACAAATCCAAACCAGCTAATTACCACAAACTAATTTATCCACTCTCAATCTTTAGCAAAGCGATGGAAGCTGTCGTCAATGATGTCACAAAGTCATAGATTCATACAGCAGGGAAACACCAAGGCTGAGCTTCATCACTTGTTATCAAGTGGCACCTCAAATGACACCTCACTCTCCAACATCCTGCTCACTGATGCCCAGTTGCGCTTTGCCAGGACCAGTCAGCTCCAGATGACCTCACAGCCTCGTTCAAACTTGAAGCAAAGAGCTGAATTCCAGAGGTGAATTGAGAATGACAGCCTTTGAGATCATGGTAGCATTTGACTGGGTGTGGTGTCAAGGAACCCTGGTTGGATGATTTGCCTCCTGATGACTAAAAGCCTTTCCATCAACTACTTGTCAGAAGGGTACTGGAATATCCTCCACTTGCCTATGTGAGCGTGGCTCAAGCAGCACTCAAGGAGATTGCTACTGTCTGGGAAATAAACAACCCACATGATAGGTAGACACAAGGGACTGCAGATGCTGGAATCTGGAGCAACACGCAAACTGCTGGAGGAACTCAGCAGGTCAGGCAGTATCTATGGAGGGAAATAGAGTCCAAATGAAGGGTCTCAACCCAAAATGTTGACTGCCCATTTCCCTCATAGATGCTGCCTGACCCAAATGATTGGTATCCCATCTGGCTCCTCAAATATTGATTCTTCCATGACTGTAATGTGTACCATCAGTATACTACAGTGGCTGTAATGTTGTACCGTCAACAAAATGTGGTTACTGGCCTAGGCTACTCTAACTGCACCTCCCAAATTATAGACTTTAAGACCAAGAAGGACAAGAGCAGCAGGAGCATGAAAGCACCACAACCGGCAGGTTCCCAACTCAGTCACACAACATTCTAACTTAGAAACATTTTGGCAGCCTTTATTGTTCCTGGAATCCTGGAACTTCCTGCACAGCAGCACTGTGTGTGTACCTTCACCCGAAGGACTTCAGTGGTTCAGGATGGTGGCTTACATCTACTTTTTCAAGATCTCTCAGGAATGGACAAAGTTGAGGGTGTTTTGTGTGCTGAGTCTTTGCTAATTCCTTGCTGAGTTCAAATATATTCTTCCAACACATTGAGTCAATGTCACTAGAAAATAGTAACAAATCTTACTATCTAAAGTAGATACACTGGTACACTAGACAAACCAAACTGACAACCATTTTGTCTCGATGGTGCTGACTCATGCATTTTATTGACAATTTGTGTCCTGTGTGCATTCAATACCTTTTTATTTAAACTTAACTTAATGGCTGCACCTCTATAAAAGTTAAGCCATTGTCTTTCCTAATCATACAGTTAGAAAACTCAAAACATAAACAGAATGTATTTTTACCTTACCCATAGGCTACATTAATAAAAAAGGCTCAAAGATTTTTCTGATTTGAATCTTTTGCTGCCCTGCCTTATAATAGTGAAATGTGGTAGGTGCCTGGGGTGGGAGTGATGGGGTGGGTAGTGAGGGAGGTTGGGTAGAAGATTGTGGCTGCTGTGGTTTGTGGAGGGGTGCAGCATCATCCTCCAGTGGTAAAGTGAGATAGGGCTGGAAAAACCAGAATGAATATTCACCCAAGCCATTTAGAGCCCAATGTACACTGAGTATAAAAGTTGTGCTGCCTGCACATTACCATGATTTCAAGAGCCACACAAACTGTGCCATTGATGGTCTTAGCACATCTCCACAGGGTTCGCAAGTAGTTGATGATCTCTTTTAATAGTGTGGATGTGAGTAGTTCTTCCTGATGCTGAACACTAAATTCTCTATGAGCTTTGAACACAGTATGTTAACTGTATTTCTGGTCTGGTGTCAAATCAGTGTTACTCATAGCTGACATCATAATCCACTTACACTGCACAGTTCCAGCACGTAACAACATGGCAAGCATTAACATCTTTTCCAATGTGATGACTGGAATGATTACAAGTCCACACATGCATCAGGTGGTTCATCAGCACCCATAGCATGCAAACAACAAATGCCACATATACAAAACAAGGCCAACAGGACTTAAAAGTGACTCCTCCTATTTCTACAGGACTATAGAGCAGCTAAGTGTGCCTTTCAGACTATAAACAATTAGAAAATCCAAGTAAATTTTGAAAACTAAACTACATAATTAAAATGAGTTAAACCTCTTGAAAACCACAATCAAGAGTTTTGGTATTATAAATCATTTGGGAAGACTTGTCCAGATGCTCAGCTAACATTAGTAACACCAGAGAACAAAAAATAACTTGGTCAAAATAATTGTTCAGAAAATGGATACTATGTCAATGAAACGTCAGTGGTTATGAAACTATGCTGGCCAGGTTGGACACAGCTGAGCACAGGACAAAACCCATCTTCTGTGTTTTTGTTATTTTTTTGGTGACTCATGTGGGTTATATAAGATTTCATCCAGACCACAAATGGAAATTTCTAAACTTATACTATCAATGATATTTCCATATTCCCAGCAGCCCGGAGCCAACTGCATGCCCTGTGCCACTTAAACATTTCTTTCTCAATATATTTCTCTAACATTCAACCTTATTCCTTTCAGCTACTTATGAATTTTTAAGTAATTGCCTACATTATGTAGAGGTAAAAACCTTGAATTTATCCGTCATCTCAGTGAAGAAATTGCTAACTTTTTATTCAATTCTTTAGTTCTTTGTATGCAGCCAAATTAAATAGCTTGCCTTTGTCTCAGACTTCAATGGATCAACCCTTAACCTTTTTTTAAGTTAATAAAACTGCAATTTTGGAATTACTTCATAACTTAGAGCACTAAGTTCTGGAATAATTCTGACGTTTCTCAGAATCCTTTGCACCACATTTGGTTCCCTTGAAGATAGTTAGTATGCCACACAGTGTTCAAAATTTAACTCCACCAAGACACTTTGAAAATAAACTTGTAAGTTATCCTTTGGGAAAGGTGATGTTGGACCAGGCCCACTTACTGGAATTGTTGTCCGGAGGATCCAGCCCCCTCCCTCCACATTTAGCTGGGGAAGATGTGGTGGGCCTGTCTCACTGGTCTTCATCCTTGAGTCTAGCGACAAGATGTGGGTGATTATTAGATCATGGGTGGTGGCGTGGAGACCCCTTCCATTCGGTCTGCTCCTGACACCCTGAGTCAAAGCTGGAAGCCAAGCTTTGTTTTCTATCGAAGCTATCACTTATTTTAACATTTTAAATATCTTTCATATTGCAAGGTAATTAAACTATTAAAATCAAAATAATTTTTTTAAAAGTTAAATAAAATCATGTAGAAATGTTTAAAAAATTAAAGTTAAATAATTTAAAAGAAAAAAAGCTTTCCCTTTGTCTCCTACCTGAACTAGCCCAGGATCGAGGTGGCCATTCCTCGTCATATTACTATGGAGACTGCAGCCGTACTGGACTCCATGTGGGGTCCACAGCATGGTATCAAATGTAGCCCCCAGGTGTGTCATCGAGCCCCAGGCTCACAGCACATGCACAGAAGTCTGAGACTGCCAGTGTTTCTCTTCACAACCATCAGCCACAGCCGGCAAGATGTGGTCCACTGATTCACACAAGCTTGGGAAATAAGTTTCACAGACTGACAATGGAGGAAGGTGCTGATCAATTTCCTGAGATTAAAGGAATATTACTGCCATCAAACAAAACAGTTTAGTTGACCTCAGAACATGAGTGCAATAAACATCAGACTTTTTAGTATAGAGTGAAAAGGATCTGAAGAAGGAATTTACTCCACTTTCAGCTGAAGTGATCTCTGGTCCTTCGACCACTGGATATCCTTCACTGAACAATCCCTCCCAAAGACAAGACTAAATATAATTCTTTGTTTCTTTCATATGTGTGTCCTGCAGCAATATGGGTACATTGATATTTTTTATTTTTATACAGTTTTGCAAGGAAATACTTAGTTAATTCAAAAAACTGCACAGGTATATTCATTTGGATATATCACTGATGCAGTTCAGCAGACTAATTCAACCTTATTGTGAAAGTAACTTACAGTTACTGCTCTATATTTGATCTATATTTAATATTTTTCTTCTTGCTGTTTCTCTTGTGTTGTTCATTCATCTGACATCTTACTCTATTGTTTCTTTTCCTTAAATCGGATCTGTTAGTTATCTCACATGAGCTTCAACATTTTCATGGTTTTAGAAGGAAGTAACTGTTTTTGGAAGTCAGCTTTGTTTAGTAGTTACCATGAGATGGTGGGGGGGGGGGGGGGGGGGGAGGTTGTGGTTGGTTGGTGGAATTCATCTGAATTAAGGTCTCAACCCGAAACATCAACAGTCCATTTCCCTCTACAGATGCTGCCTGACCTGCTGAATTCCTCCAACATTTTGTTTTTTGCTCTTCAGAGTATGAATGTTTACAAGGAAAATATTCTGCCTCGTAACGGTTGCAATGTTTCAGTTGTCTGAACATAAATTTTGTATGCACTCATAAGGAAGGGCAATATAAAGTGGGTTCACCACTCTTTGGTAATAATGTACAATTCCCTGACATGCATTGAGTATTCCTTTGTGACATTTTAATTGATAGTCTGTTCTTTTTTATATTCAAACGAGATCTGATTTCATTGCATTTGCTTTTCCCCTCTTGTGTGTTATCCTGTTACAAGTGTGACTTCCATCTTGGCAGCTGATTCCGTTCTCTGACACTTTTAACAATGGCAACTGCTCCTGGAGATCAATGAAACATGTCTGAATACCCGGTCAAAACTAAAAGGCTGGCAGATGTAGAAAAGCATCCAGGATCTGTAACATAAAATTATATTGTTAATGTTATTAATGTGAGGTGGCTCTTGGTGTGATGATAATCTGCATAATCAGTATGTGCAGCAAGAACTTTGCAGAAACAAAAGAGATTTTGAAGCTAGATGAATAAAATCTTGTGATTCATGATGTTTTTCAACTTATTCAATAATCCTTTGCAGCTTTTTGAGATGTATTTGGTGGTGCATTGTTTATTGGTAAAGTGTTCAGGATGTGGCTAGACTACAGATTGTAATAGATACTTCATAAAAATATACTTTAATTTCTGCATGGAAGAGTTTTTTATCCTCATAACACAGTGGCAGTGCAGATATTAAATTTCGATTTGGGTTAAATCCACCCAATTAATCACACTTAACAACTTTTTACCTTATCCATGAAGCACTCTCCTTAGCTCATAGGAAACATTTTTGTCCACAATTGGTTTTTGTTCTTTTTATAGCAAATAATGCAATGTTGGTATGCTAACTGACACAGTTCCTTAGGAAAGGGCATCCTTCAGTGTTGCAGAGTAAACAAAATAGCAGTAACTCTCCTTAGCTCATAGGAAACATTTTTGTCCACAATTGGTTTGTGTTCTTTGTATAGCAAATAATGCAATGTTGGTATGCTAACTGACACAGTTCCTTAGGAAAGGGCATCCTTCAGTGTTGCAGAGTAAACAAAATAGCATGGCTCATTGTGATTGTTTTCTGTCACCTTTATGATGATCCAAAATTCCCAGGGGTACCTTAAAAGACATTCCTTGGCCTATGCCTGGAAGTCTTTGTGTGGAAATGTGGTTACAGGGAACATTGCCAGCCATCTTGTTCCACATTTTGCTCTACAAGGGCGAAGTCACTTAGGCATAGGTGTGTGCAATGAAGCTGTCTGTAATGCCTGTCAGCTCTTTAGTGTTGCTGCTTTGCAAAGACAAAGAATAGAGATAGAGCTGTCAACAGAATATCTTTTATTGAAAGCAATGAACTCTAAACTGATAGCAGTGTCTTTTACAATAGTATATCAAAAGTCATACCAAATGCTACACTCGGTTCTTAAAGGTACATTTACATTTCTATAAGCTATGCTGCATCCACCTTAAAAACATTATAAACCCATACAAATCATCAACTATTCTGCTACACAAAGAACTACAATTAACTATTTATTTATAGAGATCAATGTACACAATTATGCATTTAACAAATTATGAGTTCACTCAGTTTTAACCTCATCTGCAATACTCTTCATTCTAAGTTGTGTATACCATCTTTGAATATGCACTTTAGGCAGAAATGGATATCTTTGGATCACTTCTCCAGACTGACTTCATACACATCTACTCTCATATTCTGTACTGCATCATTGCTTCAACATAATTGTCTTCATGACTATGAATGTGTTATGGAACATCTGGATAATAAAGACCACTTATGTCAAAGTACTATTTATTGACTACAGCTCTGCCTTCAATACCATAATTCCAAGCAAACTCATCTCCAAACTCCTACACCTGGGACACAACATCTCACTTTGCAACTAGATCCTTACCTTCCTGATCAGTAGCCTGCAATCAGTAAGGATAGGCAACAACACCTCTGCCATGACAAGGCTGTGTCCTCAGTCCCTACGTCCTATATGTTCATAACTGTGTGGGCAGATTCTGCTCTAACTCCATCTACAAGTTTGCCAATGACACCACCGTACTGGGCTGAATCTCAAATCAATATGAGCCGGAGTACAGGAAGGAGTTGGAGAGCTGAGTGGCATGGAGACCTGACATCAACCTTTCCCTCAATGTCAACAAATCAAAAGAGCTGGTCATTGACTTAAGGGAACGGGGTGGTGCACAGGCTCCTGTTTACATCAATGGTGTTGAGGAGAACATGGTTTAGAGCTTCAAGTTCATAGGAGTAAACATCACCAATAGCCTGTCCTGGTCTAACCAGGTAGATGCCATAGCCAAGAAAGCTCACCAGTGCCTCTTCTTCTTCAGGAGACTAAATAAATTCAGCATGTTCTTCACCAATTTTCAAAGATGCACATAGAAAGCATCCTTCTGGATGCATCACAGCTTGGTACGGCAACTGCTCTGCCTGAGACTGCAAGAAACTGCAGAGAGCTGTGGACACAGTTCAGCACACATCACAAAAACCAGCCTCCTCTCCAAGGACTCTGTCTACATTTCTTGCTGCCTTGGTAAAGCAACCAGCATAATCAAAAACCCCTCCCACCCTGGCCATTCCCTCTTCCCCCCATCCCATCAAGCAGAAGACACAAAAGCCTGAAAGTACATACCACCAGGCTCAAGGACAGCTTCTATCCCGCTGTCATAAGACTATTGAATGGACCTCTTGTATGATAAGATGGACTCTTGACCTCACAATCTACCTCGTCATGGCTTTGTACCATATTGTCGGACTGCACTGCACTTTCTCTGTAACTGTAACACTATATTCTGCATTCTGTTATTGCTTTTCCCTTGTACTTCCTTGATGTACTGATGTGATGAAATGATCTGAATGGA
The DNA here is from genome assembly GCF_009764475.1 of Pristis pectinata. Lineage (NCBI taxonomy): Eukaryota > Metazoa > Chordata > Chondrichthyes > Rhinopristiformes > Pristidae > Pristis > Pristis pectinata. Next base: position 19,221,306 of record NC_067420.1, read on the forward strand.
TGGATTGCAAAACTAAGTTTTTCACTGTACCTCAGTACATATGACAATAATAAACCATTTTACCAATTTATTTTCTTAAACATGATCTTTCTGGTGTTACTTGCAAACTTAACACAAAGCTAATAACAATTATTAACTATTATAGTGGGTATAATTAAGAAAAGTGTTTGTTACTTTACCGGATACCATAAACTCAAGTGCATCAACCGCTGATTGCTTATTAAAGGTCTCATCTGTGTATCTAGCACCCCAACTCCCATTCTGACTTCCTGGGCATTTCCGCTTTCCTGCTATCCCTCCTGAAGTCGAAAAAGTTATCTCCTCACATTTTCTTTTTCTGCATCATCTCCAAGGCTTTCAATTCTGTCATGACTGACTGTTTTCAATATCTCATGTTGCATTAACTGGTAAGTCCACTCCCCAGTGACACATCACATGGGATCTTCAGAGTTTTTGAACTGTCTCCATCTTGCAAAGTAGTCCTCTCTGAAGGTATCCAACTCAATTCATACCATTCACTCACTCTATAAACAACACGTCTTTTCGATACTGAAATCTTCCACAAACTCATATAGTATTATCTCCAGCAGTATTGTCTGTGACAGTCAGTCAGTAACACTTTGCTGCAGGACCTCATGCTGAACACTGTGATACTCACCTTTTTTTGTTGTTTCAGCCACTGTCCTAAAACTTCTGTGAACTGGTGCTGTCACACAGCAGGTGCTCTTCCTCTGAGCTGCTGTGGTTAAAGTCATGAATAATCCTGTTATTCTGAGAATACTAAATCACTGTCAAGGTGGCACTTTGATTTGGACTGTCTTTCACAAGCTTCATACTCAGAACATCTCTCCCTCTGGAACACTTCACTGTCGTCTCGTTCTCTGGCAACCTTGTTACTCTGCTTTGTAGGTCTATTTCTCAACCTCATGGTAGCTTCTGCAGACATTTCTGTAATTGACACCCTCTGCACAGTGTCCCACTGCCATCATGGTGTAATCCCTGCTTCATTTACATATCCATTATGACCTAGATATGTGCTCAGTCCTTTCTAGCAGACACCTTAACAATCAACCGTGCCTGTCCATAATTCTAATGAATGCCCTCAGTATTCTCCTTATGTTACAGAAGGGATTCCCTTTGTTTGTATTGTCTCTTCCTGTCACGAGAAAAGGTGACATCAACAAAGAATATCCCTTCTGTAACATGTAGGGGTTCTATATTCGAAACCCAAAGCCTTTTTGTTCTCCTTTGCATGCAACATTTATGTGCTTTAGCCAAACTGTTAGCTTATTTCCTCTCATTTAGTTGTGTAGCTCTCCTTTCAGTCCAAGTTTCACATTCTTGACAAGTGAACTGTCATTAAATTCCATTGCCAATAATGTTGGTACGTTGTTACCCATACCTTGATCTCCACATCCATCCTCATTGGCAGAGCTGCTAGTACCCTCTGCACTTGCATCCTGGGTTGTACCTTCCTCCGTGTCCTGAGTACTCGTGGAGTACCCATTGAACTATTCTTCCATAACTCATTTTGTTCAAACTGCAGCCTGCAATCCTGGTCTGCCGGTGGCTGTGAACTCAAGACTTCATGCAGCTACCAAGCTCAGCTTACCAGTAGTTTGTCTGGGTGGAGTCGGTACAACTCAGGTCAGAGGTGGCTCCAGCATCACCTTGCTGCCTAGCACTGTAATCCCTCACACAGAGCCCTTCAGTTCATGTGACACAATCCAACCTATGCTTATGACTTCTGGTGCATGACCATCTCCTCGTTATCTAATTGCACCATGTGTATATATTCCAGTGAGACTCTTCCCTACCCATGCCCCCAAGGCAAATGCCCACTTCCATCTTCATTGGAAATTACTTTCTTCAGACTCCATCCCACTTGTAACTTGCTCCATTTTGTTACTATTATAGAATTGTGCCATCATGTACAGGCATTCTCCCATAACTTCAATGCCAAGACCTCCCATTATCTGTGCTCACATTACTTGCGTTTTCTCACCTTTGGTGCTAGTTTTCCCCTGAACCTACCCATAGCATTTATGTGAAGAAGACAATGCCACTGTTCCCATTTCTGTGGGCATGTTCCCTGCTTTCCTGGTGCTGTTAGAGACCTCTCCCTGCATAGCCAAAGGAGCATCTTTTAAAAAAGAGAATCTAAGGCATATCATGAAGTGCCATTGGTGAAATCATGGATCTGAGAATTATGGACAGCCACAAATTAATTGGTTGCACAGGGACCTGCAGCAATTTGTTTGGATATAGTGAACGATAAGCACTTTCTTCCATGACGTAGGTGAGCTCCAAAGGTAACTTAGCTGAGTTTTCTGCTTATATCAAGTTAGGAGATAAAGTAAACAATGTCAAGGACATCCAAAGAGCTCAAAGGGATCCAGACAAGTTAAGTGTAAAAAAACACAGAACACTTTTCAGAAGCTGAGTAACTGGCAAATGGGGCAGTTCAGTGAAACCTGGGTGTCCGTGTATATAAATCAGAGGAAGAAGAAATAGAGATACAGATACTCCTCAATTTACAAGTGTTCAATCCACAAATCTTTGCTACAACATCGTTAACTATTTGGGTTCCTGTCTTCCATTTACAAATCTGTTGTTTTTGCTACAATGAATAAATCACTACTTTCTGCCCATGGGAAAACACTGTATCAAAATATCCCAAATGTATTTCAGCTAGCCTTTTTGTCTTAAAAAGTTTTTTTATTAACAAAATGTTATCCAGGAATGTATCCTTTAAGGAATGACTGAACAGCAAGCAACTAGGAAAGTAAAAGGTATATTAGCCTTCCAAGATGATGAGAGTATTAATGGTGACTTACTGTAATTAAACTAGAGTTTGATGAGGGCACACCTCGAATACTCCTTAAAATGTTGGTTCACTGGCCTGATTTCTGAGATGGATGATTGTCTAATGAGAAGAGATTGAGTAGGTCAGATTTATATTCACTGGAGTTCAGAAAGTCGAGATTTTTATATGGAAATTGCACAAAAAAAGCTTTTTTTTCACATTAAATCTGCTAGTGATTATTTCTGTATTGATTGGTGATCTCCAAGAAATTGGCCTGACTACTTCTGGCTGTGATTCATCTTAGTGCAGCTGATGTTTTCCTGAGATACGTTACATAGCTAACAATGTCATAGTTCATGTCATGGTTCCTCCACCTCCAGCACAAATTGGAGCTTCCAGGCAAAACCTCCAAGCTTTGCTTCCCGCTCACTAAAAGGTTTGTGTTTAAGACGTCTGCCCCTTCCCTTGATGTCTCCTAGCTCCTTGCATCTCCGAGCTTTACTTTTGAATGGCTAGGATAATGTTGTATAAATCACTAATGGTCTATACATTGACCACAGCCTTCCTTGTACAATCACTTGCGACCAGCATGCAGTTATCGCTGGCCAGTTGATCAGAATAGGGACACGAGAGGCACAGGAGGCAGTCAAGCCAGTTCATTATGTGGGGCTTTCCCAGCACACTGGATCATCTTCCCTGCATTTGCTCTCACTCCCACGGCAGCCTTTCCTATCAATGCACTGCGGCTGCCGTGCAGAGAGGTCTTTAGGCTCTGACTCACTTCCCATTGGTCAGTGTGGCAATGACCACTGGAAGCCATATCCTCAATGGGAATTGCATAAGCTCTGTTTGTGCACATGAAACTCATGGTTAAACACTATTGACCACGTAGTTTTGACTTTTTTCACAGATTGCTTCAGGAAATTACAGTGGGCAATCGTGGCAACTGCAGCACATGTTTAGCATATCACGAGGGTGTGTCATGGTTCCAAGTGCTGGCCCTTGATTCGGCTCCATTGATGGTGCCTTATTGTGCAACACGTGGATTCCATTTACTACTAATTGCATAATAACACACACCTGAGCCCCATCAGGAGACTAGCATAAGAGCCCTTGTTTCACTAGCACTAGTTGCCAGAGTATTGGTCAACCTTTGGGTGTACTTTGTCTCCTGGCTGCTTAGCGCTGTCAACTCTAGAGCAGTCCCGGTTTCACTGTTCCTCTTAGGATATCCAGTTTTCATGTTGGGACCCCACCTCAGAGCCCCGAGGCAAGATTCCTTCTGGTTGCCGCCTGCGTTTGGTTCTGAGGAAGCATCTCAACTCCAGTCTCGTACCAGTGCGCTGTATTTGGGTTCTCCGCAAGCTCTCTCTTTGCTTGACATTGTGACAGGGTGAACTTCAATTTCTAGACATGTCATTGTAATATAAAAAACAAAAGGCCAATCTTTGCAATTTCTCACACATGACATGTGATAATAGCCAGATAATCTGTTCTTCATCATCTGCGTTGAAGAATAAATGTTAGGTAGGACATGGGGTAAAATCTCAACTGGTCTTGTTCAAAATAGTGGCATGAGATTTTTTATTTGCACTGGGGATAGCAAACATGGCCTTGATTTAATCCTTCATCTGTAAAACAGCACCTCAGTGTAGCCCACTCAGTAAAAGTACAAGTAATCATTTGGAATTTTGTGCTCAATAATGCCCCATCTAAGTTTTTGGAATACCTTCAAAACACTGTGGCCAACTTGAAGACAAGAGATACAATCTCCTACTTTTTAAAAATTACAAAATTTGCAAAAGTTAATGGGGATTTTTGTTTCTGAGGGAAGACTGCTTGTATTATATAAATGTTCTTTACACTTTCTTAAAGAATTTAAATTATGCCATTAATTAATGTCTGTGGACTGTTTTACCACAGTAAATATTAGCTCTTTCAACACATCTCCCTTGAGTTTGATTTGTGGCATCTGCTGCAGAAACATGAGAGTCTGAGATTTGGAGCTTCCTGGGCAGATGGCAATCCTCGTGAATAATTAAGATGGAGGTCAGAAATCCTGAAGCAGTTGAGGTGGAAGCCATAAACTTTGGGAGTGGAGCAAAAGAGGCCAAAGATTCTGAAAGCAGAACTGGATCACGTGACTGTTCCATTGCAGTAGAGGAGTAATATTGCAGAATCTGCAATTTCTTCGATACTGCAGTTTAGGTCAGATCTTTGTGCTCAAATCACTGGAGTGCCACTTTGACCATGTCTCGAATACCAGGAAGGACAAGGGCTTTAAGCTTTCAAGGGCTACCATCAACTGCTGATTTAATTCCAAATTGTGTGCCATCTTCACTTGGAAAAAGATCATCACTTCTTCAGCATTGCTAGCTCTGAATCCTGTAAATCGCTACCCAACAGCACTGTGGCAGTACCTTCACCGGAACAATCAGCTGCCCTTCTCAAGGGCAATTTTGTGATGGACAATAAAAAATAAACAAAAAGCTGTTATTATCTGAAATACTTGACAACAATTCAACAGCCAGTGTTTGAAATAAGAATTATTGCAGCTTATCAAGGGTTAATTTCCCATTTTATGCATTGACCAGATAGAAATGAATTGAATTTTGCTTATCTGGTATGTACGGTAAGTGTTATCATTCCAGAAATGAAGACACTTCTACACAATGTGAATTACCTTGCCTATTTGTTATATTGTGCAGCATAGTCCTGAACACAATTTATTTCCATAGCAACATACAATGCCTAAATTGCTGTCTGGTAAACTCCTAGCTACTGTACAATTGTATAAGCCACTAATCCAAAAGAAAAATGTTTTTCACATATACTTTTATATTCTGTGAGGTTCAGTTTTATACTTTAATGGATGTGTAATCATATTGGAAACATATTTCTAATATATGATCTATTTCTAATTACGAACATTATTATTCATATTCTGAATATCTAATCCTTGAGGCAATCAATCCTCTAAAATCCAGTTTATTCGTAAGTAGTGAGTATGGTGTCCTTAAGGTAGAGGGGTGGAGAGGAAACAACATACTGCATTAACAATGTTTTCCTTCCTCAGAGATCATGGGTTGGACAAACTTATGCATTTGGTTTTCCAATGGGTTATATCGATCATAATGGAAATTCTATAGAGTAATGATGCATCAATATTTTCTGAAGTAAATGAGGACCAAATTAAAACTTTTGCATTGCTTACTGTACAGAAAACAAATAGTAGAAAATTTTGGTGCACTTACATATACTGAATGCATTGTGTGCATTAGGTCCAGTAAGTATATCTACCCAAAAGATTGTCGACTAAAACTGTAAATATCTAACTTTGAACTTCAGCTGATAGATTGGGATAACTAATCCAGAAAACATTGAAGCTAATTTTGGACAGTGATTGAATGGAAAGTTCCATGTGACAGTCAGTTGTTTTATTTTTGCCTCCTTCTTAGAACGTCAGGGTTCCACCTGCCCCCTTGGCAGGATTATAACCATATGCAACAAAAACAACAGCTTGTATTTATACAATGCCTTTAACACAGCAAAACATCCAAAGAAACTTCAGAGGAATATTACCAGGAAAAGTTTAACCAAGATGCATAAGACAGCAATTCACACTTGGGATAAACTGGCACAGATCTGGATGTATCCATATGAAACAATTGCTTCAGTTCTTCCCATAGCTGCTCTTCTGTTATCCTCCCAATCACAGTGAATGCTGTTATACCTACAATGATTTAGTTATAATATAATTAAATTGTAGCTTTTGGTTGTTCTGAGTGGGCAGTGACCTGAGCAAATAATGGAGCGATGTAGTTTTATTTCATATCATGGTGGCCAATGCCCTATAGCCTTGAGCCAATGGTAAAAAGTCTATAAATAATGAAACACAAAATTGTTGCTGTGTATTCAAGCCCTGCTTGCCAAGCTCAGTAAGAACAATCCAACAGCAGAGAATTGCAAAGTCGATTTACTACTGTGTACAAATAAGTCAAACTAAAATAATCAGCTACTTTGAGAACTGTTCTCCTACAGTAATACATAAGATAGTGAGAGATATGCAGATACATTCTGGGCTTTAAGCTGGGGCTGCATTCTCATTTGACTAGAAGATGGTGGGAGATCTCTACAGAATTATGGGTCCAGCTCTTGAATCTGTGCTTCCATACTGAGCAGAGTGTTGTGGAATAATACACATGCTAAACTGGACATGGTAAAGTTCTCATCCATTTGCTTCTCCCCTGAATAAAGGGCAGCTATAAGTTGGACAGGAACATGGATAGGAAAAGTTTAGAGGACATGGGCCAAACGTAGGTAAGTGGGACTAGCTTGGAGAGGCATCTTGGTCAGCATGGACCAATTGGGCCAAAGGGCCTCTTTCCATACTGTAAGACTCTATGACTCTATAATTGGAAGCTGAGCAAAAGAGGGCATCTTGGTTATCCCATTGATGCTTTAGTCCTATCAGATGTCTGGCTACTTAAAAATGGCCAACAAAAATCAGATTGATTGTCATGGTCCAGGAGAAGATGATGTTATAGAGAATAAGGATTCTTTGCTTTATATTCCCTCTCCCTCTCTAACTGCCCTCATTCATCTATTAACTAGATGACACCAAAACCATTGTGCAACATGGACAATCTTGTTCTCCAACATAAAACATTCTATTTGTCACTTTTCCCTTACCTTCCCTGCAACTTAAAACCCATTTGTTTTCTCAACTTTCCACTTCTGATGAAGGTTCATTGACCTTACCCTGTATTTTTCTCTCCACAGATGTTGGCTGACCTACTGAGTGATTCTAGTGCTTTCCATTTTTATTTCAGAATTCCAACATCTGCACTGTTTTGATTCACAATTAAGAGGAAAATGGACAAGCATATGTGCCGCGCTGATAGATTTAGAGGAGTAAAATTAAAAATATACTTGTAGCGGATAAATAATGGGTTAGATTGGTGGGGCTGAATGGCCTGTTTCCTTTTTCTTTTTTTTCTCTTTCAATCTTTTTATTGAATTTCAAATTAATTCAAATTAATATACATAACATTAATGATTATACATATGGTGCGAAGAGATCGGGATAACAAAAATAACAGTTAATATATATACTCACAAGAAGTAAAATATGTAATCTATACCTCCCGCTCTCTTGCTAAGTGAGTGTGATACAAAAAGAATTGAAAATAAATTTAATTATATAAAAAGATAACCCCCAAATCAAAAAAAAATAAACAAAAACAAACCAAAAACTTCAAAAAAAACTGGACCGATATTTCTTTGGTTTAAAAAAAGTACGTCGTTAGCTCCGCTCCTCTATGTTCAAAGGTTATTGAAAGGGATTTGAAAAAGGTTAGCTTATATCATATGGAAATACTGAATAAATGGACTCCAAACTTGCTCAAATTTGAAATCCTCAGAATGGCCTGTTTCTGTGCAGTATATCCTTTGAAATACTGTGTAGCATCAGACAATGAGCAATTCCAGGTTATGTAGTCTTTTCTCTCTTTTCTGCTAATAATTTGTTGATAATGTTCTGCATAATGTCCATATGTATTTACAATACTTCTAGACTTTTGTTATTCACAGTTGCCTTTATCCCACTGTTTCAAGTGATTCCATCAACCTTCTCCTCATTTTATGTTATGTTTTCTTACAGAGAAGAAAGATGTTCAGCCCATTTAGAACATAAAACATAGAAAACCTACAGCACAATACAGGCCCTTCGGCCCACAAAGTTCTGCCAAATATGTTCCTATCTTAGAAATTACTAGGCTTACCCATAGCCCTTTATTTTTCTAAGCTCCATGTACCTATCCAAAAGGAGTCTTAAAAGACCCTATCGCATCCGCCTCCATCACCGTTGCCGGCAGCCCATTCCACGCACTCACCACTCTCTGAGTAAAAAACTTACCCCTGACATCTCCTCTGTACCTACTCCCCAGCACCTTAAAGCTGTGTCCTCTTGTGGCAACCATTTCAGCCCTGGGAAAAAGCCTCTGACTATCCACATGATCAATACCTCTTATCATCTTATACACCTCTATCAGGTCACCTCTCATCCTCTGTCGCTCCAAGGAGAAAAGGCCAAGTTCACTCAACCTGTTTTCATAAGGCATGCACCCCAATCCAGGCAACATCCTTGTAAATCTCTTCTGCACCCTTTCTATGGCTTCCACATCCTTCCCGTAGTGGGGCGACCAGAACTGAGCACAGTACTCCAAGTGAGGTCTGACCAGGGTCCTATATAGCTACATCGTTACCTCTCGGCATTTATTCCATGTCAGTTCCAGAGCAAACCCATCAGTCCCATTCTCCCACTTATTTTCCTGTAATCTATTCTTTCTCACATGCCCCACACCCATCTCAATTCTCCACACCAACCCCCCCCCCCCCCCTCAATTTTCCAGTCACCCACCTATACCAGGAGTAATCTACAGTAACCAATTAAACTACCAACCAGCAAACTTTTGGATGTATGAGGAAACCGGAGCGCCCAGGGGAAAGCCATCCAGGTTAGGGGAGTAGGTAGAAACTTTACACAGCCAGCAGCCAAGGTCAGGATTGAACCAAAGTTGCTGGAGCTGTGCAGCAGCAGCACTACCTGCTGCACTACCGCGCCACCCTTGTTTACATCTATTCACTGATGCTTCCCTTAACTCTCCTTCATCTCCCCCATCTCTGCATCTTAAAACTGTTTAACCTCTAACTTTTCTTATCTCCGATGAAAGGTCTTAGCTGTGAATCACTAAATCTATTTCACTCTCCATAAGTGCTGCCTGACCTGCAGAGTTTTCTGAGAATTTTGTGTTTTATTCAAGATATAAGACTTGTGGTACATAGCTGGAGGAGGAAAATAAAAGTCAACCTTTTCCATAGTCTTTTATCAAAAACTGCATAATTCAATATATATTGATCTATTTTTTGAACTTTTGTAATTAGGCACATGAGCTGTTTACGTTGTATTAATATTTCATCCTGACAGCTTATGTATTGACGTTCGCTGCACCTAAATTAACCCAACTACATTGGACTGATTATCATTGTATTGATACTTAATAAGAGATTACAAATAAATGCAATGGGCCAAAACAAAATTCAGAATCTTTAGTTAACAACGTAAATCATGTCTTCTTTTAATTCATTCTTTGGGATGTGGATCTTACTGCTAAGCCCATGCTTATTGCCCATCCTTAATTGTCCTTGAGAAGGGATTCATGAGCCACCTTCTCAAGGACAATTGCCTACAGGTTTAAGGTGAGAGGGGAGAAATTTAAAGGAGATCTGAGGGGTAACATTTTTCACACAGAGGATAGTGAATATTTGGAATGAGCTACCAGAGGAGCTAGTGAAGGCAGATACAATTACAATACTTAACAGGCATTTGGACAGGTACTTGGATAGGAAAGCAATAGAGGGGCATGGGCTAATGAGGGCAAAGTGATTAATGTAGACAGCTATCACCACCGGCACGGATCTGTAAAGGCCCATGTCTGTGCTGTATATTTCTATGATTCTTTTCTATGATTCTTGAACTCTTTTGCTGAAGGTTCTTCTACAATGTTGCTCTTTTTTCTTTTTGTACAGTTGCTGTCTGACCCGTTGAATGTTTCCAGCATTGTCTGTTCTGTTTTGTTCTGGATTTCCAGCATTTGCAGTTTTCATAACATATTTCCAAGTCAAGTTGGAGTGTAACTTGGAGGGTAGCTTGTACATAGCGGTGTTCCCATGCACCTGTTAGGGGTCTTAGATTTAGGAGATGCTATCAGAGTAACCTGGACAACTGCAATCAATTTTGTAAATGGTAGACTTTTCAGCCATTGTGTGCCTGTGGTGGAGGGAATGAATGTTTGGGATGGTGGATGGGGAGTCAATCAAATGGACTGCTTTGTCTGGATGGTGTCAAACTTCCTGTGTGTTGATGGCAAGTGAAATACGTTCCATTGTGCTCCTGACCTGTGCCTTGTGGATAGCAGAAAAGTTTTGAGGTGTCAGGAGGTAAGTCATGACTGGAAGACCTGCAACTGTAGACATAATATTTATGTATTGGTATTGATATTGGTTTATTATTGGTATTGGTTTATTATTGTCACTTGTACCGAGGTACAGTGAAAAGCTTGTCTTACAAACCGATCGTACAGATCAATTCATTACACAGTGCAGTTACATTGAGTCAGTACAAAGTGCATTGATGTAGTACAGGTAAAAACAGTAACAGTATGGAGTAAAGTGTCACAGCTACAGAGAAAGTGCAGTGCAATAAGGTGCAAGGTCACAACAAGGTAGATCGTGAGGTCATAGTCCATCTCATTGTATAAGGGAACCGTTCAATAGTCTTATCACAGTGGGGTAGAAGCTGTCCTTGTCTGGTGGTACGTGCCCTCAGACACCTGTATCTTCTACCCGATGGAAGAGGAGAGAAGAGAGAATGTCCCAGGTGGGTGGGGGCATTGATTATGCTGGCTGCTACACCAAGACAATGAGAGGTAAAAACAGAGTCCAAGGAGGGGAGGCTGGTTTCTGTGATGCACTGGGCTGTGTCCACAACTCTCTGCAGCTTCTTGTGGTCCAGTTGGGACTAGTCCAGTTGGGTTTCTTGTCAATAATGGCCTCCAGGATCTTGGTGGGTGGGGCATATGAAGATGGTGACATCACCAAAGGTGAGACTCTTATCTTGTCGGAAGTGGTCACTGCCCAGCGTTTTTGTGATGCAAATGTAACATGCTCTTTATTAGCCCACGTTAGTACCTTGTCCAGGTCTTGCTGCATGTTTTATTTGCTGAGGAATTAAATATACCTCAACTATTAGCAAACGTGCCCACCCCTGAACTTTTGACGTAAAGAAGGTACTTATGAAACATAGAATGAGTACAAGACACAGGGATAATGTAGTGGGGGGTTAATGATGGTACCATTTTGATTTTGTGGCTAAAAAATGAGCATTTCTAAGATAATAATGAAGTGTTATAATGTCACAAAGTACAGCATAGGAGCATTATCAAACAAAAACAAGGGAATAACTAACAGCTAGGACATTGAAGCTGTCTCCCCTGATTTCCTGGAAGTAGTATTTTGGATCTTATACATCATCAGAAAGAGTAAATGGGGCTCAAGTTTTGGTACTACATCTGAAAGATGGTACTGCCAACAATGCAGCATTTTTCAATACTGGACAGAAGAGTCAGGCTAGATTTCTTTCCTCATATTTATTGTATATAGAATATAGAACACTGCAGCATAGGAACAGGCCCTTTGGTCCATGATGTTGCGCAGAACTAATAAAACTAGTAATTAAACACCTAACTAAACTAATCCCTCCTGCCAACACAATGTCGATATCTCTCCATTCTCTGCACATTCAGGTGTCTATCTAAGTCCTTTAAGTGCCTCTATTGTACTTGCCTCCACCACCACCTATGGCAGCATATTCCAGGCACCCCCCCACTCTTTGTGTAAAAAACTTGCCCTGCACATCTTCTTTGAACTTACCCCCTCTTACTTTAAGTACATGCCCTCTAGTATTAGACATTTGAACCTGAGAAAAAGATACTGGTTGTCTACTCTATCTATGCCTCTCATAATCTTATAATCCTCTATCAGGTCTCCCCTCAAGCCTCCATTGTTCCAGAGAAAACAACCCAAGTTTGTCCAACCTTTCCTTGTAGCACATGCCCTCTAATCCAGGAAACATCCTGGTAAACCTCTTCTGCACCTTTTCCAAAGCCTCCAAATCCATACAATAATGGGGTGACCAGAATTGAATGCAGTACTCCAGATTCGGCCTAACCAGAATTTTAGAAAGCTACAACATAACTTCCTGACTTTTGAACTTGATCCTCAACTAATAAAGGCAAGCATGCCATATGCCTTCTTTACCACCCTATCAACTTTTGCAGCCACTTTCAGGGAGCTATGGACTTGGACTCCAAGATCCCTCTGTACATCAACACTGTTAAGGTTCTTGATGTTAACAGTGTACTGTCCCTTTACATTTGATCTCCCAAAGTGCAACACCTCACACTTGGCTGGATTAAACTCCATCTGTCATTTCTCTGACTAACTTACTAACCCCCCCCAACCACGTTTTCATCCAAGTCATTTTATATATATATATATATATATATGTGTGTGTGTGTGTGTGTGTGTGTGTGTGTGTGTGTGTGTGTGTGTGTATATATATATATATATATATATATATATATATATATATATGTGTGTGTGTGTGTGTGTGTGTGTGTGTGTGTGTATATATATATATATATATATATATATAGATATATATATATATATGTATATATCAGGAATGGCATAGACATTCTCACACTACAAAGCTATATATGAATCAAAGAGTAAAGTTACCCCACAGTAACAGATCTCAGCCATTCCTAGGACTGGGAATCTTCAATCTGAGTACCTCTTTGATATTTACTGATTAGCTGAGCACAGTGAACCATTTCATTAAAGAGTGATTTCCAAGTTCTTAAAATAGATCAATGGACACTAGGAAAATAACCAATGTAAAGTCAAACTTTAAAACAAAAAATATATAATTAGATGTTAAAGTTTCATCGATAACTGGAGGCTGATGTGTGGAGACATATTCACTCAAGTGTGAATTCACAGTGACCTCCCCTGTATTCACAGGACTCCAAAAGTCAGAATGAATCAATTGTTTTCACATTTTACAGTTCTCTTTATTAAAGTTATCTTCAGAAGCAGTAAATCAACATCCAAAAGGGTAGCTCTCAGAGAATATAAAAATGATTATATTTTATCTAATTGTTTCCCTGAAATATTTGTAAATAATCTTTATTCTTATGCAGTGTGACTTATTTAGGTATTGCAGAAAACTTTAAAAAAAAATATACTCAGTCAATATTTCTCAATGCTTATTTTAGGAACAGCTGGATAGATTGTAGAAAGAAAGCACTATCTGAATCTTTGGAGAAACTTAGGAACAAATGCTGCATGATTTATGATTTTTCTCTCCTTTGTATCACGTAAATTTTACTGCTTTCTTAATTCGTCAGCTTTTGAAAGACTGGAATTTTTAACCATGCTTATAGTTTCAGAATTGACGAGATGATAAATTTCACAGCAGTAATTTGTTCAGGGACTCATACATATGTTTCAGATTGACATTACTTCTATATTGTGTTAGCTTCTGAAGAATTAGGAAGCTCCTGCTTTAATCCAATGTACTTTCTTCAACGTTATAGTATCGTCCAGAGAGGTCCTTTGATGTAACTCTCTCTCCTCTTTGAGGTTTCTTTCAAGTATTACCTAACACTGATTGTAACATATCAAACTGCCTCCTTAGGTTATGCTGAAGGCATCTATGGGAAACAATTCATATTCTTCTTGTTTCATTGCATCACATAACTCAGAAGACTTCTGGTTTGTTAAATTAATGTCAATTCTCTAATTAACTTGATTTCAAAATATAATTTAGGTTTAATCAGCAAAATTCATCAATTTATTATCCACAATAAACAAATGATTAAACCCCTGAGGATTTTGTAAAGGTTGGAACTCTTGGGAATGTACTATTAACGAAATATAACACTGGCTCCAATAATGAAAAAAATAGAAAGTTTACACCCATTCAGAGCCAATGAATCCAGCAATTCTCAGGATAAGGTTTTTCAAGTTATTCCGCATTCACTTTCATAGTCTTGGATCAATCTATATTAATTCTATTTACTTATATTAATATTATAAGCATAAGTATCAGTTTTTGTTGTGGTAATAATCATTCAATATAAGAACACAAAGCCATCAGCTCCTTGATCTTCTACAATTTTTGATTGAGCAAAATACTTGATTGCTCTATGCAGAAGTGAGTTCTTCAGACAGCTGTATGGTGAGAGTAAGAATCTGATATCTGAATGAAAGTTGGAAAAGTGGAAGAGTAGGTGAATTGTCTAAAGAGCCTTGACTTACTCAGTTTATTAGTTTTGATTAGTTCTCTTGCTGCACAGTATATCAGTTCTTGGGATGGTACAGGTTATATTGAATCTGCTACTTCTCTCCTGCATCTTGCAGCTTCTTCAGCATAGAAGGTGTCCATCAGTCCATCATGGCTTTGCTGTTTCTTTGAAGAAATATCAGCCAATCTCCGATATCTCTTATTTCTGGATTTTATGTTCATTTGATATCTTGGTGTCACACTCTTGCTTTTTCCCCAGAGCCTTGCCTTTTTATAATAAGTCTTTTCCCTTTTGAATGATGGTACTCCCACCATATTATGTTCTAGATTGCAACAATTTACTGTGTAACAAATATGCTCCTTATTTTTTTGTTCTTATCAGGCTTCCTGCCCTGACTGCCCATTAATTTGTCTCTCATGGTGTTTATCAATGGCAACACTTCCAGCAATGAGAAGCTGGGCAGTCTTTCAGAGTTTACTATTCTCTCATCACAATTGTGGCCAAGAATGAGGATGTTGTAACACCAGGTATGAACTCTGCTCGTTTTTTTTCTCTCTGCTCTTCAGAAATCTTTTTTTTGCAGCAATGTTCCAGATGTCAAACAAGGTCCTGGGAGAAAAGTGCAGCAGTTTAGCAGGGTAGTCACCTCAGTCAGCAGTATTCCCCCACTGTTTCTAACCTGAACGGACTCTTTTTGTGCAGACAATTACTACGAGTTTAGGTAGACACAGGCAGACAATTCATCCCAGGATCTATACCAATTATCAATGTATTCATTGCTTGATCATAGACTTGTAAACCAGTTTGCCAAAAACGAACTTGTTTGAGTTCCCAGTAGTATTTGTAGAAATATGCTGTTAGGAAGAAAATAAATATGTTTTATCTTTAGTGTAGTAATTGCATTTATTTTCCCAAGATTATGTTATTCAAATCCATATATTGGCTCAGAAAAATGGATCATAAATTGAATTTACAATTGAGTTCTGAATAAGTTAGTGCCCATTAACATCAATGTTGAAAGTCAACTGAATAATGCTTTCTTTATAATCCTGCTGCTTCAGGCCTTATTGCTAAGTCTATTGAGCAGAAGGGTATATGTTTACTGGGAGAAATGTAGTGTAACTAATATAAGGGCCAAATGTTTTTCATTCATTTTTAGTTTCTGGCTATCACTGGCAAGCCCGGTATTTATTGCCCATCCCTAAGTTGTGGAGGAATGGAATGCCGTGTGAGCTAGCATAGACTTGAGCGGCCAAATGGTCTCCTTTTATTCTCATAAAGAAATGTGGAAGTATGCAAATTGATCTCAAGAAGGTGGAGGTGACCTGCCTTGAAACTCTATGAAGGTACTCCCCCAGTGCTATTGGGTAGGGAGTTACAGGATTTAGATCCAGCCCCAACAAACAACTGGCAAGTACGGATGGTGTTTGATTTGGAAGGGAACCTTCTGGTGGTTGTACTGCAATGCACATGTCCCCTTATCCTTTTAGGTGGTAGAGGTTACAGTTTTGGGAAATGCTATCATAGCAGCCTGGGCAAGTACCTGCAATGCATTTTGTAGATGGTACATCCTACAGAATCTGTGCATCCAGTGGTGGAGGGAATGACTGTTTATGGTGGTTGATGGGGTGCCAGTCAAGTGGGCTGCTTTATCTTGGATGGTGTTAAGCTTCCTGAGAATTGTTGACACTGCAGTCATCCAGGCAAGTGGAGTGTTTACCATCACACTCTTAACTTGTGCCTTGTAGCTGGTGGACTGGTCCTTGGGGTGTCAGGAGATAAGTCACTCACCACAGGAGCCTAAGGCTCTGACCTTCTGTTATTGTCATGATATTTATGTGGCTGGTCCATCTGAGTTTCTGTTCCATGATGATCCCCAGTTGTTGATGGTAGGGAATTGATGACAGTAATGCCATTGAATGCCAATGGTAAGTGAATAGATTCTCTTCTGTTGGAGATGGTCTTTGCCTGCTACTAATTTGGCATGAATGTTTCCTGTTACTAATCAGCCCATGTCTTAATGTTGTCTAGGTTTTGTTGCATGCAGTAGGGACAGCTTCACTTGTTGAGGAGTTGTAATTGTAACCACAACTACCTTGCTTTGTGCAACATACACACACTCAAGTGTTTTCTATTGATACTCATTGACTTCAATTTTACCAGGGCACAATGACACACTGACAAATGCTGTCTTGATATCAAGGGCTGTCACTCTCCCGTCACTTCTGAAATTTAATGTGTTGCTCCACATTTGGAGTTCTGGAGCCAAAGTGTCCCGGCATAACTTAATTTGTACATCAGTGAGTAGGTTATTGGTGAGAAAGTGCTACCTGATAGCAATTTTCCACATCGTTGAGGAGATGCCAGTGTTGCCATCGTACTGGTACAGCTTGGCTAGAGGTGGTGCCAGCTCTGGAGATCAGGTTTACATTTAGCATGTTGTCTGTTTTCATGGCCTCTGGTGTTCCAGTGCTCTCAGCTGTATTTTGATATCACACAGAATGAACTGAATTGACTGAAAACTTCCTTCTATAATGGTGAGAATCTCCAGAGGAAGCTGAGATGTATCACCTATTTAGCATTTCTGGCTGAACATGGCCTTTCCTTTAGCACCTGCCATCATTATGGAGCCTCCACTTCCTGTTCACTGTTTAATTGTCCAGCACCATTCATGAGTAAATAGGGTAGGTCTGCAGAGGTTTTAACTAACCCTTTTGTTGTGAGATCACTTTAGCTCTATCTATTGGAAGGGGATGGTGAACAGCCAGTTGTAATGGTGCACGTAGATACCAAAGATATAGGAAAAAAGCAGGATGAGGTCCTACAAGCCAAATTTAGGGAGATGGGAGATAAATTAAAAAGTAGACGTCAAAGATAGTAATCTTAGGATTACTACCTGTGCCACATGCTAGTCAGAGTAGGAATAGCAGAATAGTTAGGATGAATATGTGCCTTGAGCACATATGTGGTGCAGGAGGGAGGGTTTCAGATTCTTGGGGCATTGGAACCAGTTCTGGGGTAGATGGGACCAGTACAAACTGGATGGTCTACACCCGGGCAGGACCGGGATCAATGTCCTTGGGAGATTGTTTGCTAGTGCTATTGGGAAGAGTTTAAACTAATATGACAGAGGGATGGGAATCCATGCAGAAAGACAGAAGGAAGTAATGGAGAGACCATAGCAAAAGTTAGTAAAAAGTAGGAGTAGAGTACAGAAAAGCCAAAAGCAAAGGACATTACTAGATTCTGAAACGACAATAAGTGTAAGGGCACTTTATCTGAAAGCCCGTAGTTTTTGAAACAAGGTCTGTGAACTTGTGGCACAAATCAGTACAAAGGGGTACGATTTAGTGGCCGTTACAGAAACCTGGTTGCAGGGTGGAGATGATTGGGAATTAAATATCCAAGAGTGTCAGGTAATACGGATGGATAGGCAGGAAGGTAAGGGAGGTGGGGTAGTGCTCGTAATTAAGGATGAGATTAGGGTGATAGTGAGAGGCAATATAAGATATCAGGAGCGTGATGTTGAATCCATCTGGGTAGAAATGAGTAATAGTAAAGGGAAAAAATCATTGGTGAGAATTGTCTATAGGTCACCAAATAATAACATTACAGTGACACAGGCAATAAACCAAGAAATATCTGATGCATGTAAGTATGGGGGACTTTAACTTGCACATAGATTGGGCAAATCAAGTTGGTTGAGGCAGTCTTGAGGAGAACTTCATAGAATGCATCCGTGATAGCTTTCTTCAACAGCATGTTATTGAAGCTACAAAGGAATATGCTATCTTAGTTCCAGTGCTGTGCAATGAGACTGGTAAAATTAATGATCTTGCAGTTAGGAATCCTCCTGAAAAGAGTGTTCACAGTATGATTGAATTTCTCATACAAGTGGAGGGTGCAATAGTTTGATCTAAAACTAGTGATTTAAACAAGGGAGACTACAATGGGATGAGGGAGGAGTTGGCTAGCAAAGATTGGGAAAGCAGTCTATATGGTGGGACAGTTGAGGGAGAGCAGAAGACTTTCAATGAGATTTTCACTGTGCTCAACAAAAGTATATTCCAGTTAAAAGCAAGAACGGTAATGGTGGGGAGATCCAGCCTTGGAAAACTAAAAGCTCATGCATACAAAGTCGCCAAGAGTAGTGGGAAAATGGAAGATTGGGAAAACTTCAAAAGAGCAACACAGAACCACTAAGCAAGCAATAAGGAAAGGGAAGATAGATTATGAAACTAGCACAAAATATAAAAACAGATAGTAAATGATTTTATAATTATATAAAGCAGAAAAAGGTGGCTAAAGTGAATGTAGGTCCCGTGGAAGATGAGAAAGGGGAATTAATATTGGGTAATGTCGAAATGGCTGAGGCTTTGAATGACTCTTTTCTGTCGATCTTCACAGTGGAGGACACGTCTAACATGCCAAAGAGAGATGGTATGGATGCGATGGGAGGTGAGGACCTCGATACAATCGCTGTCACTAAAGAAGTAGTGCTGAGCAAACTGGTGGAACTAAAGGTAGACAGGTTCCCTGGTCCTGCTGGGATACATCCCATCATGGCGGAAGTTGTTGTAGAGGTATTTGTTATAATTTACCAAAACTCTCTGGATTCTGGGCAGGTCCTGGTGGATTGGAAGACAGTGAATGTCATGCCACTGTTTAAAAAAAGATGCAGGCAAGAGGCAGGTAACTATAGGCCATTTAGTTTAATGCCTGTAGTCAGGAAAATGCTTGAAGCTATCATTAAGTAAGAAATAGCAAGACATGTGGATAGAAATGGTTCCATCAGGCAGACACAGCATGGATTCAGAAAGGGCAGGTCCTGTTTGATAAACGTACTGGAGTTCTTTGAGGATATAATGAGTGCAGTGGATAGAGGGGAACAGGTGGATGTTGTATACTTGGATTTCCAGAAGACATTCGATAAGGAGCCACATAAAAGACTTATCCGTAAGATAAGATTGCATGGAGTTGGGGGTAATGTATTAACATGTATAGAGGATTGGTTTATCAATAGAAGGCAGAGAGTTGGGATAAATGGGTGTTTCTCTGGTTGGCAATCAGTGATGAGCTGAGTGCCGCAGGGGTCGGTGCTGGGCCCGCAAACATTCACGAGATACATAAACAATTTGGAAGAGGGAACCAAGTGTAGTGTATCTAAGTTTGCTGATGACACTGAATTGAGTGGAAAAGCAAATTGTGCAGAGGATGCAGAGAGCTTGCGGAGAGATATAGATAGGTTAAGTGAGTGGGCAAGGGTCTGGCAGATGGAGACCAATCTTGGTAAATGCAAGGTCATCCACTTCGGAAGGAAAAATAGATCAGATTATTATTTAAATGGTGAAAGATTGCAGCATGCTGTTGTGCAGAGGGACCTGGGAGTGCTGGTGCATGAATTGCAAGAGGTTGGTTTGCAGGTGAAACAGGTTATCAAGAAGGCAAATGGAATGTTGGCCTTCATTGCTAGAGGGATTGAATATAAGAGCAGGGAGGTTATGCTGCAGCTGTACAGGGTACTGCTGAGACCGCACCTGGAGTACTGTGTGCAGTTCTGGTCTCCTTACCTGAGGAAAGATATATTGGCTTTGGAGGCAGTGCAGAGGAGGTTTACCGGGTTGGTTCCGGAGATGTGGGGGTTAGCTTATGAGGAGAGATTGAGTCGCCTGGGACAGTACTCACTGGAATTCAGAAGAATGAGAAGGGATTTTATAGAAACCTATAAAATTATGAAAGGTATAGATGAGACAGAGGCAGGAAAGTTGTTCCCACTGGTAGGTGAGACAAAAACTAGGGGACAATAGCCTCAAGATTCGGGGGAACAGATTTATGATGGAGATGAAGAGGAACTGCTTTTCCCAGAGAGTAGTGAATCTGTGGAATTCTCTGCCCGAGGAAGCAGCAGAAACTACCTCATTAAATATATTTAAAACACAGATAGCTTTTTACATAGTAGGGGAATTAAGGGTTATGGGGAAAAGGCAGGTAGGTGGATCTGAGTCCACAGCCAGATCAGCCATGATCTTATTGAATGGCGGAAGAGACTCGATGGGCCAGGTGGCCTACTCCTGCTCCTATTTCTTATGTTCTTATTGGACAGTTTTGTTTGTTTAGCATGCATGTAGCCCTGTCTTTCAGCTTTACTTGACTAGCACCTCATCATTGTTACATATGCCTGGTACTGCTCCCAGTGTGCCCTTTTGGACCTTTTGTCCCTGTTTGACCTGGTGCCACAAACCTCCAAGGCTATTCCAAGGAAAGTAGAACTGTATTGTATTCATGGGAGATTTAACAGAGAAATTAAACGATTACTTGTGTCTGTCTTCACAGAAGACACACAAAACCTATGGGATATATTAGAGACAAGGGTTTAGCAAGAATGAGGAAAAAAGGAATTAAGTATTAATCAAAGAAATACATTTGAGAAATTGGTGAAAATGAAAACTGTTAAGTGCTAAGAGCCTGATGATGTAAATGAGGTGACTTTAAAGCTGGTGCATGCTCCAGTTATCATCTTACAAGCTCCATAGATTGTGGAATTGTTCCTCTGAACTGGAAGGGAGCAAGTGTGACCCCACTTTGTAAAGAAAGGAGTGAGAGAGAAAACAGGGAACTTCCAATCTAATGTCAGTGATAGAGTGAACGTTGTGATCTATAATGAAGAATTTAATAACAGAACACCTTGAAAAGAATGGAGCAACACACACAAAATGAGGGAGGAACTCAGCAGGTCAGGCAGCATCTATGGAGGGAAATAAACAGTCGACTGTTCATTTACCTCCATAGATGCTGCCTGACCTGCTGAGTTCCTCCCTCATTTTGTGTGTGTTGCTCCAGATTTCCAGCATCTGCAGTCTCTCTTGCATCACCTTCAAAAGAATCATAGGATTGAGCAGAACATGAAAGTCATGTTTGACTAATCTGCTAGAATTCTTTGAGGATATAACTCATAGAATAGATAAGGGGGAAACAGTGGATATGGTGTATTTGGATTTTAGGAAATTATTCAATAAGGTCCCCCCACAGGATGTTGATCGACAAGATTTTAGTACATTAAAGAATTGGGTTAATGTACTGGTATGTACTGAGAATTGGTTATTGGACAGAAGGCAAAGCATAGGAAAAAATAAAGGCTTATCTATTCCATCCTGCCTGTATACCACTGCCCGTCACCTCTGGTGGGTCTATTCTGCCCTTGGGAAAAGATATACCCAAAGATATTGATGGTGGAGTCCAGCAGCCTGTAGCCTAAGGGGTTTTGTGAGATAACTGTTTCAATTTAGATGCCCAAATGCTTGTGAGTCGGACTTTACAAGGTCAACTGGACCATGTTTTAATTCGGTACCTAGTTCGATGCCAGGTGGCCCTTCCAGTTTTATTCCTGCTCTGCCTGAACATAATGGTGATGCCTCAACTGTTGGTAATGCCACCACTTCAGAAAGCATTTTAGAAGGGTGGATCTGTAGTCATGTGTAAGCTAGACTGGGTAAGAATGTTTGATTTCCTCCCCTGAAGTTCATCAGTAAATCTGTTAGGTTTGTAAACAACAAAAATCTGGACATCATTATTAACTGAACAGAATTGTGAGTTTAAATTCCATAGCAATGGGATTTATACTCAAGTCTCTGAAATGTTTTTTCATATGATACAAAAAAAACCTACATTTGTCATTGATTTATCCTGAAGATTATCCAGTTGAACTAACTGGGTTTCTACTGATATACCAGGTCATAATTACTGGCAAACAGCCTTTTAAAAAATATTTTCTTCAGAATGACTTTAAAAACTACATTTAAAAAATTGGAACTTTGTCCCTTGTATATTTCTGTCAATGCATCCCTCAATTTTCCTTTGTGTTTTGCACAGATTAATTTAAATCGATTTATATTCTTGCTTTCTTTTATTCCAGTTTTGCCATTGGTGCAAATGCTTTACTCTGATTGGCTGATAGGCCTGCCTACTGTCTGCCCTAATGCTGAATGCCACAGATCTCCTATAGATGGCACCAAATTCAAACTGACATCCTAATGGTCAATACTTGTTAAAACTCAGTGAGAAACTTATTTTGAGACAATAGCGAGTGCCATTTCTGTATCATTGACAACTAAAAGCAAGTCAATGAATGGAGTGTTTTTACTGTTCTGCAGCAATGCTATCTCCACTCTCCTCACTTCAAAGGAACAGCACTCCGTTGATTCATCTCAGCAATCATTCATGGCTGAACTTTCAAATGGTTACATAGAGCCGAATAAAGAAATGTTTGGCAGATCTTATACTGAGATCCACTGGGGTGTGATAGCAGATATACGCTTAAAGGTCTTTCCCTGAGCATTGGCTGTAGTTCAGCCTTCTGTTCAGCAGAACATCTTCAGTGGAATACCTTCTCTGTGCTCACAAATTCTTCATAATTACACCAGCATTACACTTACCTTCACAGATTTCCCAGTCCCCAGGCTGATGATATGTCCGCTGAGTATGCACCAAGATTAAAACTGGTATTGCAGTGGCTCTTTGCAATGAATGGGATAAATTGGCTGCCTGGAGAAAGGTATGAAGAGTTTTTCTGTTTGATTTAATTGAGTGAGTTTAAATGTTTTTAATTGATTTTAAGCGTGTTATTTTTATATCTTAAAAAATAACCTTTTTAATATTTTTACTGTTTAGCAGATCCCAGGTGATTTTGAATGTTTCTAAATGTCAGGGGTTGCTTTGCAATCTGGTGAACTGGGAAAGGGCCTCATCAGCTATTAAACCCACTCAGTCAGTGCAGTTGGCCAGTTATGCTGAGTTGAACTGGGCCTTGCTGATGAGCTAGGAACCAGGCACCAAGGATCACACTGAAAAATACAACCTTACCCAGGAGCAGGCACCCAGTAATCTCAGGGCAGCAGGAGCTCACCACCAATGTGAAGTAAAAGCATGTAACAGATTGTAAAAAAAATCAAAGAAAGCTACTAATCTGAGAAGCTTGCAGAATTTTTGAGAAGAACAGCTTGAAGCCAAGTTTTGACGTTGAACATATTGCTGCTTTCACCGTGCTTTTCTTAACATAACTGAAGCTGAAACTTCCCACTGCCAGTTTTTACAGGTACTGATCCAAGACTAGTATTATTGCAACTTATGTTGTACATGAGATGAAAGTAAACCAGTTGTATTCAGGTAATATCAAAAAGAGAAAGATTAACATTTACATACCGACTTTCACTGTCCTAAGAATTCACAGATGTGAAATACATTTGAAGTATAACCATTATTGCAATGTGGCCAACGCAACACAATTTCTCCAATGGCAAGACCCAACAACTAGCAGTGTGATATCAGCCAGCAAATCTCTTACGACGTTAATTGATCGATTGCCCATGCCACCAGGAACAACCTCCTGAAACGTTCCACTGAAAAGGCAGATGGAGCTTTGGTTTAGCATCACATGCAAGAGGCAAAAAATAGTGCAGTACTCCCTCTGTTCTGGACTGACATTTGGCCCACGTTTCTGTTCTCAAGTCTCCTGAGTAACACTTGAACCTGCAACTTTTTGACAACCAGCAAAATTATTGCCAGCAGATATCAAAGACAAGAGGAGCATAATATCAAAGTAATTTGCTACATTGCTGAGAGATGGAATTGGTAACAGAAGCATTTGTAACATTAGATATTTTGCAACATTTTCAAAATCCTAGAAATTTCCAACAAAGCAGCAATGCTGTGTCAGTGCTTACTCTATGAAAGATTTCAGCACATAACCCCATTTGTCATCTGCTGCCTGGAGCTTTACAAAGTTTTGTTTTATCGAGTATTTATCACCTACCCTTTTTGTTTTAATTTATTTGTTCACGGGATGTGCACAACAGGGCAAGGCCACCATTTATTGATCATCACCAATTCTCTGCTGCACTTACATGTGTCAGGTAAGGATGACATGTTTCCTTTCCTGAAGGATGTTAATGAACTGGATTCCTTTTTTTTAAACTACAGTCCCTTAGTTTTCATGGCGACATTTCCAATACAAGATTTTTGATTCCAGATGTATTTAATTACTGAAATTTTAATTGCCCAGCTGTCATAATGGGATTTGAATGTGTATCTGGATCAATGATCTTGTCTTCTGATGATAGTCATCCAGAAGATAGTAACTTATCCATTATGTTACTGTAGTCCCATGCTACATAAATACTTAGGAGGACTACATTTATCCAGTAAGTCGTTTATCTTGCTTCTATTACAAAATGATTTTTCTAAATATTGAGCTATATTTCAATGGTTTTTCCACATTAACCATATGATGTTATGATTACACGTTTAGTTAATCACGGGACAAATGCATGATTTATATGATAAAATGGAAAAATTATGCATGTCTTATATGAGCCACAATAATTTATGGAGTCAATAAAGAGTTTTGCTCCCTATCATCAGAACAGCTGTACTTGGTGGAAGGTTAATTGGAACTATATTGATCTACTTTCCCAATAACAGTCACATGATCTTGCATTCTTGAAACTTCATTATTTTTGTTTTCCTGAATATTTCCTTGTATTTTTATAATAATTATAAAAACTGCAATCTGACATATGCTTTCCTGTTAACTGACAATTTGTTGTTTATATTTTAGATTTTAGATAATGTAAAGTGATTGTTCTCAAATCATGAAGACATCACAGAAGGTGTATCTCACTGCTACGAGAAGATCATTGAACTAGAACTTCAGAAAATCTTGAGAAGAAAAACTATGCAATTGAATTTCGGAGACAAAAAAAACACAGGGTCTATAATATGTCTTCCAGCTGTCTTGTGTGCCAGGGTTTCTAATCCACAAAGCAACATAGACATGTACTAGGGTATCCAGCAGTGTGCAATATGGGTCAAGTAATTTTAAGTGAAGTTGAGAAAGTGCCTATTTTATAAAATAAAATATACTCTTGTCTGTGAACATTGTTATAGTTTATCAGTTTGTTGATGAGGTGAATTGCAATATTAACTTACCATCACCTTTATCCATTAGCTGGCCAATTTTATTGAAAAATAATGCAGAAATAATTGTCTCCTTACATGCTCCTGTTGATTGATTAATACAACAGTGCTTAATATGCACTTCTTGATATTGGACTATTCTTTACCATTCAATAAACTCATTAGGTTCTTCAACCAATGAGAGACATAGATAGGGTAGTCAAAATCTATTTCCCATGGTAGGGGCATCAAAAACAAGAGGGCATAGGTTTGTGTGAGGAAGGAGTTGTAAAGGGGATCTGAGGAGTAAGTTCTTTACACAGAGAGTGGCTAATGTACGTGCTGCCAGAGGAGGTGGTGGAATCAGGTACAACCATGTTTAAGAGACATTTTGGTAGACATTTAAATAGGCAAGGGATAGAAGGACATGATCCTAATGCAGACAAATGGATCAGTGTAGATGGGCAGAAAGGTCGACATGGATGTGATTGGTTGAAGGGGCCATTTCTGGCTGTAAAACGCTACGACTTCATGACTATGATAATGGCTACCTGGTTTATATGATAATTCATGTAAACTGATACATTGACAGTAAATATTTGCTTACAATGAAGCATTTGCAGTTCTCTATGAAGCATTTTAAGGGAGGAAAATACCAAATAGAAGTAAAGGAATATCTTTGCAGCAGAGAAGACTGTGATGGATTAGGCCAAATTCAGGTTTCTAATGACTTGGAACATGGGAGTGTAATATTTTGACTTAACACCCTTTTGAAAGTGTGCAAGACTAAACACAGAGGCCCAACAGTGTCTGGCTGGAGGTAATGTTCTGTTGCATTTGCTGATTTATATGGATACAACTGATGACACTGTCATCGCTAGGGATAGATAAGAGCACATTTTAAGTTCTGTGCTGAAAACATTGAAGGTCTTCACAAATATGAAATGAATGTCGCCAAAATCTGCTGTTTCCCTGCTCCATGGTTTTGTGGAATTTGGGAACTCCTGTGCAGGGAAACGCAAATATTGAAATCTTTAATGCACTGAGTTGTGAACTTCCTCAGTTTCCTAACCCTTAGGCTGGAAAATCTCCCCACTGAATCTGCACCTGGTTGGCATTGGCATAGGTTCAGCTACTCCATTAATGTCAATGAGGGGCAGTGCGTGAGCAGGAGCGAGTATTGATTTGGATTAGAATATCATCAGTAAAGGTTGGGTGAGCTCAGGTGTACTGAAGATAGAAGATTGGAGGCTGATCAGCAGAGCATTGGAATGTTCTGGAGGTAGCAAAAGAACGAACAAAATAATCTTTGGCATAATATATCACACAGAAAATTAAGTAGTAAATATTTTTAGAACATCCAACAACTGGTGACAGGTTTCAGGGCTAATTGGCTAATACTGGAATTCAACTGTTCTTTCCAAGTTAACATATGAATTCTGTTTTGCCATGCAGCTATTTATCCCAGAAAAATAATAATTTAACAAATACAGGGAAAAAAGATCAGTCAAATGAAATATTCAACTTTAACCATTTACTTATTTTAATGAAACAGTTTAACAGAGTTACTTTTGTTTGAATATTTTTGGCGATCTGTTATATTTATTCGAGAATGGTAGCAGATTATTACAGTCAGGTGACTTAAGAAAAAACTCAAGGCTGACACTCCAGTTCAGTATTGAAGAGATTCTATTCTGTTTGTGATACCAGTTTGCAGATGAGACATTAATCTCTCTGCTCTCTTGGGTGAACATAATTATATGTTCCACAGCATTATATTAAAGAAAAACAGGGAGTTATGTCAGTGTCTAGGCAATGTTTAAGCCTCAGTCAATATCACTAAAAGTAGATTATCTGGTCACTATAAAATTATGGATTGTAGGAGCAGAATTTACCTTCAATGATTTCCACATTGCTGGATCATCATTAGCTATAAAGCTCTTTGGGACATTTTCAGGTTCTGAAACATGGTGTATATATGTAATTCTTTATTTTATTGGCTAAAGGTGCTCCTAAATGCAATTCTGTGTTTTGACATTGTGGATTTGTTTGTACATTTGGCTTTGATATCACTCTACCTCATTGAATTAATAATTTTCAATGAAAAATACAGGTAGAAACACTTTGCAGTGTCCTCTGAATAGTGTGAAATGTCATCAATATTCTCAGCAATAACTTCTGAAATAATTAACATAAAGCTGCACAAGACTAGTTAAAGGTTATTCTTTCATTTGCAGAGAAATAGAATCCTGATTGATTTCTATATAATTAACATTAATGTTTGTGCAGTGAATTGTTCAAAGGAGCTAATATTTATTAAAAAGAAGAGATCTGTTACTGTTGGCAAATAATTTGCCTGTGGAGAAATTAACAACCTTTTAGACAACCGGCAATGGAATTTAAAACTGTCCAAGGCTATCGTTTTCACTCTTGTATCACTTCAAACAGGAATGTGGCGTAGCCCTTTAAGGAATTCATTTTGTTCAATACTGCTGTTGAATGTCTCATGAAAAGCACAATAAAGTAAATCTTGTAAACTATGTAGCATAAATGTATTAATGTTAAATTCCTTGAGTTTTTAATTCAGCGGAAATAATCTTCCTTCAATTTTTGGAAAAGCACTTACTGTAAGCTTTTTAATTGAAATCATCCAAGGGGATGTGCCATGGCAATGCCAATAGGGCAAATAAAAGTCATTTATCACACAGAGGAACAGATCATATTAATCATTTAATTTTCATTAGAAGAACTACAAAAATAATATTAATAACAGTACAAAAATGTACTGACAGCATAAATTTAAATTATTATTCTATAAAATGTAATTAATTTTATAAATTCCTGACAGGATAATCAATCATATTCAATAAATAATCATATCATTTTTTTATCCAGTTATATGGCAGGAATGTCCAGTTCTTCACTTCAAATGCACTAATAATATTAGAATTTATACCAATATACTAACTGTACCCAGCTGTTGAATTTTCACTTGTTTGCCATAATCATAATAGAATATATCACAAAGTTGAATCAATAAATCATTCGATATATATTTAAATCGTAAAGTGACATTTAAAGTCTACGCATACTGGCTTTTTACACGTTATAATTTTTAACGTTCAACAGTGAGTGTTTCGAAGTAATTCATTGCATGTGGAGTGTTTTAGGGCATTTTTGCAAGACATTTGGCACTAAATAATACATGTTATCCTCCTTTTCATATTTTCTTCGTTTTGCCCAAAAGGAAATTGCAGTAATAACCTAGATAATCATGGCTTGGTTTTTCACTTGCAGGAATTTAGATATGGACAACAATAGGTGCTAACAACTGAGCACAATTTGAAGGACATCATAAAGATGGGATCAGGATTTGGTGAGACAGCATCAATGAATGGAGAAGCAGAGATGAAAGCTCACAGGAGGGTATGGTTACAGGGATTAGAAAAATTGAATGAGAGAAATTTACAGGACAGGAGACTAAATGACCCATCATGTTTATACCAGTCAAAAATTCATTGCTCTTGGTCTATAGTTTATAGATTATCGTTCTTCTATTTGGTCAGGCAAAGTGTTCTGCCTCCAACGTGGATAAATCAGAGCATTCAGATGAGGTCATAAATGAGTCAAACAGTAGAGGTAGAAAGAAAGATGGACCATGATTCACATACCTTTCAGGATGTCCTAAACTGTTTTCAACCATTGAAGTGCTTTGGGCTTAATTCACTTTTGTAATGTCAGAAACTCAGCAACAATCAATACACGGTGTGATAATGAATGTGTAATCTGTGTTGGTGCAGAGATATTTATTGAAAGAACAATGGGGAGAGCTCTCTTGCTTATGAAACAGTGCTGTGGAGTCTTTTGCAAGACATGGTTTTAATATCTCTTATGAAAAATGGAATCTCTGATATTGCAGAACTCTTTCAGTACTGTACAGAAATATCAGTCTAGATTTTCTTGTTCTCAAGTCTCTAGAGTGAGACTTGAAACTGGAAACTTCTGATTCAAGAATCACTGAGTCAAAACTGGCACCTGCTTCATTATTGAAAGTCATGCACAATAAAATGATTGGTTCATTGGGAAGATAGCCAGTAAGCCTCTATTTATATCAAGGAATAAGGAAAAGTCAAACAGGACTTTGGCACACAGTGTGGAAGTTTTAGCTAACTGTGTGCGCACAATTGTGGATGTAACCATGATACAGCAGCTTGTGGCTGGATATCACAACTTCCATTACAACACAAACAGCAGCTACAAAGTCTGAGTGCTGGCAGCAAGCTCAAACTGCTGCCGTTATGGCTACAGATTACAGGCTTGCTGGGTCTCACATCTGTTCCGTAATCTCTAATGGTTTATTAGTTTGCAGAGGCTTTGGCCTGGAGCAGTGGCAGTGGCTTCTCGGAGCACAAACCTTCTGTCCTCTGTCAGGAAGCTTACATTTATCCTCCCACCACCACCACTCCACCAAGGCCCTTGCTATTGCCTGCTGGCCAGAAAACCCAGACAGGCACGGGTCTTGTGAAATGATACAGCTGCAGCTGGGTCTTCTAGGTAAAACGCTGCTCGAGGTTATGATCCAAAGCCACTTTAGAAAGTCAGCAGACAACTGTAATCACGATGAAGGTATTTGAATTACACTGTGTAAGGAATGTAGGGCAGACTGAAGGACAGGGAAGACAGTCACATTATTATGCTTGGAAATGTTTATTTTGTGGTGGTTTTTATTTTAGTATAGTTGCCACATGTGTCAGGAAAAGGTAAGCAAGGCAGTAAAGGACAATAAATAGGGAATTGGGATTATTGTTACTGGAAGCTACTGTAACCAAATGAATTCTTCATGGACAGTCCAGACAGATTGGAGGTATCCAGTCTGCCTCTTCCTCCTGCTCCCTCAACTTTCACCCCCTCCCGCTTCTTAACTATGTGCTTCACAACTGGATTCATCATGGCTTGGTGTGGCAACTGCTCTGCCCAGGACCGCAAGAAACTGCAGAGAGTTGTGGACACAGCCCAGCGCTTCATGGAAACCAGCCTCCCCTCCTTGGACTCTGTCTTTACCTCTCACTGACTTGGTGAAGCAGCCAGCATAATCAAAGACCCCACCCATCCAGGTCATTCTCTCTTCTCTCCTCTTCCATCAGGTAGAAGATACATGAGCCTAAGGGCACATTCCACCAGGCTCAAGGACAGCTTCTATCCCACTGAGATAAGACTATTGAATGGTTCCCTTATATGATGAGATGGACTCTGACCTCACCATCTACCTTGTTGTGACCTTGCACCCTCTTGCACTGCACTTTCTCTGTAGCTGTGACACTTTACTCTGTACTGTTACTGTTTTTATCTGTACTACCTCAATGCACTCTGTACTACCTCAACATAACTGCACTGTGTAATGAATTGACCTGTACGAACGGTATGCAAGACAAGTTTTTCACTGTACCTCGTTACAAGTGACAATAATAAACCAATACCAATACCAGTACAACTGGTGACAAGTACTATGCTTCCATGCAGATTAGCAATATGTCTATGAACAATCCATCATGCATCTTGACATGGTGCAGGGTGCCTGTTGGTATGTGGCCAAGACAACACACAGTACTGCAGTACTCCTCTAGAGCTATCCAGGCAGTGGAATAAATGTTTCAGCATCTAGATTATCTGCTCAATCACACTAAATGAGCCAACATTGCTTATATATTGTACATATTGAATATAGGTTGGACACTGAAGTCACCAAGCGTATGATCAGCAGATAGTCTAGGTGGTCTAGTTGCCACCCCTTCGTTTGTTGTGGAGACTCAAACACAGCTGGCCCAGCAGACTGACACAGAGTGAACATGTTTGTTCCATAACCAGACACCATACTTTGACCTGAAGCAAAGGTCATACTCCACCTGGTTTCTGAGGGAATGGAATTCCTGTTGATTCTGGCGCTGAGGAATATAGACATGCAACAGCCACAAACTGACGATCAGTGGCACTTTGCACCTTGAGGAAGCTTGCAGAAGAGCCATGTGGGTCATGATTGAGAATATTGCCAATGATACAATAATTGGAGGTATGGTTCAAAATAGTGAAGAAAGTATGAATGCATCACAAGGCTAAAAAATAATGAATGACATTTAACTTAATTCCAGCTAATGTAAAGGCTATCAAGGCAAAGGAATACACAATAATTGGTAGAATACAGAGAAGAGGAAAAGAACAGAGAGAACTTGGAATGTGTGAGCACAGATGCCCGAAGGTAGTAGGATAATAGTTCTGCCAAGGAATACTTCCCTTAATTGGCTGAGGCATGAATGGAAGAACAGGCAGATCTCACAAGAACTGTATGAAACACCAGTCAGGCCACAACAACAGTACTGTGTGTTGTTTTGGTCACATACTACAGGAGAATTCTAACTCCAATATGCAAAGAGGAGATTTGCATATATGTTGTCAAGACTGGAGAATTTTATTCATAAAGAAAGATTGGTCCAGTGAGGGGAATTGGGGGTCATAATCCATAGATGGGATAGTTGGTTTCTGGGTCACAACAGGGCCAAGGTCCCTGAGTGGGGGCCCTGTTGGAGATCTTCAATGAGATGGAAAGAATGTGAGGGAAAGGGAGAGACTGCTGCGAGATGAAGAAAATCAAGACCTGAAATTCACTAGTTCCAGACCAGGTAAGTGAGAGATATTAAGTGATGGTCATCCAAATATTTGTGAAAACACCACTAAATGAACTACACATATCTGAGCATTGCTGTGTGCAAGTGCTTTGGATAAACAGGACCCTGAAGCAATTTAGTGTCTTAAAAAAGCCATCATCTACATACCCATCACATTTTCTGACACATTCCTGAGGAAGAGTCTTTGATCTGAAATATTAACGCTGCTTGTCTTTCTACAGATGCAGCCTGTCCTCCTGAGTATTTCCAGCATTTTCTGTCTTTGGTGATTAAGTGTTTAATAAGTTATGTCACACAGTGCTCAAAATATTGGTTCACACCATAGAATTTCTAGACCATTAATTTTCTTTGTACAAGTTTCTGCAGCTATTATGAAGTTAACGCATTTGCCAAATAAACATACTCTTAATGAATAAAGCTTGAAAATTATCCACAAATTCAAGTCATGCAAATTAAAATGCTTTTAACTGTTCAAACCTTAAAATGTGTGAAAGGGAATATCATCTTACTAGGAAGTAACTGTGGCTTGCAAAAATCTGAGTAACACAAGAAAAAAGATCAATGTTCTATGATTAACTGGACAAGTGCCTTTGTCAAGATCAAATATGTGTGAGGTGAATTCTGATGAAAGATTCCAGACTTGAAGCGTTAATGTGTCTCTTTTTGCAGCATTTCCTATTTTTTTATTATTTCAGATTTCTTGCAATTGCTGTTTTTTTGTTATTTTCATCTGTAAAATGAAATTCACTTTGTGATACAGTTTTCAAATGATTCTTGTGTCTTGGAAAATCATCTATGTCAGCTTTTTGCATAGGCCTGGAATTTCCTGGGAAGTTTTACTGTAATAATGATATGAGAGAAACCTGCACCTCTGAATTCATGAATAAGTGGACAGGACTTGCAGCTAGAGGCAAGCCTGCCCTTAGGGAAGTCCTGCATGTTAAGTAATTACATCAGGGATGATTTGCAGCCTGAAGCCATCCCAATGTAAGCAGCCATCCCTGAATAAAGGCTGGACCCATAGTACATCATTACATAATATCTTTCTATATGAGTGAATGTTTATGTGTGTTTGTGTGTCTGTGTGTGCTCATGCGCACACACATGTGCACACGTTTATGTGTTTGGAGGCGGGGAGTGGCAATCTAATCAGAAGGAGCTGAAAAAATTCTTGCCACCTTGTTGAGCTTCTGCCAATTGACAAACCTGTCAAGCTCTTTGAATGATTCCGAATGCCCCTGACATTCAAAATCATTCAAAAACTATTCAAAATTAATGTGAGAATGAAAACATCTTAATAATTATTAAATATCTTTGAAAAATGAATTTAGATTCTACAAAACTCTTTAACAATTTGAAACATTTAACAAAACGAATTAGTTAAAAAAATAAATTGCCTATTTACACAGTATTTTAACAGTGTAACTGCTGGGAATTCCAACAAGTTTTATATAAGAAGTCTAACATTGGGGTGCAGTTGAAGAATGACCAATAAGGTTGAGGTGTGCATTTACACAGGATTTTCACGATTGGTGGTCTCTTTATCTGGGACGGAACTACTGGCATTCCTCAACAATTTTTAGCTTTGCCTTTGACTACTTTTGCTGTACAATCACTACACATGAATTTATTTGAACATTTGCACCATTTCCAAACACATATCCATGATGGAATTTATCATTGCCTTCAAAGGCACGGCCTTTGGTCAATTGATGAGGAGGGCATTTGAGGATCAAGACCGCAGGTTAGCGTAATGCTATGACAGTGCCAGTGACCCGGGTTCAATTCCAGCCGCTATCTGTAAGGAGTTTGTATGTTCTCTTCATGGGTTTCCTCCCACATTCCAAAGACATACGGGTTAGGAAGTTGTGGGCTATGTTGGTGCCAGAAGCGTGGCAAAACTTGCGGGTTGCCCCCAGAACACTCTATACTAAAGATGCTTTTCACTGTGTATTTCAAGGTACATGTGACTAATAAAGATAAAGAAGGAAGAACTAACACAAAACTCATCGTCTACTGGGCAGCAATAATCCCTGCCCTCCTATGTGCATTTGCGATCTGGAATACCTACAGCAGGCATCCCTGGAAAAATTCCATCAATGCTCCAAATTCATTGGGAGGATAAGTGAACCAATGTCAGTATCCTCACCCAGATCAACATCCCCAGCACTGAGGGCCTTGTTACTTTCAGTCAGGCACATTAGATCGGCTACTTCACTTGCATGCCCAACACCAGACTCCAGAAACTCTATTCCAAACCCAGTTGTGGGAGGACATTAACAGGTGAACAGAGAGAAAGTGCTCAAAACTTCCTTGAAGAAGTGGAACATTTCCACTGACGCTTGGGAACCTCTGGCCCATAAACATTTGAAGTACGAAAGGAACTTCAGGATGGTATTTAGAAGCTTGAGCCCATACAGCAGATTCATACAGAAGTCCTGAGTAACAGGTGGCAAAAGCGCACCATCTAGTAATAAAGCACCCACCCACTCAAAGTCAAGGTCGACTTTATTGCATAAGTACATGTATGCACAGGTGAAATGAAAAACTTACTTGCAGCAGCATCACAGGCACATAGCATCATATAAGCAACATTCACTAGAAAAACATATTAAACACAAATGTTACAAGAAAGAACAAAATTAAAACAAAATAAACAAAGTCCATTTTAGTGCAAAGTGATTCCATCAGCCGTCTCATGAACACTACCTCATTATTCCTCTTTGGTAATATTTATTTATTTTTGTATCTTGCACTGTACTGCTGCTGAAAAACAACAAATTTCATGACATATGTCAGTGATAATAAACCCGATTCTGATCTCCCACCCTAGCTGCCCTAGCTGTTGATGAAACTGTGGTTCGCATATTAGCTTCATTAATCACCTCAGAAACCACAAAACCAGAGTGAAAGCAAGTCATTCTTCATCCTGAGGGATTGCTTAAGAAGAAGGTAAAGAAGAAACCTCTATAAATTTAGATGCATTAGCATCCATGCCTAAACAACATAATACATTTATTGAGCAGATAGAGGTATTCTTTAAATTTTCATAGCCATCCAAGAGCAGTGCCTCCTTCTGGTCATTATGGTGCAACTTCTATATTGTCCATTTTACTTTTCATTATTGAATGGTTTGAGAGAGATAGTCCACTATGCAGCACGAGAGTTGCTACACATCTGAAAAACATCAATTAGAGGTTTTTACCACTTTATTGCCTATGATATTGGGTAGTCGAAGCAAGTACAGTGTTACCTTTCAAAAGAGAAGTGGACATTTACGTGAAAAGGTAAAGAGTCACAGGGCCATCGCAAAATAGTAGGTTATTTGAAGTGTCTGGACAACTCTTTCAAAAGTGATGTCAGTGGCATAGGTCAAAAAGACCTCTTTTGGCTGTGATCTGTGAATGGAAATAGACTGAACTTTTCAGCCCGCAGTTTCTGGAATTTGCCAGGATAATCAAACAAGTTAAGGTAAAGTGGTGAGATAATTGTTCAATATCATTGGTATAATTGAACTGGTGAAGAAGAACTATCATGTAAACAAAAAGGCAGTATTCTGTGTCCTCAGGCAGGATGGACATGGTGACTTTTGGCTTGTTTTTTCTGTGTTGTCTGGAGGTGCCAAGTATTGGAGAAGCTTTTCATTTTGCTGGTGTTAAATCCAACCAGGCAATCTGTTTTGGGGCATTCTGCACAGTTTGATTATAGAAGTAACTTATATTACTTTCCATGTTCCCTTAAGACTAGTAGTATCCAGCCCAGCTGTCTATATCATGCACTAGAATGTGTTGGTAATTGCAAAACCTGCTCAGTGCCTGAATTAATTAGTTACTCCAGGAAATCCTCCTTTTGCCTAGATCGCTAACAATCATTTGGTCTTGTATATCCCAGGAGAATAAGAATAAGTTTCAAGTTATAAATGCAAGTCTTAGATGATGGTGAATCTCGTACTGAAACCCCAGTGGATATCTATTGCCAGGCTTTTAGCATCCTTAGATGAGGAATTAGTTGGTTATTTATCGGGTTACATTAATAATTTAATGATTAAGGATTGATAAGAATGAAGTATCAATTGCTCCAAATTTAGAATGACCTAGCATAAGAGTACATTTCTCCTTACAGTTGCCATAGTAATCTGTCTTATATGTGATAACATAATGGTGGATTTTTTAAATGGCTTTATTAATTGGAGTTCATGGCTGCAAAGCACCATTATGTTTTGGATTCCACATCAATAAGTACACTAAAGTTGTGTTTATTTCTCTTAAAATGACCGTTAGTGAATCTTAAATTTTCACAGAAATTGCTTGTTTAGAAGTTACAATGAACTTATTATACTTAATGTCAGAACAACTAGTTAAATTGGGGAATTTCCATTGGTCCATCTCTGCAGCACACATACTGTGCAAGTGATTTAGGATTTTGGGTACTGATGGATTTTGTTTTTAGTCATCCATTTAGCAATACCATTAAATTGCCAAATGGAATGGCAGATGTGAAGGTAGTGGGAGAATTGGCTGGACAATGCTGTGACACAATCTATAAAACAGAGTATACCAGCACAATAACTACATCAGCTTCTCCTTGTTTACGCAGCAGCAGATTTGATTTCCATGTTATTCATTTATCAAGATAAAAAAATTATTTTTCAAGTTGATATTTTGTCATACTACTTTAATGGACATTGTGCAATGGTGTCGTGCACTACAATTACTCAAGGAAAACTAATGTTCTTGACTCTCTAAGTATGAGGCTGATGGTATTTTTGCATTTCTCATTTATTAGGTGCCATTTCATGATCAGATGATGATTGATGACTTAGGATAATCTTCAGTTTTCTCATTTTCCTTTTTGCACTTAATCTCTCTTTCTCTGCACCTTTAAAAAGAGCCCAAGATTGTCTGCTCTGCACAATCATGCAATACATTATGTGATAAGACTTGAATAATTTAATATTTTTTCCACATGTGTTTGCACTTTTAATTCAAAATGAAAGTCTATTAAGACCATGCCTGAAATTGACCACAAGCAGCAAAAATAAATGTTATGAAACAAACAATGGACTGCAAGTAGGTGGTAATTTCAAACTAGATATGATATAAATAGGCTATTAATAATAACTGATTTGGTACATGTCATGCTTTATACTTTAGGTGTTAAAATACTTCACTAATAAATCAGATTGAAGTGACAGCAGAGTAGAACTAATATATTTGTTACTATGGATTCGGAAGAATCTATTTGATGTGTGTAGGGAAGTTACATAGAGAATGGATTCAGATAAATGTTCCTTGTATTTTAAAATTGCTAGAGAATACAGTTTGCAAGTAATAGAGGATGTGTAAATGTGTATAAAAATTTAAGAAGTCACAAAAGGGTTCCTTTTTAATATTAGTGATGGCTTCCTGTTTCGATATGGCTGACTCCCTCGAGTTACAATAAAGGATGCTTCCTTTGATTTTCAAGTTCAGGTTTCCTTGTTGGGATTCTGTAAGGTTATTACTGCTGATTATCAGACCATGAAGAAGAACAGTTCCTTTCCATTACCTCAAATAAATAGTTTTTTTTTATGTTTATTGGCCATTAAACCCTTTAGTCACCTCTTTGTAAATGTGCTTACTATATGCGTATTTTTGACCTTTAACTATTAATCTCCCTTGTTGGCTGCATTCAGAGTACACTGCCTGGGAGTTCTGAATGATCTAAGGTCATGCAGTGAATGAGGAGGAGCTGTATGTGTGGTGAATTGTAGGTCTGTTCATTCAACTTGGAGCTGTGGTCTATTTGATCATCACCATGTTGCCTCTGAATTGATGCCCACTCATAAAAAATCCACAATGCTGAAAACTTACCTGTGAAAATTCAGTTTTTGTAGTAATCAAGCGGATAGTGAAGATTTACTGATTGTTCCCATCAGCTTAGATGAAGCATGCTCATGCAAAATGAAACTACATCCATTTCCTTCCAGTTCCCGACATAAATTTTCTCTGATTCTAGCTCTCCCACATTGCAAAGACGTACGGGTAGGTTAATTGGGTTTAAAATGGGTGGCGTGGACTAGCTGGGCTGGAAGGGCCTGTTACCATGCTGTAAATAAAATATAAAAAATTTTTTAAAAAATTTAAATTTTCAGGTGCACATAATGTGTGATGAGTGGCTAGGAAATTGAATTATATTGGACATGCAGTGGTGAGTTTCTGATTGGCAAAGCAGCAAGCCCTGGTAATACTGGCGCAAGGCCTCATTGTTAACAATATGAGGTAGCTTTCTGGAGAAGTGCAACGGAAGATTGGTCTGCAGTGTCATAGAGTCAAACAACACCCTCTTCATCTGCCCATCACCCATCCACACACCCCTCCCACCAGTTCCCCTCCCTGCCTCCCTCCCTTTATTCCATGCCCCAGTCCTCTCCTATCAGATTCCATCACCTTCAGCTCTTTGTCGCTTCCACCTATCATTTCCCAGCTTCTGACGTCATTCCTGCCCTCATCTGCCTATCATCCCCTCACCTGGATCCACCTATTATCTGCCAGCTCTTGCTCCACCCCTTCTCTAAATCATTTTATACTGGCTATCTCCCCTCTATCTTTCAGTCCAGATGAAGAGTCTCAACCCAAAATGTCGACTGTCCAATTCCTGCCATAGATGCTGCCTGGCCCGCTGAGTTCCTCCAGTGCGTTGTGTGTTGCTGCAAATTCTAATGATCATCTGCTCTCTAAGGAGAATTTACAGTGGCCAATTAACCCACCAACCCGCACATTTTTGGAATGTGGGAGAAAACTGGATCACCTAGAGAAAACCAAAGGTGAACTTCAAACAGACAGCATCAGTGGTCAGTATTGAACCTGGGTCATTGGAGCTGTGAGGCAGCAGCTCTACCAGCCGTGCACTGTCTCAACTCAAGTGATGCAACAAT
Source organism: Pristis pectinata (assembly GCF_009764475.1). NCBI lineage: Eukaryota > Metazoa > Chordata > Chondrichthyes > Rhinopristiformes > Pristidae > Pristis > Pristis pectinata. Next base: position 19,260,591 of record NC_067420.1, read on the forward strand.
ATCCCACACTCAAGTGAATAAAATGAACCAGGAAGCTGCAGATGAGCAACAGGACTGAAAGTTTGGTAGGATTGACAGGGAGTTACAGATAGTGGTACTAAATGTAGATAGGGCAGACAGACAGTGGTGGTCAGAATTTAGTTTCTTTAACAACTTAGCTCATTGATTGTGACTGCAGTAGTCCTTTCAAGTCCTACTGTCCTGCAGTATTGAATATATGAATGGGAGACACTCTTGCTATTGCCTTCATGGTAAGCTCCAACCAAACCTTCTTTGTTTGACCAATAGGCTTTCTTTCCAATGCTGAGAAGGCTATCTCCCTGTGAGCCCTTGCAGATCCCAGTGACACACTCAGGGACTCTTCACTAAAATGAGATGCAGTCCCTGAGCCTCTAGATAAAATGCCATCAAATTGAAGGTTTGGCATGTCCCTTTAAATATTGGAATTGAATTTGACATGCAAGTTCAAGGTAATTGGCCACGGAATCTGTGGCTGATATGGCATATCAGCAGCTGGGTTAATGGGTGAGAAATTTCCAGGTTTGCTGGCAGACTCTTCCAGGCCTGTCCCAATGAAATGCAAAATTAAAATCTGGCCCACTAAATATGACAAGGATGCAAACTTGGACATCAAAAGCTCATATCGCGTATCTTTTGGATCAAGACAGAATAGATGCCTTTTCTTGCAATGATGGTTATAAAGCTGTTAAATGGCCTTAATTTGCTGAGCTGTTTAACGTACCATAATTTTCATTACACTCGGAACATTCAGAAACATTATAAACAATGAATAAAGGGGAACATTTATGGAAGATATTTTCAATGGTTACACTTAGTCTGATTTCCGAGCAGAAATCATTCAGTCAAATGTTTTCTTTTGAGTCTCACTCTGTCTGTGCTTATAGTTAAAGCACATCAGTTATTCTACCATAAATACAGCTCTCTGCAGGCAGAACATCATCCACTACTGTTAGCTGAACCAGAATGAATCATTGGAGTAATATTTACTATTGAAGTGTGTGTGTGTGTGTGTGTGTGTGTGTGTGTGTGTGTGTGTGTGTGTGTGTGTGTGTGTGTGTTTACACACATGTGGTAAGGGGGGTGCTGCAAAATGCTATCACCCTCAAAAATTGGGGGTGGCTGTTGTAGCATCAATTAACCCACACCCATTTCTTCCTCTGCTGGCAGCCTGCTGACTTCCTGCTGCCACTAATGTAATGATTGCGGCATGCAGTCAGTACTCTCTTCATTGTTTGTAAATCTCTGCAAGGGCAAATGTTGAGTGTCCAGCACCACTCAAAGTTAGCCTGTACTACTTAAAGGCAACCAGTGCCCCCTAAATGGGAGTTGCACTGCACCAGGAGATGGAATGTGATTTAAAAGATGGTAAATACCATGAATGTTATATTGTAGAAATCATTTGGACCTGGAAAATAATGGCACTACTTGATTTTCTACAATCACTCTAGCTGAAGGAGGTGGACAAATCAGTAAATGTGCTCTATTCAGAGGCCAAACATTAATTGGACTTTTTCCATAGTTCATGTGGCTTTAAAAGTTATTGCACTGCAAGTCTACTCACAAAACAGGTTATGCCCATAGATGAAATTAATGAACTTGTGAGTTTCTATTAGTTTGCAATCCTGTGAGGAGTCTTTCCAAACCTATGTTTCCCGAGACAGAAAATCTACCAGTAGTTAGATGATGTATCTAAAAAAACAATGTGTTTCTGTATTCACAGATACTGCCTGACTTGCTGAGCATTTCCAGTTTTTATTTTAGATTTACAGCCAGTAGTATTTTGTTTTTATAGCTGTATTTAACATACATACACAAAACTGACTGGCGGATAGTAATGAAATTCATAAGTTTTTAAATGTAATTTTCATTCAGGTTGCTCACAACTGGTGGAGCAGGTAATCTTATTAGAAAAAGTTTATTTGTTATGATAAAAATGTTTTCAACTGTTTACTAAAATACGATGAGTCCTCTGTAATATTGATCCATGGGCAATAATTGCTTTAATTATGTCATTCCATTGAGGACTGTTTTGTGACTCACTGCCCTCTGCAGTACAACACTAATGCAGGAAGTTTTGAAGGCAGTCATTTTGGAAGAAAGCCACAATAAGAGAGGTCAGTTAGCACTGTATAATCTTTCACTAATGAAATGCCTTTAGATTTCCTCCTATTTTCCAGTATCTTAAAGAGATAATAAGGGAGATACCGAGACAGGAAAAAATAAGAAACAAATAGCAAAAAATCATAAAGAAAAACATTTTTAAAATTGTCAACTGAAAAAATCTTTTCAATACAGGAGTATCATCAGAAAAAGGAAACCTGTGTTGTAATTAAATTATATCTATGACTACTGCTATCACATAAAATGCATAACTTCATTTAAATGTGACATTTTCCATCAAGTCATAGAATTTCCTTTCCTTTCTAAGTTGGCATCTGTTTTAAAGTTAAAGGTTAATGGCAGTTTAATTAATTTTCCATTGAACAGAAGAAAATATGCCCCACACATTGTGGGTCTAGAAGCAAATCTTTAAATATTGCTTGGAGTGAAGTTATTAATCTCATAGAATAGGATTAATGGTGTTAATCATCTCAGTCTTGCCACAACTAGTTGCAAGAGCAACTGTAATGGGGGCACAATGACAATTTATATATCTAAAGCCATGAAATTGTATAAAATTGCTGTATTATAGATGATGCAAAGGCATATTTAAAAAAGAACACAACTTACATTTTAAGCCTAGGCCTGGTATTGTTTACAAATATGATGGGAGAATAATAATGACATAGATGAGCAGCTGATTTATCTCTTATTGGAAGTAAACGATTGTGAGTTTTCTCAATGATGAATTCTTTGGATTGAAGTAAAATTTTTCAGTGCTTAAATGTCATTCAGTGTAATCATTTTATGACCACAACAAGAATAGGAGAAAAATCTGAATTGTGGTTGTCAGATTTTAAAGCACCTGTAGCAACATGATTAGGTGCAGAGCACTATTTTTCATCTATCTTTTTACTTGAATGTGCATGACTATATTCTGTGGAACTTCAGTTAGATTTACTGTATATCTACTGATGCGTTTGTGATACAGGGAAAAAGATGAATAAAATCATTGGAAATAACTGAGTAATTTCAGACTATTCCAGCCATCCGAATAAATTTAACAAAGTAATACAGTTTTAAATGCTATTCCCTTCATATTTCTAATTCTTTCCATTATCTTCTGATCAAAAATGCATATAATGGCCTGGATTTCACTGACACGGGCCAACCATCCATGGGCCCTGCTCTCTCGAAACATAAGTAAATCCAGAAGGCCCATTTTTCTTGCTCAGATGGTCCTGGAAATGTGGGGAAAGTCCTGGCAGCAACGGGGACTCAGATGAAGTAAAGGAGTGATGTGGGTGGACCTGAATGAGCTGTGCCCATAAAACTCTCATGTAAACCTCTTCCAGCTGACAAGGCCCTACTCCAAGCTCTGCTATCAAAAATATCAAGATTTTCCCAATGTTTCTGAATCCCAGCAAGATCCTGCTCTGTTAGTGGACTTCTCAGAGACCAGCACTGAAGTACAGTTGGGTAAAGATGTGCAAAGTGTGGCTAGTAAGTCTCTAGTGGCTTACAAGAAAGGCTCTTTTTTCATTGGCTTGAATTTTCCTGAGAGATAGAAATGGTTTCATATGCCGCTTCTCCCTCATAAATGTTAGGTTCGCATTGGTGGTCTCCTGATAACACTCCAGTGATGAACCCTGTGTAGAAACCAGCAGCGGAACATCAATATCACGAAGTATCTCAGCTGGGAAATCTGCCCCTGAATCGAGCTAATTCTAACTCCATTCACTTCAATGGAGAGGAGATGCTGCCAGGGAGAATTGTAAGTTTAAGATTATTTACATGTATTGAATTAATGTAAAAGTATTTCATTATTTCTAGGTACTTTCTATCAATTTTTGTTTAAATATTTCAATTCCTTTTAGTATGTTTTAATTTTTTTTATATGTAATATATTCTGGATGTTTTTGAATGTTTGTATGTTTTAGACAGATTTACCAACATTCAAGCTGTTTGATGTGTTGACAGCTACTTTATAATGTAGCAAGAGAGTTTATAGTTTAGGAATTCAGCTAAGCCCATGAGAATATAGTTTAAATTGAACTGCATGCAAACTTCATTAGTCAAGCGGGCCAGGAACTAATTACATACAGTAATAAAAGATGTAGTAGGAAACAGCAGAACCGAATAGGAAGGTCAGAATGGCTCATCTAAATGAACGATGAGGTACAAACAAACAAAGGAGACATAGATAGTAGGTTCAAACAGATGGCTACAAATCACATCTAATAAGGCAAGGCCATTGTGAATTATTTTAAGACAAAAAGGTGACAGAGAAGAGACAGGCAGCAAGGTCAGTACCAATAGAAAACCAAGCCTTGCAGAGACAAGGCATAATTAAACACAATTAGAGGGATGCCTCCCAATTCAGACTTAGAATTCACAAAAACTACACTAAGATTGATAAACATGGGTATGACCCGAAGAAACATTGTACCCACGTGAGCACAGAACCTGCATTAGGATTGAGCAAACAACTAAAAATGGTATAATAAAGTGTCTCCTAGTCTGATTTGATGGCACTAACATTGGACGAACATGTGAGTTGGGACCTCAGTGCAAGTTGCTGGCTCAGCTTAAGCAATTGATTCCAATAGCAGGTAATATTGAGACAGATTTAAAGTACGTGTCTGTCTGCTGTTCTTTAAATAATTATTATTGTCGACATCACTTCTCCATTCTTGAAAAATCATTATTAAAGCACTGACATTTTAGAGATATATTCTGGACGTTTTTGAATGTTTGTGTTTTTCAGATACATTTACCAAAAATCAAACCATGTGATGGTTGACAGCACATTTATCCGAGGACATGACTTAACTATCTTCAAAGCATTTTTGGAGGGTTTTTGACCTGAAGCTCCTTGTGGTCTGCAGGAACACTGATCAGATTGGAGCTGCCATTAAGGACAGTGCTGTTCCTGGAAGCTTGCTCCAGCTAAGGGCAGGTCTTGGGGGAAAGGGAGTGGCAGGCACAGGTGATTCATCACTCCCAGGAAATGTTGGCATCAGTCTCAGCGTTTGCTGAGTCTTGGTGGCCAGTATTGATATTTACTTCTTGTTTCATACTTTATTGTGTTTATAATTTTATGGGAATGGTGCAGCTGTGATTAAATTACCAGTTTAGTATTCCTGGGCAAGCAGTCAGATACACAAGTTCAAATCCTGAAATGGCAACTGAAAAAAACTAAATTAAGTTCATAAATTGAAATTTTAAAAAAGGTCAGCATGATAATAATGATCATAAAACCACTCCATTGTCATATAAACCCACCTAGTTCACTTAGGTCTCACACTGCACTGGAAATCTTGATAGAGAAGATGGAGTGAAGGAGAGACCCTCTAGATAAGCTCTTTGAAGGCAGATGTACCAGATGGTTGAGGTACGTCTTAGGACCAACAGACTTAATTTGTAAGACAACGTGTGAGCAGTCAGTGACATCCTGGACCATAGCCATGACAATGCTGCATGCTTAGTCCAATTAGTGTTCTCTGGCAAGAGAGAATGAAATGTAGTATGTTCTCTCTGAATAAAAGACATTAGTAACCTTCCTTCTGCAATAGCGAAAGATAGCATCATGCAGATTTGATGCTGTTTTGGAAGAAGTTGAGCACACGTAGCATTTAAATAAAAAAACATGCCTCGGATATTGTAGCCATTTGTTCTGCAACCATAGATTTGCGACTAACCTGAAACAAAAGATAATTCCAGGACTGGCTATTTTTTTGTGGTCAAAAGAGGCGGAACATTTTCTAAAAGATTAGTCTAAAAATTTTAACTATTTAGCATTCAAAGTTTAATTCTACATTTCATAATAAAAGGAAACTGTATCATTGATCTATGAGGTACATTCTACTTCCATTAATGGAATAAACAAAGATGCTTCATTGTGATATCTTTATCATCAGTATGTAGCTAACTGAAACAGGAATAACATGCCAATCATTTATCACTTAAATAAATTAAATATGGTAATTTATAGATTGGTAAATTTTACACAAGTGGGCTGGACTGCAGATTTGGTTTACATCAGCAATAACAGATAGAGAAGCTGTATTTATATTGCAGCTTCAAGCAAGGTACTTCATAGGTGTGTCATCACTCAATGTCTAGAGGTGCCAAGACTCAGGAAGAGACATTCAGTGAGTGATGCAAGTTTTAAGAAATGTTTCAAAGGAGGAAAGAGAAGTTGGGGACAGAGAGATTTAGAGTAAAAGTTCCAGAGCTTAAGGTCTTGGAGGCTAAAGGTAACCTGGAAATGGTGGAATGATTCAATGAGGGAATACACAAGAGATCAGTATTGGAGACATGCTGACATCTCAGCAAGTTACAGCTTTGAAGGACACAACAGAGATATTGACTGCTTTGAAAGAACTTGGAAATAAAGAGTTGTAAAATCAAGGTATTGCTCAGCCAGGAGCCTGTGCAGGTCAGCAAGCCCAGGGATGAAAGTGGATGAAACCTGCTTTGCCACTGAACATGGGCAGCAAAGTTTTAAATGACCTTAAGTTTACCAAGGGATAGTCAAATCTAGAGGTAAGAAAAGAGTGGGTAAGGGTTTCAGCAGTAGGTGAAGCAAGGTTGGGCATTGTTATGAAGCTATGAATGGATGTTTATTATTGGCAGTATTTATTTATGTTTTACTTTTAGATGAATGTTTCTGTTCATCAAAAAAAAATCATCTTTGGGAGCCAGTGCCAGTATCAAGAACATTCACATCAAATAATCAAGAACCAAATACAGAATAAGGGGTCAGCATTCTCCGGCAGCAGTAAGCTGACAAGCTCACTGCTCCCCTCCCTGCACATTGGAGTCGACACTTGACTGGAGTGGATTCTCCAGCACCAACTTTCTGAGTTCACCCAATTCCATTGCAGTCATCAAGGACATCCACAGCGTAAGTATCATCAGGTGGTAGGGCCTCAATGAATCACATCACAGAAATGCTTTGGCAGCCAATTAGGTCATGCACTCAGGTGTGACCACCTGTCATAGCGATCAAACAGCTTGAATAGTTGAGATTAGACACATTCAACCCACAATTAAAAATTAATTAAACTATGTTAAACACTTAAAAGCACTGTAAAATACTTTAGAAGCAAATATATTTAAGTTAACTCAATTAATTAAAAATAATAACTTGCCTGAAATTTATCTCTCTCCCATGCATCTGTTCTTTATCATTGAAATAAGTTAAATCTAACCTGATACACTTTCCCCTTGCACATCCTCCATCATATTGCAAGAAGTTCAGACTACTCTCTCACTGGACTCCATGAGCAGTTAAGTGTCGCAGAGGAGTAGGGAACCCACTGGCAAGTACCTTCCACAAAGCCTTAAGGCTTGTGCATTTCTGTACACGAGCACTGGAGTGCCAAGTTTCATGAAAGTAATGAAGGGAGATCTCTGTGGAAAATATAGGCATTAATTTTTCTACCATGTTTAAAAAATATACTTTAGCCTTAAGCCACAGAATAGCACCTGAAGTACTAAAAACATCCAAAGTAGCAATCTGGGCTTCCCACTTCCCTACCAGCCTCCCTGAAATAAAATGTTGGTTTAACATCATTCACTTACAAAGTGAATGAATCTCACTACTGCTACTTAGGGCTCATAATTTATATTATGAGACTTAGAGCCCAGATGCCTATATTAGGACAGCAACTATGTGATTTTGAGCTATTAATGACTGCAACACACACATTAAAAAGTGAAAAACAGCATTATGCATTAAAAATGCACAGACACTTTCACAAGGATGGTGATAGAAGACCACTTCCCAGCTACAGTTACTAGGCAGCTCAGGGTCAGTGAATCTATTTAAGAGCAATCCATTTTCTGAGCAAACAGGTGTTGATAAATGGTGAAGATATTTATGGCATTGAGAAGTTATTTGCACAGATTGGCCATAGAAACGTTTACTGGAGATAATGATTAGGCTTAGAGTAAATTTGAATTTTATATGCAGCATAATTTTACAGCAATTTTTGACAATGTGAAAAAATACACTTATGTATTTTGTAAAGAAATAGAACATGGTGTCTATTGTGAAAAATGTTGTTCATCGCTCACGAAAGCATGGTACAGAAGCCAACAGCATTTGCTACAGAACATGTGAATTAACAGATATTCTTGGGCTGTACTTGATTGGTGCAGTTCAATTATTGATGACATATTAAATTAGGGAAAACTAATACATAGAAACTCATTAAAAAAATCGATTATTTTAAGAGAAGATGAAAATCTAATGTATATTAACATCTGGCAATGATAAATAAAATGATTGTGCTTAAAGTAGAAATGGGGAAATAACAGGTAAGTACTTTCATTTTCAGCAGTTAATAGAAAGACGAACAATCTTTACACATTTCCTTGATTCCCATGTGTGATACAAATGTAAGATGAAAATTTACTCTTTGTATTTCAACCAGTAGGATATAATGTATAGCATAATACATTGAAAAACAATTCCCTTATGATTGCTCACTTACCAGAAATGCTTCTATAAAATTAATAGGAAATGGTCTGGTGTTTTAAACAGAATAACATTATGCTTAACAATATCTGTTAAAGTGGAGGAAATCAATGGTTCACAAAATGACCCGTATTATCTCAAATTCTCACAGATTGTTAGTGCTTCTGACAGGAACAATTTGGTACATGACAGCAGCTCTTGGTGGGGAGGAAGAATCTCTGTAACAGGATATTTGAGTTCCAAGGTCATGTAAGAATTAGAATATCTGGATTCTGTGCACTGTTATCTGTTTTTAAACCTTCATAATAATGAATAAAGAGCACCACTGTTATTCTAAACCTAAAAACCACACTACTTTAGCCAATAGAGTTCCAGTTAACTTTCTTTTGGAATTATTTATTGAAAATATGAGGCCACATAACTTTAGAAAACATAATGGCAAATCCGTCAACATGCCCACTCTTGTCTATTAGGTTTATTTACTAACATATATATCTAATAGGGGCAGGTTCTGAAGCAATGACAGGGTATCCCATATTGACAACAATTTTACATTAAAAAGATAAAACAGGTTGCAACTGGTAACCAATTTCTTTTTATTGTCCATTCTTATTAAGCCCTGAACTGCTGGGTTATGTTGTAGACCCTAAAGCCCAGAAGTCCAAGATCACCTTGTAATATTCAAATCATTACTGACTGCAAAACACATTCAATACATCCTTGGAATTTAAAAAAATAACCTCTACCTAACCAGAAATATAGCTGTGTGAGTGAAAAATACATGGAGGAAAAAGCAGTTCCTTTCATAGTAAGATCATTCATGTCATCTTCATGAATGCTCATTCAACACAATGTGACCATATGTGGTGCATAGTAGATAACCTGAAAGTCACTTCAATTAGGGTAATGTTAGAAATGGTCATGCTTAACATGCTTCAAACAGCAACGTTTTTTGCACATAGCAAAATTGTTGGAGGTTGGACCCATATCAGCATAGATTTATGGTTAACCTTGTTGAAATTTTGTTCTGCTAGAATGTTGACCAGGCAAGATGACTCAGTTGATAAAAGAATGCTATGAGTTTAAGACCCACACTGGAATTTAGGATAAGGGGCACCAGAGTCACGGTTCTTTCCTGTTCCACCTGCTACCAAGTTAAAATATTTTTTTAAAAAATGTATAGGCATCCTTCACAGTGCTTTTGAGGACTACTGTTTAGACTACAATGGAGTTTAAAAAGTAGTTGGAACTTGAAGCAATGTGGGAAGTTTCAGCTCCAAATCGTAAGAGATTAGTGATTAAAATCCCATAAAATTTATGGTGAAGCACCTGGTTTCAGATACAAGTATATGTACCTTTAAGCGTTAACATTGAGGATATGAATATTATTTTTCTATATTTTAAAGAGGAAAGAGAGGGCTTTGGAATATCTGGTCATACTGAACTCAATCTACCGCCTGGACTAACATTCACCACAGGCTGCCCACCCTGATCATTTGATACATGGCACCTGAGAGGTGACCCACAAGGCAGAGCAGGCAGCAAATAGACCTGAGGCATTGCATGTTAATCTCAGGTGGGAGGGCGACTAATACCAATGCCTTGGGCCTATTTGTCAGCTGTCCAAAGATATTTGGCCTTTTTTTTGTTTGTTTTTGATAGAGAGTAGGTTGAAGTGGATTTGTAGTGGGACATCTGGACCTGGAGAAGTAGTGTGTAGGGTTACCTCTTATATCATTATATAAAAACATACAGTAAGACAAAGCGTATTTCTGCCCACAACATTTAGACTTGGTTGTGTAGCTGAACTAGAAGCCATATCCCGTACAAATAAGGAATAAACAAGTGACTGGAATGTTTTCTTAAAAATAACCTGAGGTCATGGGATTATAGCAGACTTTGCAGCAACTCCATGCCTAGGGACCTGAGTTAGTATAAGGACACAAAGGACAACAGAGATGAAGACTTGATTGACATACTTGGGGTCAATGGTATATGTCAGGTTTTCTTAGTTCATGCAAGCTTTGGGATAATGGGTCTGTTCCCAGGATAGAAGGCACTAACTGAATGTAGAAAAGGGATAATGGAAATGAGATATGGGCCTCTTCTGATATAAATAGGGAAAATAAATTAGACATAGGCTTGCTTCCAATTAATCGCTGCAGAAATGTAGGGAGAGGTGACGACTCTACTGAAAACAAGTGGTCACCCAATGGAACATGACTTGAAATAACAGGTTTGTTGACCACAGAAGACCTCGGAAAAGATGGGCTTGGTAATCAGCACTGAATGATTGAATCAAAGGGATGCCTTGTTATAATTGGATATTGACTTGAAGTAGGAGGGTCTCCAAGGTAGGTGATGGTTACTTGAGAAAGTGATGTCAGAAGTAGCTGATCATTGCCTTTAAAAATAGTAAATGGATTCAAAGTCTAAAAATACATCAGCTGATTTTAATTGTAATTATCGCAGTGATCATTTGAAAATGCCATGGGGTCACTTCCCTCATGGTTGGGACTTTTATTACCACTATCAGGGGTATAAATGCATAAATGCTAGCCCTTGCCCCACGAAGTTACTTCCACATACATCTGGCCTGTGGATTTGGGATCACCACTTCTTCAGCCTCAGCTCCATCCAGAGAATTAGGCTCCGGGTAGCATCTGGCTTATTTCATGTCACCTCCTTCCAACAAGCTGACTGGTAAAGGTGATTCATAGCACAGAATACACTAAGTCAATACAAATGTTGCCTCGGGCTCAAGATGGCTCAGTCTTCAAGCATCAATAATGTGCAAGCAAGATCCGTCACTGACCACTTATTTGATGGCAACATTTAAAATTTAATAGATAAAGGGTTAAATTGGATAGCCCACTACTAGCAACAACACGGAGTATATTTAAAACCAAAGCTTCTACAATTCAAGAGGGCAACTTACCCATCTACTCAAGACCACTGAAGGCTGGCCTTTCCGATGGAAGCAACAGTTTGTCCTTCACAGTCACACTGCACTCACCAGGGTTGTGCTGTGTAGGAGCAAATTGACAGGTGCATGGTAAGCAGAAATTAAAGGAATGAAGAAAATGTTATCGTTTAGAATTATCTGCATTTGGTCTGGAGCATTTCTTTCGTGGTGCCTTTTGTTCTTCCTCTGTAACATTGCAAGCAATGTGGTGGTTGGTTACAGAGAGAAGACATGGTGTGATACAGGTGATGAATGGGAAATTAGGTTGTAATTACTCATATCTCAATAAAATTGGTTTCATGCATAAAGCCCAGGCAAAAGTTGCAGACTCGCTTCATTTATCTCCTCCTTCTTCCCTCTTTCACACCCTCCTCATCCTCTCATCATTTTTCACATCATCCTCCTCACTTGCTTATTCCTTTTCATCCTGCTGCTGTTCCTCAGTTGCTCACCATGCAGTTACAGGTTGCAAGGATATTCTCAATTTGACATGACTGCACAGGACACAGCTAACCACCACTATTTTTAAGACCCGTTAATCTAAATGCAGCACAACTCCTCCGGACAAATGCTTCAGAAGAACATTGATTCAACATTCCATCCATCTTCATGTGGTACCACTGTATTCAAGATGCACATCTCTATGTGAAATTACAAAATGGAGTCATGAGCCATGCCATCAGCTGAGAGTGCCTTCTCTTTGGCCTGAAATTAAAACCAAGCTTCTCTGAATCGGTGGTAGCTGAGAGTGGGGCTCTTTCCTCTCAGGAATCACCAGGATTCTGTCATCATTAACTCTTAAATAACATTCATTTTCATACAGCTTGGGAAACTGCATAGCTTTGCACCTGCAGATATTCAAAGCCAAAAGTAAACAACCCAGTTAAAACATATTGTAATTACATAATTTGTAATCAATCAACCAAGCAGTACAGCAACCAACTTAGCCAGTGGATAGACAATGTTAAAGCATACAGTTCTGACAAACAGTCACCAACCTGAAACATTGACTGTTTTTCTCTTCTCACAGATTTCTCTTCTCACTGCTGAGTACTTCCAACATTTTATGGTTTTGTCATATATGTAAAGTTCCTTTTCACTGGAGTAAAGTGATGTTATTAGAGTGAAATAACTTGGATCTCAAAGAGTTAAGCATAGCACTGAGTCAATTAAAATTAAAAATATAATGCAATTCTAATTTTGTTTTGCAATTTATATATGGTAATATTAACTAAATTTATCATTTGGTACCATTTACTATCATGATTTATGAACTCATTGTTGATAAAATCCCAGATGTTGCTCCATAAAATTTTTCTTTAAAAGTTCAATTAGACGAACAGGCTGCCAACAACAGCTGTGTGAGCGAGGACCATCAGACACAAAAGATATTCTCCAGGGTTTTGAAAAATCAGGAAAATGAACCATGAATTTCACTGTTTGAATGACCTGAACTTGCATTCTGAATTTTATCGTTAGGATTTAACACTGTCGGTTGTTAATTTAATAGCTGAAGTAATCAGGCTTCATCCCCTATCCATCTTGAAAATATTGGATGTTAGTGTCAATTTAATTGCATATATGACTGGAACTTTAACAAATTAAGAGTTGAAGTTCTTTGAGGACCTAAGAGATTAAAGCAATCCCTAATGGATCAGAAATATATTGGCATTTATTTTTAATACCAAGTTAAATAATTTGAAGTTCATTTTATATTTACAAGATCTTGCTAGCAATTGGGGTTTGACATATATTAGGTAACAATTTAGATTTAAATTGATTTTTGGATGATATTGTAATTTTTGCAAATGCCACTGAATTACTTCAGGGGTCATTTAGTTTTCGTATTATCATTATACAGTCTGTAGCTTCAGGTAGAAATATATAACAGTAGAATGAAACAGTATATTCATAATATTCCATTCATTTATCTATCATCAATGCTATTCATAATGGTGCTAAATGCCTGTCCCTGCTTAACTCCACCCTTAAGCCAAGTGATAATCATGGATCTTCGATTTAGATTGAACAGTTTCCCCAACCAATAACTTGATAAATGTATATTTTGTTCATGCAAAAGAATCTAAAGTTGCTGTTATTGAATTAACTTCAACAAACATATTTTAGTTTTGCAATCATGTATTTGCAAATATAAGGAAGCTTCTTATACGTCTTAAACAGTTTATCACTTCATTAGTGATCTATAACAAGTAATACTAATCCAGACTTTGCAATCAGATACTGGTGAGGCAACAGTACTATCTTTGTGTAACCTACTAACAACTTCTGGCTTTGCACAAGAGATTCTGCAGAAGCTGGAATCTGGAGCAACATGCAGTACATACAAAGTGATGGAGGAACTCAGCAGGTCAGGCAGCATCTATGGAGGGAAATAAACAGTTAATGTTTCGGGTCGAGACTCTTCATCAGTCCTTGTCACTGAATGAATGCAACAGTGTGAACTTTGGGTTCTTGCCCACTGGTTCTCTGCTGAAGATGGCTGAAAAAAAACTGAGCTTGGCACATTCAGAACCATGTCAAATTTTTAACACAATTATATGGTGGTTGCTTCCAATTAATATCTTTGGAACAGAAAAATTTATTTTGTATTTGTGGAGGCCTCACCTTCAACTTTGAATAGTGGCATTGACTCCCTGATACTACTTTCCTAAAGAAATTACCATCAAAGATCTTCCCATTGTTTATATTATCACATAAAATCTGAGCTCATAGGGTCAAGGGTATGATACCAATACAGATAAAGAACTAGATGCAGCAAAAGCTATGGGACTGGACAACATCCCAGCCTTAGTAATAGAGACCTTTCCTCATGAACAAAGCCACATCTCTGGCCAGTACAACACAATCATCTACTGTACATTTGGCAAGTTGCCTAAGCATGATGTCCTGTTCACACAAAAAAAGCAAATCCAATCCAACCAAATACCATTGAATGATTCTACTCTCAATCATCAGCTAAGTGATGAAAATGCCATTGACAGTGCTATCTGGTGGTCATTCCTCTGATGTCCAATCTGGGTTTTGCCTGGTTCACTTCACTGTGGACCTCATCGCAGCCTTGATCCAAACATGGAGCAAGGAACTGAATTCTAGGAGTGAGGAGAGAGCAACTACACTTGATGTCAAAGCAGCACTTGACAAAGTATGGGATCAAGACAATTTGGTAAAACTGAAATCGATGTTTGAAGTCATACATCAGGCAAAGGAAATTGGTTGTGATCGTTGGAGATCAAGTCATCCCAACCCAGGACATTATGACAGGAGTTCTTCAGGGTTATGTTGCAAGCCCAATCATAATCAAATGCTTCAATAAAGGCCTTCCTTGCATCATTAGTCGGAAGTGGGGATCTTCATTCATACCTGTGTATGTCCATTTCCATTCTTAACTCTTCAGCAAGTGAAACAACTGATGCTTGCATGCAGCAAGACCTAGAGAACATTCAGGCATGGCTAGATACCAGGGTTCAAAGCACTCCAGCAAACCATCCTCCATCAAATTAAAAGGACTTCCAAGGAAGTGTCAGTGTTTCTGCAGAACAAAAATTGTTTGTCATCTCTCAGGATGGCGGCATTCAAGATCCTCAATGGCAGCCCACCATTCACTGTCAGCCAGCTATCCCAGACCAATGTTCCATAAAATGCAATGGTACAATAGGCAGTTAGAATCTTAGCTATTCAAAGTAATTTTTTTGTGATCATCCATAGCCTTCTCGTCTGCAAATAAACATGTTTCCAACAACTTGTCAGGAACTACTGTCAGTTGGAAGGGTGACTATATTGGAGCATAATAAAGATAATTGGACATAGAAGGAAGGAACCAAATCCATGCACACGGATAATTAGATCTTGATTGGATGTATAGTTACGATTTGGATTTTTGAACTCATTGGATCTTGTATTCATGAATTGTGTCAAGCTGATGTTGAAATAATTAGAAATGGAAAGATGGTGAAATAGGACGGAATTGGAATGAAGATTTTTTGTTATACTTTCAAGGAATGTGAATACAGTCAGCAAATCAATATTCAATGATTATCCTTAAATACCTTTGAGGTAGCAGTGCAGGCCAACCTTACTGACCCTCTGTTGTCTTTGTGGTAATGGTACTTCAACAGAATTCCAGAATTTTGACCCAACAGCAAGAGAAAAGCACAGATTCATTTCTGAATTTAGATGGTTTGTGACTTTAAGGCAGACTTATATATGGTGTGTATCATGCAATTGCTCCCCTTGTCCTAGCTGACAGCAGTCATGGGTTTTCCAGGTATGCTTGAAGAAGCCTTGGCAAGATTCTGCAGTCCGTTTTGGATATGTTATGCACTGTAGCCAAGGTGCACGGATGTTCAAGAATGGAAATGTTCTAGGAGGTGGAACTTGTGTAAATTAAGTGGGCTGATTTGAGATGGATAATATTAAGGTTCTTTAATACTGTTGAATCATTCAAACGAGTGGAGAATATTCCATCACACTGTTGACATGTTACCTGTAGATGATTACTTCCTGCATGCGCACGTGACGTGGATGACACCCCAATATTCAACTAGTCAGAGGCACAAATTGCATTAAAAATGTTAGCCATCATTGGTATTCAAATCTAAAGTGGATTGCCTCTTGTTGCTTGGTAAAATGTGGCATTACCTGGCCCAGCTTTGCATCATTATCCTCGTCGTTATTCTGCCTGGTCTCACACTATCCACTATTTATGCACCATTTATCAATTATTACCTTGCCTGAAATTCTGGTTTGTCCTTTGCTTTTTATCCTTGTGAACTGATTCCAATTTCCTCTCCCCAAGCACACTGAATTATATTTTTTGGGAGCAGAAACCAGTAAATGATTATGGGCAATTTCAGTAAGGATCTAGGATTATTAAAATTCACTTTAAAAGAATTCCAACAGCTAATACAAAGACAGACCTTTATGAGCCAAATTTAAACTCTCGTTCCAGAGGTGAAAGTGCAATGTTCAAACATTGTATTCCTCCAGGGTTTATATGTTTCACTAATTCCATTTCTTAACATTAATCCCAACAAAGGTTTACAAAAATACAATTTCATAGCTATTGTGAGAAAAATGCCCATTGCCAGTCCTTGGGGATGGTTTAGTGCCAGGAGTAATTTAATTTTCTGTGTGGTGTTAGCTGTATAAAACATTATTACAAAGCTTCCAGTTTTACTTCTTTCATTCCTGCCAGTTCACAAGGGGCTAGTCATCACTCATTTTAACCTGCCATTTAGTTTTCCATTTCATTTGATATTGTAACCATTGGCTGTGACAAGTTAGAAACTAGCCTGATCCCCACTACAGTTGTTAGATTCATTGCCTTGGGCATCTATAAATGTTAATGGAGCTTCAGCTGAAGTTGTTTTTATGTGATTTGTCTTGGTTAACATTTATCGCACAATCAATATCAGCAGAAACAGATTATTTGGTTGTTTTCTTATTGCTTTTTGTGGGTTCTTGCTGTGCATGTATAGGCTTTCATTTTTTTTCCCTTAACACCAACCACACTTCAAAATTGCTTTGGGATGTCCTGAATTTATGAAATGCACTGTTTAAATGGGAGATTTCTTTTTCTCTCTCTTCTTGTAAAGTTTATAAACAACAAAAACTGCACAGCTTTTGTGGGACAATCAAACTGACCCACATGCGTCTTCCTCCGTTCACCATCACCAAGTGCAGGAAATATATTTAAACATCTCCAGCATTGAAATATGGTTCCTGTACTTGGTGATAGTGAATAGAGGAACGTCCAATCATAGCAGGTGAGTAAACAGTGGAATTGAGTAATAATATTTTCTGCCAGAATACACAGGACCACTAATGAGACTAAAATCAGGTTGACTGCAATAGAATTACATGGTGATTTGTTAGCCAATGTGAAAAAAGTTCAACAACTTTTAACACACATTTCTACACTCCTGAAGAGACAACAGGTGGATTTGACTGGGGGACGAAGACAGAATTACAGAATTTATTCTTCCATGTACTCTATAGTAAAGTCAGTACACCTTTTAAAATTTACAAACTGAAAGTTCATGGTTCTACTGAGGTCAATGGAATGACATTTCAAATACAACTTGCAGCCAGTACATATGCGTGATTAGTGCAACTGAGGAAGAATTTCTACCCAGGATACCATTCCTTATTGACTTGTGTCCAAGAGTGTACTCAAGGTTCACTGAGCAGCTAATCCCAGTACAAGTGTGAGGAGGGCTTGGTGGTTGCTGATAGGGCCATATTAATAGTTCCAATGCTGCCTCTATTTCTTCCTACCACACCCTTACTTCTCCAGTTACTTATGAAATCTCTGTATGAGTGTCTATCCTTCTAACTCTTCTCATTTTCTTTTCCATTCCCTTTGCTTTGCATCTTTTTAAAATGCTGGTAATCTGTAATATTCACAAGTTTCAAAAAATGGTCCTATGCCTGAAAGCTTCCAACGTGTTTTGTTTCTGTTTAAGATTTTAAGGGCTTTTTGATGAAGCATAACATTCATGTGGTGCTAAGAGAATGGAATTAAAACTTATATAATTTGCAAAATACATCTTCAGCTTGATTATTATTTCTAATTCAAACTGTAATCAAATAAGAACAGATCATTATTGCAATCACTGCATCTATTGATATATGAACCAGGTGACATTTAGATAATTATCTGCTGGAACAGTCCAAAACTGGTTCTTGTGCTTGGATCTATCCCCACGTCTTTATTTCTTCCTTATGGAAATTAGAGCATTCAACATTGGTGATTAAAAAGCCTTCAACATTGTCTTTGTATGTATCTGCAGAGTCCTCCTATGTAGAATGAAAACTCAATTAGACAAAATTTCAATTAAACCTCCCCTCTGTTCCATATAAGCCAACTCAAGCCCAGTCAGTCTCTCATGGAACATGTAACATAGAACAGTACAACATAGGAACAGATTCTTTGACCCATGATATCTGTGCTGACCAAGGTTCTAATTTAAACTAATTCCATCTGCCTGCACTGATCTATATCCCTCCACTCCCTACCTGGTCATGTGTCTGTCTAAATGCCTCTTAAATGTTGCTATCTTATCTGCTTCCACCACTTCCCCTGGCAGTGTGTTCCAGGCACTCCCTTCATAATTTAATTCTCCAACTCCAGCAACATCCTCACAAATCCACTCTTCATCCTCTCTAACATGAGGTCATACTACATGTAGTGTGGTGACCAGAAATGTACAGAATACTCCAGCTGTGGTACAGCTGGTGTTTTATATGGCTCTACCATGATCTCACTGTTCTTATACTCCATGCCTTGGTCAATAAAGGCAAGTATCATGAATGCCTACTTAAGCATAGCACTCACTTGTCTCACTACCTTCAGGTAGGCATGCACTCTAGCATGCTTCTTAACATTGCTTGGTATCCTACTATTTTTGGTAATTTAATTAACAAATTGCTTCTCTCCATCAAATGTGTGCACTGGTTATTTTCAAAGGTTTTCTCACTTTCTTTAGCAAAAGGAAGTCAGGAACCTCAGAGAATGGATGTAGGAGTTATTCAGTGTATAAAAATGCATATTGAATCAATGCTCTGCAGGGAATCCACATCAGTATTGTTCATGACTCAGAAAAGAGTGATATTCTAACATGCACAAAATGCCTGATAGAATCAGATATTCCAGGCTGAAGATGTGAGACCAGCTGGGAGACCATTAGTATAGTCAATTGCAAAAATGATAAAGGGATACATGAGAATTTCAGTGGTAGATGAGGTGAGACAGGATCAGAATCAGGCAATGTTAGGTTAATGGAAACAGGCAGATTTTGTGATGGAGTATATATGTGGCTAGAAGTCTATCTCAGAATTGTCCTTGGTGAAAGTCTCTATTCATTTCAAAAGGATTTATTTTATGTTTTATGCACTTCACACTCAAGAATTGGCATAATTATGTATATGAAGCAGTCAAGTCAATATTTACATAATGTACAGCAATTATCTTAATAGTTTTCAAAGCTAGCTTACATCCAATGGAAATTAATTTATTTGAGAATTGCTTCCACTTTCAAACCTAATGATTTGAGTCAGGTTGGAGAAGAAAGGAAGATTGAACAATATTTGTAACAATTTTTAAAGAAACAAAATAGAGAAAAGGTAGAATTTGGTGCGAAAGAAAAAAATTCTAAACCCAAGTGAACAAAATAATCTGAGGAAGGATTGGGTGAGAAGGGAATGGGGCCAAAAGGAAATCCAGGTTGAGATGAAGTATACTTGAAAAACACGTTTATTGTTACTTGTATCTGAAATTGAATTTTATGTGCTAATTTTAGGAGGCTAGCATAAATGTTGAGACTATTTCAAACTACTTAATCTTTATTGGTTTAATTTGCTTCTTCAGCCAAGTGAAACCATGTGGTCATGTTCCATCTGAGACCTGCTTATTATTGCACAACTCCCTAGGTAAGGTACTATCCCTGACTGAGATAATATCCCTGGATATTACCTCAAACTGTCAGGAAGAACAGACTGTAGACATCCTGCTGGGTGCTATGCTTTTCCTTTTTCTGTCACTCTAACTTCCCTTCTCACACCAACACTTTCTTTCTGAAACTGAAATGTTTTTTCCTTATCTCAGGTGTTGATTTCTCAAATACCCTTCTAGTGTCCCCCACAGAATTCCTCCAGAAGTTTTAATTTATCTTAAGTCTGCATTCACTGTAAGTTCTTCAGTGACATCATCCCACATCTCCTCTCACTGATCATGCCCAGAACACACAGCAACACTTTCTCTGTGAACTCAGCTCATGAAAACTTTCTTTCCACCTCACCTTATAGTGCATGCCTTCTGTTCTTACCTCTGACTCTATCCATTTTCAGTTGCTCATTCAACCACCTCATTCTTGTGCTCTGAACTTCTCTATTCAACACCACCCATACATCTCTTAAAATCTCCAAATTAAGGCAGATATTTATATTTATTGATCCAGTTCTCAGTTTTATATGTATACAAATATTGGAGATATTCAAGAAGCCATTTCACCATTCAGAATATGTAATCATCTGCTCCTGGAAGAATGTTATCAGTAGGAGGTTGAGAAGATTCTCTCTTGTAATCTTTGGGTGAGATGTTCTGAATTTCACAAAGAATTTGCATCTGTGTCATTCAAGCATGATTAAATGTCACTGTCAATATCATAAATAAAAGAGCAGTTTCATGCTGTATACACCAGATCATGTTTATTTGCAAAGAAAATGATGAACAACAGACATTCTATCTAGACTTTTAATAACTCAAGTTGTGCAATAATAAGTAGGACATTAATTGTAACATTTATGTTGAATGATGACAAACAGTTACATTGCTGCATTTTTTATATTCAATTTTTGTAGCTTCCTTGCAAAGTAAGGACACTTTTTTATGAAGGTTATGGAACAAATATGTCCTTGTGCCCAACAATGTTTATGGTCCACATAAAACTCCTTCCACTTCTTTCACAATCTTTAAGAGCTCTTGGCTGTCACTTTACAGAGAACTTTGTTCAATTTTCCTTCATAGATATAAATGCTCATTGCTGGTATTGTCCCTGTTGGGTGAATGAGCAGACTAAAATTAGAGGCTTCCCACACCCGATCATTAATTTGAATCTATCAGAAATCACAATAAGCAGTTCTAATATAAAGCATTTAGAAATACTAAGCAGGTCAGGAGGTTAAATTTGATCATTTTACATCCCTAATCTTTGTCAGACTGGTAAAAGTTACTGAAAATTTAAGCAGGAACAGAGGGACTTTTTTGTGAAGGTTAATTCTCAGATGCAAATTAGAACCAATGGAGCATGTTGGGGACTTCAGGCTTTCTTAACATCTGTTTTTTTTTACTCCAGATAGTCACATCAAGTTTTAATTTGCTCCAGTTATCAGGTTCTCATTAAGTGCAAAAAGTCATGGCTTCCATTCTATTTTACGATTAGGTAGGAACAAAGAAAAAAATCTCAGAGACTAATGTATTCTTATATTTATCTATACAGTTCTATAAACATGCAGACTCTGCAAGGGTAGAGACCGTGGATCTGATTCACTCCTGTTTACTGTATTATGCTACCAAAATCCCCTCCCAAAGCTGCATATTTCCATTGATTTCAATAGATTTGAGAGAGATCCATAAAATATCTGGAGGTGCTTAATCTATAAGAATAACAGTCCTAATTGAGTTTCAGCCATGGGAAGAAACCTGTCACTGTTAGACATGTACAAAGAATCTTGGCCAGCCCAAGGGACACTGCTCCCCAGTAATGGGCTATCTAAGGCTGCAGCTGAATCTTTGTGCTGTGGGCGGTTGAGTGGAGAAAGTGGGACCAGGAAGTCTGTCTGAATATTGCTGCTTGTTGTGGTCTTCCCACCTACAGGAGTTGGAGAACATAAAAAAAGCTGATGGAACTGTTGATGTGAGGTTACAACAGCTGAAGTAATGGCTGCCTAGGTTACTGACAGATACAGTGGGTACAGGTAAGCTGAGCTGATTCATCTTGTTAGCCATCTGCTGTGGACCAGGAGGTTAAAGATTTTTCCCAGAGTTCTCTTGATCTTGGGTCCCATTGTGCCCGTGCATTAATCCACTACTGATCCTTGTAAATCTATTTTGCACTTTTGCAATAACTCTATGTCTTATTTATGATATGGACTCAGGAACTACACAGTATCCTCCAATGATAATCTAATTAAGATTCTATACAAGTTTCATAAAACTTCTCATCCTTTCAGTTTAACTCTGCTGGAAATGAATGTGAGTGCATTGTTTTCTTATGGTCTTTAACCTGCTTTGTTAGTTAATGCATCCTGTGTATTGGCCCCAAACCACTCAGTGGATGTAAGCAATACCTTCTTGAAGGCTTATTAACAATTCACATGTACCTTTTCCCATGTTGTTTCCTCTTCAAGGTCTTCAATGTTTATCAGTATGAGTTGCATCTTTTGGAATCTGTTCTGACTACCCTTTATTTCATTTTCTTATTCAAAACTTATCTTTTATTACATCTTTGATTAAGGATCCCATTATCATTATTAACCACCAGTATTAAGCTAATCTGTTCATTTTTACCTGGACTTGTTCCATCTTCATTTTTATATATAAGAATCACATTAGCTTCTAGTCCTCTGGCACTGCTCTTTTTTCTAATGAATTTTTATGTAAATGTCAAGTGGTTCTGCTATCCCTTCCTTAACTTTTAATACGTGCACATGCGATCTATGCGGACGAAGAGTTTTATCCTCACAAGGTTTAATTAGTTTATCTATTTTACCTTCTTTAAAGCTGATTTTATCTATTTGATATACCCATCATATTACTTTCACTGTAAAATAATGAGCCAGTGATAATTTAATATTTCCCCTTTGCTATTACCTATAAGCTTATTATGTATTTACCTGAGTAGCCATTGTGATATCCTGATATTTTTCTGTCTGCGGGGAATGTTAACATTTTTATGCTCCCTGATAATTTAAATTCATAGCTTCTCTTTGAGTTTCAAATTATTTGTTGACATATTGACTTTGTACCTTACCTATTTGTATTCCCTTTTGTCATCCACTGCTTCTTGTCTATGTACTTTAATGTACACTTTTTTCTCCCCCAGTTTTATTCACTTCTTCTTTCATTCATGGGGAACTGTCAATGTATTGCTTGTTTCTGCTTTTTAGTGGAGTACTTTTCATGGATTTCTTTGATCACCATTTTAAATATTTCTCACTGCTATTTAATTTCTCTCTTTGTTAGTACATTCTTCAAGTCTTTTCCCCCTTTTCCCATTCTCGATCTCCCAAGATCAACTTTTTCCCAGTTTATTCCTTTGCTCTTTGTCTCACCTATTCCATTATGAATTTTTATGTGTTCTGTTTTACAAGATTGTTATGAGCAGCCAGAACTATCTGCACTATTCATTACTCCAGACATCAGCTTGGACCAATATTTTGGTGGCTGTGCTTCTGAAAGCTTCTGTAATGCGTAATAATGATGTGTATGCACAAAATGTTCACCAAGGTTTTCTGAAAATATACAGGGACTTTTAACACAAGCCAAGGAGAGGAGAAAAATTGCAAGATACAAATTCATGTTCTGTGGTAAGGGTACAATACAGCAGCAACTGTGCTATGTAGTCTGCTAATAAAATTCAGTTCTACTTCAGAAGCAAATAGCAGGCATTATGGCATTGCACATTTAGCACACATCAGACAATGAACTTTTGCTCCATTGTATCTGCAATGAGACAGGAGACTCTCCAAGCATGTTCCCTCTGTAGAGTGCAGGAAGAAGCAGAGGCAAAGATCAATGCCAGGGAGCTGAGTGCAGTGAAGAAAGTAATTTGGTATTCAAACAGTTTATCAATGTACATGAATTTTACTTCAAATCGCATTGTCCACCGATTATAACACTACCCCCATCCACAACTCAATTTACAGGATCTCCCACTCCTTACCGATGAACCATCTCTATCAATACTTCTGTTCTTCAATTCACACCCTCATACACTGAGCATTTTGTGCAATCTGTATTTGTGCAAGCTATATTTATGAGGCTTTCCATAGAACACAGCAGCAAAGAACTGGAGGAGAATCCATGGAGAATCCCAAGGGATAGAGAATGATGGAATTCATGGAAAATGGCAAAACTAAGCCGTGATTCCCCTCAGCACTGGAGGAATCAATAACAAGAGTCTCCGTATCCACAATGTTTCCCCTTTCCATATCTCCTTCATACCACAGACTCTTCAGACTTAGAACCATAGAACCATAGAACAATATAGCACAATACAGGCCCTTTGGCCCACCATGTTGTGCTGACCTTTAAACCACACCTAAGACTATCTAACCCCTTCCTCCCACATATCCCCCTATTTTAAATTCCTCCATATGCTTATCTAACAATCTCTTGAACTTGACCAACGTATCAGCCTCCACCACCATCCCAGGCAATGCATTCCATGCACCTACCACTCTCTGGGTGAAAAACCTCCCCCTGACATCTCCCTTGAACTTCCCACCCATTACCTTAAAGCCATGCCGTCTTGTATTGAGCATTGGTGCCCTGGGAAAGAGGCGCTGGCTGTCCACTCTATCTATTCCTCTTAATATTTTGTATACCTCTATCATGTCTCCTCTCATCCTCCTTCTCTCCAATGAGTAAAGCCCTAGCTCCTTTAGTCTCTCCTCATAATCCATACTCTCTAATCCAGGCAGCATCCTGGTAAATCTCCTCTGCACCCTTTCCAATGTCTCCACATCCTTCCTATAATGAGGCGACCAGAATTGGACACAGTACTCTAAGTGTGGTCTAACCAGAGTTTTGTAGAGCTGCATCATTACCTCGTGGCTCTTAAACTGGATCCCATGACTTATGAAAGCTAACATCCCATAAGCTTTCTTAACTACCCTATCCACCTGTGAGGCAACTTTCAGTGATCTGTGGATATGAACCCCCAGATCCCTCTGCTCCTCCACACTACCCAGAATCCTGCTATTAACCTTGTACTCCGCCTTGGAGTTTTTCCTTCCAAAATGTACCACCTCACACTTCTTTGGATTGAACTCCATCTGCCACTTCTCAGCCCACACTTGCGCCGCAGATGGTCTGAAAATGAACTTCTTGTATCCTCCCCTCTCTCTCTCATTTCAGCATCCAGGAGCTGGAGCCTCCCAGTCACAGGAGAACAGGAAAGTTGAAAGGGAAGATGAAGCATCACTGATACTCAATCTCACACTCCGTCACCAATGATAGGCTGACACAACACGTACCTCGTGGCTAGGCAAGATAAGGTACCTATACATAGCAAGAGATTAGATACAAGTGTACAGCAGCCAGTGTAGAGAGAAAGGAAATGCTGATGACAGATCACCAGAGTGAAAGGTTTTGCACTTGTTCCTCTATGAAGGATACAATCAACAACTTTATTGGCCCAGGCTGAGGGAGAATCCTGATGAGGATGTACACTCAAATGCTTGGTACATTACAAAAAGTTTCTGCACAGTGTTAAGGAGTGTTGGACCCCGTTATTTTCAAATCCACAGGTTCTTTCAGGAGTCCAAGAATGAGTTGAAAACGACTTGGTTCTTCACAAAGTTTTATTGGAAAAGTTTAAAACAAAGAAACTGTCACAGAGCACATGGCACTAGCTTTACTGCTAGGAGATGAGCCGAGACAAAAGGAACTAAAAATGAGCTAGGGTTGGGGAGGGGTGGGGGCGGGGGGGGGGGGGGGTGGAAAGAGAGCAAGAGAGAGATAGAGGCGAGATAAGCAAGAGAGACAGATGAACAAAAGAGCAAGAGAGCAAGATAAACGAGAGAGAGAGAGGCAAGAGCGAGAGATAAGCAAGTGAGTGATTAACAAAAAATGATACCTTTTATACCTGAGATAAGAGGTACTCCTTGGATAACAATAGTCCAGTCAGAAAACCTATTAGATACCTGTTGCAAAATCAACCAATGAGAAAACACGTATTCACCTGATGGACGAACCAATAAGCTAAGAAGCAGCCATTCCTTGTACAGCCACTTGAGGTGTTTTAAACACTATATATCTTAAAAAACTACTTAAAACAGTCAAATCCAACAGGAGCATGGAGGGATCTCTCTCCAGTCTAGACGTAGCTAGATACAATGTTTGGCTAGCATAATTACAAACATGAAATGGACAGGGACTTTCACCTACCTTTGGAACATATCATGGTGGAGCTTCTGAAGGCCTATCACAATTTACAATGCAGCACAAAGAGTCCACATTAAAGAGCTGACTGACGAACTGGAGACACCAACAGATGTCTTACTGCTCAGTCTGCTGCCATCATGGATCTGAATATTCCTGTTTAAAGGGGCTTGCAGAAATCCAGCAATCTGTTCTCCAACTGATCACTGAAATAGTTGAGAAGCCACAGTATTTCCATGGAGCAGGACCTGAAGAGCACTCAAGATGACAACATGTGATTTAACCTCTCCCAAATTGCTGTCTCCTCTCAGCCAGCCAACCAGCCTGGACACTTGCAGGCCAGGGTGAGATGGTAGTCTGAATCCTTGCTCTCCAGTCTAGGAGTTGCTCAAGGTCACCTCCCTAGTGTATCCAATCTGCTCAACAGAATGCCAGGAACGTGTCTAGTTGCAGGCATTGGGAAAGCACTTGTTTGTGCACAACATGCATGTGGCCCTGTTTTGTAGCTCCACCAATTTGGCATCTTATTTACAGGAATACCCAATTCTACTTCTGGGATGCATTTCTACTTCCCTTGTTGAAGCAGGAATGATCAACTGGATTCAGTATAATGGTAGAATGAAGAACATGTCAGACATGATGCTGATAGTAGGCTCTACTATTATGCCTTATGGTCACACGGCTTTCAGTGTAGGCTTGGTGTGAATGTGTGCTTGCAGTCCTGACTGCAATCTTCAGCTTTACCATGACCGGATAATCTTGCTGCACAACCATCAGTCTTTGACTGGCCATCTTGATTCTAAGCCAAGTAGAACTGGGCCATATCATAAGATGAGAGAATTGTGATTGCTGCCACAATACTGTGCTTCCCAGCTGGAGAATATGCCACTTGTGGTTCCACATCAGCTGAACAATAAAGAAGTAGAATTATCTGTTGGTTGTTGGATATAGCCAAGTTTAGAAGAGCAGCGCACAAGGCAATATGTATACAGTCAATTGCAACCTTCTGTGGAAGAACAATTATTGAAATATGTCATTTTCACTCCTCCTGCTTGTATTTGGCAAGAGGGAATGAAGCAAAGGTGTCCATCTTCATATCATGAGCCCTAAATAAGATAAATACATGTTGATACTTGATGATTTCATCTGTATCTCCAACTCCAGCATGAAAAGGTTCAGATGCATAAAATTTAAGAGACAACAGGAAATGCTCCCCTTTCTCTGCTTGGAGGTTGCAGACATGGCTGCAACTGTTGGCAGCTATCAGGCATAACCTCTTCAGTGAAGCGACCGTCATCAAAGTCAAAGTTGAGTTTATTGTCACATGCACAAGTGCATGTAAGCACAGGTGGAATGAAAAACTTACTTGCAGCAGCATCACAGGCACATCGCATCATGTAGGCAACATTCACAAGAAAAACATTACATAAATTATATACAATTTTACAAGAAAGAAAACAATTAGAACAAACAGACACAAAGTCCATTTTAGCTGAAAGTGATCGAGTGGTCATAGTGTTGCTATACTGTAGTGATTAGGGTTGTGCCAGTTGGTTCAAGAACCGAATGGCTGAAGGGAATTGCACTGAATTTGAGGGAAGAAAATTGTTTCCGAATGCTGAAACTCTTCATCCCCTCTTTCACACCCAACTCCTTCTCCCCTGACTTCTGGTCTGCATGGTCTCTTTTCATTTTCTCAATCACGTTCAATTCCCAGAGGAAGCCCGCCAGGCCAGCCAAGACTGGAAGCAATCTTTAACAGCAAATCATTTTGAATGATATAACATCCATCAGCCGAACCATTCCACAGAGAATCCTTTAAAACTTTTGATAAGTATAGCAAATGTTAAAAAATAAAATATTATTTTATTGGGTAGAGGAAATTAACTACCCAGCCTCTAAGTACTTCATAACTCCATTAAATATTATGACTGGGGTTCTTTAACTTCATTTAATAATGTGTTCTGCTGTATGAGATCCAGGGATGTCCTAGACTGAAGTATGGAACTTCAAAATGGAAGCAATGGTTTTAAATTAACAGCACAAACTTATCGACATTATCTGATCCACATTCTGCTGTAGTTATTAGGCACATGTACACAAATCCCGTCACAAAAATCCCTTGGAAGTGTACATCTGCATTGTGGATCCCATTCTTGAATATGTAAGCAGTGTTGCATCTAAAACAATAGTTACCATATGGCCCCTTATAACCCCCTATATTTGTCTGATCCAGAATTTCCTGTGGGGTCTAATTTCCTGGATGACATTGAATCTTTAGAGATACGAATTTCAAAGAAAGACTAGATACATTAGTTTTCACTTTGGAAATTATTTTGAATGGCTAGGTTAATGAACCAGTCAGTAATCAGGAAAAAAGGAACAATGTTAGTGGTTTGTCAATGTTATGTGGCAAAGTTAATTAACTCATATCAAGTCAACAAATTAATTCAGAGAGAGTACTGTCAAATGAATAAATTGCCAGCACAGGATATCAGCCAAAGCCTAGAAGAATCTAATGATGCGAAATCTTTCTTACCAGTATTGGAGATAATGCATAAAAACAGTGAAATCAGATTTGTTTCTATAATCCTGATACTAGACAGTTCGTATTCCGTTAAAAAAATAGGACTGATCTTCAGTATGTTTAACAATAGTCAGGGAACCAGAGAGTAGCAGGCCCCTGGAACAGACTGGCATCTCGTGCAGTGAATGTTGAATTATTGAATTCTCTCAAGTGAATGGGATCTGATTCTGGTTGAAGTAAACATCCTCTCCTATAAAAGGAAAACACAAGGAAATTCAAGGCCAGACTGAATTCCTGGACTAGTTTTGATTGCTGAGTGGTGGGACAAAGAGTAATTCCCCCGATGTTTCTCCCCTAAACCAGCTTGGATTCTAATCTTGTGAATTCCTAAGAGAAGCTTGAAACAGGATTTCAGGGAGAGTGCATGACAAGAGAGACAGACCAGAGCATCTCTAACTTTATTAACATAACTGTTTCTACTTTCATACAAGCAATACTCCCTTATACATTTTAGGTGTTCTGTATTCTCTCTGGTTCACTGTTTGGCTATCAGTCAAACTATCAGTGTGCTCCACTTACAATGGAATATTTATTAATTGAGCATATCAGGAATATTGATTATATGTATAATGCACATGTGTGTCCACATTACTGCAAATCATATAAAATTAATTTCTTTTAACGTTAAATCACAATCTGTCAAATACTTTTACATCAGGTAGATAATAAAGCAACCTGAACTCAAACCAGCTAGCACTACTTTTGTCAATCTTCTGATCATAATGCATTGCTTTTGTTAAGCTCAGTAAATTTGAGTTTAATCTGAAATTAAAAACAAGCTGACTGAAGGTTACAACTGCAGTACCGGCTCTCTCTTTCGGAGATCATTGCGAGGAAAAATATGCTTTCTTTTGCTAACATTTTAAAACTGTTTGAAGGGGTTAAGTGTTTTGATTCCTCTCCATATTAAGACATTCTCATCATCTCTATCCTTTTTGCTAACATTAGTGAGTAGGACATTGGTCCCACCATGAGAAGATAATTGATTTAAAAAATCAATTAAAATGATGAAAATAAAGGATAGTAAAGCATGACAATGTTTTGGATGAGATAAGTAAACTGGCAAGAAGGGCAAAACTGATAATCATCAAGAGAGGTACTATTTTGGTATCATTTGGTGAGGGGCTATCAGAGGGACAGCACTATGACATTCATATTATCAGTGACGTCAAACATGCCTTAAAGCAACATCATCTCTTGTGATTCATTCTATTAATTGCCTTGCCTTGTCCCGTGAAGGATGTGAAATGAAGAAGGAAGATTATATTGTGATTTTCATCTGTTGCTGGTTTTGGAATATGCAATTGTATTATGACAGTCAAATTACATTTTGAAAGATCTGTTGAAGTTGAATGTGCAGTTTGATCCTTATTTTAATGAAACTTTGATCTTCTGTTACAGATAAAATCATTGAACATCAACTATCTTCATCTTTTTATTAATATTTGACTATTTGATGTTGATTAAATCAGATAGATTATAAGCATTTTATTCCCATCTTGTGTCTTGACTGGTTATTTATTTTAACTTTGAACCTGAGTAGCATCCTGCATCTCAAAGTGAAGAGGGAGTTGAATAATCTGGACATCCCCTAGTCTACACATAGAGCATATTGTCATTATTCCCTTGAATCTGTAGAATTAAATAATTTATTTTAAAATAAAACTCTTCACATGCTATGCAATTTTGTCAATTGTTTACAAGATGTCTGCTATATTTTAGTAATTTCAGGTTATGACAACCACAGCTATGTTTATTTAACATTTAAAAAATCATAATAAAGAAACCTGTTCATTTATTTCTATTTAAATTCATGGCATTTGAGCATTCCAAAAACTGCATCTTAAATAGTTATGCCTTGTGTAACCATTGCTTCCAAAGCCATTATGACCTCCTGTGCAAAGAAAAAATAACAAAAGGAATATAAATGTTCATTCCTCACACATTTGGAAAGTTTTGTAAAATCCCATGTGACAGAATTATGGGTTGGACTCAATTTTATCCTGATTTTTAATCATTGTACAAATTAAAACTTGCTGTTTATAAACATATAAATATAGAGTGATAGTCTCAGCATTTAAATTGCAGTTGAATAAACTGATGTCAATAAAAAAGCGAGGCTGTCAATCAATCTAAGTCTGCTGAGCCTGCAGCTTGCTGTGTAAAGATCAGACTAATTTCCTGGTGGTTGGCTTATCCTCTGAGAGGAGAAAAGAAATGTTGTTCAAGTTGAACAAGCTTGAGAGGAGTTATAAATAATCTTTCCAATTTAAATCTTTGTTACCTTCTCCCTAATTTTAACTATTTCATAATCACAAAATCATTTTATTTGTGTTTAGGAATTGGGTATGGCAAGTTCAGTACCTCTGAAAAATTATGTAAGCACATAAGTATTAGATAATTATTAAAAAATACAATATCAGCATTATCTAGCATGTTTTGTCAGTGAGAATATAAAATATATGCTGTATTGCTAATAGGTCAAAAATCGTGCCAGAACCATTACTTCATTTATCACATCTGAGAGATTACATTGTTTTAATTACACAACCAATCACATTTTTTCCTGGGAAAATTATTTGTACTTTATACAGAACTGCATGGAATCATCATGAGAGTATTGGAGGTCATTTTGATACAGTATTAAAATTAGGAAGAAGTCAATGAACTTTCTGGGCTATGAATGACAAAATAACGTCAAGAAGTTATTTTTCTTTGTTACAGAGAGCTTGAAGACATCGTTATGTGGGGTGCATATGTGGAATTGAATCACTCAAAGGTTTATAACATTGAGTGCAAACAGTGTGGTCCCCGATAGAAGCATTGTGCATCTCATTCAGCGGCTGGCACACACTCCTTGACAGCCAGGAACACATTATGGCTGCCTTGGAGGAATGTAAGGCTACAGGGAGAGGGAGAGATCCCATGATTTACTGAAAGAAACTTGGAAATTCTTATCAATTATATGCAAATTAGGAGGTATAGCATATTGGAGAGAAGGAGGATGAGAAGTGACTTGATAGAGGTGTACAAGATGATAAGAGGCAAAGCTTGAATGGACAGGCAAAGACTTTTTTCCCAGGATGACAATGGCTAATGCAAGGGGACATAATTTTAAGGAGGAAGGTATAAGGGGGATGTCAGGGGTAAGTTTTTTACAGAGAGTGGTGGGTGCATGGAACGCACTTGCCTGCAGAGGTTGTGCGGGCAGATACATTAGGAACATTTAAGAAACTCTTAGGTAGACACATGAATGATAGAGAAATGGGGGGCTATGCAGGACGGAAGGGTTAGATAGATATTAGAGCAGGATGAAATGTCGGCACAAAGTTGTGAGCCGAAGGGTCTGTACTGTGCTGTAATGTTCTATGTTCTATCTGCATGTGATTATGTAAACAAGTCATGTAGTCAAAGCAATACATGTAGTGAGTTCCTTGCTGTGAGTGATAGAATGAACTCCCATATTAAAAGCTCTCCCAAAGTTATTCTGAATAAAACTTATCTGAATTCCAGTAGTATCCAAGGACCTTCTTGGGATACATTTCAATTGGTAACTAGGATCAGAAAAGTTACAAAAAAAACTTTTTGGTGGGACAACATTTTTACTTTGTTAACTTTGAGAAGACTCTGTGGCTTCAAGCAAAAATGAAAATAAAAGGGCAGAAAAGAAGCCCCAATGTTGACTCCCTTGACTGCAGCCTTAGTAAGAGCATTATGCACAAACACCTGAGTCAGCAAACATGAGCAGGAAGAACTCCAGGAATTTGCTTTTCATTATGGAGTAGCAGCCCTTGGTCATAAAGTTCGCCAAATAATTTCTGGAACAATATTAAAGCAACAAGACTGTGCATATATCCAAATGGTGGAACAAGCTGAGTGCATTGAGTACTGTGACACCATTTTGGCAAGAAAAGACAAAATAGCGGCTTAATCATAAGCATATTTCAAAGGCAGCATGAGAGTTTAAATTGTTCACGTCCAACATTGTTGAAATATTGTAACTTTGGAGAGATTCTGGATTGAGCACTCAGAAACATAATTGTGTGTGGTCTATGAGATGGCAGCCAATAATGCAGGGAGGTTCCACCATATTCCCAGGGCAACTCTCAAAGGCAAGGACAGCATCATGTGATTACAAATAGCAGGAGCTACTTCTATAGACGTATGGCAATCATTCTCCATGCAGCTGTAAAGACTGCAAGTACAACTTATGTCAAAGGAAAGGACACATTGCAGTCACTTGTAAAACAAAACTCAAGACAACAGACAAGAGTGTAGTCACGATGCAACATCAGCACAGAGAGAACAAGATTCTCATAAGAAGTCACAAAAGGGGAATCTACACTATTACAGTTGCTGCGGGAGACACAGGATTTACTTTGTACAGCACTTATGCTACAAGCAATCTTTAATGTGAGTTAAGGAGCTTTTAAGGTCACAATCCTGATTGTGGAAAGTCATTGGAGATGTAAACTATTCTATAATGATGAAGGACACATCTGACAAGTGAATTAGTTATCTACTCTGAACAAGGAACAAAGTCAGTCTTAAATTAATTCAAGATAAGTTTCGAAATCTGCACATAGATGCAGTGTTTGGTATGCTATGAAGGCCATTGCCTTGAGTTGCCCATAGTGGTAGAGGACTTCACTGTATGACTTGTAATGATAGGCAAAAACTGGTTAACAAGATTCAAAATCAGTTCCAAATCGAAACTAGTTTACTTTATATGTATTGAGAGTTTTATGCTGGGTTAAGTATTAAACACCTATTGATACCTCTGTATCATGCTGCTTCCAGTAGAGCATTAAAAACTTTTAGAAACCAAATGTTACAGGGCTACTTTAGCTTCAAAATGAATCATTGATTGACCTGCTTCTTGCTTAGATATTATACAACTCCACACTCTACCGCGGGTTTTAGCCCAGCAGAGCTGTTAATGCACAAACATCTTCACACACGATTGAGTTCGTTGTGGCCTAACATAGAGGGGAGATTAGCTATTGAACCAGAAGGCAATGGCTCAAGGAAGAGGAAAACTATTTTTATTGAATGAGGGAGTTAGAGCCACTCAACCCGTTGAGCAAGTACCACACTCATCAATGGGACCTCAGTGAAGCAGTCCAAGTATTTTGTCCAAAAAGGTGTGTTTAGTTTGTATGAGAAATTAAATCTGAAATTTCCACATGAATCATATGATCACAACAGGAGCCGTACCTGAAGATATTGAAGTAATGTATGATATTAAATCTTTTCCTGATGTTGATAAAAAGTCATTGAGTTTTCAAGAGTGTCAGAATATTGGTGTGTCAAGGTAAATTCCTCTTTTCCAAGAACCAGTACAATATTAGAGATGAATACACAAGTGAGCAGATCAAACTGACTATGGAAGCCAGTCAGTAGTCTGAATCTATAATTGTAAATTGCATTTTTTCTTACACATTTATGTAATAGCACAGTTAAATATTTCTCATAGATTCTGCTGGCTTACTGAGAAGCAAACACATCTGTATCCAAGCCCTCCACACAGACACATAAGCACATGTATCCCCAGACATGCACACAGACAAGCACATCCCCTCACACATCCACACAGACACTCCTGCTCACACACATACATTCATCCTCCAACCACACAGATATTCCAGCACCATACACAAAATGCCTTATCCCCATGTAATTACATGCAAGAATGTGAGATGACTTTATGTAAAATGTATAAGATCCTAAAGGGTTTTACAAGGTGTATGTTGAGATGTTTTTCACTTGTGGGAGAGTCATAAATGAGGGGGCACATAGTTACAAACTAAGAGACTTGTCTTTTAAAACTGAGATATATTAAAATTTCTTCCCTCAGTAGTGAACCTTGGGAGTTCTCTACCTCAGAGGGTGGTGGAGGCCAGATCAGTAAACATATTTAAAGTGGAGATAGTTAAATATTTGAAAGATTGAGGAATTGAGGGTATGGGGCACAGACGAAGAGTTGATGCCAGAATAGATCAGCCATGAATACTGAATGGCAGGACAGGCTTGAGGGTCCTGGTAACCTACTCCTGCTTTCTTCTGTTTTTGTGTTCTTGCATTCCACCCACTCTCTACCCACACACACACACACACACACACACACACACACACACACACACACACACACACACGCTCTCTCCCTCTCTTTCTCACACACAAATTGGAGCCAGACCTCTCACGAAGTCATGAAATGCTTGATGGTAGAAGTTTGGAGCTCCCTTCAGTAAATAACACTTATTCCAGGTCAATGTGACATGCACTTCTAATAAGACCAGCAATTATAGCAATTAATGCCCATCAGTAGTTTCTCCAGAGATCACTGAGTACCCGGTAGCACACGAGTTCCACAGTGTTACCAAGTAAAGTGGATAGAAATTTGACCAGCAATGAAGGAATGGCAACATATTTTCAAGTCAGAATGGAATATAACTTTGTGGATGATTTTCAGGGAACTGTGTTTCTATGCACCTGTTGCTCAGGTGGTAGTGGTCACAGATACGGCAGGTGATGAAGAAGCCTTAATAAGATTGCTACTCTGCACCTTAGAGGTTACGCAATCCATAGTCATAGTGCATCAACGTTTGAGGGAATGAATTTTTAAAGCTGTTCTGATGAAATCCAAACTGGGCATTGCTAACCCAGTTATTGGTAAGTAAGTGATGTTTTATAGCACTATTGACAGCAGCTTCCATCACTTGTCCGATGACAGAGAGTAGACTAATGGGATGGTAATTGGATGGATTTGGTTTTTCCTACTTCACAACTTGGCTAGAGGCCCAGCTAGTTCAGAAACATAGCTTTTCAGCACTAGAAAGGGATACTGTCAGGTTCCATTATCTTTGCTATATCCAGTGCACTCAATGTTCTCCTGCTACCTTGTAGAGAAAACTGAATCGGGTGAAGGCAGGCTTCCGTGTTGATGGAGACCTCAGGTGGAGGCCATGATGGATCATCCACTTGGCACTTTTGGGTGAAGGTGGTTGCAATTACCTCATCCTTGCCATTTGCATTTATGAGCTAAGCTTCCTCAACATAAAAATATGTATGTAACGTAGCCACCTCTTTTGCTTACCATATAATTGCCCACTACTCTTCACAACTGGTTGTGTTAGAATGGCGCAATTTTATCATCTGATCCATTTGTTGCAGGATCAGTTAACTTAACCTATAGCATGATGCTCCTGTTATTTACCAAACCTGAAGTCCTGTGACCCCGCTTTATCATACTGGCACCTCATTTTTTATCTATTTGTGCTGGCAATTCAGACTCAACATACTATTGGATTGGGTAAATTTGATGTTACCTTGGAAACAAAGTTGTTAATTTTAAATCTGTGATTAATAGACTTTTGTTAAAGAAATGGGGAGAAGATATAAGGTAATATTTCTTTATTAGTCACATGTACATTGAAACACACAGTGAAATGCATCTTTTACGTAGAGTGTTCTGGGGGCAGCCCGCAAATGTTGCCACATTTCCAGCACCAACATAGCATGCCCACAGCTCCTAACCCCCAAGTCTTTGCAATGTGGGAGGAAACGGGAGCACCTGGAGGAAACCCACGCAGGTTATGGAGCAAGGTTACCAGTCAGAAAGGTAGTATGATCAGGATATGCTTCATACATTGGCATTTTGTTATTCATTTGCTGTAATGTCATTCTAGTTCGCGACTTTTTTCAGACACATTTTCAATCCTTGTCTGATTACTCACTAACTAATTGGCTCGAACCCAAAGGCAAATGCTGATATAGAAAATATCAAATTTGGATTGTCAGTGGTTTGCTTTGGGACATTAGAGCCACTTTGTTGCATTACATTATGAGGATCCCAACCACTGAACTTAATTAGAAGGTTCCCTAGTTGTGGAAGACATGCTCTGGATATCCAGAATTATTTAGTCCCAGCCAAGTACAAAAGCACTAGGCTACATTTAAATCTTGCATTTCAAATAAAATTAACGCTACTATGTTTTGTAATTAATTATTTTAGAAAGGTAGCAATCAAATTTCATAGCTCAGAGATTTAATTTTAGCACACTTCACTGGTTTAAGTGAAATAAATATGCCCATGTCCATATCAAACAACCTATTTTCTACCACTAGATGTTGCTGGTTTACTTAACAACTTGGTATTTTGAAGTTATATAAGGTATCTAAGAGAAATTAATAGATACTGGACTACCTGGCTAAGAAGCCTGATCAAAGCATACTGTCCTGTAATAGGATGCTAGACATTGATAACACTTCACCCAGAATAATTTTCTACGTGACATAATTTACACACATTCACATATTTTGCCCTCCAAAAATTACATACTTTAGTAACTTCTTAAATTTATTAGTTTATTTTTATCATTTGAATTACTGTTCTGCTGCAACATACTTTAAAGCCTCACATTAAAAGAAGAGTTCAAGATGCACTGACACTGTTTACCTGAACATGTACCAACTGTTAAATATTCTTTTAGTACTTTCCTAAACTTTTTTGAAAGAAATGGGATGTGATTTATTTGTATTTTCTTAAGTGCTTGATAAATTGTTAAAATTGGCTTCAACTGAATATTCACCCTCTTGACAGAAGGTGTCTGTATTAGACAAGATGGCATTGATATGTTTCATAATTACTTGCTAAATGAATGTTCGTCAAGGTGTTAGGGGATGGGGAGAGAGGGCGGAGGAGGCTGAGGGAGAACACTACATGCAGCCACACTCTCAAAATAGCTGGGTGAGAGTGCTTGGATGCAGTTGGGGAAGCAGTAGTGTAAAACAGCAAAACCTGTTTCAACATTTGCTGACTTCCAAGTAGCAAATTATTGTGAGAATTCATTCACTTGTTTTATCACTTAGTCAGATTTGATTTGCAATGCATTTATAAATGTATAATTCAGTACAAAAACCAGGAGTAAAGTGACCAGAGATAACTAAGTAATCAAATACTATGATATTCTTTGAAGCAATTAGTAATAAAAAGATATTAATAAGAAGTACCTGACACTGCTGGGAGAAATCACTGAAAAATTGTACGAGCTGATGAAATCACACAGCAGCCAGCCAAATGTAAAGAGAATACACTACTTGCAAGGGAGTAGGTAATTTTATTTTTCTGACATCCAAGATTTGTCCAGTGACATATTGAACAATTTCCTAGAATATAAGCTACATGTAACTAAAGTGCACATTGTTACCATGACATTTTAGAATCTATGTATCCTTAGATGCTTGAAATTTTATCCAGTTAGAGAAGCCAAATTGTTTGGATAGTGGACCCAGAATTGAACTTGAAATTTCTCTTTTTCTGAAGACTTTGTAAAAGATGCAACCAAGTATTCAATAAATGGGTGCAGGTCATTTACATCCTGGTCACTTTTATAAGTAGACATGATTGAAATGCTTTTAAAACAGCTTTTAGTCATTTGATTTAAATAACAGTCATTGATTAATGCCAACTTAATGTGCTTAACAATGCATTAAATGTGCTTAATTGTAATTCAATTAGGTATGAATAGTGATATTAGTCCTGCACATGAATGGCAGGATTCAATTCATATCTTTAAATGATCTTTGTATATAATATACTCCACTTTTCGTTGTGTTTATGTAATTTTCACTCCACTGTATGATATCCTGAAATTGCAAATAGGAAGGAAAAATGAATGCCACTGACCAAAGAACAATTGGACAGAAAACTCTTGTAAAGGTTATTTTTAGAATGCTTTTTAAGTTGAAGCTAGTATTTCTGGGGCATTGTTTATAAGTAATTTCTTTTTGATGTCAACTCTGATCCCACTGTAACTTAAAAATGGTACTGGTCACTATAATACTGCAATCTCACTACAAAATATACATGTTGACTGTAATAAGAATATATTGCTAATATTTAAACATTAAAAAAAACCTTAGTTTAACTAATATTTCATTAAAGGTGTTCATGGTTAAGATTCAAGCTTCAAAATCTCATTTATATAATAGAAAAAGTCATTATATTTTGCTTTAATGGTTCCTACTTTCTAACAGGGATCGGACTTCAAAAGCACTTCATGAAATGGAACAATTTGAAAGTGACATGAAAGGCATGATATAAATGCATCATCCACAGTGAACTTGTAACATTTGGTTAAGGATCAAATGACATTGTTTGCTTACACTTTTATCTCCAAAACAACTTCCTGTCACTTATATGATTCTCGCTTTCTGAGTAGATTTGTAATGCATACTGGAGCTGTTTCCAGGGCTTTGTCACCCCAGGAAATTTTCATCCACTGAGGAGTGTCTTCTGATCAGTGCAACCAACAGGTAGGCCATGAAATATGGTTGTATAGCACCTATTGTATGGGGGCTATGTTTGGTGAATTGATTCCAATATTTGTGGAGTGGGTCATGTTGGCCACCATATGGAGAAAGGCATTAATGTGTGTGCATTAGTGCCTGCAGGGATGTGTGTGGAAGAGGTAGAGTGCAGCATTGATCAGTGTTTGATGTGAGAGCTGCCAAGTTGGAGTTCAACATTCATTTGACGATGTTAAAAACACATGAAGAATCGAATGCTCAGCAACAGGAAAAATTTGGTATTGCTGCTTGCAGGTAAATCGTTGATTCAGTTTCATCTGACTGCTGCTAAGATTGAGTAATATCTAGGTGCTTTATAGTCTGCTTTAAAGTTGATAAAGGTCCACAGAGAGTGTATCCCA
Source organism: Pristis pectinata (assembly GCF_009764475.1). Taxonomy (NCBI): domain Eukaryota; kingdom Metazoa; phylum Chordata; class Chondrichthyes; order Rhinopristiformes; family Pristidae; genus Pristis; species Pristis pectinata. The sequence goes on from NC_067420.1 coordinate 19,300,149, forward strand.
GGCTTCCATGCTCACAGACATAGGTGTATTGACAGGCACTCTTAGAGTGCAACATGACAGAGAGAATATGCAGAGACAGGCAAAGATAGAAGTAGGGTCACCAATTTTCATACACAGGGACTTGTGGCTGGGCCTTTTGTGGAAAGGACTTGTTTTGCTTCAACAAGAGGAATTCCAGCTTCATGTTTGAACTAATTCAATGTACAGGGTAAATTGTCAGTGCTCTATCTCTGACCACCAAGTCTGATGACTTCAGCAACCACACAGCTGGGCATTGGCTTCGGGCTCAATCCTTTTATGCTGAATGCCCAGCTCAAAATTGGACAAGAAAAAGCGCAATCTGAAATGATATCATGAGGATCAACCAATTTCCCTTTCAAGCATGGAATGTACTGTCTAATGTTAGCTCTTTATTCATCCCATTACAGCAATATGCTGGAAAAATCAAATGCCTTGCAGCAACATAAAGTGGAATGATTCAGACAGTGATATACTCAGGCAATGATTCTGGTGCCTGTACCACGCTGGAGGAGACCTGCAGTACGCAGGAGTGCAGGTCTCTCGATTTATGCCTGGCTGCTGAAAGCTGCATAGCCATGGCAACATGAAAGCTCAGCCACTGCCACCAGCTGTACAGCAAACAGCTGCATAGCAGCAGGAGGGGGAAGGCAGGAAGAAAGGAAGAAGGAACTTATTCAGCCTCTTCCAGCTTGTGAGACCACCATTCATTTAGTTCCTGTCTTCTGGGTGATACTCCTGATCTGGTGCTAACCCAGTGGCTGGTGGGAGGCCGCTGATTTTCAGTGGAGGGGGCTTGTGAGTCCACCTTAAGGGAGTCTGCACCTTAAGGCATAACCTTGGATTGCCCTTTCTCAGCATGCATACCAGGAATCTGGGCTGACTGACTGGCAGAGAACAGCAAGTGCCCTAGTCATCGAGTCGTAGACATACAGCATGGAAACAGGGTATCCGTCCCACCACATCCACACCAACCAGTGGGGACCCCTGTACTAATCCCATCTCCCAAGACTTGGCTCATACCCTTCTATGTGTAAGTAGGGAGTTCAAGTGCTCATCTGAAGACTTCTTTAGTGCTGTCAGTGACCCTGCTGCAACCATTCTCTCGGGCAGTGCATTCCAGGTATTTGCCACTCTCTGGGTGGAGAAGGTCCCCCTCAGATCATCTCTAAATCTCTTCCCCCTTTTACTAAAACTAAGTCATTTTGTTTTGTCTACCTCTGAATAAGACAGTTCCTGGATAAGATTGACTGGGAGTATCTACTTGCAGGTAAGTCTACATCTGTACAGTGGGAAGCATTCTAAAGAGAAACAGCAAAAGTTCAGAGGCAACATATTCCTGTAAAGGTAAAAACCAGGGGTAACAAGTTCAGGGAACATTGGATGTCAAAGATTAGTGATGGTTGGATAAAGAGAATAAAAGGAAACATACAGCAGGTATGGGTAACTAATGATGTGCGAGGCCTGTCAGGAGTACACAAAGTGTAAGGAGATGCTTAAAATGGAAATTAGGAAGGCAAAGAGGGGTCACAAAATATCACTGGCAAACAGGATTAAAGTTAATCTGAAGGCATTCTTTCAGTATTTTAAGGGCAAAAGAATAACCAGGGAAAGAGTAGGGCCTATTGGGAACAACAAGACAATCTGGCTACAGAGCCAGAAGGTACAGGAGTGGTCCTAAATGAATACTTTTCATCAGTACTCACTCAGAAATGGGGTTGAAAGTCTAGTGCAAGTCTCAATAATTAAAGAGGAGATACATGATGCCGTAACAGGTTGAAATGTGGATAAATCCCTAGGGCCGGATGGGATATGTCCCAGACTGCCGTGGGAAGAGATTGCCAGGGTTTTTACATCTTCACTGACCATAAGTGAGATTTTTGTTGACTGGAGGACAGCAAATGTGGTCCCCCCTTTTCAAGGAGGGTGGTAGGGTAAACCTGGTAATTATAGACCCATTGGCAGTAAGAAAATAATTGGAAAAAGTGCTGATGGTCAGGATTAATGATCACTTGGAATGGCAGGGTCCGGAGACAGCCAACATGGCTTTGTCAAGGCTTGTCTGACCAATCTGATTGATTTTATTTTTAGAAGTGGCAACCAATTAAATAGGAAAGAGCAGTAGAGATGGTTTATATGGACTTCAGTAAAGACTTTAACAAAGTCCCACATGGGAGACTGGTCCAAAAGATTTGGGCCCATGGATATAGGGTAGTTTGGCAAACTGGATCCAAAATTGTCTCAGCAGTAGCAGGCAGATGGTGATGGTAAAGGGTTGTTTTGGTGATTGGATGCCTGTTACTGGTGGTGTTCCTCAGTGATTGGTGCTGGGACCTTTGCTGTTTGTAATATATACGAATGATTTGGATGTGAATGCAGGAGGCAGCATCAGTAAGTTGGCAGTTGACACGAAGATTGGCGGAGTCATGGATAGTGTGCAGGCTAGTCAGGCTACGGATTGATATTGATCTGTGGGTGAAATAGACCAATAAATGGCAGATAGTGTTCAATCCAGATAAATATGAGGTGATGCATTTTGGGATGAGACTGGGATATATACCACAAATGGTAGTGTCTTGGGGAGCACTGATGAACAGAGATCTTGGTGTAAAAGTCCAAAGATCCTTGAAGGTGGTAGTGCAGGTAGATAATATGGTTAAGAAGGCATACAGGATACTGACCTTCATTAGTCAGGGCATTGAATACAAAATCAGGGAGGTTATGCTCCAAATTCATTAAATTTTGGTTAGGCCTCAACTGAAGTATTGTGTGCAGTTCTGGACACCATGCTGCAGGAAGGATGTGACAGTGCTGGATAGGGTGCAGAGGAGATTTACAAGGATGTCGCCTGGGACGGAGAGATTCAGTTATGAAGCGAGACTGGAGAGGCTAGGTTTTCCCTGGAAAAGAGGAAATTAAGAGGGGGTATGATTGAGGTACATAAAATTTATTAGAGGTATACATAGGGTAGACTGCAGGAAAGTTTGTGCTTTATCAGAAATTAATAAAACTAGAAAACATAGATTTAAGGTAAGGGGTAAGAGATTTAAAGGGTATCTGAGGGTGATGAGTGATGAGTACCTAGAATCCACTGCCTGAGAGAGTGGTGGAAGCAGAGTCACTGACAGCATTTATGAGGTGTCTAGATGAGCACTTAAATCCCCGAGTCATAGAAGGATATGAGCTAAATCATGGAAGATGGTTTTAATATGGATGGGTGCCCGCGGATGGCCATGGATGCAGTGGGCCAAATGGAGTCATACAGCATGGAAACAGGCCATGATTCTAAGTGAACTAACACCACTGTTCTTTTCCCCACCCTGGCTGTGGCGAGCCCCTAGATTTTAATGTGTTCGTTCTTGTCCTACAGCAAAGAAGATGTGTCAGTGAATGTCATGCAAGGTATCTGGGAGATGTAGATTTCATGGTTAAATGACTTGCAGTGTATGCAACAGATTATTTGTGCAAGTGAAATGTAAGTAGGTGGATCATACAGAAGGTGGGTATGAGCTCTGATTAATGGAGATTGTTGGTGAATGTTTGGCAGCGTTTGGGGTGAAGCAGTGGTGGTGGGAGGGGAGGGGGAGGCACGGTAGTGTAGCGGGTAGCGCAACGCTATTACAGTACCAGTGACCTGGGTTCAATTCCGGCCACTATCTGTAAGGAGTTTGTACGTTCTCCCCGTGTCTGTGTGGGTTTCCTCCGGGTGCTCCAATTTCCTCCCACATTCCAAAGACATACGGGTTAGGAAGTTGTGGGCATGCTATGTTGGCGCTGGAAGCGTGGTGACACTTGCAGGCTGCCTCCAGAACACTACACGTTTCACAGTGTGCTTCGATGTACGTGTGACTAATAAAGATACCTTATCTTAGAATGTTCTGTGCTTAGCAAGAACTGAGGTTAATGATGCAATTTATGGGATATGCCACTTGAAGATGCCTTCACTGACCTGGAACACGATTTCAAGATCATTGAGTGTCTTATGCCACTGTTTCCAGTTTCTAGGTCCTTTGAGACCACAACTGCTTTCTGAGTTTGTGACTTGCTAACTTGGATCCCTTCAAAAGCAGAACAACTCTCCTCCTTTCCATTTCTTCCACCAAGGCCTCCTGGTTGGAATCTGAAAAATGTAGAGCTCAGTCGCTCCTCTGCCATACCAATCTTTGCCCTGCATCAACCATTTTCAACCATTTTCAGCATGACTCCTACCATCAGGGACAACCAGGGTGCATTTTCCCTTTTAAGAGATGCAGCCTGTCCTGAACCAGTGCTGAATTGGAGTGAGTCACATGTAAAATTCAGCTTCCTACGGAGCTGGTCAGGCAATGAGAAGTGAAATCATTCTAATGAGCAGCCAGTAAGAATTTCAAATCAGATGGATGAGGTTAATCACACATTACTAGTCCTGTGCCCATTTCTATGGACTTTCCAATTTAGCCCCTGTTGTCTTTTGACATTTACAAGGTTGATTAAGGGTAAGCAATGAGCAACTTCGCAGCTTGAATTCCATAACAGCTGAAAGAAATATTTATGCTTAGGATCAAAAGCAAAGTTCCTTTTTAGGCCTTGATACAAATGTCATCCCCCTTACACACTCCACCACCCTCAACAATACCCTATCCCTTAACAGCACACTCAAAAAAAATCATCCCAACTAGCAAATTTTGCTCAGAATTCCTTTATCTTAAATAGGATCAAATGAAACAAGCTATAAAGTTATCCATTATCCACCAATTTATCACAGGAATATGTTTAATTTTGGCTATAATGCATTTATACACACAAGAATTTCTCAACAAGAATTAAATTTCAATGGTCAAGTTTAAACAACGACAAGGAGAAAAGGCAGAATTCATTGTCAGGAAAATGAAGAACTTTAAATCGGTTAGCTTCATGCCAGTAGTGGGGAAAATTCTGGAATCTACAGTATTATTGAGGAACTATAATAATAGGACTAGGCAGAATCAACATGGATTTATGAAAGAGAAATCATATTTGACAAATCCGTTAAGAGTTCTTTCAGGTTGTAACGAGCAGAATCAGTAGGGGTGAACCACTTGATATGATATATTTGGACCTTCAAAGAGTCTTTCATAAGCTGCTTTTAAGCGAGAGACAGTTAAGCAAAATTAGAGCACGCAGAGGTATTTAGGAAATATTGTATACTGGTGTGAATTGAAAGCAGAAGACAGAGAGTGGGAATAAACAGCTCTTTTTAAGATCAGGGGACTATGACCAGTGGGATCCATTTTTTTTTCTCCTTACCTTTGACCCATCCCCTGGTGAATCTGCTCTCCCTTCCTCCCCCGCACCTGTCAATCACTATCTCTTACCTGCATCTACCTATCACCACCTTATACCCACCCTGCCTCCCCTCTTTTGTCCATCTGCTTTTCCCTCCTATATAATTGGGCTTCCCCTTTTCCTATCTTCAGTCCTGAAGAAGGGTCCTGACCCGAAACATTGACGACCTGCTTTTCTCCACGGATGCTGCCTGACCTGCTGAGTTCCTCCATCATCGTAGTGTTTTTCATGACTAGTGGGATGCCACAGTGCTGAAGTTCCAGCTACTCACAATTGATATCAATAATTTGATGAGGGGATCAAGTGTAATATAAGTGTAAGTTCATTTTCTTAGTAGTTCCCTTTCATCAATGTGATTTTTAAATAAATTAGGGTTGAACTGAAGGGGTTGTAGTTACTTCAGTTTATTACCATCCCCTATAGGTGTCATTATCCAATAGAAATCATTATTCTGGACATCTTCAACACAGAACACATTATTTTGTGGTTATTTTACTAAGTTTTTACAAAATTTGTTTCCTTTATCCTGTATTGCTATTCAACCATGTTTTATTGCTGTTTGCTAATTACGAAATTTGAATTAAACATTTTCAGGGTAGATGCAAGATAATTGGCATACAGACAGTGCCCAAGGTATAGTTGATCAGCAACATGCCAGATATAATATTGTTATAACTGCAGATACAGAGCAAGTTCCTTCAATGAACTTCGTCCTCATATGACATCCTTAGCAAGAAATTCCAAAACCTCAATTTAGTGATTTGCAATGCTTAAGAAGTTTTCTTATCATAATTGTTCCTTTTGAAAGATTTATCTGTTGCTCTTTAGAACAAAAGGAAAGCTCATACTCTCATCTTCCCCACTGCAATGTCAGAGAATTGGTTTCTTTACTTGCATAACATAACACAACTCTAATCTTTTTCTAAACAAATGATCATGGGAAATTTTAGGAACAAAAAAGGATGTTTAACCCAACAAGCATTTTTTGCCATTTGATCTCCACCTACTTGCATCAATCAATGCCTTTTTTCTCTAAAAACAAATGTAACTGCTTTCTGAAACCCATTTAAAAACAACAAAAGACATAAATTTAATTGAGCTCCTAGAAGCAGCTGACTGAAGGGGGCATTCATGCTTGTCAAACATTGTCGTTGAAATAATAGCAAGTAACTCCACAACCTGACTAAAATAACACTGATGCAGCATCCTACCATGTATACTGTGCTGCACGTAAGCACAGAACACAAGCGTGTGACCTTGTTGATCTATATCACGAGCTCCAAGAGGTGCTGCAGAACCTGCAACAATAGAGAACATTTTAATTGTTGAGATTCAATACAAATAACATTTCCCAATTTACAACATTTTTGTCTAAATCCATCAGATTAATTGCTGCAATGATGAAGTGAGAATTTCATTTTATTCATTTTTGTATGCCCACCTCCAAACACAGTGGATTGAATCAAAGGTTTACTTCAGTTCCAAAAATGCAAGGTGCATTAGATTATTAGTGATAATAATCAGATTTATTATCACTGACATATGACATGAAATTTGTTGTTTTGCAGCAGCAGTCCAGTGCAAATACATAAACATCTATAAATTACAAAAATAAATAGTGCAAAAAAAGGTATGATGAGGTAGTGTTCATGGATCATTCAGAAATCTGATGGCGGAGGGGAAAAAGCTGTTCCTGAATCATTGAGTGTGGGTCTTCAGGCTCCTGTACCTTCTCCCTGATTGTGGTAATGAGAGGCCATGTCCCGGACGGTGAGGGATAGATGCCACCTTCTTGAGGCACCACCTCTTGAAGATGCCCTCAATTGTGGAGATGGTTGTGTTCGTGATAGAAACGGTTGAGTCTAGAACCCTCTGCAACCTCTTGCGATCCTATTCATTGGAGGTGCCATACCAGGCTATGATACAACCAATCGGAATGCTCTCCACTATACATCTATAGAAATTTGCAAGAGTCTTTGGTAACATACCAAATCTCCTCAAACTCCCAACAAAGTAGAGCCACTGGCATGCCTTCTTCATGATTGCATCAATGTATTGGGCCCAGGATAGATGTTGACGCCCAGGAACTTGAAGCTGCTCACCCTTTCCACCACTGACCCCTCAATGAGTACTGGTGTGTGTTCTCCTGACTTCTCCTTCCTGAAGTCCACAATCAGTTCCTTGGTCATGCTGATGTTGAGTATGAGGTTGTTGTTGTGACACCACTCAACCATCTGATCCATCTCACTCCTGTGAGCCTCCTCATTGCCATATGAGATCCTACCAACAGTGGTGTCATCGGCGAATTTATAGATGGTGTTTGAGCTGTGCTTAGTCATGAATGTAGAGAGAGTAGAGCTGTGGGCTAAGCACGCATCCTTGAGGCATGCATGTGTTGATAAGTCAGCGAGAAGGAGATGCTATTGCCAATCCACACTGACTGTGGTCTCCCGATAAGGAAGTTGAGGATCCAGTTGCAGAGGAAGGTACAGAGGCCCAGGTTTTGAAGCTTGGTTATTAGTATTGAGGGAATGATTGTGTTGAATGCTGAGCTGTAACCGATAATCTGCAGCCTGACGTATGTCTTGTGGTTATCTAGTTGCTCCAAAGCAGAGTGGAGAGCCAGTGAGATTGCATCTGCTCCGGACCTGTAGACCTGTTGGCGCATAAATGTCTCCAAGAATTAGCTTTGAATGACATTTTAATTTATTGAACTGGAAATTAGTCTGCAATGTAAAGTACAGGAATACAAGTAAAAGAGCCAATCTTCTGAAATTGAATCACTATCCATTTTGTGTTTCTCAGGTTTTGGATTTCCATCTTGTTTGATAGAATAAAAAGGTTTGTGGTTCATATGGAGCTAAATAATTCTCATTAACCTCTATATACTCTTTGTTGGGCAAGAAGTAGAAAACTCACAAGATCTTTCTATTCTGTGTTGCACCGCAGAACTGAAATTCAGTTCCATTGAAGTTGATGTGCGACCCACTGTTAGAGCCACATGTGGTTGGCCTAGTTAAGTTTCTGGGTGATTATAGTACGTGGGAAGTTGATGGTGAAGGTGAATGCAATTTTCATTTTATTTATTGATTTTTCTGGATTTGAGCATTGGTGTCTTCTTGAATGACTGCAGTTCTTCTGTTGATGGTACTTGCACAATTCTTTTGGGTAGGGAATTCCAAGATGTAGACCCAGTGATGATGATGGACTGGCAATATATTTTCAAGTCTGGAGGTGTGTGACTTGGGAGAGGAATCTGCAGGTTGTAATATTCCCATGCACTTTCTGTCCTTGTTCTTCTTCGTGGTAGGGGTCATGAGATTAGAAGGTGTTATTGGAATAGCCTAGATGAGTAAATGTAGAGTATTTTGCAGAATACAAAATACTGAAGGTACCGTGCAGCAGAGGTGGGGCAAATTAATGTTTGGTGAGGTGGCAATCAAGCAGGTTCTTTGCCCTGGATGGCGTCAAGTTTACGGAGAGCCATTGGTGTTGCGTTCATTCAGGCAAGTGGAAAACATTCCATCATGCTACAGATTTATGCCTTGTTGATGGTGGAAAATCTTTAGGGTGCTAGAAGTTGAGTGACTCACCTCAGGATACCAAGGTTCCAACCTGCTCTAGTAGCAACAGCATTTATGTGGCTGCATTTTGAGTCAATAGGAAGGCTATAATCGGGTCTGAAGTTGATTGATCCTGGCTGAATCCAAACTGAGCATCAGTTAGAAGATTATTGGTGAGAAAGTGCCATTGGCTAGAAATGTCAATCATGCTGCAGCTGATTAAGAGTGTGCTGATGAGGTGGTGGCTACCCAAATCTAGCTTGCTCTTTGTGGGCTGGGTAAAATTGGGCAATTTCCCACACTGTCAGTTTGATGCCAGTGTTGTAGCTACACTGAAACTGTTTCACTTGAGGCATGGCTGGTCCGGAAGCACAACTCTTCAGCAGTAGTTCCCGGATATTGTTGGGGTCCCACAGTTGTTGCTTCAGAGTCATAGAGTCACACAGAACAGAAGCTGGCCTTCATGTCCAGTGCCTGTCATCATATATCTATTTACACTAATCCCATTGTTTAGCAGTCAGCCTGCAGCCTTGTACATCACTGTTATTCATGTGCTCATCCAAAACACATCTTAAAAGTTGTGAGAGTACCTTCCTCCACCATCCCTTCAGGCAGTGCCTTACAGATTTCAAACGTAAGATATCTTTATAAGTCACATGTACATCGAAACACAGTGAATACATCTTTTGTATAGGGTGTTTCTGGGACAGCACGCAAGTGTTGCCACACTTCCGGCGCCAACAAAGCATGCCCATAACTTCCTAACCTGTACGTCTTTGGAATGTGGGAGGAAACTGGAGCACCCGGAGGAAACCCATGCAGACAAGGGGAGAATGTACAAACGCCTTACAGACAGCGGCCGGAATTGAACCCACATTACGTTAACCGCTACCTTACCGTGCCTCCCATGCTCTGGATAAAAAATTTCTTCCTCCAAAACCTCTCTAAATCTTCGACCTTCTTCCTTAAATGCATGTCCTCTGGTTATCAATACCTCTGTTTAGGAGAAAAGTTTCTCACTATCTACCCTATTTATGCCCTCATAATTTTTTTATACCTCAGTCAACTCACCCCCTCAGCCTTCTCCACTTCAAGAAAAACAAACACAGCCTATGTTGTCTCTCCGTGTAACTGAAATACCCAATCCCAGGCAGCATACCAGTGAATCTTTTCTGTACTCTTGCTGGAGCGTAGTAACCAGAATTGCACACAGTAAAGCAGGTGTAGCTTAACCAACGTTTGATATAGTAATGCTACAACATCCCTGTTCTTTCTTCTGCCCTGGCTATTGAAGGCAATTATCATGTATGCCTTTTTACCACCTTATCTACCTACCTGTGCTGCTGACTTCAGGGATCCTTAGAGTTATAAAGCAAGGTTACTTAGGACCTCAGTACTTCCCAGTGTTCTATCATTCATTGTGTATATCCTATCCTTATTAGTCCTTCCAAAATGCAACATCCCACATTTTTTTCAGGATTAAATTTCATCTGCCATTCTTTTGTCCTTCTTACCAATTCATTAATATCGTTCTGTAGCTGAAGACTATTTTCCTCATTACCAACACTGCCATCGAATTCTGTGTCATCTGTGAATTTACTATTCATGCCTCTTGTATTCATATCCAGATCTCCAATATATATAACGAACTTCAAAGATCCCTCACTGCCCCTGTGGCCCTCTGCTAGTTTACTGGTTTCCAGTCATAAAAACAACCTCAACCATCATCTTATACCTCATATTACCAAGCCGATTTCAAATCTAATTTGCATGGATCCCATGGGATTTCACCTTTTGACAAATATCCTATGTGGGATTTTGACAAAGGCCTTACTGAAGTTTATGTAGGCTACGTCAACCACACCATCCTCATCAACACACTTAGTTACCTCTTAGACAGACTGCTTCTGGCACATACTACTGTATACAAAGTTCTGTTCCAACACACGAAGAGCACGTGGCCTTAAACGACCAATGATTGTTAACAACCAATATCAAATATGTCCCATATATCACTGTTTGTCCGACTTTATTCTGGCATAGTGATCAGCTAGCCGTTCTAAGTTCAATAAAACAGAGAAAATATGAAAGGTTGGGACCGAAAACTAGGTTAGGGTAAGAAGTGAGCAAGCATGAAACCATCAGGGTGGTATAAATTTTCTTTAACTGAAAGGAAAGAATATCAGGAGAGCCATAGCAGATAGGAAGCAGATAGGAAGCAGCGCTCAAGGCTTAAATGAATGTGAACTGTATAAAATGTGAACAATTGTTGAGGAATTGTTTGTCATGAAAGGAAATTCAGTTTCTTGGGTGCAGCACTAGAAATGGTGAGGAAGTGAATCTCTAGGCTTAATGATGACGCATCAATACAGAGAAGTAATAGTTGTCATTTGGTCTTATGATAAATGAAGGGTGTACTTGAAACACAGCAAATAAGATTTTCGCTGTTGTTGAAGGCATGGAAGGGATCCATGTGTAATGCTTCAGTAATACATTGTGAACAAATGGAGATTGTTAGCTGAGAGGCCATGCAATCTGAAGGAATTTAATGAATGTGAAATGAAATCATCAGCACAAAAATGATTAGGATTGGACAATAAGTTAGAGGCATTACTGATGTGAAGCAGAAACCGAGTGAGAAGACAAAGCCCCAAGGAACTCCTCAGTTAATGGGATTGGATTTAGAGGATCAGTCATCAACAATTGCTCAGAAAGCCTGATGTGTGAGGAAAGAGACATTTTAGCTTATTTATTTACTATACTGACTCAATTGAAGATCCTTTCTAGCAATGAGATTTAAATAATATGAGGCTTTTTAATCTTGAATGTGAAACATTGAAAGACAAATGGTTAGGGTGTATTTCAACTACTTTAGAACATAAAACGCAATAGTTTAATTTAGTTATAATAAATAATTTGACATCTTTCTAAGTTGGCTAAGAACCAATGTAAAGTCTGTAGGCTTGTCTTAACCAGGTTTGTCAGTTTCTAGGAAATGGAACATCAACTGTTAGTGATTAATTAATTATTACAATCTTAGAGTTCTTCGAGGAGGTTACCAAGAAGGCCAATGTGAGAAGGGCAGTGGACATTTTCTACATGGACTTTAGCAAGGCCTTTGACAAATTCCTGCATGGGAGGCTGCTGTAGAAGGTTAAGTTGCTTAGCATTCAGTATAAGGGAGCCAATTGGTTTCAACATTGGCTTAGAGGGAGAAGCCAGAGAATGGGAGTAGATCGTTGTCTCTCTGACTGGAGGCCTGTGACTAGTGGTGTGCCGCAGGGATCGGTGCTGGGTCCGTTGTTGTTTATCATCTATATTAATGATTTAGATGATAATGTGTTAAAACTGGATCAGTAAATTTGTGAATGACACCAAGACTGGACAGCAAGGAAGGCTATCAAAGTTTGTAGCGTGATCTTGACCAGCTAGGAAAATGGCCTGAAAAATGGCAGGTGGAATTTAATGCAGACAAGTGTAAGGTGTTGCATTTTGGGAGGACAAACTGGGGTAAGAGTTACACAGTGAATAGTAGGGCTCTGAGATGTGTGGTTAGACAAAGGAACCTGGGAGTACAGACCCATAGTTCCTTGAAAGTGGCGTCACAGGTAGATAATGTTGTAAAGAGAGCTTTTGGCACTTTGGCCTTTATAAATCAGGGTATTGAGTACAGGAGTTGGGATGTTATGTTGAATTTGTACAAGATGTTGGTGAGGCCAAATTTGGAGTACTGTGTGCAGTTCCGGTCACCTACCTACAGGGATGATATCAATAAGCTTGAAAGAGTGCAGTGAAAATTTACAAGGATGTTGCTGGGACTTGAGGACCTGAGTTATAGGGAAAGGTTGAACAGGTTAGGACTTCATTCCCTGGAGTGCAGGAGAATGAGGGGAGATCTTATAGAGGTATACAAATAATGAGGGGTATAGATAGGGTGATTGCATACAGGCTTTTTTCCCCTAACATTGGGTGAGACTAGAACTAGAGGACGTAGGTTTAGGGTAAAAAGGTGAAATATATAAGGGGAATCTGAGAGAGAACTCCTCCACACTCACTGGTCCGAGTGTGGAATGAGCTGCCAGTGGAAGCGGTAGATGCGGGTTCAATTGTAACATTTAAGAGAGGTTTGGATAGGTACATGGATGGGAGGGGTTTGGAGGGATATGGTCCGGGTGCAGGTAGGTGGGACTAGACAGAAAATCAGGTCAGCATGGACTAGATGGGCCAAATGGCCTGGTTCTGTGCTGTAGTGCTCTATGACTATTAATTACTCCAGTAATTTGCTTTTTCACTCAAAGTTGATGAACTATTCCACACCTACAATTATTCTCACCATGAGGTTTTATCCATAGCATTGAACTGTTTCCCATAGAACTGTTTCAAATTATACAAAAGCCTAGAAATGGATTCCAGAGCATTTTCTAAGTGTTACGTAATCCAAAATCAATTTTACCCAGAGTAAGTAACATTCATAATTATTTCTCAGTGATTTATTTCTGTAAAATTAAGTATGTTATCTGTCCCAAATGAGAATACTCTTTTAATAGTGCTGGAATCTTGGGAATTGTTTATAACTAAGCCACATCAAATGATACCTTTTGCAAAATCATAACGTTTTTCTGTAAAGTTGCACACCCTATTGCCTCTTTCATTTGACAATCATGTGGATGATGAAGTTTCAATGTCCGAGCACTATATCACAGTACTCCCTCTGTGGCTGCCAGAAGTTGCTCGCTTTCACTTTGAGCCTGTGCAGACGTCCTTGATAATTCATGAAACATTCTCGACCTAAGTGGGCAGAGTTCAGATTGCTGTCAACTGAAGGAGCGGCCCGGGATGTCTGGAGATGTGATACAGCAAAGTGTGTTGCTGAGGTGTCCTAATGAGAAAGGACATCAGTGTCCTGAATCTGCACAACAGATGAGCTGTCAGGGGACTGGGTAGGCAATGGTGTGACAATCTGCTGCCACCTAGACTGCACTCCTGTTGTTTCTACCTCTAGACCTGGGGCTCATTCACTGGTGTTTGATCCCTGCTGTCTTACTCTTAGAGATGACTCTCGATACAGCCTGAGCAGGACTCCACTCACGATAAAGAGGGGTGGAAGCAGGGTATGATTGGTGGGTGGTGGGTGGTGATGCCAGTCTCTGTTGCTGCAGAAAGAGATTTGAGTTCCTGTATGTTAATTTCTTTCTTTTGGAGAGCAATCTTGTTGTGGATAGGATGGGTTAAGAGGGATATGGTCCAAATTCAGCAAATAGGACTAGCTTGGTGGGCACCGTGGTTGGCATGGATGAGTTGGGCCAAATGGCCTGTTTCCATGCTGTACTACTATAAGACTCCATGAGTGGTATTTCCCTGCTCATGCAGGAGACATATCTATTGATACATCACATCTCTCGACTGTTGAGAACACCTAGCTGCTCACCTGGAGAACCACAACTTGCCGATACATATTCTTATTGTCCTGTCCAATGACAGCAGCAATCTGTTCAATTTTGGCATTTTGTAGCTCCATGAGAGTAGTGATCTTCTAACATGTGATGTCAATGAGGAGATCAAACTGCTCCCTGATGGCATAAAACTGTACCTGTAGAGTTTCAAGTTGCTCTGGTGTGTGAGAGACCAGACTTCCACCTGAGCTAACATGGAGGTATCAAGACTCTGTGCGCTCACTGCCCATTCCTTCACAAGCTGTCACCTAGGTGCTGTGTGACAGGATTGTCATCAGACCCTTGCAAAGAAGTGTGCATGTCCTCCAGTGTGGAGCTCAATGTCTCCTGGCTCTGCCTAACCTTCGATATGAACATGGGGATGGACTTCTCCACACTCTTCCTCATCTCTTTGCTTCAGCTAGGCAGCGCTGACAATGTCCCACTTGTCCTGCATTCACATCAGCTGGGTCATGAAAGCCTCCTCATCTGAACACTCTGAGGCAGTACATGCACATAGTCAACCCGGAAAAGTGTGAAATAATACACTTTGGAAGATCGAATTTTGAAGGCAGAATACAAGGTGAATGGCAGGACTCTTAGCAGTGTGGAGGAACAGGGGGATCTTGGGGTCCACGTCCATAGATCCCTCAAGGTTGCCACACAGGTCAATAGGGTTGTTAAGAAGGCATATGGACTGTTGACCTTCATTAGTCGGGGTATTGAGTTCAAGAGCCGCAAGGTGATGTTGCAGCTCTATAGAACTCTGGTCAGACCAACACTTGAGATTTGTGTTCAGTTCTGGTCGCCTCATTATAGGAAGGATGTGGAAGCTTTAGGAAGGGTGCAGAGGAAATTTAGCAGGATGCTGTCTGGATTGGAGAGCATGTCTTATGAGGATAGTTTGAATGAGCTAGGGCTTTTCACTTTGGTGCAAAGGAGGATGAGAGGTGACTTGATAGAGATGTACGAGATGATAAGGGGCATAGATCAAGTGGACAGTCAGAGACTTTTTCCCAGGGAGAAAATGGCTAGCACATGGGGGCATAATTTTAAGGTGATTGGAGGAAGGTATGGGGGGATGTCATAGGTATGTTTTTTACATAGAGAGTGGTGGGTGTGTGGAACGCACTGCCAGCAGAGGTCGTGGAGGCAGATACATTTAAGGACATTTAAAAGACTCTTAGATAAGCACATTAATGATAGAAAAATGGAGGGGTACGTGGGAGGGAGGGTTAGATAGATCTTAAAACAGGATAAAATGTCGACACAACATTGTGGGCTGAAGGGCCTGTACTGTTGTATGTTCTCTCCAATGACTCCATATGGTGTCAGACCGAAGCCCACTGGTATCTGCTGTAATTTCCTGTTACCTAATCAGCTCATTGACACATTGTCTCTGAAGTGATGCTGTGAGCTGTCAGAGAAAATGAGCCTACAGTGGTCATTATCATCATCATCCTTGTGCTCTGTCCTCATGTGTTTCCTCATGGTAGGTGTCTGGGACGTGCTGTCAGGGGAAGTGGTGGAAGCAGATAATGATAGCAATGTTTAAGAGATCTAGACCGACACATGAGCAGGCAGGAAGTTGAGGGATATTGACCACATGCAGGCAGATATGCTGTTTAAACTGGCATCATTGTCGGCACAGACATTATGGGTCAAAGGGCCAGTTCCTGTGCTGTACTGTTCTATGTTCAGTGGAGAGGGAAAAAAGGCACCTCTCCTGCAGTGATAAATGCAAGAAGGTTCCATTTGTAGATTGTTCCCTGAACACCTTTCGGGTGTTGCAGTCGCACATGTGGTGGTGAAGGTGTCTGCATTGATCAAATCAAAGCAGATGTAGCACAGAGTAATACAACACAGAAATAGGCCTCCCAGCCCAACTTGTCCATGCTAACCACAGTGCCCACCAAGCAAGTCCCAGTTGCCTGCATTTGGCCCATATCCCTCTTAACCTCTCCTATCCATGTACAGTACTTATTCAAATGTCTGTTAAATGTTATTGTACCTGCTTCAACCACTTCCTCTGGCAGCTCATTCCATATACTTACCGCCATCTACGTGAAGAAGTTGCCCCTTAGGTCCCTTTTAAATCTTTCGCCTCTCACCTTAAACCTATGCCCTCTAGTCATTACAATGAAGCATTGTTAGTGAGCATACTTGGCAGATTCTGTTGAGTCTTCCCTTGGGGATGTTTTGTGCCTCAGTAGCCCATCTGGATAGTTGTTTCCTCTACCTTGGTGAGTCACTGTACTCCTGAGGGCTCCTCGCCTCTTCCATTACCCTACCTGTGGAGTGCAATCTTTGCCTGAAGTGTGGATGTTTGTGTGTGTATCTGCAGATGAGAACCGGTGTGCACTTCGCTACATAAGTTGTGAGTTCGTAGAATTCCTGAGGACATTGCTTCTTGGTTTGGGCTTTCTAATCTTGGAAGAGATAGCTGCAAGCACCTGGAGGCAGGATCTTCATACGGTGGCCCAGCCAGGTCCTCTGGCTTTCTTGCCACAGGACCTTCCTTTGGCACGGAACTCATTGAACAAGACTTGGATTCCCCTTGATTGAATCCAGGACCTTACTCCCGCTTCCCTGAAGTCCCTCCTCCCTGGCAGCCATATTGTGTTCTGCTGCTGACTTCATGACTGCTGATATCACAATGCACCTCCTGGGTGTCAGCCACCCTGAACATTGTTTAAAAATTCTTTTTTTTTTGCTGTCCAATTTTGTGATGACCTTTTTAATTTGAGAGGATATGTCATTGTCACTAAATGCAATAATGTTTTGGCACACCAAAAACAAGTGAAAACTAATTTTGAGGCTAAAGTGACTACAGGAGGTGAAATAATCAGGTGTCTTGCAAACCATCATCAATGGCATAACAGCATCACTCTTCCATCTGAATCATTCTCTCCCTCCACCCATGGCAGCAACCTGACTGCAATGGGTACAATGTGTGAAATGTTGTAACACAACACACCAACATCTCACAAACCCGCCTCCACCAACTGGAACAACAAAGGCAAGAGTCAATGGGAATGTCTCTACCTGCGACTTACTCTCTAATCTACTGAACCGTTCTGACTTGGGAAAGTATATCACTGTTCCTTCATCGGCACAGGAGCTAATGCTGGAACTCTCTGTGCTAGTGTTGCTATGGGAGCACCTTCACAACAATAGCTGCAACATTTTAAGAAGGCAGCTCACCGGTATCTTTTCAAGAGCAACCAAGAATGGGCAACATACGCCGACCTTACCAATGTAAAAGTAATAATTCTTTTTTTCTGACATTTTCTCTCCCTTTTAACTTCCAATTATTTTGCACTGCATGTGTTTTCCTTGTTTCACTATTTTGTGGCTGGTTATTTTGATTGCTATGATCAGCTGCTCTTCCCATGCAGCTACTCCCGAAGCCAGAAACACTAACTGTGAAGTGTGTGATTAATTGTAATACATTACACAGCCTTCCTTTGCTTCTGACCTGGGTAATCTACATATTTTAAATTAATGGTAATTATATTAATTGTTTGCTGTTAGCTGTGCTGTAAAACTGGTGTCATCCTTGCCCTTACCATGACACGGTAATGGAAGTAGGAATCTTAAAATTGCAGAAAAATAGAGCTTTTCTCTTCTGATTGTTAAGAAAATGTGAGCTTCACTCTTCCTGCCTCTTCAATCCATTCACTGGAAGCACTTGTTTTACACAGGTCAGTACAAGATTGATTTTCTTCTATCTTGAGTTTGAAGAATCAGTGTTTGTCAGATGCCAGATTGACAGAAAAGCAGCAGAGACCCAGGATGTAAGTCCTGTTCAGATTTCAGGCCTCCAATGTTTCCTGGGGCTGAACCATATGATGCAAGTGGGCCTGAGCTGTAGTAGGAATAAGTTCAATGTAGGTGGCTTTATGCAGTGGATTGGGGCAGTGGGGGCACATTCTCCAGGCTCATCTTTCACGTGGCAACATTCACACTGTGTCCCAGGACAGGATTACCCATTGAACCCTGGGAATCAGGTCTTTCCTTGGAAACCCAGTGATGAACGTTTCAGTGTTGATACCCTGAAGTTCAACAGCTAAGTTTTATCTTTTAAGGCCCCTGTTGCTTGCGGAATTTGAAGTCATCGGGCTCATGATTAGGATCAAGAGCTAAGAGGCCCTGACTTTTTTAACCAAATGTACAATTGCCTGGAATAGTCTCAGACACACAAAATATAGTGGCATTCCATTGAGTGCTTGAGTTGCCAAACTGGGACTGATATTCTTTCTGATATGCAGACACACAATCACTTTTGTAATGCCAGGCATCCTCATCATCATAAGGGTGATATTAATGCCTGATGAAGGTATGTGGAGAGGGCAGATCACAAATTCAATCTACATGCAATAAAAGGGCTGTTACTTTGGTGCTCCATGTTCTAGGTGATGCCATTGCTTAATCTCACATATCTGAAAGTGCCTTGAGGACGAGAAAAGATCCCTCTTCCCCACCTTCTCCACCACTGACCACCTACCAGTGCTAGTTCAAAGTCAAAGTCGAGTTTATTGTCATATACACAAGTATATGTATGCACAGGTGCAATGAAAAAACTTACTTGCAGCAGTAGCACAGGCACATAGCATTAGAGATGCAGCATTCACAAGAAAAACATAAATTAAACATGTTATACAAAATTATGTAAGAAAAAACACAATTGGGAGTAAAAAAAACAAAGTCCTTTATAGTGGAGAGTTGTCAAAGTGGTCACAGTGTTGCCATACTGAAGTAGTGATTAAGGTTGTGCAGGTTGGTTCAAGAACCAAATGGTTGAAGGGAAGTAGCTGTTGAACTTGGTGGTGTGGCACTTCATTAGCTGTTCTGGAACCTCATGGTTGAAGGGATCGGTGATTACCTATAGGTTTGTTGCCAATTGATACAATGGTTTGGTGACTCCTATAGTTCTCTAAAGAAGCCAAAATCTACAGGATGTGTTGAATGATTTTATTTCCAATTCAAACTCTAGAAATTAGATGGTGCAGCATGGTTTATTTCAGTGTTACTTGCTTTTTTAAAAAACATTTTATAATTCAGTTTTTGGGATCTGGGTGTTGCTGGCGAGGACAGCATTTATTGCCCATCCTCAATTGTGCTTGAGTAGGTGGTGGTCAGCTGTCTTCCTGGTGAAGGTAATCCCAAGTACTGTTGGGAAGGAGTTCCAGAATTTAGACTCAGTAATGATGAAAGATCGGCAATATACTTCCAGTAAGGTGTGCAAATGTGTAGGTAGCAGTGTTCCAATCTGCCTGCTGCCCTTGTCCTTGCTGGTTGATGTTCCTATCCTTCCATGCCTTGCCTTTTCAAGTACTTGTCTAAATGCATCTTAAGTGTAATGATTGTATCTGATTCTACCACCTCTTCTGGCAGCGGGTTCCAAATATCAACCACTCTGTGTAAAAAAAACTTTCCCCTCAGATCCCCATTAAAACTACTTTGTCTCATCTTAAACTTATGCTCTCTTGTTTTTTTCCCACAGTTTTCCACAGATGAGATTTATTTTTCATCTGAACCTCATGTGCTCAGTTTTTAGGCTTTCGGGCATAATGGGGTGTGAAGAGCCGCCTCATTAAAAAAGCAACTTCAATATGGAGGGAATAAAAGATTGGGGATAAACTGGTGTTCTGAACTGTAGTAAAAACAAGAATTAATTCTGTTTTTTGGGGAAATTGCTAATATTCTTAAAAAGCAGTAAAAAATGATAAAGGGACTGATTTGAACAACAAATCTTCACTTCTTAAGAGCAGAAAATGGGATTTTTTCAACCATTTAAAATTAAAATTCTAAATTTGCTGACAACTTTTGGCATCATCAAGATTCATTTTAATCCATGCAAGCAAAGAATGACATTAATTTAGAAATGGACATGATATAAGTTAAATTAGTTGAATTTGTTTGTTGAATAGTTTTGGATTAACTAACTTCAGCATGACTATGGTAAATTCGGCTTGCTGAGGGAATGAAGACCTTGACCAATCAACTGAAACTGGCAAAGGGCAAAACAACCGAAGCTGCTGCTACAGCCATAAGCAGAAATCTTCGGTTTTACCTGCTTTTGCAACGGACAGATGCCAGGTGATGTTACAAATGGTAAAGGAAGTGTTTAGGTGCTGCTTTCAGCTACTGTGAGATTGAGAAAAGAGTTAGAGAAATAGAAAAACAAAGCAGGGAATGAAAGTGAAAGAGTGCCTAGAAAATGGGTGATACGTTGATCAAGAATGAGGTCAAGTAGAAAGATAGAAGTGAAATTCATGCAGAGAGCTTGGTAGCACAAAAGGGCTGCCAATGTATCTGTAAAGGAGACTCATGTGCAATGAGTTGGGTTTTGAAGTAGATCAGGAGAAAATCAAGTCATTCTCTCCTAACCAATTATACAATCTGCAGTCTCTTGTGTCTCCAGTACTACAATCAAAAACAACAGGTTCCTCAGGACTATTTCTGCTCCACAATCCAGCTGGGCTCCTGAATACCTTCCCTATCTCTTTCTTCCAGACTCAGGCCTAAAATGTCATGATCCCTTCTCACTGCAGTCAAAATTTTAATCATGTTTCCCATTCTGCTTGATCTAGAACTCATCTCACTACTTGACATTGCCTGAAAAGACTCATTAAATTTCCTTTGTACAAAGGCCCTTGCCAGATTTGTGCAGGGGTCTCAGCAATGATGTTCTATAATGCAGAAAAGAGCTGGGCTTGTACACTTAAACATGTACAAAAACTTCTGAGTCTGTTAGCCTCTGTCATTTCAGTCCCCATGGAGGAAAACATATGCACAGCAGATTAGTAAATGATAGAGTGGGTCATGGAGGGTGGAGAGGATTGGATGATTACAAAGTGTTGGTGGTAGAGGATCAAAGGATTTGAAGATAGCATCAGGGGTGGAGAGAATTGTTGGGCACATGAAGATGATTGAGTGTTGGAGACAATTGGAGATGATTGGACAGGAGAGAAGGTTCAAGAGGCTTGTTTCAGAGCAGATTGAGGAATTGAGACATAATTAGGAGGGGGGCAAGAATCCAAGTTGATAAGAGAATATCAAGACGCCTGTGAATATCAGCAGGTAGATGGGAGAAATGGAAGCGGACTAAGAAAACCATTTCGAGGAGCATTTATCTGGAAGAAGAAAGAAGGCTCAGACTCCCAGTAACAGACCAAGAAAGATGAACGATTTCCAGACAAGCCTCAATCCTGCATTTAAGGTCTGCTCCTTTCAGGGGCCTCAGCTTTGAAAATTTATTTTTGGGGATGTAGATATCACCAGCATTTGTCCCTAATTGCTCTTATGAAGGTGGTGGTGTGTCACATGCTTGTACAGTTGGAGTCCTTCTTTTCAAGCTGCTCCCATTATGTTCATGGATTCGGGAATTTCAAGATTTAGACAAGTGATAATGAAGGAACAGTGACATATTTCTAAGATGTATAACTCGGAGGGGAACCTGCAAGTGGTGGTGCTCCCATGCACCCACTGCCATTGTCCTTCTTGGTGAAAGAGTTGGCGGGTTTGAGGGGGTCTTTTAGAAAAGCCTTGGTGAGTAACTGCATGCATTTTGTAAATGGTACACATTGCAACCATGGGGCACCAGTGATATGTACAGAACAATTTTCATAAGCAATGTGAGTTTGATGTCATTTGATTTCATTCCAGCTGTCCAGTGGCCTCCATATACATGGAGGTGTATTCTGAATAAAATCCAGGTTTACTTCCAATGCACTAACACCACCTTGTGTTTTGTGATCAAGCTAATGATAAAATTCCATTGACACTGTGTACTACAACTGTACCATATAAAAGAATTTCAATGACACCTGACAAGTCACATCCCAAAACCACAGGAGCTTTGGCTGTCAGATTCTCCAAACCCCTCAAAGTAGAAGACTCTCTGATCCTGTAGTAGTATTGCTGTATTTCTATTTATTACTACATAGAACATTACAGCAAAGGAACAAGCCCTTCAGCCCACAATGTCGCGCCAAACTAATTAAATTAATAATCAAATGCCTAACTAAACTAATCCCTTCTGCCTACATAATGTCTATATCCCTCCATTTCCTGCACAAGTATGTGTTTATCTAAGAGCCTCTTGAACGTTTCCACTGTATTTGCCTCCATCACCACCCCAGCAGTGCATTCCAGGCATTCACAATTCTCTGTGCAAAATAACTTACCCCGCACATCTTCTTTGAACTTACCCCCTTTCACCTTGAATGCATGCTCTCTGGTATTAGACATTTCAACCCTGGGAAAAAGATACCGGCTGTCTACTCTATGCCCCTTGTAATCTTATAAACATCTATCAGATCTCTCCTAAGCCTCCACTGCTTCAGAGAAAAGAACCTAAGTTTGTCCAACATCTCCTGATAGCATGGCCTCTAATCCAGGCAGTATCCTGGTAAACCTCTTCTGCACCCTCTCCAAAGCTTCCACATCCTCCCTGTAACTGGGGAGACCAAAATTGAATGCAATACTCCAGATGTAGCCTAACTAGAGTTTTATAAACCTGCAACATTGCTTCCCGACTCTTGGACTCAGTTCCTTGATTCATAAAGTCAAACAGGCCATATGCCGTGTCTACCACCCTATCAACCTGTGGAGCCACTTTCAGGGAGCTATGGACTTGGACCCCAAGATCCCTCTGCACATCAACACTGTTAAGGATGTACTGTCCCTTTACATTTGATCTTCCAAAGAGCAACACTTTACATTTGTCCAGGTTAAACTTCATCTGCCATTTCTCCACCCATATCTGCAACTGATCTATATCCTGCTCTATCCTTTGGCAGTCTTCTATGCTATCCACAACACCACCAATCTTTGTATCATTTGCAAACTTACTAACCCACCCGTCTACATTTTCATCCAGATCATTTATATACTGTGTATCACAAACAGCAGAGGTCCCAGTATAGATCCCTGCGGAACACCACTAGTCACCTCCAGCCAGAATAAGTCCATTGACCACTACCCTTTGTCTTCTGAATTAAATGACCAAGTCACCGTGGATCCCATGCATCTTAATCTACTGGAAGAGCCTCCCATGAGGGACCTTGTTAAGCACCTTACTAAAATCCATATAGACAACATCCACAGCTCTCCCTTCATCAATCACCTTCATCACCTCCTCGAAAAACTCAATCAAGTCAGTAAGACACAACTTGCTCCACACAAAGCCATGCTGACTGTCCCTAATTAGGCCATGGTTTTCCAAATGCTCATAAATCCTACTGCTAAGAATCCTCTCCAGTAAATTCCCTACCACTGACCTAAGACTCACTGGCCCATAGTTTCCAGGATTATCCCTACTTTCCTTCTTGAACAATGGAACAACATTGGCTACTCGCCAGTCCTCCGGGATCTCGCCTGTGGCTAGAGAGGACATTGGTCAAGGCCCCAGAAATCTCATCTCTTGCTTTTCTCAATAACCTGGGGTATATCCCATCAGGCCCTGAGGATTTATTCACATTAATGTTCTTTAAGAAACCCAAGACTACCTCCTTTATCTCAAATTGCCCTAGCATATTAACACACTCCACACTGATCTCCTGTCCTCCATATCCTTTTCCTGATGCAAAATACCCATTTAGAACCTCTCCCACATCTTCTGCCTCCAAGCACATGTTCCCTCCTTTATCCTTAAATGGCCCTACCTGCTCCCCAGTTATCCTCTTGCTCTTGATTTATGTATAGAATGCCTTAGGATTCTCTTTCATCCTACTTGCCAAGGACTTTTCATAGCCCCTCCTGGCTCTCCTAATTCCTTTCTTGAGTTCTTTTCTGGCTTCTTTAAAAACCTCAAGGGCTCTGTTTGATTTTGGCTTCCTAAACCTTACATATGCTTCCTTTTTGTTCTTGACTAAATTCACCATATCTCTCGTCATCCAAGGTTCCCTTACTTTGCCATCCTTGTCCTTCCTTCTTACTGGGACATACTTGTCCTGTACTCTGTGCAGTTGGTCTTTAACACACAGGTCAGATGTGGACTTGCCCAAAAACAGCTGTTCCCAATTAATTCTCCCTAGATCCTGACTAATACTCTTGTAATTCTCCCTGCTCCAATTTAATTTCTCCTGCAAGGTCGATACTTATCCTTTTCTATCGCTATCTTAAAACTTAAGGAGTTATGGTCACTGTTCTCTAACTGTTCTCCCACTAAAAAGTCAGTCACCTGGCTAGGCTCGTTACTCAACACCAGGTCCAGTACGGCCCCTCCTCTTGTTGGACTATCTACAAATTGATTTAAGAAACCCTCCTGGATGCACGTAACAAATTCTGCCCCATCTAAACCTCTTGCACTAAGGAGGTCCCAGTCTATATTAGGGAAGTTGAAGTCACCCACTATAACAACCCTTTTGTTTTTACACCTTTCCCTAATCTGCCTGCATATCTGTTCGTCAATGTCCCGTTGGCTATGGGGGTGGAGTGGGGGAGGTCTGCAGTATAATCCCATCAGAGTGATTGCACCTTTCTTATTTTTGAGTTCTACCAATATAGACTCAGTGGATGAACCCGCCATTAGTCACCTCTGAGTGCAGCTGTGATATTGTCCCTGATTAATAGCGCAACACCCCTGCCCCCCCATTACCTCCCTCTCTATTTTTTCTAAATCATCAAAACCCTGGAACATTAAGCATCCATTCCTGTGCCTCTCTCAACCAAGTCTGTATAGCCACAAAATCATAGTTCCCTACTCATTGCCCCATTGTCTGTCTATCCCCGGCCCAGATAGAGTAGCCAGTCAAAATCTGGCATAGATAGGGTAGCCAGTTAGAATCTTTTTCCAAGGGTAGAAATGTCAAATATCAGAGGACATAGCTTTAAGGTGAGAGGGGAAAAGTTTAAAGGAGATATGTGGGGTAAGTTTTTAACACAGAGAGCGGTAGGTGCCTGGAATGCACTGCCAGGAGTGGTGGTGGAAGAAGGCACGATAGTGGCATTTAAGAGGCATTTAGACAGGCACATGAACATATCAGCACAGACATGGACGAAAGGCCTGTTCCTGTGCTGTATTGTTCTATTGACTCATTAATTCTGCCCTACTCATGGCTGATCTGCATAATATCACATTTTATAGAAATTTGGCATCGCTGTGAGTAATACCACAGGGGATTCATTTTATGCACCTGTGACTCAGTGCCTGGGATCCTGCTCCAGCTCATTTACTAGAAATCCACAGAAGCCCAACTTTTCCCTGTAAAATTTTCTCCAAAACTTGGGTTTTCTACAAACTGATCTCTACTCCTTTATTTACCTTGACTTCACTTCTACTCTTTTTCACTTTACAATGTTGTGCAGCATACATCTTGCTCCTCTGTTTTGATTTTCATATAAGCTAAGCCAAATAAGTAATTTTTCATTAGTCAGTATGTCAAACATTTGCCCATCTTAAACAAGACAGCATTTATATTCAATCTTGAAATAATCTTTCCTGAACAAAAGTGACAACTTTGTAATTGTCAGCCCTTATTCAAATATTTCCCTGAACAGCTTGACAGAGGTAAGATAAAAATAGTTAGATCTATGGAAAAATTAATTGGATCTTGGCATTTTAAATATTAAAAAGAATTCAGATGTCAACCTGTCTAGGTTATTTAAGATATAAATATGCAGTAAATGAAAGAGAAATATATTAATGATGAGGTTATAAAATTCTACTCTGTACATATTGATGACTATTCCCAAATGAACACCATTTGATTTAAATACAGATTTATCCCTAATTTGTGGACTTTTCCTTCCTCCTTTCCCCTCCCAACCCACACGTCTCAAACAGCAGGACTGATATAGAAAGATCTTTGGAAATTTAACTGGGTGGCTGCATTATAATTTCTTCATTTTGCACTGCTGGTTGAATTGAAAATATTCATGAAAATTGTGGAGTTATTCCACACTAATGAAAATGCAAGTTTTTTAAATGTTTACAAAGAAGATTCTTGGGCACTGACCCTTTTAATATGATTTCCCCTCTATGGATTTTGAACTACCATGCACTAACATATCTTTTTAATAAATGCTGTGAATCACTCCCCTATCACGATCTAACTTTCCATACCATGTCACCAAGGAAAAGAGAAGAAAATGTATGAACAATATGCCTGGTATATGTATGAAAATACCAAAACCATAGTTATATGTATTGAATTGTATCTTCACAGCAAGGTCTCAAACGTGAACTTGAAGCTGTGTGTAATAATTTTCAAAGTTTTAAATAAAATACAAATAATTGATAAATTGATCCTCTAACAAGCATCATTCCCAATGTACATTTTAACTTGTTTGTTTAGAATGTAGCTCTAGATTGTGCCCACAGTGACCCTTGTGGTCTAGGAGCTGTTGTCTGCCATATCCCCTCTAGAGTTTTGATTATCAGTGATTTACTCTTGTGTAATATCACAAATTTGTCAAAATAACTGCACAATTTACTGATTCAGGACCTCATAAGAATAATAACAGAAAAGAGAACTTTATACAGTCTCTTTCAGAACATAAATCACTTCACAGTAAATGTACTTACCTTTGAACTGCAATCACTATTGAAATGGAGGAAACTTAATATTATTAAACTTAATATTAATTTGCATACAGAAACACCCCAAATAATAATCAGATATGTGATCAACAGTTTTTTTATGTCAATGTAAGCTGACACCAAGCAAAAATACTTCTTTTGGATGAGGTTTTCAATTCAGACTTTTTAAATTGAAAAAAATATTCCCATGAATTGTTCAAAGATTAGAAATGGAGTTTTCCCTATGGACTTGCTTAAAATTCTTCTTTTGATCAACGTCATCAAAATGGAATAGTTAGTCACATATTTTATTTGTTGTTTATGGAATCTTCCTTTGCACCCTTCCTTTGCATTGGCCATGAACCACGAGCAATCTTCCAAATACACTATAAAGCTACATTATAAAGGCAATTTCTTCCATGATAAAGAAGATAAGTTTTTCTCCTTGGTTCCACTGTTTGATTGTACACCTACTGAACTCATGGTGTTCTGTTTTGACCACAGCTGAGTCTCCAATGAGTGATAATTCAGGTAGATAGCATTTCCAGTTTTGCAACATTGGCTGACTTTAGTCACAAGGAACAAGATCAACATTAAATTATTTTCTGCAATGTAAATATTTCAGCTGAAATTTTGATGTGGGCAAATTTTGCAATCAGCAGCTTACCACTGACCTCAATAAAAACTGCAAATATACTTCTGGTGATTATTTCAAAAGGAACTTGTGAAACCTGCCAGGAAGATTCTCTGTGGCAAGGTTCAGATTCTTGTGCATTGAAAGGAACTTCAAGCTGGGTGGTTAAAGTAAGCTCCAAAATGAAAGTGACAGCCAGCTAAGTCATGACTCCAGACAACCAGTAGTGTCAAACACTTTTATAAAAACAAAGATGCTTTAAAAATCTCAAATGAAAAAATCTTAATTATGTTTAAAAAAATTAAAACTTTTTTGACACTTCAAACACTTTCACATATTTTTGCCATCAAACTCCTACCCGAATCCCATGCAGGCAGTGCCTTTCCATTCAACTTGAGGAGGATTACCACTTGTGCCTCCTTGGTCCTGGTGTGGCATTCTATGGCAAGTAGAACACTTACTGATAGCCTGTTGTGCAGTATTGTGCCTGTGATCTTAGTCACCGGAGAGACACTGAAGCTGGTGATGTAAAAGTCTGTATTCATCACAACAAGCAGACATTCTCCTGGAGACTCTCTCGCTAGAGTCTCCCAAACTCACAAAGTACATCATTTTTATACAAGATCAGAGGTAACAGCATGTGATTCAATACAATTTCAATAGCTGCAATGACATTGTCTACTTCAATATTTTGAGTCTGACAATGCTTCCTTTGAGTTACATATCTACAATGGGAAACACTTCTGAATGTTCAAACACCTTTGCTGGGACAAAGTAATTCACACGGATGGTCTAAAACTCCTGAGGACAGAGATCCCAGACACCCAGAATTAATATTGTGAGGGCTGATTCTCTAGGTACAAAAATATCCCAACCATTGATAGACCAAATCTGCCTGTGACCATGTTTGATGTACTAAGTGACAATATCAGTCTGGTCTGCAAAGTTCCTTGAGTTCGGTCACAATGGTGCAAAATAACCTTGCCATGGTTGCCTGGTTTGATGCAGGCCAATTAACATAACCTCATTGTCTTATGTTTGGCTGATACAGATTGAACGTCTCATGGTCACTTCACTTTGCAAACCTTATCTCCAGAGCAGCCAGTCCCCTGCTGTGGGCCAGCAGCCTGTGCTCTGTAGACAGTGCTGTTTGTTTGCAAAGCTGTCCTTTTAATTTCAAACTGATTACTGCTTGCAATTTACATTTCTGAACTGAAGACCGGTTCATACTTGAATTAATGTCTGCTATATTCACATAATTCCATAACTCCTGTATCCTTAACATGCAGCAAAGAAATGTTGACAGCTAGTTCAGGATTTCCATGTTCTTGCGCACATTTTCTGAAGTCCCAATGTTGGTGTGAATGATGGTCAAGGCTGACAGTTTCCCTAAAATAATTGCCTACAAGAGAGATCTCAATAGCTTTAATTGCATGAAGTAGTGGGAAAATTAAATACTTTATTTTTGCTTTTACACTCCACCTTTACCATGTTCTGACCAGTTATTCTATCTGAACGTTTCACTTCCACTTAAGCAAGGTGAAAACAGGTTCCCATAATCCCATTCTCTTACACTGAAATGCAACAAATTGTAAGGTACTTAAAGAGCCAAAGATAAATAGTTGACTTCTTCTATTTGTCTGGAAGGAAAACATTTTCATTAATTTGTAAGGTATTTTACTTGCCCTGCAATCCACTGTTTGGTCAAGGAAACTTGAAGGTGGAGTATCCACTATAGAATTCACAGTATCTTTCAATTTCCAAAACTTTGACTGCAAATTCAGGAAATGCAGTGGACAGAATTCCTAGGTAACTTCAGGATGCTCATCAAAAGAAACATTAGAGTATTGGATGATGCAGCGTAGATTTACTGATTCATTTTATTCTTGCAATGTAGCAAGCAAGAGGCAAAAACTGAAACAATACCAATAACACAAGGTCTGGTTGTGAAAGTGGAGAAATTGTGTGAAGAAGAAGGGGATGCCTGACTGAGGAAATTCAAATTATTATGGGATTTGATGAGATAAATTGGAAGATACTATTTTTACTGGATATTGAACTTGCAATTAGAGGAAAGAAACATAAAATCATCAGAAGATTGAAAGGAGAAGATAGGCTTTTTTTGCTCAGGAATTTGTTAGGACCTGGAATGACTGATCAGTAACAATCCATCATAGTAGTTAAAAACAAAGTGGATAAGTACTTGAAAACTAAAATGTTAAAGTCAGTGTTACCACTTTAACAATCATTCATCTGGCTGCTTTCAAGCTTATGATAATGTACTGTGTTCAGAAATACAGTATGTTAAGTGTATTTTCTGAATCCTTTCTTCTGTAAATTGGCCAAGTCCTGAAATTTGACACTCAGTGAAACTGCATGATGCATTCAGATATGTAACTGCTTAATACAATTCAAATGTTGCCCTCATACAAAAGAATGGTAATATAGATGGTAATTAACAGTGATAGTTGAATTCTATTGTTCTGTAATGACTGAAAAGTTCATGATTTAAGAACACAGTGGTACAAGTGAATTTGCAGAGATCTTTCTCTCAGTTGAAAAGAAAAATGAAATACAATGTATTGTGTTCTTTTTATTGAATGGATATTGCTGGCCTGGTGTGGGAAATATTGATTTGAGATTGAATTTAGAATTGGAGAAATTGTTATCCTTGCTTCTTGAATCACTTGTTCAAAAATGATTTAAAGCCAATTCCATTCAGACAACATTGCCAACAAGCCCTCAGGTCAGGTTAAAGTAATGATTTTCAAAGTGTGGTAGACGCTGTGAATAATGACACAATCTCATGTGCCCAAAAGATAATGTCAGCTAACAAAAATAAGAAGTAATCCTTGCAAAAAAAAACTTCTTGTCCATATTCAGCAATATAAATTATGACCTCAATGCTAATGCATGAATGTGAAGGTGGGAAGGATGTTAAGAGGGTAAGAATTGTGGTCGAGTTGAAGCAGACTGAGCGAAGGATATTTTTGTGATCAGGAGATGCAGAAATTCAGAAGAATGCATTTCCCACAGGTTCTGACAAATTTAATGGCAGTATCTGATTATTTAATTTGGATTTCATTTCCCAGCTTGCAGTATTGATAGTCAGTTTGGCAACAATGGTTGGCCTTGTGGCACCAGGCAAAGCGCCAGGAAGAGGAAAGGAAGGAAGGCAGACTTACCAATAGTGGGAGGAATGGAGATGTTGATGGTGTGGGATGGAGGGAGGAGTTGTTGAAAAAAAGACTTGGAAGGGACCAGTGATATTTGAGGGATCAAAACAATATGAGGAGGAACCTTGAAAAGAGGTCATAATTTTTTGGATTGGAATGGCTGTCATTTGCTCTTTGAGGAGGTTAACAGCTTTGCTTTGGGGGCAGTTGGTGCCAAACCAAGTTCCATTAACACTGCAAAGTCTACAGGTCCAAGGCAGGTTGGGTTTGAGTTTGATATCTTTTGCATTTTACTTTCTATCCAAGCCAAGTGCACCCTTTTTTTAAATTGGTTGAAATTTCCTCAACAAATACAGAAGAAGATTAAGGGTTCAGTGACTCAGGTTTGTGAATATGTCATCAAGGTATTTCCTCAGGTTTTACAGATAGGTGCAAGTGGTCGACTTAGTGCAGGGTCAGTAGGTCCATTGAATTCAAAGAGGATTGTAGCACTGCAGAGGGAAAATGATGTTAATTTTCTTAAAATTACTTCTGGTTTGTTTAGTCGTTTTAAATATTTGGAAGTGTTGTAATTTGTTGATTCATTTTATCTTTCAAAAGAAAGTTCTGACATTTTAATTTTACTTCAATTTTAATAGTTTTTAACTACTTCTGAATGTCAAGCAAGAGTAAACAAGCTTGGTCTTCCAAATTCAATTCAGGTAAGTGTGGAGTATGTGGATAGTAGGCCCATGGCAATAAAATCTAGGCTATCAAAAACTTGGTTCAACACAATTAAATGATTGAAATAAATATTTATTTTATATAGTATTTACAAAAAATCCTATCATGAATATTATTCATAAATAATTCAAAGGCTCATCTCTACTTCCTGATACAATTGACTTTAGTTTCTCTGACAAAGGAGTGCAATAGCAAATAATATTGATGTCAGTTTTGCAAATTAAAAGATGTACCAACAAAGCGTATAAACTCTTCAATATGATGGAACGTTAAAGAGTACCTGGAGTGACTCAGTGGAATTTAAGATCCTTCTGGCAGAAAAAAACACTCAGAATTTCCTTTGGTCCAGCACTGATTCGAAAGTGTTTTCTGTCTGTTATATTTGACTGATAGACATTATACTTTGAGACGTAAGCAATGTATGGAAGCAGCTTTCTCTTTGATAAGATTGAAAATATGTAAACCTAAATATGATTTTTATTTGATGTGTGCAAAAATTAAAACTTGTTTCAAAAGTAAAGAACAGAGGTGATTAAATTATTTTAACTTTAAAAAGCCATAATTATTTTAGTTGCATACTGTTACTAACACAGGGTAAACCTACTTGTTATCATTGTCTGTGAACTGAAAGGCTTAAGTAAAAATATAACAAAAGAAACTAACATTTCCAAGACCTGTCTGCAACCTAAGGGGAAGCTGTTACTTCTGTGCCATCTAATATACACCATTTTAATAAAATAGGATTAAAAACACTTTAGTTTTTGTCTCTGTTGGCCTCCTGAGCCCCACCATTCAATATTGAGGTGGGAGCAATATGAAAACATTGCTCCAAATGACTGGAAATTACATCCAGGAGCTGTTTTTTTTAACAGTAAAAGAAGGCTCACAGCACCAGTTATATAAATCAGGGAATATGTCATTATGTCCTGAAAGTATTGCAGGACCAGTACATGATTAATGTTAATGGTTGGCCTGGACTGCATTCATGGTCTAGTAGCTGGGTGCTGCAGTGCTGCTTCCTCACCAGCAACAAAAAGGCAATGTTCATGGCATTTGCTTTGACAGCTCATACCTAGTATTTACTTATTATCTCCATGGCAACTGTGAGTGTTAAATCTGCGTAAGAAATCCATTTATTTCTTTTGGATCCTTTTACATGGTGGCAATATTTTTGCCACATGAAAGAAGTGTGGCTCTATTACAAAAAATAAAAAAGAAAATATGCAATTTTGAATTTATTTATTACATGGGTAAATACTATATTGGCAAGCAGTGTGGCAATAAAGCAGATTGTCCACTAGGTATAATTTTTCAGCATGCTACCTATTGTGCTAACCATGTTAAGGACATACAACTTTGTGCATTCATGGTATGCCACGTGAGAATGATAAAATAAACAGTGCAGACCATATGAAGGAAAAATGTGGAATGTGGATCAAAACCCATTTGACATTTAATGACCTTTTAACATTTCTTCAACAAATGGTGCTACAATATTTCCCTAGGCTCTTAGAACTGCCCAAACCTATTGTGCATGTGTATTTATTTTTTAAAGTATGCACTAAGGCTGTTCCTAGCTTCTCAATGCTCTGCAATGGCTGGAGAAGGGCCATAGACATTAAGCAAAAAACCATATTCGTCAGGTGAACCAGTGAACCAGCAGCTGGAGATGTCAGCGTCAGTACCATTTGTATTAACAGGACTATCAGTTCCTCCATAAGCACATTTTTAATGGATGTCAATCCTTTTACAGGAGCTGTGTGATCTCATGTAGTGTAGAGCATTATTACTGAAAGTTTACAGAGTGAGTCACCGATGGCCATTATATTGAAGAGAAAATAATGGTTCACTATGCAAACATAAAACTCTAGAAATTCAATTGCCCTAATAGCAAGCACAAAGTGCCACTATATGGAGCCTTTTTTCAGTTTGTCCCAGTGGTGTTAGTGGGAAGTTTTGTAAGAATAATCTTTCTGCAAGGACTTGAGCACAAAGGAAGCACTGTTAGCAACAATTCACCATTGGTAAATATTAAATGCAAGTAATTTCAGGTGTTCCATGCATCAACTGAAACTAACCTCTACCAATTGACCAAGACTATACATCTACATATCACACACACACACTGCTGGGGGTCTCCATTCAGCTTGGGGAGCATTGTAGGCAAGGGTACTAGCACAGGCATTTAGGCAGGCATCATTTCAATGGATTTTCTGGGTCAAAGTTGAGAAGGCAAAGGGAGAGCCTTCATGTTAGAGAGGATCTAGCAACTACTAATGTATGACAAAGTGGGCAGGGAGAAGAATGCCAGAAGAGGGGTTTCATGGATTAGCCCCAGTGCCAGAGAAAGTTTAATGACCTCGCACATCTTTTCATGGTTAGTGGATACAAAAACAGATCCTGTCTATCAACAATTGACTACAGCAGCCACACAGTTATCACTTGTGAACTTCAGGCATTACAGATACTTCCAGCTATTCCACTATGGCAGGAGTATAATGCACACACTTTAATGCACAGTCTTCCTTTTCTCTTGCAGAACAAGGCTGCACATACTAATAGACTATAGAAGCAGAACACCCACACCTGGCCCACAGAAATAATCATTAGCTCAGTTGCTACAGACCAGTGACTGGTCAGAATAGAGGTCAATTGAGGTCAAAGGTTTGCTCAGATCTCATCATCCACTTCCCTTCATCTCAATCTCTTCTCCCTAAAAAGGTGCAGACATGACGAAGCTTGCTCCTCTCATCTCCCCTCAACATGACCATATACCCAAGCCTTTCTGATTGCAGCTACAGAAGAAATAACATTGCTGCTCAATTGCAGAGAGCTCCCATTCGGAAGAAGAAAAGGACTCACATTGTTGTATCTGACTCCCACATCCACCAGCTCCCTTCCTGGAATTTCTTGAACAGTGCCAGGTAATTTCAAGAGGGGATCTGCATGTGGACCTGGATAGACTGCACTCTGGCAAGGAGGAGGGGTTATGTGTGTCAGCTAATTGAGGGTGAGGTTGTACATTGGTTCTTCTCCAGGCCAGTTAGATGAGGACTTTTATGGGGCCGCCTACAAACATGAAGACTGACAAGCAACTGCACCTGTGCTGTCTGACAAACTGAGTGAGGTGTCTAGAAGTTTGGAGAGATGAGTTCCAATTTGCACACAAATTTGTCAGGAGTCTGGAGCCCATTATTTCCAGCTTGGCAGTGGTGGTCACTTCATAAAATTGGAGCTCATTCTTTCTTTCTGTCTGTACCTGTCACCACTTTGGTTCAGACTTTTTCCTTCCATTCGTATAGTCTGACCTGCTGTTAGCAACACATAACACAGACAAAGAAGTTATTGCTTTTTCCTTGTACTACCTCATTGTACTGATATGATGAAATGATCTGCATGGATGGCATGCAAAACAAAGTTTTTCACTGTACCTCACTACATTTGACAATAATAAACCAATTTACCAATTTAATAGGCCTCCAACTGCCATTTAAAGTCAGTTGGCCTAATCCTATCAGAATTATTTCCCGTCCCATCCAATCCTCCTCCACCTTCTCTGTTACTGAAAACAAACTTGTTTTCTCTCTTTCCCAGTTCTGACAAAGATCTTGAACTCTTTCCCATTCCACTGATGCTGCCTGATCTGTTGAATGTTTCAACATTTTCCATTTTCAAAAGGTAATTGGTTAGGTGCACAAGGACAAATAATATCCAATGCTACAGAGAAAGAGTGGGGAAATGAGACTGACAGGAGTGCTATGCATAGAGTCTGCATAAATTTGATGGACAGAATGGCCTCCTTAGTGCCTCAACAATTCAATGATACCGTGATTCTTTGCGTGTATATATGTGTGAATTCCTAGGCCATCCTGGTTTCTCTTTGATTTACATGTTGATGCAGATACAACCAATATCACAAAAGTGCATGTTATATTTATAATTGTTTACAATGTCCGCTTACAATAGGGCAATCCAGACTCTTGATGCAACAAGTTTAATATATTGTATCAACAAGCAATTCCTAAGTTATTAGTCACTGAGTAGCACTTGCAGATTAATATAGTAAGTGTAAACTGGTGGAAGAATTATTTTGGAGAAAATCACTTCACACTTTTGTAAATCAAATATGATTTAAAATATCTGGCTAGCATCACATTAATCTGCAACATATGTTGAAACTGATCAAATGATTTTAGTTGCTTTTGTGCTCTTTTCATTGGTTGTGTAGTAAAAGCACATTTCACTTTTTATGATTCATAATTAAAATATGAGCAAACCATTATTATATCACTAAATAATGATTGGCATTTTTAATGCTCTGATGTTTACAAACTTTGACAAAAGCATGTCAGCTCAGAAATGTTTTATGGTCTTTTCAGTCTTGCCATTACTGCTGATCAGCTGGAGAGATTTGCAAAACAAAATATTTTTATACTCTGTTTCAAAAAGCATTTATGTATTTAAAGGAAAACTATGAATTTGGTGCTCAAAGGCCAATATATAGACTCATGGCCTTTTAATCTTTTAATGTGAGCTGAATAATTTTGAAAGTTTTCCAAGTATTCTTGTTACTTTTTATTCACCTTACTACTCCCACAAAATGTTATGTTTTACAAAATTTGATGTTTGGTTCCATCTTGAAATTGTTCATTAATCCTAACAATTTATAAAATAACCCAAAAGATTATGCAATTGGGAAGTAGATTTATGTTATGTTCTGAGCTCAATAACCACAGGAACCAAAGATATGCAAAACTGAACTATAACCTTTTGCATATCTAATTTAAAATGCTTAAACATTTAAAGTGCAATTCATTGGATTGTCAATTTTATGAAGCCTAATGAAGCCTAATGAAGGTCTGCTCTTCTGACTACACTAATCCTCTTCTTTAGTTGGTAATTGCTGTTGAGAATTTTTCTTTTACATCGCAGGCCTAGTCATCCTTGGGGAGTACTGAGGCTTTTTCTGTTCATGTATTGATCAGGGCTTTTGAACAAGACTTCTAGTCTTAATCTGAAAATCCACTGGTGTAATTTATTTGCTTTCCTGATGGTTACCGATGTTGCTTTTCTAGCTGAACTGCTAATTTTGGCTGCTAGTTATGTGAATTATTTCAAAAGTTGTCATTGACCTTGAAAAAGAAAGCTTGAGATGTTCCACTCTTGTGATTACTCATCACAAATCCAGAATAATTGTTGTCAGGTTCAGAGGCATATTGGGAAATCTGAGGGCAGTCTCCTCAAGTGACAGCTGAACGGATCCCAGAGAGACCTGGTTATTTCTGTGGGCTGGTGCTGAACAGACCAAACCAAATGGATTTGCATCAGGGATGAGCAAATATAAATCCATGCTTTGTACAGCACAAGACTTCTTCATATTATCCCATTAAACAGAAGGCTCTGTGCTTGAGAGTTGGGGTGGTGTTGGAAAATGTATCATTTGGTACTACTGTGTCATCTAACCTGGTTTTGTGATTAGATTTGGATCCTCAAATAAATATTGCAATAAAGCTATAACAGTACATTCTGGAGAGAAAACTGGATAGAAACCAACTGAATTTTCTTAAGACAGAACTGCACAAACTGCTGAATATAAACTTGCTTTGTTCTTCAGGTGATAAAATATACATGTTGACGGTTTGCCCATTCATAAGGATAATTATGGCTGGTGAGGGTTGGTGGGGTGGGAATTTCACCACCCATTCTTGATATTCCAAAGCAAGGTTGTTAATCCACTTCTTTGATTAATGTTTCAGTGTGAGTGCTGCTGGATGGCTGCATTACTAAAGTGCCCCTTTTGAATGTGTTGCTTGCGATTTCTCCAGAATGCCCAAATGGGAAGCTAGAAGATTCAGTGACCCAGCAGTGCAGACTGACTGTGAGGGGCAAAGGAAGGTCCCTTTCCCAGGTATGGCCAGAAGTACAAAAAGGTGACTGTAGCAGTGAGCAAACAGTATTGCTCAGATCTAGATTCAGGATTGTTAGGATAGGATGCAGAAATTCCAGTCTCCAGGTAAGTACTTCACACCTTTCTCTGGTGGTTTCTCAGTAACCCAGCCCGCAAGCTTCTGAACTCCTCTCTTCCCTCTGTCTCCCAGCTACACCCCACCTTTCCGCTCACAAGTCATTCCAGCAGCTCTCCCTCAACCAGCAAACACTCTGTAACTCTAACAAACAGTCAAATATGTTCATCTGCCCAATACTGGAGGGCCTCCCACTATTCATCTCATGTTTTTATATTTTTATGACACGGTCACTCATTTGGCTACATCCCTCTTGTTCGGATTAGTATGTGATTTGTTGCTGCTGCTACTGTTCTATTACATTTCTGGCATTGCCTTTGCTTTCTTTCCATTGAATTGTTTTTTCAGCTGAGGCTCATGATGTCATCAGTGGGTCTCACTTAGCATATCATAGTTTCTCCCAAAGTACCTTTCATTCACTTGAATAATTCATATTGTTGCCTGATGTACCTCGATAGAGTTCTTGTTTATAAACCCTTTCAGCTCAGAAACAGTCCTGGCAATCGTAGGAGTGCTGAAATTGCATAAGAGTGCAGTCCGTAGCAAGCTTCACTCACGTCAGTCTGGCAACTGCTTCAAACCCATTTCTGTGCTATGTTGACCATTAGTGGTGATAACAATGTGAATGTTTGTCAGTGAACAGGATATCCATCATTTGTACAGCCAGTTTGCAAACCTGGTCATTCTACATGCTAAAAAATCTCTGGAGCTGTAAAATGGAGGGCAGCAATTACTTTGAATGGTAAATTTCACAGAAGCCTGGTTTCTTCACCTTCGAGACACTGAGCCTCCTCAAATGCTGATGGTATTCAGGTCTGTAAATGCTTGGTGTGTAGTCGGATTACCATAAGACAACCCCATCCTATGCTGTGAAAGGAGCAGAAAACCATTCCGGTCCTTGAGCCTGCTTGTCTATACAATGAGATCACGACTGATCCATTCCATATTTCTACCACTCTTTATGTGAAGAAGTTCATGCTGATTTTCCTCCTAAATAGCCCAGTTCTAGAATAGTGTCCAACCCTTTTATTCCACCTGCAGTGGACCCAGCAGCATTCACCTTGTGGACCCTGCTACTACAGCTTTTCCACTTGTTCCTCTTCCTTGTCTTCCTCTGCCTACAACAGGATTATAGGAATTATTCTCAAGTCTCTTATTTGCACTCCCTGAAGACAAATGATAAATTCTGGCAGGATTGCTCAAATGATATGCCTGTCACTTTTAGCACTAAACTCCTGGGAGGTTCCATGCAACTCAGCTGTGAAGCCATAGCAATATTATTAGGGACCTTTTTGCATCAGTGGCCCTGCTATCCATAAATTGGAAGACCTACAGCTGTGTTCATGGAGCCACCCACACCCACACAGACAATGATAATTGGGCTGTAAATCCCCTGTGAGCTCCACTTCTCCAGTTCAAGACAGAAATCAACTTTTACAATGGATAAACTAAGTACAAATTCCAGAGCATGCAATTGATGGTTTTGTGCCAAACTTTCCTTTATCCTGAAGTATATCAACCCTGTAACGGCTTGAGAGCCACTTAATTAACTTGGAGACAGATGAACAATTTTGCTTTCAATGACTTCAAACACTTGACGTGTTTGTAAATCAGACATAATTTGCTGCACTTTATTTGCCAACCAAAGTGTCACATATTAACAATCTGAACCACAAACTCAGTGTTTATCTGTGGGCTAGTTTGTGTGCTAAATCAATTTACAATATTAAAAAAAACATTTACAACACTCATTTGGATTCTGCACAGATTTAATAAGGATGTGTTGTCAGCAAAGTAGCAGCAAGTGTCAGAACTCCTAAAATTTGCCTGTAAATTGACCTTTTTGCAATCGTCAATATTGCACAATGTTAATGGTTCACAAAGTTGATTGAGTTCACATTCTCAATATAGGGGCAATAATACCTGGCTGAATTGTTATCATTCTTCCAAGTTAGAAAGTAGTATTGAGCATAACATCACTTTAACATTCAAACATCTCCATCATGTACACAATTGGTGGTGGGAGGGTTAATCGAAACTTAATTGGAATTCATTCAGTATGCAAAGAAGGCTAAATTAGTCAGTCTCTAACTTTGAGTGCATATCCAACACAACAAATTTGTGCAACCTGCATATTATAATCATTTCAGTGTGCAACTAACACCAACTACACTGCTGAGTAGCTTATCACCTCAGCAGGGATCCCAACAACGTGAGTGGGTAGTATCAGTTGAAATTTCAGTGCTTAAGGCAAGCCCACACTTCTTAAAGTTGAGATGCATTGTGCCAGTGGCAAGGATGGAAGTCTTGCAGCTGTGGACACAAGGAGTCAAGACCTAAGGACTAGAATGCAGTACCTTGAAAAGATTGACTGGATCTCATTCTCTGCAGAATTTGCATGTTCCCATTGTGAGTGGCGAAGATATTTCTCCTTGGCGCCCTGGGTTTCTACCAGGTGCTCTGGTTTTTTTCTTCCACATGCCAAATATATGCTGGTTAGTAGGTTAATTGATCATTGTAAATTACTCCTCATGTAGCTGGGTGGCAAGAGAATTGGGGTGGGAGGAGAGTTGCTGGGATGTGATTGGAACAATGAGAACAATATAGTTAGGTGCTTGATAAATGGCACAGGTGCAGTGGTCCAAAGGGCCTGTTTTCATGCTCTGACTCTCCAACATGACTAGTAGGTGGCAGAACAGCAATAATAAATGCATGTTTTCACTTGAATTATCACATCTAGCTACCAGCTCGGTATAGTTATGTTGCCATAACATAACTGTAGCATTGGCAGAAATTGGCTCTTTTTGTAATCACTTACAAACTATTTTAAAATTGGTAAATTCCTCTCAGAAAATAAAAATACATTGAGTTTCTCTCTGTTTGCTAGTTCCTGGATTTTTTTCTGTTAAATCAGGAAATTTGCATGCATTATGCTTGAAATAGAGCATTAAGCTCTTTCATTATGGCAGTACACCATGCTTCAATGGGCTGAGAATAACCTCCAAAATATGGATAATGTGGGGAAGGCATAGCGAGGCTTGGTTAAATTTGGCTATGAACTCCCAGATGTGTAATAAATGCCCCAAATCTTCTCCCACCAGGCCTGATTGAGAAAAACTTAATCCTGCATTGGCATTTGATTTGTTCCTGGGTTTGAAATACACTATTGCTTTGTCCAATAATCAACATTACGTTA
Source organism: Pristis pectinata (assembly GCF_009764475.1). NCBI lineage: Eukaryota > Metazoa > Chordata > Chondrichthyes > Rhinopristiformes > Pristidae > Pristis > Pristis pectinata. Next base: position 19,340,747 of record NC_067420.1, read on the forward strand.
CACATTTCAACTGCATTGGCAATTGAACATCAATATACACTGTTGGCTGAGTAATTTTCCAGAGGTGATAATATTTTGCTCTTCTATTACCATGGAAAACTATGGAATCACTTGGATAATCATAACAGAAGCTGGGTTCTAAAACTTTCAGATATTTTGGATTAAATATATTTTTAAATTGAGTCTCAATAAGGAAATTTCAAATTGACATGAAGAAAATTGTTTTCAAACATCAGAAATCTATCTTAGGTTGTTTTTAGTAAAATCTGTTTCCCTGATGTTAGGTGAATTTAGACTATGCTGTGCCTGCATTTGTCAATGTAAATCCTCATTTTATTTGAGTTCTTTCAGGAATGTTGCGTGTTGTTGTTTCATATATGGAGTGGAGATATTCAAAGTAGAGAACATTTCATTCAGTGTTTCTCAGAAATAGCTGAGCATATCAGCAAAAGTACATCAAGTCAGTTGTATACACATTTCTTGGAAAGATGATTCTTGCAGCAGGGTTTCATGGTGCCCTTCTGTGCATGCTCTTTCTTCACATTCCATTAGTGTCAAAGGTTTAAGCTTACTGACTACTATGTTTTGAAATTCCCTCCTCTTCACTTGTCTTTATTAGCCTTCTTAAAACTTTTTCTTTAACCAAAGTACAAGATTTTACACTGTTGAACTCCCTCAGTCTGCCTCAATGTACTTACAATTTTAGTCTTCCATTCCAAAAATGCATCAGGTATTTACTGTTGATGAGAATGCTGGGAGATTTGAAGTTACGTTGGGGAGAGTCTCTGCTGGCTGTTGATGGAGTAACAGCTATTTGCTGCTGCTCTCACTATATCTAACCTTTTCAACCCGACTTGAAATCCTTCCTTTTTACCCTTGGTAGTAAATTTAAACGTGATTTATTTTACTATGAATACAAGGGGTGCTAAGGCTATGAAGACCATTAAGGAAGATGTTCCTTCTGTAACTCTGGAAGCTATTTTCGAGCAGCTTCAACAAATTAATGCCAAACTCGATTCTTTTCAAAGAAGACTGGAAGATCATGAAGGACAAATTGAAGTGAACGAAGCCTCTCTTTCGGTTTTGGATGGGAAAATTGATGATTTACAGAACCTTTATAAAAAACAAGCCAAAGACAACGAAAGATTTAAGCTGAAGATTATTGACTTAGAAAACAGGAGCAGAAGATCCAATCTTCAAATTCTAGGATTACCGGAGAAGACTGAAGGTAATCAACCTATGGAATTCTTTGCAAAGTTTTTGGCTCAGTTATTCCCTGGTATTCTAGAATCTTTGCCTAAGATTGATCGAGCACACAGAATACCTTTTTTCAAACCTCCTACCCAAGTTAAACCCAGATCAATTATCATCTCTCTCCATGACTTTCAAACTAAGGAGCTTCTAATTTGGGAGGCACATCGTAGAGGCATGTTTAATTACCAAGACTGTCAAATTAGAATCGTTGAAGATTACTCACCAGAGGTTATGAAGGAACAGGTTAAATTCAAAAATCTGTATCAGAAAGGGTATAAGCCGTCATTTCGATTCCTGGCAAGACTCAGGATCATACTTAAAATCGACTCGCAAAAATGGTTTCGATCCTCGGAAGAAGCCCAAATTTTTTCTGGAAACTCCTACTGAATGACTTCATATTCCTCGTTATGAACACTTTCTATTTCTATTTTTTTTCTTTTGTTTTTTTTTCTAGTAAGCATTTATTATATTTGGGATGATTATGTTTTTTTGATTCTTTTTTGTTTTGTCCTTTTTTAAAATATTTTTTCAATATAGCTTGAAATAAGGAAAAAAACATTTTAAGTTGCTTTGAACTAAGAACATATGTTTTTTACAATTGTTAACTGTGGTTTCTTTGTTTATTTCATTGTTATGTCTGGGTTGGAGTTTTGCTAACCTTGAAGCTATTGAGCAGAGATAATTTGGGGTTATGCTGTCTTTAGCTAGGTGCCAGCTGTTTCTTAGTTGGCTTCTTTTCTGTGGGTGTTGGGAGGGGGGTTGGGGGGTTTTCCTGGGAAGCTGTTCTGGGCTGTCAGCCAAATCTGCTGCCTAGTTACCTTATCTGTAATTCTACTGTAGTACTTTTTATTGGTACTTTTCAACAGTTTGCTTATTATTCTTTTTTTACCCACATTTAAATAATACTATAATGGATTGAGTTATTAATTTACTTAGTTTAAATGTAAAAGGCTTAAATCATCCTTTGAAGCAGAAAAAGATTTTTGTCTATATTAAAAAACTTAAAGCCTCTATTATCTTTCTACAAGAAACGCATATTCGCAACAGTGATATTTTATGTTTTTTTAACTGGTGGAATGGACTTCAATTTCATTCTTCTTTTCAAGCCAAATCTAGATGGGTTTCAATTTTTATAGATAAGACAGTTTTATTTGACCAACATAAGGTCATAACTGATACTAATGGTCGCTTTGTTATAATATCAGGGAAAATAAATAATAGACCAATGGTATTGGCTAATATTTATGCTCCAAATACGGATGACCCAGGATTTTTTGAACGATTTTTGTCATTCCTACCAGATTTGAACTTCTGCTCTTTGGTGTTGGGAGGAGATTTTAATTTCTGGTTAGATCCCAAATTAGATAGGTCATCCACTAAATTAGCTGCTCCTAATAAATCAGCTTTATTATAAATCTTCAATCGTTTTTAATGAAAACTGGGGTCATTGACGCCTGGCATTTTTTGCATTTAGAGGATAAAGAATATTCCTTTTTCTCTCATGTTCACCATACATATTCCAGGATTGATTATTTTTTTATTGATAATCAAATGATTTCATCAGTTCGATCCTGTGACTATAAAGAGATTGCTCTTTCAGATCATGCTCCTGTGTTTCTACCTTTAAATTTCCCTGGGCTCCCTCAGATAAATAGATTTTGGTCTTTTAACCTAACCTTGTTATCTGATAAAAATTTTTTCAGATTTATGGAGAAACAAATTACTCTTTTTTTTTAAAGAGAATTCGTCGGAAGAGATTTCTAATCTTATCGTTTGGGATACTTTCAAAGCCTTTATTAGAGGTCAATTTATTTCTTGTACAGCAAACATCAGGTAAAAAGCTAACAGAGAAAGAGCTGATCTAGTTGATCAACTGAAATTATTAGATCAAAAATATGTTTTGGATCCAGATCCAGCTTTATATAAAAGGCGAGTTGAAATTAAAACTAAATATGGTCTTCTTTTAACATGTCCAATTGAAAGTCAACTTCTAAAAGATAAAAGTCAATTTTATATTCATGGAGATAAAACAGGGAAACTACTGGCTAACCAATTAAAAATCTCCAGAGCTAGATGGCAAATTAAAGAAATTTTGAAAGCCAATGACGAGAGGACAACTGATCTTTTAGAAATAAATGATACTTTTAGAGAATTCTATTCTAATCTTTACAGTTCTAATTTTCCTAAAGATATACACTAATGGATAATTTCTTTGATCAATTAAGTATTCCTATACTTTCCAGTGAAAAATCGAAATAGTTGGATCAATCTATTACATACAAGGAAATCCCCGAGGTTGTGCGATCTTTACATTCTGGAAAGACTCCGGGCCCTGATGGATTTCCTGGAGAATTCTATAAGGCCTTTTCCTCTTTGCTTATACCTCATTTATGTGCTGTCTTTTCGGATTCTTTTAAATCGGGTAGATTACCACAATCTTTTTATGAAGCCTCTATTTCACTTATTCTTAAGTAAAATAAGAACCCAACAGAATGTGCTTCATACAGACCAATTTCGCTACTTAATGTGGATGTTAAAATTTTATCTAAAGTTCTAGCTCGTAGATTGGAATATATTTTACCTTCAATTATACCCGATGATCAGACTGGTTTTATTAAAAATCGATATTCTCATTTTAATATTCATCATTTATTGAATATTATCTATTCTCCCTCTAAGGAAATATTGGAATGTGTGATATCTCTAGATGCTGAGAAGGCCCTTGATCAGACTGAATGGAATTACCTATGTAAAACCTTAGAGAAATTTAATTTTGGGGCCTGATTTTATCCAATGGATTAAATTACTTTATTTATCCCCTTCTGTTCGAGTTTTTACTAATTTTCAAAATTCTAAATCTTTTAAACTTCAACGTGGAACCAGACAGGGATGTCCTTTGAGCCCTTTGCTCTTTGATTTGGCCTTAGAACATCTGGCTATTTTTCTCTGAGAATCCAGAGATATCCTTGGTATCTCCAGAAGAGGTATTAACCATAAAGTTTCGTTATATGCTGATGATTTATTACTCTTTATATCTAATGTTGAAACCTCCTTACCTCCTATGCTTTCTTTACTTTCTCGCTTTAGTCACTTTTCAGGCTACAAATTGAACTTGTACAAGAGTGAACTTTTTCTTCTGAATAACTTGGTACCAGTTGATATTAACGTTCGTTTTAAAATTGTAAGAAATTATTTTACCTAGCTGGGGGTGTCAATTACTAAAGATTATAAGCATTTATTTAAAGAAAATTTTTTCACCTTACTGTACTATGTGAAAAGGGTTTTATCAAGTTGGTCTCCCCTTTCTATATCATTGATTGGCCGAATTAATGTTATTAAAATGAATATTTTACCTAAATTTATATATCTATTTCAGGTTTTACCTGTTTTTGTTCCTAAATCTTGCTTTGACTCTCTTGAGTCAATTATTTCTTCCTATATATGGAATAATAAACATCCTAGACTAAATAAAGAGTTCACCTTAAGAAGGTTAAAAAGAATGGAGTTTTAGCCCTACCTAATTTTAGATTTTATTACTGGGCAGTCAATATACGAAATCTTACGTTTTGGTTACATTACATTAATCAAGCGGCTCGCCCAGTATGGGTCTTTTCGGAAATTAATTCTGTTAAAATTTTTCTATTATCTCTTTGTTTGGTTCTTCACTTCCAATATCATTAAATAAACTAACAAATAATTTAGTAGTTAAACATGTTTTGAGGATTTGGTTACAATTTAGAAAATATTTTGGTTTATTAAGTTTTTCTTTGTCCAGTCCCATTTTCTTTAATTACTTTTTTAAAACCTTCTATGACTGATGTAGTTTTTAAGAGTGGGACAAATTAGGTATACTTGTTTTCAAGATCTGTTTGTTGGAGGAGAACTTTCTTCATTGAACAATTGTCTACCAAGTATAATTTACCAAAAACTCATTTTTTTTAGATATTTACAAATTAGAGATTTTCTTCGATCTCAATTACATTCTTTTCCTTTGAGTCCTGATAAGAATTTATTAGATGTAACTTTTAATTTGGAACCTTTTCAGGATGGCTCAATAATCTAATATTTCTGACAGATTACTAGGAATGAGTAAGGTGCCACCAGATAAAACTAAAAACGCTTGGGAACAAGATTTGCAGATGTCAATTTCTGAGGAAACTTGGAATGAAATTTTCAAGTTGGTTAATACTTCGTCATTATGTGCTCGTCATTCTCTCCATCAATTTAAAGTGGTCCATAGAGTTCACTTGTCTAAAGATAAATTATCCCGTTTTTATTCTGATACATCTCCACACTGTGACAATGTAGTAACTGAGTGGCTTCCTTAATTCACATGTTTTGGACATGTCAGAGTCCTTAAAAAATATTGGACAGAGGTCTTTCATACCTTTCTGTATTTTTCAAACAAATTTTAAAACTTAATCCTTTGACTGCACTATTTGGGATTGTTGGAGAAAAAGATATAACTTTGTAAGGCTTCTGATTTACATATTCTGGCTTTTATTTCTCTTATAGCCAGGAGAACTGTATGCTTAAATGGAAGGAAGTTACTCCGCCTACTCATGCTCAATGGTTACGGGATGTTATGTCATACTGAATCTAGAGAAGATTCGCCTGTTCAGTTTTTTGAATCTAACCTAGACTTTCAAACCCTGTGGGGACCTTTTTTTGAATTATTTTCAAAATCTCTGATTTGGGGACTAAACGCAGATATTGGCTGACACAGTTACATTTTTAAAGGTTTTTCCTTGTTGTTTTTTTTTCCATCTAACAGCTTCGAGTTTTTGGTAGTGGGAGTAGATTTTTTTTTTTATAATAAAATATTTCAATTTTTTTCTCTTTATTAACTAACTTTTATATATGATTATTAATTTAGAGTATTGTAATCTAAGTATGATTTAATACAACGTATTCAGTAGTTTTTTTTCTCTTTCTTGATGCACGTACTCTATTTTTTTCATGGATTTAATAAAAATATTGTGAAGAAGTTACGTTGGAAGTTACTGGATCGAAAGGTTGGTGGATAGCAGAGATCATTTGGAATATACCATTTATTCAGGCACCTCTCCTTGGCCCAGATTATTTTTGTGTTCAATTGATAATCTCTACTTTGCCTTTGTTTTTATATTATTTTAATTCTAGTTCTATTTTTCACAGCCCAGGTTATGATTCCACAATGATGAGGATAATTATTTACAATCACAACTGTGCTTTTTTAATTACAGGCAGTACTATAGCTCGACTACTGTCAATTATGTTTCAGAAACACTGAACCTTGTATTGGATTCTTTGTTTTAACATCCTTCTTTTATTGAAATGAATGAACTTTAATTAAATTCAGGATTGCTCATTTTTAAATGTGCAGTTCTTGATAACCCAATTTAATTAGCAATAACAAAAAACTGCAGTCAATCACAATGTAGCTGTAATATTAATCCTTCATCTCCACTCAAATCAGTTGCAAAGCAATATAACCAGCATGAATGTAAAGAAGAAACAATCAGTAATCTGTCTGTGGAGTGTGCTATTGTGCTATTCAGCTGAATGCCAGCAGAAAAAAAGTCTCGTTTTTTCCCTAACCAGGACTGCAAGTCATGATGACCTCTATAGAGGAGAATCACGAGCATTTATTTAAAAAAGCAATAGGGCTAAAGAAGAACAGGTAAAGTAGACAAATGTGGGTATTGTGACAGAAGAGCAATTGCTGTGTCGGTCTCCTGAGGAACCCGGCTGTAAATGAGAAAGAAGAGAACCTTAAGAAGAACTCAGGCTTTGGAATTTGATTACATTGCATTGTTTTTTTTTCAGTATATGTATAATTAAAATTAGTTTTATCTGGAGTGAAATGTGATATCAACCATTTCTGGATCATTTTGTAATTGTCCACAAATTGACGTTTGATAAGTTGATTCACTTCACATGATCTTCATCGTTCCTTTTGCAGAATTATGGGGAAAATTAGACCATTGACTTGGGGACAACCAACTATGAGAACTCTATACACGACTAGGTCTTAATAACGTGAACGGAGACATGAGATTCTGCAGATGCTGGAATCTGGAGCAACACACACAAATGCTGGAGGAACTCAGCACGTCAGGCAGCATCTATGGAGGGAAACAAACCTCGACATTTTTGGATTGAGACCCTTCTTCAGGGCTCTAATAACATGAAACTGGGTTGGGAAGTAAGTGATATGACACCTTTGATTCCACCTAGAATACCAAATATCTTTCACACCCTCATTCTCCCAACTTGCCATTTTTCAGCTGCCCCCTTGATCTTGTGATAAAGTGGTCGACCTTCTGAGGTTTCAGGTCAGCACCAACCCACTTCCACCCTCCATGATGGAGGCTGCAATCACCACTGCCTACCACCTCTGCCCGCCACTTAATTCCATCATCATCCCAGAACCCAGGTCCTGATCTTTAGGCACACATTCAATTTCTAAACCAGCTCCACTCTATACTCCCTATCTTTATCATAGAATCCCTTTCCTGGCTTCAGTCTTTCTCAGTGCCCCTCCTAGCCTACTCTTCACTCCATCTTTCTTCCAAACTACCATCCCATCTCCACCTTCCTTGTAGAATCCCTCCTTGGCTCCAATCTTTCCTGTAGATACCCTTCCCATCCCATCCCTGATCTTTCATTCAGACTCCCTATACCTTCTTTGGCATGATCCTATGTCCCACCTTGTCACTTTCTCAATGACCCAATGCAGGCATTGATTCTCAGCTTATGCAGCCAGTCCTCTCTTGCCTAGCCTCTGGCTTTGATGTCAGGTAGCACATTTTAATGAGTGAGAAAATGTACAAAGCCCTTTCATCAGTGCCTGAGGTACTACTGAAAGGGAATTAATGCCTCCACCACAACAACCATCTGACACGCACATTCAAAAGCACAGAATTCATGTTAAAATGATAATGCATTTCGATATTTAAGTATTCCATATTTAAGTGGTGCAAGAATACCCCGGACATTTGGCAGCATTTCACTTTTTGTGGTCCTTTGCAGCTATCATACAGTATTGACATCTTAGAGGCAGAGAGTTATACAGCATGGAAACAGGCCCTTTAGCTCAACTTGTCCACGCTGACCAAGGTGCCACCTAAGTTAGTCCCATTTGCCTGTGTTTGGCCCATATCCCACTAAACCTTTCCTATCCATGTACCTGTCTAAATGTCCTTTAAACATTACAGTTTTACCTGCCTCTACCACTTCCTCTGGCAGCTCATTCTATATACCCACTACCCTCTGTGTGAAACCATTGCCCCTCAGGATGCCCTGACCCTGAAAAAAAGACTGTGACCATTCACCAAGGATTTATCGTGCATGAAGCCCTTGAAATTTAAGCTCCTTGGTCACTCCCACCTTGAATTAAGCACAATTACATTCAGCTATAACAAAGGATTGCAAGACCAAAGGAAAGAGGAACAGTAGTAGGCCATTGGGCTTCTCAAACCAGCTCTATCACTTCACAAAATAATGGCTTATCAAACTTTCCTGGGTCCTCTCCCCATAACTCAGCTTTGAATACATTCATGGATTTGCTTCCACTGCTTTCGGGGCAAGGAATTCAAAAGATTCACTGTTTGAAAGAAGAAATTCTTCTTCATGTAAGTCTTAAATTGGCACCTCGTATTCTGATTCTACACCTATTCCTACATTCTCCCACAATGGAGACATCTTCAATTCTATGTTTGAATAAAATCATCTAAACTCCAACGAGTACAGACCAAACTTATTCAACCTTTCCTCATAAGGAAGTGCTTCCAAAGTAGGGATCAATCAAGCAAAACCTCTCTGAACTGCCTTCAAGGATAACATACCTTTTCATAAATGAGGAGACCAAACTCCTGTCTTGTACGCTGGGATTAAGACTTTCCTACCTTCATATTCTGACCTTGAAATAAAAGCCAACATTCTATTGGCCTTTCCAATTACCTGCTGCAGCTGTATAGAGCTTTAAGTGGTTCTTGTGCAAGGACCCACCCAGTCCCTATGTGCTAAAGCTTTCTGTAGGATTTCCCCATTTAAATAATTTCGTGTTTTATTTTAAACATTCTTCTTTCCACAGAGAACAACTTCACATTTTCCCATGTTAATCCTCACTTGGCAAAATTTTTGCCCATTGACTTTAGCTATCTCCCTGTCAACTGTCTCTTCCTCACCTTGTCTTCCCACTGGATCATCTGTAAATTTGGCTACAGTACATTTACTTCCTTCATCTAAATCAATAATATATATTGTGAACAGCCGCGGTTCCTATCACTGTTGCTTGTGGTACTCCACTTGCTTACAGAATGTCAACCTGAAAGTGACCTTCTTATCCTTAAACAGGGGTTCCTGCTGGTTACCCAATACTCTATCTATGCTAATAAATTACCTTCAATGAGTTCATATCTTGTGAAGTAATATTTGTGTGGCAACTTGTCAAATGTCTTCTGAAAATCCAAATATATTACATTCAATGGTTCCCTTCCATCCGCTCTGCAGCAACACTGACTCTGCTTCATCAGATTATGTATCTACAAATGTTTTCTCATTACCTCCTTAATAATTGGTTCTAACCTCTTCCAATAATCAATGTTAGGCTAACCATCCAATAACTATCTGCTTTTTGCCTCCTACTGTAGATTAGTGTTTTCCCTTCCTCTGATGGTTCTCCAAAATCTGAGGAGTTTTGGAAGATTACTCTTACTGCATCTGCTATCTCAGTAACCACTTCTTTTAGGAATCCGACTCGCAAACCATCAGGTCCTGAGGATTTATCTGCCTTAATCCCATTTGCTTATCTGATTCTCTAGTGATGATGATGGTATTTAATTCCTTCTTAGTATTAGTGGGACATGTATAGCATAAGGTTTGATATAAAATATCTATATAACTCCTTGGCTATTTAGTAATTCTCAAAAATATTTCATCAGCTTTATTCTCTGAGAGGTCCATGTTCACTCTGACCTCTCCCCTTTTAATGTACTTAAAGAAGCTCTTATTATTAGCTGTTGTATTTCTCACCATTTTGCCCTCATAGTTTATATTCTCTTTCTTAATTGTTTTGGTCTTCCTTTACTGGATTCTGAAATTATCCCAATCTTTGGGCCTTCCACCAACCTTTGTGACCTTTTATTTTTCTTCTTTAACGTAATACCTTACCTAAGTTTGTTGGTTAGTCATGGTTGGTTCATCTGCCCATTATAATCTTTCTTCCTCTTTGATATATTATTTAGCTGGGAGTCATGAATTATCTTCTGAAATGTAAGTCACTGGTTGTCTATTGTCTTACCTGCTCATTGATTTGCCGGGCCACAACAGCCACTCTCTCCTCATTCTTTTGTATTTCCCCTTATTTAAATTTAACATGTGTGCTTCAGACCTAAGTTTTGTTTTACTCTAAAGCTCAATGCAAAATTTTATTGTGCTGTGTCCACTACTGCCTAAGGGACTTTTTTACTCTCAGATCATTTATTAAATCTGTCTTGTTCTGCATTTAGATCCAAAGTAGGCTGTTCCCTGGTTGACTCTAATGTTTTCTCTAGGAAACTACCTCAAATGCATTCTATGAATTAATTCTCACAACTGCCATTTCCAATTTGATTAACCCAATCTACATGAAGGTTAAAGTCCCTCCTGATGAATGCTCTACTCTTTTTGCAAGCCCCCATTATTTTATTCATTTATACTTTTCCTACAACATGGCTGCTCTTTGAGGGCCTTTACTCCCTAATCCTCTACTGTCCCTTTCTTTTCCTTGCTATTTCTTTTTACATCCACCCAAATGGACTCTACATCTTCAAAGCTCAGTACTTATTTTATCATTTGTTAGCAGAGCTGCCCCACCATCATTTCCTCTCTGTCTAAAAATCAAATATCTCTAAATATTGAGTTCCTTGCTTTAATCTTGTTGCAACCATGTATCTGCAAAGGCTATAAGATCATATCCGTTTATCTCTACTTGTGCTGTTAGTTTATTGATTTTGTTTCAAATGTGACAAGCATTTCTTAATTTTGTCTTTTTACCACCTTTACTCACATTAACCCCATATGTTGGGTCTATTGTGGTTCTATTTGCTTCTCACCAATTGGTTCTATCCATCCTGACTTCAGCTAAGTTCAACAATAACCACTCCTTCCCATTCCCCCAAGCCTGGCTGACACAGAAGAGATACAGGCACACTAGGAAGCAGCTTTGTTAAGCATATATACAAAAGGCACAGAAAATCTTAATTAACTGTCAATGCATTATTCCATCGATCATTCTTTTATTTTGTAGGAAGAAAAGCCATCAGATGTTTCAAAAGTAAATGGAATTGAATATATGTATTTATTGCAAAAGCAAAGCTGTTTAATGATTTTAAACATGTGCGGGGGGGGGGAAATAATGAAAACTTCATCACCTACCTTACTAAATGTTTTGGCTAGTCTGGTGTATGCTTTTCATCATCCTTATGCCTTGCATGCCCACATTCTTTTTTTGTTTTGAGGAATAATTGCTACAAGAACTATTCTGTTATGATTTTTCAGCCTTTCTTGAGGTGTGTCCTCAATTAAATACATAAAGTATTCCCTCAGTACCTCAAAGTGTTTTACGAGGGACATTCATATACACTTCTTACCTCTTTTGATGGTGCTATTTCCAAGGATAGAAAGGTTCTTCTCTGTGTCAGACAGCATCAGTTGACGTGCAAACCAAGAAAAACTGATTTGGGTAGATCTGTTTTCCATTGCTGACTCCCGTAGAAACCCAGGCCCTGACCCATGATCCATGATCCATGACCATGATCCATGACCATGATCCATGGTCCTTCCTGACACTCGGATCACAGTCCATAGCTCCTCTTTACCTTCAGACTCTGATTTGCATTTGGACCTTGGGCTTCAAATGTAACTGAACTTCTAAGCAGTGGGTCATTGCTGCATCATTCAGTGATAGATTAATGTAAGTGTCAATGAATGTCCAGGTCAGAGTAAGTGTTGATTACATTCAGATCTCACAAATAACCTGGCACAAGATCAGGTTGCTTCCCTATATATTATGTAATTAAACATATTGTAATCATTGAAGAGTTAATTCTAATAACCTCTGTGCGATTAAGAAGACATTTTTAAGCTACTAAATGTGCACGTGCATGCAGTTGTAATTTTATCATATCCACGGTTGCTAAATTGGTGAGTGCAGACAGTGAGCACATGGATTGCTGTGCTCTATTAAAAAAAACTGTGGCTGTTTTATTGATTGAAGGCAACTTAGGAAATCCATCCTGTCTGCAAATTATCCTGACTTTTAGCATCCAGCCAGCACTAATACACTGTTCATTGGTGCATTAGCAGATACCTACTGCAGTTGGAGACGAGCACCATTTCAACCTGGCCTACACTGCTTCAGGCTAACCTGCACTTCGTAGAAGGGAGGTGTATTGTGAACACAGCCAGTCATAGAAATCACTTTGGAGTTGACTTGGTACATAGTAGAGGATGTGGCATGACACAGGAGAGGGTGGACTCCACAATTTTTTTGGGCATAGCCTGCAGTCTTTGATGGAGGGGGTGGAGAGGGGAAGAGATAACTTGGGAGCCAAGAGGTGCTGGAGACTCACACTGGAAGGGCACTAGTAGAGGTTAATGTCAGGAACTGAGCTCCGGTGACTTGAGTGCAGAGGTGAAAGAAATTCAGTGATCCCACATGTGTGATGAATGTCACTAAATGTAGCTTCAAATGCCATGTTTCATCATAGACTCTGTGGTTGTGGCATGGATGAGATTGACAATGATGCCAATCTTCTCATACCTAAACCCCCCTCCTCACATCCACATTATCCTCAACCCACATTCTCTAATGATTTAAAAACTTCAGAGAGTGTCAGCATGCCTCATGTGCTCTCTCTCATTCTGCTCAGCATAACCACAACATTATGCATTTTATCTACCAGATAACAAGTATTGTAGACTTGGCAAGTCATCGGTGATCCCTTAAGATAGTGTAGGTAAAGGCATCCTGTCTGTTGCTGAATATCTTGAACAGCTCTATATGTTGAACACATGATGCTAACCACAGCATCAAGCTCCAAACTAGAACCAGTGGTACCAAAGCAGCAATGCAGACAGTAACTTCATATTTGCTTACTTCCAGTTGGTGATAATATTGCACATGTTAACAATCTTAACAATTGTCAATGTTAGTAATCTTCCCAATATTGCATTTAGCTCATCTTGAACTATGGCAGCACAGTAGCATAACAGTAGAACCATGGTCTTGCAGCATTAGAGCCCAGGTTCAATTCTAATATTGGGTGGTGTCTGTGGAATTTGCATGCTCTCCTTGTGACCGCATGGGTTTCCCCCAGATGCTCCGGTTTCCTCCCATATACCAAGATGTGTGGCATTGGTAGGTTAATGAGCAACTGTAAATTGCCCCTACTGTGTAGAATCTGAGGGAGATGTTTTGAATAAAAAATGGGATTAATAAAGGATTAGAGTAAGTAGGTGGTTAGGTGATCCATGTGGTCTCGGTGGGACCAAGCTACCTGTTCCCATTTCTGTGTCTCTCTATGAATCCATGACTCTATAAATAGGCACGATGCAGTCATGTTTTGAGAGGCAAAAACCTTCATCTTGACAGACTTTTGAAATACTCACACAATATCGACTAAGTGATCATTTATTAATACACTTATCCACTTAGTCTTTCTAGTGTCATGTACTAAATAGCCAGTTTTCATAACATCTTTCAATGGATCTGAGTATTGATTAGAAGTGGCATGAAACGCAGAATATTCATTATGAGATCAACAACCATGTGTTAAACATGAGAAGTTGCCATCTTTATTTTCAACTGATTCATTCTAATGAATCAATGGAAAACACAGATTTTACACAGGGTCTTAGTCCCCCTAGGATATCGCATCTCTTCTTAATTTGGTAGAAAACACACAAAAGTCAAAAACAGCCCATTGTTACAGCAAAAATGTATACCTAACATTTGCTCTGTTTGCCAATTCGGTCTATCTGACAGTTTCCTCACGCACTGAAACAGCACAGTTCAGGTTGTACTGTAACATTACAAGTAGACATGACTTTCCTTCACTACAATGATTTCAGCGGAAGGACTTCTGGTCACAACACTTACTCACTTACTTCAAAATGGTGATCATAAGCTCTGTCATCATTGTGTTCCTTCTGCTTTACTTGCTTGGAGCACATGAAATGCTGGGTTCTGGCTTCAACAAATCTAAAACACATTCTGACACATCTGGTAACTCTACCAGATGGATTACTTCTGAAAACAGCAAAGATTCTCAGAATTGTCTAAATTCTTTTTATGTTTCTGTTTTGTCTTTTCAGACACAAGTATATCATCTAGGTAGCTTAAAACATCTGACAGACTTTGGATCCATTGTTCTGGAGATGTTGTTATATCCAAATGGAAGTCTGTTGTTTTGTCACAGGCCAAGATGAATAATTATCATTGAGTATTTTCTCTGAACCTCTGTCCAATTTGATTGGCATGTGACATGTCAAAGATCGTGAAAATCTATCCTTCCACCCAGCTGAGAAAAAAATCATCATTGAGAGGTATGGGGTATCTGTCTGTCTTTGCTTCTCTGTGATTGGCATCTTAAAACCTCAGCAGATCTGGACAGTGCCATCTGCCTTCACCACAGAAAGAATGATTAACCGAATCAGAAAACTCAACTGCTTCAATAATATCAGCTTCGGAGAGTCTCTTCAACCATTTCTTAACCTGCAGACTACAAGGAGCAGGCTGTGCTCTGGAGAACTAAAGTACTCCATTCTCCTCTTCTACCTAGAAGTACTTAACAATGCAGACAATACAAATCAGTTCCTTGTTGACTGCCCATTTCCCTCCATAGATGTTGCCTGACCTGCTGAGTTCCTCCAGCTCCTTTGCGTGTTGCTACAGATAGGCTTCTTCATGCTTTTGATTTCTCCTCAGTCTAGTTATATATATATTTTATGTTAATTCCTTCACATGATGAGGACATGGCTGGCATTTATTATCCCTGAACTATCTAAGCAGTTGAGTCAACCACATGATAGCCAACCCAGCCTACCAAATGTGACGTTGCCCTTAAATAATCAGAAGGGGGAGCAATGTTTCACTTTCCTCATTTCTCACTCTAATTTCACAGATTCCTATTATGTGATCCTTTCACAGTATAGTACAAAGAAAGGCAAACTTGACTTTACTACCTGGCCAATGTCACTTAAATTCCTGTTCATATGGTACCAGTGCTGCAGCACCATTGTCAATTTCCATTGACACTCTCCTTCCTTCAATGTAAATTGATGCACGGAATTGTTCAATGGACTTTTGACTTAACTTGAACAGTCGACATAGCCCATCTAAATGAACTCTTTCTTCACATGGTCCGTGTGTATGATGTCCTTGACTATTTTTCCCAACAGGCTTCACACTGCTTGAGTTTGAGTTTGCCATGATCCTGCTTTGCTTTCAAGCAAACTGTTGATGGATATTGCTTGATATCACAATTACAAAAATGGACCCTGTGTCTGCACCCAATGTTCTGCGCTTCCCACAATGATAAACTCTTCAGCTAATTCTTCTTTCCCAAAGATGCCATAAGCATTTGTGAATGCTCCAAACCTTCCAGATCCTGTGGTTGCTTGATCACTGTCTCCACTGCTTCAAATTAATTTTCTTCTCACTAAGCAGCCTCCTTTGAGCATGCACATCTCAAATTCCATGAAGCTGGTGATCCAACAACATTTGCTCCTAACTTATATCATTCTTTCATTGTTCAGCAATCCATCACAACTCTGCAATAATACTGTAAAAAAGTTTTATCTTGATGCTGATTCTGGCTGTTAAACATGTACCACTGAACCACAAGACCAGAGGTGGGGCATACATAGTGTTCAACCAACTTACAGAACCTCCCCAGGTTTGAACGCCTGACTTATTGACAGCCTGTAAATATGAACAAGTGTTTGGGAGTCCAGTGGGATGGATGGAGATGGATTTGCCAACTGCTGAAGGGCTGCAGGCATCTTCTGCTGGGTGGGAACAGGGCATTTCTGTCTGCCTTCTCTTATCACCTTCCCCCTTCCCCCACCCACCGAGCCGCAACAATCAGGGATTGGGCCAAGCAAAGCTGGGAGTGCTGAGCAGACTCACTCACTCACTCACTCACTGAGTCAGTGAGGCTGGCTGACAGCCGCTCTTCCCGTGCCTACTCGTTTTCCTGCCACAGCTATTGCTGTTCAGTTCTGACGTATGAACAGTTCAGGTTATGAAGTTCTCAGGAATGGAACCCTGTTGTAAACTGGGGACTTCCTGCAATCAGTTCTTAATGCCTTGTCTGCTAGTTTGGCCAGGGTTAAAAAAAGTTTTTACTAATTTGTATATTTTAGCACCTACTGATGAGAGCAAAAAAGGACTTCTTCCCTTCTGCAATGTCACTTGCAGTGGCAAAAGTCATCCATCCTTTCAGCATGTTCAATCCATGACTTCAAAGAACTATTAAAAGAATCTGAAGCACCAATTGTGATCTCTTGACGTGACTATCATCTTGATGTGAGCACAGAAGACTAAATCAATGAAATCCAGCTCAGCCTAAGTGAAGCATCCTGCTCTCTAACCCCAAGAAAAGAACTTGAAGCCTCACAAAAAGCAAACAAAACTTATTCCTGCAAGCATTCTGGTTAGTCGTAGTTACCAATATCAAAAAGATATTTATCAATATCCAAGTATTCAGAGGAAATGACATAAAACACAAGGTCAACATTGTGAGACAACGTACTGGCTATAGAAAGCAGCCATATTCATCTCTGACTCATTCAGTCGAGTCATAGAGTTTTTTTCAGCATGGAAACAGGCCCTTCAGCCCAACTGGTCCATGCCAACCAAGATGCCCATCCAAGCGAATCTCATTTGCCAGCATTAAGCCCATACCTTTCTAAACCTTTCCAATCCATGTACCTGTCCAACTGTCTTTTAAAAGTAGTTACTGTACCTGCCTCAACCACTTCTTCTGGCAATTCATTCCACAAAGATACCACACTTTGTCTAAATAAAAGTTGCCCTTTAAGTTCCTATTAAATCTTTCCCCTCTAACTTTAAATCTATGCCCTCTAGTTCTTGGTTCCCCAATTCTGGGGAAAAAGTCTGAGTGCATTCACCCTATCTATGCTCCTTATGATTTTATACACCTCGACAAGATCACCTCTCAGTCTCCTACACTCTAAGGAATAAAGTCCAAGACTGTCCAACCTCTCACTATAACTCGGTCCTTCAAGTCCTAACCACACCCTTGTAGATCTTTTTTGCACTCTTTCCAGTTTAATAACGTCTTTCCTAAAGCAGGGTGACTAAAACTGAACACAGTACTGCAAGTGCAGCCTCACCTGCATCCTGTATAACCGCATCATGACCTCCCAACTTATCTACTCAATGCCCTGACTTATGAAGGCAGTGTGCCAAAAGCCTTCTTCATCACCCTGTCTACCTGTGACTCCACTTTCAGTGAACCATGTACTTGTACTCCAAGGTCCCTCTGTTCTACAATGCTCCCGAGGGCTCTGCCATTCGCTGTGAAAGTGCCACCTGGATTTGACTTTTCAAAATGCAACACCTCACACTTATCCAAATTATACTCCATTCATCATTCCTCGGCCCACTTACTCAGCTGATCAAGATCCCCCTGTAAGTTTATATAACCTTCTTCATTGTCCACTATAACACCTATTTTAGTGTCATCTGTAAAATTACTAACAATGCCCTATACAATCTTATCCAAATCACTGATGTAGATGACAAACAACAATGGGCCCAGCACCGATCCCCGAGGCACACCACTAGCCACAGGCCTCCCGTCCGAGAAACAACCTTCCACCATCACCCTCTGCTTTCTACCATCAAGCCAATTGTGCATCCAATTAGCCAGATCTCCCTGGATTCCATGCGATCTAGAGGGCCTTGCAACATTGCATACTAGGATTGCAACATTGGTTATATGAAGGGTCTCAATGCCTCTGGGTTTTCATGCCAATGAGACCCTTCATATATATGTGAAGGAACATTGTTATGAAGTATGTGTGTAAACTTTAGTTACTCACCTCAGGTGGACAGCAAGATTTAATTTTGAGGGAACAAACTTGTTTGTCAAATCAGAGCAGTGCCTAGCTTTAGTTTATTGAAGTTACTATCAAGATGTATGGAAGAATAAGTCTATCTGATGAGGTTTCTGCAACAGTATTTTTCAAAGAAATGTTTCCACTCTGCAATTGTAACATTGGCAGATGTTTACTGGAATCTTGTTCAGCACATTAATGGGGTTTCTGTTAAATGTCTATTGAAGCTACAGCAGTGGAGCAGAATAAACCCTAAGCAAATGTCTTCTGCTCTAATCTCATTACATTTTAACATTCTGTATAATTACTACCCTGATTAACTAATGGTTACTGAAAATATATGTGCAGTTTTTTTTATTTAGTTGGCAACACAATATATGTGTGATAAATGTTGATTTGATCCATATTTTATTCAATCCATTCTTGCAAGTTCATACCACAGGCAAATTCTTCAAATGTCTGTTAGAAAAGATATGACACTACTTTATAACAAAAGGTAGACATTTATGTACCCTGATGAATCCTTCCTTACCCTAAGCAGCTTAGACCTATTTCCCATGCATTGACCAGGACTGGAAATTATTGGTTCTAGAAATGACTTTGAAAAGAAGAATTAATTTCTTCCTTTCTAAATGGGCTCTCAGAAGAATGTTGAATATTTAATACTAATATTCACAGTAATTTCTAGTACGTTCTGAATAAACCATTTTTGATGTTTTGGAAATCTGGTCCTTTTCACTTGAAAACTCTGTTTAAGGTGGTGGAACAATACTCACTGATTACTAACAATTTAATAACTGAATATATTATAGTTAATATTGTTGCTAACAAAGAAATAATTTAGAACATAACACCAGAAATTTTGTAAACATACAACAATTCTGATGAAGAGTTTTGTTTGAAACAGTAATTCACCTTTTTTCATATATCAGATGCTTGTTAATTTGTGTTTTGTCTAGAAATCCTTTTCCCGGTTGGTAATGACAGCCCTTCTATTTGGCAGCATCTACATATTGTATTCCAGTTCTGAAATTTGGTACTGTTGACTTTACTGTGTAGAAATTGAAGCTGCTACCACATGGCATTTAAAGTGTTAATGACCAGTGTTGAATTTACAGGAAATTATATCCTCCCACAAATTTCTATTGTAATTTCAAATTTTGAACATTTGTGTAGGTTTTGAAGAGTAAAAGAGAGGCAAGAGTGGACACCGGACCACTGAAAAATGACGCTGGAGAGGTAGTAATGGGAAACAAAGAAATGGCAGACAAACTGAATAAGTATCTTGCGTCTGTCTTCACTGTGGAAGACTCCAGCAACATGCCAGAAATTCAATAGAGTCAGGGGCAGAAGCGAGTGTAGTCGCTGTTACCAAGGAGACGGTGCTTGGGAAGCTGAAAGATCTGAAGGTAGATAAGTCACTTGGGCTGGATGGACTACACCCCAGGGTTCTGAAGGAGGTAGCTGAAGAGACTGTGGCAGCAGATTCACCAGATTCAGGAATGGTTCTGGAGGACTGGAAATTGCAAATGTCACTCGATTCTTTAAGAAGGGATGGAGGCAAAAGACAGGAAATTATAGGCCAGTAGTCTGAGTTCAGTGGTTGGTAAGATATTAGAGTCCATTATTAAGGATGAGGTTTCAGGGTACTTGGAAGCACATGATAAAATAGGCCAAAGACAACACGGTTTCCTCAAGGGGAAATCTTGCTTGACATATCTGTTGGAATTCTTTGAGGAAGTAACAGGCAGGATAGACAACAGAGAGTCAGTGGATGTTGTTTACTTGGATTTTCAGAAGGCCTTTGACAAGGTGCTGCACAAGAGGTTGCTAAACAAGATAGGAGCCCATGGTATACAGGAAAGGTACTAGCATGGATTGAAGTTTGGCTGACTGGCAGAAGGTAAAGAGTGGGAATAAAGGAGGCCTTTTTCTGGTTGGCTGCCGGTCACTAGTGGTGTTCTGCAGGGGTCGTTGTTGGGCCCACTACTTTTCACGTTATATGTCAATGATTGGATGACAGAATTGTTGGCTTTCTGGCCACGTTTGCAGATGATACAAAGATAGGTGGAGGGTCAGGTAGTGTTGACGAAGCAGGAAGTCTGCAGAAGGACTTGGACAGGATGGGAGGATGGGCAAAGAAGTGGCAGATGGAATACAGCGTAGGGAGTGTAAGGTCATGAACTTTGGTAGAAGGAATAAAGGCATTGACTATTTAGTAAACTGGGAATGAATTCAGAAATCGGAGGTGCAAAGGGACTTGGGAGTCCTAGTGCAGGATTCCCTAAAGGTTAACTTGCAGGTTGAGTTGGTGGTAAGGAAGGCAAATGCAATGTTAGCATTCATTTCGAGAGGACTAGAATATAAAAGCAAGGATGTAAATGCTGAGGCTTTATAAGGCATTGGTCAGACCACATTGAAACCTACCGATTATTGAAAGGCCTGGACAGAGTGGACATGAAGAGGATGTTTCCAGTAGTGGAAAAGTCTAGGAACAGAGGGCACAGAAGGACATCCCTTTAGAATAGAGATGAGGAGGAATTTCTTTAGCCAGAGGGTGGTGAATCTGTGGAATTCATTGCCACAAATGGCTGTGGAGGCCAAGTCATTGGGTATATTTAAAGCAGAGGTTGATATGTTCTTGATTAGTAAGGGTGTCAAAGATTACGGGGAGAAGGCAGGAGAAAGGGGTTGAGAGGGAAAAATAAATCAGCCATGATCGAATGGTGGAGCAGACTCGACGGGCCAAATGGCCTAATTCTGCTCCTGTGTTTAATGGTCTTATGGTTTTTGCACATCATTTGACTTACAGTTTTATTACTAATACAGGTCTGATATTAGCACAATTAAAATGTCTGATATCTCCCCAGAATAAGTGCAGCAGTTAAATTTATATTAATAATGACCTTGTTGGTGTTTTGCTGAAAACAGTAACGTTATATTAGGCCTGGAGAGCATTGTGATTGAGGCCTAATAGCAACATTACTAAATTTAGTATCAGTCCAACAGTTGTGCAGAGTAGGAAGTCTCTTTTATCAATCAACCAATGCCTACAAAACTAATTTATCACTAGTTATTTGCAATTGAATGTTCGTTATGCATGGAAAAGAACCATAAACAATTTAGATGATTGCAACTGGCTTATTGTTACTTGAAATTCTCAAGAGCTGGTAGGACCCCATAAAATATATACTCAAAAGCATAATTTTACAACATCGCTTATATTTGGTGATTCCAACTAAATTTATTTTGTATTTAAAATGTTAGTTCCTTCATCTGAAACTTAAGAGCAAGAAAATAATTCTGAACATAACTATTACCAAAGGAACATTAGAAGTAAGTGGTATTTAAAGTTTCATCAATGAAATGAATGTAACCTCCTGAAAGATTTGGTTTTAATCACTGTTGGAACCTCCTGCACTTTGCTCTGCAGGTCTTCTGTGATTTAAACTGCAACTTTTCAATTGTGACATTTAATCTCTGGTTATAAATCGCCAAGTCTACTCTTCCTGAAATGAAAAGCACCATCTTTGAATTAAAGATGAAATATTTTGTTCAATTGGGAGCCATCAATCATTAAATATATTGATAAAATGGTCAGAGTATAAGTTGTGCTAAAAGCTTGTGGAAATGAGACAATTGTACTTATATCAGTGTCTTATATTTGATATTTGCCCAGAATTCTCTGTGACTTTTTAAAGTGTAAACGTTAACTTATGTGAGATTTTGCATTGCTTTTTACTCCTTTTTTATTTTAGATAACAATTATTTGAAAGGTTTAAGAAATAATGTAAATCATTTTAAGATGTATATTGTTTAAGAATAATCATTTGGAATTATAGAAGATTTAACCAACTACATTTCAATGAATATGATCCAAACAAATATATTCTATACGACCTTCTGATTAGAGACAAAAATAAATCAACTATTGGGTTATTTGCCATCATTTTCTCATTCACTTTTTAAAAACTATTTTGCTAAATACAAGCCAATCCTCTGATCAGTGATCTGTGTGAAATTCCATCTATTTAATCTTCAGTAAAGGACAGCAAACTATTATAAAATGTTTAAACAAAGGCACAGTTGTAAACCTCATGACCATAAACAATTTCTCACATATCAGAAGTATAACAAAATGAATTTGAAACTTTTTATTATTGCCCAATGATGCCAAAGAAATAACTTACCAATAACATGCACACTAATTGTAATTCTAGATTCATTCTTAGAAACCAATGAACAGTCACAGTTCCTTGATAATAGCAAAACCCACCATTCTCTGCATCAACAGTTGCTTATCAGGAGATGAGTAAAGTAGCAAGGAAGTTAACCTGAGAAGGCTTATTAAGGCTTTCAGGAAAAGATGAAGACTCAAGTGTAGCCATAAGTCAGGAGTCAGATTGATAGGTTTCCTTAACAAACGATGTTTGCTTTCATTCAACATGTGTTTCCTATGCCTTCAATTTATCAGATTACTTGAATTCAGTTGTACAATGTGCATTGGTACATTTGAACTGCTGAACATTTGGTTCTTACTCCACTATCAGAACCAGTGAACTTACTAAGTTGAACTAAGTTAGTCATCTTTCCAAAAGGAATCCCAAGTCACTCTCTTTGGAGTAAAGAAACTGCAGTAATCTTTATGAAAGTTGGAAAGAATGTTGTATGCACTGATTAGAGTACAAATTCTATGGCTTGTGACAGCCAGCGCAGAAATTAAAATCTTTATCAGACAGCAGAAGTGTTAAGTTGCAGCTCAGATACTCAGCTGGTAGTTAGAACATATGAAAATAAAATTGTAGTGCAAATAAGGAGAATATACCAACTCAATTCAAAACTTCTCTGGAACATTTTCACAAAAGTACTGAGTTTCCAGAATGTGAGCACTCACTGCATTGGTGGAGAAGTAAACAAGGTAGCATTCAGGGAAATTACTAGGAGGTCTATCATTGTTTTTAGCAATTTTTTTATATATGGCAGAAGCAAAACAATGGTTTTGTCTATAGATTATCATGGACTTCTAGTGTGAGGCAAAATGAATATGCATGCTACCAAAAAGAACTGCTTGTAAGCTTTGAATTTTTCTTACATTATCATTAAGAATATTTAGAATTTGTTATTAATTTTGATAAATTTTAGAGTTCTGATATCAGATCTTCTATCCCCAATCAAAAGGGGATTCCATTTTTCATTTGTAATTTTGTATTAATACCACAGCGTTGGTACCAACATCATCATATTGAGAATTTTGGAAAAGTGAACCAGCGTCAATTTACCATTTACCTTTTACATCCAACAACATTTTTCCCATAGGTTCAATAATTTATTGCAGAGCATTTGTGTGAAATAAAGATAGAAGTTGTTTACCTTTGTTACCAGTAGGTAATGTCTTTGTCACATGGATGATGGAAATTTTCTCGGGAGTTCACCACTATTTATAGACTAACCAATAGTTACAGACTTATCTGCAATTAAAAAGATACACAGAAGCACAATAACAATTGAAGCAATGCTTGTGGGAACAAGGAGGTTAAGTGATGATCTGCCCTTTGCAGACACAAAACCCCTTTTCTACTTCTTGACATGCAGCATTTCCTTTAGATAAGTTAGCTGAGCGTTTGTCTTTCACAGGCACAAAACCATTTTTTTTGAAATAATTGATTGCAATATAATGCTTTCAATACCTTGAAGCACATTTGCCAAGTATAAACAGTTCTTGCATCTTGACAGACAGAGTGTTATTGGCCTGTGGCAGTTACATCCCTCAGAACATTCTCCATCAGATGATTTTCACACATGACCACAACTAGTAATTAGATACCATCACACAAGAATTCTAATCATTAACATTTTAACCATGCAGCTTGCCGTTAAAAGCAAACCATTTATCAGCAATCAAGCGTGTCCAGTCTTTGGTCCACAATTTCAAAACAAAGAAAACTGAGCAGTTCTCACTTTTAAACTTGAACTTCATGTAGACTATGTAGAATTCCTATTCCAGGCACATCATCATCTAAATAATCCGAATGCAATAACTTCAAAATAATTGTATAGCTCTCAATGGATTTGCTTTTTTCTTTAGCTAACACATATAAAATTATAAATTTTTAAAAGAAATTTGAGGTAATACCATATATGCTGATGACCCCCTTAAGCCACTCCAGCTCACTGAACTACAGAAAGCAACACCTCTCTATGGTGGCATTTGCAGAATATCAACATCAGAACCACAGAGAAGTTATGCTGACTGGCTTGTTTCTGTGCTGTATATTCTATGTAATCTATTGAACTCCTCAAAATTAACTGTTAAACTATTGGCACAGAAAACTTGCTTTCAAATCTGGGATCATGGTATAAACACAAATCTTGGCTACCACCTGCTGTGAATGACTGTTGTCCAAAAAAAAGAATGAATTTTAGAATTTGTTAAAATAGAACTCAAGTAGTCAATTCACAGGATACAAATCATATTCATCATGATCAGCACTTAAAAGATGATTACACAGTTCAAGAGATAAGGATGGATCTGTTGAATTTTAATAATTAAAAGCTCTGGTATAATTAAAAAAAAGCTTGTCTCAGTAATAATTGCCATGAAATTCCAGGTTGTTGTTAGAGAGTCGTCCAGGTCATTATTCTTCTTCAGGAAGAAAATCTGTTGTCTTTACCCGACATGGTCTAAATGTTACTCCAAACTCACAACAAAGTAGTTCATTCTTAACTGCCTCTTCTGTTCAGGAACAATAATGGATGATCAATAGATATTGTATTACCAGTGATGTCCATACCACATGAACAAATCAACAACTAAGTCATATATAAGGTAGTGATAAAGGCTTTTATTTTGTCATGGTATTCAAAATGCATTGCAGCATTTTCACTACTGGCACACTCAACACTAAAAATGCTGGTATATAATTATCCAGCGTTATTTAGTGGCAAACAAATAAATAATTAAATGGAATTTGAGAACCACAGCAGGAAAATGGCCACTCTTGTAATATAAATTGGAGTGTGTATTTGTTGCTGAAAGTTATTGGGGCTTATCGTAATAATGTAATATTGAATTGGTAGCCCCTTTTACAACTCTCCTGTTATTTACCATCACTGATGTACTGATGTTGGAGAGGGTTCAGAGGAGATTTATGAGGATGATTCCCGGAATGAAAAGTCTTACTTATGATGAGCGTTTGTCGGCTCTTGGACTGTACTCACTGGAGTACAGAAGAATGAGAGGGGACCTCATAGAAACATTTAAAATGTTGAAAGGACTGGACAGAGTAGATGTGGCTAAGCTGTTTCCCTTGGTGGGTGAGTCCAGGACTAGAGGGCACAATCTTAGAATTAGAGGGTACCGGTCTAAAACAGAAATGAGAAGAAAATTCTTTAGCCAGAGGGTAGTGAAATTATAGAATTCTTTGCAACATACAGCTGTGGAGGCCCGATCATTGGGGGCATTTAAGGAGGAGATAGATAGGTATCTAATTAGTCAAGGTATCAAGGGATACGGGGACAAGGCCGGAAATTGAGGCTAGATAGGAATGGTTTTTAGTGTAGCTCATGGAGCAGACTCAATGGGCCTTATGGCCTACTTCTGCTCCATTGTCTTGTGATCTTGTGATCTGATTATTGAGTGCTCTCATCCATTCAGGTCAGCAGAATGTTGCTCTGCTTCTATCCCTTCCTTATCAATGAAGAATTTTCAGCATAAATACATAAATGTCCCCTTCCACATACTTGAAGAGAAGCAGTGGATAAATAAGCATGAGGAAATAATTTCACACTGCAGTCCTGCCATTTTCTGGAAAAAATGCAAAATCTGGTAGTGCAACTTTATTTACGTACCTGCACCAAACAAAAAAGATCAGAAAATCAGAGGAATAATCCAAAATTAAAACAAAAGCAGGTGCTGAAATGAAACGGAACATGTTGGAATGCCTGGTAGTTCACTACCTCCAGCCATACCTTTTACCACCCCCCATCTGCAGTTCCAGTTGTATCTATGTCATTGAATCTCTGCAGTCCAAAACCTTAAACTTTCTGTTTTTCTGTACAAAGATAAACCACTTCTTCTCTGTCCACAGATGCTGCCTGTTTCCAGCACCTTCTGTTTACATTTATGAAATCAAGGGAATTATCTTTCAGTTTCTGTTCTCTTGTAATAACAAAAATATTATTTTTATATTTTTTCTTCTGAAGGATCAGGAGTTGACTTATCAATAAGTGTAACATATATCATCATAGCTGTTTGCCAGATTTAGACATTGAAAGCAAAATTCTAAAAATGTTGAACTATTTTGGTTTCAGAAGATAAGTATTACTTTGGTAATTTATTGTGTGAATATTACATTTATGTCTGATATTTTATTTTAAATATGATTTGTGGGGTACTTTGAAAATTTGGCCCCTTGTTGCAATATATCTACTCCTATCAGAGTATATAGGGGAATAAAGTGGGCATCTCATACACATTTCAAAATATAGCTAAACAAAATAAGGTCAATTATAATCCTTTAGTAACCCTTACCCATTCATTTCAGGTATCTGTTTTGTATCACAGAGGAGGGAGATCCTAATTTGGGAAAAAATATAAACATAAATCAAAATTTGAGAAATTTGGTTAATTATTTTATTCATTACTGGAATCTGGACATCACTGGCAAAGCCACAATTTTTTGGTCATTTCCAAATCCCTTGAGAAGGTGGTGGTGAGCTGCTTTCTTAGATTACTGTATCCTTTTGTTGGGTATGTAGTTCCGAGAATTAGATCCTATGACGATGAAGGGCAGGTGATTTGGAAGGGAATCTGCATGCAGTGATGTTGCCCTGAGCCTGCTGTCCTTCTCCTTCTTGGGTTTGGGAGGTGCTGTTGGAGAAGCCTGGGTGAGTGACTGCAATGCAATGTAAATAGTTCTCACTGTAGCCACTGTGGTGTTGAGAATGAATGTTTTGGGTGGTGATTGGTGAGTCACTTGCCATATGATACCTCAGCTTTGACCTGCTCCTTCAGCCACAATGTTTACGTAATTAGTCCAGTTAAGTTTCTGATTAATGGTGATCCTCTGGATATTGATGGTGGGGGACACATTGATGGTAATGCCTTTGATGGTTAGGCCTGTCTTGTTGGAGATGGTCATTACTTGGCACTCTTATGGCATCCATTTATCAGTCTCTGCCTGAATGTTGTCTTGGTCTTGCTGCATGTTTGCAGGGGCTGCTTCATTTACTGAACTGTTGCAAATGGAATTGAATATTATGCAACCATCAGCAAATGTCATTACTTCTGACATGCCAGTGGAAGGAAGGTCTTTAACAAAGCAGCTGAAGGTGTGCCTGGGTCACTGCCCTGAGGAGTTCCTGCAATGGATGGAAAATGAATTATTGGCAAAGTGGTAATTTGCAAAAAAAAATGGCCATCTCTACCCTTCCCCCAACTCCGCTGCCAAAATTGTAATCATGTATCTATTTTTTTCAAAAATATATTTTATTCATAGAATATACAATCAGGACATGTTACTATTTTCACTTACAGTGCCAAGCAAGTCAATATGTTCACTTACAATATGTGAATGCCGCTCGTGTTTAGTCACCAAATATTCAATCACTGAATTATTTGAGAGGCTGTAACACAGGGCCTGTCCCTTACTATCAAGTAGCAGGAGGACCCTGGACTGTAGTCCTTCTGCACAGATGTTTCCGCATGTAAACCTACACTTTGGAATGTGTCAGTCAGCAGCATTCAGCTGCGGACATCTTAAGACCAATAAGTTTCTGGCAGACCAAAGTGCGTCTTTCACTGACTTGATATCTCCCAGCAGCAGTCGATGTTTGTCTCAGCATGTATTCTCTCTTGCTGTGGGTGACAAGTTTTATCTCTAAAACATAAACGCTTGAATATATAGCACCATTTGTAGGCTCAGGAAATCTGCAAGTACTTTATAGTTAATGTACTAATTTTTTGAAATGTATTCATATTTATACTGTAGCAAATACTTATCCCTCAACAAGCTGCAACATTTGGAGCAGAATCAAATATCCTGCTGATCAACTGCTGTGTCCAAATCCTGTGGCATTTCCTAATAGCAATAATTGAACAATTGCCATTGCCATTAATGGTGCCTCAGGAAACCCAAACACAGAGGCTGTAATCCAATGGAGCAGGTCTGAGGGGACTCCAAGTTAAAAAAAAGGCTGATGTTGTTATGAGACATCAATTTGCAGATAGCATCGAATCTCAATGAAGTAAATGCATCCATTGACCTTGAATGTCCATTGACCTTGAACTCCAAGAACAATGTTATATGATGCCTTTGGTCACAAATGGGATTGAAATTTCAATCAATGGAAAGAGTAGCAGGAACCTACTGTCATCAGATTCCTATCCTAATGTTTGTCATTGTGATGTTACGGTGCCAGAAAGGATGAGGAAATTCAGCTCTGTCTTTAAAGATAATCTGAATGTTGTATTGTCCTCTTTGATGAGCAATGTATTTTAAACTACGTCTCAGTTAATTTGTTTCAATTGGGCAATTATCTTCAAAAGTGGATTTATTTAACTATTTCCTCTATATTCTCTAATAACCATTTAACCAATTGATATTTTCCATGCTTTGGCTATTTTTATAACATAAACAAGTACAAATTGCTAAAGGGTTAAGAAAGTTTGGGTCAAACCATTCATAATTTGTCATGTGTGAATAAATGGTGAGTTTATTTCATTTACAATCTACATTTTCATAATTGTCCTTCTTATGTTTTAATAAAGTTAAAATTACCAAATCTATTGACTTGTGTATCGGGCAACGATTGACCCAGTTAACCCAGAAATAGACATAGGATGTTTCAACAGTGACTGATGCTGGTAATTGTGAAATGAGGCTTGAAGCCTAAAGGATTCTTGTAACAATGCAGCTGATTTCCCTGAATTCCTGATTGTGCATTTTGCAGGAGGCTTGCCTGATTTTAAAACTGGATTGTAGCGGATTCTTGAACATACTTAGTAATGACTGTAAGCAAGCTATATAGAACTTGGGGAAGAATTTTGTGCCTATTTAATTTTAAAAGAAATCAAATTTGCTGATAAGTCATTTGTTCTGTTACATTTAGAACTTAATCACAGTTACAAATTCAAGGAATATTTAAATGTCATTCCAGTGTTTATTAAACAATTTCTATAAATCAAGTGGATAGAATTAGCAACTAAAGAAAATAGTTTAACTTTAATTAAAAAAAAATGTTATGCATCTCCCATCCTCCAAAATTGATCACCATACAGGCCAAAGTATACTCTCGGAGCTCATGCACAATTAAAGCTGAGAGTAGACAATGTATAATTTTGTCAATGTTTTAAATCCCAATGCATCAATATAAATAGAGACTAATGCTGCTACATTTGATTGGGCCAGAAGACAGGTACGAGGAGCAAGATGAGTGGATTTTGTGCATCCATATGACTTGATGAACAATGCACTCATAGTTTTTGCTATAACCCTACTTCACGACATCCACAATAACACACAGCTAATTCAATTGTTTCTTAAGAACGGGGTGCAATTTTGTCAGTGGCCTGCATCAGCTCAAATTATCTGTGATGATTGAATTGGCAATGTGGCTGGAAGAGGTCTAAGCTCTTCTTCTTCCTAGTTAGTCCCTTAGGATTGAGGATGACTTTCTTCCACTTCTGTAGGTTCTGAGTTGACAGATGAGGCCAATACAGACTCTTCTGCAAGAGGCAGGGGGTACTTCACAGGACAGCAAGTAGCTGATTTTGTCCAAAGATGCACACGTTTCTCAATTAACACTGGGCTTTCGTGTGTTCTTGATGTATGGACTCTAGATTCTCCATGCTATATCAGATGTTCCTGAGACAGAGATTTCCACAGTCAGTGGGGATGTTGTATCTTTTCAAGGAGGCTTTATGAACATTCTTGAATCATTTCCTCTGTCCACCGAGTGATCTCTTTCTGTGGCAGTTTCTAGGAAGAGATAGAAGAAGAGCAGACATTCCATTTTACAATGCAGCTCTGCAGGACATGGCGGAGGGAAGGAGAGAGGTCCACTACTGACAGGGAGCCAGGATGCCCTGCAGACACAGCGAGAAGCAGCAGTAGAAAGAAGACACAATTGAGCAAGTATGGAAACGAGTCCTAAGGACAAGAGGTTTAATAACCATACAGACATTGGCAAGATCATTGAATACATCATCCAGTTTCATCCCCAACAATTTCACCACCAGCCTCACACAGAATAATAAATCCAACTCTGGATACGTCAAGTAGTTGTTTACATTTTGTGCATCATCATTCTTCCCTACATAATGGTTGGTACTCATTTTACTTAAAATATGTGTGAATGCATCATGCATAGAGTTCCTGTCAAACATTACCCTTGGCACCTAAACAATGGGTCCAGAATTGCAGACTAAAGTTCTCTAACTCTATGGCAACCTCTTGTTACCAGTGAAGATATGGGCAAAAAGACTCAGTACAGCTGAGCCAAGTATCCTATTTATCAAAAGAACAAGTGTTTCCGAGTTTGGCTGCAGGCATTAGAAACCAAGATTTATTTCAGCTGATCTCCAGATAAAGTTCAAAGGTCTTCCACAGATCAGTTCTTTATGTAGTGTTTGCCCACTTAAAGCAGGTGCTGAGCAGCCTCCCTGTCGTTTGTTACAGAACATCAGTTTTTACAGATGAGTCTACCTGGTTCATGGAAGACTCCTGTTTGGTGCTGTTTTGTACATTTTTTTCTGCTTTATTGCTTTACTGCTGTTTGCTGTTGTTTTTTTTTTGGACAACAAAATTTCTTTGACAAATATCTCGAACCATATTTATTATTCAGGGTGTAAATCCCTTTTCACTGACAGTCTGACAGTGTACAGTATCTTTCCTCTGTCAGTTACCAACATGGCCTTAGCTTGACCACAATGCAAAAGAAATTCCAAACTAAATATTCCAGAACAAATGCATAATTGAAATATTGCCATATTGCATTGTGTAAACCCTTGGTGCTGTACTTCCTAACTTTCCATAACATGGTTGGTGGAAGACTACTAGCTGATAGCAGAGAGGATATCAGATTGCCTCGATGGACTATGTCAAGGGACTGTACATCTATGTGGCTTCAAACTTCTCGGTATGGTGAGTGTGGCTGGCAGACAGGAAACAGCAAACCTATTGCCATATTGGCAGGGGTGGGAGGATGAATGCTGATATACTGAGACGATACAACAGGTTTGTGTTCCATGGAGCCATTGGCACTTTCCCAGGTCAGTGCCTCAACAATACCTTAATCTACTGAAAGGCAGATAACTGGACTGTCTATGTTCCTTTGTATGTTGTAATCCATAGCCGAGATGGCAGCAAGTTCACCTCACTAGACAGATGTCTGAGCTTCCTCTGCATCACTCAAGTTGTTAAATGGTTGCACTTTGCACTCTAATGAAATTCACAACATTGGCCTTTAAGTTCTGCATGAAGATGGGCCCACAAGTATGGGAAGAGAATGGCAACACCTCCAGACCAGAAAAGATGGGGTCCAACTTTATTCAAGACTTATGATGAAAAACATGCTGATGCTGGAGGAACTCAGCAGGCCAGTTAGCATCCGTGGAGAAAAGCAGGTGGTCAATGTTTCTTCCTGAAGAAGGGTCCTGACCCAAAATATTGATTGCCTGCTTTTCTCCACCAATGCTGCCTGGCCTGCTGAGTTCCTCCAGCATCAGCATGTTTTTCATCTAGATTCCAGCACCTGCAGTCCCTTGTTTCTCTGTTCAAGACTGATAACCGAAGTTGATAACTGAATTCCATCACACTCCTTGCATTGACCTCAGACTCTCTGGCAGGTTTCCCAGTATACAAGCATTGCACTCTACACGACCAGCAGTCTTCTTCTCTAACCATTACAATCAATGTTCTCATCTGCATTCTCTGCAGCTGAATTCACATTTACCTTTGCTGCCTGGAATCTATGCTTCCTTGCCCCTGTCCTGACTATGGGCTACTTGTGCCCAGTGTGTATGTGTGTGGTAACGAATCCTTCAGTAAAAAGTTAATTACATGATATTAGAGAACTTTCAACATAGAACACCATAAATTTGAGATTCTGAACTCCTTAGAATGCTGAAATGCAGTTAAAGTCATTTAACTACATTTTTAGATTGCTTTATTATGCTAGCTGATGTTGAAACAGAATTTTCAATACTTCCTGAAGACAGTCACGGTTTTGCTGAAGTTGTTTCACTGTACATACAAAACAGGTTTTGGGAAATTCTGACAGGGACAAACAAAAGACAAAGCACCTTATGCAGCTATTAGACTTCACAAGGACATGTGACTTAGCACCTCTGCTACTTTAGGTACCAAAAGGAGCCATAAACCATTGACAAGGACAAATCAAAGCACCATTTGGCAGTTCAATAATTACAATCATATGATTGATGGGGTATCCTGAAAACTTGGAAAATTACAGCTCAAAGCTATATTTGGACTTCTAAGCAAAGTTTTTCAATGCACAATTATTCAGGGTGTGATTGGATGAAATGAGAGACAGGATAGATTTTAGGGATTTTAGATGCTTTTTTCAGGAAGCAGGGTTGCAACAGTGGACAAGATTGATCACCAGCACATATGGAAGCCTTGCTCATGTGGCTGATCACTGGAAGAAGTGGAGCTTAAGTTTAGATAGCCAAGTATTATAACCTTTAAGAGTTCTAACTTGCATAAAGAATAAATCTCAAGCTTCATTTTAATTGAGTTATTGTGGATTAACCGACTCCCTGAGGTAGACTGGAGCAGGAAGTGTGAGGTGATGCACTACCTACAATATGTATATCCTGATATAACCAGCCTCCGCTCCTTGGACTCTGTCTTTACCTCTCGTTGTCTTGGCGAAACAGCCAGCATAATCAAAGACCCCACCCACCCGAGACATTCTCTCTTCTCTCCTCTTCCATCGGGAAGAAGTTACAGGAGCCTGAGGGCATGTACCACCAGACTTAAGGACAGCTTCTACCCCACTGTGATAAGACTATTGAACGGTTCCCTTATACAATGAGATGGACTATGACTTCACAATCTACCTTGTTGTGACCTTGCACCTTATTGCACTGCACTTTCTCTGTAGCTGTGACACTTTACTCTGTACTGTTATTGTTTTTACCTGTACTACATCAATGGACTCTATACTAACTCAATGTAACTGCACTGTGTAATGAATTGACCTGTACGATCGGTATGCAAGACAAGTTTTTCACAGTACCTCGGTACAAGTGACAATAATAAACCAATACCAATATCAACTCATATTTTCATAGCTGAGATGTTGAAATCGAGTAACGGTCTGACGACACTGTCTCGTCCTTCTTGCCTCTCCTCTTTTGTTTAGCCATGTTGCCTTCCTGGATAAATGAAAAAAGACAGGTACAAGGTTGAGGTAATGATGAAGTGGGAAGAGAAAGTAAGAAGTGAAACTTTCATATCTGCTGATGTATATCAGACGAGATTGTGAGCTGATGGAGAAGTGTGATATGAAAACAGATATGACAATTATATCATTTGGATAGTCTAGGTAATGGGTATTCCAATAATAACTAGAACTATGGCACACTTATTCCCCTCTCAAAACCACTTTTGCATGTTGTTATGTATCATCTTGCTCTTCAAGAGTGTTTGGGTGATGTGGCTGCCATAATCAAACTGCTGTCTGTCTGTGCAGCCTGAAAGATGTGGATGTAAGGCCTGTCACATGCTCCATGGTTGAGGGTGAAATAGTGGGTAGGAATGTTGAGAGTTATGCTTCAGTTGGTAGAGGTTTCCAGTGGATGATTGGTGGGGGTGTGGTGAGGATTAGGTCTCAGTCTGCAGTTCACTATGGATACCACAAACACTGCCCTGCATGTACCCACAATCATACCAGAAAAGCCAATGAATTTTCAGGATCTAAGTAATCTTTTTAGCAATGCACTGCACAGATTAATTTCTCTGACATGACTGACGGATTGTGAGTAGTAAGCAGCAGGCCAAGTTATGATTTCTGGATGTAGAAAACATCAGTCGATCGATTACCCAGATAAGCAGGTGGTGCAATACTTTAAGCAGTTAAAGTTTTTAATCTATTTGAGGCTGGGAGGTGAACAAGTTTGGAATACTGGTAAATTCTAACTACAGAATAACTGTGGAAATCTAGGAGCTTCAAAAGAAGGAAGGGAGTCCATTATTTTCTAGTCCAACAGAAACAGGGGAAGAAGATGTGCTTACATCATAGATACACATGATGATATCATTATGCCTTACACCCACACGATATTTTGCACACCATATATAAAAATACTACATTGTCTGCACTGCTTGAAACTGAATGTGTCATTTAAAGAGGAAGTACCATTGTTCACTGCTCCACTTTTGGTTATTAGTTGCGTTGAGGCAGTTTGCATCACTGGAAGGAAAGACCAATGTTTATAAAGCACCTTTCATATCTTCAAGTCATTCCAAACACCTAACAACCATTGAAGGATATTTGAAATTTGCTCTCTGTAGTCTGCAGGAAACAGCTCAGTCGAAAGCATGAAGATCTTCAACTGCCCAACACCCCAACGTTTCAAAGTGTATATCACCTCAACAGCAGTGACTGTATTGCACATGGCACGTTCAGCGTAGGTGGTCACAACCCTGATCACATTCTCCAGTAAACTTCAATTATCCCACTGTTGTTAAAATAGAATGCACCAAGAACTGTGTCACCATGCCACGTTGAGCCAGCCAGTGAATGGCTAGTTTGGTGATTTGATTTTTTTGATTTTTTTTTGATTTTTTTTTTATTTACAGCATGGTAACAGGCCCTTCCGGCCCAACGAGTCCACGCCGCCCATTTTTTTTTAACCCAAATTAACCTACCCATACGTCTTTGGAATGTGGGAGGAAACCGGAGCACCCTGAGGAAACCCACGTAGACACGGAATAACGTACAAACTCCTTACAGACAGCGACGGGAATCGAACCCCGATCGCTGGCTCTGTAATAGCATCGCGCTAACCGCTACACTACTGTGCCGCCTGGCTGCTATCAAAAAAACACTTTACAGTCCACTTGGCTCTGCCTTCACCCAGTCCTTTGCCTCCTTTCCCTCGGTATCCAAGATGGAGCTGAATCAGACAGAGAATTTTTGCACAACAGTAAAGGCAGAAATTCAGACTCAATAACTTGCACAATATAGAAGCATCCTGTGCTATGTTTCTTAGATTCAGTTGCCTTGGAACGCACAAGATCACAGCAACCAATCCGAACAAAACATGCCCCCATCTGCAGCAATAAGATATATCAGCAGATAATACGTCTTAGTCGACAGTGATGATTGAGAGATAAATATTAACAAACGCACCAAGTTGGTATTACAGGAGCTCTTTATCTATGTTACAATGGTGCTAAATATCTCAGCTCAAGATGTCTAATGATTTGTTCCAGTGTCAAGATCATCATCTATTGTTTGTCAGTAATGATGGATGTCATATTTCCCTTCAGTGTAGCCATGGTTGGGGTTTGGTTGGAGTCCAATTAACATATCCCTATTGTCTGTATTAGTGGCCAATGTGGGGTCATAGAGCCATGCAGCACAGATACAGGCCCTTCAGCTCAATCAGTTCATGCTGATGACGGTGTCCACCCAGCTAGTCCCAATTTCTTGTCCCTCTAAGCCCCACCCATCAACGTACCTATCCAAGTACTTCTCAAATGATACTGTTGTAACCTGCCTCAACCACTTCCTCTGGCAGCTCATTCTCCTACATTCCAAGGAATAAAGACCTAGCCTGGTCAGCCTCTCCCTGTAACTCAGGCCCTCTAGTCCTGGCAACATCCTCTTAAATCTTTTCTGCACTCTTTCCAGTTTAACCATGTCTTTCCTATAACAGGGTGACCAAAACTGTACACAGTACCCCCAAGTGCAGCCTCACCAATGACTTATACAACTGCAACATAATGTCCTAACTCCTATACTCAATGTCCTGACTGATGAAGGCCAGCATGCTAAATGCCTCTTTCACCATGCTGTCTACATGTGATGCAGCTTTCAATGAACTATACACTTTTACTCCTGGTCCCTCTGTTCCATTACACTCCTTAGTGCCCTACCATTCATAGTACAAGTCCTACACTGGTTTGCATCACCTCACAAATCTGTATTGAAATCCATTTGCCACTCCCTGGCCCACTTCCCTAAATGATCAAAATCCCCCTGTAATCAATGATAACTTTCTTCACTATCAACACCACCTCCTAATTTTGTGTCATCGGCAAACTTACTGAT
This sequence comes from Pristis pectinata, assembly GCF_009764475.1. Lineage (NCBI taxonomy): Eukaryota > Metazoa > Chordata > Chondrichthyes > Rhinopristiformes > Pristidae > Pristis > Pristis pectinata. Next base: position 19,377,416 of record NC_067420.1, read on the forward strand.
CAAGCCTTGTGCATTCACGTCCAAAACATTTACATAAATAATGTATAACAGGGGTCCCAACACTGACCCCTGCGGCTCACCACTAGTCATCAGCCTCCATTCCGAGAAACAACCTTCAACCACCACCCTCTGCTTCCTACCTTTGAGCCAATTATGAATCCACCTAACCAGCTCTCCCTGGATTCCATGGGACCTGACGTTCCAAACCATCCTGGCATGTGGGACCTTATTGAAGGCCTTGCTAAAGTCCAAGTAGACAACATCCACTGCCCTACCCTCATCTACCCTTTCAGTTACCCCTTGAAAAAACTCTAAAAGATTTGTCAAACACAACTTCCCATGCACAAAGCCAGACTGACTCTTCATGCTGATAGATCCTGTCTCTCAGAATTTCCTCCAGTAACTTCCCCACCACTGATGTCAGGCTGATCGGCCTGTAGCTCCCTGGCTTGTCCATGCGACCCTTCTTAAACAATGGAACAACATTACCCACCTTCCAGTCTTCGAGAAATTCACCAGTGGCTAATGATGAAGCAAAAATCTCCACAAGGGCCTTTGCAGTTTCTTCTCCAGCCTCCCACAAAGTCTGAGGATACACTCGGTCAGGCCCTGGGGATTTATCCACCTTAATGCTCTGTAAGGCTACAAATAACTCCTCCCTGGTAATATGAATGTTCTCCAAAACATCTCCACTTGTTTCCCTTATCTCTTGAGCAACCATGATTTTCTCCTCAGGTAACACCAAAGAGAAATATTCATTAAAAATCCCACCCACCTCCTGTGGCTCAAGACATAAGTGGCCCTGCTGATCTAAGGGGACCTGCACTCTCTCTAGCCACCCTTTTACTTTTTATATATCTACAGAACCTTTTGGGATTTTCCTTAACCTTGCCTGCCAGATCCATCTCATACCCTCTCTTTGCCCTCCTGATTTCCCTCTTAAGTGTGTTCTTAATCATTTTATAGTCATCAAGGGATTCACTCGTTCCCCGACCTCCTAAACCCAATGGATGTTTCTTTCTTTTTCTTGACCAGAGCCTCAATATCCCTCGTCAGCCAAGATTCCCTGAACTTGCCAGGTTTACCCTTCACCCTAACATGAACATGCTGCCCCTGGACTCTTGATATCACACTTTTAAAAGTCTCCCACTTACCATTCATTCCTTTTCCTCCAAACAGGCTCACACTGCTAGATCCCGCCTAGTTCCCCCAAAGTTAGCCCTATTCCAGTTTAGGACTTTAACCTGTGGACCTGTCCTATCCTTTTCCATCACTATCTTAAAACTAATAGAATTATTGTCACTAGAGCCAAAATGCTCCCTGACTGCCACCTCGGTTACTTGCCCTGCTTCGTTCCCTGAGAGGAGGTCCGGTGTTGCACCCTCATGAGTAGGGCCTCTATATCTTGACTCAGGAAACTTTCCCGGACACATTTCTCAAATTCCACCCCGTCCAGGCTCTTAATACTTTGGGTTGTCTGGTTAGTACCGTGGAAATTAAACTCTCCCACTAATACAACCCTATTATTCTTACAACTATGAGCAATTTCTCTCCACACCTGCTCCCCAAGTTCCTGTTGACTACTGGGGGGGGGTCTATATTACACCCCACCAGAGTGACCCTCCCCTTCTTGTTTCTAATTTCTACCTATATGGCCTCACTGGACAATCCCCCAACAATGTTGTCTTTAAGCACTGTTATTATGCCCTCCCTTATCCAAAAGGCAACACCCCCTCCTCACTTAGCTGTACCTCTGTCACGCCTGTAGCATCTGTATTCTGGAAAATTGAACTGCCAGTCCTGCCTTTCTCTCAGCCATATTTCTGTTACAGCTATAATATCCCAGTCCCCAGAGCCAATCCACACTCCGAGTTTGTCCACTTTACTTGTTGAGCCTCGTGCATTGAAATAAGTGCAGTTTAAATGAGTATTCTTTTCCCTCCCTTTACTGTGCCCCTGGCTATCCAGATTACTAAACTTGCTCTCAATGGCTACTGCTTTATCCTATGACTTGCTCCTGCTTAGAGTCGCATCCCCCTGCCAATCTAGTTTAAACGTTCCCATGAGAATGTCTCATGGTTATGCCATTTTAAGCATATCTCTTGTGACATCCCACTATGAGCCAGAAGCCTGCTCCCTTCACAGACATTAGTGTTCGTTTATGTTGCTGTCCTTGTAATTTCAAAGCCAATTGCTGCTTGCAAGTTACATTTGGAAGGAGGCTAAAGGCTCATTCTTGCTTGTATTAAAGGTTACTACCCTCTGCCCTCTGAGTATGGCTGTTACTTCCTGATGCCAGGTGGTGTAGTGCCCACTTGTGGAGTGAAATCAATGTGCTGAACCTGCACACCAGGTGATTCCTTAACCTCCTGGGTTGACAATATTGCAAAAGCTTGCTGGCACTCAAATGCCTTCAGCATTGTTTCAATCTCTAGAACCAGAGCTGATTAGGCTGACAGATCCTCAGTCACAGCTATCTGGTCCCTACAGGCTTCACTTTGTCATCTGGGGTCACCCCTCTGCTTACTGCACGGAACTCCGAGTTTGCTCTGTGGCTGTGAGCATGGGATACACATCTCTGCACCTGGTGAAGAGAGATGAGTTTATACATGCCATATCACTACTCCTGTAGGGGAATGAGCTACTCGAGCATGGAATTCTGATGATTCTGCTGTAGTATAACAGCTAACTGCTAATGTACAGCATCTGTGCCTTCATTGCCGTGTCCACTGAGAGCAGAAATCTGACGAAGAATAGCAGCTCTCTGCTAGATGAGGACATCAAGCTGCTCCTTGGTGGCGTATCACTGCTCCTGAACTCCTTGTAACTGCTCCCATGCAGCAGAAGCCTCTAACTGCAGAGCAGTAGAAAAATGTCATGTGGTCTTCATCTGTGCCTCCATCGACAGGGCTGATGATGAGGCCTCGCAAATAAGTATGCATGACCTCAGGTTGAGAGATCATGGTCTCCTGGCTCCATATAACCTCCTGCATCTTATTCATTTGGCCAGACAGGACTAATAAACATGCAAATGTGCATATTATTCATCTTGCAGGATAGGCAGCATGTGCAGGTACTGTGGCAGTAGAAACTTTCCCAAGGAACTGACCTGAACCATGTGGAAGGTGTTGGCCCTGATGAAACACTTAAAGATGAAGTGGAACTATTTTGAAAGAAGATACCACATGCACTCACATTCATCTCACAGGATGAATAAATGTTCCAGACTCCAAGGCAACAAAAATTTGCTTTTCTCTTCTCCTGGGGACAGTGCCGAGGATGGCTTTACTTACAATGACACAGAAGAAGGCCATTCAGCCCTTAAATTCATATTGGTTCCCTGCAGAACAAACTCCTCAGTCCCACTCCTCCTGTTTCCCTGACATATCCTCCTTCAGTTGTCCATCAGATTCTCTTTGATTCAGTTTAAGCCTTTTTCAATTTACCACTTAGAAAACCTGAAAGCCGTAGGGGGATAATCAAAGTTAATCTTCTAGCGGCATGGTGATCTAACAAAAAGCCGACAGTTGACAGCATGGATCTTGTAAGATTATATCATGCCGTTTCTCTCCCCCTTCACCAAATAGTATTGTGCAAGGTGTAACCTGGACAAAAGAGCCTTACACATCATTGAAGCTGCCATTGGACATCCAGTTAACATCAAGAACATGGCTAACAGCGTCTGGATAGCATTTTTGCCCCCTACCATCACTTCACTATTTGAAGCTATGCACCAGTATGCTATCATTAGATTCAAGGCTTAATACTGTTGGATTCGACTGTTTTAATTAGTTTTTAACATGTATAGTGTTTAATACACCTCAAGTGGCTGCACAAGGAGTGGCCGCTGTTAGCTTATTGGTTTATCCATCAGGTGAATATGTGTTTTCTCACTGGTTGGTTTGGCCACAGGAATCTAATAGGTTAACTAAGGAGTACCTAATTGTTAGCTAAGGAGTACCTCTTATCTCAGGTATGAAAGGTGTTGCTTTTTGTTAATCTCTCTCTTGCCTCTATCTCTCTCTTGCTCTCTTCACCCTCCCACCCCCCACCCCACCCCAGACCTAGCTCATCCCTAATGTCCCCAATGTCGCCTTCATCCTGATGACCACCTTCGTCTGTGGCTGCATCAGGCTGTGCGTGGAACAAAGTACGTGGGCACTAAGTGTCACTACGTGCCAAGGCTCTACCTGTCCCCAGTGTTGCGAAGGATGGGCCTGGCCCCGTTGCCATGCAACGTCCCAGTCAGCTGGACGTTGCCGCACTACCTGTCCTTCGTGAAGAAGTACTTCCAGACCAACACCTTTGACCACAAGTCCACCAGGCAGTGGTCAGCACGGAACATCCTGCAGACACTGCAGAAGAAGGATTCGATGGATACTGTGGGTTGGTTCCCTGAGCAGACTGTCCAGACCATCTGGCACAATGCCTCATCACCAGAACTCACCAACAAGCACCAAGACCTTGCTTCGCTAGCGGTGAGAGGGGCACTCCCAGTCAGATCCTTCCTGCATGGTCGAAACATCTGTCCTAGCGTGCGCTGCCCCCAGGAGGACTGCGCTGGGGACGAGACGGTCGCCCACCTCTTTGCAGGCTGTGGGTTTGCGAGGAGGGTGTGGCGAAAGATGCAAGAGTCCTTGTCATGTTCCATCCCCAGCAGCTGTGTAACACAGGATTCTCTGATCTTCAGGCTGTTCCCGGGGTCATACACAGAGACGGACATCAACTGCTGCTGGTAGGCCATCAACTTGGTGAAAGACACCCTTTGGTCTGCCCAAAACTTGTTGGTCTCCCAGCACTGCGAGATGTCCATAGGAGAATGCTGCCGACCAGCACATTCCAGGCTACAGGAGTACATGCTGAGGGACGCACTGAAGCTGGGTGCAGCCAACATGAGGCCTCAGTGGGGAAGGACTACAGGTTAGGGTTCTTCTGCCACAGGAGATGGAGGAGTGGGGTCAGGCCAGGAAGCCCCTTAAATATTGTAATATAGGACTGGTGTATCACCCCAGGGAGCCACACGAGTGGCATCGGTGCTGTGGTTCTTTATAAAAAGGTAACACTAATGATTGATCCATACATGAATATAAAGGTTTGCACTGTTTTATGGTTGTATATAGTTTTTTTTATGAAGAATGAAGTTTATTTTGGAATTTTAAAAAAAGTTCCTTTTGTCTCAGTTCATATCCTAGTAGTAAAGCTGGTGCCATGTTCTCTGTGACTGTTTCTTTGTTTTAAACTTTTCCAATAAAACTTTGTGAAGCACCAGGTTGTTTTCAACTCATTCCTGAACTCTTGAAAGAACCTGCGGGTTTGAAGATAACCGGATCCGACAATACCTATTGCGTGTAATAAGGCATGTCATTTTGGAATCCTGTGGTAATGACAAACCTACCATTCACAAAATCTGGAACAAGTACAATAAGAAGATTGCCATAGACTTCACAAGAGCCTCTTGGGATGATGTATTCCACCAACAAAGAATGGTGTGTGGAGGAAATATAACCAGTGTGCATGACCCTTGAGCTCACGTGCCAGAATATTGTCAGGTTGGCAAACAAGGCTGGGTCTGATGAAATAAACCAGGATGTTGTGGAAGAGTTACCGGAATCCCATCGTAAAAAGCTTACAAATGAGGATCTGTTAAAACATGAGCAACCAAGGTTACAAGAGGAACAAGAAGCCCTTGACATAACTTTATTACCACCAAATCAGCTCATTACAGAAGGGCTCTCAGTGGAGTTCTTCTACATTAAACTACATTGATGTTGATTCCAAAATGGAGCACAACTTTAGATGTGGCCACATGACAGAAAATGATATGCTTTGCTGTAAGGAACATTACCAGATTAAGAAAGAAAAGAGCTGCACAGATTTCCATTGACAATTTCTCGAAGCCTTGTTATATCACCACTTAGGAAGTCCCAAGAAAGATTCTCACCACCAACATCACAAGCTCCATCAAGCTCAGATTCATCACCACTACCATCATCTGAACATCAGTGACAACTCTGCATTTCACCTCCCCTGCCTCCACCTTAGCATACGAAACCACCACTACCACTTGCATACAAAAATATGGACTAGAACAGGAGTGGATCCATCTGTTCCATATCAGTAACCTTTCACCCCCTTTTTTATGTAGAATCTGTCTCAAAGAAGATTCTGTTCCAATGGCTTTAAGAAAGAGAATCCCGAAGACTCATGACATTCTGAGAGAACAAAAAAAAAGCCTCATCTCTATTAAATGGGTGAGCCCCTATTTTGAGACAGTGACTGCTAATTTCAGAAGCTCCCACAAGAGGAAAATTCTTTTCCCCATCCACCCTGTCAAGACAGCTCAGGATTTTATTAATTTCCCTTTATGAATAGCCTGAAAGTATGCATTATGTATATTTTTATTATCTCAATTTAAGAATTAATTGCTCATAAAATGATATTTTTTATTTCAGATGTTTGTTTTGTATTTTTCAATCAACACAAGTATCTGAGGCAATAAAATATCATTTTAAGTGTTTAGGTTTTTTGGACTGAAATTCTGGAGCTCTGAAACACAACCAAACTTTTAACATTGAAACTAATGAGAAGAACCTTTCCAATATACAAATCTTCACCAAACAAAGAGTCTTCCAGGAAAACAACCTTTTTATAAATTAAGAAATACCCATAACATATTTTGTGTGGTTGACAGTTTGTGTGTGTGTTTGTGTGAGTAAGAGAGCTGTCTTTTCATTGGTGTGCATCGCTCCTTGACATTGTCTTGTTAGACAGAAATATTTCCTCCAACATTATTCTCACATTTGAAGGTGACAACACCAGCCATAACCTACCTGTGTCTTCTAATGGTAACCATAATGGATTGTCTGACCTCAAGATGCATTACATTGCCTTCTGGCATATGTTTCACTAACAAGAATGTTTATGTCCCTCTCTCACCTGTCTCTCCTTCTCCCTCTCACCTGCAGCCTCTTTATCCTCTACTGTAACCATAATGTGTATTAGTGCTGCCTGGCTGACTAGATAGTATATCATTTGCATTTGCATATATCAGGCTCACAAGGGAGAAGTTAGGTGGATTGTCCTCGGAGATAAGACATCATCCCTGTTTTCTGTGATTATTTCAGCTATACAAGTGAATGTCTCTTTGTCCACTACGTTCGGCGTAAGGTTGCAATCTTATTTAGTGCTTGGTTTAGTACTCTAGAGTTAGATTGCAAAGCTGAAAAAATCTTATGAATTTCAAATGAATTTCTCAGCTTGAATGTTTGCCGATGATTACCCCGTGTGCAGTTCTACTCAAAACTCCTCAGATAATGAAGCAGACTATGGCCGTGTGGGCAAGTTTCAACATTTGTGCCATCCATATGCCAGACAATAGAAATCTCCAGTAAGAATCTATCCTATTCCTCTTGATGTTAAATGACATTTCTTTCCCCAAATCTTACACCATTTATTTCACATGTGTCACCATTAACCAGAGACTTAAGTGAATCATCAACAAAAATCCTGCATGCATGGGTGGGTGAAGACCAACAAGTAACTCACTACTGTTCAAGACAAAACACTTCACTTAATTGATATCCCATCCAACAATCCCACCGGCAGAAATGTATATCATCCACTAGATGTACTGTAGTAACTTGACTTTTCTTCTTTGACAGTGCCTTCCAAAGACATGATTTCTTACAGCTAGGACAAAGGTAGTAGATGTATATGAACACCCCAACATGCAAGTTCCCTCCTAAGTCAGACACCAACCTGATTTGTGAATATATTTACTGAGAAACTGGATCCATTAATGTCCATTTTTTTGTGACATTTGCACATAAAAGCCATATGTGCACTTTGCTGAATGACATTTGCCTTGTGACAGTAGCCTCCTTAGAGACACCATCCAGTGCACAACTCCCATTTCTGCATTTACCAACAGAAACCAGTTAGGTGTGTGCCCAATGGCTCGTGTTTTCCAGTCACAGTAAAACATTGAGTCAACCCTGCAGTAAGTTGGTAGAGGGCTGGGAATTGAAGAGTTGCCATTTATTTTGCTAAACATCGGTTTTGTCTACAAGCATCACTGACAAATGTTGCAGGATTTCTGCATGAAAAAGCTACTCAGTGCAACATGTTACAATTTCTGGTGCCTTATAATCATATACCTCATATGAAGAGGGTTGATTGCATGAGGAACGCTCAGCCACATGGGAGGTTAAGTGGACAATAATGCAATAGCTCCAACCTCTGCAGGCAGTTGCCACTTGGAAATGTATAACTGAAGTTTTTGCACAAGATGAACGATGAAAATACCCTCACAATTTTTTGAGAAGTTATTTTACCAATTTCCCGACTTTTTTGTAGGTTTGTGATTAACTGTTAAACGCTACAAACATACTGCACCACAAAAGGGTGATCGCTAATTTCTAGGTTTCTTTCATTGTTTAAAGTTCTTAGATGACAGGGCTGCAAAAGTTCTTTCACTATACCAACTATGGTAGTTCTAGAAGGTGACTTGAAATGACCATCTCAAAGAATGACGGGCAATAAAAGCTTGGTTGTTGGTGCACTCACATCTGACGAATTGTTTTCAAAATAGAAGAGCCATTTTGACCATCTAGTGTCAGGTCTCATTACAAATGACATTGGTCGGCATAAATGAGAAGTTGAATCTACCTTTACTTTTTCTGAGATCAATATGGCCATACTAATGCTGATTTCAGAGACACAATTCCTGGTTTTGGAATTATTCCAATATTTACTCTCACTCTACAAACTTGCTGTTCAAGATAAAAATTAAACCCCCACAAGGAAAATTATTCCAGAAAAATGTGAAACTGTTTTTTAGCTCCCACCTGCACACTCAGAAGATTTAAAACTTAACTGATGGGAGCAGAGCTCTGCCCTTGTGAAGAAACATGAAAGGAGTATTTGAACCCAAACCAGACAGCAACAGTGTAGCAAACATAAAATAATGCCTGCCTGAATCCTCTATAGTAGCTATCAAACATCTCAGACTGGCAGCCACATTATAAAAACACTATAAGGTTAGTGAGTCATTTAGTGTCTGAAGAAGAACAGGATAGTATACTGGTATTATTCCATTCACTGTAAACCATGGAATAATATTCAGTTACAGTGAATTATCCTGGGTAAAATCTTCACTTTTGATATAAATATTTCATGTGCCAATGCAACCAAGCTGATGGGTGTTTGCATTAGGTTAAGTAAAATATGCTAACAACATACTCCATTCTTACTAACCAGTATCAACAAATGATTAAATTACACAACTCTCTGTTTCCATCTCCAGAGTTAATGAGGTGAAAAGATTTACTTTGTTTCTCTTCTTTGAATGTATCAGTGTGATGTACTTTTTAATTTTAGTCTTTGATATGTGACTCTCACCTGCCCTTGCCATGTCAATTATATTTGTCTAAATTTCCTATTAATTTAAGACATTAAATCAAACTAGTTTTTCAATATAGTGTTGATAACTGGATTATTTACAATAAAAATACATATTTTGTGTATTTTGCCCCAGATTTTTTGTTTTTACTGCTAGTAACAAATGTAAAGATCTTTAATATTTTATTTCTATGTGGTCCAACCACGTAGACACCACGGCCAAGAAAGCTCACCAGCGCCTCAACTACCTCAGGAGGCTAAAGAAATTTGGCTTGTTCACATCGACCCTCACCTATTTTTATTGAAGCACCATAGAAAGCATCCTATCTGGATGTGTCACGGCTTGGTATGGCAACTGTTCTGCCCATGACCACAAGAAACTGCAGAGAGTTGTGGACACAGCTCAGCACATCATGGAAACCAGCCTCCCCTCCATGGATTCTGTCTATACTTCATGCTGCCTCGGTAAAGCAGCCAGTATAATCAAAGACCCCAACTACCCTGGATATTCTCTCTTCTCCCCCCTCCCATAAGGCAGAAGATACAAAAGCCTGAAAGCACATACCACCAGGCTCAAGGACAGCTTCTATCCTACTGTTATAAGTCTTATGAATGGTTCCCTGGTATGATAAATTGGACTCTTGACCTCACAATCTACCTCGTTATGACCATGCACTTTATTATCGACCTGCACTGCATTTTCTCTGTAGCCATTACACTTTATTTTACATTTTGTTATTGTTTTATCTTTGTACTACCTCAGTGCAATTGATCTGTATGAATAGTATGCAAGACAAGTTTTTCAGTCTACCTCGATACATGTGACAATAATAAACCAATTCCAATAAACCAATTCCAATCTCTCAAGTTCAAGTGTTATCACCGATGTTAGCGTGAGACCGGTCTGTATGCCATGGGTGAAAAAATAGTTCATCCTTTCTGTCTAGGTTGCCGTTTAACCCTGTCTACATTATCAAACTGACTATTAAAAAATTGCTTCCTTAGTGCAGGTCAACTCAACTTTTAGAATTTAATAAAACACTGTCAGAGGAGGAAGTTCATGTAAATGAACTCGTTATGAATTGGGACAAAGGATAACTTTACCTTGCAAGAGCAATATCCAGGCCTATGCAGTAAATTATTTACACATGTGTTCAATGGATCAAGGTTGCAACCTTAAAGAGGAAGTTCAGAAGCTTAAAATGTAAGATCCCAAGGAGAACTGCTCTGGCACTTCAACCTCCTTTGAGATCAGCTCATATGCTATTCTGGAAAATTACATTGAATAGAAGGAGTAATCCCTATGAATTTGACATTTTTAAGGATAAAAATGTTCTGTGCAGCAGAGCTGTCACTGACCAAGGGCTGCAAATCTGTCAGTTCGATTTTAGCGTCAGGAACTTGTACTCTTTGGCATTCAGCAATGAGCTAAGTATTCAAAATACATACATGCTCCTTTAATTTGAATGAATGAGAACATTTTCTAGTTGAAATATTAATATTAATCTTCTTGACAAACTATTTTCCTTCAACTTTCATGCAGCAGGTGCCTTTTGTGTTCATCAATGTGAAGGATATGGCTGCGTGGAGTGAAACACTTTTCACCAATCAGTGTCAACAACTCACATTGCCAGGTTAGATAAAGAATATCAGTTGAAAAACAAAGCTCTCTCTGTTCTACACAAGCAAACTGCCTTATTAGTTCCTTATAATAGCTAGTCCAATACAACCATAAATTTGTAGTAACACACAAAACACTGGAGGAACTCAACGGGTCAGGCAGCATCTGTGGAAGGAAATGGACAGTCGATATTTTGGGTCGAGACCCCTCACCTGGACTGAAAGATAGAGGAGAGTTAGGCAGTATAAAAAGATGAAGGGAAGGGGTGGAGCAAGAGCTGACAGGTAATAGGTGGATCCAGGTGAGGGGGATGATAGGCAGATGGGGGAGGAGAGAGTGGGAATGGCATAAGAAGCTGGGAGGTGATTGGCGTAAGTGACAAAAGGCTGAAGATGATGGAATCTGATAGGAGAGGAAGGTGGAGGGTGGAATAAAGGGAGGGAGGTGGGGAGGGCATGAATTTGTAGTAACTGGAGAAGACTAATAGATATTTTAAAACGATGTTCCCACACCTACAAGAAATGGACTGACTGGTTCCCTAAGGACCAGCAATCCAGCCATCTGGTGCCCGAAGTGGTAAACTTACACACCCACTTTTGCTTGGGTCTTTACATTCTATACTTATTAAAAAGTCACTTGCCATTCATTAGCCAAAAATGTTCCAGAACAAAAAGTAATATCAAAAATAACTTAAGAATTGAAACTTAACACTGTAACATTGTGTAAAGTACCTACACGTGAATATAAATCATGACTATTTTTTTTCTGTAATTCCTTTGAAACACCTGTGACTTCTTCAGAGATTGCTCAGGTCTTGCCCTGATGACTGAACAACTCAAGGTATACATCTTCAGTCTGGAGCCTGTGAGCTTTGTTAAAGAATGCTCAGTGTACACCTGTGTGGGGGCAGTGTCACCAATCAAGACACAAAGACACAACTGATGTATGGTATAACCTATCAATAATGGCATTCATTGTGTTCCCTTTTTCTGTGGAGTTCTGAATACTTCATCCAGCTGCTCTTTGCTTCCACTGGTGAATATATTGTCACTATGAGCTGGGCTCCTTCCATCTTCCTGCAGCACTTCATGCATTTTGTTCGTTAATGGTCCGCAGAATGAACAACTGTGTTCAGCTGAGCAGAGGTTGGAGATTCCTGCTTCATCCGATGCTGGCCCTCCACTGCTGTTCCTCTGTTCACCCCCTGCTCCTCCTCACTTTTGATGTGTGAGTCACCAGGTGAAAATCAAACCAGTTCTTTCACCAGACCGACCATCTGAGCTGTTTTAGTAGGTTTGAGTCATGGACCAATGTTAAACAACTGTTTCTTCAAAATATATTCAGTAAGAAAATACTTATATCTAAGAATTAAACAAAGTGTGCAGTTTTTTTTGTTTCATATTGTGCGGAAAGATGCAAGTTTAGAAATAAATCCCTCTTCTGTTTGGATCATTTACTGCGGGACACTCTTTGTTATTTACAACATGTTCCTACTTTTCACCTCTATATGTGTGTTGCAGTTTCAGATTGCACCATTAATTGTCTGCATCATCAATGTGCAATTCTTTACAGTCGGTTTGTCAGTTGCCAGGACATCATTTCACCTGAAATAACAAATGTTTAACTGTAAAATAAACTACTAAACTGGAAGAGAGTTGGATTTACTTTTTCTGAAAAAAGCCAACAAAGTGTGGAGCAATTAAATAACATTTATAATATCGTTTAAATTGTTGACTGTTCAAGCATTAATATTGTCAAACATTTCTTACTGCAAGCTCCCTGATGACTACCAGAGAATCAAAAGTGACAAGGAACAGTCTAGTTTCTTTGCACCTTGTTTGAGGGAACATGTTGCGTAATTTCCTGATGTTTGCAAGATGAATTGATCTGACTCAGTTCTCCACTAGAAAGGAAGGCCACTACTTTCCTTTAGGTGAAAATCAGTCCAGTCAACTCTTCTTTTTCTGGTAAAAGCAATCATAGTATTATACAGCATGGAAATAAGCCCTTCTGCTCTCTGTCCACACTGACCATCAAGCACTCGTTTGCACTGATGCTACACTAACCCTATTTTATTCTCCCTGCACTCCCATCAACTCCCACCACATTTTACCACTCGCTGACGCACTAGGGACAATTTACAGTGGCCAGTTAATCCACCAGCTTGCGTGTCTTTGGGATGTGGGAGGAAGTCAAAGCACACAAGGGGACCACCAATTAACCTACCAACCTGCAATTCCCTCACACATGGGAGGAAATTGGAGCACCCAGAGAAAACATACGTGGCCTCAGGGAGAATGCACAAACTCCACACAAATGGCAAGGGAGGTCAGGAACAAACCCGTGTCACCATAGCTGTCAGGCAGCACCTGCATTAGCTGCACCACTGTGGCACCAAAATAAATGTTTGTGTTTATTAAAATAATGGATATCAGTGCTAAGGATTGCTTTTGTTTCCTTATGTAAATAATGGCCCACATTTTGCAGAGAAACAGTGGATGTTCCATGTGTAACAACCAGAATTTCCTCATGTAAAATGTTCAGGATTTTTGCACAGGCATGCACTAACATTGAAATTTCAAATCTGCCACACACACTGACCTTACTTTGGCAACCCTCAGAAACTAGGTTCCTCATGGATCCAGTGTATGAACACAAAGTTGTGGAGGTTCTCCATGACTTAGGGTAGGGGATTTCTTCGTACAATCTTAATTATGTTAAATGTGGTTCAAGCAGCTCCTTTCCGTTATTAGGGACTAAGGTAAGTTAGAGTATTTTTGGAAAATATTTTACTTGTTTGAGTTCGTTTAAATGTTTTTAAATGGTGTATATATTTTCAAAATGTATTCTTTATAATAATGTTTTACATTTTTATTAAGTTTTTAGGAACTGTTAATTGCTTATAATTGTTTTAAATGTCTCTAAACATTTTTGACAGAGTTGATTTTGATATACAGCATGGCTTAGCTGCCTGTCAAAGCTGTTCAGCAGCTTTACGGGAGGAACATGTTTTGCATCACTGCTGCCCCATGTCCCTCAAATAATGTGATGCTATGTTTGTCACAGCTCTCATCCTATTATCTACGCACATATGGTTGGATTACTCTTGCCGAGATAGACCATGTGGTCAAGTTCTTGTAGGCATCGTAGAGTTGAGGGAGTTTTATTTATTGATTAGTAATGTCTTGGAAACTGATCTGTGAGCCACCAATGTAGAAATGGTATATATAGCATTATATAAACATTATATAATCACCAGCGGCTTTATTGAAGATTAGTAATGACTTCAACTATGAGTACTAACATCATAAATACCATATGCCATTAAGTGCATGAACAGATAACTCATTGCATAGTTACATACTTACTGTATATAACAAACTTTCCATCTTTGAGAAAACATTTCATAAACAAAACATAATTATGTGTTCGGCCTGGTAAATGGCTTTCTTAGATATTTGAACTCTTTGATTATGTTTGAGAATCTGGTATTGTAGTTATTTCTTGATCTGAAGAATGGGAAACATACTGACACAACTTGCTGTGTCATTTGTGTCTTCTTCAGTAGTTGGTTCTACATCCACTCTAGAATACAATTTGTCATCACACATTTCTACAATATGTTCTGGTGCATCACTCTCACTCACTAATAAGTGCAGATACTTTTGATCTTTCCTCCAATTTGAAGAAAATATTCAGTACTGCAGAGGTGTGCAATGGCATACTTGCTCTGCATGGCATACTTGTTCATTACTTTTAATAATTTCACTTTCTGTTAGAACTACTTATCTTTTCCTCTTCCTAATGAGTTTTTAAAGTGCAAATTATTACTATTCTTTTGTTTCTGTTGCTGTTCCTTGATCCTCTCCTTGAAGTCTACTGTGGCAAATTCAAACGTATTAAAATTCTTTGATGCATCAACTGCTCCATTGGAATCAAACCTGCAGTAGAATGCAGCACTAGACAATACCAAAATTAGAAATTAGTTGAACAATGATCAGACTTGAATAACCTTTGGAAACTTTTCTCTTGAAAGTTTCCTTGAGAATGTCTACAAACATATGATTACATGATTAGAGATCAGGTAGTATGGGGTAATTATTTATGTTTCATACCATTACTTCACAAAAAGCATTCAGAAAATATGACCTGAATTGACTTCTGTTGTCTGACAACAATTTTTCAACCTCATCTCCTCACTTGTGTGTTTGAAGATGTGCATAATCCCACAAGACAAATGTCCACCAATTTAGAATGAGCATTGGTGAAGACTACAAAGTTATTGTTGCCATTCTGAAAGAAATTGACATGTCTCTCGGAAATGATCATGTTGGCCATCACTATGTTTGCAACGATGTCTTTCATAGTTTCTTTCTGTATTCTTGACTGACCATGCATGTTTATGCTAAATCATTTGGATCATTGCTCATACCTGGCCAGTATACAAAGCTTCTGCCGACAGCCTTCATGTTTGTATTATTGGTATTTTCAAATTGCAATTCACCTAAGATTCATCTTCTCAGGATACTTGGGATAACTACTCTATGTCCTCATTTCAGACATCCTTGATCAATGGACAATTTGAATGTTCTATTGTAAAATTTTTGCTTCTCCACAGTCATACAATTCCCTGAATTGGTCCATCGATGGTGTGCTCATTCACTTCTGAAATGAGCCTATCATTCAGTGTTGTCTCAGTGGTTTCTGCAGATGTGAATGGAATGTTTTCAAACACTACTTGTAAGGAAAAGATTGTTTTCTCACTACCTATGTCAAAATCTTGGTGTAGTAACCTAGATGAAGCATTTGAAAATGTACTTTCTGTGGAAGATTAATACCCAATCATACAATCATTTTGAATAACATCTTTTCAGTTGATCTTTAGTTTTTTAGCTAATCATTGTCCAGTAACATCTGTTGCTCTGTGTAGTTGGCTGCATCTATTTGTAATTCTAATCATGGACTGTCATAAAACGCAATACATTTCATTTGATTTAGAAACTTCAAGATTTTACCAAACTATGCCTTGAGATCAACTATCCACTTTATCAAAGGTAGAGGCCTGAATTTACCATTATTTCTACCATGTTAGAACAAGCCACAAGCATCATTTAGTGTGAACAATCATTCTGATTTTTCACATAGTGAGTGGCTTAAGAATTCACCAAGGTGGCAATATCTGGATAGATTCTTTACTGCAACAATATAATTACCCAATGTTTGTTTATCTGTGTCTTGACCTTGAAATCTTGTTGCTTTCTGCTACTTCCTTTCATAGTGTAGGTTCTATGCATATCCATTTCTGCTCTATCCAAATCAATTTTGACATAATGCAAACTACCTCTTCCATATTCCTGCTGGACAACATTTCTCGCTGTGAAAGTGAACCATTCCAAGTACTTTCTGGTTAGTTGTGTTTGGTTGGGATTTACTTGCCATTACTATATTTCCCTTCTTCTGACAAAAGCAACACTTTGCTTCCTAGAGAGAATAGGTCTGCAGTGAATGGCTACCATTGCAAATGTAGCAAGAATTTGCATCACATGTCCCAAAGTGATGCACTCTTGGTTTTGTATTTTAAGCTTTTATTGCTGCCTGTTGATTCTAAGCTACTGTCTGATCTACCAAGGATGGATGAAATTCCACAGCATTTTTCATTGCCATTTCCATCAAGGTTGTTATTTTGCAAGACAGGTCAAACTCAAGACTGTCTGATCAATTGAATTTGCTTGTCTTTCAAGCCATGCACTAATCTTTCACATGGCAGATGGTTTACGAATTTACCAAGGTGGCAATATCTGGATAGATTCTTTACTGCAACAATATAGCTGCTCAGTGGTTTTGCTTGTTGTTTTCTTCCTTATAGTGCACTCAGTGAACAGAGCATTGGAGCATCAGAGAGCGAGCAAGTGGCCTGATTAGTGGAGCGACCTACCTTCCCTATATAAGAGAGGCAGTATCTAGTGGAGCGGTAGTCAGGGAGCAGTCGTTGTCGGAGTGGTCTGAGTCAGAGTGGTAAGGCTTTGGCTCAACAGGCTGTGGCGAGAACAGGTAAGAGGCAAGATTTATGGTGGGGGGTGGGTAAGTTACTAGTTTATTTATTTTAGTACCATAAGCAGTATGCATCTGGGATTAGTGTTATGTTTGGAGTGCCAGATGTGGGGACCCTGGGAGACTACCAGCCTCCCCGGTGACTACATCTGCGCAAAGTGCATTGAGATGCGGCTCCTCGGGGATCGTGTTAGGGACCTGGAGCTGCAGCTCCATGACCTTCGGTTGATTAGGGAGAGTGAGGAGGAGATAGACAGAAGCTATAAAGAATTTGTAGAGAGTACTTCTGCGGCGGTCCCCCTCAAATATCAGTATATCATTTTAGATACTGTTGGAGAGGATGACCTGACAGAGGAAGAACACTGCAAACAGGACTTTGGCCCCCTTGCCTGGTGCTGTGGTCCAGTTGGCAAAGCGAAATGCAGTGGTTATTGGGGATTCTATAGTGAGGGGAACAGACGAGATTCTGCGAGCCCAACAAGGATACCCGGATGGTGTATTGCCTCCCTGGTGCCAGGGTACAGGATGTCTCGGATCGGGTCCAGAATATTCTGAGGGGAGAGGGTGATCAGCCAGAAGTCTTGGTACATGTAGATACCAAGGACATAGATAGAAAAAGAGAGGAGGTCTTTAAGGAAGATTACAGGGAGTTAAAAAGAAAGTTGAGAAGCAGGACCTCCAGGGTAGTAATCTCAGGATTACTACTTGTGCCATTTGCTAATGAAGGTAAGAATAGCAGGATCAGGCAGATGAGTGTGTGGCTGAGTAACTGGTGCAGGGGGCAGACCTTCAAATTCTTGGATCATTGGGACCATTTTTGGGGGAGGTATGACCTATTGAAAAAGGATGGGTTACGTCGGAACTTCAAGGGAACCAATATCCTGGCGAGAATGTTTAATATAGCTGTTAGGGAGGATGTTAGGATAGAGGAAGAGGTATATACAAACATGTCCAAGACAGTGTGCAGCAAAGATGGTAAGAGGGACAGGCATGCGAAAAGACAGGATAATTTGCTGAACAGTAGAAATACAGCAAAATTGGTAGCAGGTACTGGTCTAAATGTACTGTATTTAAATGCATGTA
The DNA here is from genome assembly GCF_009764475.1 of Pristis pectinata. Classification (NCBI taxonomy): domain Eukaryota; kingdom Metazoa; phylum Chordata; class Chondrichthyes; order Rhinopristiformes; family Pristidae; genus Pristis; species Pristis pectinata. The sequence goes on from NC_067420.1 coordinate 19,395,570, forward strand.
GCATTGAATGACCTAGTAGCACAGCTACAGATTAAAAAATATGACATTGTGGCAATCACCGAGTCATGGCTTAATGACAGGTGTGATTGGGAACTGAACGTCCAAGGGTACACAGTGTATAGGAAGGATAGGTGGGTAGGCAGAGGGGGTGGTGTAGCCCTGATGGTTAGCAATGATATAAAATCAATAGAAAGAAGGGATATAGGGTCAGAAGAAGTAGAATCCTTATGGGTGGAGTTAAGAAATGGCAAGGGTAAAAGGACAATAATAGCAGTTATATATAGGCCCCCTAACAGCAGCCGGGATGTGGACTATAAATTACAGTTGGAAAAAGAAAAAGAATGTCAGAGAGACAATGTCAAGATAATTATGGAGGATTTTAACATGAATGTGGATTGGGAAAGCCAGGAAGGCAGTGGATCTCAGGAGAGAGAGTTTGTGGAATGTCTACGGTATGGCTTTTTGGAGCAACTTGTTGATGAGCCCACCAGGGGATCGGATGTTTTGGATTGGGTGCTGTGTAACGAACCAGAGGTGATTAGGGAACATAAAGGTAAAAGAACCATTAGGAACCAGCAATCACAATATGGTTGAGTTCAGTTTCAAATTTGAAAAGGAGAAGCTGATATCAGATGTATCAATATTTCAGTGGAACAAGGGAAATTACAGTGGCATGAGAGAGGAACTGGCCTAAATTGATTGGAAATGTAAGTTAGTTGGAGGGACGACAGAGCAGAAATGGATGAAATTTCTACAAGGAAGAAGGAAAGTGCGGGACAGATATATTCCAAGAAAAAAGGTTATGAATGGAAAAATGACACAAATGTGGATAGTAAGTGAGGTTAAGGCTAAAATAAAAACAAAAGGGAGGGCATACAAGGAAGCAAAAATTAGTGGGAAAACAGAAGACTGGAAAACTTTTAAAAACTTACAGAAAGAAACTAAGGAGGTCGTTAGGAAAGAAAAGATGAATTATGAAAGGAAGTTGGCAGATAATATAGAAAAGGACACTAAGAGTTTTTTTAAATACATAAAGAGTAAAAGAGAGACACAGGTTGATATAGGACCAATTGAATACGGTGCGGGAGAGATTATAATGGATAACAAAGAGGTGGCAGAGGAACTAAATGAGTATTTTGTATCTGTCTTCACTGTGGAGGACATCAGCAATATACCTGATAGTCAGGGATCTCAGGGGATAGAACTGAGTTCAGTCAAGATTACTAGAGAGAAGGTGCTCGGGAAGTGAAATGGACTAGGGACAGATAAGTATCCCGGACCGGATGAAGTGCACCCTCAGGTTCTGAAGGAGGTGGCTTTAGAGATTGTGGAGGCATTGGTGATAATTTTCCAGGCATCAATAGACTCTGGCATGGTTCCGGAGGACTGGAAGGTCGCAAATGTAGTTCCGCTGTATAAGAAAGGTGGGAGGCAGCATAAAGGAAATTACAGACCTATTAGTCTGACATCGGTGGTTGGAAAGTTATTGGAATTGATCCTCAAGGATGAGGTTATGGAATACCTAGATGTGCAAGACAAGATAGGTCCAAGCCAGCATGGTTTCATGAAGGGAAGATCCTGCCTGACCAACCTATTGGAGTTTTTTGAGGAAATCTCAAGTAGGGTGGATAAGGGAGACGCTGTGGTTGTTGTGTATCTAGATTTTCAAAAAGCCTTCGACAAGGTGCCGCACAAGAGGCTGATTAATAAGATGAGAGCTCATGGAATTACAGGTAGGATATTGGAATGGGTGGAGCTTTGGCTGGTAGGCAGAAAGCAAAGGGTGGGAATAAAGGGATCCTGTTCTGGTTGGCTGCAGGTTACCAGTGGTGTTCCGCAGGGGTCGGTGTTGGGGCCACTTCTTTTTACATTGTACATCAATGATTTAGATTATGGAGTAAATGGTTTTGTGGCTAAGTTTGCAGATGACACCAAGATAGGTGCAGGAGTAGGGAGTATTGAAGAAACAGGAAGGTTACAGAGAGGCTTAGAGGTTTAGGAGTGTGGGCAAAGAAACGGCAGATGAGATTCAATGTTGAGAAATGTGCGGTTGTACACTTTGGAAAAAGAAATAAATGGGCAGATTATTATCTAGATGGGGAGAAAATTCAAAATACAGAAGTACAAAGGGACTTGGAGGTCCTCGTGCAGGATACCCTCAAGGTTAACCACCAGGTTGGATCAACGGTAAAAAAAAGCAAATGTTATGTTGGCATTCATTTCGAGAGGTATAACGTATAAAAGTAAGGAAGTGTTGATGAGGCTCTATGGGGCATTGGTGAGACCTCATTTGGAATACTGTGTGCTGTTTTGGGCCCCTTATCTTAGGAAGGATGTATTGATGTTGGAGAGGGTTCAGAGAAGATTTACAAGGATGATTCCCAGAATGAAAGTGCTTACATACAATGAGTGTTTGTTGGCTCTTGGACTGTACTCACTGGAGTACAGATAAATGAGAGGGGACCTCATAGAAACATTTCGAATGTTGAAAGGACTGGACAGAGTAGATGTGGCTAAGCTGTTTCCCTTGGTGGATGAGTCCAGAACTAGAGGACACAGTTTTAGAATTAGAGGGTACCCATTTAGAACAGAAATGAGAAGAAATTTCTTTAGCCAGAGGGTCATGGATTTATGGAATTCTTTGCCACGTACAGCTGTGGAGGCCCGATCATGGGGGGTGTTTAAGGAGGAGATTGATAGGTACCTAATTAGTCAAGGTATCAAGGGATATTGGGAAAAGGCCGGAAATTGAGGCTCGATGGGAATAGTTTAGTTTAGCTCATGGTGAAGTAGCGGAGCAGACTCAATGGGCCGAATGGCCTACTTCTGCTCCTTTGTCTTGTGATCTTGTGATATCAAATTTGAAACTTCCCACTACTTAATTAGCTATGGATTATTTCTCCAATTTCTGCACAACATATGCAAATGAAACATCTTTGGTTCACTGTGGGGCAGCCAAATTAGTTAGTGTTCTCTATCAACAGAATAGTGCCTTATGGTCTCTTTTGGTGGCATTCTGCGCTTGCATGTGTTCAATATGATCCTTTTATTTACAGTAAATATTATTTACAGTAAAGAACACTTCCATTCCCTCCATATATGAAATGAAGGAGTCTCCTGTTCATTTGTGACCTCCTGGTCTTCCTATATAGCCTGTATGAAATTGTGTTGCCAATTTTCATGTTTCCCACCTAAACAGTGAAGCTTCTGCACTCAAATCCTCTCTGCACTATATTCAATTCTCCTGTGTGAAATTCTCTTCTGTTTTGTTTGGTTATTGGTAACTCTTTGTCTCTGCCAACTACCACTGTCTTTTTATTAGTAAGCTACTGTTGCAGAGCTGATAACTACTGCATTAGACAAACTCCTGGAGATACCACAAGCTTTAGAACACATGACTACTAATTGAAGACTATCAACTACCGTGTACACTTACATCCCCTGTACCATAATGTTATAAACACACAGGTCTCATTTACATACCTACAAACAATTATTTCACAGAAGCAAAGAGTGCACCCTAGCCTTAACTTCAGAAGAAAATACACACTTTCATTAATTCAAGTTTATTCTTTACCATAACAGACCTCTTACTGACTCGTGCCAAATTCTGGAAGTTTCATAATGAGATGGATGTCAACCAGGAAGGGAGCTCAAACTTCCAAAACATTTGTTTTATTCCTTCAACTGATGTGGGCTTCATATGCTGTACCAGCATTTAATTGCCCGTCCCTTATTACCCTTGAGAAGGTGGTGGTGAGCTGCCTTCTTGAGGTGTGGATAGACCCACAATGATATTAAGGAGGGAGTTCCAGGATTTTGGCCCAGCGACATTGAAGGAAAAGTGATTTATTTCTGAGTCAGGATGCTGTGTGGCTTGGAAGGCAACTTCTAGGTGGTCATGTTCCCATGTTTTTACCTCTAGTCTATTTTATCCCATCATTCTGAAATGGATTGGAATCAAGATCCAAGAGGTAAAAGGTCATCATTCAATTAATTGGTCTTGGATTCCCATATTTCTAATAGTTCTGCAGTGCACATAAACATTGATGGAATTATCAATTACTTGCGGTCACTATTTCTCATTTTATCTCTTATTTAATTGTGTTGCCTGAATCATTGATCTGATAGTGCTGCAGAAAATCTAACCAATATTCTTGAAGTTCATTATATCTTTCCCTACTGTGGTGAGTCTATCACAGCAAAGCTTACTGAGTCTCATTGGGGGATGGAAGCATAGTTTTTGATGCTAAAGACTTTTCAGAATTTACGTACAACTATAAAGGACAAATGCTGTGTTAGAGTGTTCATGTTGAACAGATCCTTTGCTTCATAGCGATTAACACTGGGTAGTCTTCGAAGAACATAATTATACACTAAGCTCACTTCTAATAGCAACAGGATGGTGTTTCAAGACTGGACATTTCAATTGGACTTGTACAATGTGGGGTCTCCATCCCATTCTCAGGACTGGAAGGAAGTTTATGGACTGTTAGAGATTTACATAGAAGTCAGACCCCAAAGGTCTCAAGGATTTTCTGACATCCACTGTCAGAATCCACAATAAGATATTCTTAATCCATTAATTTCCCATCACAGCAAGTGATCAGTGATTAAATGGCTGTTGCTACATTGATTGAAGTGTTTCTATGCTTATGACAAAAATGATAGTAGGTGAAGTTTTTATGGTCGATCAGTATCGGCCGAAATATTAGAGAAACAAAGGACTGCAGATGCTAAATGAAAAACACTATGATGCTGGAGGAACTCAGCAGGCCAGGCAGCATCCGTGGAGAAAAGCAGATGGTCAACATTTTGCGTCAGGACCCTTCTTCAGGACTGAAGGTAGGAAAAGGTGAAGCCCAATGTATAAGAGGGAAAAGCAGAGCAGTGATAGGTGGACAAAAGAGGGGAGGCAGGGTGGCCACAAGGTGTTGATACAGGTAAGAGATAGTGATAGGCAGATGTGGGGGAGGAGGGGAGAGCAGATCCACCGGGGGATGGGTCAAAGGTGAGGAGGAAAAAAAAGGTAGAAGAGAGAGAGGCTAGGAAAAGGAAGAAAAGAAGATGCACGGTTGGGGACCGTGGGGGTGGGTGGTGGGGTTGAGGGGATAAATTAAAGTGGGAGAATTCAATGTTTATACTGTTAGGTTGCAAGGTTCCAAGATGGAAAATGAGGTGCTGTTCCTCTAGTTTGCGCTTGGAATTCTCCTGACAGTGGAGGAGGCCGAGGACTGACATATCTGTGATAGCGTGGGAAGGGGAGCTGAAGTGACTGGCAATGGGGAGATGCAAGTCGTGGTTACAGGTGGAGCGCAGGTGGTACGCAAAATGGTCACCTAGTCTGCTTTCAGTCTCACCAATATCGAGGAGGCCAATGTTGAGCCCATGTTGCTGCCTGATTCCTGACATTTCAGTGGGATTTTCATTTGCCCAGTGCTCCCCAAGTGATGTCAACATTTTTCAACCTCACTGTTCTGAAAAACAGTAGTTCTTACTTACCCACAGAACCATGAGGTTTTATTACCTCCACTTCCCCATATACTGTACTATTTAAAGAGACAACTCTCAATGTGCATTATTTGTTTTCACTGAGGGCTGTGACCTACTGTGACTTCAAAAGCAATCTTGCACAAGTGCCTTGATTATCTTGCCCATGGAGTTTATAATCACCCTTGGCTTCTTAGCCTCTGGATCATCCCAGACTACTAATCACATCTCACATCTGTATTTCATCTCAAAATTTGCTGCTCTCTGATATCTATTGTAGCTCACCTAGCCTCATATCCCAGTTGTGGCTAAGGCACTAGTTCTAGTTCTGGATGGGCTCCCTCACACCTTCATACAAGAAACATTTTTTCTCTGGGCAGTGTTCTACATCACCCTGTTCAGATTTCCTCTCATCTCCTGGTCTGCAAGCCTGCACAAAGAGTGGCTGACTGTGCCTCCATTAGCAGGGCTGAATGTTGTGCAGCTAACTGTACAATGAAAGAGAGTTTGTGCCCATAATTACAGACACTGACCAATAGTATCTCATCATAAAGCTCTGGTTGGGTCACATCTGGAGTATTGCATTCAATTCTGGTCGCTCCATTATAGTAAAGATGTGGATGCTTTGGAGAGGGTGCAGAAAAGGTTTATCAGGATGCTGCCTGGATTTGAGGCCATGTGCTAGAACGAGAGGTTGAACAAACTTGGGTTGTTTTCTCTGGAGTGGGGGAGTCTGAGGGAAGTCCCGATTGAAGTTTATAAGATTATGAGAAGCATAGATAGAGTAGACAGCCAGTATCTTTTTCCCAGGGTTGAAGTGTCTAATACTAGAAGACATGCATTTTTAAGGTGAGAGGGGATAAGTTCAAAGGAGATGTGTGGGGGTATTTTTTACACAGAGAGTGGTGGCCTGGAATGCGCTGCCAGTGGTGGTGGTGGAGGCAAATACGATAGAAATGTTTAAGAGGCTCTTAGATTGGCACATGAATGTGCAAGGAATGGAAGTATATGGATATTGTGTAGGCAGAACAGATTAGTTTAGTTAGGCATTTAATTATTAGTTTAAATGAGCAGTTAGCATAACGCTTTACAGTGCCAGCGACATGGGTTCAATTCCAGCTGCTATCTGTGAGGAGTTTGTATGTTCTCCCCATGTCTGCGTGGGTTTCCTCCGGGTGCACCGGTTTCCTCCCACATTCCAAAGACGTACGGGTTAGGAAGTTGTGGGCATGCTATGTTGGCGCCAGAAGCATGGCAACACTCGCGGGCTGCCCCCAGAACACACTATGCAAAAGGTGTATTTCACTCTGTATTTCGATGTATATGTGACTAATAAAAATATCTTATCTTATGTTCCGCACAACATCGTGGGCTGAAGGGCCTGTTCCTGTGTTGTACTGTTCTATGTTCTATCATAGCCTAAGAGATCCAAGGCTCTGTGAATGTACTAGCTTTGAGATTAGTGACAGAGTGAGAAAGGAGAAGATATGGGTCTGATCTCCACATATAAGGCTTCATTTCTATATTTTGTCCTCAGGTGATTTGGGCAATATTGAATGCAGGAATTGCCTGTTTGGACAAGGCATAGGTTTGGTTTGTTTTCACAACAAAAAGCAGGTGCTGGGACGTTTAAAGTTTTTAATCTCCTTATGTGTGCCTCGCAGTGATAAGGTTAGGTTCTGAGTTGGCAGACAGTTGGGGGTATTTTGGCCTTATCCTGCTGGTTATAGTGCAAATGCAATGAAGAATGGAAATGCCAAATGGAAGATTGTGGTGTTCAACCACCTCGGTGCATCTTACAAGTCAAAATAGTCTCAAAGCAGGAACTGTACTGCATTATATCAGGGCAGCTAATATATAATACAATGATTCATTTGCAATTGTACACAGTTAGATATTCAGAAAACAACAGCAATAAGTCATGGAAAGCATATTTGATCTAAAAATATTAGAAATTAATGCCTGAAAACATTATTGTTTCATAGTGTGGAGTCTATTAAAGCTGAAGTAGCAGTTTTGTTGGTTGTAAATCCCATGATGATATCACATAACTGATATCTGAATAAAATAATGTATTTTAAAAATTAGCTCCCTAACTTGCCAATGCATAATCAGAGGAATGTGATCCAATTAATTCACACCTTTTACCCAAATTTCTTTTGATCAGTTCCTATCAATCTTTTTTTTCTTTCCAAACTTTATTATTATCGCTCAAGGAAATTTAAATTAGTTATGTAACTCATGATTTAGGTAATGCAAACTGATACCATAATATTGTGACCTGCTATTGAAATACGTTAAGATGCAAAAGTATAATTTAAAATATATTCTGAATATATAAAATGGGGATAAAGAATGGACAACTCTTCACAGAATAATGTATCCTTTCTTGTTTCTGAATTATCAAAAAGAATTGAATTTCTTGTTCTACTTTTTGCATCTATTCCAAGGTTCCATTCAGCCACTCAATTTATATTCTGTTTTAATTAATTTAAATTTTGTAGTAATTAGAAATCCTCTCAGTGACCTCCACACATCAATACATATTGAATAATTAAAAATTGAAGCTTTGTATAACAACTAGCTAACACATGTCTTGTTAAGCATTTTAATGCACTTAATAAAAAAATCTCCTATCTTCAAAAATTAAGAATCAAGTAAAGTCTACAAGTTAGAGTTCAAAGCAAATGGCCCAGATTATCCTAAGAAATCCTGGCAGTTCTCAATTCCCCATGTAAGTGTCAGGAAGGTCAAGACTCAACTGAAACCTGCATGAGAGGAGGAAGGCTGAACCTCCTAACAGGAGCTCACCAGGGTTTTCTCTGCATTGGACACCAATGGCAGAGTGCAAACTTCCTACAATTCAATGGTATTTACACTGAGAAATCTGCCTATTGAATCTACTGGAACAGCAACTCCTCTCAAATTAAAAGAGAAGAATTGTTGCGAGGAACCCAGGTGTGCATTAAATAATTTACAATATTATTAATTAATTGTGTTTACTTAAATGCCTTTAAAAGTATTTTAATGCTTTAAATTGTTTTGGCATTTTTAATCCTTTTACAATTAAATATTTTTCTTATCAAATGAATAGTTTAATTCATTTTTAATATTACGGTGGATAGGCTTTGGGTGCAAATTGGCAGACATGTTAGCGGGACATTGGCTACGTCTGGAGTAGTGTGTCCAGAGAGTGAAATCACCTTGGGATGTAATGATTAGCATCCCATTTTATGTCAGTCTGCCTGGCATCTGTTTGGTTGGATGTTGTGCAGCTCTCTGCCTACCATTGTCAGCAAGAAGTGTCTGTCCCTTTAAATAATAAACAGTGTTTTTATAAGTTGCTTTTTCTGTGAGAGAGCACCATCACAAAATCATAGAATTACAGTGACCTTTGTGATTCAGACTAACGTGGAAAATCTAGCCAGAAACAGATTGGACGGTGTTACATGTTACACAGTGGAATTGCCGCTAGCGTATCCACAGCAAGGAGTAGCAGCATCTAATGAAGCTTGAAACCAACACACACTCTAAGTTCTGTTAAACCAGTTGATATAGACCACCAGAACTTCTGATGAGGTTTGAACAAAGACCAAACTGCCAGTACTATGTAAATTGATCAACAACTAACTTGTAAGTAGGAATTATCTGATTCAAGTGTGGCATTTCTTCTTTCTATTAAAGATTAGATCCTCTGTATAAGATAAATGCATGGCATTAGCTGCATCATTGAGGCCCAAATTGGCCACACTGTCATCAAATCAGTGTTCCACACTGATTGACCAAAAATCTGCCTACTGTGTATACTTGTGATATGACCAAGTTTTGCATAGCACCATCCTTTCCAATTCTTTGATCAGAGTTTTCCTTGCTACAAATGTGCATGTGTACACTTCAATGCAAATTAACACTAATATCCACAAACAACAAGTACCATAGCGTAAAGTTTTGCAACTTTGGATTTATTCTACAAATAGACTTTCAGTTAATCAGTTGCTTAAAAATTGATACCTTTATGTTAGAAAAAAATTCCAAGAGTTAAGGAAGTTAAATGGTGCTCTTCAAACTTACATGTGTACTGAAGTGGGACACAGAGTATGTCCAGGAAACTATGATCAGTCAATAGAAGCAGGAAAAGAAGGGAAAAGTAAAATACAGAAAAATAGTAATAATTCAGCATCAATTTCAAAAGAAACACCTTGTTTAACAAACCTCATTGAAATATTTGGAGGAGTAACACAAAATGAGGATGTGTTTTGCAGGATATGTGATTTGTCTGGGTTTCTTAGAAGCCTATGATAGTGCCACAGAAAAGAATAGCAGATAAATTCAGGGTAGAGCAGATCAAGGAGAAGGGACAGTATTGACTGCTGCCGGCTTCAAATTGGACAATTGAAAACAATGGTAATAGGACAACTTTTCAGAGCGGTAGGATGCCGAAATGTTGGCTGCCATAAGGATTCATGCTGGAACCACTGATGATCACAAGCTGTATTGATTTGTATGATTTCGATTTTGAATTCAGAAAAATAATCTGTAATTTGGTGGTTGGCACCAAATCAAAGGAGCTAGTCACAATAAGGAGGAAAAAAAGTTACAAGACATTAATGACTGCATGAAATCAACATGCGTTTCAACAAAGATAAGTAAGACGCTATATTTATGTAAGAAAATAAAGTGGTCATGTTATTTCAAAATATAAGTTCTGCATGGAACAGGGGAGCAAAATAGTCTGGGATTACAAATACAGAAATCACTGAAAGTAGTAACACGACTTAACTAGGCCTTAAAAATGTAAATCAAGCACTTGGTTTTACTTCCAAAGTGATAGAATTAAAGAAGTAGAGAGGTTGCTCTAAACCCACATCAGACATTAATTAGAACACACTGACTGTTAGGTGTACAGTTCTGGCTCTGGTATTATTAAAAGCATAAACCGGCATGGGAGGAGGTGTAAGAAGGATTTCCCTGATAACAGAACCCTGAGATTCTCCCCATTTGGAAGGAATGAAGAGGCTGGGTTTATTTTCTCATGGGAAGAGGAAAGTTGAGGGTTGAACTCAGAGACATCCTTCAAATTGTAAGAACAGTTCTGTCATAAAAGGTTGACAATGTGATACATTCACCAAGCAATCAAGCTAGGAATTCAAAAGAAACACCTTTACCGAGAAATTGATATGGAGTCCACTACCACAGAGGTTGAAAAATAACCTTTTTCAAATCATTACAAAATTACCTGGTGCTAAATGGATTGAGCCACTCCATGTGGTTTACTCTTAAATGCCCTCTGAAATGGCCGAGCAAGCCACTTAGTTGTACCACTACTGCCGCATTCAAATAGAGAGAGAATAAAACTGGATACACTACTTGACATTAATGTAAGCACTGAATTCAGACAAAGCAAGATTGCTTCCAGCCCAGTTGACCTTGCATGTATTTATTTAAGGCACGTCTAGGTAAGGAAATGAGAATAAAAATATAGCTGATAAAGTTAGATGACAAAGAATGAGAGAAGCCTGAAGTGGAGTGTAAAAGCCACATGGACTATTTAGACCAAATGAACAGTTTCTCTGTTGCATATGTCAGGCATTTTATTGTCAATCTCATTTTAAATTCCTTGCACCAAATACTTTTGCGAGAAAAGAGGCAATGCTAAATTAAAGAAATATGCTTATATTGAATGCATGTTGAATAGTTCTTTCTATAAATTGTCATTTGTTGCTTTTAAATTGAAAAGTTTGGAACTGGATGATATAGAAGTCATTGTACACCTTTTACAATGGAACTCTCTGCCTTTTAAATAAACAGTTTAAAGTATTCAAAATAATTTGGCACAATTTTTCAATATTTTCATCATTACTGTAATTAAAAGCTTTTTCAAGGGCCCAAAAAGTACTTCATCTAATGTTGCTTAATATTGAATAAAAATATGACCAATTAAATCAAACATTTCACTTGATATTATTAAATGTAGAGTTATCAGCTTTTCAATCCAATCAACAGAAATTCATAACTGAATCAATGAAGTAAGGATAAATTTGATGTTTCCGCAAGTAAAACACCTTTTGTTGTTTGAATCAAACTGTGGTTCTTCTCTTTTAACCTCAGAGCTCTGGTCAATAGAACCTTCAAACAAATGCCTTTTGATATAAATTTTCACTGGAGTTATATGTCATGTCATTTGTAAACATTTCCTTCAATTAATGCAAGGTAATAACAAATATCCTTTTTCAAATCATTACAAAATCACTTGGTGCTAAATGGATTGACCCATTCCACGCAGTTTACTCTCAAATGCCCTCTGAAATGGCCAAGGAAGCCACATAGTTGTACCACCACTGCTATGTTCAAATAGAGAGAGAAAGTAAAACTGGACACACTACCTTGCATCAATGTAGGCACTGAATTCAGACATAGCAAGATTGCTACCAGCCTAGTTGATTTGGCATCATCCTCATCACAAAGGTCTAGTGTCTAAATAAGAAAAGCTGGTTCACAGGCTGACATCGTACAATGTACTCCAAATGTGGGACGCCATTGTCATCACCAAGAGTGGCTTGATAGCATTAGTACCAACTGAGCTGGCCAAGTACTGAAGTGCATAGCTGTCAGCCCAGGTCTGTGGCAGGTGGTGAGTGAATCAAAATACCTATTTGACATTATCCTCATCAATCTGTGACAGATGAATCTGTCTATGATAGCTTCGATTGCAGTGACCATTACAGAGCCCCTGTGGAGATAGAGTCTTTTCATCACATCAAGGGCACCCTCCATTGTGTTGTGTGGTGTTACAATCATACTCAATGGGATAGACTCAGAATAGATCTTATAGCTCAAAGTTGGGAAGACCCAGAACCATCAGAAGTGGCAGGAATATCCTGGAACTTCATAGCCCAGCATATCCTTCAGTCTACCATTAACTATCAGTCTGGAGGACCAGCATTGGTTCAGTGAGGACTGCAGAGGGCATGCTGGGAGCATGAGGTGCTAACCCAGTGAAACTACAGTAGAGGACAACATGCAGGATAGACAGGAAAAGCAACATGCATTACACTGAGTTAGGCAATCTTACAACCAATGGATCAGGTTGAGGCTGTGCCGACTCTTCAGATATTTCATCATAATGGTGGTGAAACTGCTCACAGGAAGAGGGTCCAAGATTATCCTTATCGTTGACAATGGTAGAATCCAGGATGTGAGTACTGACAACAAAACTGAAGCATTTCCAGCAATGTTTAGCCAGAAGCCATTTTGGCTTCCTCCTGAGATCCCCATCATCCCATTCTTCAGCCAATTTGATTTGCTCCATGTGATGTCAAGAATCGGCCAAGGACACAAGAGGCTAAGAGAGCAGCCAAAAACTGAGCTGTAGTATTGAAGACCTCCATTCCAGAACTAGCTGTGTCTCTAGCCAAATTGTTCTAGTACACTTATAACACTGGCAGCTACTCAACAATGTCTAAAATTATACAGGGATGTCCAGTTCATAAAAAGAAGGACAAATCCAATCTAGGTAATTACCAACCAATTAGTCTGCTCTGAATCAAAGTGATGGAAGGTGTCGTCAGCATTGCAATCAATGTGCATTTACTCACCAATTGGGTGTTTGTAGCACCATGCAGCTCCAGACTTTATCACTGACTGGTGTAAACATGAACAGAGAGTTGAAGTCCAGAAGTGAGGAGAGTATGACTGCCTTTGACATTGAAGCAGCATTTGACTAACTGTGGCCTTAAGATGCCCTGCTAAAACTAAAGACAATGACATTAAGAGGGAATTACCCCTTGCACAAAGGAAGATGATTGTGGTTGTGAAGATCAATCATCCCAGTCCAGGACATTATTTCAGGAGTCCTAAGCCCAACCATCTCAGCTGGTTCATCAATGACTTTCTTTCCTTCATCAGGCCTGAAGTGGAGATGTACGTTAATGATTGCACCATGTTCAGTTCCATTTGCAGCTCCTCAGCAAATGAAGCAGCTTATGCCTGAATGCAGCAAGACCGAGGCAACATTCAGGCAACGTGGATTGATACATGGAGATACATCACAAAAGTGACTGTCAATGACCATTTCCAAAAATAGAGGGTCTAACCACCAACCCTTGACATTCATTGCCATTACCATTGCTGAGTCCCACACCATTAACATTCTGGAGACCACCGATGGCCAGAAACTCAATTGGATCAGCTATATAAATACCATGGCTACAAGAGCAGGTTAGAGACTGGGTATTTTGTGGTGTGTGACTCACCAACTAATATCACAGAAACTTTCCACCATCTACAAGGCACGAGTCACTGCTCTCCTGGACGAATGCAGCTCTAACGACACCCATGAAGCTCAACACCATCCAGGACAAAGCAGCATATTTTATTGGCATCTCTTCTACCGCCCTAAACATTAATTCTTTCCACTGGTACACAGTAGCAGTAGTATGTACCATCTACAAATTGCAATGCAGTTTGTCAACAAGGCTATTCTGTCAGCATCTCCCAAACCCACAGTCTCTATCACTAAGAAAGGAAAAGGCAGCAGGCACCTGAGAACACCACCATATGCCTTACAGGATCCTGACTTGGGAATATATCACAAGTTCTTCATCATCACTGGTTCTAAAGTCCTCAATAGCACTTTGGAAGTGCTTTCAGCAGAAGGACTGCTACTGTTCAAGATGGGGGTTCACCGCCTCCTCCTTAATTAGGAACGGGCAATAAACGCTGGCATAGCCAATCATGGAAAATCCTGGAAAATGAATACATTAAAGAATGTCCTAAAACTTCCCTGCACTACAAAAGAGCTTAAAACATTTTTTTTTAGCTTTTTTTAAATTAAGTGCAAGGTTTTCGCACCCACCCTTCTTAAAATCATTTGTGTGCTGGTACTTCTCCATGTTATAATCATAGAGTTACCTTATGTGAGATGAACTTATGTTCACTTTTCTTACTTTCACGACTTAATTTATGGCAGCATCGAGTTGGGCAATAATAGCAGCCTCACCAACAGTAACCACATCCAGAGAGTGAATTTTAAATAAAATTTTAGATTAACCACATCTACCAATATCCACATAATAATTTTTGGTGCTTCACTAATCTCCACAGTAGTCTTCCTACATATTCTGGGATAAATATCATTTAGCTCAAGGGAGTTTTTGATTTAAATCCTTTTGGCTTGAGTTGGACTTCAATCTCATTTATATTAAAGTTTTGAATTATGTCTTTGCATTTTAGAAAATAATATTGTCTGTGGTTTCCCCTGTGAATTCTTTAAGAGAGAGCATTTTGAATATTTGCTATCTTGCACTCACTATCAGATTGAATCTTATTTGCAATTTTTTAATGTTCTCACCCATTCTGCAATCTTTTATTGTACTGTGACACTGAACTTGTTTTCCTTGCAATATTTTTCCTTTTGACTCCTCTCAACACTTTTTTCTTGCTCCTTTGGGATCTTAACTCATTTCCGAGTGCATTCCTCCATTCACCCTTTTGGATATACAAGGATAATTTTCACTGCTTATTTGGCTCTTAATTTCTTTGGCAAGTTTACTTAGTGTTACTATTTTTCACCTTTGCGGTTATCCCATGGAGACTAGTGGCAGGACATATAGGTTGCCAGATCAAGATATTAACTCTTCTTTCATAGCTTGTGACCATAATGATATCAGGTACCTTGGCCAAAACTTTATTTCTGGGTCTGTTAACTTAATGTTGCCAAACATCATATATTGAAAAGGGGAACCCTTATTTCAAATGAAAATGGTCTCCTTATTTCATAATTTTATTGATCCAGGCACCTGAACTACCAAGATTGAGATCCAAGCTAATAAAAGCAGCGATATGTAGTAAATGGAAAAAAAACTGATGAATTCCCGATATCTGTAACATAATCTCAACTTTACCTTGCTGCCATTTACACACCATGAACACTTGAGGAACTGCTGGAATAAAACAAATACAAATATAATTCCCACTCACTACAACTTGACATCAGCCACTATATCAGCTCTGGGAAGGAGATGGGATGAAGGATGGAAGAGGGGAAGAAGAGATGGAGGGACTGGGGGAGGAGGAAATGTTGCCAACAGTTCGATGTTGGACAGGATGCCCCATATTTAAATGGGATATTCACTACCCTGTACAGCATTATCAAGGGATGTTCTTTTTCCCCATATAATTCTCCTGACACAGGCAACTTACCGAAGGGATCAAATTCTGGATTGGTCTAAAACTGAATGAATCCAGGACATTATTTTGCAGTCAGCAGCAAACACTGGGGGAGCATATTGCCTCACAGCCTAGGTGAGTCAGGTGCAATCCTGACCTCTGGTGCTGCCTGTGTGAAGTTTGTACGTTGTCCTTCTGACTGTGCGAGTTTCCTGGTTTCCTCCCACAGATTAACTTGCTGGTAGATTAACTGACCATTCATTGTATATTGCCCCCAGTGTGCAGGTGAGTGGTAGGTGAGTGTGTAGGTGAGTGGTAGATTAACTGACCATTCATTGTATATTACCCCCAGTGTGTAGGTGAGTGGTAGAGTGTAGATGGAGATGATCAGAATGTGGGGGGGAATAAAATAACATTAGTGTAAAATGGATACTTGATGGATGGCGAAGACTTGGTGGGCTGAAGGGTCTGTTACTGTGCTGTATAATCCATGACTCTATGACAATCAGCTCGCTGTTAGCCTTTGAAACTTACAATGGATCTAGACTTTCTTCAAGAACTGCTGGGAACCTTTCCAATAAACCTAAATAAGCTCTGCTCACAAAAAAGTCCACCCACAACCTGTCTCTTATTTTTGAAGTACAATGTTAGCAACCCTACTTGTACAAGAATCATAATTTAGAGATACTCCTATTTAATTATAAAGTGATGGCAATTTCAAGCTTGAAAATTAAAATTTAAATTGTTATCATAGTTTCTGACAGAGAACAGTATAATTTACCATAATATAAAAGATTCTGCAAATCAAGGGACTCAATCCAGTATAATTACCCTCGTCAAAAGCATGATATATATCAGGAAAATGAATTAACATTATTAAAGCTAAGAAAGCAAGCTGAAAACAAGGCCAGTAATATATGGTGTAGGCAGAATGTTCTCATAAGTATGAATCTAATTGTGTTTCTATTTATAATGTGCTCTATAATACATTGTTTAATAATATAATAAATATTACAGGAGCATTTTAACCTTCATCAGCTAGCAAGAACAGAGCATGCAGAGGATTTAAAATATGTTTGCCATTATTAGTGGACAACTACAGAAGCAAATCAAGTC
Source organism: Pristis pectinata (assembly GCF_009764475.1). Taxonomy (NCBI): domain Eukaryota; kingdom Metazoa; phylum Chordata; class Chondrichthyes; order Rhinopristiformes; family Pristidae; genus Pristis; species Pristis pectinata. The sequence continues at coordinate 19,412,343 of NC_067420.1, forward strand.
TTTCCATCAGGAAGGCAATGCTCTAATTGGCAACGGTGAATGTTCCAATAATGTCATTCCCACTTCATATCGTCTTAACACATTTTCAGCGAAGTTGACGTCCTTGCCTTGTCAGCAACAAAGGAAGCAAAGCAACTGAAGGCCAGAGAAGAGAAGCAAAGTTACGTTTATTTTTCATGTTTTGTTGCAAGCCCCTGGGAGCCTGATTGGGGAATAAGTGATCTATTTGATGAATGAGATTGTAAAGTCAAAATGACCCATAACTCACATCGCCAAGCTGGGGTGAACTTGATTCTTACTTCACTGATCCCACACTCAAAATTCCCCACAGAGATTGATGGATTTTTAGATCGTAAAGGAACCAAAGGATGTGGGGTCATTGCAGGAAGGTAGTACTAGTATAAAAACATCAGCCGTGGTAGAGCAGGCATGGTGGGCTGAATGGCCTCTGTCTCCTTCTACCTCTTGTGCTCCTGTATTCCCAGTTAAAAGCAAAAGTCTATATATCACCATCAGCATTAAAGATGAATATCAAACAACCATCTTTAAAAGGTGGATGAGGCCACTGTTCTTTTACCTCAGCATTGAGCTCTGACCCACAGTGCAGATGGATGTGGTAATTTTTCTTTCTCTGCTAGTTGTGAGAATCTTAGTTAAAATGAGCTTCCAAAACCTCAGACCAGCAATCAGTGAGTGCAGACTCACAGCACAAATCTGTCCAGAATTTGGCACCAACCTGACAACAGCAATCATAGAGGTCACGAGGATTGTTGGTATGGGAAATGAGAAAAAAAAAAATCATGGCACTGCTGCAAGGAATACTTTGTAACGTTTGGAGTCAGACACATTACTGGTGCTCAGTGGAAAAAAAATTGTCTCTGCAAATGGTGATGCTGTACCTGACCTGAAAGTGTTTGCTGTTGACTCCATTCGTCAAGGGCATTTACAAACATTTTGCTTTTAAATTGAAAATAGATGAAAAAAACATGATGTAATAAAATTGTTACATGGTAAATACATGTTTGGACCAAAGGCTCATTCAGCAATACAAGTAATTCAGAGTCACATCAGCTGTACACATGTTTGATGTTACATCTTCCTAAATTTGCTTCCTTTGATATTTCTCTGCAGTATCTCAACCAACCATTTAATTGATCTAAATTTCTTTGAAGATAAACAGTCTCTTTTATATGTACTCTCTTCCAGGTAACATTTTGTAATTTGCAAATTTAGTAATTCTATATAACAGATTTATATCACTCACACGACTGTAAATAAGAGCAATCTCTGAATTGCCCTTTAGCTGGTTACATTCTTCAGGGAAAGTATCATAGGACAGGTGTTTCCTCCCAGCAATCCATGTTTATAATGAACTGGTGATTGGACTACCACCAATTGCCCAGGAGATTAACTCAGGGAAGTAATAAATGAAGACACACCAAAATTCCTTATTCTCTGGTGATCTACATTTGCTCGAAGTTGAAATATTACAGTAACCTTAATATTAAAGGTTGATATCACAATAGAGACACAAGAGACCGCAGATGCTGGAATCTGGAGCAAAAAACAAACTGCCGGAGGAACTCACAGTTCAAGTAGCATCTGTGGAGGCAAAGTGATTGTCGATGACTTGGGCCGAGACCCTGCATCAGGAATCATAATACCCCCTTCTCTCTATCCCTCTATGCTATCACAGATCCCTGCACACTCACAAGACCATCTCTGCAGTCAAATCACCAATAATCCAAGAAGATGTGAATTCTAGTCACTGTCCAGGTCATCGTTACGCAATGTGATGCCCTCATGCTGAGAGGTGGTAATCCTCATGAGTCGTTATCAGAGGGAATTGCAGTTTGTCCTTCAATCTTGGACTGACATTCCCATTCTCCCTTTATATGTTTCAATAATATGATCCAAGTCCAACTGCTATTTCAACCATTGACCTGAGCAGGGAAACAACTGTATCTCTTCTACCAAGGAAGGCGAGGGACAAAAGAGTCGGTGGTAGAAGAGGGTCGGAAAACTAAGCCTTTAAACTTTACTTGTGGGGCCAGTTGAAAAGCAGACGCCCTTCTCAGTCACACAAGGAAGATCTAGATTCCACTGATCTATTGGTTTGGAGGCAGCAAACAGGTAAGGGTTCACTGCTGAGACTTGGAGTTAAAAATGTCATTACTTTCATTGACTGCTGACTGTAGTTTTTCTGAATACCAACATTTTTCAATCTGACTTTTAATGACTGGTGAATTTAACAATGTAATTTTCCTTTAATCCTTTCAGCATCCATTATTGTCTCCACACCTGCTGTAGCTTGATGTAAAACGTACTCAATATAGTTTTTTTGGTTAAGGATGTGTTCAAGGCTGAGTGACTCTGATCTATGATGATTATCTGCAGGTTCTTCTTCTGTGAAGACTGTTGTTAATAATCCATTCTCCATATCTGCCATAGCCTAAGCGTCCATCATTTCATCGAGCAACTTGTTTTTTTATTTATTTTTCCATTCGTGGCAATTTTGCTCAGTGGTAGAACACTTCTCTTTCCAGAAGAAAGTAGAGTATTGATAGAGGAGCACATTATCTAGAAAAAATACTGAAATGCTGAGGAACTGCTGTTTTCAGGGTACTGTGTCATTTTATACAGTTGGTCCCCAATTGCTCACACCCATAGTTCAAATAGTGCAGTTAAACCAATCATCATATCAAAGCCAATTTAATTAATTTTACAATCTGCTTACCAAATCCCTATTCAATGATGTATAAGTATCATTTAAAATGCTAATATCATCCAAAAGCAGTCAAAATAGTTATTTTTTGTGGACAAGTTTAAAATTACTTTTTGAATAGTTTACTTCTCACCCTTTGTAATTAGTTGTACACAACCAAAAATAACATGAGGTAAAATCGGAAGCTGCCAAGGGCACTCGGCAGGTTGGGAGGCATTCACAGAGAGAGAAGCAGAGTTAACATTTCAGCTAGATCATCCTTCATCGGAACTGGAAAAGTGAAAAAGCAAGCATGTTTTAAGTGCAGAAAGATGGAGGATGGGAAAAACAGAGAACATCTGTGACAAGATACAGACCAAAGTTGTCAAGGTAACCATTACTTTAAATACTGGCAGTTGGAGACAGAAGATAAAATGAAAAAAGGAAGAAATTGAAACTGAAAAATAATGTGACACTACCTGTTGAAGTGCTCATTATCGTCCTGCCAGAACTTGATATCCACCAACTTCCTGTGCTTTAGTTAATGTGTTTGGCTAGTGTTCTGAGTCAGACCCCAAGCTATTCAATCAATGCTGTGCCATCTCACCCTGAGTGTATAAGGTTATCTTCTACAAAGTACTGTTGAGTTGCAGCCCAGGCCAATACTGGGCCTGGCGTTGTGAAGCTGTCAGGACCTGCACTGAGTGGCTGGGGGCTGTAGTGGAATCAGGGAGGTGTGATGTTGCTGATGGGTTGGGTTGAGATCAACATAAACAGTCTTTTGAGATGATTTCCTTGAGGGAGTCATATTCAGAAAGTAAACCTCAAGTAGTTTTTCACAACTAATGTTTATAAATATTGCACGAATGTTGATATGTAAAGTTCCTGCCTGCATATATTTTAACATAGCTATTGATCCAGTTATCTTAATTAGGTTACTGAGGATGTTAAAATAGCATTTAAGAAATTTCCACAAATGAAATGATATTGATCATCACACACTGCCATTCCAGGAATCAATGTGATGAACCTTTGTTGCGCTCTTGCTTTCCTTCCATAAGTAAGGACACCAAACCTATAAACAAAATTCCAGCTATGCTCTCACCAGGGCTCCATAAAATTGGAGAAAGATATCTTCATTGCTGGACTCAAATTCCCTTGTAATGAAGATCAACCTTTTTCATTATTAAATGCTTGCTGGATTGGCATGTTAATTTTCAGTGATTTATATCTAAGGATACCTATGTTCCCATGAATACCAAGACTTTTCATTCTCTCACTGTTTAAAAATATCTTTTCTTTCTACTGTTTTCTACCAAAGTGGATAACATCAATATTTTTCCACATTATATTCAATTTTCTCTGTTCTTTTGCAATCATTAAGCCTGACTACTTCTCCCAAAGCATCTCAGTATCCTCCACATTGTCAACCAGCTTTGTATCAACAGTAAAATTGGGCATTTTATACTTGATCTCCTCATACAAATCATTAATATCAATTGTGAATAGCTGAGACTCTGGCACCAATACCAATGGCATCCCCCTCCCTTCCCCCAACCCCACTGTTCACAGCTTCTCTATCTGAAAATGGCTCAGTTATTGTCTGTTAACCAATCTAATTTTGTTTAATAAGTTCTCACGTGGAACATTATTGAAGCTCTTCTGAATGTCCAAACACTCTACACTATACCCTCTATACCAAAATTTATTCTGCCAGCTATAACCTCAAAAATTACAGCATGATCTTCCTTTCATAAATCCATGTTGATTCTGCCCAATACTTTTTTTTCTGTAATTCCCCATTATCACTTCCTTAAGAGTAGATTCTAGGAGTTTCCCCATCACTGATGTCAGGCTAACTGCTCTATAATTTCCTGTTTTCTCGTTCCTTCCTTTCTTAAATAGTGGGTTACGTTTTTCACCTTTCAATCTAGGAAACTGTTCTCGAACCAATGGAACTTTGGAAGGTGACAACCAGTGTATCCACTATTTCCACAGCCACCTTTAAAAGCCTGGGATTCAGTTTATTGTATCCTGGGGATTTATTGCTTTTCAGACCAATTAACTTCTTCAATACAATTTATTAAACTAATGTTTATTACTCTAAGCTCATTATTTGCATTGAAACTATAGTTCTCCACATTTCCACAAGTTTTTTTCTGTGACTTCCTCTGTGACGACAGACACAAAATATTAGTTTAATTTCTCTGTCATTTCCTTCCTCACTAAAACAATATCTCCTGCCTCAATTGAGAAGGATTCCTTTTAATATATCCATTGGGGCGGCATGGTAGCGTAGCGGTTAGCGCGACGCTATTACAGCGCCAGCGATCGGGGTTCGATTCCGGTCGCTGTCTGTAAGGAGTTTGTATGTTCTCCCGTGTCTGAATGGGTTTCCTCCGGGCGCTCCAGTTTCCTCCCACATTGCAAAGACGTATGAGTAGGTTAATTTGGGTTTAAAATGGGCAGTGCGGACTCGTTGGGCCAGAAGGGCCTGTTACCACGCTGTAAATAAAATTTATTAAAAAAATTATAAAAAAAAGTTCTTACAGTCATTTTGTATGTTTCACTTATGCACTCTCATATTCTATTTCTCCTATCCTTATTAACATCTTGGACTGCCTTTGCAAAATTCTGTATTTCCCCAATCCCCTGGCTTACTGCTATGTATGGCAACATTATGAACTTTTTCCTTTTATCTAATATTATCTTTAACTTCTCTTGGTAGTCATGGCAGGATCACTATTCCTGATGGGTTCTTTTTGCCTTAAAGGAATATATATTAATTGAAAAACTGTATTAACTCTTTAAATGTTAGCCTGGCTTCTTTACAGTATTCATTTTAATGCCATAAGCTACCACAGCCAAGCCCTGCTTTGTGACTTCATAGTCTGTTCTATTCAGATTTAAGACTTTGATTTCAGATCAAACTAAGTAATTTTAATTTCTGTATTATATTCTATCATATTATAATCCCTGTTCCCTAATGGTCCCTTATCCACTAGATCATTAAGTTACACAACACTCAATCTAAGATAAGATGTTAGCTCATTGCTTCCTCAAAATACTGATCTAGAAAACCATCTTTCATACAGTACATTCCATAAATTCATCCTCCACACTATTACTGCCCTTTTGGTTTGCCCACTCTCTATGTAGATTAAATCCCTCATGATTATTGTATTACCCTTGTTACATACTCCTCTAATTTCCTATATTACCATTTGCTTGAGGTCTTAATTGCAACTCCCATTAATTTTTTCTGCTCTCTGTTATTTCTTAGCTCACCTAAACTTATTTTCTATTTTATCCACCTTGTCTAAGTATTAGTGTTGGCATTGGTTTATTATTGTCACTTGTACCAAGGTACAGTGAAAAACTTGTCTTACCTACCATTCGTACAGATCAATTCATTACACAGTACATTGAGGTAATACAGGGTTAAAACAATAAGAGAATACAGAGTAAAGTGTCACAGCTACAGGGAAGTGCATTGCAGGTAGACAATAAGGTGCAAGGTCATAACAAGGTGGATTGTGAGGTCAAGAGTCCATCTCATTGTATGAGGGAACCGTTTAATAGTCTAATCACAGTGAGATAGAAGCTGTCCTTAAGCCTGGTTGTATGTGCCCTCAGGCTCCTGTATCTTTTAAGTATCCTGGAATATTTAATTCCCTATCTTGGACACTTTGCAACCATGTCTCTGTCATGGCTATTAGGTCATACCCAATTATTATAATTTGTGCCATTCATTTGCCTACCCTATTGTGAAAGCAGCATGCATCCAAATAAAAAACTTTTAGTACTGCTTTAAATTGAAAATATGTTCTTATGTTTGTATGCACTGACCTTTTGTGACATACTTCGGTTATCATAACCCATTATTCTATTGTTTACTATTGCTTTGTCTCTAATTTTCAAAATGTCACCTTACCAGAGTCACCCTTTCCCCCAACCCCCACCCTGCTACCTTATATACCAGTAGAAATAAACATCAGTAACAGATCTAAAATGTGCTTTTAATTAAGCTACCTGAAAGCTGCACATTTTTTATTTAATTGCAATGTACAGAAAAGCAAAGCTCTTCAGATGTTTGCAGAGGAAACACAGAAAGAAACCTGACATGCGTTCTACTCGTGGAATATCAAGATTAAAAGATCCATTCCTTCCTCATAACAGAAGCAGGTTTTAATCTTTTGTTCATAACAATAGATTGGTCTGCAGGCCGTTCCTATGCATATACTCAAAGAATTAAGCTGAAATCATATTGGACTGAGAACACCATGAGATATGTTTTATACATGCACAGAAAATTTAAAACAGATTATCATAACTATATTGTGAATTCAAATTAAGGGAGCATTTCAATCTACATCAATTCCAAAATACTGGGTTTACAATTCTTTTTGCTCAATATGTGTCTAAGTTCTCTGAACACATGCTTCTTGGCCAGCTGCTTGCATCTGTCTGAAATCATGGAAATGATGTAAGTGCAGTAAAATTGAACTGAATTTTACTTCAGTCAAAATGCATTTTGAAGTATTTTTCTTTAACTGTATGAAAGTGTGGACAAATTACATTTGGCTTCCTGAGGAATTACAATTATGCTTGTGTGACCTACAGTGCCATTCTTTGATCTATTTTTCAGCAGCAGAAGTGCTGATGTGCTACAATGTCAGGTGCAGTCTAATTCAGGTCAACAGTAAATCTGGAAGTGTACATTCTTGTTCATTTGGGCACACACATATATGTATTCAGAGAGAAATGATTTCATCACGATTTTGAGGATGGAATTGCCAAAAGGCCTCTACTTCGAACTGCTTAAAATCATGTAGCACAAAGTGGGTAAAAATGATTCTGAATGTCCTTTTTCAATTCAGGATGTGGGGCATAATCTCAGTGAATGATGAGTTTGTGTCAAATTTATCTATTTTTAACACTGTGCTAACTCTGTATTTTCTAATGCCTGGCTTTACTTAGGAAATTAATTTACCTTATTTTACTACTCAGGAAAATTGCAATTCATTATTAATGCACAGTGCTCTGTTGGGTTTTGAGATCAAATGGACTGGGCATTAATTATTATGGTTTATGTTTTTAAGTATGCATTTATTGTTTTCTCCTTCATTAAGTAGCCTGTGCTTTCTACTATTTCACAGCTGGGTGGGTCAATGAAGATTCCAGCATGGAGGCCTCTATCAATATAGCATTTGATCCAGCTTCTGAAAGGAGAACAAAGGGAGTCAAGGTGACTTGTTTATTGATCTTCTTCCTCCCTTCAGTCCATTGAGGAAGCTCTGAGTGTCCAACTGGGAACTTACTGCAAGGAGAATTCCAATAGCAGATCTTGTTATTCCATTGCTCAGCTCAATATAGCACTATAATACTGCCTGACTACAAAAAGGACTTAACAGTACTGGAACAAACTTCTCTTTACCCATTGCCCTATTACTCTGAAGGAGGCACTAGTGGAGCTAACATAAAGAAAGCCTTTTTCAACTCGTTAAACATTTCATGTGTCATGACCAATCGCCCTGAAAATGTCTTAGAGTCATAGAGAGAGACAGCATGGAAACAGGCCCTTTGGCCTACTGCATCAAACACCAAGTACCCATTTTTAGACTAATTGTACTCCAACCTATTTTATTCTTCCCACATTCCCATCAACTCTTCTGTCCCCTGCCAGATTCTATCACTCACCTACACGAGGGGCAATTTATTGTAGATAATTCTACAATAAAAGTTCCCACGAACCCTTACATTTTGGGATGTGGGAGGAAACTGGAGAAACAAAGGAACCTACATCAATGTCACAGGCAGAGTGTGTGAAATCCACTCCGACAATGCTGGAGGTCAGGATTGAACCCTGGTCTCTGGAGATATGAGGCAGCAACTCTATTAGCTTCACCACTGTGCTGCCACAAAAGTCAATGAAAGAAATTGGAACAATAGAGAAGAAAAACCACAATGATTATTGGCATTTGTCTTCCACTGACAACCATCATTTCTTACATATAATGTTTTGATCAATTAAAATTATCTAATTTTAACTTAATACTTTGTAAACATATTAGTCATTCACATTTCAACAATTCTTTTGCATTGTGTCTGCATCAGTTCTTTTCATTGACACCCACCAGGGTGATACAAGATTTTTGCCAAGAAAATGGACCACATTGCACTATGGTTTTGAATACCTCACAGTCTAATTTCCACAAGAAATAAGGTATTCCCAAAAATTAGCAACGTACTGCATGAATTGTGAAGTCAGTGAACTTTCAGAGAGGCATTCTGGAGTCCAAATCCAGAGTCCATTTCTGTAATTTTCAGAGGCATTTCCATGGCCCTTATCACCCATGGGGAAACTCGTGTGGAACCAAGCTTATATAGTACTTGTAAAGTCTGCTTCTGCATGAGTTCATGGGAGCTTATCTGAGTAGGTCCAGACCAACTACAGGGACCTCTCAAGAAGCATCAACCTACCTGGCTTGTGGCCTTCATTAGACCCCCAATCACTTATTGATTGCAGCCCTGGATTACAGGCTTCCATTTCCCAACACCTGATTGCACATTCTGATGACTACTCCCACCTCCAAAACCCTCCTCTCTAAACACCCCTCAGTCTGACCCCACTGAAAGCCAATGTCACCACCATGGTCTCTCTCCACCAATCCCCAGGCTTGATGACTTAATTTCCTTTGCACAGTTCATACTGGAACAGCAAAGAAAGAAAAGATCTTTTATCATGCAAGGACAGGTTTTACCTTGTCTTGGGCTAATGAAATGTATAGTGCAGGCCCATAAACAAATGTTATTGACCCACTGAACAGCAATTGTTTGAAATTCTTTTTCAGGCTCTGGCCAAACTCAAGGCAATCTTTGATCTAACTTCCCTTGCCATTTTAACCATGGTTGCTGATATTGCATTAATGAAGTGGTATTAAACCAGTTCCACTACAGCAATGCCAAGAATACAGCTGACAAGGCCAGCATTTATTGCCCATCTTTGTGACCTTTCTTATTGGAGATGGCCATTGCCTGGCATTGGTGTGGTTTTACTATAACTTGCCACTTATCACCTGAGGTTGAGGGATAGGGCAATGAAAAGGGAAGGAAAGATGTAGTTGTGAAGTTGGTTGAGGGAGATGAAACTAGACCAGAAGGAAATGTATAAAAGGGACATCAGCTGAAGAGATACAGCAGATAAATGAACATTGGGCTGTCACAATGTCACACAAAGAGCAAGATTGCAGAGAACCCAAATGCAGAACATCCATCTGAGACTGGAGTCAGGATGCTTCCTCAGAACCAAACCCAGAAAGGCAAACAGAAGGAATCTTGCCTCAGGGCTCTGAGACAGAGTCCGGACACAGAAACAGCAAAACCAGGACTACACTAGAGTTGCCAGCTCTAATCAGCCAGGAGACACATTATACCCAGATGTAGACCAATAATCTGGCAACTAGTGTTTGTGAAACCAGGGTTCTTATACTAGTCTCCTGATGGAACTCAGGTGTGTGTCATTAGGCAAATAGTAGTGCATGGAAACCATGTGCTGCACAACAAGGCCCCATCAATGGGGATAAGGGGCAGAATCGAGAACCAGCACTTCGAACAATGATATGGGCAGGCTGACCAGAGAGGGAACTTAAAGAAAGGATTTCCTAATTCATTGTTTCTTCAGTGTGAGTTAGTGATTTCTTAACTGTTGCATCTCATTTAGTCATTTCTGACTCAAAAAGTTACTGTTATTTTTGTTTATGAAAATACCAGTACAAACAATGTTTATTTCATAATATCAGCCACGTAATTATTTACTGGTTATTTCAAAATAAAACCTATTCATTGACTTTGTAAAAATATGTATTTTAACAACAACTATTAGAGTTAAATAATGAATTAACATAAGTAGTTAAAAAAAATCAGAAAATGCTGCAAGTGCTCGATGGTTCAGACACCATCTGTCGTTAGAGAAACAGTTAATATTTCAGCATGATAACTTTTCATGAAGACTAATGATAATAATCAACTTGAGAAGTTAACTGTTTGTCCCTCTGCTGATGTTGTCTGACCTATTGAGTACTTCCAGTGTTTTCTGATATGTTCCATATTTCTGGCATCCTCAGCATTCTGCTTTTGCAACGTAAGCAGATATATGAGAGACAAACTGAACATTTCTAATTATTTCAAAGTATCTCCTCTGTTACTGAAGAATCAAGAACTGGTTCCGGTCACTGGTTTGATCAAGCAGAAGGAGGCTGAACATTTTGGTGAAGCAAATTTAACTGAAAATGTTAAACTGTTTTTCACTACTCCACTAACTGTATAATTTGAGTTGATCATGTGTTAATATCTTTTCCACTTTGGAAATGAACTCAGCTTATGGTTCAAATTGCACAATTACTTTACAGAATAATATGCTGAATGATTTCTGATTATTTTAATAATCTGCCAAATTATACAAAATTAAAAGTGATAATACTGCAAGACTTCATACATTTCTTCCAGTGGAACTAAAGGCACACAACTTCCAACAGAAAATATCATCCAATATTTAATTGAATTTCTCATGAGTGAATAACCAACGTGTTACAATGATTCATTTACTTATTATTAATACTCGCATAACAGCAATTGATTTCAAATTTTTTAATTAATTACTAAATGGTCTCTTATGGCATTGCCACAGAAAGATACAGTCTGATTCTTAGCCAAGGAGCAGAAGATCGAGTGTGAGGGAAGAATGAATAAGGGAGTCCTGTGCTAGATTGGACAGAGTGCAATAGGGCTAGGTAAGCTTTTAGTAGTGGGGTATTTTAATGTAAGGAACATTGGACCTTAACTTAAAAAAAGCTCTCCTATTTATAATGCTCAAAGTTACAGGCATCTCTTTAAGCAGATGACTGTGAGATCATTCTTTTTTCAGGATATTATTTTTCATACATTCATAAGCTATACCTTGGGTGTGTGAAAACACCCAATGGGAAAGTTAGAGGAGTGTCTCGATTGTATAATTGGCTTGAGACTTCCATTTCATAGGGCAATGAATTCCTGTTTGTCACTGCCCATTGTCAGATTCAGCCAAACTTTGGAATTTTAAGTACACTTTTAGAATTTTAGCCCATACTGAAGATCCTGAACTCTGAGTGGTACTTGACCAGCATAAAGTTGTGGATTCCGCAATTTTTACAAAAATTGGCTAAATCCCCTTTCTGATTAGTAATCAATGTGTGGTCCAACCACGAAGCCCGTTATGATGGGGAGAGATACATAAGAGGAATACTGCAAAAGGAAAATTTGCAGAGAACTAATCATGAACCAGCAGTGGTCCTCAGGAGGGGTGGAGCCTTTCCCAAAAGGGTTGTTCCTGATCCCATTAGTAGTCACCTCTGTTTCAGGAGTTTCTGGGTCATGGGAAACAGCATCACAAACATATTATTTTTTGGCTCACTTTCTGCTCCTGAATAAAGGTCACAACAATGACTTTATTTGTACCAGTGAGATTTGTATATGCTGCCTGAAAGGTAACTATCCATTCATGAACCTTGGAGATGAACACCATCAAGCTATTCGACCGTGAGAACATCTGTGTTGGACCTTCTGCCTTCTGCCAAAATACTACGTGGACAAGCATTTTGAGTTCGTGAGCAGCAAAGGAAATCTGACCAGTGCCACTATGGTTAGTTCCAGCTGATCCACAAAAAATGAGGGACCTTTGGAATCCATGATCTCTCTGGTCAATGTGCTTACACTGGATGAATTCACTAAGCATGTAGTGGAGCTGAAAACCTCTTTACAATGTCCCTGGGTTCAATTCGTACATGCAAATTTAAACACATGTGATAACTCAAATACATTGGTATTTTCTCTGGTCGCATTTGGTTAATCATTTGAAAAAATGGCACCATTACATTGATGAAAAACACTATGATGCTGGAGGAACTCAGCAGGCCAGGCAGCATCCGTGGAGAAAAGCAGGCGGTCAATGTTTTGGTTCAGGTCACTTCTTCAGGACTGAAGATAGGAAAAGGGGAAGCCCGATATATAGGATGGAAAAGCAGAGCAGTGATAGACGGACAAAACAGGGGAAGCGGGGTGCGCATCAGGTGTTGATAGGTAGATGCAGATAAGAGATCGTGATAGACCAGTGTGGGGGAGGAGGGGAGAGCAGATCCACCGAGGGATGGGTCAAGGTAAGGAGAGAAAGGGAAAAAAAATGGGTAAAATAAAAAGAGAAACTAGAAAAGAAGAGAAGAAGCATGGTGGGGGTGGGGATTACTTAAAGTGGGAGAATTCAATGTTCATGCTGTTAGGTTGCAAGGTTCTAAGACAGAAAATGAGGTGCTGTTCCTCCAGTTTGCACTTGGAATTCTCCTGGCAGTGGAGGAGGCCGAGGACTGACATATCTGTGATAGTGTGGGAGAGGGAGTTGAAGTGACTGGCAATGGTGAGATGCAGGTCGCAGTTACGGACGGAGTGCAGGCGTTCTGCGAAATGGTCACCTAGTCTGCGTTTGGTCTCACCAACGTAGAGGAGGCCACACTTGGAGCACCGAATTCAGTAGATGATATTAAGGTAGCTGCAGGTGAATCTCTGTCTCACCTGAAAGGACTGTTTGGGTCCCTGGATGGAGGTGATGGAGGTGGTGTAGGAGCAGATGTTGCACCTATGGCGGGGGCAGTAGAAAGTTTCCGGGTTGGGAGCGGGATGGGTGGCGGGGGGAGGAGTGAACTAGGGTGTCGCGGAGAGATCGGTCCCTGTGAAAGGCAGAAAGGGGTGGGGAGGGGAAGATATGCTTGGCAGTGGGGTCCCATTGGAGATGGTGGAAGTGGCGGAGAATGACATGTTGGATACGTAGGCTGGTGGGATGAAATGTGAGGACAAGGGGGACCCTGTCCCTGTTGGGTCTGGGAGGGGTAGAGGTAAGAGCGGAGGTGCGGGAAATGGCACAGATTTACTACATTGTTCATTCATTGATTTTTAGCACAGTTGTAATAAGTGCAAAATCACGTGAAGTGTCCAGAACAATTTCTAATCTGACATTGTTATGTTTTGTGGAGGTGTTGTGCCTGGAGGGGAACTCTGAACTAACATGGATGACCATTCTTTGTAAAATCTACTCCTGCTTCCCATTGGCCTTGCAAAAGTAAATTTGAACCTTACCTGACAAGATATCTGCTGTTTTTCCCAGCTGGTTTTACTGACTGGAGTATTTATGTGAACTCTCAGTTAAAATTTCAAATCAGCCACTCCCTTCACCTCCATTTCAATCCACCATAATTTATTGCAGGAAGCTGGATCTGGTGGGAAATGAAGATTTTTGATTCAAAATTATTGCAGCTGTTTTGTAATATGAGTTTGTTTATGAAGAAAGGTGACAATATGTAATTTGTATGTTAACAATTCTCAACATTCTACATGAGTAAAATTACAATAATAGTGAAATTGTAACCATTTTTTTCAGCTGACCTTTGCATTGATCCCAACAAATTGAACCTCTTGTCTGCTATTCACAAACTCTGATTGTGTGCTGCTTGAATAGTTAATTACTTCACTCCACTGCAGACTCCACACTAGAATGTGAGATAATGGGCTGCTACAGAAATAAATAGATATTAATCTGCTTGTACTGTGAAAAATAACTAAGTAATCTAGTGCCTATTGTGAAGTTACATCTATAGCATGAAGATACCCTGTTACTCGATGGCCAAACATTGTCTCATTTCTAGCTTCAAAATGTCACCATGTTTGTTCTTTTTTGTATTTTTCCAGATTTACTTTCTTCTAAAATGCTTTTCTTTCTAACTGCATGTTTAGAAATGAAAACATATTGCATTATCTCCAACTTATTTTCCCCACTAAAACAATAAAACTGTGGAACTCATTATAATTCCCACCTTCCTTGAGTGGCTCAGCTGTACAGAGGTGAGCTGGGACACAGAAAGGAGAAGGATGGTCTAGAAAGCTATTATGCAAAGGAATTTAGTTGTTAGGAGCCAGATAGTGCTCCCACAGACACAGATGAGATTCCAGAATTGTATGATGCCTGAAGCAAAATTCAGATACAAGTGGGTGGAATTTATCTATACAAATTCGGGCCTGCTATGCCAGGTCCTCATCAACCTGGTACTAATCTTGTCTCAAATTAGATATGAGGAGCAGGAAGATCTTCCTTGTTATTTACTGGGCCTTACTTCCTATAGTGGATTTGAGGGTTTTCCAACACTGTTCGTGGTGGATTCTTTCAAGAGGGATGTTTTCCCAATCATTGATTCTCAATAACTATCACCTTTGAGTAGGTTATCTGCCATGTCTAATACTGATTGACTGCAGTTGTAATTTTAAAATTGGCAGAGATAGAAGAAGGAATAGGCCTTTTACCACTTAGTGCCAGTCCACCATTCAACATGAGAATGGCTGATCTTTTATCTCAGTACATTTTCCTGGACTATGGCCATTCTCCTGAATATCCATAAACCCATCTAACACTGTCTTGGATATACTCAGCAATTAGCCCGCACTGCCCTCTTGGGTAGAAAATTACCAAGATTCACTGCCCTCTGGGTGAAGAAATTCTTTCTCACCTCAGTCCTGAATGGCTGACTCCTTATTTTGAATCTGTAACTCTTGAGTCTTCTATGAAGACAGACACAAAATACTTGCTTAATATTTGTGCCATTTCCTTATTCCCCAAAATAATTTCCCTGAACTCAGTCCGCAAAAGACCGTACATAAATTTTACTTGCATTTTGTTTTTACCTATCCACAGAACCCTTTACAATCTGTTTGTATGTCTCTTACTGAATTATTCTCAGATTCTACTTTCATTTCCTTATCAATGCCTTGATTTTCCTTTGCTGAATTCTGAAATTTTCTCAGTCCTCAGGCTTGAGACTCTTTTGGGCAACAGAACAGGCCTTTTTCTTTGATCTAATACTGCCTTTAATAACAGTTAGATCACATTTTCTGTTGGCATTTTCTGCCTTAAAGGTAGATATATTTGTTGTAAACTATGTATTCTTTAAAAGCTAGCCATTCTGTCATACCTTTTAATGTAATTTCCCAACTGACCACAGCCAACACATGCCACATACCTGCACAGTTTTGTTTTGCTTAGGACCTGATTTCAAAATGAACCAAATCACTTTCAATCTTCACGTAAAATTCTGTCATATAATGAACACTCTTCCCAAAAGGCCCCTTAAATACAGGATTGATAGTTAAACTCTTTCTCACTGAACAATATTAAATCTAAAATAGTCTGTTTCCCAGTTTGTTCCTCACAAACTGATCTAGAAAACCATTTTGAATGCACTGCATGAATTTGTACATGACACCGTTACTGCTCATTCGGTTACTCTGTTGATTTAAGTCTCCTGTGATTATTTTATTACTCTTGTGCCCTTAATTTCTGATTTATACCATGCCCTTACTACCATTACTGTTTGCAGGCCCATAGACAATGTCCCTTACTCTTTCGTAGTCTCATCCAAACTGATTCTACTTCTTGATTTTCCAAACCAAAGTCTTTTTTTCTCTATCTTTTATATCCCATCCTTTATTCTCAGGCCTCCACCTCCTTCTTTTCCATTTTACTTAAAAGTTTGGTATTTTGGAGAATTAAACTACCAAACTTGGCCACATTCCGACGACATCCCAGTCAGAGTTGCATGGTGCACATCTGTTAGTGCTGCTTCCCCATGGCTCCAAGTCAGAACAGTGTACAATTTAGAGGGGAACATGCAGGTTGTGCTGTTCCTTCTTATTGGTTGTAGGTTAGGAAGTCGCTGTCAGAGTATCCTGGGCATGCAACGGCAATGCATTTTGTAGATGGACACACTGTAGCTACTATTTGCTGGGGATGGAGAGAATGAACATTTAGGGTAACTGAAGGGGTGCCAGTCAAGTGGGCTGCTTTGTTCTGGGTGTTTTTTCAGGTTCTTGAGAGTCATTGGAGGTGCACTCATCCAGGCAAGTGGTCTATCACGCTCCTGACTTGTGTCTTGTGGATGGTGGAATGGGCTTTGTGCATCAGGAAATGAGTCACTGTGGAACACCCAGACTCTTACCTGCTCTTGTAGCCACATGGCTGGTCCAGCTGAGCTCCTGATCAATGGTGACCACCCCCCCCCCCCCCCCCCCAGTGGGGACTTCAGTGATAATAATGGTAATAATTGTCAAGGGTAAATGGCTCTCTTGTTGGAAACAATAAACTCCTGGCACTTCTGTAGTGTAAACCTTCCTTGCCACTTATCAGTCCATACCTGAATGTTGTCTAGATTGTGTTGCTGCTTCATTTGAAAAATTCCAAAAGGATTTCAACATTGTGCAATCATTAGTGACCATTTCACTTTTTATGAGAGTAGGAAGGTCATTGATGAAGTAGCTGAAGATGGTTGGGCTAAGGACACTACCCTTAGGAACTCCTGCAGTGATGTCCTGGGGCTGGAATGATTGGCTTGTGAAGTATGGCTGTAGCCCTTGCAGTGTTTTTTCCTTGATGCCCGTTATCTTCAATTTTACAGGGCACCTTGAAGCCACAGTGGATCAAATGCTGTTTTGATGTCAGTGATAGTCACTCTAACCTCACCTCTGGAATTCAGCTCTTTGGTCCATACTTGGACCAAGATGTGATGAGGTCCAATCCATATTGTCTGTGTGGAGTTTGCACGCTCTCCCTGTGACATCGGTCTTTTTTAGATGCTCTGGTTTCCATCCACATCTCAAATATATGCTGGTAGGTTAATTGACTACTGTAAGTTACCCAATAATGTCAGTAAATCATAAAACAGAATCAAAGGGCAGTCGATGAGCACGTAAGGAAGAATATTGTATGGATAAGGAGCAGGGGATTGAGACAGCTGGATTTGCTCAGCTGGAAGCTGGCATGGATCCATGGACTGAATAGCTCCTCCTGTGCTGCAACAGGTAAGTATACAGCTTCTGGATTGTATTTGTGCCCTAAATGTCTTGTTATGAATGTGGTACGCATTCAGGTAAAGAGACTTCAATTTACCTTTTTGCCACATTTCCCTACTTTGGCACTAATTGGGTTTATACTCTTACATTTTTGTATCCTTTGTCCTATCCTGACAGACTCTGCCTATCACTACCCACTTACCACCCTGCACTATTCCCTTGTTCTTTTATGCACTGCATAAACACTTGTCTCAAATGCTCATGGAAGCATCATCTCTCTCTGTAACTTAAAGAGAAATCAAAGATTCTTTTAAAATAGTTGCTTCTGCATTGCATTAATTTCCGTTCATTCATATCATATGTGCGATTTTAAAATTTGGTTTCAGCCATTTCAGCTCTGTTCACTGTTTCCATGGCAGTAGTAAATCTGATGATGGCAATGGGAAGTAAGTCATACACATGGATTTTCTTACCATTAGCACCTTTTTTCAGAGCCTGAAGACCACCAGGCAAGTTTCGTCATGCTGAAATGAGACTAAGTAGAGACATATAAAAACTCTGAATTTAAGAGGTCAATGTAACCTCTCTGGGTCATTTTATTCTGAGAACATGTGATCTCATTAAGATACTTAACATCACATTCAATGACATACCCTGTGTATTTTGTCTTGTCAGTGGCACTGTGTGGGATTATATTATTGGTGTCCTAATTGGCTGAAACCCTCATAGTGGGAAGTATCAAGGAAGAGTAAAACAGGTTCCACTATCTGTACGAGCCTTTCAGCATGAGTGATCAAGGATCTGTCTGTACAAAATGGCAAGAAGTTGAGATTTACTGATGTAAAACAACAATGGAGGGTTCAAAAGGCTCTGAACTAGAGGTGATAAAATAGCAATTGCATCAGACTAGTTAGTAACGTTCAAAGCCCATGAAACTGGCTTCACGCTCTTTGCAACACCATTTTCATTTGAAAAATTAACTTGCTTGCTGTCCAATGTCACTCACTTTTACCCCAGATTGCCTTTCCCTTTTTGACCCTCCCAGGGCCCTTGGAGAGTATGAATGACCTTGCTTTCCACAGCCCCTGTCAGCTCTCCAACTGGTGAGGTACTTCTGTGTTTCAAAGCTATCCTGATATCTGCCAGTCAATTGACCATGGTCCTATCCGTAGAATTATTGGGCACTACTCTACTACAGCACTCTGAATCATTTGCAGTTACTTAAATCCTTTATTGTTATTCTTAAATTTACTTGATCAGTGTATATTTTGTAAAGACAACACATTTTTTATAATCTTGTAAAAGCTGAGAAAGTTGCAACATTTCTTGTATTAAACCAATGTAGATATCCCCTCATCTCAGAGTAAGGTAAAATTCCCATTAGAATGCCATACATCTCATATAATGCACCACAAGCACATTTGTGGCTAATGATAATATGTGTAAGGTCCACATCACCTTCTGGGATAAGAGCTGTCCTTGCTGTTATATAATAATAGAGTACCGCATATAATCAGCACACCAGTGGTGCTAAATAAGCAGGTTTAATCTTAACTGAAGCACACAGAGATTTTGAAACTGAACAAGTGCTATTGGCTGATTCAGTGCATATTAAAGAGCTCTTGTCCATTACAATTTCATTTTGGGTTCTATCAAATGAAGCATAAAACAGGAAAGGTAAATTGACAAGAATAATGAAAAATCACTGAACTGACTTAGCAATGTCTACCTTGTAGCAGTACACAAGAACCATTGTACTTACTGTACATGACATAAAAGCAGAAAATTCTGGTAACAAGAACAGGCCAGGCAACATCTGTGGAAAGAGAAACCATGTTAATATTTCAGGTCAAAGACCCTTCATCAGACCAGGGAAGGAGAGTAAAACAAGTAACAAATTAACCTGTTTTTCCCTTTCCTAGTTCTCAGTACTGTGGTCTTAAAAAATTATTTGTGCTGGAGAAGTGCATTAAATGTACTATACATGGTGGCCCTAAGTATGTTTTTTAAAATGGTGTGGATCACACTGGCTTCATGGTAGATTTACCATTCAGAAATATACAATTCAGTTTAAATGGAAAATCAAGGGGAAAAAAAACACTTCCCAAAGAGCCTTGGCACGGCTTAGACCCAGATTAGTGA
The DNA here is from genome assembly GCF_009764475.1 of Pristis pectinata. Classification (NCBI taxonomy): domain Eukaryota; kingdom Metazoa; phylum Chordata; class Chondrichthyes; order Rhinopristiformes; family Pristidae; genus Pristis; species Pristis pectinata. The sequence goes on from NC_067420.1 coordinate 19,432,108, forward strand.
TTGCACCCAAAGTGTGAATTCTGCAGCTCTACATTCTAATATTTAAAGCTTCATTATCATTTCATGACAAACCACATGCATATTTACTCCATTTCCTTTTCCAAAATATAACTCCTACCTCAAAAAAATTGTGACTCACTTTTACAATTCTATATTGGTTTTACCAACCAAAGACTTCACAAGTAAGTGATGACAACTGCTGAGAAGTAGGCTCATCTATAATTACCTCACTTAACCATTTTTTTCCCTTTTGAATAGGGATTTAAACTAATCCCCTGCAGTGCTTTGGCGAGACATTCATGCACATTGTTATTTGAAAGATTGTAATCAGAATTTTGTTGCTTTCTCTTTGACTTCCCACAGCACTCTGCTATCAGAGCCTGGTGGCTTTTCACTTTACATTCCAGCAATGAAACGAAATGGCTTCCTCATCTTTATTAATCTGACTGGAATTTACTCAGGGATGGCTACTTCTGTTTATCATGTTAAGCCTACTATTAGCCTGGCTTGTTTTCCTACATATTGGGTCATTAATTACATGAGGAAGACTCCTAGCTGGAATTCTACCACAAAAGAGGATCCCATTGCTGTTGGACAACTTGCCATCTAAATATACTGAACCTGTAGTTGGTGAGCTAGGGTGAATGTTGGACTCCCTTAGCTGTCTCCATGGTTCTCCCTTACCCCTAGGTAAAGCCAAGGTTTATTATATGTTGAAATATGTTGTTGCATACACAGTCTTTATTCTTATTTGCTCTGCACATAAATATCTGGTAACTTACCAATATCATTGACATAGAGAGGTTCCTTGGGTTTTTGGGAAGGCTATGTCTCAAGCAAGTGCAAGTTTGTCTTTCACATGATCGGTCCAAATTGTTTCATTGTTTTAACTTGCATTAGCATATCAAATTCTTCAGTATTTTTACCAAAGGATTGGTTCAGTGTAATGCAATATAATATTAAACTATTTGAAAGGTGATCAAAAGTAAGAATATAACTAAGACTAATGATAACACGCTTTAGCCTGGGAGGTAGAAAGAACTTCCTGAAGGCCTATTAACTATTCTTTGATTTTCAAAATGCAGAAAAAATACTCCTTGTGTGAATGATGTCAGGTAGTGGGTCAATGTCTGCAATTTCCAAGCCTGACTTCATTGCTTTCACTAGAATCACTGGATTAGAGGCAGTCAGGCCATTTGCAATTGCTTTGTGTGATTATTTAAACCACTTCTTTCGATACTTCTGGATCCAAAGTGATGTGTTCTTTTATGAGTGATTAAGCAAGATTAGCATTTCATTCTTATTCTGTGAACTGAAAAATTGCTTTCTTTTTGGCTTTTTTTTTCTAATTTCACAGATTGTCAGTTTTACTGTGACATTGCTGCAGTACCACAGTTTTTCATGTGAATCAATAACAATCCAGCATCAACAGCAACATTATATACACACGCTTCTGATTTTTTTTTCTCTGCAGGTGTATTATATAGTGTAGAGTAAATTTACATTAAAGTTCCTCTTTATATTAAGCTCTGCAGTAACCCTGGACATTCAGAGCAGGTCTTCTGCAAAGAATTCAGAACACTATTATTTTGGTTTCTGAAGATTATTCTTTCTCAGCACATTGCTCAAAATATTGTCTCTGTAGATGATTATGTAAATTAACATTATCGCGTTGCAGGCTACAATCAGATCAAAGAAGGCACTCATGTTTGGTATAACAGTAGGAGGTATGGATTTTGCAGAAGAGACAATGGCAGAAGAAAGCCGTTTTATGCACAGATGATATAATTTTATTAGCATTCTGTGGCACAGCCTTAGGCAAAAATGCAGATGTACATTCAGTGGCTACTAACTCTGATTCTCTTCGGTTTCTCTTTTTCCATCTGTACAAACAGTAATCCTTGCGAAGTATCACCAACACTCTGGCACCATGTTTTTCTATTCAGTACCCTTGAGACTGCTGCCTGGATATAATAAGTTTAAGACTTTCAATGCAAATGTGATTTCGAAATCAACAATGAAATGCAAGGCTCTAAGAATTTAGAGTTAACGATTACTAATGTAATGTTCAAATATTAACATGATAAAAGTGTTACAATTTACAATAAACTATTTAAATTCGATATAACCCTACAATTTACTTTGTCAGATTGTCTGCTTTAAAACTCATCTTTCAACAAGCTTGTTTATTTAAAGTTACATTTAAGTTGTCTTGAGTTTTCAAACCAAAGACCAGCCTTATTATCAATTTGCTGCTAAACTTTTCTCTGATCTATTTTGTTCATGTCTTGTGAATGGCTCTTTAGTTCAGAGTGTTATTACTTCCATGAAGAGAATTGCTCAAAACTCTGTCAGATTCAGGGCTGAATTTTATTTATACGTTTTGGTTGACGTAACTTGCTTTCCAATGATGCTTGACAAACAGCCAACTTGTCACTAAATAAATTAATGTAAACTATATTCAGCTGATTTTTCACTAAATTTTCAACAACAATGGTAATATTAATGGAGCCATTTAGTTCAATACAAGTAGCACATAAACTTAGTGTTGCCTGTTCATTAACATAATTACAGCATCAATCAGTGATAATTGCATTGTGAAGTTGATTAGTTGCTTTGCAGAGGGGCAGCATTAGTTGAAGCTAAACTAGAAGGCTGGGTATATCATGGCTTTGAGAACAAGTGAGAGGATGTAAAGCAACCATTTGGACTCAAACGGACAAGCATAGCACAACATGGGAAAGAACAGGTTCTGTACTTTCCCAGTACTGCACTTGAGGTCTTAGTGCAGGAAATGAAATGGAGGTGAAAGATAATCTATTCACAGAGATCCAGGTGGAGGACCCCAGATACACACTGCAAAGGTCAAGGTAAGGGATAGCTGTGTGTTCAGTGACAAAAAACCCAAAATGTCCCTAAAACTTGCAGTAGTGACTGAGAACCTGATTGTAAAGTTCAATGATTTTGCAGACAGTCAAGGTCAGTGAATGCATTTTCAAATGCCATATCTCACTAACTGCGCCACCAGTCGTAGTCAATGTCCAGTTCACCACACACCCATCATTCACCTACCAGTAGTCTCCATCATTCAGGACTCTGATGAAATATTCATATGCTATACCACACCTTCACACACATAGCATTGCTGCAATTCTCACACTCATATTTCATGTCTTGTAGGCACTGTCAGCAATTCAATCGCAAGAGGAATGTCACCAAAATACGTTGCACAATCTCCATGAGCAGTTATCCCTTTCTCTTGAAGGACAGTATGGCTCATAATAGCATTCAGTAATTAGTGGGAGACAGGCAATTCCACATCACCTCACCTCCTTGCAGGATAAGTCAATGTCTGCAATTGGAGTCTAACTGAGGCTATGGCCAGGATAGGGTGAAACCAAAGAAAATAGTTGTATCCTCATACCTTCTAGGAGACAGAGGGTGGTGGTAGAGGGTTGTTTTTCAGACTGGAGGCTTGTGATCAGTGGTGTGCCCTGGGGATCGATGCTGGGTCCGCTGTTGTTCATGATTTATATCAATGATTTGAATGAGAATGTGAGCAGCACAGCTAGTAAGTTTGCTGACGGCACTAAAATTGGTGGGATAGAGGATAGAGAAGAAGTTTATCTAAGATTACAATGGGAGCTTGATCAACTGGGTCAGTGGGCCCAGGAATGGCAGATGGAGTTTAATTTAGATAAATGCACTGTGTTGCATTTTGGTAAGACAAACCAGGGCAGGATTTACACAGCAAATGATAAGGTGCTGGGAAATGTTGTAGAACAGGGAGACCTAGGGGTGCAGTACATAGTTTCTTGAAAGTAGTAACATAGGTGGACAGGGTAATGAACAAGACATTTGGCACGCTTGCTTTCATCAGTCAGAGTATTGAGTACAAAAGTCATATTATAGCTGTACAAGACATTGGTAAGGCTGCATTTGGAGTATTGTGCCCAGCTATAGGTAGGATGTCATTAAACTGGATAGGTTACAAAAAAGATTTACGAGGATGTTTCCAGCACTGGAGGGTCTGGGTTATAAGGAGAGGCTGGATAGGCTGGAACTTTTTTCCTGGAGCATAAGGGGCTCAGGGGTGACCATATAGGGGCTTATAAAATCATGAGGGGCAGAAGTAAAGTCACAGTCTATTCCCCAGGGTAGAGGAGTCCAAAACTAGAGGGTATAAGTTTAAAGTAAGATGGTAAATATTTACAAGGGATCTGAGGAGCAACTTTTTCACGCAGAGGCTGGTGCATGCATGGAACAAGCTGCCAGTGATAGAGGTGAGTACAATTACAACATTTAAAAAATATTTGGACAGGTACACGGATAGGAAAGGTTTAGAGGGATATGGGCCAATTGCAGGCAAATGGGACGAGCTCATTTAGGCAACGTGGTCAGCATGGACAAGTTGGGCTGAAGGACCTGTTTCCCGTGCTGTATATCTCTCGGCTCACTTCTCCTTCAGCCTATATTTTCTCCTAACTTACCAGCTGCTAGTGTTTAAGCATGTATGTCTTACTTATCATAACTCTCACCTCTGAGATAGCCAAGTGCCATTGCATATGGATTACCATCTCTAAGCCAACCTCCACAGTATGCAATATATCAGGACCAGGGCTACCAACTTGGATCGGTAACTCAAGTAACAGTATACCTTAACATTCATTCTCTTGACTTCACACCACAGTTTGGCTAATGCATTGCAATTCAGAAGCTATCCATCAGTTATATGGCAGCCATATGGATAAGCACTTTGTAGGAGTGCAAGTTAAAGGCAAAGATACTGTGGAATTGCTCAGGGCTGATTAATTGGCTATTGGATTGCATTGCTTTGACGTATAAAGTTAGGTGTGGTTTGAAATATTTACATATTGGTGGATCTTATTTTTGATTTGTGACCAAGGATATGTTGAATGATGATTGCTTTCATTAGTTGTCACAAACAGCCTAGCCTACAAAAGGATTATTTTTGTGCCTCTTCTTCTTCCCTCTCTTGCTTCAGCTGTAGGTGAAGGTGTCACCCATGATAACCCCATACCCAGTATGACAGTTGACATGACAAGGACTGTAAGTGTGTCTTTTTGCACCACACTTTAAATTGGACAGCAAGTGACGCTGATAATGTGCAAAGTAGATAAAGCTGCTAAAATGTTTACATGATATTTTAGGCCTAATTTTTGTTCCAGCTCAAGTTTCCACCGATGTGCACAGTCAACAACGTTCCCAAATAATGATCAAGGGCTGAAGCACCAGTCATTTCTTTCCTTCCCCAGGTTATGTGGAAGCAAAGGCAAATTGTTGCACTCCAATCACTTCTCTCACTAAAGTAGAAATTAATGCAGGTCTTCCCAACTTCTTATGACACCTTACCAGCAATCACTTATTAAAAGAAATATGAGGATCTGCTCATTTTAATATTTTATCATAGGCCTGAGTATGCTTAATAATAAGTTAGTTATCTCAAGACTTGCACGAATAAACTGGAGTTCAAATCATGGCAGTTTGTGCATTTGAATTAAATAAATAAATCTCACTAAAGTGCTGATATCGATAATTAATAATATAGAACAGAACAGTGCAGGAACTGGCCCTTTGGTCCATAATGTCTGCACTGAACATGATGCCGAATTAAACTAATTCTCTTCTGCCTGCATGTGATCCTTGACCCTCCATTCCCTACATAATCATGTGTCTGCCTAACAGCCTCTCAAATGCCACTATCGTATTTACTTCCACCACTTCCCCCAGCAGCCTGCTCCAGGCACCTAACACTCTCTGTGTTTAAAACAAAACTTGCCCTGCACATCTCCTTTAAACTTTCCCCCTCTCACCTTAATTATATGTCCTCCAATACCCAACATTACTACCCTGGAAAAAAGATTCTGACTGTCTAGCCTATCTGAAGTTGTCTGATTATTATAATTCTACCATGTCTTCTCCATTTCCTGCACTACCCTCGGTAATTTCCATCACCTTCAGCTCTCTTCTCTTTCCAGTTATCTGAAGACACCATTTGCCACTCCCTGGTCCACTCTTACACCACTATCAGCCACTCCCCTTCTCATGGCACTCTGCCATGCAACAGCGAGAGGTTCAACACTTTTACCTTGTTGCTTCTCATTCTAGCATTGGAGTTCAAAGTGTAGTCCATGTCTCCAATGTGCACAGGAAGATAGAGAACACTGCTAAGCGGTAGACCAAGAGGTTTATTAAGATAAAAACAGCAGAGTTTTGAATGAGCTCTTGTTTATTGAGTGGTACAAGGGAGGCTGATCAGGAGTGTGTTGGAATTGTCAAGACTAGAATTAGCAGTAATTTTGGGTTGAATGGTGCAGTATGTAGTAGTGCTGTCTCACAGCTCCAGCAAGCTGGGTTCAATCCTGAACTCTGATACTATCTGTATAGGGTTTGTACATTCTCCCCCTGAACACACGGGTTCCCCAAGGTAATTTTCCCACATCCAAAAGACGTGCTGGTTGGTAGGTTAATTGGTTACTGTAAATTACCCCAGCATTGGTGTGTGGTGGAGAATCAGCACTGTGTTAATGTATAGGATTACAGGATTGCTCAGAGAGCCAGCACAAACTTGATGGGTGGATTGGTCTCCTATGTTGTAAGAAAATAAATATGACATGGATGAAATAATCACAACCATCTTCTGCCACAAATGAGAAGTGGATGACTCCTCACCTTAGAATACATTGCTCCTCACTTTCTCTTGTCACCTAATGCTTTATGCCAAGTCCATTTCATTTCTCATCAATGTAATCCTAAGATGTGTACGGTGGAGGATTCTACAAAGGTGCTGCAATGAGTTCTAAGGGGAGACAGTGATACTCTGTAACGTTGAAGCTAGCAGTTGTCCGGCACCGGTGTGTCGTGAATGTTATTTGTCAGGTAGCAGCACAACCCTGGATCTTGTTGGGGTTTTGTTGATTCCAGGCATGTTCTGCTTCATTATCTAAGAAACTGTAAATGGAACTGAAAATGTAATCATCTCTGGATTCAAAATATATAATTGTCTACCCAGTATCTCTGTCATTTGGACACTAGCAGGAAGAGAGATCATCAACTCCTTCTCAAGGAAAATTAGGATTGGGAAATAAATGCTGACCTTACCAGTAATGAACACATCTTGTGATGTAATAACAAAGCATTGATTTATATAAAACAAGCGGGTATCTGAAGCTAAAATGAGAACAACCTTGATCAAATTCAAAGCTTCAGAAGATTTTGACTAATGTTGACATGTTTTACAGCTGTTTGGTCAAATGTAAAGAATAGTATTTAAATAGAGATTCCAGATGAGGCCTGGGGAATGTATTGCCCCATTCAAGAGCAGATTAAATAAATCAGTGGGGATGCACAGATTTATTTAGGTCATGTTGCAGTGTTTCAGTCCTCAGTCACCATTCCTGGGTCTGGAAAATTATGACTGGTGCCACTGCAGTTTCCTCCTTTCAGCAACCTAGAATTCATCCCAATCGGAGTAGGTGATTTATCCGCTAAATACAGATGGCTTTTTAGTACTTTCTCTATCAATTTTTGATCCTTCCAAAATCTCATCTGCCCTAACTGACACTCCAGTAGCATCTTCTATGGGAGTAATTGATGTACTCTCTTAGGTTCTATTCCCATCGCTATCTGTAAGGAGTCTGTACGTTCTCCCTGTGTCTGTGTGGGTTTCCTCCAGCTGCTCTGGTTTCCTCCCACATTCCAAAGATGTACAGGCAGGTTAACTTGGGGGTTTAAAATGGGCGGTGTGGACTCGTTGGGCCGGAAGGGCCTGTTACTACGCTGTAAATAAAATTTAAAATTTATCATACCAAGGTCCTCTGCTGCCGTAAGTACATTTTGGTCTCTGATCAGCCCGCCCTTTCCTCTTACAAACCTTCTCCTGTTCATATGCCTATAAAATATTTTTGGATTTCCTCCTTTGTTTTTTTTGGTAGTCTTTTCTCATGTTTTCTCTTTGTTCCTCTTATTTCTACATTTTACTTCCACTGTCTGCCTCTACTTGTGTTAATAACTAGAATCTGTCACATGATTGTTTTTTTTTCTGTTCATTTTCACTTTCTATCTTATTGGTCATCTGTAGAGCTGTGGGTTTAATTTCTACATAGGAATGCACCTAGACTGTAGCTGAAATATCTTTGCTTTAAAAGCTTACAATTGTTCATTTTAATGCAACATTTGATAAAGTTCCAAACAATTTTAATGATAGCTTTGGGTCAATGGCCATGAAATTGAGCTCAGTTATGCCTGTTGTTTTGGTGCTAATTGGGGACCAAAATGGCTCATCAAACACCTGCTGGTAGCTTGCAGAGCAGGCAAATCATGATGTAAATCAGGATGCATCACTGATTTGATACTGGCAGTACCATTTTGAATCTCATTGCTCCAGCCAATGTACTCCCTGAAACTTGTTCAGCTGAACAGGCATTGTGGAAAGATAATGACGATAAAGGTCCTATTCAAGAGATTATCAACTACTTACAGGTTGTTTGCTGGTTGATTGCTGTTCCAATCCTATGAGTGTTTGGTGCTTGCTGTAGTTATTTCAAGTTGCAAAAGTCTGCAGGGAATGGTGTGTCAGGGGCTGAAGAACTTTTTGTTGACTTCAAGGTTTTTGCAGTCAATCACTCCAGGCAACCACTAAGAGGGAGAAACAATTCCTTGTGCAGAATCTCTGGCTTAGACATTTAGAGCAGAGGTTGGAAAAGACAGTTGTGTGATAAAGGGGAATACTAAGGAGTATAAGGAGTCAGCAGTAAAGTAGTATGAGACAAGATGCCTCAAGTGGTTTATAAAGAAACACATACTTGTGTGGTGTTCATGGACTGAATGACCCATTTCTGTGCTGTATTTTCCTATTGCCTGTGTTTACCCATGACCTATCTGCTTATTTCTGGTATTATGCATACTTAATCCCATACATAATAAGGTGTATGCATAAAAGTTTAGCCCACTCTCTATTCCTATTTACAAAGTATACACAGTAAGAAATAATAAATGTATCCACTTAGATGCAATCAAGCTGCTAATTGGCTTGGTATGTTATTTAGAATGTGTTCTTCTGAGCAGACGTCAATATTAATTTATTATTGGAGTATATGGTTTGGGGAACATACACATAATAGGCATATTTGCAGTAAGTTACTGACCTTGGCTTTTCAATTAATTTGTTCACAATTCTTTAAACACCTAATAATTCATGAACAGTAGCTTTGCTGAAATAAATGTTTCACTTTCCTTCTGTTATTTAAATGCTTTAAGTAATCCTATTGATTAAATAATATCTTTTAACTAAATTAGTCTAGCATTTTCTTCATATAGGGATTTCAAGCACAAATTGTAGGACTGAGCAAGCAAAACAACTGAAGTCTTAGTGCCCACCAGACAAATATGTTGAGGGGAGACATTTGTCTCCCTCAGTGCATTTATCTTGAAGTTGCAAGCACCAAAAACATCCAGCCGTCCTTTCAATGGCTCCAAGGGCCTTGCCATCACTGCTAACATTATTGTTGTGCTGTATATTTTACTTTTATTACCAAAACTTATTTTCATATTGCAAAAACATACATGTTTGGTTGTAATTTAAAGAAACATAATTGTTTGGCAAAAATTGCTTTGCTCTGCTGGATCAGTTAATAGTGGTACTGTGAACCTTTCATTGTCACATGAAAATTATCTGCCAGAATTTCCAGGGTAAGGAAAAAAAAGATACTTGTTATCTGCACAAACATTGAATTTTCTTGACTGGAATATATTAACCACAAATAGTCATGGAAAAATTCAATTCATATTATGTATATTCTTGACTTTCTTATTTGCTTAGGGTATCACTATACCAAATATGTACTACTAGTACTTTGCAGACACAGGTTACCATCATTCATTGGTGGGGTTGAGTATAATTGTGGTGAACTGTAAAATATTATGAAGTGCTATATAGTGCTAAACTATGTGATCATAATAGGATGTTGGAACTGTATGTCACATCAAAGTTTTAACATTAAAACAAAAGGGGGAAAAATCAAAAGCGACTTGCGCCTTGATGTTGCATCTGTTGGAGTTTGATCTTACCTATGTAGGCAACATGACAGAATTTTCTGACTATATATTTTACAGAAAAGCCTAACAACAAAAAAAGTATAATCATTTCCCTCATCATCTCAGAATCAAAATAAATGACAATTTGATTTCATCCATACAATGACTATAAATCGCAGTACACAAACTGAAGTGACTCATGTCCATTAGAACAAAACGTTTTTGTTAATTTAGGTTTCTGATCAGGCAATGTTAGCAATCCATTACACAACAATTAATACAACCAATCTCACAATAACATGAACATAAAACCAACAGTATTCATTATAAGTGTTCTATTATGTTACTTATTCTCATTATCTATTGGAAGAAGCACGCAAGTCTATTAATCTTTTCCCAGGAATAAATGCGGAATGGATGACTAATTAAAATGATGCTTAAAGCTGGAAAGACTGTTATAAAAATAAACTTCTCCCATTTGAGCCTGTTAATGCCTTTCAGGAAAATATGTTTAATTCCTGACTAATGCAACACCATGCAGTATTTAATGGAACAGCAACAGGCAAGCTTGCCGCAGGGGCATAGCTGAGACAAGTATGCACATCTCGTATATTAGAAACCCATTCTTTGTAACCCTGATAGTTATTTTTCTTGCATTTTAATATTGTTGCTTTTGTGAAACAACATATGAAAAACTTTACTGATTTGGCAGCCTAACTTGGGATTTAATATTCTTCAGTGTTATGAATACTTGTTTACATCAGGGCATAATAACTTGTGCCTGTATTTTCAAAAGATTGGGCTGGAAGTTCATTAGCCCTTGAAAATGTCTGCTAAAATGGTACCATGCAAAGGACTACTGCTAGTTTGTGTAGTGCTGACAGTGAAAGATGTTTATGAGCACATCTTGTACAAACACTTGTGTTGATCAGAGGCATCAATCAGGGTGCTTTAGCCATTGATGAATGTTAAGCATGAGTAATTTCACACAAGTCTACACACCTGCTGAAACAGCCATGATGTCAGTTAGTTCTGCATCCCTTAAAGTGGAAGTGACCATATAATTCAAATGCCACTGGAAATCATTATGTAACTTGGAATGCACTCCAGCAATCAAGGCAGCATAGGCAGAGGAGTGGATGTGGAAATCTTAGTGGAAAAGGTGGACTCCTAGAGGGAGGTCCTGAAGCCACCAAGGGCTGAAGTAAAGCAGCAATGAGAGGAGCTGGACAGAGCTCAACACTCAAAGTGATACAATGACAAATTGGCCCCAGTGCTGTGTATAGTCAAGGTTAATGGAAATAGCATCAAAGTTTATCTGGCAACATTTGCAGTGTCATACTCACAGACATTGTTATGGAAACACACACCTATGCTTCACATCTTAAATAGATATTAAGTCCTCCCCAGTGTATGAATGGCTGACGTATGAACAGCCTGTACATACAAACAAGCATCTGGGAGACCAGTGGTATGGATTTGCCACCTGCTGCCGTGTGGGAGCTCAGGGCATGGTCACATTTCCAACTTGCAAACTGTCTGGGTTATGAACTGTTCACAGGAACGGAACCCTGCTGAACCTGGGGATGACCTGTACTGTTCATCAACCATGGCAGTGCAATACAAAACACACATTCTCTTCCCTCACTCTCATTGAGGAAGGATACAGGTGAGAAAAGATTTAATCATTGTATTGGACAATGTTAGGCAACTAGAACTGACTACTTCTGCTGTAGTTCATCCATCTGAAATATTGACTCAAGAATAGCATGGTCTGACCAGCTGGGTGTTTTCTATGGCTCTGAATTTCAGTTTTTACATGTTCCTTTGTTTGTGTTCCCTCTCTAACTGACCTCATTAACAAATCATCTAAATGGTTTCATCAGCAGTTTACCACAATGGCAATCCTGGTCTCACCCTATCAAAGATATTCCTTTTGACCTCTCTGCAACTCAAAATGAACTTGTCTTCTCCCTTTCCCAGTTGTGATAAAGGGTCATTAAACCTGAGGCATTATCTGTTTATCTTTCCACCGATACTGTCTCCCGAGCTTGTGCAGCATTTTCAGTATTTATTTTAGACTTTCAGCATCTGCTGTTTTTTTTAAAATTTGATTTCCAAATTGTACTCACTATTTGGAGGTGAGAGTGCTTGTGATCATGACCTTGATGATCATGGAGCTAGGAGGCAGCGGTGATTTAGAAACTATGAATGTAGCTAAGTGATTGAAACCAGTATTTCTTGTTGCATCCCACTTCCTCTCATCCCATAATCTTTTTTTTGTAATTTATTCTGGGCATTGCCTATCTCTAATTACCCTTGAAGTTGAAAATGAGCTGCATTCTTAAACATCTGCTTTTCTTTCCTGGTGAAAGTACTCCCACAATGCTATTGGGTAAGGCTGCAAGATTTATGCCTAATGATGATGAAGGACCCAGCCATAGACTCCCAGAGCCAGGATAATACTCCCAAGTCAGGATGGGGAACTTGCACATGCTGCTGTTCCCTTGAGCACATTGTTCTTGTCCTCCTTGGTGGTAGAGATCAAAGGTGACAGCAGTGTCATCCACATACTGTAGTCTTGGTGAGTAACGATAGTGCATTTTGTAGCTGGTAAACACTGCAGCAACTATGCACCAGTGCCATAGAGAATACTTACTGGGGTTGACAGGGTGCTTTGTCTGAGATGGTGTCAAGCTTCTCAAGAGTTGTTAGAGTAGCACTGATCCAGGAAAGTGGACTATTCCATCATGCTCCTGACTTGTAGGTGGTAGAAAAGCTTTGGGATGTCAGAAGATGAGTCACTAACTGCAGGAAACCCAGCCTGTAATTTGTTCTTATTTAGTTGGCTGGTCTATGATGACCTACAGAATGTTGACTGTTGGGTGGGGGTCTGCAATGGTAATCCATTGAATGTCAAGGATGTGTGGTTAGACTCTGTACTGTGGAAGATGATCATTGCCTGGTACTTTTGTGGTGCAGATGTTACTTGTCACTCAGTACCCCATGCCTATATATTGTGTGGGATTTTCTGTATGCAGGCATGGGTTACTTCATTTGGTGAGGAGCTGCAAATGAAATTGAACAGTGTCCAATTATCAGCAAACACTTTCACTTCTGGCTTGTGATGAAAGGAAAATCATTGAAGCAGCTGAAGATGATTGGATCCAGAATACTGCCCTGAGGAACTCCTATAATGATGTCCTTGGGTTTGGATGATTGACTTCGAACAACCAAACCACCTTCTTTTGTATAAAGCCAACCACTGAAGTGCCTTCCTCTTGATGCTTATTGACTTCGCATTTACTAAGATTCTTTGATGTTGTACTTAATCAAATGCTGCCTTGATGTTAGTGACAGTCACTCTGACATAACTTCCAGCTATTATGTTCATGTTTGGATGAAAACAGTGAAGTCTGCAGCCAAGTGGTCCTGGTGAAATCAAGATAAGGCATTGGTGAGCAAGTTATTGATCAGTGTCTCCTAAAAAAAATGCAAGAAAGAACAGTCGTCATTCACCTTTATTTTAACTCATCAAAGCTTTTGACTTCAGTAATCAGGGGCAACTGTGGAATACTCTCTTTAGATTTAGCTGCCCACAGAAATTCATTACCATTTTATGCTTGGTCCACTATGGCGTGCTGGCCATGATACTAACCAATGGATATGTGACAGAGCCATTCTTGGAGAAGACTGGCATCAAACGAGGCTGAATCATTGCCTCAACACTTCCCCAAATTTATTGCTTCCAACACACTTCTAAGGGAGTTGATCTTCAGAACTAATAGGGAAACTCTTCAACCTATGGTGACTACACTCCAGAACCAAGATTATCCACACCACAGTAGTTAAGCAGTAGTATACAGATGACATTTATATTTGTGCATACTCCAAGGTCGAGCTCAAAACCAACAATGTCTTTTTCTACTGAAACACGACAGAATAAGCTTTGAACTCAACATTCACAATCAAAGGTCCTCCATCAACCTGTTCCTGCTGCACCACATTGCCCTCCCTGCAAAGCATGGAAAACTTCCTACTTGGGAATTATCTCTCAGTGAAGGCAAAATGCGATGACTAACTCCACCTCTGCACTAATGTGCCAGCTTGCCTCTGGTCATTTGAGGAAAATGTTGTTTGAAGATCAAGACCTTAGACCTGACACAGACATAGAAAAACTTGTAACAGCTCTCCCGATTCAGATTCAAGCAGCAACCTGACTTCACCATCCTCACAGACTTGTACTATACAGTCAATGTGCTGGATTCCTCCATTAAAATTCCTCCATTCCCTCATTAAAATGGGGGAATTTTCTGGCTAATAATCTGCCTAATTCCTCCATTAAAATGGGAGAATGAGGCAGAATCTAGCAGAGATTGATTGGGAGAGCATATTTGAAGGGAAAGGAACCAATAGCAGGTGGAAGGTGTGATATCAAGAGTCCAAGAGCAACATGTTCGTGTTAAGGTGAAGGGTCAACCTGGTGAGTGTAGGGAACCTTGGCTGACGAGGGATATTGAGGCTCTGGTCAAGAAAAAGAAGGAAGCATTCATTGGGTTTAGGAGGTCGGAGACGAGTGAATCCCTTGATGACAATAAAAATCGTGGTTACTCAAGAGATAGGGGAAACTGATGGAGATGCTTTGGAGGAAATACACATTACCAGAGAGGAGGTATTCGCAGCCTTACAGTGCATTAAGGTGGATAAATCCCCAGGGCCTGACCAAGTGCATCCTTGGACTTTGTGGGAGATTAGAGAAGAAATTACAGAGGCCCTTGCAGAGATATTTGCTTCATCGTTAGCCTCTGGTGAAATTCCTGAAATCTGGAAGGTGGCTAATGTTGATCCATTGTTTAAGAAGGATGGCAAGGACAAGCCTGGAAACTATAGTCAGCCTGACATCAGTGTTGGGGAAGTTGCTGGAGGGAATTCTGAGGGACAGGATCTACCAGCATTTGGATAGACAGAGTCTGATTAGAAGGAGTCAGCATGGCTTTGTGTGTGGAAAGTCATGCTTAACAAATCTTTTAGAGTTAATTGAAGAGGTAACCAAAAAAGTAGATGAGGGTAGGTCAGTGGATGTTGTCTATTTGGACTTTAGTAAGGCTTTCAACAAGGTCCCACATTGGTAGACCGGCCCAGAAGACTAGGTCCCATGGAATCCAGGGACAGCTAATTAGGTGGATTCAAAATTGGCTCAGAGGTAGGAAGCAGAGGGTGGTGGTTGAAGGTTGTTTCTCGGAATGGAGATCAATGACTAGTGGTGAGTCGCAGGGGGCGGTGTTGGGACCCTTGTTATTCGTTATTTATATAAATGATTTGGATGCAAGTGCACAAGGCTTGATCAGTAAGTTTGCAGATGACACAAAATTAGGAGGCGTTGTTGATTGTGAAGAAGGTTATTGTAGATTACAGGAGGATTTTGATCATTTAGGGAAGTAGGCCAAGGAGGGGTAAATGGATTTCAATGCAGATAAGTGTGAGGTGATGCAAACCAGTGTAGGACTTGTACTATGAATGGTAGGGCACTAGGGAGTGTAATGGAACAGAGGGACCAGGAGTACAAGTGCCTAGTTGGTTGAAAACAGCATCACAGGTAGACAGGGTGGTGAAAAAGACATTTGGCACATTGGCCTTCATCAGTGAGGGCACTGAGTATCGGAGTTGGGACATCATGTTGCAGTTGTATAAGTCGTTGGTAAGGCCACACTTGGAGTACTGTGCACAGTTTTGGTCACCCTATTATAGGAAAGACACAGTTAACCTAGAAAGTGTGCGGAGAGGATTTACAAGGATGTCGCTGGAACTAGAGTGCCCGAGTTATAGGGAGAGGTTGGCCAGGCTGGGTCTTTATTCCTTGGAATGTAGGAGAATGAGGGGCGACCTTATAGAAATGTTCAAAATTATGAGAGGCATAGATAAGGTGGATGGTAACAGTCTTTTCCTCAAGGTAGGGGAGTCGAAAACTAGGGGCATAGATTTAGGGTTAGCGGGGGAAAGATTTAAAAGGGACCTGAGGGGCAACTATTCCATGCAGAGGGTGGTAAGTATATGGAACGTGCTGCCAGAGGAAGTGGTTGAGGCAGGTACAATAGTACCATTTAAGAAGTACGTGGAGGGGCGAGGATAAGGGCCGAAGGCAAGAAATTGGGACTAGCTGGGTGGGCACCATGGTCAGTCTGGACTCATTGGGCCGAAGGGCCTGTATCCATGCTGTATTGCTCAATGACTGTAAAATTCATGGGTATATCCTTCCTAGTGTGGCACAGTGGTATACAGGTGGGAGGGAGCAGCCCTGGGAGTCTTCAGTGTTGATTCCAGACCTCGTGATATCTCAGTAACAGGTCAATCACAAGCAAGGAAAACTCATCTTAGTTACTGTCTACCATCCTCCCTGAGATGATGAATTGGCACCCCTTGATGGTTAAAAAGCACTTGGGGGGGGGGGAGTACTGAATGGGCATGGGCACCAAATGTTAGGGGATTTCAATGTCCATCACCAAGAATGTCTTGATAATACCAGTGCTGATCAAGCTGGAGAAGGTAGTGGGTGAACCAACCCAAGGGGTAAACCTAACTGACCTCATTCTCATTAATCTACATGTGGCAGATGCATCCATGCACGTTAGCAATTGTAGAATTGACCACTGCATGATCATTGTGGAGACAATCTCATCTTCACACAAAGGACACCTTCTAGTTGTGTGCCAATGCAGTTGTACTGACTGCGATAGACTCGGAACAGATCTGGCAGCTCAAACCTGAGTATTTTTGAAGTACTGTGACCATTAACAGCAGCAGAAATCACAAATCTGTGACCTCATAGCCCACCATATTCCTCACTCTCCTGTTACAATGCAGCCAGAGGATCAACCCAGGTTCAATTAAGAAAGGCATGTTGGGAGCAGCACCAGGTGTGCTACTGCCTACACTCCAGCAACTGAATGTGGAGAAATAAAGAGCATGCACTGACTTATCATCTGCCGCTAACATCTATCACCTTAGGAACTGGCACTCTGAGTACAGTGGAGGGTCGCTTAGAGGACTGAAAAACTCCACGTGTTTCAACACCAGGGGCTAATGGACTGCAGCCAAGGTAGAGGACATCTTCCAGACTGCACGCTAGTTCTGCCCCAGAGGAATCAAATAAGGATTATAATGGGGCAGCCTACAGATGAAGGCTGATTGGTATTGGTTTACTATTGTCATATGTACCGAGGTACAGTGAAAAGATTTTGTTTTGCATGCCACCTAGAC
This sequence comes from Pristis pectinata, assembly GCF_009764475.1. Lineage (NCBI taxonomy): Eukaryota > Metazoa > Chordata > Chondrichthyes > Rhinopristiformes > Pristidae > Pristis > Pristis pectinata. Next base: position 19,449,421 of record NC_067420.1, read on the forward strand.
AGATCATGCCATACGTCATTCTATCGAGGTAGTAAAAAGAAAACAGAATGCAGAATATAGTGTTGCAGTTACAGAGAACGTGCAGTGCAAGTAGACGTAGTGCAAGGGCTATGATGAGGTAGATTGGGAGTTCAAGAGTTCATCTTTCGCGTAAGAGATATCTGGAACAGAGTCTGATTACAGTGAGATAGAAGCTGTCCTTGAGTCTGGTGGTTCGTGCTCCCAGGCTTTTGTATCTCCTGCCCAATGGGAGGGGTGAGAAGAGAGAATAAGCGGCGTGGGTGGGGTCGTTGATTATGTTAGCTGCTTTCTCAAGGCAGCGGGAAGTGGAGACAGAGTGAATGATGGGGGAAGTTCATCTGCATGGTGGACTGGGCTGCATTCACAACTCTCTGCAATTTCTTGTGGTCTTGGGTAGAGAAGTTGCCATACCAAGCTGTGATGCATCTGGATAGCATGCTTTCTATGGTGCATCTATGAATATTGGTAGGAGTCACTGGGGACATGCTGAATTTCCTTCGCCTTCTGAGGAAGTAGAGGCATTGGTAAGCTCTTTTGTGGCTATAGCATCCACATGGCTGGACCAGGACACATTGTTGGTGATATTTACCCCAAGGAACTTGAATCTCTTAACCATCACCAGCTCAGCACCAATAACACAGTCAGGGGTGTATATTCCACCCTGCTTCCTGAACACAAAGACCAGCTCCTTGGTTTTGCTTGGGGCACCGCAAATATGTAATATTTCCAAGAACATAGAGTCCATTTCACAACCCTGCACACAACTTGGTGCAGAGCCTGAAGCCTTTTTTTCGCAAAGTGGAAGTGGTGTCAGGTCTGAGAGGCCTAGGCAGAAGAATCAACTCTTGAGGACCCAATAGCACTTTCTGGTAAGCTCCATGTCGCTGTAGTTGGAATTACACTCTGTATATCTGGAGACCTAGACAAGTGTAAAGTAAATTGATTTATTATTGTCATATGTACTGAGATACAGTGGAAAAACTTTGTTTTGTATGTCATCCCATACAGATAATTTCATCACATTAGTACATCAAGGTAGTACATCAAGTGAATAGAAAGAAATACATGCAGAATATAGTGTTACAGTTACAGAGACAGTGCAGGCAGTTAATAAGGTGCAAGGCCATGATGAGGTAGTTTGTGATTCAATAGTCCATCTTATTGTACAAGAGGTCCGATCAGTAGTCTTATAACAGCAGGATAGAAGCTGTCCTTGAGCCTGATGGTACATGCATTCAGGCCTTTGTGTCTTCTGCCCAATGGGGGAGGAGGGAAGTAGGAGAGAGAATGTCTGGGATGGGAGGGGTACTAAGGAAAGAGGGAATAGAACTTATACCTGAGAGCTCCCCGTCCATCTTGCCCAGCAGCTGAAATGTACTAGATGGTAGATAGAGTTGATTGCCTGAGGATGACCGTATCACGCAAGCTTCCCAGATGCATGTTGTTAACCATGAGGATCAATTTGTTGGGGTCACTTGCAATATGTGTGTTCAGGTAGCCATTGCAGTTCTGGAGGAGATCCAGGTTCATACATGAAGTCCAGAGTGCGACATGAATGCATTCAGCTCCAAGCCTTCAAGAAACCTGGAATCCTGCCAAATCTAAGAGGAGTCCACTCTAAAAACAAAAAGGAGATGCTTTTCTGTCTTAAAGAGTGCATGTGCAGCAATATGGAGCAAACTTTGTAATATGTGGCTTTTATCACCTACAGACATAAAATGAACTGGAGGCTAGGAAATTAAAGACAAACGTTGCTATGGAGGCACAATGTTGACGATTACTAACTCCACTGTCCTCTAAACATTAGCTTCCAAGTGCATTATTTTTCAGTCTTGAAGGCAGGGTCACTGCTCTGAAAAGTGAACGGGGTCCTCCTTGTCTGAGACCCTTATGGATCTGCTCCTTTGACCTCTTCTCTTAAGGATGGTTTGAATGTGGCCACTTTTCTAGTTGTCCAGTAGGACCATTAATAAAGCACCAATAATAAGCAGCAATAATATGGTATTATCTTAGCACTGACTCAGACTCTCAACAAGGCTTCAACCTGATGCCTTCAGCCCAGTTGAATAAATTGAGCTCTCCAGTCAATCACCAATGGACCTGGAAGTAATTGAAGACCCTTTTGAGTGGCTTGGATTCAGAGTTTCTCCCACAGTTTAAGGCTTACTTTCATGTACAACTGTTCCTGGGTTACACAAGGGTTCCATTCCTGAACTGTCTTCTACAAGTCAAAAATATTTATGTTCTATAGTAATCTATATCATATCGATCTAGATACATCTGCTATAATTCTTTCTTTTCATTGAATAATCACCCGAACACTACCTATAATTAAACTAATGGAATATATACTGCATCCAGTCATTAATAAATACCAGGAAACCTATGATTACTGGCTTTAAAAATGTATGGGAGAATTTGCATGAAGTCGTAGTTCCATAAATCGGGTCATTAATAACGTGTAGCCCTTGTACTTGGTCCACTCTAGGCGTTCATTTGATTTTACAAGGGAAACGTCATACAGGTGTTGTAGGTAGATGTAGATCACCCATGTGGACTTTACCTGCTGCATTTGTAGGTGGACCACAGAAGTGCCTGAACAAAAGCTGTGTTATATTCTATACGCTATGAATGCGAGGGTCCTGATTACATTTGTGATCATTTTGTTTTTGCAAGAAGTTAATTAATTGCGTGACACAAAGTGTCATGCAGTTGTATTTCTAAGCTGTAGAATCTACTTGTTGGCTGAGTGGGTGGCTCTAATCTACCAAGTCCTAACCTACTACCTTGTTTATGTTATAATTGTATTCCTCGAGTACTCTCTAGCATAACCTCAAACTGACATATTTCCTGCAGAAGTATTTTTGTGGACCAGGCAATATGTTGTGATTACTTCTGAAGAGAAAAGCAAAATTATATTTTGAATGTCTTTAAGGCATGGTCTGTTCTGCCTATTTCACACTCTATCAACTCATCACGTTCAAGAATTGGCTTTTTCTGTGTAAGTCCCCAGGACTAGACAATTTTTTTTATTTCAGAAAAGTTTAAATAATGACTTTTGTTGAGAAGAATTGACTTGCAGCCAATAAAACTAGGAGTCATATATTTGCATTCTGCAATCATTGGTCACAAATGCCGCAGGAACTTTAGAGAAGGGCTCGTGTGATTAAATGCAAAAATCCAAAAGTCATTGCCCATACTATTCAGTCCCATAGTGAACATGCCATTCTGCTGTCTGACTCTCCATTCAGTGTAATAAGTAGCATGAAATTCCATTACTTGCTAAACTAAACTTGCCACAGAAATTTAAATCTTGTCCATTTCATTCTGCATCCATTTCAAAGCCTGATAAGTGTTAATTATTGTCAGTTAACCTCTTTGGCATTGAAAATTAATCATTCAGAATGCGGAAACTCCTGAACATTTTTCTCTCTCTGTAGGTTCACGTGACTGTGTAGTGTAGCTGGACGTCATTGAATTCTGCAGCTGTGAATCCCTCCCCATCTCCAAAGGATACGTCCTCAAATAGTCCAGTTATGCCTGGGACTGCAGAGTGAGAACTGAGATATATGGAGTGATACTTCTGATTCTCCCAATCACCAGTGCATTCTTTATCCCCTTCTGTTAAGAAGGAAAAACCTCTGAGGAACAGTCATAGCAGGTATTTCTGAATGGATGGAAAGGATGCGGTAACCATGCAGGAGAGGGATAATACTGCGAAGAATGCAAGATTGTCAACCTTGGCTGCATAATCGGGGATGTGAGAAAGTACATAGAAATGGGCCAGTATGTACATTTTCTGGAGCAGGTATAAGAGAGTAGTTTGTGGGAGTTGAGCTACTGCAGACACTAGGATGCAGGTAAATCTGCCGCAGTAATTACTTTTCATGATTCGATGAGATGAGTAAACCCCACTCTGCCACTGAAATCACAACTACTTCATATAGTTGTCAGGTTTCCTTCTCCCATCAGCAGGGAAGATGTTGTTCCTGGGCATCATTACAACTTCCAGCATGACACTCAGTGATGATTCACTGAATTGAGGGACATTAGACATTCTGTTTTACTGTGTTGAACACCCATCGCTAGAATTTATCTAAAGTGATGCTTCCATTGTCCTTCTTTTAACCAGTTGAAATTAAACCATGCGTGGTATTTTCATGAAATCCTCTAATACGTGCATTGCGGAAACTTTAAATTTCCCATGCACTTACACACCTGACCCCTCTCTCCGCTGCCTCAACACTCCCCACACTCCCTGTATGTTAAAATTCATCCCATGGTGTCCTTCTGTGGAAGAGACTTCTAATTTCACCTGTTTAACAAAATTAGGTAAAGAAATATCATTATTAAATAAATGAAAAAAGTTTGCTAATTCTCATGCTTTTCTGTTTTTACCATCTACTTGATCAATTATTGACTCTGCAGAGATTATTATGCATCTTCATTCACTGGAGTTATATTTTCTGCTCATGTTCTGTCATGAATACTAATTTTGTATTAGACACACCTTTTGTATTGTTTTGTATTTTTTCCTGGCATTACCTTTTTAAAAGTGAACCTTTCAACTAAGCAGCTTACTTCCAAACAACACAACCATTAGTATATGTTATTAAAAAGAGCCACTGTTTGTTCCTCTGTTAAAAGCTCTGCTTTGTCGAGAGGTTTTTAAATTTTTGTCTAAAAAGAATCTGAAACAAGTGGTATTCTAAAAAGATTGAAATGACAAAGGAAGTAATCATGCTAAATAGGATTTGGCAAATGCAGACAATTACACAACTCCAAATCAAAAGAACTGTACAAATTTGTTGTCTGCAAAATGTAACCAGCTAAGATACTGAGAGGATAATTTGATGCTAGCTTTTAATGACATGGAACTTTGTTCTGTTTCTGCTAATATGCACAATTTATTTACTGAAAGAACATAATGAACTGTGGTGTGTTATCTCTAATGTCATCTGAAAGACTTGAGTTTAAATCCCACTCTCATTGCCATTGTCATTTTGGTCTTCCAGAGAAATGGGGCTAATTACTAGGATGGTCCTATACTTAATTCTTTAAATGTACATCCTCGCTCGTGTACAAAATCAAGAGAAATGCTGGAGTTCCATTTTCCTCACCATGCACCTCACATTGGATTCAGAGAAGCAAACGGCTGTAGAAAATGAAACTACAGATGATAGGAATCTGAAATAAAAGCAGAAGATGCCAGAACTACTCTGCAAAACGGAGACACAAGATTCTGCGGTCAATGTTTATTTCCCTCCAGGGATGCTGCCTGACCTGCTGAGCTCTTCCAGCATTTTCTGTGTGTAGAACCACTCAGCAGGTCAGTTTGTATCTGTGGAAAGAGAAACAGACAATGTTGCAGGGCCAGGCTCTTTTGTCAGAATTTTTCTGATGAAACAGTAGAAATGATTTGCTTAGAAATTAATCGGTGCCCATATTGGTGTGTTAATCCAGGTTGAGAGGTGTGCTGGTGAATATCTTTTGGATATGATCCAGTGGCTTGAAAATTGAATGGTGTCTGAAATACGAGGTATCAGGTGCTACAGATTCAGCCTTGCACAGTAGGCAATGGAGGGAGGATTCACAGAGCTGGATGAGTCGGGGAGGCTTTGAGTTGGGAAATGCTGTGATAGGCCTATGACTGCCAGTATTGTTAGGGGTGGGAGGGAGGCGGGGGGGTGTGTGGGGGGTTTGAGGAGGATAGGAGGGTGGGATGTTCTTTGAGCCATGCCTATGATTACTGGTTGAGGATGGGTGGGGTGTGATCACTGGCTTGGGGCAAAAAAAGGGACCCCTAAATCTCTTGAATTGGGGCAGGAGGAAGGTGTGTTTGCTGAACTGCAGAGAGTTAGCTGAGTTGGGCCTCCTGTTGCCATTTAGAGAGTGGATACAGCATCAGACAATAATACCATAGGAACAGGAACAAGAATAGATGTGTTCGTCCTTTGAGCCTGCTTCACCATTTGATAAGATCTTGGTTAATCTGATATCCTCAGCCTGCTTTCTTGCCCTTTCTCAGTAACTCAGGATTCCCTTGCTGATTAGAAATCCACTTATCTTGGCCTTTAATATACCCAAGGACTCTGCTCCCACAGCTCACTGTAGTAAGGAATCAGACACTCAACCCTTTGAGAGAAGAAATGCTTCCACATCTCATTCTTATAAGGGCATCCTGTTTGTTCTGAGGCCACATCCTCTGGCTTTGTTTTTCTATTGAGAAAAATCCTTTCAACATTTGCCCTGTCTATCCCCCTATGAATTTTAAATGTTTCATTAGGATTGTCATAAAGATGCAGGGTGATCACAAGACATGGGGGTAGGGTGGTGATGGGTGGGGTTCACCAAAATGAAAGGTGATCATTGATTAGGATGCATCATTGAGTCAGAATACTTTAGCCCATTGGCGGGAGGTTGCTCAGCCAGTGTTTGGGGGCGTGGGCGGTGGAGGGCAATGACTTGGCTGGCTTGAATCATCACACCATTACATTGTCAAGGTCATCACTAGATTGTTGACTGGGGAGGCCTTTGTTGGAAGTCAGAGGCTGGTCTTTGAGATCAACACCTGGAGTTTGTGTGATCAAGGCCTGGTGGTAAAGTAACTGGAGTTCAGGAGGTGAGAGAGAAATATGTGCAAGGTTTGCAGAGAATAGAAACCTATGCTATCAGGGCAGATAAACATTCAGGATAGAAACAGATACTTCGGCCCATCTCGTCCATGCCAATCATCAAGCATCCATATGTAGTAATCCCATTTACCAATACTTGGTCCCTAGCCTTCTGTACCTTGGTGATTCAAGTCTAGCTACTTAAATGTAAACATAAGACCCTGCCTCCACCACACTCTCAGGCAATGCACTCCAAACTCCAGTCACCCTCTGGGTGAAAAGATCCTTCCTTGTATCCCCTTTAAACCTCTTGCTCCCTACCTTTAAACCTGTCATTCTAACTGGAGGTCTGTGACCAGTGGTGTTCCGCAGGGATCAGTGCTGGGACTTTTGGATAAAGCATGTAGATGAGCTGATTCATAAGTTTGCAGACGACACTAAAATTTGTGAAGTTGTGGAAAATGGAGTTTGGCAAGGATACAGCAGGACACAGATCAGTTGAAAACGTGAGCAGGGAAATGGCAGGTGGAGTTTAATCTGGACAAGTGGGGTGTTGGATTTTGGGAGTTCAAATGTAGCAGGAAAGCAGATTCATTAAGGCCATAGACGTACAGAGGGAAGTTGAGGTGCAAGTCCATAGCTCTCTGAAGTGGAAACAGAACAAGATAGGATGGTAAAGAAGGCATACTTGCCTTTTATTGGTTGGGGTGTGAGAATAAAAGTCAGGAAATCATGTTGCAATTGATAAAACTTTTGGTTAGGCCACTTGGAGTATTGCTTGCAGTTCTGGTCATCACATGAAAGGAAGGATGTGGAAACTTTGGAGAGGGTGCAAAAGAGCTTCACCAGGATGTTAGCTAGATTACAGAGTAATGGCTATGAAGAGAGGTTGGACAAACTTGGATTGTTTTCTCTGGGGTGTCAGAGACTGAGGAGCAACCTGATAGAAATATATAAAATTATGTGAGGCATAGATAGGCTAGAGAGTCGGTCTTTTTCCCAGGGTTGAAATGTCAAATATGAGAGGGCATAGAATTAGGGTGCGAGGGGGAAGGTTTTTACCTGGAACATACTGCCAGGGTAGGTGGTGGAAGCAGATGTGATGGCAACATTTAAGAGACGTTTAGACAGGCACATGAACAGATGGGTGATGGAGAGATACAGACCATGTGCAGGCAGACAGGATTTAGTTTAAATTAACATCATGGTCCACACAGACTTTGTGGGCTGAAGGGCCAGCTCCTGTGCTGTACTATCTATATTCTATGCCCTCTGGTTATGTACACCTCTGTTCTGGCGAAATGTTTACTACTCCTAACCCTAGCTTTGCTCCTCATAACTTTGTACACTTCTATCAAGTACCCTGTTAGCCTTCTCCACTCCAGGGAAAACAAAACATGGCCTATTCAGTCTCTTCTCATAACTGAGATGTTCCATCCCAGACAACATCCTGATGAATCTCCTCTACACCATCTCCAAAGCAATCATATCCTTATGGAGAAAATCAACAAAAAACTTCAGATGCTGGGAATCTTTTTTAAAAAAAAGTTACTCAGCAGATCAGGCCTCATCGGTGGAAAGAGCAAACAGTCAACAATTCAGGTCGAAGATGAAGGGTCTCTGACTTGAAACGTTAACTGTTTCATACCTTAATGGGAATCTATTTGAGTCAAGTTCCCAGAACGAGGCTAGGGTATGTCCAGGGAAGCCTGATTTAAAACACAGATAAGGTTGAAGTAAACTCTATTTTGGCTCTGTGTCAAATGCCAGGTGCTCTTTAGTGCCATGTGGTCTATTTTCTCCCAGAATTGTTCTAAATGAGCACTGCATGAGGAATGGCAGCATTGCATGTTTGCTCAATACAACAAATGCTTTGTCTGTGTAAGCACATATCTCAGTGCTAGGCATGTATCCCAGTGGAATTTCCAGACTGATACAACGATCCAAACACCATTATAATTGGCTTTCATTCCAGAAAAATAATTGTTCTTCATACGCGATGCTGGAAAAAATAAGATAAGATATCTTTATTAGTCCCATGTACATCGAAACACAGTGAAATGCATCTTTGTGTAGAATGTTCTGGGGGCAGCCGCAAGTATTGCCACGCTTCCGGTGCCAACATAGCATGCCCACAACTTCCTAACCTGTACATCTTTGGAATGTGGGAGGAAACCGGAGCACCCAGAGGAAACCCACGCAGTCACAGGGAGAAAGTACAAACTCCTTACAGACAGTGGCTGGAATTAAACCCGGGTCACTGGCACTGTAATAGTATTATGCTAACCCAGTGGGCCTTAATTAGTATGAATTTGTTGCTCTGTAACTTGATAGAGGTATAAAATTTAAAATAATTTTTAAAATTATCTGCCAGATAATGTTTCGAAAGAAAGCACTGTTGAAGAGAAATCAGATTTGTTTTGAAAAAGCACGCAGGGGCAATACATGTACTGATGATGTCGGCACGTGGCAATATTTAAATTGGCACCAATTTGATTACAAAAGGCAAGCTTCCAGCAGTACTCATTCTGTTACTTGGCAGCTTGTCTTGGCTGGGGTGGTAAATCCAGCATGACTGATGCCACCTTTAGGCAGTGTATGATTGCTGTTTTCAATCATTGCTTTCAGTACACGTTATACATTTAAGAATGGTGGATGGATGGCATTCTACAGGGGAGCTGCAATCTTCAGATCCTGCTGCAGATTTTGTTCTGGAGGAAATGATGGGGGTAAGAATGCTGCTGTTTGGACGATGGGGGGAGAGTTTGAACACTCATAATCTGGATCAGAGGTAATAGGCCAGCTTTAGAAGAGTGGCACTCTGCCTACAACCTAAGTGCAGGACAAACAAATTCAGTGATCTGAGCTGAGCTAAGAGTAGACTCTACATATCTTGTTTCCTCTTTCTCTAGCTCTGCATCACCTGTAGCTCCAGTAATTCCAAGTCTTTCTGCAAGTTCATATCACACTACCAAAATGCAATGGCACGCTGCAGTAAACCACCTCCTTTTGCTATTTATGTACTTGGCATCTGCTGCTGTTATCAATTAATCCATTCCTAAAACTGTAGTACTGCTTGTCAGCAGAGTTTTAAATCACTCCTTATTGTTGAATAAGAACTATACTCAAATCAAGAGGAACCAGACTTGGTAGAATAATTAGTTAGAAGACAATCACCTTAATAGTTTGCTACTGCATGTTTTATTTATAAATAGATGATCTGCCCTTTCAGCATAGTAAATTTAGCTAAGAATTTAATTGATGACCTTGATACCATGGGCCATTGATCGTACAGACTACTCATTATAAAGATCACATTAATTCATGCTGAACTCCCAAAGAGGTAATCTGTGGGTCAGAACTTCCAGCTGATCACTTCAGCTCAAGTGTCAATAAAGATTTTCCCCAAAAATTAAATTCCACAGATTTGGGACGCTATCGGTGTCGTTACACAGTATATCCAGGTCAACTGAAGTTAATAGAATTGGCTCTCCTTAACTCAGAAATGTTCAAAGTCTAAAATCTTATTTCAAAGTTTAGCATTATATTGACATCTTCAAAACAAATACATTTTGCAATCATCTATTAATTTGTTTCATATTTTCTCATAACATCCAGAAGTAGGGTATTGATGTTGCAGTTGAAAAGAAAAGTTGGATTGAGCCTATCCTTGTTATATGCACGTTACTGAACAAAAAAAGTTGCCGTGCACTTCAGGTGATATTATTTCTCAATTAGTCAATGCTGAATTGTTACAGAAAAATAAGATTAATTTTTAGATTTTCTTAAATGTTCCTGTATTTAATGAACTAACAACTTGTTGGATTTTCTTGCTGTTTTGTTCTTTAACTGTAGAGAGCATGGGATTAACAGAATCAAAGGTGGCTTTTATTCATGCAGGTGTGAGAGAGTTTTATTGTATTCACCTTGCCAACAAGTATTGTGGGGAGTATTTGGAAAACCTGGGTTCTATGTTGCTTTTCTTATTATTTGAAAAGAAGAACAACAGATTTCAATTGATATAATTTGGCCATTAACTGATTTTAATAATGTTGTAGACGTCATAGCAAAGTAGAATTCCTTAATATTTATAACCAATTTTTCACTAAACTGAACCACATATAATGCCATAGGAAAAAGATCTGAAGTTGAAAAGTTAATATAAGAGCTTTTGTCCTGGAAAAAAAATCAATCTAATTATTCACATTTTATGCCACTGCTCAATAGAACTTTGCCAGCCTTAGAGCAAAAGATAATTCCCGAGGTTGTCTGTCTGCCAAGTTGGGCTCCACAGCACAGTTGTTTCAGGAATACACATGTTGATTTGCTTCCAGTTCCATAATGTGAATTGTGAGCATGCATTTTTGACATGGCACATGATATTCAGCTAATTGGTGAGAGTGTTAGCATGTGCAATGCTCCTGCAAGCCAGAAGGGAGCAGAGGAGGCAAGTTGCGACATCAATCCTCGAGTAACACTGTCTTGATTGCAACGCTGCCAAATTGGACCGTGAAGATCCAGCTAACACCATCTGTTTAGTGAGCACGGGGAACACAGTCTTCAACAACAGGAAGAATCCTACTCTGTCCCCTTGCACCACCTGCACTGTGCAATTTAAATAGATCCTCAAAGACTTGCTTGTTGATGGTTTGGAAGGAGAATTAGTTGTGTAGACTTTTTGAGTTTCATTGATGGATATCGTTGAAATTTTGAAATGGTGCTAAGGTTTCAATGAGCCTGTATCAGTTGCATCCAGAGATGGGGACTTTGGCTACCTTCAGATCAATGAGAAGGAGGAGAAGGCAGAGAATCCTCCAAGTATGACGTGCCTGGTCTGAAAAGGAGAGCAGAGAGATGGGAGAGGGCTATATGTAAGAAAGCTTGCACTTCACCTACCTCAGGTTGACAGAGGTGTACTGCTTGAGGACAGAGAGTCCTTGCAGACATCTGCCACATACTTCAACTTCACCTGAAGTTGCATAGCAAGGCTAGAGCTGCCTTGCAACTGGCAATCAAAGCTACAACTGCATTGAGTTCTTGCTCTGGATCTTTCCAACTCAGTGCTGGAGAATTGTCCTTTTCTGTGCATCTGCTGTGCACTGCTGCTTCGGGGAGAGTGTGGGGATTTTCCACTACTCAAGGATAGCCAAATTCATCCCCTTCATCTTTAGTAATGAGCACCAGATGGAGTGAGCAAAGGAACTGTCCAGTGGTGGAAGAAACCATTGAATGTAATTGCATTCCTTTTGAGAAATCCAAACCTAAATCCTGAGATCATAATTGAAAGGTCGATCTTCCTCTCCCTGACCAGCTCACCTGTGAGCATGGCCAGAGGCTAATAATGCTGAATGCCTCATACCTTGGGAGCTTTATAATGTGATAGCTGTGCCTGCTAATTGTCTCCTGCTGCATTAAAGGAAAGGGGAACTTTGTGGGAAGAAGGAACAGCTGCTCAACATCTGGCTCATGGTAACAGGAAGGGAATGCATGTATAATGAGAACCTTGATGTCATTTGCAAAATAATAATGGAAGCAATGGGAGACCTAAGATAATGCTTTCACTGCCTGGACTCCTCAAAAGATGCTCTACAGGATGGTGTCGAATTGATCACGCTGTAATAGTCTGTGACACCTTCTATAACCAAGCATTATGCAGACTCTGCCTTTGCCTTTGCTATCCACTGGCGAGCAAGAGACAGTGGAAGAGGAAGAGCTGCTTGGATGGAAGCACAGTCTGAATCTCCTTCTCTTTTGCAGAGAGAAGAGACTGATAGCCTTGCATTTTCAAGAAAGAATAGTTTAAATTGAAACGTCTGCCCCTCATTTTGAAATGGTCTGGTCCCAGATGCAGCAAATGCGCTGCCATCACTCCCAAGGCTTGTTTGACAGCTCTTGCTTCAGCTGTGAATGCTACAACCCGGGAGGATGAGTGTTACGTGCAAGTAAGCAGCACCATTCACAAGTCTACCTCCAAAGTCACACAGCATCTTGAGTTGGAAGTACGTTGTCAATCCTCCACCTTTTGCTGGCTTGAAGTCCAAGACTCCACCTAGCAACGTTGGCTGTACCTTCACCACAAAGTCTGAGATGGCTCAGGAAAGTTTCCCACTGCATTGGTACCAATTCCTACATCCCACGCATGAATGAAAATAGAGAGGGATGGGAAAAAGGTTCCCTCTTCCACCCCAGTTTCCATCACACCTTACTTCTGTCCGTAATCATCTCAGTATCTACTTAATAACAACCAATGAATGCCAATGATTTCCTTCAGAATTGCTAGGCACAGCCAACTTGATTCAACCCTTGAAAATAATAAGGAAGGTAGGAAATGAGGTTAAGTTGACAGTTAGATGAAGATTGATTGGAAGTTGTTTGACTGGAACATAAACTCAGCCTAGTCAGTTCCTTTTTATTTGTTTGCGGGATGTGGAGGCTGGCAAGGATACAGTTTACTTTCTATTTTTATTAAGCCTCCACGACTAAATTGCATGCTGAGCAATTTCAGAGGGCAGTTAAGAGTCAACCAGGCTAGCCAGACTGAGCAATGAGAGCAGATTTCCTTCCCTGAAGGACATCTGTCTGTTAGTTATCTTTTATATAACAAAAGTTTGACAATTTTATAGCCAGCATTATTGGACTTATGTGACTTTTAGTTGGTCCAAATGGCTTGTGCCTCTGCATATTCTGTGGTCATCTCCCTACACAGACCTGTGCCTGTAAAAGTCACAACTATATTTGGTGGTACTGGATCAATTCAAAGTGCCACTGTATTTCTCTGTGCATCAGCTGGAGCACCATTAGGGAATGCATTCAACAGGAGAGGAAGGAAGCTTAGATGGGACACCAGTGATTCCTTGTGTATCCTACACAGCTCTGCATTTTAAAAAGAAAGCCTGTCATAAGGCACTGGCCCAAGCTGCTTTGGAAGTAGAACGTCATGGCGAAGACTAGCAAACTGTCAAATGAACGGAGGATTCTGATATAATGGCATCAAAACAAAACTGATTGTAAAATGTTGTTCAAGCTACCTGTGCATTCATTATCACAACTCTTTCTCACTCACCTTCAATCACTTTCCTCTTTGGCTTTCTTGTGGCCATCTCCCAGGTGGACCAGTGCTCTCTCATGTCATCGTAGGCTCTTTTTGTTAAACCTAGGATAACTTGTAGGCTGTCACTTTGAAATTGTGTCTGTTTCTTTTATTATTTTTCAGGATGTGGTTGAAACTGTCAAGCTGCCTTTCCGTAGCTCCCTAGAAAAGATTGTTATGGGCCATTTCTTTGAACCAATACACTTTGGTGAAGAAATTTCTATTATTCCAAAATGAGGTGATAGGTTAATGATCTATGTTTGAGTCAGGATGACTTGGAGGAGATCTTGGATGTAATAGTTCAATGAGATTGTTCCTCTTGGCTTATTTGGGAATGATTGCAAAGGAAAGGGTCCATTGAAGTGACTTTGGGTTGTTGGACTACATTCTCTATTAGTAAATATTGCAGCCATTGTATGCCAGTTGCAGCAGAGTATAGATCAAAAGCAAAAAAAAAACTGTTGAATAGTATGTTCATCCCTGAATACTCAGCCTTTGTCCAGTTTGTTGATGTAGCTGGACCAGTTAAATCTCCAGCCAAAGATGACTCCCAAGGTGATTACTCATTTGTCAATGCCTTGCTTCATTCTTGGACTGTCTCTGCCCTTTTTTCTCATGGAAGAATTTCTTTTGGAAGAAAAAATCATAAATGAGCTAGAAATTCCAGCTGCCCGAGGTAATTATTTTCGTATCTATCTACTGTGTACCAGCCTGATGCTGTATGCTCCAGACTGATACAGCTGTTTTGCACAAGAATAAACACCAAGAACATAGGAAAATAGGAGCAGAAAAAGGCCATTCAGCCCCTTGAGATTCCGCCATTCCATATGATGATGGCTGGTCTGCTTCAGGCCTCATGTCCTCTTCTGTGCCAGTTCACCATTGCCCTCAATTCCCTAATCTTTTTAAAAAAAATTTATGTAGTTTCTCTTTAAATACCTTTAATAATCTAGTCCCCCACAACCCTCCGTAAAGAGGGTAAAGTGTTCCCGAGCTTCACCATCCTCTGCAAGGAGTTGTTCCTCAGCATCCCAGTTTTAAATGACTGCTCCCGAATCACGTAACAATGTACCTTTGTTTGAGTTTCTCGCACTAGGGGAAATATCTTGACATCTACCCTGTCATGCCCCCAAAAGGTCGCTTTGTATATCAATTGTAGTTACCCCTCCATTCTCTTAAATTCCAAAGAATATAGATCTAAATTTCTTTAGCAGCTCATGGCAGGACAACATTCTCATCCCAGGAAGTAACTTTGTGAATCTTGTCTGGATTGTTTCCAAGGCCAATATATCTTAAATCAGGGGACCAAAACTGTGTACAGTTCTCCAGGTGTGGTCGCGCCAGTACCCTGCACAATGGATAATAATACTTCCCTATCTCTAAACTCCAACTCTCTTGCAATAAAGGCCAATATGTCATTTCCTTTCTGAGCCACATGCTGTATCTGTATCTGCTTGCAAACTTTTTGTGATTTGTACACAGGAACCTCTTTCACCATTTTGATATTAGTCTGCCTTTTAGATTCCTCTTACCAAAGTACATAACCTCAGAATATCCCTCGTTTGACAAATTTTTGGCTACTCACTCTGTCCAGCTGTAGAGTCCTAATATTGTCATCACAACATACTCTCCCAACTATTTTCAACAAATCAAAATATTGATATGTTTAAAAGAGAAGATCACGCAGAACATAGCTGTGATAGTTTTGCAGAGCATTGATGGGCTGGACTCCCAACTGTGCTCATTAAAACTGGCCGAGCTGACTATGTGGACTTTGGGCTCGCTCTATCTTTTATTTCATATTCTACAGAATACATCAAACAGTCAACATGTGGACTGATGGCTTGCCTCCAAATTTCTGCATGCAGGGATTGGTCAGTTAAGCTGTCACTCATATTGGCTATCCATGTTCTAAGGTATCAACATCCTTTGATTAAGCTCCTATAATTAAAAATTAAATTTGGTCCACTAATACCAAATTGTTCTTTGAAATGTATTAACAAAATGTTTCATCTCATATTGTTTTGGTATGCTTAAAACAACAACTTATCTCTGGGTCTAAAGTACATTTACTAAATTGAGAGTTAAAATTCAAATTAAGAGTGCAATCCCTTGAATTGCATAAATAATTTTAATTCCTACCCCTCAGTAAGAATAACCTGAAATTCTTTTCAGGTTAAATGGATAAAATGCAGAAGCATAGCCTCCTCTTCAGCTATTCATTGTATGGGTTTTTACTTGGTGATAGTGAAGGGTTGGGAAGTTGATCTAGTGTTTAATAAGTTCCCACTAATTTTAAATTTTCCAGGCATTGTTCAATTTACTGTCCAGCTCCTGAGATTTTGTGTTAAACATCCCAAAGGAAGAAAAATCATCATTCCATGATTAGATTTGAACAAAGGCATCAGTTGTCATTCCACTCCTCTCCTGAGTGATAGGACACAGCACACATCTGAACACAGCAGTAGAAAATAATTGTTATGGACCTTGATTTGCTCACCAAAACCACAGCTTATGTTATATTTTGCTTCAGTAGCCAAATACAGTCACTACAGACTTCCAAGCATTCACTGATCAGATGGTATGTATTATGTTTGCCATCAGTGACAAAATAAAATTGCTTACCCCCCTTTCTCATTCATTCACTTAGTGGTAAGTGCTAACATAGCAAATGTTTCACTTTAGCTTACTCTCAATTGATCATTTCATGTGTCTGCCTTGAAGAACCTTGGAAGTCAAATGGGACGTGACAATCTGAGTTCAACATCGATGTTAAATGCAGTCTTAGCAGAAACCAATCTTTTTAATGTAATGTCTAGTAATGTTTCTTACTTCCAACTCAACTGTAACTTATAGCCATGCACAATAATTCTCAATTGACAGAACAAATTTGCAAGTTAAAGTCCTGATCTTTTGATTTGTTTTTGAAATCACAATAAAAAATGCATGCAAACTTTCCATCTTGGTCAGAAGGGAGGTAACCTTTCTAAGAGGTAGATTTATATGCACCTCAGGGACACTGCTTAGAAAATGAAGATCAAAATACAATAAACTGCCTGGATTTCATGCATTCAGCAATCCTTTCCTATTTCTGATGTTCCAGTTGATGGCCTATCTATATCACACATGATGCACACACAGCTGGGGTCTTGCATTGCTGCATTTCTAGTAAATCTACTGATATTTTATTAGCATTAGACACTTCTTTTCAGCTGATTATTGTCTTGAAATAGGAGGATTTGTCTCCTGAGTAGCAATGAGAGAGGCAAACCTGTAGTCTTCAGTCCCCAATGTATAATAGGATTCATGTACTAGTCCAGCAAAGAATGAATATATATATATAAACTGTAGTCTAGAAATTTTATTTTATGTGAGATTATAATGCAAATATTCAACATGTTTTTGTCCACTGAAGTTCATTCTTGGTTCTACTAAAATATTAAAAAGTATCCACGTGTTTGAATATTTGTAGATAAATGTGGCTGGGAAAAGGACAGTGATGGTATTGTGATTTTTTTTGGCTAATATCTCCTCATTGCTGCTTGTAAAGGGGGACACCAATCATCTCCACACATTACACCCCAATGTCTCTCTGTTTCTTGTTATAATGCCTGGGGGGGGGGGGGGAGGTAACAAATTTTCGGAACAGATTGTAACTGTACCAAAAAAGGAACTTCTAGAAAGCATGACTTTGTTGTTTATTTCAGCAAATAACGGCATTGAAAATATTTAGGGCCAAGACAATAAAAGTATTTGTGGCTCCTCCATATCCTGAAATAACACCCCACCCAAACCATGAAATGCAAAATATTTAGTGAACTAAATTGGGAAGCAAGATCATAGAATATTCGTATTTTGATTCATTCATGAAGTAAAACATATCACTTATGTGAAATTGACCAAAAGGTTGCCTCAGTTTTTCTGTGAATTTTACTTGGAGATACACATTTAGTTGTGTCCCTGGGCATGGAAAACTTACACCTGCATGATAATCCTCGCCTGATGGAAGATTGTCTGCAGCATCAGTCAAGGTTGATCCAGGAGAGTTGCTTCTGATGTTTGTCAGAATCTGCTGCAGCTCTACAATGTGCTGTTGTGAATCATTACATGAGATAAGGCATCACACACTTCATTGATAATGAAAGGTACAAATCTCACACATATATTTATCACACTCCTTACTAACCACAACATAGAATTAGTGTAAGAACCAATAACCTGGCCGATCTTCTCTGCAAAAAAAAATCTTATTTTTTTATATCTACAATATCATGCACTTTTTAAAAAAAAAATCTTAAGATTTGTTTTCATTCAAGTGATTTTTTTTTTGGTTTTTCAATTCTCTTCCCACTCAATGTCACTTTTTTTTTCAATTACATGATTGTGATGGACTTCCTTTCTTTCCCTTGATCTTGATGGTAAAATGCTAAATAATTTCAAAATTTACACTAGGAATTTTCTAGACTCCATATCCGAGTGTAATGAAAATGTAGTTAGCTTCATTAATCCAGATTTGACTACAGATTTCAACCACAATGTTCAAATGTTTTAAATACATTGTAATTATCGGTCAGTGATTTTTTTCAGTTTGTCGGCAGCAAATGGCAACAAACATATTGCATTTAAACTTGCTCACAGACCTTCTCCGGGCTTTTGCATTGGAACCTCATTTTTAAAAAGTCATTTATAGCACGGTAGCATATGCTGTTTGGGAGACTTTGGACCAGTACAAACAAGCAGCCCTTTTCTGAACCAATCAGATGAAAAAATTATACTTGGGTATGCAGAGTGCGAAATATAGAATAGTTAATTCAATGAATATGTTGTATAATAATGAAGATGAGGAAAGAAAGATAGGATTAAGAGAGGGAGGTGAAAGAGGTTAAAAAAAGCATTTCAAAAATGTTTACTATTCCTAAAGATTAAATCTCTTGAGTAATAACCATGATCTGAAAGGATGAAGCCCCATGCTTGTTGAATTTACTTTTCTGTCACAGAGTGGTCATTTGGCAATAATTAAGTTTTTAATAAATTTTTAATTTTCATAACCTGAAATGTTCTATTTTTACCAGCAAGTTCAGTAGGAATCTATCATGTAAGTCAAGCATGTGAATGCTGAGTTTTTCAGTGAGCTATTGTTATTGCAACGTTTTGCAGCAGTGGAACACCTCCAGCTCAGATGGCAACTTCCTAATTTTCATGCTTAACTGAGTTTATGCAGCCACAAAATGGCTGTGAGTATCATTATTATTTACCACAAAATTCAGCCCAGAGTCTTGTGAAATTAGTCAGTCTTAATAACTCATACCAAGTTATTGAAATTATAAGACCCGTACCTCAGTAGTTATTCACTGGTATGAATATTTCAGTGGTAGAAATCACGAAAAAGAATTGAGGGAATGGACAATGTTGTCAACTGATTTTCAGATTAATAACAACTTATGACAAGGCAGAGAGAGCCTGTGAAACTGGAATTACAAGAAGTTATTGGATAATTTTCAGTGCTCCGCTGCAGGTTCCACGAAGACAGAGCTGGATTGCACTGGTGTCTAATTGATGGTTCCGTAGGGAATTGGTAGCTAGCTACAATGCACATGTCAATGCCTTCTGGGTCTCTGCGCCTGCAAACTGCACCCCTCGCCTTGTCTCTGAACCGAGGTCTAGCTTCTGATCGTGCTGAGCCGAGGGGCTGGATTTGTATCTTATTTGGCCCCTCTGCTTCATGCTTGCCATAGCTGGTACATAAAATGGTTCCATTCATCTAAAGGAGGTGAACAGAAACTTCACTGAAATTTTAAGTGAAATGTTTACATTTTCCCCATCAGTTCAATCAATGTTAATTTCTTAATTATATCAGTGTTCCTTTTCATTTAAGTTATGTTTAATTTCTTATTTAAGTGCATTAGATCTTCTAAATGTTTCTGATCATCGTGGATAATTCAAAACCTTTGAAAAGGACTTGGACAGCAAGTATCAAAAGGCCATCAGTGTGGCCAGTGGACGGGCACTGTTTGTGATTTTACCTATTTTCTAACTCCTACTTTCACCACCTATTAAACAAATCTCTCTTCTCTTTTTCTGTTTGATTTGACATTGAATTCACCTAATCGATTCAAGTTCCTTCTTTCTTTCTCAAACTTTGAGCTACAATATGTTGCATTGTTCAGCAAGATCCCAGGTGTGCCATGCAATTATCAGCTCTCCTGTCCAGTAGTGTTTTGGCAAAGTTGGAGAACGATGCCTAACTCACCAGCAATGCCTCAAGCTGCTCTGCTCCAGAAAATTCCAGCTCATTATTTATACTACTTCATGCTCATAGTAAGAGGTTGCCAGCCTATGGAATTATACAACTGATATTGATTGTAAAACCATATTTTGGTGGGAAATTTTACAGAAACAGCAGGAACAATGAACTTCTCATAAAACACCCCTGGTACACATTGGATTTATGAATTAAAACTGAAGTTCACAGTAACCAAGGTGCAGGAGAAATTTGTAAGCCAATTCCAAGACCCCAGTCTAGCCAGAAAAATTCATTACAGAAACAACTAACATTTTATTTTGTAATTGATAAATTTTCCAAAACATATTTGTGGGCCTCAAACATACTTGTAATGGTAGTTCATGAGAATATGCACTGTGGAAAGAGAAAAAGATTGGGTTATATTGGCTACCATACTTGGAATTCTTTTCTGTCCTTCACAAATCCAAAGCCTTCATCCATTTCCTTTGAGCTGAATAATTTATTGTGTGTGGGGAGGTAGAGTAACGGAAGGGGAGCAGCTTTGGTGTTTAGAAAGTAGTGGGAATTATTATAGAAATAGGAACTGGAGACATTCTGGCTTGATTTGGGAATGAGGTCCAGTAGTCAGAGTCACAGAAACAGGCCCTTCAGTCCACGCCAACCAAGTTGTCAACCTGAGCTAGTCCCATTTGCCTGCATTTGGCCTATATCCCTCTGAAACTTCCCGATCCATGTATCTGTTTTAAATGGCTCTTAAATATTGTAATTGTATCAACCTCTGCAGCTTCCTCTGGCATCTCATTCCATATACACACCATCTTCTGTGTGATAAGTTGTCACTCAGGTACCCTTTAAATCTTTCCCCTCTCACCTTAAACCCATACCCTCTGGTTTTTGACTCCTCTACCCTGGGAAAAAGACTGACCACTCACCTTATCCATACCTCCCATGATTTGATATACTTCTATCAGGTCATCCCTCAGCTTCCTATACTCCAGGGGAAAAAAAAAATCCCAGCCTCTCCTCATAACTCAAGCCCTCCAGTCCTGGCAACCTCCTTATGAATCTCTTTTGCACCCTTTCCAGCTTAATGACATCCTTTCTATTGTTGGGTGACCACAACTAAACATAATGTGTGGTCTCATCAACAACTTGTACCATTGTAGCATGACATCCTAACTCCTGTACTCAGTGCCCTGACTGATGAAGACAAATGTGCCAAGCACCACCTTCACTGCACTATCTATCTGTGTCTCCACTTTCGGGGAACTATGTACCTGTACCGTTAGGTCTCTTCCCTTCCACATCGCTTTCCAGGGCCCTTCCATTTACTGTGTAAGGCCTGCCTTGGTTTATCTTGCCAAAGTGCAACACCCCACACTTGTCCAATCTAAATTCCATCTTCTGCTCTTTGGCCTATTTCCTCAGTTAAGCTATATCCCATTGTAATCTTGAATAACCCTCTTCACTACCCACTATACTGCCAATTTTGGTGTCATCCACAAACTTACAAGCCATGCCAACTACATTCTCATCAAAATCATTAATATGGATGATAAACAGCAGTGGACCTAGCACTGCTCTCTGTGGCACATCACCGGTCACAGGCCTCCAATCTGAAAAACAACCTTTCACTGCCCCCTCAGACTCCTTCCACCGCGCCAATATTGTATCCAATCGACTAGCTCGCCCTGGATCCCATGTGATCTAATCTTTTGGACTACTCTACCATGGAGGACCTTGTCAAAGGTCTTCCTAAAGTCTCTACAGACACCATTCACCATCCTGCTCTTATTGATCTTCATCATCACCTTTTCAAAAAAACTCAATTAAATTTGTGAGACACAATTTCCCATGCACAAAGCCATGCTGACTATCCTTAATCTGTCCTTGCCTTTCCAAAAGCTGGTAGACCCTGTCCCTCCAAATCCCCTCCAGTAATTTTCCCACCACTGATATTAGGCTCACCGGCCTGTAGTTCCCTGGCTTGTCCTTGCAGCACTTTTAAAATAAAAGCACAACATTTGATATCCTCCAGTCTTCTGGTACCCACCCCTGACTAACGATGATGCAAATATTTCTACCAGGACCTCTGAGATTTCTTCTCTAGTTTCCCACAATCTCCGAGGATAGACTTGGTTAGGATTTATCCACCTTAATATGCTGTAAGACATCACTTTTCATTTCCCTTAATCCTTTACCTTCCATGACCTTCTCTCCAATAATTGCTGTTGAGAAATATTCATTGAAGACCTTACCCATCTCCTGTGGCTCCACACATAGATGACCACATTGATCCTTCAGGGGACCTTTTCTTTCCTTGTTTACCATTTTGCTGCTAATATACTCATGAAAATCCCAAGATACTCTCTTTACCTTACCTGCCAGAGCCATCTCATGTCCTTTATATGTCCTCTTTTTTTCCCTCTGAACATAGAACATAGAACAGTACAGCACAATACAGGCTCTTCGGCCCACAATGTTGTGCTGACCTTTAAACCTCACCTAAGACTATCTAATCCCTTCCTCCCATATATCCCTCTATTTTTAATTCCTCCATATGCTTATCTAGTAATTTCTTGAATTTGACCAATGTACCTGCCTCCACCACCACCCCAGGCAGCACATTCCATGCCCCAACCACTCTCAGGGTAAAAAAAAAACCTTCCTCTGATATCTCCCTTGAACTCCCCCCCATTACTTTAAAGCCATGCCCTCTTGTATTGAGCATTGGTGCCCTGGATAAGAGGCGCTGGCTGTCCACTCTACCTATTCCTCTTAATATTTTGTATACCTCTATCATGTCTCGCCTCATCCTCCTACTCTCCAAAGAGTAAAGCCCTAGCTCCCATAGTGTCTCCTCATAATCCATACTCTCTAAACCAGGCAGCATCCTGGTAAATCTCCTCCGCACACTTTCCAATACTTCCACATCCTTCTTATAATGAGGTGACCAGAATTGGACACAGTACTCTAAGTGTGGTCTAACCAGTGTTTTATAGAGCTACATCATTACCTCTCGGCTCTTAAATTTGATCCCTTGACTTATGAAAGCTACCACCCCATAAGCTTTCTTAACTACCCTATCCACCTGTGAGGCAACTTTCAGGGATCTTTGGATATGAACCCCCTGATACCTCTGCTCCTCCACACTACCCAGAATCCTGCCATGAACCTTGTACTCCACCTTGGAGTTTGTCCTTCCAAAGTGTACCACCTCACACTTCTCTGGATTGAACTCCATCTGCCATTTCTCAGCCCAGCTCTGCATCCTATCAATGTCCCTCTGCAATCCTTGACAATCCACTACACCATCCACAACACCACCAACCTTTGTGTCATCTGTAAACTTGCCAACACACCCTTCTACCCCCTCATCCAAGTCATTAATAAAAATCATGAAAAGCAGAGGCACCAGAAACAATCCTTGTGGGACACCGCTAGTCACAGCCCTCCAATCCGAATGCACTCCCTCCACTACAACCCTCTGTTTTCTACAGGCAAGCCAATTCTGAATCCACACAGCCAAGCTTCCCTGGATCCCATGCCCTCTGACCTGAAGAAGCCTACCAAGTGGAACCTTGACAAATGCCTTACTAAAATCCATGTAGACCACATCTACTGCACTACCCTCATCAATCTGTCTGGTCACCTCCTCAAAGAACACTATCAGACATGATCTGCCCTTCACAAAGCCATGCTGGCTGTCCTTGATCAGACCATGATTCTCTAAATGCCCATAGATCCTATCTCTAAGAATCATTTCCAACAGCTTGCCCACCACAGACATAAGGCTCACTGGTCTATAATTCCCTGTACTATTCCTACTATTCCCTGGACTATCCCTACTATTCCTTTGAAGTGTACTCTTACATTTTTGTACTCAAGGGATTCACTTGATCCCAGCTTCTAGTCCCTGAACTCTAGTAATCTCATTTTTTAAAAGCCTCCTTCTTGCCTGACACCCCTTTACCTGCAAACAGCCTCTCCCAATCAACCTTTGCAAGATCCTGTTGTCAACATTTGCCTTGCCCCAATTTAGGACTTTAACGTAGATCAGTCCCATCTTTTTTGGTAACTATTTCAAAACTAATAGAATTGTGGTTACTGGTCCCAAAGAGCTCCCCAACTGACGTTTCAGTCACCTGCCCTGCCTCATTCCCCATTAGGAGATCCAGAGTTGTCCCCTCTCTAGTAGGACCATCTATATATTGTTTGAAAAATCTTCCTCGTACACATTTAACAGATTCCACCCCATCCAAGCCCTTTGCACTAAGGCAGTGCCAGTCAATATGAGGGAAGTTGAAATCACCTACTATTACAACCCTTAGATGCTTGCAGCTATCTGTGATCTCCCTGCATATTTGCTCCTCTCATTTCCTGCTGACTATTGGGGGGGCTTGTAATACAATCCCATCAAACTGATCATCCCCTTCTTATTTCTAAGTTCCACCCATATAGCTTCACTAAACAATCCCCCAATAATGTCCTCCTTAAGTAATGTCAAGAAACGCATATCCTGCTCTCTTACCTCCACCTCTGTCGTGCCTGTAATGTCTGTATCCCAGAACATTGAGTTGCCAGTCCTGCCACTCCCTCAACCTTGTTTCTGTTATGGCTATAATATCCCAATCCATACCCTGAGTTCCTCTGCCCTTACCTGTCAGATTTCTTGCATTAAAATAAATGCAGTTTGGTCTATCATAGCTTCCTTGCTCCCTGTCTAGTTCTTGGTCTGTCCTGTACTCAACTTGCTTGTTTCACAACTTATTTGCTTCTACTTTCCTATCTGCCACACAACTGTTTTGGGTCCTATCCCCTCTCACCAGATTAGTTTAATCCCAAGTGGCAGTAGTAAATCTCCCCACTAGGATATTGGTTCTCCTCCAATATAGGTGCAACCCGTACCTCTTGTACAGGTTCCACCTGCCCTGGAAGAGAGCCCAGTGATCCATAAGCCTGAAGCCCTCTGCTGCACCAGCTCCTTAGCCATGCATTTAATTGTGCTATCTTCTTACTACTTGTCTCACTAACTTGTGGCACAGGGAGTAATCCTGAGATTACAACCTTGGAAGGCCTGTTTTTAACTTGCTACCTAACTCTCTAAATTCTCTTTGGAGGACCTCAGCTCTCTTCCTATCAATGTGGACCATGACTTATGGCTGCTCACCCTCCCCTTTCAGAATATCCTGCGCCTGCTCAGAGACGTCCTTGACCCTGGCACCAGGGAGGCAACACATCATCCTGGAGTCTCAGTCGTGGCTACAGAAATGCCAGTCTGTGCCTCTGACTATAGAGTCCTCTATCACTATTGCTCGCCTAGACTTTGCCCTACCCTGCTTTACAGCAGAGCAATGTGAAATGAGGAATGACAGAACTCAAGCTTTTAGATGCTTGAAGTTTACCTCAGGAAATGTTGTTGCTGATTTGTGAACATTCAAGGGACATACTGAAGAGATGAGTGTGGAATAGATGACAAATAAAACTGGTGACACTTAGGCATACAGATCTGGTATAATCTACTTCCACATCTCAGTGCTCTGGGTTTTCTATTGTTCCTGTAGCAATCATAAAATCCTTTTTGGAAAATGTTTTGTTCATGGCTTATGTTCAGTACTAATCCTTAAGGCATTTGAAAATTGGAAGACCTTGCACCACAGTGCAGTGAAATCCTTTCCCTAATGAAATCGTCTTCTATGACTGAAAGTGTTAGCTCTTTCATTCTGCACAAAGCAGCTCAGCATTTCTGCAGATAAAATAATGGAAGATTACCACCTAGTTTTCATTACAGGAGTGCAACAGTTTGTGTCTGACACTGATTCTACTGAAGTGCAGAGCAAATACATTAGGTCAAAGAATTTGAGATTCAGTGAGAGAAATTTTCATTTGAGCTGGACTTTCAGTAGTTATTCATGAAATTGTTTCAGTTGAAGATGTGGTCCACTTTGATCGGTATGCCTCTTGAACATTCAATCAATGGATTCAACATGCACTCTGAGTGACATGGAGGAAGGCAACAACCTAAGAAATTCTAGGCCTGTGAAGAGGGACACCAGTCTCTGGGATGAGGACTGAAAGCAGTTATAACTCGGGCTGGCTCAGTGGACCCTGGAGAAACACTCCAACTACACAAAATAAACATTCCACACTGCTGGATCTTCTTCAACAGACTGACAGTTGATGTAGGACTGAGCATATGAAGTCCACTTTCAAACCGACTCTTCTGGTCAGTGACTCTGGTCCTGCATAGGTGCCAGAATATGTCTCTCCATCTTGCCTGAGCCTACCCAATTGATCCAGGAAAGCACAACTTCTATCCAATGGGAAAACTGTGACAGCCACAGTGAAGGGAGGGAATTTGGGGGGAGGAACAGAGAATTTCTTTGGTGGTCCCAGTGAAGAGACCATCTTTTATACAAATTCTGAAATGTTTCTTTACATCATCTTCCATGGTCTCTCAAATACAGGCATTGGCCCTGCTATCAACTTGAAGCTGGGAAGGAGTGGGGGTGAAGGACTGCAATGGAAGGTCAGTGCTATTTTATAGTTGGAAAATTCAGAGGAACAGCGTTCCTACTCTTTGATTTCCTAAATGTAATGCAAGACATTTCTGTCCTTCATGTTCCCATTTCTTAACTAACCCAGTTAAGAGGCCAGTTGGTTATTGAGAGCAGGTTCTTCTCTGTCAAGGTGCAGCTTTGGAGCAGAGAGTGGAGAGGGATGGATTAGAAAGAAGGAAGAGGGAAGTGTTCAGAGGCTGTCTACAGAAGAACATGAGTTTTGTAGGAGTGGGGTTTGGAGAGGAAGGTTCTGAAGATCAATAAGGGGTGAAGCCAGTGTTAGGAGGAAAGGATTGAAAGAATTTGGGAGTTGGAGGTCTGGGCGGTGAAGGATGGCCAATTTGGAATTGTGAGAAGAGAGGTCAAGAGGGAGATCAAAGGCATTAGGAGGTGGTTGATCAGAGTCGGTTGGAGGGGTGGCAAGAGGTTAAAGGAATCTGGAGTGGTTTGTGGATGGCTGGGGAAACCAGTAGCCAGATCCAAAGAGAACAAAAGATTGCAAAGCCAAGGCTACAGTGAGGGATTTGGAATATGGGGGTTGGGTGTGGTACAGGCAGGGGATGGAGGAAATAGCGATACTTGAAATGAGTCAATTTGGTGACAGTGTATGTTGAGTTGGGGAGAAGATGCAGGTTGGAGTGGTGTATGACATAGGGTTGTTGATGAATGAAGTCACTGGCGGAGCGTGGATGAGGGATGACTGGTTGGGATGCAGGATGTGAGCAATTTTAGCTCAAGTCAGAGGTAGAGAGAGAGATCCTGGAAAGTGGAACATGGAAGGCACCTCATGGATCCAGCAGTTCTCTCCCTTTCACTGCGAGGTGAAATTTAAGTCAGGAATTAAATCTGAGATGCAGAGTCTAACTATAATGTCCAAAGTGATTGGCCTGCTTCCTAGGAGGGGAATGGTTGCTTGCTTCACATCCTGCTTCAATTAAAGTCAGACATGGAGGAGGGCTGGAGATAGTTTGGGATGGGTCTGAGACTCCTACCATTTTCACATTTCAACCTCAACCAGAAGTTAAAATTCCCAGTGTCAATCTAACCACAGATGCGGAACCTCTCTGGTTATTGCCTCGTATCCCACTCCACTCAATGATCCTTCCTCCTTCCACGCCCAGTCTTTCAACTGGTGACCTGCTCAATCATTCCCTTACCCTCAGCTCTGACACGCTTGTCCTGGGCAAAGTCCTTAACTCCCCCTCATCACTGTTCACTTCGCTTTGCACCACGTTACCACAAAATGAAACGTTTTGCCGCTCTTCCAGTAAGTGTCATCCGTGTTTCTCTTGCTCTATAAATTTGAATATGATCCAACAATCAAAGTAGTTACTATTTTCACAAAACTGAACATTGAAATCAGATTTAATAACAGTGGAATTGTGATATTTGTCAGGTAACAAGGTACAGGGCTCTGTCGCCCTGTAACAGGGTGGTCATCCTATGATTCTCCAGGTCTTCGGTTACCTCAATTTCTCATGAAATTATTCACTCACTAAAATTATCTTTTATAAAGAGTCCTATTTTATTTATTTGTTGAACCTTTGGAATTACAACTGCATGCAAAACTTCTATAGATTCTTATAAAGTCTCAACATCTGAAAATATCTTAAGAATTAAGAATTTTTAATGAAGGTTAAATAGCAGTTTGACCTTACAAAATGGTAAAAATGAATGCAGCACTCTTATCACAATGGGTTGTTATTGCAGTCTATATGAAAAGAGTTTGCTTTGAAGTTTCAGCCTAATCCTGCTTTGATGTTAACAGCCATGCCTCATAATGTGCATTTGAGATAATCACCTGTGAAACACAGTGCTGAGCAGCTGTGGAAATTGATTGATTAAAATCAACTTTATTTAATCACTCAAAAGCTTTGAAAAATACAGCTAACTGGAAATACTTAGCTATCATATTTATACCAATTCAATAAATTAATAATTTCTTGTACTGCAAGAAAAATGGAACATCTGCCAATTACTTTATATGGGTACATTGGCACCTTGTTTAGGTAAAAGAACTAATCAACGTGAAGGAAGAAATGGCAAGGACTGAAAGGAGAAAAATGATCAAAATTAATATTTTTTTTATTTTAAAGTTGTTAGTAAAGATTTCTGATGTATTAAAGTGTATCTGCAAAAAAATTCTGATCTTTTTTACTGGAAGACCAGCTTTGAATTGGTATGAAAATGATAGCTAATGATGTTAGACATTTCCCTACACCTGCCAGAAACCTAAGGGTTAAAGTTAGCAGCACTGAGCAGTGTAGGACTTGCAACAGCTGGTGTGTGTTGACATATCTCTGGAGGACTGAACAAAATCGTTATGAAAATGAGTGACATGATAAAGGAGCATGGCGATGCTATAACTTACACTGATTGAAATTTAGTACATAATAGAATTAATCATATTGAAACAGAATTGCATGATGTGCTTGTGATGATTTTGCAGTAATCTTCTTAACTTTAATTTGTTTTTGCTGATTGGCTTTATCTAATTTCAGTCCAATAAACATTTTTCCCTTATTTTCCTCTGTTCAATAATTTTAAACAAAATAAGGATATATGTGCAGGGAATGAGACATGATTGCAGTGAGTGTTGACGGGCCTTTCACCGCAGTTACCACTGCTCTGTACTGAAATTGTGGTTTAGTGGTAATATACCATTCTGTCAATCAGGTTGTATGGAGTCACAGTGGGAAAAGACTTGACCGTGGGTTCTGAATTCGCCACTGACATCCAGTGAGATACCTGCTCACATCTGGTAAGTATGAATGTCCTCACTCATTCATTTTTCGGTGCAGCCCATTAAATGCTTCTATATAGGACAAACCATTTCAGAAGCCATTCTGAAGATGGTTACAACCAGATAAGGGAGAGTTTTCAATGCAGTCTATTGGATGATCAATTTGCAACTCGTTCCCAAAGAGAGGCTCTATAACTAGGGACTTGAATTGGATAATCCCCCAAAAATGCCACAGGGACTCTGAAACTCATTACTTCTGATGTGTGCAGCATATTAATGTCATTAACATTAATGTTACACGAAGTTAGCGCACATCAGATTTTTCACTGGCCGCACACATCAGCAGGGAACCAATGTTGCTCATGGCTAGCTCCAATTAATGCTAGCCTGTAGTACTTAAAGGCAGCCTTCGACACTTAAAATTGTTAGTCTTGGGTTATAGAGTCATACAGCAGAGAAGTGGGCCCTTTGCCCTACCACATCCATGCTGACCTTTTTGTCAATCTACACTGATCCCATTTCCCCACATTAGGATCATTACTTCTATGCCTCGCCTATTTCAGTGTCTGCCTGAATGCCTCCTAAACATAGTAATTGTATCTGATTTTGCCACCATCTTTGGCAGCATGTTCCAGATTTCAACCATTCTCTGCAAGTTTTTACAAAAACTTGCCCCAGATCCCCTCTTAAAGCTGCTTCCTCCCACCTTAAACTTATGCCCCTCCCCTTGTTTGCCTATCAGAGGAAAAGGTGATTATCTACCACATCTATGCTTCTCATAATCTTGTATACTTCCTTCATGTAACCCCTCGGCCTCCTTTGCTCCAGGGAAGAAAAGCTCAGCCGATCCAATCTATCCCCATAACTAAAGTCCTCCAATCCAGAGAACATTCTGACAGGCATTCAACAAATGAAGCCTATTTGAAAAGCAGTGAAGAACGCTGCAACTTGAAAGAGAACAGGCACTGTAATTTTTTAATATGTTACACCTGAGATTTGGCAGAACAAATGCAAATGCAAAGTGGGTTTCATGTGTTTTAGCTGCAGAGAACCAGCCATGTGTGGAAAAAGGGTGGTGTTTGCATCTTCAAGTGCCATTTCCGACCAAATGCATTGCCCCATGTACTGCTCAATATGTCACATCCCTGACACTCACTTACCAACAATTTCTGTTAATCAGGACTTGTACTTTTATATCATCACTTTGCCCTCAAACACTCAGCACTGCTGCAGCCTGTACACATATACATCTTGAAGCTTGCAAACATTGTCAGATATTCATCCATGATGGGCACAACAAATATGCCGTTCTGTCTCTGGCATTGCAAAGTCACAGATGGAGAGAATTTACCCTGAAGGAGGAGAATGGTTGCCACAATTGACTTGGCCATCACCTGAGACAACAGCTAGTAGTGGGATGAAACGATAGGTGTTTGTCTGCTCATACTTCTGCCTGTTACCAAAATTTTTTGTGATTCACTACCCACAGATGGTGTAATTTCACCTCCCCCTCTCCACGTTGCAACACAATACTTGATCCATATTCATGTTTCAGTATCCAGGTGTCATTGGCAAGGTCAGTAATTATTCCACTTCCCCTATGCCCTTGAAGGTGATGGTGAGCTTCTGCCTTAAACGGCTGGAGTCCTTCTGGTGAAGATCACAGTTCTGTCTAGTTGGGTGCTCCAGGATTTAGATCCAGTGATGATGAAAGACTGGCAATGTATTTCCAAATGAGAATGGTGTGTGACCTTAAGAGGGACCTGCTGATGGTGGGGTATCCATGCAACTGTGTCCTTATCCTTCTTGTTGGTAGAGATTGTAGGTTTAGGAAGTACTGTCAAAGTAGCCAAAGTGAATTACAGCAGTGTATTTTGTAAATGGTGTACTCTGCAGCCACTGTACAATGATGATAGAGGGAATGGATGTTTTGCATGGTCAAAGGGGTGTGGCTGCTCTGTTGTGGATGGAGTCTAGCATGAGAATTGCTGGATCTGTACTCATCCAGGCACGTTTTCTGTCACACTCCTTACTTGTGTCTTATAGGTGGTGTAAAGACTTTGAAATGTCAAAAACTGCGTCACTCACCATAGGATAATCAATCTTTGACTTGTTCTTGCAGCCATAGTACTGTGGTCAGTTTCTGGTCAGTGATGAACCCAGGATGTTGATGGTGATAATAATGCTTGATTGTCAAGGGTACATGGTTGGTCTGCTTCTCAGATGTCCAGACAGTCATAGAAGAATGAGACTTGAGTGAAGCTAAAAACGTTGTTACTTAATTTCATATGCACAGCCGTTAGCTTGGATGCAGTGCTGCACCTACAGTAAGGGGTAAATAGAGGTAGGGTCTATATATGGTGAATCTCTGGGCATGAGTGGCCTGCAGCCAAGGCAGGAGGAAAGTATAATTTGGATGCCAATTCAATGAGAGTGAGATGGCATGCAAGTTTCAACATGGGATTCAATGAGGATCTTGAAGGTAAAAACAATGGACTGTCTGGTTCTTTTCCAGGTCAGCCAGAAAGACTGCATGAGTTGACAATGAGGATGGAGGAGTTCAAACAGAGGTTGGAGCCCATTCCTTTCAGTATGGGAGTGAGGGTAACTCCAGTATGCTTGCCAACCATAACACAGCATTTCATAGCCAATAAAAACAGAAAATGTGAGAAACATTCAGAAGGTCAGTCAACATCTGTGGAAGAAGAAACAGAGCTTGTAAATTCTGATGAAGGATATTGAACCTGACACATAATACAAGGTTTATTGAAACATTGACACTTGGAACGTCAGAGACAGAGGGAAGGTTAAATGTGGGACTGCTGGTGATTTTAGATTCTGTAAGAGTATTACAGTCAGATGAGCTACCCAGAAAGAGCTTTAAGCCTCCTCTTCCCTGCCCTTATCTCCTTTACTTTCATTTGCTTCTCTTCTAGCTACAGTGTGCCTCTTCCATTTAGCTGATAAGGTTAGTGAGGCTATGAGAATGCAAATCTTGACACCTGTTCTACTGAGTACTACAGGTTTCCTTCAGAGAAACCAGAGCAAAAAAAAAAAGGTATTTCATGTGGCAGTGTGGCTTTTCAATGGATGCATCTTTGGATGTGCATTGAAATTAAGATGTAACCAGTTCTCTTTGTCAGTAGCTCCTCTTTTTGCAATGGTGGATGCCATGCCCAAGGATTTTGTAACTATCTCCAGCTCCTCCCTGGAAAGAACTCATCACATTAAAGTGCATGTCACATTCTCCTGGATAACCACTGGCAATGTACCCCTTGCCTTCCTCTGACAGGCTGGAACAGGCATAGATTTCATTCAGGAGACACTTAATAAAATGCAAGCATCCCATTATTCCTCACTCAGGTTCAGGTAGGAAAGTTGTTCCCTGATCCCCAGTGGAACAGGTGGCCTCCAGCTGAGTGCCTTTCCTTCTACCTCCTCCTTCCACTTTTTGAAGGTTATCTGTCTATGCATACCCTTTGCTCATTTTCTCGGTCATGGTTACTGAAAGAAGAATTTTTATTAAAGTGCACAATGTCTGGATGTAACTGGTTTGTGCAAGAGCCTTGAGGTCAGGATAAATTTATTCAATATTAAACATACCAATCCCTGAAGACTGCTGCTAACATTTACCACCTCAAACTTGCTGGCACTGAATTTCATCTTAAACTTTTAAGACTAGTCTTTCAGTAGACTCCTTTGGCCTCATTGATGAAAGGATTGAAGCTTTCAGCAGAATTTGGGAGGGATAACTATATAGAGCAGCTGTAACTTTGTCAGAAAAAAATGAAGATTGCCAGGCATTTCACAATACAGCAGAAGGTGGAGGAAATACAGAAGGTGTTGGATATGCACAATTCTCAGTGGGAACCACCCACAACTAATCCTTTGGAATAATTTATTTGGGCATGGTTCATTTCAGATTGTGCTTTGTGACTAAGGTGTGCTAACTGAAGGTAAGAAGAGTGTTATCTTTCTCGGCAGCAATCACCAATTATGTAAAAAAACATCAATTTTAGGATGTATAGTTGTTATCTCCTGTAAGGATAATTGACATTTTCCCCCGAAGGAGGCTGTTCTCTGCCATTCACTCGCGTAACTACATCAATAACAGGATACCATTCTTCTCCTGGTCTCCTATCACCAGCCTTCTCCCTCCTCTTTAACTCCCCCTTTCTCTGCAGCTTCAAACTTTTCCCTGCAGCTTCAAACTAATCTCCATCTTTTCCCAGTTCCGATGAAAATTCTTTAATCCAAGATGTTGATTCTGTTTCTCTTTCCTCAGGAGCTGCCTGACTTGCTGTGTGGTTACAATATTTCCTACTTTTATTTCAGATTTCTAGCATCTGCAGTATTTTGCTTTTGGCAATTCAAAGCCTGGTCTACTAAATGGGCTTTTCATATTTGGCACTGATCTTTTTGTTACATAAAATATGTTACACCACACAACCGACTGAATGACCCTTTACACTGTTTCCTAAGAGTTAAAGAATCATTTTTGGAGGTGTGAGATGTTCATTGCTTTTCATTGGTAGATAGAGATTTATATTCTCAGGAGTCTCTCATCTTTGAAACTGCAGAGATTTGTGATTTTATTAGTAGGTTGGAATTTCAATAAAAAAATCAGACTTCTTTCCTGTTTTCCTACTCCAATAGAGAACAATAAAGACTCTGATTCTGTAGAGTCAGTCACAAATGTTTCATCTTTTAGTTTTAACCTTCTCGTATAATCAGTCACGATTCATCAAAAGACCCTGTCAGAGTATATATCCCAGGATTCAGTTCACAAATGCTAAAGTCTCTCCAGGGGGCTTAGATAATTAGGCATATTATAGCAGCAGCTTACAATGCTTAACCTTCCTGTATATCTCATGATGTATTTGATATGAATAAATTATTGCTAATATGCAAGGGAGAAGTAGAATATTTACTTAATAATCCCAGTGCCTCCATTGCAGGTATCATACTAGGTAATTACTTCTCCAAGAGCCTGTCAGAAATTGTATTGTTTAGTGTTAGGTCTGTTTGGGAATTATTAAGCTCATGGCATTCAATGGACATTTGAAAATTAAAAAACTCAGAATTATGTTAAACTGATTTACAAAATAGGTACTTAGCAATAATACTGAATATTAAATTGTCTGTAATGCATTGAAGCAAAATTGCAGTTTTCCATTTCTTGTGCATTGTGGAAAAAAATCTAAAATGTTTCAAAGTGAATAGGACATTGAATTTGTAATGAATTGCTGAAAGAAATGATGATGATTATTTATTTTCTGTTCAGAAGTAGACTGTTCCTTTCTCCTAACAGAGAAATTATTCCATTGCATAAAAATGGCACTTTTCTATTAACACACGTACACTTTACTGAAGGCACAAAGTAGGCATATGCTTCATTCAGTTTTTCATTGCCTTATGCTGCCTTGCATTGTGCTGATATAGAGCATATTTTTTGCTGTTTTACACCTTTTGAACTTGCATTGATCAAGAGTTCTTCTGTAATCACGTTTGACCACCTATGTGACCTGTGAGCACTGTACCAACAACTGCAACATAACTACAAGTACAAAGCCAATTTTCTAAGCTTCATTGAGTAATTACAATAATTGAGTAGAAGATAACACAGCTAACGTGCACATGTCAAGCAATCACCCACCCACATGGTCTCCTGGATAAGCAATCCTTCAATTTTAAGATACTCATCCTTATTTTCAAAACTCTCCATGGCTTTCCACTTCCTTACCTATCTAATCACCTTCAGCCCAACAACCAGCCGAAGTACTTGCTAATTCCAGCTGCCTGAGCCCTCAGTTTAATCATGCTGTCATTCATGCCTTTCCTTCACCTGATAAACTTTGGTACACTCTTATACCTTGTTACTCTTGTTATTTGAGATATTCTCAATAGATATGTCTCCCAAGTGTTACTTTTATGACTTGGTGTTACTTATGTGAAATAATTTTGGACAATTTACCATGTTTAAGCTGCTTTATGGTTAAGTTGTTACTTCGTTGGCCTACCATGTTCATGTCACCCATTGTACCTATCTACACTACTCTCATTTACCTGCATTCGGTCTGAAGCCATCTGTGCATTGGCAATCCAAGTATTTGTCCTGATTCAGGGCCTCAACCTGAAATGTCAATCTTCTTTTTGCTTCCAAAGATGCTGCTTGACCTGCTGAATTCTCCCAGCAGTTCCCCGATTCCAGTATCTGCAGTCTCTGTGTCTCCTTGTCTAGATATGTCTTAAATGCTGTCTTACCACATCTTCAGGTAACTCATTTCAGAATCCAACCACCCTCTGAAATAATTCCTCATTCACTCTAAACCTACCTCTCACATTAACCTATGTTCTCTTGTTTTAGACACCCTCTCCATGGGGAAAAAGATTTTTACTATCTATCCCCTTTATAATTTTGTATCATCTATCAGGTCGTGCCTCAGTCTTCTCCATTCCAGGGTAAACAAACCCAGCTTATCCAGTTTCTCCTTAGCAATCATATTGTTTATATGCAATACCTTCTTCCTTTTAATGCCAAAAAAGGACATTTTTATGATGAACTTTTAAATTTAAATTTTATTTACAGCGTGGTAACAGGCCCTTCCGGCCCAATGAGTCTGCACTGCCCATTTTAAACCCAAATTAACCTACCCATATGTCTTTGAAATGTTGGAGGAAACCGGAATGAAAACATGATTTTAATAAAATTATGTTTCCTTCTTGTACTGTATTTCAATCTGTGCTGAAGGGTATAGACATGGACTGTGACACAGTGGGCATTGCTGTAATTATTTTATTAAAATAAGACAGTAACCAAATGTACTTCATAAGTTTGTTTATAGCCAGGCAGCAGAACCTCCATAACGTTCAAAACTTTATATTTAAAGACAGGAAGAAAAGCTTGCCAGTTAACACATAAAATAATAGGCAATCATGTCTTCTCTACCTTTGTATTAAATGACGTTTACTTGGTACTTATCAAATGTAGCAACAATACTTCAATATAACATTCCTTTTGGAAAGTCATTACTATTTCTAATCCTACATGAGTTGCATCATATCAGAACAAACAATTGAGAAGGTAGAAAAACAATGTAATTACATTGAAACCCTAAACTATACAGAGCTCAAATGAAAGATACAGACATCAGGGTGGTCAGGCAATTAACCAGGATCAGCACAAGTAGTTAAACCCACTGGAGCACTGCAAACAAGAACAGCTCAACTCAGCTCAATTAATGAACAAACATAGACCAAGCAGGCATGAAACACTGGGTGTCTTCTATGCACTCTGACAGCGAAAAATAAGCAATTAACAAGAAGATGGCAAAGCCTCAGAGCAATTAAGCAGGTAAAACACAAACCAGGAAAACACTGAATTGTTCCCTCTCATTACTGACTGAGAAACTTGGCTAGGCAGGTATTTCAAAGGATGAGAGTTGAAAGAAGGCAGCCTGGCTCCAACTGTTCAAACTTCCAACATCTGTCATTGCAGGCTTGGGAAACAACAGGAAGTGGATGTGAATGGAGGTTGTATTGCTGTTTGAAATCAAAAGTACCACAGTTGGTGACATCTTGCTGGCTAATACTAACTCATACTCAAAACAGTAAGATGAAAGATGCAACAGCTTGGACGTATAACAAGAAATTGCAGCAGTCTTACCAGCACCATTCTGCAGATTGCTACAGAAGAGGACAAAGAATAAGAACAAACTGGCCCATCAACATCTAATGCCAGATGGGATTAAAACTAGCTGATTATACAAGAATGCCAAAAAGCCAGAATGACTAGAAGGAAGTGGTTGGTGACACTTCAGGTCTCATTTGATTTGAGTGAAACCCTTGCCCAGCTAAGCATTTAGATGCTCAAGCCCATTCATGCTATGAACTTGAGAAGCAATTTCCATGCAGAGAAAGATGATCAGCTCTACTTCCTTGTAACATGGCTCACTTTGTATTACAATTACAGAATTCTTCTGATTTTTTTTTTCCTTTTAGTTTCATTTATCTGCAGTTTTTACAATGAGCAGGCTGGCCACAACATTAGTTTACAGATGGTGAGAAAATCCAATGTTTATTCTGTTAAATCTTATTTGATTGTCCAGATTTTGAGAAAGCAGGGTACTCATGACGAAAGTGGGCTAACATTCATTTTCTAACACGAAATGCCTCATCACATTTTTCTGACCTGCACTGTTTCATTCTCTCCAGATTATTAACCCAATCTTTTGTTTCAGTATTTCTTGTTATAACACAAAGTTCCTCCAGGACTGCATTTTAAAAGTATTTTATTGACTTTAAAACACATTCAGACATTGTTTGGTCATGAAGTATGCAAATGTAAGGTTTCTTCTATTTTGGAGTGGTATCCTCAAAATTTTCAGTCTGTGGCTCAAGTTTCGTTCCAAATCCTGTACAGTTCAAGCTTTTGTGTGCACAGAATCACAATTCCATCTGACTATCACACCTATTCTATATCTATTCTGCAACCCATTTTTATACTGGAAGGCAGGAAAGTATCCATCCATGACTTTTGTTGTGGGAGTTGCAAATAAGAACTCGCTCCAGTCAACAGTCATCAGAGTTGAAATTCATCCTTGGACACATTTACTAGTGTTGTATTCTCTGATTCCATTGACCAGAGGTACTTTTTAAAACTGATGAGGATTCCTACCCTTTCAGCGAGTGAAAATAAATTCCTCAACATCCCTCTCCCTCTAATTCTTCCACTAATTGTCTTAAATATTTAACCCAGATTAATGACTCTGTTAAGGAATATTAATCCTTCCTGTCAATCTCTCTTGGCTGTTCATATCTTTACACATCTCGAGCATTCAGCTTTTCTGCTAATATCCAGCCCTGTCAACATGCTGCTAACTGTTCAGTGCACCTTCTTCAAATTTCCCTTTCACCATATTTCTTGGTTTCCTAATATTTTTTATATTTCATTTCCTTCACTTGAAATTTCATCCAGAGAATTTTGATACCTATTTTCTACTTTTATACCCCTTGGTATCTTTTTTTGCTATTAACCATTCTGCCAATTCTGGTTTTAACTCCAAAATTCTAAGTTAAGGTTCTTGCATTCAAGTCCAAATCCTGGACTCAATACCAAGCCCTGCAGAACCTATTGCATATTGCCTCCCATTGACTACAATTCACACTGGCCATCACACTTTGCTTTCCCCTGCTAAATCAATTTTGAATGTAACGTGTTGTCTTCCCATGGATTCTGTGGAGTTTTATTTTTACTTATCAGTATTCCATGTAGCACATTGTCAAATATCTAGCTAAAATCCATGCAGGATACTTGAAGTGCACTCCCATCATTGACCAATCATGTTTATCTCAATCAAGTTGGTCAGACACACTTTCTCTTAGTAAATCTACATTTTTTAAAAATTAAATTCTGTTTATCTATATGTTGATTTATACTATCCTTCAGAAATTATTTTTAAGGATTAGTTAATACTTAACAAACTAGCAAAGGTGAACTCTTCACCTCCCAATCTACCTTGTCAATAGCCCTTACACTTTATTTGTCTACCTGCACTGCACATTCTCTGTAACTACAACACAACATTTGCATTCTATTTCCATTTTGCTACTTTGATGTAATTATGTATGGCATGATCTGTCTAGATGGTATGCAAGACAAAAGCTTTTCACTATGTCCCAGTACATGTGACAATAATAATTAATCCATTCTAATTACTGAAAAAAAATTACAGCTCTTGGAGGAATCATCCTGGGTGTTCAGAGATCTGATCTTCCCTTTGGAGCTTTGATCTATAAGATCAGGCTGGATGTCAAATGCTCTTCGTTATTGTGACCATTACACAAACACCTGTAACATCAACAGTACCAGCAACTCCAGGAGCGACATCTCAGCAGTAGCAGGAGCTGCACTAACAACAACCTGTTTTCAGAGCCTGCAGCTCTACAAGTCAGAGAATCTGATGGGAGATGTAGTTTTCACCCAGCATATAGGGTGGACATGCAGAGGATAAGTCCCTCCAACATGTACTAAGGAAGCTACAAATGTCATGTCAGATGGTGGCAGACAGACATCTGCTGCAAAATGGTCATGGTGGCTTTGCTTTGCCAGTAGCTGTTTCAGGATCATGGACTTCAACACCTGAATGTCCATGAAGGAAAATCTTTGTGGGCAACTGCTAGGTGCTTGTGCAGATAGGTGGGCTTCACCTTAATTACTGTGGTGATGAAAATGTGACCTTGATTTTAGGAAAAGCTATAGGACGATATTTAAATTATTCGGGACAAAGGCTATTCATGGACAATTTAGACTGGTGAATGAAGCCCAGCTGGTGCTAATAACTGGGTCTTCTAACCAGGGGAAAAATTGTTTAAAAAATCATAGAAGGCATGCTCTTATTCTAATATTAAAGATTACTACAAGTATTAGAATTGTAAGTATTTTCTGCATTTGTGGAGTTTGATTATTTGAAGTTACTTTACATAATCCTAGTTTCTGAAATGAAAATTCATGGCCCCAGTGGCAAGAGTCCCTTCAACGGAAGAACTGCACATATCTATAGTTGGAGTTAAGGAAGGTAAAATTCATCAGGAGTAGTTACACAAAATGGACAATGCTGATTAGGCAGCCTATTTACATCCAGGCAAGAATTCAATCACAAGAAGATTTTTTTTAAGTGCAGCAAGACAGAATCAGTTCATGAAATTGATTGTGAATTGTGATCAGTAGCTTATGGCGTGATTGGTGCATAATTGAGGATTTGATTGCATTTTTCTGTGCCTGATGCACATGTACACCTGAAACAAGCATAGAACATAGATGAAGTCAGTCATCTTGAAATACACAATTAATGTATCTCCTTCTAAATTAATTTGTGTATATAGAGTATACAGTGTAGGCCACACACCAGGAAACTTCACCTGAATAGCAGGACCAGGCTCTGCACCTGCACCTGCACTGTTTATTAGGGTCATCAATTACTTGCAGACTTGTTGGGGACAATTCAAGGAGAACTCTTCGAGCTCAGCTGAACAGAACAGAGCAACAACAAATTTGAAATTATCAGTGCATTTTAGATGTGGAGCAAATGTATTGGAGATCTGTTAGCTTTTGTGACAGAGCTCTAGCCATGAGCCTGAGCCTGGTTTAATATGCTTGTAGATGTGAGCTTTATAGCCACTGATCGTTCCAAGTGGTGATGGCTGATTTCCGGCATGTGCCGCAGTTTGTGAATCTGGTCCTTGTTCTAAAAGCCAGAAGTCATTGAGTCATAGAATCATAAGCACATAAACATACTCTTTGGCCCATTATGTCCATGCTGCCATTCTATCTATCTACACTAATTCCATTTACACACATTTAGCCTGCAGCCGTCTATGCTTTGGTGATTTAAGTGCTTGTCCCGATGCTGTGAGAGTACCTGCCTCCACCACTTTCTCAGGCAGTGCATTCCAGATTCCAACCACTCTGTGTAGAAAAATTCACCCTTGTCTCCCATCTAAACCTTCTACCTCTCGCCTTCTAGATATCCCCACCATGTGAGAAAGATTCTTATTTCCCTATCTATCCCCCTCATAATTTTGTATACCTCTATCAGGTCACTCCTCAACCTCCTCCAGGGAAAACAAACTCAACCCTATCCAGTTCTTCTTTACCACTGCAATGCTCCAATCCAGGCAACATCCTGGTGTATCTACTTCCCAGCCTCTCCAGATCAATCACATCTTTCTTTAGTGTGGTAACCAGAACTGCGTACAATACTCCAGGTGCGGCCTAACCAATTTTTTATAAAGTTGTAACACGACATTCCTTCTTTTCGTTCTATGCCCCAACCTATAAAGGCAAACGTCTCAGATGCCTTCTTCACTACCCTATCCACCTGCGCTACCACTTTCAAGGATCTAAGGACTTGCATCCCAGCCTTCCTCTCTTCATTATCATGCTTTAGGACCCTACCATTTACTGTGTATGTCCTATGCTTATTTGACCTTCCAAAATGCATCACCTCACACTTATCAGGATTAAATTCCATCTGCCTTTGCTCCACTTACCTTCCCTGCTGATCAATATCATGCTGTAGCCTTAGCCAATCCTCCTCACTCTGTACAACACCACAAAATGTTTGTCCCATTAGAAGATACACATGTTGCGGGAAAAGTTCTCTAAAATTCTAAAGATGCTGAAGAATGTTCCCCACCTCCGTCAGTGTGTGCATCTTCAAAGAAGGAAGAATTCTTTTGACTCATTTATCTCAGATAGATATTAGAGCAGGATAAAATATCAGCATAACATCGTGGCCTGAAGGGCCTGTACTTTGCTGTAATGTTCCATGTTCATCTCATAATAGGCCAGTGAACTACCATTCCTTTGAACCACCCTGATTTTTGTCTGCTGGCCTATATTGTAGCAATATCTGTGGTGTGCATAATGCACAAATGGGTATAAGAAACTCACCAAGACTTAACAAAAAAATTTGAACTGTTCTACCAAGAAAGCCAAAAGCAGTTGTCACTTGGATACCCAACCAGATGGACGACGAGGCAAACACCGACATCATGTGGAAATATATTTTCCATTTCCTATATGCTTGCTCATTCATTATGGGATTTCAACCTGCTCAACACTTAACTTTCAACCAACGTCACTAAAAATGGATTATTTTGTCTGTTTCATTTTTCTGTTTATAGGATATCATGCACAAATTGACTGTATAATACAATGATAACTACACCCTAAGTATTTATCAACTTCAGGACCTTTTTTGGAGCACAGAAGGATAAAAGAAGATTTAAAACATCTGTTTAATATCATGAAAACATTTGTAGAGTCAGTAAGAGGCAACTATTTGCAGTGAAAGAAGGGCCAGGGACCAGGGAACACAGATTTAAGATGATTAGTAAAAGAACCAGAAGCAAAACGCAGAAATGCTTTTTTTTAAAGTTAGGCTTGTTGTGATATAGATGAGCATCCTCTAAAAGGTTAGTAGAGGAAGTCATAATCTTCAAAAGCGAATAGCAAAAGTATGAGAATGAATTTCTGGGGGCTGTGAAGAGAAATGCAGAGAGTGGGATTAATTAGATAGCACTTCTGAAGAATTGACAAGCTGAATGACCTCCTGTAGTGTGTCATTCTATAATTTTATATGGGAAAAAGCATTATATGATAAAATAAAAAGAAAGATGCTGTTGGATGGTGTTATGTGGGATTTTTGTTATGAGAAACTGAACAATTTTTCAGGCATAGAATTGAATCAGTAAATGCATCTCAGATAGTGGAAATGGTGGAGTTCTCCAATGCAAAATCACACTATGTTTAAAGATACTTTCCAAGACTATAAGTAACCATGTTGTAAAGTCACTGTCAAAAGATCTAAAGCCTGTTGAGTGGTCACGGAAAACAATGAGCTAGGATTTTGCTGATATTACTGGGGCCAATAAGTCTGCTTTCCACAGAATGAATGGCTTTGCAAATCCAGCACCAGTGTTACTAGAAAGATGAGAATGCACACAAATTTCTCCAATCCACAGGAAGAATTTCCCCAATCCGTGTGCAAGACTGAATTCTGACTTGCTGATGTGCGGGGAAAAGCCACCAGCAGGTGGCAGGTCCAACATTTTCAGGAGCACAATGGTCAAAATCCATAAATGCAGCCATCACATTAACATCATATTTCAGTTGTCTCTCCATTAAGGTGAGTGGGCATGATGATGACAACGTTATGCATTAAGCTGCACTTTTATAAGCAAGAATTTCCTTACTTTCTGCAGTTGGCTGCACAAAACAGAAAATAAACTGCTGATACATCAAGACTGCCTCATGATTATAACTCTTGGTTGGATGTCCTGCCAGGTGCTCAACTGGCCTGCAAGGAACTAGATTCTCTGCATATGAGAGGGAAAATGTTATAGACACAAAGAAGGTGTAGTTAGGGGTTGCCACAGTGGGTCCCACTCCTGGATTTGGTACCACAAGCAGTTTCATGATCTCAACAGATCAAGAAAGACGAACATGGTGACAAATTCTGAATTATTACTCCTGCCCCCTCATTATGCCCTTGAACTTATTCCAAATGATCACTCCATGTGCTGGATCAATGTACTTGTCCTGCTCCCTGTGAATCCCGTTATGCAGGTTTGGATCTGGTTAGCACGTGAATGGAAGACCACCCAGGAATACCAGGTATTGCAGGCTTCTTGCCTGGGGAAAAAACTGATCCAACCAAAAGCCTGGATTGAATACTCAACAGTAATCTCAGTCACATTGCATATATTAAAAATAAACTCTGTGCATCAAGTTGCCTTTCAGATGTGCAGCTGCCTCTTATACATGTAGTTCCTCACATCCCCATCTTGGCAAGCTGCCACTGACAATCAACCTCATCCTTATATAAAATTACAACTATTCCTCATTGTCACAAAATGATCTCCATCCATCTCTTCATCACAGAACATTCCTCTCACTCGTGCAGGAGGAGACAGCATGGAGAACCAGGGAAGCAAGGTTGGCACTCCAGCCATCTTGGAAGCCACATTTGCCCAGGAGATGACTGGCACGAGAGAATGTATGACCACTGGGGACATGGAGACGGGACTCTTGGGGCAACCTGGTGATGGGTTTCATTCCAATCTAGCCACATTCACACAACACTTGTTGAAGTACATTTGAAGTTTGAAGTCAGCAGTGAGTAAAAGTTGATCATG
Organism: Pristis pectinata; assembly: GCF_009764475.1. NCBI lineage: Eukaryota > Metazoa > Chordata > Chondrichthyes > Rhinopristiformes > Pristidae > Pristis > Pristis pectinata. Next base: position 19,493,393 of record NC_067420.1, read on the forward strand.
TGCATAATAGTCACCATAAAGTTTATCTTGAAGTTCTAATTGAAGTCTTTCATCTCCAATAACTGCAGGAAGAGTTGAAGGATGACAATGACTCCTCAGAGAAGATCACCCACTCCGAGGTGTATCATCTTGTGCCTCATACATACCATTTACCAGCTCACTCTGACATTCTTCTCATCATTATAATGCAAAAAATGAGCCAATATTACTAATGTGTACAAAGTTAAAAACGGCTTGTTTTATTTCAATCTGTTTGATTCTATTTTGATGAAATATTGCAGCAATATAAACAACACTTAGAAACAACAATAACTGACTGCAAAGTAACATTAGTGCAGTTTATAATTAACTCAGATTTAAATCATAATGGCCTGGAAATTACACTGCGCAATATTATTGTACCAACACTTAATGCTCAAATTGCTTGCTGCTATTTTAATGGCATCATTAAATTAACCAGTTTATTTTAAATGAGTTGATGTCTGCATTAAAATAGAGAAAGGAATTGAGAGACCAAAGCAACATAATTTCCAGACTAATAATATATTCCAATAAAATCTCCAACTTTTCATTATCTTGTGCATTATGGGATTTGTCCAGTGTATGGTTCAAAAACATGACAGGAACACATCACAACTTCATCAAACTTAACTGATGCAAATCCTTAATATAATTTAAAAAAAACCTTTTTTTCTTTTATTAAATACAAGTATAATGAGAAAATGTTTGCTGCTTTTGTAACAGTTCAGTTTATGAATTTGTGACAGTTTTAATTTGCATTAAATGTAACTTTTGTTGCTGTTCACTTGTAAATTGCCAATAACCTGCTCTGTATTTACAGACAGTTATTGATGATTAATAAACACACTACTCTGAATGTTCAGTCCTAAAGGTACTAAACATTACAGGTAGGAGGGGAAAATAGAGCTTTTCAGAGTTAACACATTTCAGAATGAGATGCACGGAACTATTATTGAATCATTTGATTTCATACTTAAATGATTTTAAATAGCCAACAATTATGTCTACATTGTTTTTCTCAGCCTGCCTGTTAATTTATCTGAATTCATTTTAATTTCTCCTTCAAAATTCTGTTTAAGTTTATTAATCTCATTATGTGCTGAAGATGTGTTACATATTAGGATTAATGGTTATAACCTAAAGAAGATATCAGAGTAAGAATCTGCACAACCATTCCACCACTACTGAAGAGACAATTCACATAACATACTTTTTATCAAAATAGTATACACAGATTCAAAAAGTGTAATTAATATTAAATTGATAAAATAATACTGAAACAGTATTGGAAATTCATATGTGAACTAGATCAAGGTTTTGTAATTACAAAATGCCTTGTTGATACAACACACAATTCAACATACCATGAATCTATAAATACTATATAATTTACCCCTTTAAATGCTCAGTGAATTACACTCTCATAGTTTGTATATGGGGCAATTCTACATCAAAACCACATGGTGCCTAATTAAAACACTCCCAAATTAAATTTGCAAGATACTGTCACTAACCTCCAATGTGTTGACAAGGTGAGACCAAAAATAAAAGTGCTTTGGAAGCATGCCATTGTGACTATGAGAGAGATTGGATGTCAGTGGAACTAAATGGTAGTTCATTTACCCTGATGAGTTGAGAGATACTCAACCTATTGGCATCATATTATGTGAGGTAAATTATAATTTTTATTATGCTTATTTACCTTAAAAGCCTTTTGAATTCAAAGCAATAACTGCCAGTTAAAATAATACTTTTAGCAATCAATGATTATTTTGGAATTTATTTGTTTTGATTTGTCTCCTGAAAACAGAGTGTCTTCTTTAATTTATATATCTTTTAAGATATACAACAGACAGTGGTCCCAAATGTTACAGTTTCATAAATGTTAGCCTTGCAATGCTGAATATGGATTAAAGGGTGATTTGTTACAGTTTAGATTATGTTCAGAGGTAAAATATTTTGCTGTACTGCAGCATGGAGGGATCCGCTCACTGGATAACAGTTCTGGAACTGTTGGTCGCATTGGTGAATTGATCTTAAAACTGTTAGATTTTGTTATTACTATTTGAACACAAAAACAAATATCAAAAGAGTTCCACTTGGGGTGTGGTTATGAGGTAACTTGTATTTAGCAATCTGAAACAGAAGAAGAGATAAAAGAAAACAGAAAAGAGGCAAATTTTTATTTACTTATTCAATTTCAACTTTCATACTGTATGGTTTTCAATGTTCTTGCATGTTGTGCACTAGAATACTTGAAATAAATTAAGAGGACTCGCCTGTGGTCCAACAGTAGAATAAGCAAAAGCTTACACCATTTCCAATGTACTGAACATCAAATGAATATAACTCAGTTATAAAAGTAAACATAAATCAACTCAAAAAATGGCAGTGGAAACAAACCTCTTTTCTGAGGCTTTTCAACAGAGAAAGACACAAATTGAGTTTATTGGAGCAGGCAAGAAACAGCTCAAAGTTGATCTACACTGTGTCCTACCACAAGGTAAATCAAATTGTATTAGGTCCAGAAAGCAAGAAATTTTCTGGAATCTAGGTCATGTTTAACTTCCTCTCATCCAATCATTTAACATGAGTTCTATTGCTAGTTTAATATCACACATGAGAGGCATGAAATCAATTGCATGGACTCTACGAGTCCAAGGAAGAGTTAGAAGAGATGCAGCAGAGATTAAATAATTTTATAAAATTGATATAATGGTTAAGCCATTCACATAACATTTACCTGATATTTCAAACAGAACAATAGCTGACATCTTGGAACACTTCCTGATACATGTAATGTTTAAGCACGTTACATCAACTGTGATTTGTCTATCAAGAAGATTTCTTGTTTCCATATAATATGGTTGAATCTAGTATCTGTGTTGTGAACTAACTGTTGGAAGCTCACAACCACTGAAGTGGTCTGGCCTTACTAATTCAGTAAAAATGCCATGGATTTTAGTTTAATGCACTTCCTACATGCAAAGTTATGGCTCTCCCAGTACTCATCAGTACATCAGAAATGTGCATATAGTTACTTGTTTCCCACCCTTTTAAGCAGTGAGCGCCAGACTCCCACTTATATCTTTGCTCTATAACAATGTTTCCATGAAAGCAAATAGATCTTTAGTTTTACACTGTCGTAATTTTATTGACCTCAACTAAATTCCTCTGCAATCTCTCTAGCTTCAACGAAACAACACCAACCTACAGAGTCTCTCTTCGTAATCACAATCTTTTGGCTCTGGCAACATCATTGTAAATCTTTTCTGTACCCTCCCTGGTGTTATCACATCCTTCCTGTAAGGTGGAACTTTGCACAGTACTCAAGCTGTGGTCTAACTAATATTGCATATAGTTCCAGCATGGCCTCCCTCTTCTGCATTCTATACCCCATTCAAAAAGACAAAAATCTAGAGTGCCCGCTTGACCACCTTATTTACCCCTTCTGCAATCTTTACGTATCTGTGAACATGCAGTCTTAAACTTCTCCTATAACTCCGTAAGTGCTTGATGCTAAGACTTTTAATACATTCCCTTCGCCAAATGAATTACCTTATCCCTCTCAGGGTCGTATTCCATTTAACCGATTATGTGTTAGATGCCCTATTGTTTCAGTAATATCTCGCTCCTCTCCATGGAAGTTGTAAGAAAATAGGCAAAGAGTATGTAAAAAGAAAAGGCTAACAGGAGTGGGTGTTGGGGTGGGGGAGGGAAAATTTGTCAGATCCGGTTATTTTCGAATCCGCAGGTTCTTTCAGGAGTCCAGGAATGAGTTGAAAACAACTTGCTGCTTCACAAAGTTTTATTGGAAAAGTTTAAAACAAAGAAACAGTCACAGAGCACATGGCACCAGCTTTACTACTAGGAGATGAGCAGAGACAAAGGAACTAAAGATGAGCTAGGGCCGGGGGTGGGAGGGGGAGCGGGGAAGAGGGGGGAAGAGAGCTAGAGAGAGATTAACAAAAAGCAACATCTTTTATACCTGAGATAAGAGGGTACTCCTTAGCTAACAATAGCCCAATCAGGAAACCTATTAGATACCTGAGGCCAAACCAACCAATGAGAAAACACTTATTCACCTGATGGACGAACCAATAAGCTAGGAAGCGGCCATTCCTTGTGCAGCCACTTGAGGTGTATTAAACACTATACATGTTAAAAAAAACTAACTAAAACAGTCGAATCCAACAGAACCATAAGAAAAGTGAACCAGAATCAGAAAGATGAGAATGGTTATAATGATCTTTCCTCCTCCAATGGCGAATATTGCCTTTTGGTATAAATGGTGCAATCTCATTACATTTCAGGAGTTGTTTAATGGATCTACTAACATCCAATCTGATGGTCTTGATAAGGCCAGAATCTGTTACAGTGAGACACAAAACTACATCAACAATTAGCTAGCTTTGGCTCTGTACTTTCCTGAACACAAAACACAAAATAAGAAATAAGGACAGGAGTAGGCCATTCAGCTCCTTGAGCCTGCTCTGACATTCAGTGAGACCATATCTGATCCTCTATCTCAAATACCATTTTCCTGCCTTGTTCCCATATACCTTGATTGCTTTAAGATCCAGAAATCCATTGACTTCTGTTTTGCATGCAGTCAATGCCTGAAACTCCACAGCCTCTGAGGTATAGAATTCCAAACACTGTGCAGCTTTTGAATAAAGACAGTTCTCATCACTTTGGTCCTAAGTGACCTACTCCTTGTTTTGACACTGTGACTTCCAGTGCTAGACTCCTAGTCGAGAGAAACATCCTCCATCTCTATCACTCAAAACCTTCAAGAATGTTGTACATTTCAATGAGGTCAACTCTGAGCTTCTAAACTCTAAAGAATATAGTCTATTCAATCTCACCTTGTATGACAGTCTTGCTCTCTCAGGAGCCAGTCTGGTGAATCTTTGCTGCACTCCTTCTGTGGTTCAATAAATAACTTCACATAAATGTTGTTCACAAAATTACTGAAAGTGTCTGGGACGTGAATGAACAAAGGAAGTAACAGGTCGTTCTTTCACAAATGAGATGTAAGGATTGGGAAAGAACCACATGGAGGACTGAGGAGTGCAAATTAAAAAGGATGAACTCAATGTCAAATCAGATATAGAAAGAGAAACAGAGTGAAAGGCAGTTTTGTTTATTAAAGAGAGATAAGAGTAAGAAAGGAAAATTAAATTTATTATGCATCTTTAAAATCTCCCCCCAAAATTCAGAACTTGAGGAAACAACATTCTGCACAATTGTTAATTTTCAGTGTGAAAGCACACTAGATTGGCAATAATTAACACATAGCACATCATTAAAAGGGTGCGTGCTTGTAATGACAAGTTGTAACTTTCTCTGGTATATATAATGAGCAATTAATGAAAAATACAGCAAATTTCTAGCCAAGAACAGGCAGGCCAAGGGCAATGATTTTTTTTGCAAAAACAGTGGCAGATATATGCAATGGATAGCAACTTTTGGATATTCATATTCAACTGCACATGTATTCCTTTCTTGAAATTGGTGCAGCATTTACCTCTAAATAATGGTGATTGTTATCAGCCATGCAGTTATTTGATCCAAAGGCTATCCTTCATTTGGATTCAGTGCAACCTGTGTATTTATACTGAATTATAAAACCTCACAGCCCAAAGGGAGGTTCATCATTCCTGTGCCAGCTCTTTCAAAGAGCTGGTGTCCAGATCTCCTGATAAGAAATTTGTTTGAATTAATTAAAATAACAACTACTGCAGTGCAGATAATATTCCCTGTAAAGGCAAAAGCTATAATAAAGATTGAAAATGCATTGCACGTGGGGCAAATTGTTTTTGTATAATTGAGGTTAAAAGAAAAATGTATTCTAAAAAGGATTAAAAGAATAATAGTGAAAGCTACAGAAGTTAGATATCAAAACAGATCAAAGAAAACATATTGTTGACAAAAATAGCTATTTTGCAGGCTGAAAATCCCATATTCCATGAAGTGTCAGTAGATATTATATCAACAAGCAATTTCCAAGTTCCTCAGATTTTATGATCATCCAAGCATGTGCCCTTGACTAATATCTTTCCATTCTGTCAATATTCCGTCATATCCTTGCAATCCATTGCAGCACTCCTGCACAATCTACTTTTTTTCGTGTCTGAACTATTTCCTTTTCACTTCCATAAATGGCTTGTATGGTAGCTTTTTAATATTTAATTAAGCTCATGAGCTGATGGTATCGCAGTTGACAGAAAAATGTTCCAGGAGAGAATGCTTTATGAAATTGATTTTGTTATGAACCACCCTTAAAGCAGAGCTCTATAACTACTGTTCAATATGCACAGAAAATGTCTTAGCATTATCACAGAATTTTTCTGCGCTTGGTTGAGCAAATCTTAATAGGTAGATGTACCATATAAAGGACTCCTAAAACCCAAGACCATTCATTAAAATATCACTCAGATGTAGATGGCCTTAATAACAAATGAAAATTATCATGGAATCCAATCCATTGTGCATGAATTGATTCTCTGACCTACTAAATTGAGGGCATTTGTCATCTGCAACAATTGATGTCACAAAGCTTAGAAAGATGCTCAACCCTGGAGACGTGGGGTATTTTCAAAGCTATAATTTAGGCAATTTTTTAACTGAGACTGATGGCTAAAATGTTAAATACATTTTGATATGTTTCATTCATCTGGAAAACTTGAACTTTGCTTGTCATTGGCATAATAGTGTGTGGCAATCAGGGGCTGTCATTGTGTCCTATTTTACGGTGTGAGCACAGTGTTGAGTAATTCCAATGTAAAGCTTGCTGGAAAAGATTGCAATCCAAAATACAACTGTGGAGAAATCAATCCAAAATCAAGCCTGTATTCAATCATTTTTTTTTACTGGAATAATCAGGTGAGCCTGCCAACAGCTCCTCCAATGCACTGCTAATAATCAGGCAGGAAGAAAAAGTCCAGTTGTAGCCGACGTTCTGCAACCATTAATTTCCCAAGAACACATCTCCAGCCATTGAAGACAATTATCAGCAGCAAAGAACAATGGCATCTCTTTTTTTCCCTCCCATTCAGTCAGATTGTGACACTTGTAAAATGTCCATTTAAAGGCACTTGAAGCTGTTTGTTTACAATGTGGTGGCAGATTATTTTTAGTCCGATGCACTATGGCTCATACTGAATGAAATTCTTTGTGTGCATCACATTGGTGGTGGATGTCACTGCAAAAGACTTGCATGTGCAAAGAAGAAATTCCTGGAGGTTACCGAGATTCCAGATCACTACAATCAAGGAAATAAAGTCCTTGGACAGAAATTTGATTGATCACATTGTTCAACATCTTTGTGCATTATGCAAATTAACTTGCAATAAAAAAAATATAAATGTCATCAAAAATTGTGAAATTCCTGCAAGTTCCACGATGCTCACAATTTTCCATCAGGGCTGCCAGTCCATTCAATACACAAGCACACAGAACAGATCAAACATATGTGGTGGGAAGGAAAGACCTTTGATGAAAGCACTATTCTGAAGCACACAAAGCACTGGGCCACCTGCACTTCAGAACTCTGTGGCAGCTGATCTTCAGTCAGTCAACTATTCTCAACATTTCTTTGCCGTACCTTTCAATTTCTAGCCCTTGGTTTTTAAAAAGGTTAATAATTTAGATCCGGGGTGCTGTAGATCTTTTTGCATTAATAAGGGATTAAATGATGGGATCTATTCTCTCAGAATTGCTGAAGGAATATCAATAACATAATAACAAGATGTTAAGAAAAATTACAATGAGATGTTCCTTACTGAGAGAGTTCCCTGGCTTTTGAAGTTGCTATAAATCAAATGGCTACAAGTGCTTCATATAAGATGATTTGTTTGAACTTTCAGGAAAAATCTAATAAATTTCCTTCAAAGACAGCTTTTCTGTCTTGCTCTTTCCTTCAATTCTTCTGAATGTCCCTGGCATTCAAAAGCATTCAAAACCTTTTGAAAAGGAAATAATGAATCAAAATGTTATTAAAAGTATAAAAAGAAATAACATCACCTAAAAAGATTGCTAAATAATTGAAAACATTACTTCCAATGCATAACTTAAAAAACTTAACTAATATTTACCATTTTTCATTGTAGCATTGAAATCTCAATTCAAGTGAATGGGTGGCAGGCAGATCCTGTAATTGATCTTATCTGACACAGGACCCAAGAGCAGATTCCCCATCATAAGTGCAAGAATGTCTCAGATAGAACACGCTCTGCCATCACTATCAGTAGTGAATGCAGCAACAGATTTATAGGCAGGAAACTGTCAACAGCTTTGAGGTTTCTGCGGTCAGATAGACCTGCACCAAAATACTGAATGCTGTCACCAATGTAAATAAAAGGCAACAGCTTGGTCTGAAAATCCCAGCAATACTCCAACAAAGTCTGGCTCACACTGTAACAAATTCAGGTCTACTATAAAAACCTTTTGATCAGTCATTCTATTAATTAGGGAATCAGTTGATTGGTATCCTTGTCATAATCCTTTTGAGTGCCAAATTAAAAAGGATCAGGTCTGGTCAGTACTTGGAAAGGAATCACCTGAGAATACCAAGTGGAGTAAGCTTGTTCCAAATGATCCAGCTGATAGACTGAACTCAGGATCTCCATCACGTAACACATGTTGAACCAACTCTTTTGGTTTGTCTGAATCTTTGATACTTATAGATGTTTTAATACAGTGCCTTTTACCTACCCGTATGATAGGAAAATCAGGAGGTGTAATTCTTGCATTCTCCTTGGATCAGCTTCAGTCATTGTGCAGGAATTGCTTCATACATTTTAATGTAACCATGGTATCAGAGTTCTACCATAGTTTATCTGGGGAAATTTATATCAGTTTTATCCCAAAGCGTTGATGAACAGAAATGTCTTCGATCTGTGCACCATTTGCTGCATTCATTTGCTGAAACCCTCTCTTACTTATTTACGTAACTCTTCATATGATCACTTCATATCAGTTTCTTGCATGATCCCAATAAGACACTAAATGGAGACTTAAATCTACCAGATTTAAATATAACAGAGATCAATGTAATTTAATATTGGCATACCTGGAGTAAGTTCTTGGGTATGGAGTTTAATCTTTTAAAGAAAATGATGTCTGTTGACAAAGCTTCAAAATATTAAGTTTTAATGAGTTTTATCTAGTAATTTTAACTGTTGGAGACTGAAGTGCTGTATCAAGTTCCCCTCCAAAGCAATTCTAAATTAGTTAAATAAACATTCAACCTGAATACATAATTTGTAACATTCAGACTCTTATCCATAGAATTTTACTATTATGTGTGTAGGGCCTATGGTCAAAGAGTTTAACTCTGTTGCATATGAATAGATAGTTGAATCTTATACTCCTTGATTATTATGATTCCTTGGAATAAAGACAAATCTATTTATCAAGGATGATATTGCAACTATATATCAACATAATTAAATAGTGCTTCAATCTAGTGATCCAGTCATAATTATAATTAATGAAAATGAACAAAAACTGCAGATGCTGAAAATCTGAAATAAAAACAGAAAAGGCTAGAAACACTCCGCAGATCTGGCAGCATCTCTGGAAAGAGAAATAAAGTATTAATTTGGAGACCCCTGATCAGAAGTCAGTTACAATTAATACCTTGTTTGCTAAAATTCAGGCTTCTTGAATTAGCTACATTCATCAAAGTCCAGTGTAATTAAGAGTCATTTTTAGCTATTTATTTCAATAATTAAATAAATATGTGATGATATAAAAAGATGAATAAAGACATGTACAGTTTTGATCATAAAGCATGACCAAAGAATTACGTGTCCAAGCCTCAATACAATATAGAACAAGAGATAAGATTGTTTATTTTGTGTTAGTTTAATATTAGTTTTTACGTTCAAACAAACAAGCAAATGAGCTCAGAAAATGTAAGTGGAAGTTTCAAGAAGCAAGAGTGTTGCAATATTTTTATTGTAACTTCTGCACACTGCCTTATGGGAAACTTTGAGCAACAATTCCAACACACACAGTCTCTCTGAAGACCAACTGACTTAAAACTAGATGAGATAAAGTGTGATTTGAATAATAACAAAGGCAACAACTTGTATTTACAGTATATGTACCTCTTATATTTAAATAGCAGTTATAACACAGTAAATTACCGCAATGCATTGCACAAGAGAAATTTGACATCTAGCCACATCGAGAGATGTTCATTGAAAAACACAAAGCTACAGATGCTGGGAATCAAACAAAAGCAACATTTTGGAAATACTTGGCAGTTCAGACAGCAGCAAAAGGAGAAACAGAGGTTAATAATTCAGGTCAATGGCCCAAAAAGTCAGAAATCTAATATTTTAGGTTGCAAAGAAGGGAGGGTGGGGAGGACAAAGCAATTGCCTGCAATAGGGTGGAAACTAAGAGAGAGTGAGTACTATACGTGGAGATGGAGCTGGCTGAGGGAGGCTTGGTAACTACACCTGATCTTTCTGTAGGAGGTGTAAATAGAATGAATGAGAATGAAGAAACAAAACTGAATCGACACGGAATTGTGAGGTACAAAGCACAGTGGTTGCTGGAAGTCTGAAAAAGAGGGAATGTTGGAAATACTCAAAGACAGGTAGCATTTGTGGAGAGAGAAAAATTGAGTTATTATTACAGGTTGATGACTTATAATCAGAACTGGACATATTTGATACAAACATAAAAGGCTCTTTATCTGAAATTGTTGCAATCAATGTTGAGTCCTGAGGGCTGTAAAATATTTTGTGGCGAGATCGGCTGCTGTTTCTTGACCTTACATGGTGCTTTGTTGGAGCAATTTCAGAGATCCAAAAGCCGACAGGTCAAACTGAGAATGGCTTGGCAAGCATACTCAACCTTAAAGTCAGTGGGTCATACAGAACAGAAACAGACCCCTTGGCCGAATTCGTCCACGCTGACAAAGTGAGCTTGTCCCACTTGACTGCATTTGGCCCATATCCCTCTAAACCTTTCCATTCCACTTACCTGTCTATATGTCTTTTAAACATTATAATCGTATCTGCCTCTACCACTTCCTCTGGCAGCTTGTTCCATTTTCCCACTACCTTCTGTGTGGAAGAACTTGCCTCTCAGGTCCCCTTTAAATATTTCCCCTCTAATTTTAGACTCCCTAACTTGGGAAAAAGAGTATAGCCATTCACCTTATCCATATCCTTCATGATTTTATGAGACTTCCATAAACCACCCCTCAGTCTCCAGGAAAAACAGCCCCAGCCTATACAGGCCTGATAGCATCCTCATGAACTTTCTTTGCATCTTTTCCAACTTAATGACATCCTTCCTAAAGATTGGCAACCAGAACTGCACACAATTCTCCAAGTGTGGTCTCGTCGCTATCTTGGACAGTTGTAACACAATGTCCCAACTGTTGTACTCAATGCCGTGACTGATGAAGTCAAGGGTGCCAAATGCCTTCTTCACCACCATGTCTCTATTTTTGGGGAAGTATGTACTTGTACCCCTGGGCTCTCTTGTGAACTGAATGGAAACGTTCTGCAAGGCAGTCATCCACTTTGCATTTGGTTTCTCTTAAGAGGGAAGGGATAAAGTAAAAGGGCAGGTGTTGAACTCTGTGTGTCGCGTGGGAAGATGTGAGAGTTGGTGGGGATGATATCATGAGTCAGAGTGTCACCAAGGGAAGAGAAGATGTGTCTGATGATGACATTAGGTTGAAGGTAGTGAAAATTGCAGAGGACAAGCCTTTGAATATAGAGGCAGATGGGGTGGAAGGTGAAACCTTATCCTTGCTTTGGCTGAGAGGGCAAGTGTGGGAAATGGAACAAAAATGGTTGAGAGCCCTGTCAACTGTAGTGAAGGGGAAAACAAAGGAAAATAAAAGAAAGACGTCTTGGAAAGACTGGTATGGAAATTGTTGCCATAAAGGAATATATGACAGTCAGAAAAACTGGGAGAAAGGAGTCCTTACAGTAAGTAGGCTGGGAGTAAGTGTAGTCAAGACAGTTGTGGGAACCAGTGGGCTTCAAATGGATGTTGCTGTGATGGTGATCGAGAAGTCAAGAAAGGAAAGTGGAGAATCAAAGATGAACCATATGTAAATGAGATCCGGGTAGATAGCAATGATAAAGACAATGAAGCATTTGGGATCGGCTTAACTCCAGGAAGCAGCACCAATGTAGTCATCAGTGTAATGCAAAACAAGGAGTGGGAGAGGACACAAGTATGACTGAAAACAAGGTCTGTTTCAGTCCTACTCAGGCTCTCTCTCACACCTTCTTTTCTAGTAAAAGAGGCAAATGTGGCTTGGGCCTAAACAAGTTCCCATAACTGTAACTTTGACTTGGAGGAAGTGAGTGGAGTTGAAAGAGAAGTTGTTTATTGCAAGGACAAGTTCAGTCAAGCAAAGAGGAGGTGGTAAATGGAGACAGGTTGGGCCTTCAAGGAAAAAAGTGAAGAGCTGTCAGGCCATCCAACTTTGGCATGGAGGTTTGGAGGGTTTGTGTATCCATGGTGAGATTGAACTACCTGGTAGGAAGATACTGAAAACTGTCAGAGGCGGAAGGTGACAGAGGTGTTATGGATTTAGGTGGGAAGGGACTGGACAAAGGGTGAAAGAAAAGAGCCAAGATGGGAATAAATAGGTTTTATCGATCAAAGGCAGTTTGATACAATGGATCTACCAGGCTAATCTCACTTGTGAATCTCAGGGAGGAAGTAAAATTGAACTTCGTATGGTTAAGGAACTGAGACTGGAGGTTGTGGAGGAAAGATCTCCAGGGGAAATGAACTCAGTGGATGGTGAGATACAATTGCCTGATGTTCAGTGGCGGAGTTATAGGCAAGAGGCATGGGAGGTGTCAGACAGTTGTTGATCAGCCTCCATGTGGTTGTAGTCAGTTTGCCAAACAATACAAGTACCTCCTTTGTCAACAGGTTTGATGATAATGTCAGGGTTGGTACTCAGTGAGTGGAATGCTGCTCTAGAAGAGTGCAGTTAGAATGAGGACTAACAGTATAAAAATTGAGTTGGTCAATATAAGGCAGCCAGTTAGCAATGAATATAGATCTAGAGAGGTAAGTGCCCAGATGGAAGGGTCCAGATGAGTCAGGAATTCTGAATGTAGGAGAAAGGGTCCATAGTGAATGGCTAAAGAAATGTACATGGAGACAAATGTAGTGGGGAAAATAACTTTACAGTTTGCCAGGCTCAGAACTCATGCAGGTAGGTGTTAAGGGGGAGCATGTCAGCATGAAAGTGTATTGGTAATCATATTTCGTAATGAAGGTTGGTCCTGGGTGTTAGATGTTTGGTGGGATAGATCAGCATAGAGAGGCATTGGGAAAGCAGATGGGGAGGGATCCAAGTTATGGATACTAAAGTTTGAAGGCTAGATAGACCAAGCCAAGAGAGAGAAGAAATGTGCACAGAATGTCAGAAGGCAGTCACTCCAGCATGGATGGCAGTGAACACCGAATGGGCTGGGCCCTTCCAGTGGTGGGTCCACCTAATGAAAGGACATGCCAGGAGGGGGTATCATTGGGGCGAGATCCCTACTGCCATTTGAACCTAGACCACCCCAAACCGTCCTGTACGTGGATCGAAGGGACCTACCAAGAGACTTGTGATTACTCCAACCCGGACAAATCTCTGTCATGGTGTAGAACTGTTGCCCGTGAATTTGAGACAAATTAAGTTACCCAGCTGGTGTCCCTTGCCCACACAGTAACTACTGACAACCCCGTCTGATGGTCTCAAAGTTATACGGAGACCAAATGGGCGAAGGGTGCAACGTATACAGTAATGGACCAGCAGGGGAAGAGGGATCAAAGTGCCATGAACAACAAAGCTGCCATACAACATAGAACGTCGAACAATACAGCACAGTACAGGCCTTTCGGCCCATGATGTTTTGCTGAACTACATGAACACCTACTCCATGATCAATCTCACCTTTCCCTCCTGCACAGCCCATAACCCTTCATTTTTCTTACTTCCATGTGCCTATCTAAGAGTCTTTTAAATTACCCTATTGTGTCAACATCTACAACCTCCCCCGGCAGAGCATTCCAGGCACCCACCACTCTCTGTGTAAAGAACCTACTTCTAGCATTTCCCCTGAACATTCCTCCTCTGACCTTAAACGTATGTCCTCTGGTATTGGTTATGGCCGCCCTGGGGAAAAGGTGCTGGCTGTCCACTCTATCTATGCCCTTCATAATATACACTACTATCAAGTTGCCTCTCATCCGGCATCGTTCCTAAAAGAAAAGTCCTAGCTCGCTCAACCTCTCCTTATAAGACATGTTTTCTAATCCAGGCAGCATCCTGGTAAATCTCCTCTGCACCCTCTCTAAAGCTTCCACGTCCTTCCTATAATGTGACCAGAACTGAACACCATACTCTGTGTGGTCCAACCAGAGTTTTATAGAGCTGCAACTTTACCTCACTGCTCTTGAACTCAGTCTCCCGACTAATGAAGGCCAGCACACCATACGCCTTCTCAACCACCCTATCAATTTACGTGGCAACTTTGAGCCATCTTTGAACACTGGTTGAAATCGTCGAAAGGATAGAATGTATCCAAGAAGAGGATGTGGTCAGATGCCTGGAACAACATTTTATTGCCATCACTGCATATAGCCAGTTAGGGATGTAGGTCCACATAAGGACATGCTTTTATAGTAGCTCAGTAATTGGGGAGGGGATCCTTAGTGAAGGACATTTTGCGGCCCTACTTAATTAAAACCTGCATAAACTTTGGCCTTCCTGGGACAGATTTCTGTCCAGAGACAAAAAGGGGTGTGTGTTAGGGAATTGTCAAACATGAGACATCTTTTAGGGATGTCAGGTATTAATACAAACAACAACAACCAGTCTTCAAAAAACCTGTTGAAATGTAAAGTCCAAGCAGTAATTAATTTTGAAATTGTATCTACAGATCACAGGTTGCTGACCCATAGCAGGGGGCTAGCTGCTCAAGATATGGTTTGTAAAGTGATGTGACCATGAGACGTTCTTGTCTGCATCAGCCAAACCTAAGACAATGGGCTATGTTAATTGGCCTGCATCAAACAAGGCACCTACAGCTAACTTATTTTTCACCCTTCTTCCAGAAATCAAGGAGGGCTGCCAGACCAGACTATATTTTGTCACTTAGCACATCAAACATGGTTAGAGGCATATTTGCTCTTTCAATAATTGGGATATCTGTGTATTCAGAGAGTCAGCCCTCACAACATTAATCCTGGGTGTTGGTTCTCAGTCCTCAGAAACTTTTAGATCATGAATGTGAATTAGCTTGTCCCAGCAAAGGTGTTTAAGCCTTCAGAGAATATGTACTTCAATGGACCCACTTGTCACACACAAAATATTGAAGTAAACAATCTCATTGTAGTTATTGAAATCGTACTGAATCACCCACTGTAACCATTGTCCTTAAGAGTATAAAATCTTGATGTACTTTGAGTTTGGGAGACTCTACCAAGAGGGTCTCCAAGAAAATGTCTGCTTGTCGTGATGAATGAAGGTTTTCATATCCATCAGTTTCTCCAGTGACTTAGTGACAACAATGGTGTCTAAGGAGGATGAAGCTGAGGCTGAGGACTGATCATTCAATATCAGAGTGGGGAAGGTGAGAAGGGATTGTGAAAACTTGACAAGGGGTGGGATGTGGGTGGAGATGACAGGTGCAGAGGAAAGAGAAGGGAGTGAAAGATCTGGAGGAATAGAATTCAGGAGTCAATTAAGTCTGCGATCTTTGATGCTGGAAGGGAGCAACGAAAAGTCTTTTGATAGAGCACTAAATGTGGCAACTATCTTGAGATCGGGTTGAACAGTGCTGTTGTAGAGCAAGGCCAAGAGCGTGCTTGTGCCAATGTATGGCATTAAGCATAATCTCAGGGGATGGTGAGAATAATTCAAAAATGTGGAATATTTTGAACGTATTTGTAATTGTGTTTTGATCCAAAACGTATTGGGTGAAATTTCAGTTGGAACAAGTCAGAACTGGATGTACTCACTAAAGAAAGAGGTATAGCTGTGTAAGGGAGTTTTGTTCAGATTCATATTAACTTATTGTCACGTACACCAGGGTGAAATGAAATTCCTTGCTCACATGAAGCTCACAGAGGAAACAGCACACATGGTAACAATAAATAGAACAATGAATACAGTGATGAGTGCAAAACAACTGTATGGTGCAAAGACTGTAGTACAATATAAAGTAGTGCACAAAGAAAAAAAGTTCAACACTTTATTAAAAACAAGAATTGAAGCAAAAATTATTGAGAATGGATGAGTTTAATAAAGACAAACCGATATCCCAATGGAGAGAAAGCTCAGTTTCTTCAACGTGGACATTCTGGGAAAAGTGGCTGTGAATTAAATGGGAATGAATAAGTAAACAGCTGTGGGTGCTGTGGGTCAAAAATATAAGGAGAAAATGCCAGATGTACTCAGCAGGCCGGGCAGCAAATGTGGAGAGAGAAACAGAATTAATGTTTCAGGTTGATGATCTTTCATTGGAACAAGAATAAGTTAGAGATCAAACCCGTTTTAAATTGGATGTGTGGAAAGAACATTTTCTCCACAACCCCTGACTCACTCTTCCATCTCTGTCAACAACCTTCTCATAGCAAATGAAGTAGATATAGCAGGTGCCCTTTTACCTCTTTCCTTCCCCCCATCGGGGTCCAAACACCCTTCCAGATGAAGCAGGGATTCACTTGTACTACTTCCAATTTAGTGAACTACTTTTGATGCTCTTGATGTGGTCTCCTCCACACTGGGTAACAAAACAGAGTTTAGTCAGTTCATACTGCAAGCATGACCCTGACTTTCCAGTTGCTTATCACTTTAATTTTTCATCACATTCCCACCCTGACTTCTCTAACTTTGGCCTCTCACACAGGTCCATTGAATCCAACAAAAACTCAAGAGACAGCAACTCATCTTCTGACTGGAAACTTTATAGCCCTCTGGATTCAACAATGCACTCAACAGTTTCAGATAATCAACCTTTCTGGTTTATCTCAGAACTAATCAGACATGATTAAAGGTCTTCAGACCTGTAGCATTAACTCCATTCTCTTCACAGATGCTGCCTGACTTGCTGAGTATTACCAGCATTTTCTGTTTTTATAATAAAAAGATTAGAAGGATTAGTTTTAAGGAAATCTTAAAGGAAGAAAATGGGATGAAGGGTAGAGGGGATTTAGGAAGGAACTTGAGCCATGACAGATGAAAGTATGGCCATGAATGGTGAAGTGATTAATACCGTGGATTTGTCTTTCTACTTGTTAAATTTACACTTACAGAACATATATTTATTTACAAAATAAAAATGTTTTTTTATAAAAAAATTAGATAAAGCCTGTGATTGAAGTTAGATCTGGGGGGTCAGTAAAAACTGGAAACTGATACTGAATTTTTGGATGATGTCATTTGAGGGAAAGCACATAAATAGGAAATAGGAGAGAAAAATGAACAGACCTGCAGGGGATAACAGGGGCTACAATGTAGGTAATTCCCTGGTTAGAACGTAGAACATAGAACATAATATTTGGAGCTCCCACTCCAAATCTCCATGAAAGATCATGAAAGGTTGAACAAATTGGGTGGTTTATCTAACATCAAAACCTATGAATAGCATTGTGTAACATTAGAATGATGCTATTCAATTGATAAAACAAAAAATTATGTAAGAATATAGAAACTAAATTAATTAATTTTAGTTAATTCTGTCATCTTCCTCATTGCAACAAAACCATCACAGCTTTCTTCTTAACAAAAGACTAATGGTCTTTTCAACCATTAAGTCTCAGCAGCATCCCGGATGGACAGTTGTGACCCTTTTACAACCAGAAACTAGGCAATAGAACTCACAATCAAACCTGTTTCTCTTCAAATCAGTTCCATTCAAAGCTCAAAAGAGTGAGACATTCAAGTCCCACAGGCATGACTAACTGAGGTAACTTAGGGAAATATTTTCTCTGGTTATGATTCATATTCCAGCAGGTAATTGTTCAGGGAAACCATCCCCCTCTTTAAAACTTGTTTTCAACTTCAAAACACATTATAAAAGTAACAATCATCAAGATCATATCCATGAAAAATCAATCTAACTATGCAGGAATGGAGATAAAATATTATCAAATTTGTTCATGGTATTAGAACAAGAAAGACAAATATTGCAGCAAAATACTTTGCAGAAGACTTTGACTGAATACTCATTTGGACAGATGAAGGGAAATGAAATAAAAAAGTGATGTGTATATTGTAACAAGGTTCAGATACCAGAGAGTTAGGCATCAATTTTGCTAAATGCTAGTTTCAATTTGCCTTATTTTAAATTCTGCAAGAATGGCAACAATACAAAATATTGGCACCATTATCTAGGGCTCATGAACACTTCAATGGAGTAAGCTGGTGAAGAAAGCTGACAGACATACACAATGAAATGTTTGGCAGTTGGTCTGCACTTTATTGTGCATGCAGTATCAAGGAGATGGTGGAGCCTGGCATTAAACACATAGCACTTTATGCAGAGCTTCTACCATATCTCTTAACAGCAGGAAAGTTGTGGGCAACTCTTTTGGCATTTGTGGACTTAACTATGATTCCCCATCGAATGACTTCAGCTTTTATTTCAGCACAGGCAGTGGCTGCAGTGAAAACTCAGACTCTGTTCCCCAAGCCGCTCTCATGTCAGCAGAGAGGTTTGCAAGATGTGACAACATCCTCAGTCTTTCCTCTAACGGAATACTCTGACTTCAAAGATGATGCGAGAAGTAACAGTGATTCTGTGGGGGATGAACCTGCTGTTATCCCTAAAGGAAGTCAGTATTTGCCTTCTCACCACTGCCACTTGGATAGTGCTCTTGTTAATGCTTGTCAGCTAGCCAGCCCATGCCACTGCTGCTCATGTTGAAATGGGGCCATGTGCAACCAGTCTTTACAGACACCTGGAGATGGTCAATGATATTTTTCATATGCAGTCTTCCTTGCCAAAATCCAACAGCTTCTCATGGGAGCACTTGGATAGGCAAAGACACCCTAAATGGAGTTCCAGCAACAGATACATAAAGCTCACTGGGTGACATTTCTGAGCAATTTGTCATCCCAACTCTGATTTAGCAAGGGTCTGTGTGCAATTCCCTCCATCCCTCTCATCAACCCCACTACTCACAACTGGTGATCAACCCCTATCTCTGTGCCCTGCCCACATTCCCCAAAAATCCATAATCAGAAACCAAAGGCTACATAATCACTGATTGTTAGCATCAGATCCTGCTCTGTACATCCATACTGATTTCCAACCTTGAGCTATTCTCTTCTACAAGCCTACGAGACCCAGTCCTGACCCTGATTTCCCTTGGGAGATCTGTACTGCCATAACAAGCAAAGCCCCTTCCGTCATATAGGGTTATCTCAAAGGCCCTGATACTCAAAGTCTCAAGGGCTATTGAATTTCTAAGCATCAGACCCATAACTAAAATGGTCATTAATGCCACAAGCTGACAGATTAATGCACAGTAAAAGTCCAATGACCCAGTACCCAATTATTCAGAGATCCTGATGGCTTAGCATCCGGCTCACTTGATAGTGTTTCTTGTACTCTGGTGTCCTTCTTCCCATGCTCCTTTTAACCTCGCTGGCATCCTCCTTCCCATGCTCCCTTTAAACTCGCTAGCACCCTTCTTCCCATGCTCCCTTTAAACTTGCCGGTGCCCTTCTTCCCATGCTCCCTTTAAACTCGCTGGCACCCTTCTTCCCATGCTCCCCTTAAACTTGCTGGTGCCCTTCTTCCCATGCTCCCTTTAAACTTGCTGGTGCCCTTCTTCCCATGCTCCCTTTAAACTTGCTGGTGCCCTTCTTCCCATGCTCCTTTTAAACTCAGTGGATTTCTGATTCCAGCACTCCCTTTAAGCGCACAGAGACCCACTTTTCCACATTTCCTGTAAACTCACTGAAGCCTTATTTCCTATGGTCTCTTTAAAGTCACTGGGTTCATTGAAAAAAATTATTATACTTCTGCATAACATATTTAAAAAAAGAAGTGATTTAAAAGCGTTGGAATATTAATAGAAGTAATATCCAAAAGTCTGGAAAATCTACTAGACTGACATCACCAAACATAAGAACACAAGAAAATAGGAGCAGGAGTAGTCTACCCCACCTTCAAGTCTGCCCCACCATTTAATGTGGTCATGACTGATCTATGCTGGCCTACTGTGCCATTTCTCCATACTTTCTATTCCTCGATCTATCAAATATTTATCCAGATCCATTTTAAATACTTCTCACAATCCAGCTGCCACCCCCCCCCCCCCACCCTCCACAGGGACAGAGAATTCCAGAGATTCATCACCCACTGATGAAGAAATTTCTACATACTCAGTTTTAAATGACCAGCCCTTTGTCGTTACGTCCCCTTGTTCAAGATTTCCTCTGGTGAAAACATCCCAACACCTACCCTGTCAAGCCCCCTTTAGATCTTATATGTTTGAATAAGGTCACCCCTTATTCTCCTGAACTCCTAGGAATACAAGCTCAAAATATTTAGTCTCTGTTGGTAGGACAACCCTCTCATCCCAGCTGAGGCTTCACCAACACTCTGTACAATTTCAAGAAAACTTCCTGATGTTTAAACTCCAACCACTTTGCAATGAAGGCCAAAATGCTGTTTGCCTTCTTAACTACTTGTTGGATCTGCCTGCTAGCTTTTTGGGATTCATGCACTAGAACACTTAGACCCCTCTGTACTTTACTTACGTGCAGTCTCTCTCCATTTAGACAATAATTTGCCTTTTAGTTCCTGTCATCAAAGCACCTGCCCTTCCCCACATTAAAATCCATTTGCCAGTCTTTTGCCCACACATTCAATCTATCAGTATCCCATTACAGGATCACAGTATCCTTATCACAACATGCCCCTCCAATTATTTTTGTGCCATCGGCAAATTTGGAGACCTTAAATTCTGTTTCTTCCACAAAGTCATTAATATGAATAGTGAACAATCATGGGCCAAGAGCTGATACCTGCATTGCTCTTCTAGTTACCTTCTTCCAGTCTGAAAAGGGCACACTTATTTCAGCTCTCTGTTTTCTATGAAACAGCCAGTTTTCAATCAATTCTAACGCTCTTCCTCCAATATTGTGGGCGTTTTAACTTATTCACCAGCCTCCTATATGACACCTTGTCAAATACCTTTTCGAAATCTAAATACACAACATCTACAGGTTCCCCTCTCTCAACTCTCCCTGTTACATCCTCAAAGAATTTAAGCAAATTTGTCAAACATGATTTGCCTTTAATAAAATCATGTTGCCTAGGTTTAATTATATTCAACTTTCTCAAGTAATTAGTCATTTCCTCTAACAGTGAGAAATCTCCATCTCTTCCTCTATCCATGAAAAGATCAGTGTTGGAGAGCAGTCAGCTACCTAACAGCAAAATATTAACAATAACTTTTTTATTTTTGTGACACAAGGAAATTGGTGTCATTTAGCTGAGGGATTGCTGATGAAAATTAGGACCAATTAACTGACTACTTATCTTTTTCCTACTTGTGGGATTTGGCACATACAGAGTTACTGACCCATTTTCCTACAATCCAATTCAAAACTACTTCTATCCATTAAGGCTGTTAGTCATCTTGACTATGTGAAGAGTGGTGTACAGGTGACCCCTGCGTTAGGAGGGGTGGGGGTGGGCTTGTGCTCCTAGACAATGGTCTGTATCTCAATTTTCCATAACACGAAGCTGAGTCAAGAAAAGCGAGTTGAAAAGAAATTGTGTTCATTTATTTACTTTTCTTCACATAAATTCTGCGAGAGCAAATTTTCTTCCATCCCTCAAATTTTTGGGTAGCAGTTTGTGAATTCTGTAAGGGTGAATTTCCATTACCCAAATAGCCGTAATGTGGGGGTCACCTATATAAAAGTAGGTTCAATCTTTTACTTGATGTCTAGAAACCACAAGTATCATCCATTCATTATTTCCTTCATCAGTGTGGAAGATCTATTAGGGACAATGACAATACCAAAATTGATTATTAATATACATTTTAGAAGGCCAAGTGTTATAGTTGAATTGTAGCTTCTGGGAAATGATTATTCCATCAATCGCCCTTTCAAACTTTATTCTCATAATTTTTCTCCATTTGGCAGACATTGTAATCTATATTGTGTAACTTCAAATTATTGGTAAGAGACACCAAGATCTTTTACAGAACATAATAAAAAGAATCTTCAAAAAGTCGAATTTGAATTAAAAATGATACAGAAAAGCATTTAAATCATGCATTCATAATTCTGAAGAATAAAAACCCACGGTAATAACAAAATGAACCATTAGAATAGCTCAATCATTCAGAAAGAAAATTATAATGCCATTACCATCATCCAGTGATTCTCACAAGGGGAAAAAGAAGCCACTAATCACCAACATCCTCCTGAAAGAATCATAAAATCAGTTAGATGTGCCATAGGCTGAGGCCTCCTCTTCGCTCCTCAACATTCATGGGAACAGATAATCTAATTGCCACAGTTTCTACAAGAAATAGTCTCCTAGACTTGAGTTTGCTATGGGCGCACCACAGGAACTCTTTAATAACACTAATAAGAAGCCACATCCATACGATATCCCCAGAGAATTGAGAAAATCAAATAATAATTATCCTCTAATATTGTTCTATCATTGATAAACCTCCAGAGGAAAAGAGCCTCATTTTGCCAAATCCTTATGCAAAGGAGCAAATCCATAAATGGTTTTCTTTCCTTCCATGTTTCAGCACATGAATTAAAGTGCAGTGTGATTAACAGACTGTTGAAAATACTCAATAGGTCAGGTGGCTTCGGTGGAGTTAATGGTTCCAGTCGATGAAGTTGCAGAACCTGAAATTTTGACCGTTTCCCTCTTCACAGATGCTGCCCGATCTACTGAGTATCTCCAACATTTTGTTTTTACTTCAGATTTCCAGCAACAGCAGCTTTTTTTTCTTTTGATTGCTCCTCAGTGGCCACTTTGTTCAATATCTGTTATTAGGCAAAATTATATGGTTTTAAAGTAGTTCTGTACTTTACATAGAAAATCAGTTTGTGCAAGTCATCTCTCTACTGGAGTATCAGTAGTGCCTTTCCCTTGTGGGAAACATATCTCCATCCCTGTGGAGTCATGATTGATTCATACTATTACTGCTGCACACCAAATAGGACTCAGCTAAAAACACTGAACATTTGTTGTTTGTATAAAAAAGAACAAAAAATGTTAATGAACCACCACGCATGTGAAAACTCTCTGTACTGTCAACTATTTGCAATAAATATAGACTTTTTTTGCAAATGTGAATTGTTTAGTTTTTTTTTCAATTGCAGTTTATCATTTCTTTGCAGCTATTTAAAAAAAAATCCTAAGAATGTTTACCTGAGTAGCCCAGAATCCTGGAGCTAATGGGACTTATTGCTGTTTACATGCAAATACCAGAGTAACTAAGTGAGGTGGAAAAGTATGTTTAAACTCAAAAGTTCACATATTTCTCTAAATTGTGTAGGTAAGTTGTAGAATCTGAGGAGAGTTGATGAAAATGTGGGGAGAATAAAATGGGTTCGTGGAGAACTTGGGTACCTGGGGTGTTTAATGGTCAGCATGGACTCAGTGGGCCAAAGGGCCTGTTTCCCTGCTCTGTGGCTCTGACATTCTGGGACAGTAGTTGAAGACGTGGTACCCAAGGCCCTGTCACCAAGCACTGCCTGTTGTACTTTGTGAGAAAAACTCTGAGGTGCAGAAGGTCAGCTCAGTCAGTCCTCTGCGCCCTTAACAGATGGACACCGGGGCTAAAGGGAAAAGAGGGCCAATGGGTTTCAGCGGCAGCACAAATCCAGGATTACACGGCCCTCTGTGTATATTTCTCACAGCTCGTAATGGCAGAGAATAAGGCAGTGGAGATCAATTCTGTCTCTCTGTTCCTGGGAAACAGAGATAGAGAGAGGAGTTCCTTCAAGTCACCAATTATATATTAATGACTCATATGAAGCATGACATGCAGACATTCAGTTTTTAGTTGATTTCAGCAGTAAGTGAAAGGTGATCTTGTTCATTAAGAGAATTTACCTTGTTAATGGTGATTTAGAATCTTTTTGCATGCTGCTGTGGACAAAAGACCAGGTCTGAAGACCTGATTTTTGTCCGTCAAAGTTGTTATGGGATGCATGGCAAGGGCAAGTATAGATCTCATTGAACAGTGGTAAAGACTTGAGGGGTGGAGGCTCCTGTACTTATGTTATTATGTCCCATGTTCCTGTAATTCATTATGAGAGTTTACTGCCATCTGAATGATAGTGTAGCTCAGCTACCCTCACCATAATGGGACCAATGAAGCAGATAGTTGTGATTTCACATTTTGACCCATACTTCACAATTGAGCAAGAGTAGATGACAGTGACAGGAACATCAGCGAAGAGCCCAAGTTGGAGGGGACAGCCCTCGTCCAGCTTTGCTCAGCCTGACACATATTCCTGTACCCCAGGGGCCTTCAATGAAAAGGAGAATCTTTAGACAGCAGAGAATAGTACAATGCACTGACAGATCTTTCAAGCGGATGGACCATGAATGCAGAACAAATGAGTATTCTGTTTCAAGTCTGTGTGTTGATGTCACTGTAAATTGCACTGGTTCCCCTGCACTGATAGAATTGCCAACTCCGTTGAAAAACAAATGCAGCAGTTGAATGAAGCTTTACCTACCTTGACCATGGTTATGTAGAGACTAGATGCTTGCACTTCTGCTGTCTGGAACAGCACCTTGTGCTTGACCTACAGTGCCACACTGGTCTGCATCAATGTGCTTTCCCACGGAATGGTAACAGTGCATCGTCACTTGATCATGCATGAGGTGATGGTGAAATGGGTCATCGAAGATTGAGCTCTGGCCAAAGTGCCCCCTTCTTAGTCGTTGCCCCAACTAACCCCCAGGACTCCCCTCGGATAATATCTAACACTGCCCGCCAAAGTTAGGGGGGTGTTGACCAAGAACATCTCAGCAGTGAGCACAGGGCTGTGTGCCGGCTGCCTCTTCCCTTTCTGTAGTCATATGAACTGCACCACTTAGCAGAAGTGGAAATGAAATGAACTTTGTAGCTTATTTTTCTTGTTTTTGCTGTTAATCTACAAAGTGGTTAGTGCTTTTTGGATTTGGTTCAAGTGGCAGGGATACATGTGCCAATAACTGAAGGGAATAACGCTGACTACAAGCTTCTACACAATTCACATTCTCCCAGACAAGGATATGGCCATTCTTACAATGTGACCTGATTGCCGCAATGAGCAAAGGGTACACAGAGCAGGTCAAGTTGCAGGAAGAAAAGAAAGGAGAGTTGATGTAATCATCAGCCTCAAAAGAGAATGAATTTTCAACTTTAGGCAAGGACTATTAATGAAAATGAGACTAAATGTATTATATTAAATTCAATAGGCAATTTGCCTGTTCTGGAGCCTATCTTTTTAAAAATGGATATTCCTGACTAAAGATAGAATTATTCTTGATCATATACCAATAATTATTACTTTAAAATATTTTAAAGGATTTTAATAGGATGCTATTAATTTCTTTAGTCCTGCGTTCTGACTGAAAAGATGTCTCCTTTCAATACTATTAATAATTTGATCTTCTGCAGCATCCTAAAAGGAATGGTCGCATGCCTCATTGTTCTTGAGTACTGATCTGTTTAATTTACCATAGCCCTTCTCATTTTTGCAGCATTAGTGATATCTAGCAGTGCTTGCAACATATGGAGAACTTTAATTATGACTCTCCAACTAAAAGCAGTGATCTTGATTTAATTGAAAGGAAAAATGAAATTGTCTTGGACCCCATGCAAACTACAAGACGTTTTGAATTTGCACATAATAGATGAGCATCCTCTACTCATTTCTTAAAGAGCTTTGCTGATTGCTAACCTCACTGTTATGCTGCTAGATTTACAAAAAAACCACAGTTCCAATCATTATGTACCACTCTGTTCTTGATAAGAAGCCCTGCAAGATGCCAGCATTACTTAATTGTGAATGCACAACCTGAAGTAATATTAACTACCTGACCACAATCTGGTGCCAGCTTTAATAAAATTGTTCCCCTTGACACATGTGGAGCACTGGCACTATACCATCTTGACTCTCCTGCCAGCCACTCTATATTCAGCTTCAGATATATAGTCTATAAAAATGTAAGCAACAGATTCCAGAGTATACTGATTCAGTAATCTTCATAGGGCATCCAAATGGTATATTTTGCTCTCCCATCAGCTGGATTTCCAGGAGTACATAGTTTAGATTTTCCTGTTCAAGATCCAGTAGATTTCCTTTCAAGATTCAATAACATTGCGATTGCCGAATTCCTGTGGCAAACTGCTGACCAGAAACTTAACTGGACCAGATACATTAATCCTGTGGCTATAAAGAGGATCACCAAAGCTGGGCATTTTTTTGTAGCCTAATAACTCACTAAAGCCTTTCCACTGTCACAAGGCACAAATTAGCAATAAAATGGCATATCTTCTGCTGCCTGGATAAGTATAACACACAAGAACGGAACATAATCCAAAATGAAACAACTTACTTGATTGTTACCCCATCCGCTAACCCAGCCATTCATTCCCTGCCCCACCAGTGCATTGTCGCTACATTCTATCATATCTAAAAATGCATGATAATAACTCATCAAGGCATTTTTGACACTAACATCCAAACTCACCAACCAAGGTAACAGGTGTATGGGAACAGCACCACGTGCAAGTTCCTGACTTGGAACTACAACACAGTTCCTTCATCATTGCTGTGTCAAAACCTTGGATATCCTTAACCAGCCCTTCTGTTTGTTCAAAGAGGCTGCTGCCACCATCTTCTCAAGGGTATTTAAGGATGAGCCGATCCATATCCCATGACAGAATCAAGAAATGTGTGAACCTTATCCACAAGTATCCATATGGTAGATAAATTTTTGAAAGGTCAGGGAATTGAGCCTCATATGGATCTGGCACAGGAGAGGTGTTGAAGCCTTGGGCAGATCAGCAATGATCATATTGAATGTTGGGGCAAGCTTGAGGGGCAGGGAGCCAACTCCTGCTCCTTTTTTGTGTTCTGAAGTCATAGAATCAAACAACTGTATGGCATGGAAACAGGCCATTCTGCCCAACTCATCCATGCCAACCAGTGGACATCTTTCTGTATTAATCCCATCTCCCAGCACTTGGTACATAGCCTTCTCTGCCTTGGCAATTCAAGTGCTCAACCAGACACTCCTTAAATACTGTCAAATGGCCCAGCTTTAACCACGATCTCAGGCAGTGTATTCCAGTACTCACCACTCTTTGGATGAAGAAGGTCGCCTCCCATCCCCTCTAAATCTCTTCCCCCTTATCCTAAATTTAGGTCCTCTTATCTACCTCTGATATGGGAAAGGTTTCCTGCAGCCTACTCTATCTATATTCCTCATAATTTTAGATACCTCAATCATGTCCCCTTCTAATTCCCTTTGTTCCAGGGAGAACAGATTTAGCTTCTTCAGTCTCTCATCATAACTGAACCGTTCCATCCCAGGCTCATCCCAGTGAGTGTCACCTGCACCCTTTCCAGTGCTATCACATTCTTCCATGAGCACGGTGACCAGAACTGCACGCAGTACTCCAGATGAGGTCTAACCAAGGTTTTATAAAGTTAGAGTATAATCTCCCTACTTCTGTATTCAATACGCCAACTAATAAAGGCCAGTATTCCATATGTCTTCCTAACAGCATTATTTACCTGTGTTGCCACCTCCAAGGATCCATGGACATACTCCTTCTGTTCCCCTACACCCCCTAAAACCATACCATTCATGGTGCATGTCCGAGCCCCGTTCTACTCCCAAAATGCATCACCTCACATTTGTCAGGATTGAACTCAATCTGCCATTTTTCAGCCTTTTGTATAATGTCATAACACAGGAATCCTCTGTGAGGCTGAGGCAGGGCTATAGGAGAACAGGAAATTGCAATAAAATGGGTTTGGAACTAATTACATTTAGACATGACAGTAAATTTTATACCTTGTAAGAAAACAGCTTTGTTAAACATATTACTCCATGAGTTCTGATGAAGGGCACTGACCTGAAACAGTAACTCTATTTCTCTCTTCTTACACATTGGCTGACCTGCTGAGTATCCTAAGCATTTCAAGAGAGGAAATCTTTGATTAACTATATTTTAGGAAAAATTCATATTTGTTTTCCTGTTACCTAAATATATGTCATGCTAATCACAATGCAGCTATGTTTAAGTTTAGGTGCATCTGAACGTAACAGGAGAACAGAATTAATAAAAGTGACAAATAAGTTCTAATTTTAACCCCAGGTTGGAGAGATTGAGATGAAGACAATAGCAACAGGATTCAAAATAAGCTGCAAGTTGGGAGCTTGCAGAGATTTTAACTCCCAATCATACTTCAGTTCTGACCCTCACTGAAATAATGTCACTCCTTGCTAATAGTAGATAAAATTGAGAGGATATGTATCAGAGTGCAGAGATGGAGGGTATGAAGGCCCACTGTCAAGGACTCACGGAAATTGCCTTTAGTTCAAGTTCAAGTTTCAAGTTCAAGTTTATTGTCATGGGCATACATACCCAGGGGTATAAATGCCATGAAAATTAGATTTTTGCAGCAGTAGTACAGTACATTACAAACATGACAAGCATAAATTACATAGACTAAAATTAGCATAAGTTATACATAACTTACACAACAAAATAAACAAAATGACATGAGTGCTCATTAGGGAAATATAGGCCAAGGTAGAATTAGGGTTTTTCAGGTCAGTTCAAGAACCTGATGGCAGTGGGGAAGAAGCTGTTGTTGAACCTTAGTAATATAAATGAGGAACAAAGGGAAATCTCAAGTTGGGAATGGGGAGAGGGCTTCTCCTGGCCTAAAAGGGACCTAAAAACTTGTTTGGTTCTCCTCTGATTTGAATGATCTCTGTAGCCAGCTTCTGACAGCTTTGCCTTTTAGGGCACTTACACGCATTGATTTAATCAAACTTGACTTCACTATTAATTTGTTCTTTTCTCCATTGGGGTGACTTCCCTTTCTTGAGCTCAGGTTGGAAAGGGTGTGGTATGTGGACAAATGTCAGGAAAGTAGTGTGCTGAGCTCAGCTATTGTTACCACTTTACTTGCACTATTCCCATCAGAGAGGGAAGGTGACGAAAGCTTCACCACTGTGGTCATCAACCCCAGATGCCTCAATGATTGTGTTGGTTTTGCTGTATTGGTACAGCAATATTCATGTCCTTTATTTTGTCAGATCAGTTGTTCCGCCAATTCACTTGGTCGAATGATGTTATTAACAAAGTCTTTTCTGAAAAAAGTATTTAAAAACGTTAGCAGAAAGAGAAATGAAAATAAGTTAAAGATAATTATACAAACTGAAATTGATCTTGAAACCCTCAGAAAACAATCTTAAGTAGAATATTCAAACAAAAGACTCACAGTGGGAAACATGTGTTGTCCTTTAGCAATGACCTATAGTGAATCTGTTACAGAGTAAAAGAGCAAAATAACCAATTCAGCCACCCATCACTTAAAGCAACTGACTGAAACCTCCCGTGCTGTCAACCTGGAAACTACTTTTGACCTGCTTGCTTACTTGAGCTGCCATATTATTTAGGAGTGTGCTTTGCATTACTTGGGTCAGCTGAAGAATGAATCGAAAGCCATTCTGAGCAAACATGAGCCATTTGCATCCCATGTGGTTGAAACAATAGTCTATGCCATTAGTTTTCAACCAAACAGTGCCAGATCTGAAACGAAAGCCTTAGCCGGAGAAAGGAAAGTGGCAAAGAAAATGTCTGTAAGGTTAAAAACATAACAGAATAGAAAATAAAAAGGATACAATAAAATGGAGGCAGCCAGTGACAAAGATAGATACTTGAAACTCTGCTTATAGAAGAGAGAATAAGAATTGAAAGGAGATGGTGAAAGTATAAATAATGTTTTTTTTATTTAATACCAATTTGTTGCACAAAACTCTGCTACTTCATTGCAGTCTTTAAGTGTTATAAAATGCATGCTTTTTATTTATTCTATAAGGTATTTGTAAAATATATCCTACAGTAAAATGTCAGTAATACAGCTGTTCTTGTCATCTCAGTAGTATTTTTATTGCCATACATGTATTGTAAAATATACATTAAAAATAGGCAAACTGAGTTTCTTATTCTTTGGAAATTCTGATGCAGTAAGAGCCAAGTCTATCTGTCAACCATTATTACCTCAAAGGGTGCATTTACATTACAACTTTAGCATTGATGCTGTAATATTTCTGCTTCGCACTGGGCAAAATTTGTCATCTGAAATTTAGAATTGATGACTCTGGAGGGGAATGGTCTGTAACTCCAGTTCACAGCCTGGATTCAATTAACTTAAATGTTCAGAGAATGAGAGTGCAGCCGTCTGCATGGTCTAAATATTTCAGGTTGGACTGCTGAGTGAGGTGTAGCACATAGAGAGTGCTTTCAGCCAAGCAGCATAAATTAGGGTACTGTTTGACTGGAACAAGACTAAAATATGGTTGGGCAGAATCATTTTCTTGTGCGTTCTTTTTATGACGGAAACTGTGAATCTCCGTGCAGACATGGTTCATCTGATGCCAGGTTTTCACCAAAACCTTCACCATGCAATATTATTGCCCTCCTAACTTATTTCAAATAACAGAGGAGAGGGGTGGGGTTGCAGGGGTGGGGTGTGTGTGAGGTGGGAGAGAACAAAAGGAATGTATACAATAGGGTGGAGATCAGAAGAGACTGTAGTGGTGCCCACTGAGAGAAGGTACTGAAGTCTTGCTACATGCAGCTATTCTTTCAGGGGAGGGAGTAAATAGAGGAAGATGAATGAGAAAAGAGGAGAAAATGAAACAAATAAAACAATGCTGGAACTGTCAGATTCAAAGCATTGCAGTTGCTAGAAGTCTGAAATTAGGAAGAATGTTGAAAGTGCTCAACAGGCCAGCCAGCATCTGAGGAGACAGAAGAATGAAGGTGGTGTTATAGATTGATGACATTTCATCAGAATTCGTCAGTTTTGACACAAACAGGGCGATCATGGGAGATCATGGTGCAGTTGTACAAGATGCTGGTGAGGCCAGACTTGGAATATTGTGTTCAGTTTTGGTCACCCTGTTATGGGAAAGATGTTATTAAACTGGGAAGAGTACAGAAAAGATTTACAGGATGTCGCCAGAGCTTGAGGGACTGAGTTATATGGAGGGGTTGGACAGGCTAAGACTTCTTTCCTTGGAGTGTAGGAGACTATAGAGGTGTATAAAATCATGAGGGGCATAGATAGGGTGAATGCACTCAGCCTTTTTCCCAGGGTTGGGGAATCAAGAAATAGAGGGCATAGATTTTGTGAGAGGGGAGAGATTTAATAGAAACTTGAGGGGCAACTTTTTTTACACAGAGGATGGTATGTATGTGGAATGAGTTGTCAGAGGAATTAGTTGAGGCAGGGGCAATAACAAGTTCTAAAAATCAGTTGGACAGGTACATGGATTGGAAAGGTTTAGGAGGTTATGGGCCAAATGCTGGCAAATGGCACTAGCTTGGATTGGCACCTTGGTTGGCATGGACCAGTTGGGCCGAAGGGCCTGTTTCTGTCCTGTATGACTCTATAACTTTATGGCTGGTTATCTGAAATTATTAGGTAATTTGCCTGATGGGAAGCTGCTGTTCTTTAAGCTTATGTTGGGCATCATTGGAAGTGTGTCAGAGACCAAAGACCAAGAGGTTGAAGTAAGAATGGGATGGAGCGTTAAAGTGGCAGGACTGAACAGAGATGTTCACAAAGTAGTCAACCATGTAGATTGTCCAATGGAGAGGAGAGCACATCATGAGCACCAAATGCAGTACACTAAACTGGACGAAGTACAAGGGAATTGCAGCTTCACCTGGAAGAACCATCTGTGTCCAGGTATGGTGGAAAGTGATGAAGTAACAAGACAGTTTTCTCTTGTCCTGTGGGTTCACAGAAATGTTCTGTGAGAAGGTGAGTGGTGTTGTTGGGGATGAAAGAGTGAGTCAGGGGTGTCATGAAGGAGAAGGTCCCTTTTTTATGCTGGAGAAAGAGTGGAGGATGTGTCTGGTGGTGGTATTGTTTTGAGGGTGGTAGAATTGCAGTGAACAACTTATGTCAAGCTGATGAGAGAGGAGGACATTGAGATAATGGATGTACTGGTTGTCATCTTCCAAATCTCTATGGATTCAAGGATGATTCCCACAGATTAGAAGCTACGATTTAAGAAAAGAGGGTAAAATAAAACAGGAGTCTGTTGAGCAGTCAGCCTGGTATCAGTGGTGGAGAAAATACTAGCATGTGTTATTACGGAAAAGATAACAGGTAACTTGGAAATTAATAACAAGATTGGACAGAATCAACATTGATTTATGAACAGGAAATCATGTCTGGCAAATCTGTTAGAGGTTTTTGAGATTGTAACTTGTAGAATAGACAAAGGGGAACAAATGGATGTGGTGTATTTGGACATTCAGGTGACCATAGAGCTCATGGGATTGGGAGTAATGTACTGAGGTATTAGGTAACAGACAGAAGACAGCAAGAAAATATAAACAGCTCATTTTCAGGTTGAGTGGCTATGACTAGTCGGGTGTTGCAGGGATAAGTGCTCGGAGCTCAGCTGTTCATGACTTTTATCAATGATTTAGACGGGGGACTAATTGTAATACTTTCGGTCTGATGAAGAAGCAAATCTTCTTGTCATTGTGGGTTGTCAGGAGCATGCAGAGAGGCTTAAGGAGAAAATAGACAGGCTACAAAAAGAGGCAAGTACAATAAAAATGGAAGATAATGTGAAAAATTGTGAGCTCATCAACATTAGCAGAAAAACCGAAAAGCAGAGTATTTTTTTTAACAGTGTGAGATTGCAAGACATTGGTGTTCAAAGAGGCCTGGGCTTTTTTGTACATGAATCATTGAAGATTAATATGCAAGTCCAGCAGGCAGTTGGGAAGGCAAATTATAACTTGCAAGAGGCTTTATTGCAAGAGGATTTGAGTACATGCAACTGCAAGGGGCATTGGTAAGATCTCAACTGGAATATGATGGATGTCTGGTCCCCCCACTAAGGATAGATACACATATGATGGAGGGAGTGCCTTGAAGGCTTACCATACTGATTCCTAGGACTGTGAATTTGTTTAATGAAGATTCTGTGAATACCCAAAAAAACTATTGATCCGTCATTGAGCCACCACAGCCATCTTGAATAGAGAATTTCAAAGACAACGACGCACCAAAGTTAAAAAATGGACTAAATGGCCTATTCCTGTTTTTATTCCTTACACTCTTATAATGGAACCCCAACAGCTTTGAACTGCATGATGGAGCATTGGTCCCCATAATACATCTCAGTTAATTTCACTCTCCATTGACTTCCATCATCTGAATCTACTGGCTAAGTATTGGGAAACTACAAAGCAGGTGGGCCAATTTTCTGCCAAGTGGGTTGGGTTAAGGTCTCCTCCACTTGTAATTGAGCTTGTACCATGCAAAGTAATGTTTCCCTGTAATAGTTACGCAGCATTAATATTGGTTATTCTGAAACACAAATCTGCATTATTAAAAAGCTATAAATGCAAGTTGAGATTCAGAATATTCATTATATTTTACTCGATTTGTCTTATAATGCATCTGTTTATTCTTCCCCCAAATGATACTGTAGGACTAAAATCTGCTTTTACTTCTGAGGAAGTGTCACAGTTCAATTCGTAAGTTTACATTCTTATGACATATTATTCCATCAGTAGTCCTGTGTGGTTTATGTAAAAATCAGGTATAATGAAAGGTAATAAGAATGAAAGTTGTTTTAAAATTGACTTCCAAATTATTTCTGTTAATCTAATTGATTGAAATCAAAGTACTTCTTAAACTGAGAGAGGATTATAAAAGTAACAGTGAGGCAAAACTGTTCCCTCCAATGCTCGGTTGTTTCAAATACTGATATCCAGCTCACAGTTAATCTCAAATAGTCAGGTGTAGAGTTTGAGATTTGTAAATTGGGGTTACCAGCAGTTTTTTTTTATTGATGGCCTGTAAAATTATATATTCATTAAATTTTACAACTCATTAAATACTTTTGCAGAGCAATAGAGAAGATTCAGACATTAAACTAATGTTTTCCCTCTTAATTATATAGCAATGGTGCCAAGCCAATGCAAGAGTAAGAGAATACCCCCAGAGTCTAATCTTCATCTGATTCTCAAACATTGTGAGGCTGCCTCGCACTGCGAGGACATAATATTGTGTGCAGTGATTCCTGTACAGTGTCAAATTAAGTTTAAGAAATTCTAAGGTATCACTATCCAAGTAAACAGAGTCTCCCAGCCACACATGTATCATTGAAGTGTTTACTATTTTTGAGCAGATCTGCATAAGCATCAAAGCAAAACTCATTCCAGACTACAGGAGTGCCTTCTGCAGCCAGGGAATGTGACTGGTTTTAGCAGCAGCTGAGAATTGGATGCTGCACTTACCAGCCTCAGACTGGTAACATAATTACACCCTAAAGCAATGTTTACTTATGGCATCTTTTTATCATGTGGGTACGAAAAGGAACATTCAGTATACAGATAGAATCCCAACATCTTAAAAATATCAATTCATATAAACCAATACCTTAATAGCCTGGGGTTATTCCACAGCATTATAGGTTATGGAAATCCATAGACTGTTTTAGTGCAGTGGGGAATAGAATAAAACTTAAACTCTTGCATTTTGGTGGTTCTGTTTATCTATATTGTAAATCCAGTCAAATATATTATTATTAAATCATCCATCTTAATGGTGGAAGAGTTAATGTCATATTGCAAGCACTTATGGATCATTGGGCTCTCTTCCAGGGCAGGTGGGACAGTTTACACCTGAACCAGAGAGGAACCAATATCCTCGCTGAGAGGTTTGCTTGTGCTGCTTGGGAGGGTTTAAACTGGAGTGGCAGAGCAACGGGTGGTAGGGTCGGGGGCAAGAAAGATGTTATGACATGTAAGACTGAAAGAAAGGACAGCAGGGAACAGGCTAATAAACATGGTGGGACTGACGGGCTGAAGTGAGTTTATTTCGCCGCTAGGAGTGTTATGGGTAAGGAGGATGAATTAGAGCCTGGATTAGTACTTGGGATTACAATGCTGTTGCCATTACAGAGACCTGGTTGTGTGAGGGACAGGACTGGCAGCTCAACGTTCCTGGGTCTTGTTGTTTTAGATGTGATAGAGAGGGGGTAAAAGAGGTGGAGGGGTTGCACTACTGATAATGGAGAATGTCACAGCAGTACTCAGAGAGGACACACTGGAGGGCTCATCCACAGAGGCAATTTGGGTGGAGCTCAGAAATAAGAAAGATGCAATTACACTGATGGGATAAAACTATAGGCCCCCAATAGCTACCGAGAGGTGGAGGAACAGGTATGTATTCAGATTATGGAAAGGTGCAGAAGCAACAGGGTTGTCATAGTGGGGGACATTAACTGGGAACTGTTTAAAGACCAGCTGATCAGAGTTCAGGATCAGCACGTTCCAGTAAGGAGTAAGGACAAGGATGGTAAGGTAAGGGAACTTGGATGGCCTGAGACGTCCTAAGTTTAGTCAGGAAGAAAAAGGAAACATACCTAACATTTATTAGGAAACTAAAATCAGATGAGGCCCTTGTGGAATATGAAGATAGAAATGGAACATAGAACAGTACAGCACAGTATGGGGCCTTTGGCCACGATGTTGTGCCAACTTATATAAACCTTATCCACATTCTATCTATCCACCTCTCTACTTCACCTCCCATAACACTCTATCATCTATGTGCCTATCTAAGAGTCCCTTAAATGACCCTAACGTATTGGCCCCTACCACCACCCCTGGCGGTGCATTCCAGGCACCCACCACTCTCTGTGTAAAAACCACTTCTGACATCTCCCCTTAACTTTCCTCCATGCACCTTAAATGGATGTCCTCTAGTATTGGCCATTGCCACCCTGGGGAAAAGGTGCTGGCTGTCCACTCTGTCTATGCCTCTCATAACCTTATAATCCTCTATCAAGTTGCCTCTCATCCTCCGTTGCTCCAAAAGGAAACGCCGTAACTCGCTCAACCTCTCCTTATAAGACATGTTCTCCAATCCAGGCAGCATCTTTGTAAATCTCCTCTGCACCCTCTCCAAATCTTCCACATCCTTCCCATAGTGTGGCAACCAGAACTGAACACAATATTCCAAGTGTGGTCTAACCAGAGTCTTATAGAGCTGCAACTTTACCTCTTGGTTCTTAAACTCAATCTCCCAGCTAATGAAGGCCAGCACACCATACCCCTTCTCAACCACCCTATCAACTTGCACAGCAACTTTGAGGGATCTATGGCCTTGGACCCCAAGATCTCTCTGTTCCTCCTCACTGCTAACAATCCTGCCATTAACCTTATACTCTGCTACTCCGCCTTCAAGTTCAATCTTCCGAAGTGTCTTACTTCACACTTCTCCGGATTGAACTCCACCTGCCTCTTCTGCACCCAGCTCTGCAGCCTGTCTATATACTGTTGCAAATATGACAACTTTCTGCACTATCTACTACACCACCAACCTTCGTGTCAACATAGTGCTCAAGCAGGTGATTAGGAAGGCCAAAAGGAGAAATGAAATGTCCTTGGCAAGCAGGATCAAAGGGAATCCCAAGGCATTTTATACTTACATTAAGAAAAAGAGGATAACTAAACAGAGGGTAGGTCCACTCAAGGATAAAGGAGGGAATTGGTGCTTGGAGTCAGAGCCAGTGGCTGAGATACAAATTGAGTACCTTGTGTCGGTATTTACCAAGGATAAGGATTTGGAGGATAGTGAAAATAGAGCGGGTCGTGGGACATTTTGAGATTAAGGAGGAAGTAGTGTTGGGTCTTCTGAAAAGCATTTCAGGTGGAAAAGGTAGGAAAGTCCAGAGGGCCTGATGGCATATATCTCAGATATTGAAAGAAGCAGATGAGGAGATTACTGTGGCTTTGACAAAGATCTTTGTGTCCTCACTAGCTTCAGGCAAGGTCCCGGAGAACTGGAGAGTAGCAAATGTTGTGCCTTTGTTCAAGAAGGGAAATAGGGATCATCCAGGTAATTATAGGCCAGTGAGCCTCACGTCAGTGGTAGGGAAGCTATTGGAGAGACTACTTAAGGATAGGATTTATGCACATTTGGAAAGGCATGGCCTGCTTAGGGACAGTCAGCATGGCTTTGTGTGGGGCAGGTCTTGCCTTACAAACTTGATTGAGTTTTGACATAGGTGCTTGATGTGGGTAAGGCAGTAGTTGTATTCTACATGGACTTTAGTAAGGCATTTGATGAGGTCCCTCATGGCAGGTTGATTCAGAAGATAAAGATGCATGGGATCCAGGGTGAATTGCAAGTTTAGATTTGGAACTGGCTTGCCCATAGAAGACAGAGAGTCAGGGTGGAAGGTTGTTATTCTGGCAGGAGGTCCGTGACCAGTGGTTTTCTGCAGGGATCAGTGCTGGGACCTCTGTTGTTTGTGATATATATCAATGATTTGGATGTAAATGTAGATGGGTGGATTAGCAAGTTTGTGGATGACACCAAGATTGGTGGAATTGTGGAGAGTGTAAAAGACTATCA
The DNA here is from genome assembly GCF_009764475.1 of Pristis pectinata. Lineage (NCBI taxonomy): Eukaryota > Metazoa > Chordata > Chondrichthyes > Rhinopristiformes > Pristidae > Pristis > Pristis pectinata. The sequence goes on from NC_067420.1 coordinate 19,531,116, forward strand.
AAGAATACGGCGGGATATAGATCAGTTACAGGTAGGGGCAGCGAAGTGGCAGATGGAGCTTAATCCAGGCAAGAGTGAGGTGTTGCACTTTGGGAAGTCAAACAAAAGGAGAAAGTATACAGTTAATGGTAGTCCCCTCAATAGCATTGGGGTACAGAGGGATCTTGGGGTACAAGTGCATAGTTCACTGAAAGTGGCTATGCAAGTGGATAAGGTCGTAAAGAAGGTGTATGGCATGCTTCCCGTCATTGGTAAGGGGTGTTGAGTATTGGTATTGGTATTGGTTTATTATTGTCACTTGTACCGAGGAACAGTGAAAAACTTGTCTTGCATACTGGTCGTACAGGTGAATTCATTACACAGTGCAGTTACATTGAGTTAGTACAGAGTGCATTGAGGTAGTACGGGAAAAACAATAACAGTAGAGAGCAAAGTGTCACAGCCACAGAGAAAGTGCAGTGCAATAAGGTGCAAGGTCACAACAAGGTAGATCGTGAGGTCAGAGTCCATCTCATTGTATAAGGGAACTGTTCAATAGTCTTATCACAGTGGGGTAGAAGCTGTGCTTAAGTCTGGTGGTACATGCCCTCAGGCTCCTGTATCTTCTACCCGATGGAAGAGGAGAGAAAAGAGAATGTCCCGGGTGGGTGGGGTCTTTGATTATGCTGGCTACATCACCAAGACAACGAGAGGTAAAGAGTCCAAGGAGGGGAGGCTAGTGTCTGTGATGCGCTGGGCTGTGTCCACAACACTCTGCAGTTTCTTGCAGTCCTGGGCAGAGCAGTTGCCATACCAAGCTGTGATACATCCAGATAGGATGCTTTCTATGGTGCATCGGTAAAAGTTGGTAAATGTCAAGGGGACAAACCAAATTTCTTTAGCCTCCTGAGGAAGTAGAGGTGCTGGTGAGCTTTCTTAGCCGTGGCATCTACGTGATTTGACCAGGACCGGCTGTTGGTGATGTTCACTCCCAGGAACTTGAAGCTCTCAACCCTCTCGACCTCAGCACCATTGATGCAGACAGGTGTATGTACACCGCCCCCTTTCCTGAAGTCAATGACCAGCTCTTTAGTTTTGTTGACATTGAGGGAAAGGTTGTTGTCATGACACTATTCCACTAAGCTCTCTATCTCCTTCCTGTACTCCGACTCATCATGTTTGAAATTATCAGAATAAGGAAGTGATGCTGCAGATATATAAAACTTTAGTCAGACAGCACTTGGAGCATTGTGTGCAGTTCTGGTCGCCCCATTATAGGAAGGATATGGAGACTGTGGAGAGGGTGCAGAAGAGGTTTACCATGATGCTGGCTGGATTAGAGGGTATGAGCTATAAGAAAAGATTGGACAAGCTTAGGTTGTTCTCCCTAGAGCATCAGAGGCTGAGGGGAGACCTGATAGAGGTTTTTTTAAAATTATGAATAGCATAGATAGGGTAGACAGTCAGAATCTCTTCCCTGGAGCAGAAATGTCAAACACCAGAGAACATGCTTTTAGGGTTAGAGGGGGGAAATTTAAAGACATGAGGAGCAAGTTTTTTACGCAGAGAGTGGTAGGTGCCTGGAATGGGTTACCAGGGGTAGTAGTGGAAGTAGGCAGTTTGCTGGAGCTTAAGAGGCTTTTAGATTGACACATGGATGTGGAAGAGAATGGAGGGATATGGAAGATGTACAGGAAGAGACATTTGGTATAAATTGGCATCAAGATCGGCACAACATTGTGGGATGAATGGCCTGTCCAGTGCTGTACTGTTCTATGTTCTATGTTTTATTTCAGCCAGTATTCTTGTCTGGCTGCATATGCGACAGAATGCAACTTTGTTAATATGTGATATCATTCTGCATCTGCAAAACAAATTGGCCATCATCAAAAACTGCTGCTCAGCAGATCATGCTGAATTGTTAAATAGATTGTCCTAATGTAACAGCTGAAAAGCATGTGTGCTCATGACCTCCTCTAATAAAGTCCACTGCAGTGTGTACAGACGTATACAAGAGACATGCAGAGCTAAAACAAATTGTGTTTATTCAAGGGCTTTTCACAGACTGCCTCTCTGGAACATTCTATAGAACATTATTGCAACATAGAGTTAGTCACATAACACTGTCATTAAAATAACAATCATTAGGCACAATCAATATTACATGTACCACAATAGCATTTGTAATTTTCATGCACACACATTATAGATATTTTAGGTGAGAGGCTGTAATCAATTAAAAGCTGGAATTGAGAAGTTGCTGTTTAAATTGCATTGCTTTGCTGCTAATTTTGCAAAATTAGCACTTTATAGCTTGCTTTGCCATTAAAGACATTGAAATCTGTGAATTACTTGGGGAGATAAGACTAAACATACTCCAGAAGGTTATGGTTCAAGCTGGGTTCCCATTTAATAATGCAATGTGTTTTAACTGCTGCCATAAAAAACAGAAAATTCTGGAAAAACTCGGGTTAGGCAGTATCTGTAGAAAGAGAAATAGATAACTGTTTTCATTTCAAATTTCCAGCATCTACAGTTTTGTTTTCATTAACTACTGCCATGCAGCCTTTTTTCAGGTCAGAGAGTTGTATAGCTTAAAAACAGGCCCTTCAGCCCACCATATCTATGCTGACCATCTCTACTTAATCAACCATTGTTGAAGATCCTTTGTGGAAAAGAAATTCCTTGTTTTGCCTTTGCTTTATATCTTTCACACCATCCCCCTTTCCCCCACTGCTCTTAATTAGTTTTCAATGTATTCTCTCCTTCTCTCCATTTCTCCTTGTGTACCTCATATGACACTGAACACACCCATGTTAACCTACACTTTCTTCTCAGTTTAGTGTTACTAATTTCACAATTCTTCTCTCTGATTGGTTCAGCATTGTTCACCCACAGATGAGTGCACTTTAGCAGCACTTTAAATATACTTTAGGGGCTGCAAAGCTATTTCTATCTCACACTGCAGCAACTTGCAATGTAAAATTTCATGGCGATTACATTAGCAAGGGCAAGTTTAATCAATACTTTCTAAATTCACACCAATTGCTATTTATTAATTCACTGCAGTAAATTCTAGACCATCAAGTTTTCTGCTCTCATTGTTCCTTTATAACATAGCAAAAGGATTTCAGAACCTAAATTTATCTATATGCAGACTAAATACTGAACAGTGGGGCTGGAAGTAGAGTAATACATTCTTATAGCGTCTTTTTTATTACATGGGTATTAAAAGGAATACTCAGTAAAACAAGCCAAGACACTGGAACCCTACCCAGGTCAATTTAGAATATTTACTGCGACTTGCAAGACCATAAATATTCATCCCAGTATCCCATGTGCAATAATATTCAAGAATGATGGGCAAAAAATAAAACTATATTCACTCTTGGGTCTAGATGGTCCATGTTTCCATCAAGAAAAAGTAAACCAATGTTAAAAATGTCTATTTTTTTATTATTATGTTCCACCCAGAATTAGTGGAAGTATAAATTAATATCAATTCTTAAAATAGAGATCAAAATGATCCATCCAATACGTAACACTGAAAGCTCTGCTCCAAGGAGCCTAACATTATGAATCAAAATCCTAAACACTGAAGTGTTGCTCTCCTGTGAAATTTCAGGAATTAGTTAACTACACGCATAACAAACATTTAATGCTCATTAGAGCTCAGTGACACAATCAAGGTCATTGATGTACTATTAGCCTTGCCCTTTTAATAATTAATCCTGGTCTATTAATAATATTTTCCCATTCTTGAGGAGACTTTAGTGCATCTCACATGTTACATAATGTCTCCCAGATTACCAAATCTTTGCACTTGCAGAATGGAAACAAAATGGTCTTTTTGATCCCTACATCCAAGGACAAGCATACAGATAATTATAACATGATTAATCATGATTTTTAGGTGGATTCAGTTGTAGCTGTACCACTTCTAAAGCAAAATATAGCGGATACTGAAAATCTGAAGTAAAAGCAGAAAATAATGGAAATACTCTGCAGGTAAATCAGCAGCAATGGAGGGAGAAACAGTTAATATTTCAGGTCAATGGCCTTTCCTCAAAACTGAATGATACCAGTGTCATCATCGTTAAAATGTTCAAGTTGAACCTGCACTCACATACAAAACAAAGCAAATAGAAGTTGAAAAACATTAAAAGTTCCAGGACTATTCACTTCTCACCAATGACAGCATAACTGTAGTTTATGACCAATAGCAACCTGAACTTGTGTCACCAGCAGCTTCTCCAGGTTGTGCTTAATAAAATATGTAGACCTGGGCTGTCCCTGGTAAATTTTAAATGTTGAGACTGCAAGTGGAGTGTCTGCATGTTTAAAATATTGAAAATTAATACTGCACAAGTTCTTAAAATACTCTTCTAGTGGAGGTATACAATGTGCATCATCAATTCAAAACAACATAAGATTAACCACTCAAGTGCACAGTCAGATGGGAACTTGATTCTGGATTTACGAGGTCTAACATTTCAAGCAGCTAGGCAAATAGCAGCCACCCCAAGTGTGCTCCATCTGCAGTGATTCAGCTTCTGCGGTATTTACTTGATCCAGAAGCTGCACTGAATTACATGCTGGCAGTACCTTGAGTTAGACTATGAAGCCAGAAAAGCAGGCATTGCCATCTGACTGCTGACTAAAAATTGCTGCTTTATTTCTGATTTAATTTTCATGACATTATGCAAAGTTAATTTTATGGGAGAAAGATTTATTATCTATCTCTCAAGTAAAATACTAGAACAACCAAGGTGACTAATCTTGCAAAAAAAAAGCAAGTGACTCTGTGATTAATTCCTCTTCAATGATTTGAGAGAATTCTTAGCCCTTAGAAGCAATGAGTATCAAAAACCACACTGCTATGCCTTAAAAAGCAGTGCTGGCTTCCTCTCACTAACCCTCTGACCTCAGAAGAATCCAATATAATCCAATATAATCCAATACCTATTATACTGCATCCTGCATAGAATCCAAGACCTATTATATCTTCTCCTACAAAGGAGAGAAGTACCACAAACAAAGAGGAAACTGAAACCAAAGTCCTGTTACACCCCTTTCCACCTTCTTTATGTTGTGATCTTTCAATAAAGCCTTCCATCTACCCCTTCTGGAAAGGATAGCTTGGGCTGAGGTATAAATGGACAAAATCTAAGCCAGGGAATATAGTTCACCAGGTGCAGAGCACAGGATATCAACTCAGGGTGTGTGTAATTTTGCATCCCTGCAGGGCAGCAGCACATAAGTGATGATATAACTACATTTCAACATACAGAGTTTATTTCTGATTTAATTTTCATGACACTTTGTAAAGCCGATTTTAAGGAGAAAGATTTATTATCTATATCTCTGAAACAATATACTGGAATGATCAGAGTGACTAACCTTGCAAAAAAATGAGCAAGTGGTTCTATGATTAGTGCCTCTCCAATGATTTGTGAGAAACTCTCAGCCCTTAACTTTTAAATAAATTAGATTCTAAGCAAAATAATCAAAGTTGCATTCTTCTGTTCAAAGAGGTTACTTTGGAGAATGCAAAACAGAGATCTTGGCTGAGCTTGTGAAGGGCAAAGGATGGAAATGTGTTTGTCTGACATTCTATACTCCTGTGGTTTCACCAGATAACAAAATGGTGGTGCTATTTGTAACTTGATGGATTACATGTTAATCATATTCATTTCCGAAAGATGCATGATGTGATGGATTGGGTAATAATATTATGACGATGTAATGAATTAATGTCTGCAACAGTTTGAAGCTCAGATGGCACGAAGAATCTTTTGCTCCTAACCACACAGTATTTAGGATGAATGAAACAGAATTCCATTACCTCATATAAGGGCTGTACTTCACTGTCCAACAAAGCTTTGAAGCAAAATAAAACTCTGGTTGCTTATTTGATGTTCACATTCATCTGCATTCCTAACAATTTGACTTACTTACCCGTCCACATCCACCTCACCGTGCACCGAGACTGTCGGATTAAGGCCGCCTTTTGCTCTCTTTACTGATTGATGCATCACTTGTCCTAATCCTGGTGAGCTAGGAATGAGTAAATAACATTTCATGGTAACAGTGAAAGTTGTAGTCAAAACAGGCTGCAGGCCAACATCGGAATCAAATTGGTTTGCAGGATGGTCAGTGGGCAAGAATGACAGAGATAAAATGTTTTTTCTGACATCAAGCTGCTATACCAGCAACTGTACGACTGAGATGAAGTTTTAGTTTTCACAAGAATGTGAAAATCCAGCCGGATATGGATCCATCAGAAGCATATAGGTTGGGTAGAGTGAAATGGACAGGGCACAAATCCAGGAGAATGAAAAACAGGAGTTCAGTGAAAAAGGCAGGCTGGGAGGGATAGATTGTGTACTGGGCAGCGTGTGAATTAAGTAGGACACAAATTGTCTGGGATAAGAATCGTTTGGGTGGGGAATGTATGAATCAGGCAGGGAGTGAATTGGGTGGAGTGTGATTCAGATGCATTGTGAAATGGGTGGTTTGAATTGGTAGTGTGTTAATCATGCAGGCTGTAACAGAATTGTGGAAATCAGTGGTCTGTGCAATCTGTTATTTAGGATGCATGCGTTACCCCTGTAGGTATTTGATCCCTATGCTGCCTTCAGCCTATTTTAAACAACAGCTTTTGCACATATCCAGAAATTTAGACACTTCTATTTGGACTTGATGTATTTGAAGGAAGAACAGAAATAATTAAGATAAAATGGGATTGACCACAAAATTAAAACTGTGTCAGAATGACAAAACAACATCATTTTTGATGAATCTTTTTATTTTTGAGGTGTATGGTATAAAGTTCAAACCTCATAGAGTCATAAAGCAATACAGCATGGAAACAGGCCCTTCAGCCCACCGAGTCCATGCTGACCATCAGCTGCCCATTTACATTAATCCTTCATTGATCCAGTTTTTATTCTCCCCATGTTCTCATCAATTTCCCCTCTCCCAAATCTTACCATTCACCTGCACTCCAGGGACAGTTTACAGCAGCCAATTAACCTACCAACCCACACATCTTTGGGCTGTGGGAGGAAGTTGGAGCACCCAAAGGATACCCACATAATCACAAGGAGAATCCACACTGACAGCACCTGGATTGAAACAGGGTTTCTGGTCTTTGAGACATTAGCTCAACTAGCTACACCACTGTGCCACCTAGTAATATTTCAGTAAAGTTAAATAAACTTCAGTAATATTTTTATACATCTTAGTCAAAAATGGACATTTCATTTCTTCTCTTGAGCTCTTTGTGGCTTTATTGCATTTTTGTTGCATTCTTGCTCTACAACTAGAAGATTAAAATGCTAGCAATTACAAGGTGTTGATAGTCCTATGTTATAAATGTACTCAATATAAAAAAAGATGTGAAGCTTTTGTCTGTTGGAATTAGCTGCAGACCAGAGGGTAATGTAGAAGATAAAGCCCTTACATTAAGCATTTTCTCTCTATAAATGTGAAATATTTTTCAGCTTCCAACTTGCTTCCTTGTGGCATTTTTGTCCTGATTAGTGTTATGCAAATTTTAGCACCACTTTAAATAAAATAGAATATTTATCATTCATATGTGGTTAAATTTCATAAAATCATATATTATTGCATTATGAATGACAAATCATTATTGCAAACCACAATATATTTCCTCCTGTCTCACTAGGCTTTGGATCCTGTCCAAGGTAAATGGGTCCTATTTTGTTCACCCTTCAAGTGGATGATAAAAATTAATGGATAAATAACAGATATTTTGCTCAATTACTATGCTGCTCAGTAATAAGGTAGCCACAGGAATGAGAACATATTTTGAGATGGGTGTCTAACTATGCTAGGAGTGTTGGCAAGCTCTAATATATAGAGGTCATCAGGAGTTTCAGAAGAAGGGTAGATAGTTAATTTTGATCTTGGACCATATATACATATAATGATGTCATTATCTTATATAACCATGTGAATTATTTACATGTTATTTATAAATACACCTCACTCTTTGAAAACATGTATATGAACACCTATATGCAAGGTCGCAACAAATTCAGATTGTTGATTGGCTTCCTTGGTTGGCTTAACCTCTCAGTTATGTACTTGCCTCCAATATATCAGTTTCTTTAACTAAAGAGCTTGCAAGCTCCAGGACTACCGAATTGCTTTCAATGATTCGTCAACTCTGGTTGATTTTATGTTGACATCAGGAATAGATTCATCATCATGCATCACTTCAATATCTTCCAATATGTCTCTTGCTGTGATCATCAAATTAATATGGACATTTCTGATTTATTTCCAATGCATACTAAATAACTGTTTAGACTACGGACTTGGACTACTTCACAGTGGGTTTCATTGATGATTCTTGTACATTTGTTTGTTGAATCAAACTCTCAGTTAAAATTCCTGCTCTTTGTTCCTCAACATTGTCATTTGCTTCAATTTCCACTCTCTGCTCTCTCTTTTAGGTTAGGCTGTAAGATTTCATTTGGATGCCGAGTGTGTTCATAGACTTGCTTGAGGAATGCAATTTGCTTAGTTGCCTGAGATATCTCTGTGACTGGGTAATCCCTATCTAAAAGTGACAGCATGAAAATCAAACTTTCAGCTGATTCATGCACTAACTGGACAGAGTGTCAGCAATTACATTTCACTTGGACAAATGATATTTAAATGTGTAACCCCAATGACAGCAAATGGCACATATTTACATTTCAGAAGCATTCTTGGGCGGGAGGGAACACAGCCAGAAGTCGCGGTACATGTCGGTACCAATGACATAGGTAGGAAGGGGGATGAAGTCCTGAAAAGGGAGTTTAGGGAGCAAGGCAGAAGGCTGAAGAACAGGACCTCAAGGGTAGCAATCTCAGGATTGCTGCCAGTGCCACGTGATAGTGAAGGTAAGAATAGGAGGAGATGGCAGTTGAATGCGTGGCTGAGGAGTTGGTGCAGGGGGCAAAGATTTAGATTTTTGGATCATTGGAATCTCTTCTGGGGAAGGTGGGACCTGTACAGAGTGGATGGGTTACACCTGAACTCGAGGGGGACCAATATCCTTGCAGGCAGGTTTGCTGGTGTGGTTCGGGAGAGTTTAAACTAGTTTGCGAGGGGGATCATGTCTCACAAGCCTGATAAGGTTCTTTGAAGAGGTGACCAGGAGATTGATGAGGGTAGTGCAGTAGATGTGGTCTACATGGATTTTAGTAAGGCATTTTACAAGGTTCCACATGGTAGGCTTCTTCAGAAGGTCAGAGGGCATGGGATCTGGGGAGGCTTGGCAGTGTGGATTGAGAATTGGCTTGCCTGTAGAAAGCAGAGGGTTGTGGTGGAGGGAGTGCATTCAGATTGGAGGGCTGTGACTAGCGGTGTCCCACAAGGATCAGTTCTGGGACCTCTACTTTTTGTGATTTTTATTAATGACCTGGATGAGGGGGTAGAAGGGTGGGTTAGCAAGTTTGCAGATGACTCAAAGGTTGGTGGTGTTATGGATAGTATGGAGGGCTGTCAAAGATTGCAGAGGGACATTGATAGGATGCAGAGCTGGGCAGAGAGGTGGCAGACGGAGTTCAATCCAGAGAAGTGTGAGGTGGTACACTTTGGAAGGAAAACTCCAAGGCAGAGTACGAGGTTAATGGCAGGATTCTGGGTAGTGTGGAGGAACAGAGGGATCAGGGGATTCATATCCACAGATCCCTGAAAGTTGCCTCACAGGTAGATAGGGTAGTTAAGAAAGCTTATGGGATATTAGCATTCATAAGTCATGGGATTGAGTTTAAGAGCCGTGAATAATGATGCAGCTCTACAAAACACTGCTTAGACCACACTTAAAGTACTGTGTCCAGTTCTGGTCACCTCATTATAGGAAGGATGTGGAAGTGTTGGAAAGTGTGCAGAGGAGGTTTACCAGGATGCTGCCTGGTTTAGAGAGTATGCATTATGAGGAGAGACATTGGGAGCTAGGGCTTTACTCTTTGGAGAGAAGGAGGATGAGAGGAGACATGACAGAGGTATACAAAATATTAAGAGGAATAGATAGAGTAGACAGTCAGACAGTAGACACCCAGGGCACCAATGGTCAATACAAGAGTGCATGGCTTTAAATTAAGGGGGGGGGAGTTCAAGGGAGATATCAGAGGAAGGTTTTTCACCCAGAGAGTGGTTGGGGCATGGAATGTGCTGCCTGGGGTGGTGGTGGAGGCAGGTACATTGGTCAAATTCAAAATATTTTTAGATAAGCATATGGAGGAAGTTAAAATAGAGGGATATGTGGGGGGAAAGGTTTAGATAGTTTTTAGGTGAGGTTTAAAGGTCGGCACAATATTGTGGGCTGAAATGCCTGTATTGTGCCGTACTTTCCATAATTCTATGATTATTAGAATTGCTACTTCAGGACCTAGAATTGCCAGTAACATTTGGTGCTCTGGAGCAAAAATGAAGGTGCTTTCCATTGGAGGACAATGGAATTTCTTTACACTGAAGATAACTACTTGCTAATTTGTGTGTAGTTACCCTTGTTTTAAGATTACATGAAGCGAGGGTTTTAAGCCACTCTTGCCCATCGACCTTAACATGGCTGATGACAATGCATATGTCATAACTTGAAGCATCACATGTCAGTTTTGGAGTTTGCATTGTTCCATAGTGAACCAGTAGAGGTTTGCTGGTCATTCTGTGATTACATTGTTGTGAATCAGTCCAGTTCCATTTCCTGTTCTTCTTACAAAGTTGGTGCAATGATGTTGGAACCATCATTGGGTCAGGCAAAAATCTGAAATAATATTGAATCTTTCCCTGAAGGATCTAAGTTCTGTGAAATTCTCTGGACATTTGGGTTTCATGTCATCATCAACCTGATCTTTGACAAGTTCAACCAATCAGCATTGACCCTCAGATCTAGGCACCTCTGGCTGTACAATAGTGCATTTCATTTTACAACTGCAGCTACATACTGCAGCTTCAACTTCATTTTACATTGGTGGAGTCCCTTCTGTACTTCATCCAAAATACATAGATTATCTTCTACACTAAGTGTAGTGTCCAGGAGATCACCTTGTTGGTACTTGTGGTTATAAAGCCCTGCAGGATTCTGTCTATGGTGTAATGAAAATTCCATGCTGAGTATTTGATAGTTACATGTATTGATTGTGAGGTACCTCTGACTTTCCTCATGCATGTCCAGCTGTGTGTAGGTCTACCAAACCTGATTTCATCAAAGATCCTAGATCCTCCAGCTCTACAAAATGATCCTAAGAAATTGATAAATGATATTGACTATCTGATTCAAACTTACCTTGCAGCTATCACACAATCCTGTCATTGTCTCCACTTTTATCAGAATTGCCAAATCACTGTGAATTGCTTTGACCAAAACTCCATTTCTGCAATTTCTTGAATTCCTCTTTCCTCAAGCTGGAACTTCTTTTGATTTTCAGTAGACTGGTTCAACAGTAGGTTTCGTCAAAATATGTACTTTTATCTGATAATTCATCTATAGAAACCTTTGCAATTGTCATCATATCTGGACAACAGGGTCTGCAAAAGTGACTTTGATGTATCCTTCTGATGTTGGAGTTTCACTTGGGGCAGCTCCATGGTGTAGCTAGTAGAGCTGATGGCTCAGAACCGCAACAGCCCCCTTGAACAAAATACAAGCTGCTGGAGGAACTCAACAAGTCAGGCAGTATCTGTGGAAGCAAAGGGATAGTCAACGTTTTGGGTCAAGACCCTGCATCAGGACTGAGAGTGTAAAGGGGAAATATCTAGTGTAAAGAAATGAGGGAGGGGTGAGGAAGAATCTGGCAAGTGATCGGTGGATCCAGGTGAGGAAGCGTTGACAGGTGGATGGGGCCAGGTGGAGGATGGAGGGGTGGAGATAGTGGCAGAGTCTTGGAGGTGACTAATGGAAACAACAGAGGGCTGCAGATTATGGAATGTGATTAGAAAGAAAGATGATGAGCGGAACAAGATAAGGGAGGGATGCTGGGCAGTTTGGAGCAGTGGGAGGAGGGGAGGGCAGGGAAATGGTGTGGGTTGAGCATGTGAGTAAAAGGCAGACAGAACAAGTAAGGGGAGAGGAAAGAAGCTGGGAAACAGGGAATGGGGGAAGGGGGTTGGAAAGAAGATAACATGCAAGAGGACCTGGGTGGATCAGGAGGAGAGAGAAAGGAACAAATGTGGTGCAAGTACCTGAAGTGCAGTTGGGTTGTAGACTATCCAGACAGAATAGTAGGTGCTGTTCCTCCAGTTTGCATTTGGCCTTACCCTGGCAGTTGAGGAGGCAGAAGACAGACAGGTCAGTGTGGGAATGATGAGGGGAATTGAAATGGCTTGCAACTGGGAACTCAGAATGGCCGTTGTTGACAGAGCACAGGTACTTGGCAAAGTGATCAGCCAATCTGCACTTTGTCGCAATCCAATTGACTATCCCTTTGCCTCCACAGACGGTGTCTGGCCCACTAAGTTCCTCTAGCAGCTTGTTTTTTTTTGTTCCAGGCCCCTGCATCCACAGTCTCTCATGTCTCTAATGACCCACCTGCATGTTCTCCCTGTGATTAGGTGGGTTTCCCCCAGGTATTGAGCAATCCAATACCAGTGGGCATGCATTTAAGGTGAGAGGGGGTAGGTTCAGAACAGATGTGAGGGGTATGTTTTTTACTCGGAGAGTGGTGGATGCCTGGAATGCATTTCCTGATAGAGTGGTGGAAGCAAATTCATTAAAGGCTTTTAAGAGGGGCTTGGATGGGCACGTGAATGAGAGGAAAATAGAGGGATATGGGCATTCTGTAGGAAGGCGTTATTAGCTGTTGGCACAACATTGTGGGCCGAGGGGCCTGTTCTGTGCTGTACTGTTCTATGTTCTATGTCTTCCAATTCCCAAATCCCAACAATGGGTTGGTAGGTTAGATGGATATTATATATCGCCCTTAGTGTATTGGTGAGTGGTAGAATAGGTTGCAGGTTAAATTATCAGGGCGAAAGGACTGGTCTGTGAACCACCACAGGCACAACAAGCTGAAGTGGCCTCCTTTTATGTTGTAAGGAAACATGGAAATATAGGGAAATTTTACAACCCAATCCATGTCTACAGAGGCAGATATTTGGTATAGCCACCACAGCCTTCAGTAAACCAAGATGTACTGTAGAAATACAAGACACTCTATTAGCCCTAACTTCTCAAAGCTTCTGAAAAGTGATAAGATGAATTGTGCTCTTGACGAAGATGACTGAACTCTTTGTCATTGTATCCTATCCTGAATGGAACAATCTGCAGCTTTGTCAACTTGCATCACTAACAACTTGCCAACAGTTAGGTCTGTGACCTGCTGTTGTCTCCAAATCCAGTTGTCTGTAGCAAAGATGCTTTGTGAATTAAATGCTGTGTCATTGGCAGTAGTTGTAATATGGAGCAGATTCTCTCTTTATGACTTGTTAGGAGACACTTCCCTCTGAGCTTGTGCTGAGAGAGAAACAGTGCTCTGCCTTCTTTCCTTGTGTTTCAGTGTTTCTATCTGTCCTTCCTTCCTTCCAGCATGATTAACATTTAGTCATTTAAAACCATTAATTGCCTGGAGACTGACAAAGGAAACTCATATTCACAAGTTCATGAGAAGTAGGAGCAGGATTCAGCTATTTGGGCCTTTGAGCCTGCTGCACCATTCATTATCATCCACCTCAGCGCCATTTACCAGCACCATTCCTCAAACCCTTGATTCTTTTAATGTCCAGAAATTGTGATCACTTGTGGCCACATGCTGCTGTTTTAGTTTATGAACCAAAGCTTTGGGAATTGTCCTTTGACTGTACGCTGTGCTTGGTGGCTGGTAAAGGATGGAATTTCCTGTATTCCTGGCTGCCATCTCCATGGAGGTCACAGTCCTACAAACCAAACTTCTTTTTTGGAGGTTAGACTGAATTACTGAGAACACACATGAACCTGTCCCTTAGTGGATATTCTAAAATTCTCCAAAGCTCCAGGGTCTTTCAGAGTAATGACAATGTAATCATTCTTGGTTTTTCTATGGTGTTGAGGTAGATGATAATGATCTCAAGTTTATAGCCTTCACCATCTCACCTTTTAACTACCAAAATATTCTGCAAAATGAATACCTTTAGCTAACTATGGAGCTGCTGAATTATTGTCTGTTATGTTTTGGAGCCAATTTCTTTGAGAAAAATCACTTACTTTCAATCCCACACTACATCGGTTATTCTTTACTGTAGAGAGAGTAGCTTTGAGGTTTAGGGCTATTTTCTGCCATTTTTGGTGCTTTTACCTTACAAGTATAGAGTTTGTTTTCAAGTTCCATGATGGATGTGATAGCGAAGTGATCACTTGGAGATGCAATGATGATTTTCTTTTTAGTGGCCTTTCCTGCTTGTGCTTGTCTATTGTGGAAGTGAAGACTAACATCAGCACCGATTATAATGTCATGTAGATGGGCTTTGGACTGTGTTGGAAGTGCTAGTAATTTTCAACTTCAATGATATCTACAGAGACCAGGAACTTCTAAACAAGGATATGTATTTTATTCTGGTCTAAAAAGCAAGTGGCACAGCTAGCAGAGCTGCTGCCTCACAGTACCAATGACCCAGGTTCAATCCTAACTACTGGTACTATTGGCATGGAGTTTAACCTACTGCCTGTAACCATATGGGCTTCATCTAGGTGCTCCAGTTCCCTCCCACATTCCAAAGATATATGGGTTGGTAGGTTAATTGATCAACACAACTTGCCTCAAGTAGGGAGGTAAGAGATAGAATCTGGGGAGAGCTGATGAGAAGGTGGGTAAAAAAAATACTGTAAATGGGTATTTAATGATCGATGCTGACTTGGGGATGGGTGCTGAATTGCCTGGTTCCATGCTCTGTTTGACTCTATATGCACATGACGACGTCATCAGATTCTGTACCCATATTTGCATATTATACGTAAATATAACACAGTGGGGTACAAATAACAAACAAACCTGTACTACATCAATGAACTCTGTACTAACTCAATGTAACTGCACTGTGTAATGAATTGACCTGTACGATCGGTTTGTAAGACAAGCTTTTCTCTGTACCTCGGTACAAGTGACAATAATAAACCAATACCAATACCGAAAACATTATCTTGGGAAATAATATTTATATCAGCAAAAAAGACTTCATGTTACATTTTCATGAAAATGTTGATCTATTTTAAATAAATACTGCCCACAGTGAATTACCAGGGGAGGAATGTCAGAAGAATACATTAAGCATTCATCCACTCACATCTTCAATAGTAATTTCCAGTCTATTATGTCATTTTATTCACCAAGGAAAGGAAGTGGAATGCATTTAATAAAGAATATGATTTTCTGAACATAACATTTCCTATATTTTTCTATGTGGTTGAGATGTTCTTTAATATGAGTGAAACTTGTGGTGGTTCCACCCTATATGCTTTTATACTTCCCTAGTTTAAGTCTAATTTTGAATTCACCCTGCAGCTCCAGTCTCACATCAGTGATCATAATATGGATCCAGACAGTTAGACTGCATGGTTGAAAGTGCAATACTCCTGCCTAGGATAGTGTGCTGTAAAGTCATGGTTGCATAGATATGCTCATATTCTTTCTCAGTTGTTGGACCTCACAGATTTAAAGAGAACAGTCAGCATTCTGAGTAAAACAGAACATTGAGGTGGAAATTGTCCACTAAATTCAAGGGAGCCCTTAACACTTTCTCAACCTAATTTAACACTGCACCATATTCTATATAGAAGGAGACCAACTCTGGTTGCCATTCAAATTTGCTCCACCAATAATTAACATATTTAGGAGCAGACAACAGAATGAACATAGTGAAGAAATAGGGAATTTAACTCTTCTGTAGTAGAATTGAAATTTTATGGTTTTATACATGACATTGTTCACCTTATACATTAAAGCACATTTAAAACAACTAAGTACTCCAATACTATTTACAGTACACTCCAATCTAAGAGTATCAAAAATATTTTGATAACTGATTAAGTTTTATATATAAATGGTTAGAAATCTTTTGGAAGATCAAGTGTTTATTGCTACAGGAAAGCTACCTGGCAGTAAAACTGACAGGTCAGGGGTTTATTATTAGATTAACCCATAAAATCTCAGTGTATCACACAATACTCATTTAATTGAAGTCAGTGAAACTGGGTGTGCAGGGGTGGAAACAATCACTCAGTATTCTTGCAGGCATTTAGCATTCAGGATCAAAACTAGTTTTCTCCCTGCAGTGTCTTAAAAACAAGCTTATTTGTTTTCTCTTTCCTTCATTAAGAAGTGTTTTGAATATTGAAAATGTAATAATGTACCTAATGGAAACATTAAACCATCCACAATCCTACAAAGAGTTTAATTGTGTACAGTTACACATGAGTGAAAAACAAAAGAGTAGAGAGCACTATTTGTAAAATCCTCAAGTATTGTACAACTGAATCATCTCCACTGGGAAATCTATTCTGAAGGGACATAATTTCATTTAACAGAATCTCTGTCAACGGTTTTAATAACAACCTTTCCATAAAGCTGATTTCTAAAATAATTTTAGATCATTATTTAACCAGAGCAGCACGTTACAAAGAGAATATCTTGATTTTCTTGCATTTCACAGAAAATATACTGTCAGAAATAAGTTTCCTCTGGCAATTAGAACATAGAACATAGAAAAACTACAACACAATTCAGGCCCTTCTGCCCACAAAGCTGTGCCGAACATATCCCTACCCTAGAAATTACTAGGCTTACCCATAGCCCTCTATTTTTCTGAGCTCTATGTACCTATCCAACAGTCTCTTAAAAGACCCTATCGTATCTGCCTCCACCACCATTGCCGGCAGCCCATTCCACGCAATCACCACTCTCTGAGTAAAAAACTTACCCCTGACATCTCCCCTATACCTACTTCCCAGCACCTTAAACCTATATCCTCTTGTGGCCACCATTTCAGCCCTGGGGAAAAGCCTCTGACTATCTACCCGATCAATACCTCTCATCATCTTATATACCTCTATCAGGTCATCCTCCGTCGCTCCAAGGAGAAAAGGCCGAGTTCCCTCAACCTACTTTCGTAAGGCATGCTCCAGGCAGCATCCTAGTAAATCTCCTCTGCACCCTTTCTATGGCTTCCACATCCTTCCTGTAGTGAGGCGACCAGAACTCAGCACAGTACTCCAAGTGGGGTCTGAACAGGGACCTATATAGCTGCAACAATACCTCTCGGCTCCTAAATTCAATTCCCCGATTGATGAAGGACAATATACCATATGCCTTCTTAACCACAGAGTCAACCTGTGCAGCCGCTTTGAGCGTCCTATGGACTCGGACCCCAAGATCTTTCTGATCCTCTACACTGCCAAGAGTCCTACCATTAAGACTATATTCTGCCATCGTATTTGACCTACCAAAATGAACCACTTCACACTTATCTGGGTTGAACTGCATCTGCCACTTCTCAGCTCAACTTTGCATCCTATCTATGTCCCTCTGTAACCTCTGACAGCCCTCCAAACTATCCACAACACCTCCAACCTTTGTGTCATCCGCAAACTTACTAACCCACCCCTCCACTTCCTCATCCAGGTCGTTTATAAAAATCACAAAGAGCAAGGGTCCCAGTACAGATCCCTGAGGTACACCACTGGTCACTGACCTCCACGCAGAATACAACCCTTCAACAACCACTCTTTGCCTTCTGGATCCACAAAGCAATGTCCCTTTGGATCCCATGCCTCCTTACTTTCTCAATAAGCCTTGCATGGGGTACCTTATCAAAAGCTTTACTGAAATCTATATACATTACATCTACTGTTCTCCCTTCATCAATGTATTTAGTCACATCCTCAAAAAATTCAATCAGACTCGTAAGGCAGGACCTGCCCTTGACAAAGCCATGCTGACTATTCCTAATCATATTATACCTCTCCAAATGTTCATAAATCCTGCCTCTCAGGATCTTTTCCATCAGCTTACCAACCACTGAGGTGAGACTCACGGGTCTATAATTTCCTGGGCTATCCCTACTCCCTCTCTTGAATAAGGCAACAACATCCGCAACCCTCCAATCTTCTGGAACCTCTCCCGTCTCCATCGACGATGCAAAGATCATCGTCAGAGTCTCCGCAATCTCTTCCCTCACCTCCCGCAGCAGCCTGGGTACATCTCATCTGGTCCCGGTGACTTATCCAACTTGATGCTTTCCAAAAGTTTCAGCACCTCCTCTTTCCTAATATCTACATGCTCAAGCTTTTCAGCCCACTGCAAGTCCCCACTACAATCCCCCAGATCTTTTTCCGTCGTGAATACTGACGTAAAGTATGCATTAAGTACCTCCGCCATTTCTTCCGGATCCATACACACTTTCCCACTACTGTACTTGATAGGCCCTATTCTTTCGCATCTTATCCTCTTGCTCTTCACATACCTGTAGAATGCCTTGGGGTTTTCCTTAATCCTTCCTGCCAAGGCCTTCTCATGCCCCCTTCTTGCTCTCCTAATCTCCTTCTTAAGCTCCTTCCTATTAGCCTTATACTCTTCCAGATCTCTAACATTACTTAGTTCTCTGTACCTTTTGTAAGCTTTTCTTTTCCTTTTGACTAGATTTATTATAGCCTTTGTACACCACAGTTCCTGTATCCTCTCGTGACTTCCCTGTTTCATTGGAACATATCTATGCAGAACTCCACACAAATATCCCCTGAATATTTGCCACATTTCTTCCATACTTTTGCCTGAGAACATCTGTTCCCAATCTAATCTTCCAATTTCCTGCCTGAGAGCCTCATAATTCCCTTTACTCCAAGTAAACACCTTTCTAGTCTGTTTGTTCCTATCTCTCTCCAGTGCTAATGTAAAGGAGATAGAATTATGATCACTATCACCAAAATGTTCACCCACTGAGAGATCTGACACCTGACCAGGTTCATTTCCCAATACCAAATCAAGCACAGCTTCTCCTCTTGTAGGCCTATCTATATATTGTGTCAAGGATCCTTCCTGAACACACTTAACAAACTCCACCCCATCTAAACCCCTCACTGTTTGGAGATGCCAATCAATATTTGGGAAATTAAAATCCCCCATCACAACAACTCTGTTATTCTCACACCTTTCTAGGATCTGCTTCCCTATCTGCTCCTCAATATCCCTGTTACTATTGGGCAGCCTATAAAAAACACCCAGTAAAGTAATTGACCCCTTCCTGTTCTTAACCTCCACCCACAGAGACTCCATAGACAGTCCCTCCACGACGTCCACCTTTTCCACAGCCGTGACACTATCTCTGATCAACAGTGCCACTCCCCCACCTTTTTTACCTCCCTCCCTGTCCTTTCTGAAACATCTAAAACCCGGCACTTGAAGCAACCATTTCAGTCCCTGAGCCATCCAAATCTCCATAATGGCCACCACATCATAGCTCCAAGTATTGATCCAAGCTCTAAGCTCATCTGCCTTGTTCACAATAATCCTTGCGTTAAAATAGACACATCTCAAACCTGTCTGAGCACATCCCTTCTCTCTCACCTGCCTATCATACCTACCACTAGCTTTCTCTATTTGAGAGCCAACCACCTCTTCCCCAGTCTCTCCAGTTCGGATCCCACCCCCCGACAATTCTAGTTTAAACCCTCCCCAGTAGCCTTAGCAAACCTCCCCGCCAGGATATTGGTCCCCCTGGGAGTCAAGTGCAACCCATCCTCTTTGAATAGGTCATACCTGCCCCAAAAGAGGCCCCAATGATCCAGAAATCTGAATCCCTGCTGCTTACTCCAATCCCTCAGCCACGCATTTAACCTCCTCCTCATTCTGTTCCTATACCCACTGTCACTTAGCACAGGCAGTAACCCGGAAATTTCTACCTTTGAGGTCCTGCTTCTCAACTTCCTTCCTAATTCTCTATAGTCTTTTTTCAGGACCTCATTCCTTTCCCTACCTATGTCGTTGGTACCAATATGTACCACTACCCCTGGCTGTTCTCCCTCCCCCTTCAGGATATCTTGGACGCAATCTGAAATATCCCGGACCCTGGCACCTGGGAGGCAAACTACCTTCCGAGTTTCTTTCCTGCGTCCACAGAATCGCTTGTCTGCCCACCTAACTATAGAGTCCCCCATCACTAGTGCCCTCCTCTCTCCTTCCCTACCATCCTGAGCCACAGGGACGGACTCTGTGCCAGAGACACTGCCACTGTTGCTTCCCCCAGGTAAGCTGTCTCCCCCAACAGCACTCAAGCAGGAGTACTTATTGTCAAGGGGTACAGCCACAGGGGTACTCTCTAGTACCTGACTCTTCCCCTTCCCCCTTCCCCTTCCCCCTTCCCCTTCCCCTCTCCTTCCCCCTTCCCCTTCCCCCTCCCCTTCCCCTTCCCCTTCCCCCTTCCCCTTCCCCCTTCCCCCTCCCCTTCCCCTTCCCCCTTCCCCTTCCCCTTCCCCCTTCCCCTTCCCCCTCCCCCTCCCCCCTTTCCCCCTCCCCCCTTCCCTTCCCCTTCCCCGTCCCTTCCCCTTCCCCCTTCCCCCTTCCCCTTCCCCTTCCCCCTCCCCTTTCCCCTTTTTCTTCCCCCTTCCCCTTCCCCCTCCCCCTTCTCCGTCCTCGTCCCTTCCCCTTTCCCTTCCCCTTCCCTTCCCCTTCCCTTTCCCCTTCCCATTCCCCTTCCCCTTTCCCCTTCCCCTTCCCTTCCCCTTTCCCTTTCCCCTTCCCCCTTCCCCTTCCCCCTCCCCCTTCCCCCTCCCCCTTCCCCCTTCCCCCTTCCCCTTCCCCTTCCCCTTCCCCCTTCCCCTTCCCCTTCCCCCTTCCCCTTCCCCTTCCCCTTCCCCCTTCCCCTTCCCCCTTCCCCCTTCCCCTTCCCCCTTCCCCTTCCCCTTCCCCCTTCCCCTTCCCCCCTCCCCCTTCCCACTTCCCCCTTCCTGACTAATTATTCCAATTAGTCCACTACTTTGTGGTATTGGTCTGTGATTGACTTGCTGATGATAGTAGGTGTTTATATGGGATTTCTCATGCTGCTGGAGATGGCTGTTTAAAGGAATTTACACATTTTTTCAACATTTTCAATTGCTGGAACCAAGGTCTGTTCACAGCACCTCAAATCCCTGAGATGTTAACAGGACACCAATCAGCAAAGCAGCTTACTTAAAGAGATAATGAATGGCACCACAAGGTGCTAAGAATTTTCATCTGTGCTTAGATGAGGGATGCTATCAGTTCCACTCAAAGTAAAATCAGTCAAGTTTAATTTTAGTGCTGTGGTAATCCTACTAGGGAAGTATACTGTGACCTGATGGCAAATAAATGTGATGCTCATCTACACGGTCAGGCTCATGAACACTTTCAGCATCCTGCTTACAACTATATAGTTGTGAATGATTCATTTTATGTGGGAAAATACAGAACTAATCAACCTATTTTAGTTATTTAACTAGGTTTCTTAAAAATAAATCCCCATCCTATATTAAACACAATTCATTTTTAAATGAAATACTTCAGTTTCAAACCCTTTTTATTCCTTCTTGGATGTGTGAAGATCTGCAGCTTGGGAAGCAAAGAATGATCCAGAGAAAAAATGCCCACAATCTGGGAATAATACCACATTTCTAAATTGAAGCCTGCTCTATTGTTTGGTTCATATATCTCCCTCACCATTAGCTTTGCTCATTTGTAAATGTCCCTGTAGATATTATGCAGTGTTCTCCAGACTTAGCAAATTTATTGCTCCACAGGGTAATACCAGTGTATATCTATATTTGAGTACAATTTTTATCAAACCTTCAATAAGAAAAGGAATATAAATGCCTTATTTAAAAGGTCAGTGAATATAATGAAGAACCTGCAATAAAAAGTCTTGCTATTATATATTTGCCTGATGTTTTTCTTCTCAGTTATCTTCATTTTCTCTTTTATTTTTCCTGCATTCAGTTATTTTCTTTTAAAGTGCCCCCTCCGGACTTCAGAAATGTTCAAGATAGCAGGCAATAACATAATGACAGGTTACTCAAGTATCCACTGAACAAAATCACCTTCACTATAGAAGAAAAAAATTGAAATGTGGAATATTTTTAAAAGTGAAAAATTCTATCACAAATATTTAAAATGCCATCCTTTTTTTATATAAAAATCAGAATTTCAGGGCCAAGGTTTAAGTGTTAAAACTATGTATCCCAGATAAATTTGTCATATTTAGTCTGCAGATCTTAGAATTCATTTCTTTTAGATTTTATCAGGGGTCAATTGTTACTCACAGGGAAGCTGTTCTGGATTCTTATTTATAATGAGGATGGATGATGCCCACACATGTGCTTCATTTATGGGAGATTTCACACCGTGACTGCCTTAACTGCTCTTATATTGCTGAAACTAACAAAGAGCATGGGAAGACAGGATTGATGACCATGCCATCTCTGGAGAGGTGGTGCATCGGACAGTGGTAAATGCTATTTTCAATATTGTGTGCGGACCTTTGTAATAGGCTCAATAGCCCTGAAGTCATCAAAGCCCAGAGCAGTTGCTGGTGAAAGAGTGAGACATATTTGTTTTCTATATTCAAAGTGGCCTCGAAGAATGCAAGCTGAGAGAAAAATGCATATTGAACATGGCCATTTAAAGAGAATTTGTTTTCTGACAGAATTTCCGTTTCAAGTTATTTCTTTAACATAATAACACAATGGTTTACAACTCAGAAAGAGACTTTCACAGGGAATAGAAAATGACAATACACATATGAAAAATTGCTGCTGATAAATACCCTCTAAAGAAGCATGTCACATCTGAACCCTTTGCTCAATACCTGTAGTCACCAGGGAATTTATGCCAAACTAAGTTGTGATGTCCGTGAGCCCATGGCAACAAGAAGCAAGATCCATCTGCAATGTTGCATAAAGGTCAGCAAAGACTGTTCAGTTTTGTCTTCTCATGTTTATCTTTGATAACAGATTACTTTCAAGAGTTTAAAGCCAGTGCAAAAGCAATTTAAGTGATACTTGAGGTAATTTTGCACTTGTGTGATAGCATAGAAGAGGTAAGAGGCAGCCCATTTTACGTTATCCCTGACTTTTATGAATTGACTGGAAATCAAATTACCAATGAAAAGTTGAAAGGTTGGATTATTTTTCAGGGAGAGATCCAAAGTTTACGTGTGGATCATGGGATGGTGGGGGATGCGAAGTCCAACAGACTGAATGCACTGGTAGGTGAACAAGGCGATGAATATTGCCACTTATTTGGAAGATGGTCATATTTGCTCACTGTCAAAATTGCTGGCATAACTCAGTATTGCTTGCCATGTGTGTACATTACATTTAGCTGTCATTGGACAGCTCGGAGATCCCCACTTCCCCGTCCCTCTGTTGGCTAGGAACTCTGTGATGCTGACATTCTCCAACACATCTTCCACCACAGTTCTCAACTGTTTGTTTTCCTATTATGCATTGTTTTCTCTTGCAATGGGGAAAAGAACAGACCGATAAAAGACTAATGAAAGAGGCGTTACCTGTGAAGGTGACGACAAGAGAGAGGCAGGAAATTCTAAAAGGATGGTAATGGTGGAATAATAAATGGGGTGACATGGAATTGCACAGAATGCAAAAGTAACCAGCAAGGCTGTGAATGATTGGGCTTGACAAACAGAGCAAATGGGATCTATGTGCATAGCAAGGTATGGCAAATCGTTTAAGTGGAATTACCCTTCCTGACCTGATGAACTCATTGCACCATTTTCTGCACTGTACCCAGGGAAGTGATACAGTGACCCCATGCTCAGCTCTTTGGCTACCTCGAGCACCAGAAGGTTTCTTCTTCCTGTTGCCGGGGCAGATGTTTCTCTTAGCTCCTCATTCTCCAGTACATCAAGACAGGCATCACTGAAGTGGGCCAGTGCCTTTCATCATCCTAAATCCATTCCTACACCCTGCTTTCCTTTGCTTCAGCTTTCAAATCCCACTAAATTCCATCTTGTGTTTTTAAATGCATGAATGAAGTTTGCATCAACCGTAATATCCAACAAGAAAACCAGGCTCAGAGTAATCCTGAGAGCACTGTTTGTATTGTAAATGTTGCAGTTTGCACATTGTTAAACCAATGTTCTGTTCCAACAACACTAAACATCTCGTTAAATTATTTTGAAGAATTCTCTCAGTATTTTGTAATGCCAATCTGGCTAATTCATAACAGGTGGCTTTTCCAGTTGTTGTTTGTGGGATCTTTCTGCTTGTAAAGTGATTGCACAATCATATGATATTAAAGCAATTCATTATGTTGAAAAATCACCAAGAAGTAGCTGAAAATGTAATAAGGCATTGCCTGGATTTTGCTTTCAACAGCAAACAGGGTCTATTTGCTATTCTTTACACTTAACCTTGTATACCTGATTTCTATAGGCTTTTACATGGAGAGTTGTGGTGATAAGTGTGCTAGATCAGTGTAATACCACACCCACACCTCTAATAAGGGATATGAGATCCATGAGAACAGGTGACAAGTGCCATGGCTCCTCATCAAGCATCAATCAGAATATCTAATTCAATAAAAAATCACATACAAAAAAAACAAAGTGAAGGAACAAATCTGAGATAGTCATCAATAACTTTCCATCCAGATGTTCACTGAGTATTCACTTCCAATCACAGCTCTTCAGCAAATGATGCAGCCCCAGGCACATGGGTTTGAGAGAGGCAAGAGAGGAGATTGCTGGGGCCTTAACAGGGATCTTAGTATCTTCTTTAGCCACAGGTGAGGTCCCAGAGGACTGGAGAATAGCCAATGTTTTTTGTCTGTTTAAGAAACCAGGAACTTATAGGCCAGTGAGCCTTACATCAGTGGTAGGGAAATTTTTGGAGAACCATCTTAGGGATGAGATCTATTTGCATCTGGAAAAGCATAGATTTATTAGGGATAGACAGCATGGCTTTGTGCAGGGGAAGTCATGTCTTACAAACTTGATTGAGTTTTTTGAGGCAGAGACGAAGATGATTGATGAAGCAGGGCTTTAATAAAGCTTTTGACAAGGTGCCTCATGATAGGCTGATCTAGAAGACTAAGCTACATGAGATCCATGGACACTTAGTAAATTGGATTTAAAAATGGCCTGGCCAAAGACAGAGGGTAATGGTGGAATGGTGTTACTCTGACAGGAAGTCTGTGACCAGTGGTGTTCCGCAGGATTCAGTGCTGGGACCTCTGTTGTTTGTGATATATATTAATGATTTGGACAAAAATGTAGATGCACTGACTAGTAAGTTTGCAGATGACTCAAAAATTGAGTTGTGGACAGTGAAGAAATTTGTGAAAGGATATAACAGGATATAGATCAGAGGAAATACGAGCAGAGGACTGGCAGATGGAATTTAATCCAGACAAATGTGAAGTGTTGCACTTTGGGAGGTCAAGTGTAAGAATCAGAATCAGATTTATTATCACTGACTTATATGGCATGAGATTTGTTGTTTTGCAACAGCAGTACAATGCAAAGACATAAAATTACAATAAATTACAAAAATAAATAAATAGTGCACAAAAAGGAATCATGAGGTCGTGTTCATGGGTTCATGGATTGTTCAGGAATCTGATAGTGGAGGGGAAGAAGCTGTTTCTGAATCATTGAGTGTGGGTCTTCAGGCTCCTGTACCTCCTCCTCAATCATAGTAACGAGAAGAGGGCATGTCCCAGGTGGTGAGGGTCCTTAATAATAGATGCTGCTTTCTTGAGGCACCGCCTCTTGAAGATGTCCTTGATGGTGGGAGGGTTGTGCCCATGATGGAGCTGGCTGAGTCTACAACCTTCTGCAACCTCTTGCGATCCTGTGCATTGGAGTCTTCATACCAGACTATGATGCAACCAGTCAGAATGCTCTCCACTGTACATCTGTAGAAATTTGTAAGAGTCTTTGATGACATATCAAATCTCCTCAAGCACCTAATGAAGTAGAGATACTGGTGTGCCTTTTTCATGATTAAATCAATGTGTTGAGCCCAGGATAGATCCTCTGAGATGTTAACACCCAAGAGCTTGAAGCTGCTCACCCTTTTCACTGTTGACCCCTCAATGAAGACTGGTGTGTGTCCTCATGACTTCCCCTTCCTGAAGTCCACAATCAATTCCTTGGTCTTGTTGACATTGAGTATGAGGTTGTTTCTGTGACACAACTCAACCAGGCGATCTATTGACCAGCCAAAAGTGGACAGTAACTGCAGGAGCCTTTGGAGCATTGACGTACAGAGGGATCTTGGGGTGCAAGTCCATAGCTCCCTGAAAATGACAACACAAGTAGATAGGGTGGCAAAAAAGGCATATGACATACTTGGTTTTATCATTCAGGGCACTGAGAATGGAAGTTGAGAAGTAATGTTGCAGCTGTATGAAACTTAGGCCACATTTGGAGTACTACAGATAGTTTTGTTTGCCATGTTACAGGAAGGATGTGGAGGCTTTGGAGAAGATGCAATGGAGGTTCACCGGGATGTTGTCTGGATTAGAGAGCATTAGCTAAAAGGAGAGGTTTTCTCTGGAGCATTGGAAACTGAAGGGTGACCTGACAGAAGCATATCAAATCATGAGAGGCATAGACAGGGTAGATATTCAGAGTCTTTCTCCCATTGGGAAACTGTCCAATACTAGAGAGCATAAGTTTCAGGTGAGAGGGGAAGGTTTAAAGGATATTTGCAAGGAAAGTTTTTTTACACAGAAAGTGTTAGGTGCCTGGAACCTGCTGCCAGGGGAGGTGGTGGAAGCAGCTTTGATGGTCAAATTTAAGAGGCATTTCAACAAGCATATGAACAGGCAGGGAATGGAGGGATAAAGATCATGTGTAGGGAGATGGGATTAGTTTAAGTGGCATCTGGGTTGGCACAGACATTATGGGCCGAAGTGTCTATTCCTGTGCAGTACTGTTCTATGTTTTATGTTTTATCCGCATGCACCTGGACTACATTCAGGCATAGGCTGAGCAGTGACAAGTAACATGACACAAAAGTGCCAGAAAATGACCATCTCTGACAAGAGAGCATCTAACCTCTGACTCTTGACACTCAATTGAACTACCGTCACCAAGTACCCCACCATCAGCATCCTGGAGGTTACCACTGTCCCGAAACTCAATTGGACCAAATACATTAATATCATGGCTCCAGGAGCAGGCAAGAGTCTGGGTATCCTATGGCAAGCGATTCACATCTGGATACACAAAAGTGTTTCCATCATTTGTAAGGCAGAAAACAGAAGTATGATGGAATACTCTCCATTTTCCAGAATGAGTACCGCAACCAACAACACTTAAGAAAATCAGTGTCATCCAGAACAAAGCAGCCTTCTTAGTTGGCACCCAATCGACCAGAAAGAAAATAATATTAACTTTTAAATTATCTTTGCCTATTAATGAAGTTTGAAGCACTGAGGCTCTGCAATTAAAAAAGAAAACTTTCTGCACCCATGAGTTGCTTGCCAGTAACTAAGATTTAGCCTAAAAATTCATCACTAATCAGAAAGGCTAAATGAACATTCTGCTGGTCAATGGAATAAATTTCAGATGACTGATGTCATTATGTGCATTTAATGCCAATACCAAAATGACCTTGCTTTAGCATTTTCTGTCATGTTTAGTGATTATCTAGTGTGTATGTATTACAAGTTAATACAGTTCCATTGTTTGAATGCTTGGTCTTTCAGAGAGATATTATTAGAATGAATCTTCTGGAGGAGCTGGGAAACAGGGACAGTGGATCTCTGATTTCCACAATTAACTGCATATAGTGGATTCTGGAAATTCCTGTCCAATTTACATAAGAATAATGACTGCTGATAACATAATCATTATTACTAATGCAAACTCTGGGCCAATTTACAGTTCCCATAAATGGGGACTTTCTGCCTCACTCAGTCCACCATTATTATATACTGTCATGATAACATATCCTGTCATGCCATTTCAAATCTAAAAATGCATTTTGCCTGGCGTATACGCAAACGGTCAAATTACTGCAGCAAAATAGCTTCATTAAAAATGTATTAAGCAATAATTCATCTATCTTCATCACTTCACTAGTTGTTTTTTGGAATAGCTTGTGAGGTACTGGTAGATTAAATCACTTCAAGGTCAAATAATTCAAGAATCAAACACAACATTTGCAAAAATTGATAGAACAGCAGAGATGTGGTATAAAGTTTTCAAATATCACCAGTGAGCTCAAAATAGGTTAAACATCTTCATGATATTTGTTTGTATATAGCCAATTAATGTTCCTGCTGTTTTAAAATACTTCTGACATCTTTGAGAACCTACTAGTGTTTACAATGCTGAAAAACATTAGTAAAGGAATATGATATGTAATATCATAAAATCCCTAAATTACATCAATTACAGGTGATGGTTTAAAATGGTTGGGCTTTGGTTTTGAGTGCATGTGCATGGATGTGTGCAGGCTGTGTCTGTATGTGCATGCATTTGCATGTATAGGCAAGCAAACTATATTTAGAAAGCACAAACTAATATATAGACAAATGTCCAGAATCAGTATGAGGTTCAACGCAGAACTACAATGATCCACTAATCAAGTACAATTTTACATAGTATCGTATCCTCATTTTATTGCCTCTATCTGTGAATAACTATGGAGCATCAGGTTAGATTAAGTGAACAATTCAGAAATAAAGGTTTAAAGAGCAACAGAGTATTAGATTATGGAAAGTAATAAAGTGCAAATTAGTATATGTAGTACAAGAAAAACTATGGTCTAATGTTTATTGAAAGAAATAATGACATCTGAATGACGTAGGCTGTTATTAATGAACAAATTCGCAAGCAACTTTGGCCAAGGAAAAGATACTCCATGAAATCCAAATTACTGGGTGATTTCATAAAATTAAAGAGTGGTACAGCATCAAATATGGGCATGTATGTGAGCATTTGAACATAGGCCTGGGTGTAAACATCTAACTGCAAACTTTGTACATTGCAGGATCAGATTCAATCCAATACTTGGAAAATTTGTTGCTTCTGACATGAGGAGATTGCAGGTACTTGTTTAAACATCTCAGGTGAGCACACTTGAAAAGTTATTACATGATGTCCACTCATTCCAACAGCTTATCTCTTGGAGTGTATCACTATCTTACTCATCCTTTCTACACTTCCAAGTTTCATGCCATTTACAAATTTCAAAACTGGGTCCAAGATGTATATTGAAAGCAGCAATAGTCTAATACTGCACGACTCCATATAGCAGTAAAAATAGCTGTTCATCACACCTCTCTGCATTTTAACCATCAGTCAATTTTGTATCTTCATTGTTCTTCGGTCCATTTTTTGTCTATTTATCCCATCAGCTTCAATTTTGCTGCCAACCCAAATACAAGACAAATAAAAGCCATTGAAAATCCATATGCACAACAGTAACTGTTCTGACTTCATCCACCAGACCTATCACATCATCAAAATATCTAAGTCGTCAATCAAATTGTTGTCATTTGACTATTTGCTTCATGAAAACTTGTTATACTTTTCAAGCAGTTGCTTCATTTTCACATTAGATGTCTGTTAAATTAGCTATAAAAAGACTATCTCCAGTAATTAACAACATGTATTGCTTTGGTGGTGATAAATACTAAAAATTGCCAATCAAATGCTTCCACCTGGACAGTTATCAATTACACGTGTGAATCACTTTAAGTTTTTACTATTCTGGGACATTTTTTTGAATGTCAAATCTTAATTTATATGTTGTTACTCAATTTGCTTTCTTTTCCTCTTTCAGTCCATTTTTACCTTCCATTTCACTTTCTGTACCTGATTTGGCATTGAATTTATCAATTTTAATTCATTTTAATTTACTCTTTATCTCTTTTCTCCGCCCTTTAACTTAATTGGTTAAGAACATTAATTGGCTTTAATATTGCTTTGTTCTGGTTAAATAAAATCCCAAGATATTTCTCAAGAGTATTATCGAATTAAATTTGACACAAACCATATATGAAGACATTAGGACATATAATCAAATATCCTGCTGTTCATGATGATCCAATGCTTTGTTGACACCTCTGTTCCATACACAACTCATATTTACAACAACTTTGTGAGGAAAGCACAAACAATTCTAACAGAACATGCAGTGAAATGCCCTTCCCCAGCAAAATCTGGTCCAACTCAACTAGAGTCACTGTAATTCACACATTCCTGGCATTCTGTATGTACTAACTTTCAGAAACTGAGACTCAGATACTCAGTTAATAAACTCATTAACTCATTAAATAGTCTAACCTTTATATTAATAATTTAGTTTCAATATAATTTAGTTTCAACACTTTACAGACTTCTTTGAGATTTTAAACATTAAATTAGAAATTTGCTTATTCAGCCAATGTTTTGAACAGTGCATTTGCTGTGGTTTTTATTTAAAATTACAATGTAAGCTCAATGGAACGAAGACCATCATCCTCGACCTCGAGGGATAGCCACGACAACGAATATCCATGCAAAATTTACACAATGCACTGTGCATAAAAGTAGACCATTTTGAAGACTGTTGGGGGAGGGGGGGATGACCATTCAGGAGAAGGTAGCAGCAGCCAGGTCCATGGCACTAGGACTGGCTCTGAGGCTCAGCAGGGAAGGGTGAAGGCTGAAAGGACTATAGCGATAGGGGACTCAATAGTTAGGGGGTTGGACAGGAGATTCTGTGGCTGCAAAAGGGACTCCATAATGGTGTGTTGCCTCCCTGGTGTCAGGGTCCAGGATAGCTACAGAACATTGTCAAGGGGGAGGGCAAGCAGCCAGAAGTTGTTGTGCACTTTGGCACAAATAACATAGGTAGGGAAAAGGATGAGCTCCTGCGGAGTGAATATAGGGAACTAGGGAAGAAGTTAAAAAACAGGACCTCAAGGGCAGTAACCTCTGGATTAGTTCCAGTGCCACATGCTAGTGAGGGTAAAAATAGGAGCATATTGGCAAATTAATGTGTGACTTAAAAATTGGTCTAGGGGGCAGGGATTAATACTTTTGGTCCATTGGGATCTCTTCTGGGGCAGAGGTAACATGTACTAGAGGGATGGGTTACACCTGATCAGGAGGAAGACCAATACCCTGGCAGGCAGATTTGCTAGTGCTACTAGGGTGGGTTTAAGCTAGATTTGTCAGGGAGGTGGGATCCCAAGCATCAGGGAGGCAAATAAGAAGCTGGAAAGTGATGCAGAAGTCAGGATAACCAAGTTGAATAGGGATGACAGGCAGGAGAATGGCCAGGATTGAGGAAAGCCTTTTGGATTAACGTGTATTTATTCAATGCAAAAGGTCTGACAGGTAAGATGGATGAACTTAGGGCTTAGATAGCTATGTGGGACTGGGACATTATAGCCATTATGGAAACATAGCTGAGGGAGGGACAGGACTAGCACCTTAATGTTCCAGGGTACAGGAGCTTTAGGCGGGATAGAGATGGAAGAAAGAGAGGAGGGGGAGTTGCATTTTTGATTAAGGGGAATGTCACAGATGAAATTACTGAAGGATCATCAGTGAGGCTTTATGGGTGGAGCTGAGAAATAAGGGGATGATCACATTGTTGGGATTGTACTACAGGCCCCCAAATAGTCAATGGGAATTAGAAGAACAAATATGCAGGGAGATTGTGCAGAGTTGTAAGAATAATAAGGCTGTCATAGTAGGGGATTTTAACTTTCCCAACATTGACTGGGGCTGCCATACTGTTAAGGGCTTAGATGGGGTGGAATTTGTTAAATGCATTCAGTAACCTTTCCTTGGGCAATATATAGAGTGCCCTACTAGGAAGAGGGCAAAGCTCGATCTACTCTTGGGTAATAGGGCAGGGCAAGTGACTGAGATGACAGTGCGGGAGCACTTTGGGGCCCGTGACCACAGTTCTATTAGTTTTAAAATAGTTATGGAAAGGGACAGAACTGGTCCACAGGTTCAAGTTCTGAATTAGGGCAAGGCAAATTTTGACGGTATGAGACAGGAGCTTGCAAAGGTTGATTGGAGCAGGTTGTTTGTGGGCAAAGGAACCACAGGCAAGTGGAAAGCTTTTAAAGGTGAGATAGTGAGAGCTCAAGGTCTGCATGTTCCTGTCAGAGTGAAGGGCAAGGCTGGTAGGAGTAGGGAACCCCGGATGACGAGGGATATTGAGGTCCTAGCCAGGAAAAAGAAGGAGGCATGGCTCAGGTACAGGTAGTTGGGATCAAGCAAACCCCTGGAGGAGTATAAGGGATGCAGGAGTGTACTCAAGAAGGAAATCAGGAGGGCAAAAAGAGGACATGAGATAGCTTTGGCAGAGAAAATTAAGGAAAATCCAAAGAGATTTTATAAATATATTAAGGGAAAAAGAGTAACTAGAGAGAGAATTGGGCCCCTCAAAAGACCAAAGGGGACACCTTTGTGTGGAGCCGCAAGAGATGGGCAAGGTCCTTAATGAATATTTCTCCTCTGTTTTTACTATGGAGAAAGATATGAAGACTTCAAAACTAGGAAAAGTAAATGGGGATTTCTTGGGGATAGTCCGCATTACAGTAGAGGAGGTGCAGGATGTCTTAAAAGGTATGAAGGTAGACAGATCCCCAGGGCCTGACCAGGTATATCAGGGATGCCAGAGAAGAGACTGTGCAAGCCCTGGCTGAGATATTTGCATCATTGTTAGGTATGGGTGAGGTGCTGGTACACTGCAGGGTAGCGAATGTTGTGCCTTTATTTAAGAAGGGTGGCAAAGAAAAACCTGGGAACTATAGACCAGTAATTCTAACATCTGTGGTAGGTAAGTTACTGGAAAGGATTCTGAGGGATAAGATATGTGTAGATCTGGAAAGACAAGTGTTGATTAGGGGTAATCAGCATGGCTTTGTGTATAGGAGATCATGTCTTATGAACGAGAATGAGATTTTTGATGATGTGACCAAGAAAGTTAATGAGGCCAGGGTGATAGACGTGGTTTATATGGACTTCAGTAAGGCTTTTGATAAGGTTCCACAAGGTAAGCTGCTCTGGAAGGTTAGATCACATGGAATCCGGGGAGACCTGGCTAATCGGATACACAATTGGCTTGATGGTAAGAAGCAAAGGGTGATAGTGGAAGGTTGTTTCTTGGACTGGAGGCCCATGACTAGTGGGGTGCCTCAAGGGTCAGTGATGGGCCATTGTTGTTTGTCATCTATATCAACAATTTGGATAAGAAGGTACAAGGTATGGTTAGTAAGTTTGCAGATGACACGAAAATAGGTGGTATAGTGGAAAATGGTTATAAAAATTACAGGAGGATCTTGATCAGCTGAGTAAGTGAGCCAAGAAATGGCAAATGAAGTTTAATTTGGTTAAGTGCAACCTTTTGCATATTGGAAAGTCAAATCCAGGTAGGACTTTCACAGTAAACGGCAGGGCATTGGAGAATGTTATGAAACAGAGGGACCCTGGAGTACAAGTACATGGCTCACTGAAAGTGGAGTTAAGAATGTAGACAAGGTTGTGAAGAAGGCTTTTGGCACACTGGCCTTCACTGAGTATAAAAGTTGGGAGTCATGGTACGGTTGTACAGGATGCTGGTGATGCCACATTTGGAGTATTGTGCTCAGTTTTGGTCACCCTGCTAAAGGAAAGATGTTATTAAACTGGAAAGTATGTAGAAAAGATTTACAAGGATGCTGCCAGGACTTAAGGGACTGAGTTATAGGGGGAGGTTGGACAGGCTAGGACTTTATTCCTTAGAGTGTAGGAGACTGAGAGGTGATTTTATAGAGGTGTATAAAATCATGAGGGGCATAGATAGGGTGAATGCACTCAATTTTTTCCCAGAGTTGGAGAATCAAGAACTAGAGGGCATAGGTTTAAGGTGAGAGGGGCAAGATTTAATAGGAACTTGAGGGTCAACTTTTTTACGCAAAGGGTGGTATCTATGTGGAATCAGCTGCCAGAAGAAATGGTTGAGATGGGTACAGTAATGACTTTTAAAAGACAGTTGGACAGGTACATAGATGGGAAAGGCTTAGAAGATTATGGGCCAATGCTGGCAAATGAGACTAGCTTGGATGGGGCATCTTGGTTGTTATGGACCAGTTGGGCCGAACGGCCAGTTTCCATGCTGTATGACTCTATGATTCTACTTCAAGGGTGTTTTCCAACAGGTTGTGAGGACAACCTGAAATTTTAAGAATTGTTGCTTTAATAGCTTCTGAAGTTTGTAAGATATTATTGGAATAAAGGCACGACAAACCTCAGAGATTATTCAAAATGCAGTTTTAAATATTTGAAGCTGCTCTCATGATCCAATATAGTTTCAATTATGAACCACTGTTTTGCTCTGAATTTTGTTTCATATTTTATGTTGATATTTGTCATGAGTCACACCTGGTAAAGTGCTGCTGAAAGGAGTCAAAATCCTGTGCTGTTAGCATTCCAAACAATTTTTTCTTTAACTTCTGTTATCAACTCACAATTTAAGTTTGTTGCTTTCACTTTCGTCATCCTCTTTGACTTTCTTCTCTGACAAATGTTGTCAATCACTGTCTTTCCCTTTTGCTGATATAATCATGTCAAAAAAAGTTACAGCTTCATTAAATTAGAAAATATATGGGAAATGGTTCCCATTTCCTACTCACTGCAATGCACAAATTGCAATTTTCCCCTCCAAACCCCTGTTCTGACAAATTTATTCACATTCAATTCTTTTGATTTCTACCAAAGCAATCACCTTCCATTTTAAAATGAATTGATTTCCACATTGAATTAACCATTGTGGCAGAGAGAAGAGGTGAAGCCTAACTTCTAGCCACTTCACTACATTCATTATTTATCACAAATCAGGATCAATAAGCATGTTGTTTGAGATAGATTTAAGAACTTGAAAGCAGATAGAACCATCCAGCAAGATGATACCTGACTCAGAGTCCACAGGAAGACTGAATCTTTCTTATGCAAGCCCATATATCCAATAACTGCAATTACGTGGAGGCATTGGTACTTTGTCCTTGTAAAAGATTGTCTTCAGCACTCACTTAGAATACTGATTACCTCACATGGTGGCTGATATTAAGGATTTGGAAAAGGTTCAGAGTAGGACCACTCAATTAATTTGCAATATGACCTATGCTAGTTATAAAGAAACACTAAAAGAGTTGGGACCCTACATTTTTGAAGAGCATGGAAATAATTTGATTAAGATGTTAGAGGAGATAGATTCTGTTCCAGCTGATAGTTTGTTCCAGTTAAATGCTTTAGGGAGGGCCATGGGATCACATTGATAAGTTATACAAGGCCATATCTAGGTAAGATGTTATGAGGTGGCTCTTTCCCAAGAGAATGCTCAAGTAGGCTCTCACTCCATGTGATGGATGTCTACTTGCTGAATTATTTCAACTGTAAGCAGGACTTGTTTCTGTTGACATGACCACTGTTTCTGAATTAATAAAGTTACCAAGGAAATTAGGGCCTAAGTAATTTTTTTGGATTATTTTCTTAGGCTAATTGTTTTGATTAGTCTGAGATGAATTTGACAGATTTTTTCCCCCAAAATTGCAAGGATTTTATTTGTCTTTTCAAACTTTCCCAGAGCACTACATCGATTTGGTGGACTGGAGAGTCTGTGCACTATATTACAGAAGCTATTACAAGTGGATGGAACAAGCTGCATGGAACACTATGTCTGCTGTGGTTTGACATTCATATGTAGATTCAGTTAAGACAGGAAACTGATGTGAAGATGAAGATTAATCAGCATCTCCCACAAATGTCATGGGCAAGCTGAAATTCAAAGCTTTATGCATTTCATGAAAAAAGGAAAACTTTGTGTCTCTCTATTATTGATTTGGAAAACCTGTGTGCAATAAGCACCGGTGGTGGTGGTGGGGGTGGGGTGGGGGGAGGGGTGAAAGAATGGAAAAATTGAAGACAATGAAATACACCAGGATGATAAAAAGAGCAAATTCATTGGAGAGTATTGGGAAATGGAGTTGCCAACAAGGCAAGCACTCATTGTCTAATCATAGTTCCCTTGAGCAATTGACGCTGAGATGTTTTCTTGAACTGTGGTAGTTTCTGCAAAGGAAGTGGTTCCATAATACTTCTAGTTCAGGACTTCCAGGATTTAGATCCAGTAACAATGATGGAATGGCAAGATAATTCCAATTAATGATGGTGTGTGATTTGGAGGGGATCTTGGAGCTGATGGTGTTGCCATGGTATCGGCTGTCTTTGGCCTTCTGGCATAACCCTTGATGAAGCAGAAATTGTTTAGTGATGCTTCCCATGTAATATTGCTGTTACTTTAAATAATGTGATTGATCAATAAGTAGATGGATGATGAAAACTATTTTTTGAGGGCAATCTTTTGCAGAGCTAAGTGCTTCAACTGCAGGAATAATGCATTTAATAATAAGCTTTTGCAGGTATCTGGCTCTCAAGAAATACAATCACTGAGAGAATCAATGATTCAGCAGTGAATTTGATATCAGTTCTAATGCAAACTATCATTCTTTTCTGCTTTCTTTAAATTGCAATTGAAAAGTACTGATGGAACTGAGATGGCTTAGCTACCAGTTTTCCTTCATGGAGTTTGATGAGAATATGTGCAGAATAGAGGGACTTGTACAACGAATGCCAAGGAGATCAAAGATCCCCACCATCCAGGACTTGCCATCTTCTCGCAGCTACCATCAGGCAGGATGTGTAGAAGCCTGAAGTTCCACACCACCAGGTTCAAGAACAGCTTCCTTCAACCATTCGGTTCTTGAACCAACCAGTACAACCCTAATCACTGCAGTTTAGCAACACTATGACCACTTTGATCACTATGCATTAAAATAGATTTGCTTTGTTTTCTTCTAATTCTGTTCTTTCTTGTAAAAATTGTGTATAATTTATGCTTAATTATGTCTTTCTTGTGAATGCTGCTTGTATGATGCTATGTGCCTGCGATGCTGCTGCAAGTAAGTTTTTCATTGCATTTGTGCATACATGTACTTGTGCATGTGACAATGACCACGACTTTGATTTTGAGAGAGGCAGCAGCAGCAAATAATCCCTTCAATAGCTTTGTGGAGGCTCTAGGCCAGCTGAATGTAGAATAGATGTGTGATTCTGACCAAAATCAATGCAGGCAAGTTGTAGCTGAGCCAATATTGATGAGCAAATTTCAACAGACCAATCCCAAAGTTTCATTGCACTTTACAATGAGAATCTCTGTGAAGTAAGACTTCAAAAATGAATATGTTGCCTGTGTGGTTATGAAACATTTTTGTGTGCCATGCACTCAACTGGCAGCAGTGTAGCTAACTGTTGGAAGGACATGATCTTCACTATGGATTAGCATGTCCCAATCCAGTTTGGTGACTGGAAGAGGGGAAATGTTTTGAGACATGTCTCCAAGTACGCAGTGAGCTGTTTATTGTGAAGATTTGAAGGGATGGGGTAGGGCAGAGTAGTTCTTGCCTCTGCTAAGCTCTGGATTCTCTGTGCAAGTGGAACAGTTGGCTCTCATTGCTTTATTGATGTTCAATTTAATAATGCCAGTTTACACTTAAGAATGGCACAGTGGCATGGGAAGTAGAGATGCTGCCTCACAACTCCAGTGAACCTGGTTCAATCTCAACCTTTGGTACTGCCAGTTTGCATGTTCTGCCTGTGATCACCTGGGTTTCCCAAAGACATGCAGTGTGCAGGTGAGTGGTAAAATCTGGGGATAGCTGATGAGAATGGAGAGAATAGAACAGGATTAGTGTAGGATTAGTGTAAATGGGTGCTTGATAGCCAATGTGAACAAAAAGAACCTATTCCATGCTCTATGATTCTAACAATTGATGTCACAATCTGTTCACTTTCCACCTTGTAAGAAGCCAAGCAGCTCACCCACCACAACCCTTCTTAGTGTGGTGGACAGAGTCATCATGGTTTCAATGTGTGCGTTGGAATCATACAGAAAATTTGAAACTTGTCAGCACATGGCACCACACAACAGAGCCAAATATGGTAGTCAGCATGATTAAATGTCCTGTGGGCAGCAGCGTCAATCCTTATATAGATAAAAATTACAATGGTGTGCATGAATTGACTACACTTCCAGCACAGTGAAAGTCAAACAAAAGGGCATTTTTTTTCCAATTTTTTGGCTAATAACATGATACAGTAAAATCCTTGAAACTAAACAAAGTAACTAACACTATTCCAATTAATTTATCATCCACAGTCTTTGCAAATGTGCCTTTTTGCACTGAATCAACTCTTTTAAGATGATTGATGATAATGAATCCATTTGCTCTGATTAGCCCTATTGCTCTGATTAGTCATGTTAAGTTTACTTTATATTAGTCATATAAAGTTAAGGGTTTATAAGGACAAATCTTATTCTTCTAAACTTCACAAAGTCCTGGTATAGTAGTCTTTGAATTGAAAATGATAAAATAGTTTGGCAATTTACAAAACTGCAATGTACAAAACTGCAATTTACAAAAGGTATTCAGTACTTAAAAGGGTCAGTCTCTGTTATTTCAACTCTGTAATCTGTGCAATGTGTCCAATCATGTAACTACTTAACAAGAAGATGATGTGCCATTTTGAATCATTAGAACCAACATGTATTCAATACTTTAGTTATCTGGTTCCACATGAAGAAGTTTATGGAGCTGATTTTTCGCTCGAGACTTTGATAACCTAGGCAAGTACAATATACCAAAGGGTGATTTGCAACATTGAAAGAAATTGTCTGGTGAAATTTTCTTGTCTGGAGAGTTTGCATGACCTAACAGTTTCCTGCACAGGCTCAGCCTTGGGCCGGGGTTTCTAGTGTTTTCAGAAGCAGGCACAGAAATGCTTGAGAAGCCTGTAGTTGCATTCCTAATGATCAGTACTGACTTCTGTTGAAGAGATCTGTGGGACTTTCTCTGGGGTTTTTGCACTCTGAGCTCCATAGATCAAATCTGTGAGGTGCACAAGTACAAGCCCCACTCCTTTTGGACATGGACAGTCAAGGAGGAAAATGATGTGTGAAATGCAGGGCAGCACTTCTTATTCTCAGCCAGTACACTCACTAATAAACTGTCAAAAAATCCTGGGGCTGAACAGAAAGCCAGACACCCTTTTTAAAATAAAAAAATAAACCTGCTTGACTTTCTTTTTAATTTGATATCAAAATTAGAGACTTGACATGAAAGTATAACACACTTTAACTTTGAAACCTTAACTTGAATCTTTTGGCTAAATAGCAGAAAATCTGCACTTCCATTTAATTCAGATTCCTTTAGCAATGCCAATATAAGTTAAGCCCTACTATGGTTTTTGAATCTGAGCTTTATCATATTGTTACTTCTTGTGTTATGGTTAAACTTAAATCAAATTTGATCCCAGCACATTGATGCATTTCCTTGAAAATTTCCAAATGTAGTAAGAGTTCACAGTAATTCTTTCCAGAACAACTCTCACAAGTTCTTTCAGTTAGCTGATAGTTAGGAAAAAAAGGAGGAAAAAAAACATATAAAATACAAAATGCAAAAGATACACGCCAAAACAACTTCTTAAAACCTTTAAAACTCTATGTATCCAGCACGGTAACAGGCTCTTCTGGCCCAACGAGCCCACGCTGTCCAATTACACCCATGTTAACCAACTAACCTGTACATCTTTGGGATGTGGGAGGAAACCGGAGCACCTGGAGGAAACCCATACAGTCACAGGGAGAATGTGCAAACTCCTTACAGACAGCGACAGGAATTGAACCCCATTCGTTGCGCTGTAATAGGGTTCCACTAACCATTATGCTACCGTGCCACCCCCTGGCGACAATGATTTTTTTGAGTCACTTCTTCCTTCACTATTACAAAGAGTTAAGATACTGAAGGGATAAATAATGATGCGATGACTGTTTTCAAACCCTTAGCATTTCTTATATCTTTTGTATTATCAAAAATACACATTTTGTTTTTTAAGCTCTGAGAAGAAAAGATTATGAGGAGTTTTTGGAAATAATGATGAACTTCAAGAAGTATAGATAAGATAAATGTATGATTACCATAGTCACAAATCTCATAAGATGATCTCAAAGGCAAAGATGAAACAATTATGGGGATTTAAATGCCATAGGTAGAAGCTGGTGAATGTTGGGAGGAGACTGCCAAAAGAATAATAGAAGAGTGAAAACATAAGAAAATATAAATGGTATTTGGTAATGTTATAAGATATAGAAGCAAGAATAAATGATACTTCATACCACATTCAATGAGGTCATGGCCAATCCCATGCATCAAGCCATTTTCCCATCTGATCCCATATTCTCTGATTCCCTTTGTATCTAAAGTTCTATTAGTCTCAAGAATGAAGATAATGGATGGACGTTCTCAACTTTCTGAAATAAAAGATTCCGTCCTTTCTTTTGTTTCAATAGAATAAACTTTGGTAGCAGAGCACAACGAACTAACATTTAATTCAAATGAGCAGTGGAGAATTTGTAGGCCAACTAGTCAATCTTACTTATAACCAGCCTTTCACCAGATGTAGGTTTTATTTTAAGAAAAAGTTCATTAAGTTGTACTATGCACTAAATAAAACTTAAAAATCTATTGCCCGATATCTCCACAAACTACATGAACCACAAAAGAATACTGAATATCTTTCCCCGCACTACAAGGGTGACATTGACAACTAGGTAGATTGAAATGATCTATTTTGCATTCATTGTTCCTATCTAACTATGTACATTGTTGCAGATTGATAATAACTAAGGGGAGAGAACCCACCCATTATTGAATTGGCCCATTTTTCACTTCCCATGAGATTGATGAACATGTATTAATAGAGGGAGATGATCAGCTCTGCTGGCTTACCATCTGAGCAATATTTGCCCTCATTTCTTTGACTACACTTAAGGCAAATTTGATAATGAGAAGATATGCGTTAAGATGATTGCACTATGAATATAAAATGCATGCATCAGATCAAACTTCAATACATTGAACTTCTACTGGTGTGCGGTGGAGAGCATCCTGACATACAGCATTACTGCTTGGTATGCCAGCTGCACTAGGAAGGAGCAGAAGGCTCTGCAGAGGGCCATCAAGACGGCCCAAAACATCATTGGGACTCAAGTTACCAGCGATGGAGGACGTCTATCAGGCTTGATGTCGGAGCAGGGCTTTAAACATCATTCGAGAACCAGCTCACCCTGCTCACTACCTTTTTAAATTACTCCCCTCTGGTAGGCGATACAGGACAATACATGCACACACTACAAGACTGAAACACAGCTTTTTTCCCAAAGCTGTTAAGTTGTTGAACATGGACTGACACCTCCTATACATACATACATACACATATTATATCTTCCCCCTTTTACCGGCTGGACTCATCATGGTGTTACTTAATATATTGATATTGATATGCTGCTGATTATCATTATTATTATTATCATGGTTCATTTGCACACTGCCTTTTTATTTTTTTATACTTTATATTTGTGTAAGTATGTTTGTTTTATTTTATAGTTATAATTGCTGTTATTAAGTTACTGTTTTGGTTTTTATTTGGCAAGGGAGTGCCATCGTAATGTCATTGTGTTGTTGTTGCAACAGTACTATGAAATATAAAGAATTCTTGAATCTTGAATCTTCTTGAATCTTGAATTGAAAGCAATCATGAACAACAGCCAGGTTCAAGAGTTTGTTTGGATGAATGCCTTTTCAATGTTCTTGTTTATTAATATGCAGAAATAGATTTTATTATCTTTGTGCTAAAAAAGCTGATTGGTAGATTAATGATATCTATTCAATATTCTAAGTCTATCATACTTGCTTTTGTTTTTAATTAATTTTCATAAATCTTAATCGATTCATATATTTGCACAAACTTATTAGACATCTACCAGGCTTAGTCACAGTCTGCTGTATCTAACAACAAGGACACCACTCTGAGGGATTAAGATAACAAGGATGCTTGGAGGAAAATGCTTCCACATTTTAAACCATTACTTACTGAAGTGGACGTGTGTTGCGATAGTTTAGGTGTGTCAGCTTCCTAAATCCCAATTATGAAGCACTCTTTTCAGACTTTAACTGACATTTCTGAACCCTTCTCCAGAAAGGCTATTTTATTCAGCATGGAAGAGAAATCTCTTGTGTTAAAAAAAATTACCAAAAGAGTTGATAAGAGAAATCCTGCTCACCAATTCATACCTAAGGTTGAATGAAGTAGAAAGTGTCAGCTGTGACTCAGTGGGTGGCAGAGTTTCATCTAAGTGAGAAGCTTATGATTTCTGGTCCCACTGAAGGGACTCTAGGCTGAGTTCTATTGTGGGGAGAAAGACAGTGCAGCACTGTCACAGGTGATGCCTTTCAGATGCCAGAGGGCTCTCACATTTCAGATAAATGTAAAACATCCAGTGGAATTAGTGCTGCAAAGAACTGAAGGGTTCTCCTTGGTGTCCCAGTCACTTATCCATCAACCAGAATATTAAAACATTGGCTGTTCACTGATCACGTTGCTGTCGTAGGGCCTTGCTCTGAGCGAATTGGCTATGGCATTTCTTGCACTACAATGGCAAAATTACAAGTATGGGATATTTTGGATAGGCTGAGATTGTGAAAGATGCTATATAAATGTAGGTTATTTTACTGTTTATTATCAGAGGAATCAGCAGTAGCCTCCAGCTTTTCTTGGATGAGCAGCCTAAAACATCTAAAGTCTCTCAGGATAGTATGCTCAGAATCGAACTGGAAATCAAATATTAAACATTTTTCATGACCTCAGTTTTATACCAGGTACATCTGAAAAACAAAAGCATTTGAGCACAATGTATAAATTCAATGAAGACAGGATTCTCAAAGTAAAATATTAAGTGAGAAAATGTTTTGCTCTCCACCGACTAGTCTTCCTCCAAATATTTGAACAATACAAATAATTGCAGAATTCTTAAATTTTAAATTTCCAATGCATTATCATTTGGACTATTTTGCTGTGGTGTCCTGCAGAGATCTGAGAATAGGGAATTGTTCTAACTGGCAAATGTGGTCTTTCGTGTTTATTAGCATTGTGATTAATTAATAAAGCTAAGAATCCCAGAGTACACAAGCCAATAAATGGCTCGTACACACAAAAGCACAAAGGCTAGAGGCCAAGGTGTTTATTAATGCACAGAAATGTGTTTGGTTGAGCACCACTGGGATTCTTGTGTTTGCTCCTATTAAACAGGAACAGAATACCAAAGTAGCTCAAAAGAATGACTATTTGCTGGAATTGCCAGGATGACTCCTTGCTAGAATCAGAGTGTGTACTGTTTCATTGATATAATCTTGCCCCTCTCATATTAAACTGACATCAGTATTGTATACTGAAAACTGGTAAATTAAGGTTATGTTGGAACATATGAACCAGAGAAGGTCTGTACTTCCATTCAGTCAGAAATAAATGAGCTAATGTACCTCAACTCTATTTACCTGGCCTAGGATCCATTTCCCTTGATACCTTTACCTAATAAAAATCTATTGATCGCTGTATTGAACATTTAAATTGATTCAGCTTCCACAGACATTTCGGAGAGAGAGTTCAAGAATTCCAGTAACATTTAAGTGAAGAAGTGCTTCCTGATTTTACTCCTAAAATTAACTTGCTCCTATTGTAGAATGTTTTCAATTGTCCCACTGGAAGAATTCATTTCTCTATGTGCCTTTATGATTTTAAATATCTCAGTTAAAACATCCCTCAATTGTCTAAAGTCAGGGGAACACAAACCAAGCTTGTGCTACTTTCCCCTCATAATTTTAACCCTTTACAACCCAGTATCATTTTAGTCAATCTATGCCATGTCACCTTCACGGCCACCTGGCCTAGGATCCATTTTCCTTGATACTTATATATATATGGTATGACAGAGAGAGAGAGAGAGAGAGAGAGAGCGAGAGAGAGAGAGAGAGAGCGAGAGAGAGAGAGAGAGAGAGAGAGAGAGAGAGAGAGAGAGAGAGAGAGAGAGAGAGAGAGAGAGAAGAAATATATATAGAACCACTATATATATAGAAGCAAAATTTTCACTCATTTGCATTTCAAACTCCTTCAGATAAAGGCCAAGATCCCATTATCCTTTTTGATTTGTTTTTGTGCCAATGTATTCAATTTTAGTGATAGGTGTAGACAAACTTGCCATTCCATTTGCTTCTCCATATTTCCTGGTCTTTCCATTTAGGATTAGAC
Organism: Pristis pectinata; assembly: GCF_009764475.1. Lineage (NCBI taxonomy): Eukaryota > Metazoa > Chordata > Chondrichthyes > Rhinopristiformes > Pristidae > Pristis > Pristis pectinata. Next base: position 19,575,252 of record NC_067420.1, read on the forward strand.
ATATTCCAATTTCGTCATCCTTGGATTCATAGTAGATCATTTCACATTTCCCTGCATCGAAGTCCATTTGCTACCTGTGTTGTAACCACTGAATTATCTTTAAATTGCTGTTCTGATAATAAAGAAATATATTGCACTCTAAAGCCAGTTATCACAAATTATAAACAATGACAAAAATGAGACACTGTATATAAAAAATCTTTCTTATCGCAAGCTGGATTGCTATTTTCCATGTAATTAGCGAAGGGGAGCAAAATTGTGTATAAAATTTGTTGTATCCATTAAGTTTCAAATCAAGATTGACATCCCACCCCACCCCACTCTCCCATACATATTTATGTTTGGGTAACTTCCACAATTTCTATTAATTCTAAATTTGCTGTGAGTCAAAAAGTGTAGGGATTAAATGACTCTTTGTTATTGTTCATGTTACTTTTTAGATAGGCTATTTAAGACTATGATTGCATGGGATATTAAGCAACCTAACAAAACAGCAATAACAATTTGTATTTGTATACTGTCTTTAATGGAACATAATATCCTGATGTGCTTCACAAGAGCATCATTGTTGGAAAGGAGATATTAACACCAATAATCTAAAGGTTGAACAAATCATATTGGATTTTAGCCATGCCTTAAAGATGAGTAAAGAACTTGGGTTGGTATAGGGAAGGAATCCCAGAGCCAAGTTGAGAGCATGGTGGTTAATGGACAAGTTATTCAAATCAGAGATACTTGAGATTCCAGAAATAGAGAAGAGTTGTAGAGCTGGAAGATGAAGTAAAGTGATAATCAATACAATATAATTTTAAAATTTGTCACATGACAAGACTCTTCTCGTTTGTATATTGACAACACAGAATGCTGCTGAGAAGAAATTGTACTGCAGGGGTGATTGCATATATGATTTATTGAGATACCAATAGAGTGACCTTTAAAGCATGTCAGATGTTAACCTGCTCATGTCTACACAGCAACTTGGTAGATTTTGAGGTCTGGAGTCTCAGTGCACTGAAAAGACCAGCCTCTGCAGTTGGTTTTCAACCAATAAAAAAACTGGTAATTTATGACATAAATTTCACTACCAGAAAGAGGCTAAAAAAAACAGGTGAGTAAAGCAATTAAACATTAAGAAGGGTACTAAAATATTAAAATAGTTTTTTTCTGGAAATTCAGTGGTAGTCATATTAAGTTAATTAAATGAGAGGGCAGAATCAGAGATGATGGAAAATGTACAATCAAAATTAGTTTATACTCAATTATGTTTTTATTTGTTTTTTTAAATTGTTATTTTGGTAGTACGGGGTTAATATTATAGTGACCTATCTGCTTTTGACATCCTTATGCCATTTTAGTGTACCAGAAAATTATTTCAATCAACAAGAATGGAGATGAAGAGCACATCTTTAAAAATTCCAAGTTATTCCCCAGTGATATATAAAAAAAGGAACTAAAATGAGTGAAATAATAATCATAAAACTCGATGGATTCATATATATGCGTAAACTCATTAGACCTGCACCAAGCTCAGTCACACTATGTTGTATCTAACAACAGGGCCACCAGTCTGAGGGATTAAGATAAAGTGGAGTCTGGGCGTAAAATACTTCTATATTTTAACCTGCCACTTTCAGGAGCAGACAAGTGTTGCAGAAGTCTAAATATGTCTTCTTTCAAGATCTCAGCTATGACTTCCTCTTTTCAGACATTATCAGAAATCCAATGCCTCAGGATAGATCATCTGTTTATCTGTTGTCGGGGAAATCAACAATAGCTTTTAGCTTCCCTAGAAAGGCAAGCAGTGACTTCCTCAGTCTGCCCAGGCAAACTGTTTAGGCTCCAAGTGGAAATAAGGGCAAACACTTAAGTAGAGTGTTCTCCACCTTATACTTACATTTGGAGCATTCAAAGTCTGCAAACCCTAACTGCCTTTGACAAAGAGCCATATCGGAATGCCGGCAGCTTACAGTTTGGATCACCTCAGATTGCTATGTGTACTCCACCAAACACAAGCATCCAAAGTGACCTAGAGGTTAGACAATGTGTATCTAGTACCTCAGTTTTATGCCAGGAAGGTTTGGCATACCAATAGTCACCGCATTCATTGTAGAAGAAGCTAATTGTAGTTTTTGAGAATTTACATTATTTTACACGTTTAATACTCTTTAAAATGTTTAGTGTTTAATAGTGCTTTTAATTATTTTTGAATGTTCATTTATCTACTCTCATAGTTCTTAAATGACAATGACTGTCAGGAACATTTAAAGTGGGCTCAAAAGCCTTTGACAGCAATCACCTGACAAAGGGTTTCATGGCATTCTCTGGTTGGACCCTCAGCCGCCTGAGGTTCACTCACTTCTTGGATCCCACTCCACCTCTCTGGAGGCCTCTTCGTGTGCAGAATGCCAGTTCGTTCACCTCTCCACATCCAGAAAATGTTAGTGCAGGCAGGCAGGCATCACTGAGGGCTCGTCAAGGCAACAGACTGGGTCCAATCCAATCCGGTCTCGTGTTCCATCAGGTATACTGGCATCTTATACTTTATATGCCTCATCCCTATGTAAATGAACAGAAGTCCACCTTATGTGAAAGACAGTAATAATGTGTACAAAGGGTTTTTGGTATGGTGATCCTGTGGCTGGACACAGCTCATAGGTAGACATCTTGTGGAATATCTAATAATTTCAGTGTAATGTTATTTGGATTATTTTACAATAGTGTCCTGGGATGATCAGGAAATTGATCTCACTGGCAAGTGTAGTCTTTCATGTTGACAAGCAATGTGATTAAGTGACCACTCCACATCCTGATAAAAGGAAAATCCTGTTTTCAATATCAAGATGTAATGGAAGTAAAATCATGCTGAATGAGATATATTTGGGACAGGTCTGGCAGTTCAGAAGTGGGTACTCTTGAAGTGCTGTGGACCACCACTGTAATCTGTACATCGTGGCCCAGTATATCCTTCGTGCCTAGATGCACAGTACCAATGTGGTGAAGCTGCAGCTGCAGGTCTAAGTACATGCTAAACAGCAGAAACAACATGCAGTAGACAGAACTAAAGAATCTCATAATCAATGGATCAGATCAAAGCTCTGCAGTCCTACCACATCCAGTTGTGATTGGCAGTGAACAGTGAAACAGCTAACGGGAGAGGGACAACATCCCAACTTATAATGATGCCAGGGCACAGTATGTGAATGGCAAAAATGAGCCTGAAGTATTTTCATCCATATTCAACCAGAAATAATGAGTGAATACTCCATCTCCCAATATTCTCAGCATCCAGGAGCCAGTTTCAAGCCAATTCACTCAGTATGAGATCAAGAAGTGCTGGAAACAACAAATGTAATGGATCAGACAACATCCCAGCTGTAGCTTTGGAAACCTGCTCTCCAGAACTAGCTGTGCCTCTAGACAAGCTGTTACAGTTCAGTTACAACACAGACACCTAACCAATCATGTGGAAAATTACCAAGAAACATTCTGTTCACAAAAAACAGGACAAATCCAATCCAGGTCATTGCTACTCAATCAGTCCACTCTTAATCTTTAGCAAAGTGATGGAAGCTATCATCAACAGTGCTATCGTGAAGCTTACTCACCAGTAACATACTCGTCAATGCCTATTTTGGTTTCAGACCTCAGCAAAGCCTTGGCTGAAACATGGAGCATAGAACTGAATTCCAGATGTGAGGGGAGAGTGGCTCCCCTTGACATCAGGGCAACATGTGATTGAGAGTGGCATCAAGGAGCCTTGGTAAGACTGAGCATCAAAGGGAAAACATTCCAATGGCTGTAGTCATACCTCACACAAAGATTGACAGCTAAGGTTGTTGGAGGTCAATTACCCCAGCCCAAAGTAGCACTGCAAGATTTTCTCAGTGCAGTGTCCTCGGCCTAACCATGCAAATGAAGCTGACCATGAAGCAAGATCAAGATAATATTCACACATGGGCTGATATGGCAAGTAACAGACCCGCCACATTAAGTCCCAGGCAATGAGCATTGCTGACAAAAGAAAAAATCTAACCACCTACTCTTGACATTCTATGGCACCCTGCATTCCCCCCCACCCCACACGTACACATCACCCATTACCATCAGCGACATCCTTAGGTCACCATTAACCAGAATGTCAACTGACCCAACAATATTAATACTGTGGCTCCAATAGAAGGTCAGAGGCTGGGTATCTGAGGTGAGTGACTTATTTAATGACAACCCACAGCCTTTCTATCGCCTTAAATGTCAGCAAGTGTGGTGGAATATTCCCTGGGATCAGTACAGTTCTACCAGTGCTCAGGGAGCTCAATATAATCCAGGGCAAAGCAGCCTGCTTGATTGGTACCACATCAATAATCTACTAACTATTCATTCTGTTTGCCCTCCGCTGCACAGTGACTGCAGTGTGCACCATGTACAAAATACACTGCGGTTACTCACCTAGCTACACTTACAGCACCCAAACCCATGACATCCACCACCAGAAATGACAAGGGCAGCAGATAAATGAGAACTACCTTCTGATGAGTCTAATCCTGGAACTCTGTCCCCAGTATCACCACGGGAGTATCTTCACCAGAAGTACTGCAACAGTTCAAGAAATCAGCTCACCACCATCTTCTCAAGAGCATTCAGCAATAGGCAATAAATTTTGGCCTTGTCAGCGACTTGATGATCCTGAAAAATGAAAAATTAGAAAGGCAATTTAAGCTAAGTTTGCCAGAGTGTTTGAGGAATAAGTGGCTCCTATGCAAACAAAACCACAATGGCTGCAGGCCAAGCTGTTCATTAATGAGCAGGAGTTTATTTGATTGGGTACCACTAGGATTTGTACGTTCATTCCTATTTTACTGCAGAACAAATTTATAGTTTTAGAAAGGATGTCTGTAGAGTGTACATGGGGATTTTAGTTAGTTATTTCCAGGTCATTGAGGTGTGTTGAGCAGTAAGCCCCAAGCTAATTTAATGGCCATTTGTCAATTCCATTCTACCTGATGACTACCCACCCATAATGGGCAGAAGGCCGAAGTTATCTGACTGCTAATTGAGGAAGTTTCACCTCCCCCCACCACTCCCCGCGCCCCCCAGCTTGGCCATGCAAAGGTAAGTTTAATATCCGTCTTGCACATATTCTGACTGCAGACTTAGTTTCACTGGGCAATGTTGGTGCAGTGAAAGTGCACTCCTGTCAGTGGTATAAATGCCATTGAACTCCTGATGAGAATACCAGACTCCATGCAGCACATATCATGTCAACAAAAGAGCTTTGAATTAACACCTTACATTTTTGTTTTCTTTCAACTGAATGTAATTTCTGCTACAGTACGAAGAAGCAGGGGGCCTGTCCTACACTTCACCCAATGGATTTCTAGCTTGGAAGACAGATCTGGGACTTAACAAAATGCTGGAAAATGTTCCAAAATACAAATTTTCTGCAACCAGTTTAACTTAAAAATCTATAGGGAAATGGTAAGATCATGGAAAGTTGAGGTCTGGGCTGGAGCCCAAAATCATTGAAGTACTTGGCCAGAAAAGTATATCTTTCTGGAATAAACAAAAGGATCCTTATAACATTCATTTTAGCTCCACTTCCCACCTTACTCCTAGTTGAATGGACAACTTGGCTGTCAGATGGGAGAGAATACCAGTGGCATGAAACAGCAGCCAGGCATTTCTCTGAGAATGGTCCCATGGAGTTGGGAGGTTGGAGGAACCAATAATATGAAAGAGTAAGTACAAAGACGTCATTGAGGAGACAGGAGAAGCGTTCCTACTTTTATTGGCCTAGAGAAAGTGTTGAAAGAGGGAATTAACTTGGTGAACTGACATCTCCAGCTCTCTTCCGTTATGAGCTTTCCCAGCCTCAAGAATACCCTCAAAGCAGGTGCAGATTTTTAAACAATCATGCAGTTACACAGTGTGAAAGATAGTTAAATATGTTAGTGATGTGACCTACTTCTCCATGGTGGGAAACTAAGACACCCCATAGATAGCATATAGCTACCCCATAGGTAGCATGTAGAGGTTACCCAAATTCAACATTTTAACCCCCCTCTCTGACTGCCATTGATAGGGGTCAATACAGAGGTGGAAGTCTGAATCCCTTCAAAACTCACAGTTCCCTTTATCATTTTCTTTTGTTCCAGCATTGTTTCAGTCACAGAAATAGTGAAGCATCTGTTCCTATAGCTTACAATCTAATAAGCTTTAGCCCATCAGCACGTTAATATTGTAAAGACTTGTATTTGAACTCTGATTAAATTCAAATGTTTGAGGACTGTGAGCGATATTACGAAGCTATTAGTCATTTTCGTAATTCTCTCAGTTGGTGTGCAAGACCTGCTCTTGAGAAAGTTACTTATGGGTAAGTATTTGTAAACTTTATTTGACAAACTACTTTATAGACTGTGGAAAACAGAAGCGAATGTTTAATTGTTCAGAACTGACTTGCAATCCAATTTAAAGAATAGTTTAACCTTGGCAGTCTTCCAAGGCAGCAGAATCTTTCTCTTTGCAAAGGACAAGTTTATAATAAAAGTCAATGTTAATAAAATTTGAATAGTAGTTAATTTGATAATCCTTGAATTTAAACAAAAACATCTTCTTGAAGCATACCACATCAGACAAGATTAGGAGATAGTCCCCATGTAAAATTACATTAATGGTATCATTGGCAATTCAGACATTATTCTGTCCTTCAATTTTCTCCTAATGAATGACACAGGATGATTACGGTCATTTAAAAATTGAACCTATTATTTTCCTCAGGCTGTTCCTACCTTAGTAGTAATGAGCGTAACAGTTCAATGAGCAAGGGCCAAGCTGAAAGCTTTCCACAGAAAGTGTCTGAAGATTTAAACATCTTTATCAGATTCTCGTACTTTCTTACAACGTAGAAGGAGGCTAATCAGCCCATTGTGTCTCTGCTGGCTCTCAGAGCAATCCCATTTGTCCAATTTCCCCTTCAATAGGAGAGTGGGAGTTGTGTTTTTGATTAGGGAGAACATCATGGCAGTACTTAGGGAGGATATTCTTGGGAATCATCCAATAAAGCTATATAGTTTGAATTTAGAAATAAGAAGGGGATGACCACTTTGATGGGATTGCATCATAGGCCCCCAATAGTCCATGGAAACTGGAGGAGCAAATATGTAGGGAGATCACAGATAGCCGTAAGAATAATAGACTTGTAATAGTAGGTGATTTCAACTTCCCTCATACTGACTGGGACTGCCATAGTGCAAAGGTATGGGATGAGGCAGAATTCCTTAAATGTGTCCAGGGAAGTTTTCTCAAACAATATGCAGATAACCCTACTAGAGAGGGGGGATTCACTATTGGGAAATTCGGCAGGACAAGTGATTGAGATGTCACTGGGCGAGCACTTTGGGACCAGTGACCATAATTCTAGTCGTTTTAAAATAATTATAGAAAAAGATGGTACTAATTCATAAGCTAACGTTCAAAACTGGGGAAGGCAATTTTTGCAGGCTTTAGACAGGAAATTGCGAAGGTTGATAGGGAGGGGCTGTTTGCAGGTAAAGGGACATCTGCCAAGTGGGAGGCTTTTAAAAGTGAGACAGGGAGAGTTCAGGGCTAGCATGTTCCTGTTAGAGTGCAGGATCAGGGAACCCTGGTTGACGAGGGATATTGAGGTTCTGGTCAGGAAAAAGAAGGAGGTGTATGACAGGTACAGGCAGCTAGAACCAAGCAAGTCCCCTGAGTAGTATAAGTGATGCAAGAGTCCACTTAAAAGGGAAATCAGGAGGGCAAAAAGAGAGCATGAGGTAGCTCTGGCAGATAAGGTAGAGGAAAATCCTAAGAGATTCTACAAATATATTAAGAGCAGAAGTGTCAACAGGGAGAGAATAGGTCCCCTTATGATTCAATGTGGTTGTCTATTCATGGAGTCACAGAAGATGGAAAAGGTCTTAAATGAATATGTCTCATTTGTATTTACCATACAAAAGGTTATGAATAGTGACGTCCTGAAACATATATATTACAAAAGACATTAAATTGTCTTTTGAGGATAGGTTGAGTGAGCTAGGGCTTTTCTCTTTGGAGAGAAGGAGGATGAGAGGTGACTTGATAGAGGTGTACAAGATGATAAGAGGCACAGATCGAGTGGACAGTCAGAGACTTTTTCCCAGGGTGACAATGGCTAATACGAGGGAACATAATTTTAGGGTGATAGGAGGAAGATAAAATGGGGATGTCAGGGGTAAGTTTTTTACACAGAGAGTGGTGGGTGCATGGAACACACTGCTGGCAGGGTTTGTGCGGGCAGACACATTAGGGACATTTAAGAGACTCTTAGATAGACACATGAATGATAGAGAAATGGGGGGCTATGTGGGAGGGAAGGATTCGATAGATCTTAGAGCAGGATAAAATGTCGGCACAACATTGTGGGCCAAAAGGCCTGCACTGTGATGTAATGTTCTATGTTCTAAGAGGTGCTGGCAGTCTTACAGCATATTAATGTGGATAAATCCCCAGGACCTGACCAAGTGTATCGTGGAATATGGTGAGAAGCTAGAGAAGAAATTGCTGGGGCCCTGGAGAGATATTTGCATCATCATTAGCCACATGTGATGAACTGGAAGACTGGAGGGTGGCAAATGCTTTACCTTTATTTAAAAAGTGCTGCAAGGACAAGCCAGGGAACTACAGTCCAGTGATCCTAACATCAGTAGAGGGAAAATTACTGGAGGGGATTCTGAGGCACAGGATCTACCAGCGTTTGGAAAGGCAAGGATTGATTAAGGATAATCAGCATGGCTTTGTGTGTGAGAAATCATGTCTCACAAATTTAATTGGGTTTTTTAATGAAGAGGTGACAAAGAGGACTGACGAGGGCAGGGCAGCGGGCATTGTCTCAGTGGACTTTAGCAAGGTCTTTGACAAGGTCCTGCATGATAGGCTCGTCCAGAAGATTAGGTTTTATGTGAACCAGGGTGAGCTAGCCAATTGGATGCAAAATTAACTTGGCAGAAGGAGTCACAGAGTGGTTTTGCAGATTGGAGGCCAATGACCAGTGGTATACCATTGATTTCGATGCTGGGTCCACTGCTGTTTGTTATCGATATTAATGATTGGATAAGAATGTAGTTGGCATGTAAGTTTGTGGATGACACCAAAATTGGTTGTATAGTGGACAGTGAAGAGGGTTATCTAAGATTACAATGGGACCTAAATCAACTGGAGAAGGGGACCAAAGAATGGCAGATGGAAACTAACTCAGTGGCAAGATATTGTACTTTGTTAAGTTAAACCAAGGCAGGACTTAAACTATAAATGGTAGGGCCCTAGAGAGTGTTGTAGAACAGACAGACCAAATGGAACAGGTACATAGTTCCCTGAAAGTGGTGACACATGTAGACAGGGTGGTAAAGAAGGCATTAGGCTTGCTTGTCTTTGATCAGGGCATTGAGTACAGGAGTTGGGATGTGATGTTACGACTGTGCAAGTCTTTGATGAGACCAAACTCAGAGTATTGTGTGCAGTTCTGGTATCTCAACTATAGGAAGGGTGTCATTCAGCTGGGAAGAGTGCAGAACATATTCATGATGATGTTAGTGGGACTGGAGGGCTTGAGAGACTGGATAAGCTGCGACTTTTTTCCCTGGAGCATGGAAGGCTGAGGAGTGACCTTACAGAGGTATTTAAGACCATGAGTGGCATAGATAAAATGAATGGTCGCAGTCTTTTTCCCATGGCAGGGGAGTCTAAACCCAGTGGGCACAGGTTTAAGGTGGGAGGAGAGAGATTTAAAAGGAATCTAAGGGGCAACTTTTTCACACAATAAGTGGTGGGTATATTGAACAAGGTTCCAGAGGAAGCTTTAGAGGCGGATACAATTACAACTTTTAAAATACTTAAAACACTTAGATGTAGACAGGTACATAGTAGGAGGGATTTAAAGGGATATGCACCAAACACAGGCAAATGGGACTAGCTCAGGTAGACAACTTTGTTGGCATGGTTGAGTTGGGCTACAGGGCCTGTTTCCATGCTGTATTCTTAATGACTTATTGACATATTCCCCTGTAATCTATTGTCTCTCACATACCCATCAGCTCTCGGGTTGACAAGTTGAAACCATTCTATAATTTTATGGCAGACCAGATCTATCAGGTTCAGTAACTTTATCAGAAACTCACCAGGACAGCATTTATGCCTCACCTAAGTCTTCACTTCCATAACTCATTGTCAACAAGGCCTGGAGCTAAGTGGTCAAATACAATGTGCATCCAGACATAATCTTCAGGAAATTACTGTTGTGTCACTGGGCTCACTGGTGAGTTCTGCATCAGCAGCATCTGACTCTCAGGAGATCTTAGATTTCCATATGCATAGAAGTCCAAGACTTTGCACAGCATTAGTGGGAATCCCCATTGGAAAAACCACCTACCAGCTGGAGTGATTCCAGCCAACTTATTTAGCTAATTTTAGTTTTAACTGATATAACTTGAAGCCTTTTCTTTCATCATTAGTTGAATGATTAAAGAACAGTGCGACGGAAGATCAGGACAGGTTTCAGCCAATTGAAAACATGGCCTCAGTAATCAGAGTTTAAGATCCAGGGTTTTAATGAAGCTGTTGTGGAAAAAATTCATTGGACCTGACAGGAGAATAGCGCATTCATATAATTTAATAGAAATTCATGTCATTTTAACGGGCATGCTGATTTAATTTTAATAAACTTCTGAGTCCATTTGTCAGATTATATGTTGCATCACTACCCCACGACTGTTCAAATATGGAAAAGGTTGAGATTTGTTTGTAGCTCCAATAAAGAATGCTTTTGCAAAGAAGAGCCTACACTTTCAGTGACTTGTGTAAAATGGAATATTCAAAATACATCCTGTTTTAGAATCTAATTATACTTCACTTGTATGTGAGAAGTTTATTGCATTTCAATAAGGTCAAAGCAAAAGCTTTGACCTTTTCTAACCTGCATCATGTGTTACAGGGACCCGAGTTGTTATGTAAGTAGGAAGTCAGTTGTTAGAAGGCTTGACCAATTAAGGATGAAAAATCTATAAATAAATGTGATTTTGAGCAATTTATATTGGTTTTACCAAGAAAAAGAACTTTATCAGAATCTTAGGAGATAGTGGATATAGTGAATAGAGTAAGAATTGATAAGAACTGGGTAATAAAACCATAGAACAATACAGCACAATACAGGCCCTTCAGCCCACCATATTGTACCGACCTTTAAACCTCGCTTAAGACTATCTAACCCCTTCCTCTCACATATCCCCCTATTATAAATTCCTCCATATGCTTATCTAACAATTGTTTGAACTCGACCAATGTATCTGCCTCCACCACCGCCCCAGGCAGCGCATTCCATGCACCAACCACTCTCTGGGTGAGAAACCTCCCTCTGATATCTCCCTTGAACTTCCCACCCGTTACCTTAAAGACATGCCCTCTTGTATTGAGCATTGGTGCCCTGGGAAAGAGGTGCTGGCTGTCCACTTTATCTATTCCTCTTAATATTTTGTATACCTCTATCACATCTCCTCTCATCCTCCATCTCTCCAATGAGTAAAGCCCTAGCTCCTTTAGTCTTTCCTCATAATTCATACTCTCCAATCCAGGAAGCATCCTGGTAAATCTCCTCTGCACACTTTCCAATGCTTCCACATCCTTCCTATAATGAGGCGACCAGAACTGGGGACAGTACTCCAAGTGTGGTCCAACCAGAGTTTTGTAAAGCTGCATCATTATCTCACGGCTCTTAAACTCGATCCCGTGACTTATGAAAGCTAACATCCCATAAGCTTTATTAACTACCCTATCCACCTGTGAGGCAACTTTCAGTGATCCGTGGATATGAACCCTCAGATCCCGCTGCTCCTCCACACTACCCAGAATCCTGCCATTAACCTTGTACTTTGCCTTGGAGTTTGTCCTTCCAAAATGTACCACCTCACACTTCTCCGGATTGAACTCCATCTGCCACTTGTCAGCCCAGTTCTGCATCCTATCAATATCCCTCTGCAAGCTTCTACAGCCCTCCACACTATCCATAACACCACCAACCTTTGAGTCATCTGCAAACTTGCTAACCCACCCTTCTACCCCCTCATCCAAGTCATTAATAAATATCACGAAAAGTAGAGGTCTCAGAGCCGATCCTTGTGGGACACCACTAGTCACAGCCCTCCAATCCGAATGCACTCCCTCCACCACAACCCTCTGCTTTCTACAGGCAAGCCAATTCTCAATCCACATGGCCAAGCTGCCCTGGATCCCATGCCCTCTGACCTTCTGAAGAAGCCTACCATGTGGAACCTTGTCAAATGCCTTACTAAAATCCATGTAGACCACATCTGCTGCACTACCCTCATCAATCTTCCTGGTCACCTCGTCAAAGAATCCTAGCGGGCTTGTGAGACATGATTTTCACTTCACAAAGCCATGCTGGCTGTCCCTAATCAGTCCTTGATTCTGTAAATGCTCATAGATCCTATCTCTTAGAATCCTTTCTAACAGCTTGCCCACCACAGACGTAAGGCTCACTGGTCTGTAATTCCCTGGACTATCCCTACTACCTTTTTTGAATAAGGGGACAACATTTGCCACCCTCCTATCCTCTGGTACCATTCCCGTGGACAAGGAGGACTCAAAGATCCTAGCCAATGGTTCAGCAATCTCCTCCCTCACCTCGCGAAGCAGCCTGGGGAATATTCCATCAGTCCCCAGGGACTTATCTGTCCTAATATTTTCTAACAACTCCAACACATCCTCTCTCTTGATATCTACATGCTCTAGAACATTAACCTTACCAACACTGTCCTCTGCATCATCAAGACCCCTCTCCTTGGTGAATACTGAAGAGAAGTATTCATTGAGGACCTCACCCACTTCCACAGCTTCCAGGCACATCCTCCCACCTTTGTCTCTAATTGGTCATACCTTTACTCTCGTCAGCCTTCTGCACTTCATGCTCGTAAAAAAAGCCTTGGGATTTTCCTTAATCCTACCTGCCAAGGCCTTTTCATGTCCCCTTCTTGCTCTCCTCAGCCCCTTCTTAAGTTCCTTCCTTACTACCCTATACTCCTCCTGAGCCCTTTCTGATCCTTGCTGCCTACACCTGAGTAGATGGGTATAGATGGGTATGGGTGGATGGAATAGCAATGGGTAAAGTGAATAAATTAACTGATGTGTCTAAAAAATGTCTTAAGTTGTTGAATGAAGTAGGGATGGGAATGGTGAAGAGTTTGACATAATATTCCAATTCTCCCCAGATACAAGAGAGGTGCCAGAGAACTAGAAAGTGGTAAATGTGACAACTTTGCTCAAAATGGGCTGTAAGGATATGCCCAGAAAATATAATTTAATCTTGGTAGTAGGGAAACTAATCATAAAAAAATATTAATAGGCCCTTGGAGAAGTTTGAGTTTGCAAAGGAGAGTCACCACAGATTTGTTGAAGGCAAATCACGCTTTATCAATGTGAATTCATTTTCTGATATGGTAAAACAAGGTTGATGAAGGGGACGTGGTAGATACCATGTATGCGCATTTTCTCAAGATATTTGGCAAAGTTCCTTGCAAAAGAATGGCTTGGAAAATTGAGGCCCATGGAGTAAAGGGCTGGTACCTGCCTAGTTCAGAAATAGACATGAACACAAAGCAGAGAGTCCCCCCAAGTAAGTGTTTCTCAGAGAATGATATTCTCCAGAGACTAATACTAGGATAATTGTTTTTTTGTAATATATAGATTAGTAACTTAGATGTAGGTGCACAGTGTAAGATTTCAAAATTTACATTAGTCAGCAAATATGGAGGTGTGGTAAACTTGAGGAGGATGGTAATTGACTGCAGAAGAACCTGACGGGCTGATAGAATTTAACAAAGAAGTATGAAGTATAGTGTGGCAGAGAGTGACAATGGTCTGCTTCCTACCTGAGCTGACCTACACTTCAGTTATGCCCACTTACACTAGTCCAAAATTTACATTTGCCTTTTGCAGCCAATGTCCCAAAGGAAAGGCTGTCCTGTGAAGCAGAGTGGCTCAAGGCGGGCTGTGCTTCAGGAAGAGCAATTCAAGCCTGGAACTGGTGCGGTAAGTCAGATGTACTGGCACCAAGCCTCAACACATCCCAATCTTCCATGCTGCAGTACACGCACATGGATATCCAGAGCACACTGGCAGCACTACTGCTTATGCCATTTGAAGGCCTTTCCTCCCATTCCTAAATGTCTCTGATGATTTAATACATTTAGAAACAGTTGAAAAGTTAACAAAAGTCAACACAATTAAAAATTATTCAACACAATTAGAAATAAAAACAGATGTTTTAAATGCAAGGCATGAAGAGAGACCAATTAGTAAAACATATGGGACAGTTAAAAATAGAGCCAGAGAATAGGAAAACAGGGACTTTTTTTGAACCCTTTATAAAACACTGATTAGGCCAAGAATGGTGTATTGCACCTAATTTTGGTCACTATGCTTTAGGAAGACTGCAGATTTTAGAAAGTATTCTCTAAAGGTTTACAAGAATGGTTCTTGAGATAGGACAAAATAGCTAAACAGGTAGACTAGAGAAGCTGGCATTGTATTTTTTTGGAGCAAACAAGATCAAGAGCAGATTTGACAGAGGTGTACAAGATCAAGACAGATTTTGGTAGGGTAAATTGAGAGAATCTGTTCCCGTTAGCAGATGGTTCAAGGATCAGGGGAGAACAGATGTAACGAGAGGAAATTTTTATTTACAAAGAGCGTGTTTATGATCCAGAATTCTTTGCCTGTAAATGTGGCAAAAACAGAATCAAACAGATCTCAAAGATATTCAATAAGCATTCGAGGGAAAGCAATCTGCAGTGACGATTGGGAAAGCACTGGCAAATGGAAAAGATGTTGAGTGGATTTCTCTGCAAAAAGCTGCCTTGGATTTGAAGGGCTGAATGTGCTGTACTGATTCTCGGATTCTCTAATTGCATGGTTTCCAGTAAATTGCATATCCTCACACTTAGACCATGCAAACAAAGTGGGGTAATGGTGTTTCTGTTACAATATTGAAACAGTAGCTGAAACAGGTGCTCTGACTTGTTCTTAGGCAAGTTATTATCAAATGAGGTTTTATTTAACTTCAAACTTACCCACTTTGATGAAAATGAGAAGAAAAGACACCTGGAGTAAAATATCCTGTGACTTAAGTAAATGGCCCAGATTGCCTTTTCTGCCTTTATCCTGGGAGGAATTCAGTACAAAGCTACTGGCCTGGATCCCACCCATTGAGAAGGTAATTGCAGAAGAATGGATATTACTATTCTTTCCTCTGTGAAACAACTTGGAATTGTTTTTAAATTAAAGCAGCCATTTAAAAGAAATGCACTGCTGAAATTCAAGGAGATCAGGTTCTAAAGAATACACCATGAATTGAAGAACCCTAAGGTATTCTGTCAGATATACCAAAGCAAAGTTAGAAATGGAGCATTAATTGTAAACCCATTTAGTAGGTCAAACCATGAAATTAATATGCCATTATAATGTTCGGTGGAAGAAGACGCTTTCATTAAAATACATTAATTTATCATTAAAGACTTCCTTCAACAAAAAAAGCATTGTGTGTAGAGTGATTCATTGGTTTCCCAGGTTCAAAGAATGATTAGAAAGAGGGCATGAGTCAGTAATCATCTGCAGGGGCAGATATTGGGATATTGAGAAGCCTTTTAAATAATTGATGTCTCTTATCTCACATTATTTGTTTTTTAGAAGCAATAATCAACTGAGAAGAGAGAAGATTTTAATTACAACTAGCAACCATTGTCCATCACTTCACTTTTTTACTATTAACTGCAGGGTGATATACTGAACTTCATTTCATTATTATCCACAAGGATTGGAAGTTCTTTTAAAGTGGTCATTAAAGCACAAAGCAAACCAAGATGTCTCTTGCAAAGTACCTGTGATTTCATATTCCTTCTGGTAATGCTGCGTGATTTGCTGGTGCAAGACATGGGATACGCAGCATCTGTGGCAGTCTCTCCTTCTGGTCAGTCAACGTTAGAATTAACCAAATTGTTGTACTTTTTTTACTGCAACTCACTCACTACTTCAAGAACCCTGCAGAAATGCTGATCCTATTCATGCATATTTATGAGCTATGCTAAAACCTAAACATCTGTCATTCTGGCAAGAAACACATTTTAAAAATAGGCCAAACAAATCAGCAGGAACATTAAACTCTGCAACACATTCACAGCCATAAATAATCAAAGGATGAATTACCAAGGTTATATTTTCCATGTATTCTTCTCAGACAGTTTCACAATTGTTATTTACTGTTTCTTCATTTTAAATAGATTTAATTTTATCTGTATTAACATTATTTACTAGTCCAAGACATCCATGGATACATTTGTGGTTTCTCTGGTTTATTTTATGTTTGTCTGGTTAACTTTGTTTGAACATTTGCCCTACTTTTGCAGTTGTTTGATGTTCTTTTTTTTAATTGCTACTTTAAACATTCTTTCAAATGCATTTCTCAGTTCACTGTTATCCTTGCTACTCAATGTTTACCCAATTTCAAAGCTAACAGTTTTTGTACAAACAAAAATGAACCATTTCCCCCCTCCTTCAATTTGTCCATGGTGAAGTTTAAGAAATCATAGGAAATTGAAAAAGTTAGTACGTAAATTGGAAATTCTAAAAATACTCCATGCCTTGCAGCCAGCAGTATTGATTGGTTCATGTAAATTGCACTGTTTTGATCACTTGAGTTTGCCAGTTTGGTTCAGCAATAGACACCAGAAGTTTCATTCTCTGTTTGTAGCAATATATACTATATACTTACATCAGTCCATTGAACTCTGCCTTCGAAATTCACCCCATTGACTGCAATCAAATGAATTTTGCAGCAAAGTATAACAAGTTGACGTCCTAATGTAACAAGTCTAACACTACAGGCAAGGGATGAATTTCCAAGCAAATATCTGACTTGGAAGATAAGTTCAAATTCCTGTCAAAATGTTGAATGTATAATTCAGACTGACACTTCAATGCATTGTTAGACATTTCAACCTATATTCAAAGATATGGTATATGGGAAGGTGATGTTACAGTAAAGTCAAGCTCAAAACCTCATTAAACGATTTACATTGTCACAAAGCATAGGATTATTTGTTAGTATTGAAACCATATGTGCTGTGTTAGGTGTGTGTTTATCAAATCAGAGAAAAATAAAGTGTACTTTGGATGATCATTCTCCAGTTGAGAAGCTTTGGAAGATTTGCAGCTTTCTTTCCATGTACAGTTTTGGTCAGGGTCAGTTCTTCAGGTCTTGTTTTACAATGTGTTTTGGGCCACAATTGCCATACTACAAGATGCAATCACTAGGTATTGTACATTAATATGTACAGTATCTATTGTTTATCTTTCCATTAACTAACATTAGAATGCATGACATTGTCTTTATGCACAAGCCATGAGGCCCAACAGGTCAGTGCTAATGTTCATGTTCCATGATACCTCCTTCTTCATAACCGCATCAAACTAACCCTTCCTTACTCTCCCATGTGTTTATTATCCCTTAAGTGGATTTATATTAATCATCAGAACCACGTTTTGGTAAAACAATTTCTTCTGTTGGATTTATGCTTTATAAAGCAAATTTGGGGACCCCAATTCTAGTGTCTGCTCCAAATGGAAATATTAGATCCTTTAAACTTTTTGAAGATTTTGATCATTATCTATATTAGTCTTTTCTTTTTGAAGGAAAAATGACTCAGACTGTTTAGTCTTTCCTGAAAGGTATAATATTACAATTCCCAAATTATTCTTTTTTCTTTCTTTGTGCTTTCATCAGTGCATCAGTATCCTTTTCATATCATAGAAAACATAGTTGTCCATATGTAAGCTAACCTAGGTTCTATTTAATTTCAACATCACTTCATTATTGTTCAATTCTGTTCTTCTTGAAATGAATTCAAGTGCTCTGCTTGTCTAGTTAATCTACTTTATTGATCTATGTTGCTCTTTTGTAAAATGTGTATTTATACACTCTGCTTCTCTATCCCATTTAGATATTTTTTTCCCCAAGGAATATATGAAGTCCACATTCTTCCTACCAAACTAACACACACACACACACACGCACGCACGCACGCACGCACACACGCACACACACACACACACTCCTGAGTCCAATCTAAGCGAATTGATCCTTGTGGCTCTTACCATTTACCAATCTGAGAACTTACTTTTAATGTTTATTTTCTGTTTTCTGTGTTGCAGCCAGCTTGCTATTTTTTATGTCCCTGAATTCCCACATGTTCTGACCTTAGACTTGAGTCTACGATGTGGTATCTTATTGCAGGTTGTTTTTAATATTACCCATCTCCTCTTTCTGTTACTTCTTCAAAGAATTCAATAAAATTGGCCATGCATGATCTATGTTTTCCAAATCTGTGCAAATTGTCCTTTTTTATATCTTTAGTTTCTAGATGCTTTTTTTGTTACATTTTTCAGTAAAGTTTCCATTATCTTTCATATCACCAACGTTAAGCTAATTAGTCTTACGTTCCCCACACCTGTTCTTTCTTTTCAAATATAGAAATCACATTAGCTGTCAGCTAGTCCTCTGGCATTATTCCCTTCACTAATGAAATTTCATTTAAATGCAATAGTGTTTCTGCCCACCATCAATTTATTATGGCTAAATGTGGCATTTACGTCCAAGCTGATGCAGTAGGGTATTTATCACTCTCTGAAGTGAAGAAGATTATGTCAAATATAAGTCAAGATTTTTGGTTCATCCCTCATCTGATTTTAATTCTCCGGATATTGAGTTCTGTCTGTTTTATGAGGAGCAAGGCCTTGTAAATGGAATGGACCTCAGCACATGGAATGAAGAAGGTGATGTAAAGGTCCACGATTATAGCAGTTTATTCTGCTTCCCCTGCTTCTTACCCTTAATCTGTTACAATTCTATTCTCATTCCTTTGCGAATAAAAAAAAGGATAGTGTTCTGATCGGGACAGTATTACTGTGGGTAACTTGATATAAAACACATCAGTCCTCTAAAACTTCCCACAGAAATGTGGCTCATAAATCTATGGTTTTGATTTATGAAGAAAATTTTGCTGAATGTTTTATAAACCACTAGCTGATAGCCAAATTAAATGTGACATCTGCCAGACGCTGAGTTCCTGTTGATAGAATGAAGTCTGCAAATTTTGTGTCAAGACTTACTCCAGCTTTAATCATTTCCGCCTCTGGCACACGTTTCTCTCAGGGACTAATTTGTAGTGTGGTATAAATGGTGACCAGATTCATGGCTGCAGCTGTTATGCTCACTGTAACGTCTTCCCCACCTTATTATTTATTCACTGTTTTCTTTCCCCACCATCTATTCTGCCTCCTTTGTGACTGGGTAGATTTGTGGTGCAGTGGTTAAATTACCTCACTGCTCCTTCAGAATCTCTGGATTAACGAACCTAGAAGCCTAGGTCCAAGTACCACCAATGGCAGCTGTGAGATTTTAAATTCAGTTAATAATCTGGAATTTAAATATAAAGAAGCCATTTGCAACGATGACCACAAACAACAGAATGTCATTAAAAAAAACCTATCTGGCTCACCGATGCCTCAGGGGAGGAAAACTGCCTTCTTTACTTGGTCCATACGTGACTCCAGACCATCAATGTTGTTGACTCTTAAATGACCTCGAAAGCCACTCAGTTGAACAGAGAAAGAATAAAACTGATGGACCACCTGAATTCAACAAATCCATCGAATCTGAACACAGCAAAGTCACTACAGCCCAGTTGGCCTTAAAAATAAAAAGGCTTCCTCACAAATATCTGGGTAGAACTATTCAACTTATAAGTGAAGCAGTGGCCTTGCATGGTCATACTCCCAGAATCGCTTTGCATATAGAATGTTCCAGACTCCTCCATCACACACCCTGAGTACATCCAGACCCACCAAAGATGGCAGCGCAGTGGTATGTGGGAGGGGATAGTCCAGACCCCAAGAAGTCTCACAGCTCAGGTCAAATATGGGCAAGGAAATCTCCTGTTTACCACACACCATCTTCCTTCAGCTGATGAATTGGTGCTCCTAAATATTGAACACCACTTGATAGATACAAGTAGAAAGGGTATAAAGTGTCGTCTGGGTGAGGGGCTTCAATAACCATCACAAAGTGGCTTGATAGCACCACCATTGACTGAGTTGGTCAAGTCCTGAATGACATGTCTGTCAGATTGGGTCTGTGACATGTAGGGAATGAACCAAAACTGGGAATAAACCTACTTGACCTTATTCCTCAACAACCTACCTGTACAAATAGCATTGGTAGAAATGGCCATTGAACAAGTCTTTATGGAGACAAATTCTTTACATTGATTTCACTCACTATCATAGAACAGACTCAGGACAAATAACACGACAAGAACTTCCAACATGATCCCACCACCAGTCACATCTTCGCCTCTCCCCCACTCTCTGCTTTCTCTTCATTTCTCTGTGATCCACTCATCCCTCCTCAGCCACCCTTCCCCATCCCTGCCACTTTCCTCTTCAACTGTAGGAGGTATAACACCTGTCCCTTTGCTTCTCATCCACGACTATCCAGGGACCTAAAGAGCCCTTCCAGTTGAAGCAGAGATTCACATGCACACCTTCCTATCTGATCTACTGCATTTGCATGTGCTCACAATGTGGCCTCCTCTACATTAGTGAAACCAAGCATAGACTAAGTGACTGTCATGCAGAGCACCTGTGCTCTGTCTACAATGACCATCTTGAGCTTCCAGTTGCATGTCAATTTCAACTCCCCTTCTCATCCCCACAACGACCTGTCTGTCCTCAGACTATCAACAGTGCTATCAAGTGATACTTGCTCACCAATAACCTGTTTACCAAATCCCATTGTGAGTTTCTCCAGGGCAGCTCAGCTCCAGGCCTGACCACAGTCTTGGACCAAACATGGATCAAAGAGCCAGATTCAAAGGTGAGATGAGAGTGAATGCCCTTGACATTGAGAAAGTACTTGACTGACTGTGACATCCAGGAACCCTGGTATACCTGAAATCCATGGCATCAAGGGGAATAGAATCCAATGGCTGGAGTTGTACCTTGTACAGAGGAAGATGGCTGTGGTTGTTGGAGATCAATCATGCCAACCACAAGACATCAAATGAAGGAGTCACTCAGAACAGTGTCCTTGACCCAGTCATTTTCAGCTATGTCCTTGCACAATAACGTCAAATATGGGAATGTTCACTGATGATTGCAAAATGTTCGATTGTAGTTATGACTCCTCAACAAATGGAGCCGTCTGTGCCTTCATGCAGCAAGTTCAAGATAACATTCAGTCATGGGCTGATAAGTGACAACTTGGTTGGCACAGACATGATGGGCCGAAGGGCCTGTTCCAGTACTGTACTGTTCTATGTGTGTTCTAAGTAACTTTCATGCTACAGAAGTGGTAGGCAATGAGCATTTCCAACAAGGGAGAGTCTAATCATCTAGCCTTGACATTCAATGGTATTACTATCAGCATGTCAGCATCAATACCCTGGACTTCACCACTGACCAGTCACAGCCACAGAGCAGGTCAGAGGATGAGTATTCTTCAGTGAGTGACACACAGAACCCTCTTCGCCACATATGAAGCACAAATCAGGAATGTGATGAAACACTCCTCAGTTGCTTGTATAAGTGCAGCTCCAACATCACTTAAGAAGCTCAGTGCCATCCAGGTCAATGCAGCCCCCTTGATTGCTACCCCATCCACCATCCTAATCATTCATTACCTCCATCATTCACAGTGGCTGCAGTATATACCATCTACAAAATGGATGGCACTTACTGACCGAGGTTATTCGGATGGCACCTCCCCTTCCAGGCCTCCCTAACCTGCAACCACTACCATGAGTTTCAGGCACATGGGAGCACAATCACTTGCATGTCCCCCTCCAAAATGCACACCATCCTGACTTCAAAATAGATAATTGCTCCTTCATCATTGTCAGTTTTCAATCTTGGACCTCCTGTCCAGCTGTACAATGGAGTACCTACACCAGGAAGTCTGCAGCACTTCAAGAAAGCAGCTCACCATGACCTTCCCAGGGGAAATTATGGACGGACAATAAATGCTGGCCTTGTCAGTAACACCCAGATTGTGAAAAAGAATATTAAAGAAGTTGTCCTCATCAACCTGTTTCAGAAGTATAGCCTGCAAAATTAAACTGTAATTTTGAGGTCACAGTGTTTCGAATGGGCCATATAAAGAGCACAGTTCAACCAACATGAGCGGCCCAAGTACAATTACATAGAATTGATATTGGGGGTTCAGAATAGGTATCAGCTGTATTGCATAATTGTGTATGACTTAGCTTGTACTGTATATTAGTAACACACACACACTGTTGCTCATAAAATGGAAAATCACTCTGATTCTTTCTTGTATCACCCAATCTACTGTATGTGTTCCGATCTATACTCAGTAATTTAGAAACTGAATTCCACAGTCATTCCTCGTGTGCATCTCAGCTCTCGCAAAAATATCAAGAAATTGACAAAAAGATGTTGGTTTACCGAAACACACATCAAATCAAGAATCATGGGTTACTGGATGGAACCACATTAATCTTAGCATAGTTTAAATGTGTACATATGAACATGTGAACTAGGAGCAGGAATAGGCACTCAGCCCCCGGAGCCTGCTCCACCATTTAATAAGATCACGTGTGGTTTGATTGTAAACTCAACTCTGGATTCTTGTCCACATCCAATAATCTTTTACCTCTTTGCTTATTCATTTACCTGCATATAACAATTATTTTAAGACTCTGCTTCCACCATTCTTTGCCCAATGTTACAAATGAGAGGTTCCCCCATTTTCAAGAAGAGCAGCAGGGAAAAGCCCAGTAATTACACATCCGTGAGCTTAACATCAGTAGTAGGGAAGTCAATGGAAACATTTTCTGAGGAACAGGATTTACGATCACTTGCAAAGGTGGGCACTAGTCAGAGATGCCAAGCACGGCTTTGCCAAGGACAGATCCTGTCTGGTCAATCTGATTGAATTTTTTGTTGATGGTGTGAACACTAGTCTTAGGCTAGAGAGTGACTGATGTATGCAAGAAACCATCAAGCACCTATTTCTGTTAATCCTACACAAATTCCCATTTTATCCTCCCAAATTCGCATCAACTCCCCCCAGATTCCATCACCCAACTACACACTGGGAGCAATTTATGGTGGTGAATTAACCTACCGACTTGCAAGTCTTTGTGATGTGGGAAAGGAAGGATCCGGAAAAGGCCCACATGGAAGAAAATGTATGCTCCAGGCCATCATTACTAAAGGTCAGGATTGACCTCCACTATGCCGGCTGCTTCCTCACAACTCCAGGGGACCCACGTTAATCCTGATCTTGGGTGCCGTCTGAGTGGTGTTTTCACGTTCAACCTGTAACTGTTCTGGTTTCCTCTCAAATCCCAAAGACATGCAGGTTGTTAGGTTAATTGGTCACCGTAAATTACCTCTAGTGTGTGAGTGGATGGTAGAATCTGGTAGGGAGTTGATGGGAATAAAAGTAAGTGGAATAATGGGTGTTTGATGGTCAGTATGGGACAAAAGGCCTATTTCCAAGCTGTACGACTTTATGACTCAAAGGCTCTACTAGCTGTGCCAGAATGCTTCCCATATAGGGAGGGGAATTGAGGGAAAGGAGATCACATATGCACTCGAGTGGTGAGAGGAAGATTGGACTCATGCTTGGGATGGGCAATTAGATTGGGTTGTAGACTACTCAAGTGGAATATAAGGTGTTATTCCTCTAGTTTTTGTTTAGTTTAGTCTGCAACCCGATGGCATGAACATTGAATTCTCCAATTTCAGGTAAACTGCTCCCCCTCTGGCACTGTTTTCTCTCCTCCTGATCTACCCAGTTCCTCCTACACCCACCTTAGCCCCATATCACCGTGTTTCTTTCCCCTCCTCCACCCAATCCATCTGGGACCCAATCCAGGGTCCCCTCCCCTCCACTGTTCCCATCTGCCCATCCTACCTCCCTTATTTGGTTCCATGCTCCACCTTCCTTTCCTATCAGATTTCATCATCTGCAGCCCTCTGTCACCTCCACCTATCACCTCCCAGCCTCTGTAACTACTTCCACCCTTCCCTCCTCCATCTGCCAATAACTCCTCCTCACCTGGACCCACCTACTGCTTACTAGCTCTTGCTCCATCCCTTCCCTCCACCTTTTTATACTGGGTATCTCCCCGCTATCTTTCAGTCCAGATGAAGGGTCTCAACCCAAAATACTGACTGTCCATTCCCTCCACAGATGCTGCCTGACCCACTGAGCTCCTCCAGCATTTTGTTTGCTTCTCCAGATTTAAGCATCTGCAGTCTCTTGTTTCTCTAATAATCAACTAACCTGGCAGTGAAGAAAAGACATCAGTTATATTCCATAGTTGCCACTTGGTTGCCTTGAAATTGCATCATGCAATACTGTTTAATTTGGCATAATAATTTCCAATTAGGCTAGAATTTTGATCACTGTTCATGAATGCAATATTATATCATGTTACTTCCCAATGCAAAATGCAAGGTCCTATAAATATTGTACATGCAGGCTAGAGGAGTACAGAGCATGAAGTTAGTGACATCAGTCTTTTTGCAGCACTGTTTTGATGATTGCCTGTGAAATTGCCCCAGAGGAATAAAACTTGTAGGGGACCTTGTGGGGGAATTGGATAATTGGCCACCTTTACCTCTTGCCCTGGCACTGGGCTGCTCATGCATGACTGCTCAACATGTTTAGAACCTGTTCCTAAACGACCAGATATTGCAGGCAATGTGTCCAAACCTCAGCTCGTGGCAATGCACATCAGATCACTTGATGGGAATTTGTCTTCTTCCATATCATCCCATGCAGCAGTGGAACTTGGGCACTGGAAATTGGGATAATGGAACTTGAACAGCTGGGACTTGGCCAGTCTGGAGCTCATGGGTCTCTGAAAGGAGGAAGGCAAGCATATACTTTTCTGGTGAGAATAAGGGGGAGCAAGAAGTGCATACTAAATCTATCTGCATCCTATAAATCATGAGAGACTCCCAGTTTTGTAATGTAAGAAGGAGGGTTATAAGTAAACATCTTGTTGTCCTCAATGTTTTCTGCACAGGCATTGGCCACAAATTCAGTTGCACCAGGTCTACGAATGGCTTGTGTTCTCTCCAGCAGATCATTGAACATGTGTACTAGGTACTGACTGCTGCCAGTATTGTTGTTTGCAGTGGTTGTGTTTCATCTTCTCCACTTCTGACCTTATCATGGAGGTAATGTCCTCTTGAATTAGTTGAAGATGATTGGCTTAAGGTATTATCCTGATGAACTCCAGCAGCTATATTCAAGAGGTGAAGTGATTGACCCCTTAACAACAAGCATCTTCATTTACCTAAGATGTGACTCAGGCTAGTGGAGATTTTTTTTTGCTTTGATTGCAATTAGCTTCAATGTTATTGGGTCCCCATGATGCTGCACTGAGTGAATTGCTGGCTTAATTTCATCTCATCACTGCATTTCAGCTCTTTTGCCTATGCTTCAACTGAGGTTCTAATGAGACCTGAAGCTAAGTGGTCTAGACACAACCCAAACTGAGTGTCAGTAAATGACTTATTGGTGACTATGTATCATATGATGGCATTGTTGCTGACACCCACTGTCATTTTACTGATGATTGATAATAATGCGATGGAGCAGTAATTAGGCATGTTATTTTTTTCCTGTTTTTTTGAGGATAGGACCTACCTGGACCATTTGTTACTTTATTGGACAGTGTTACCTTAGCTACTGTGGAAAAATGCAATGTGCCAGACTTGAATATCCTGATATGTCACAGGGTTACCTTCCAAACTGGTGAATCTTTTCAGAGACATATTCTTTGAGAATTTCACAGAGGCTGAAATTTCTCCCTTATGACTGGATAAATTTATACACAGATTATAAAGAGAGCAGATTTAATATTGCCAATTTCTACATTACTTCTTTTGTTGCAAGGACTTGACAACGGCTTAATGTTATTGTGGAAATGTTAACTGGTACCAACAAAGAACTTTACGAGTTTTTGAATAATGCATGATATTATAAACTTTTTAACATGTAAGTTATATGTTTCATTGTATTAAAATAAGTGCGGGAGTCTATGAGAAAAGAAAGTGACATACTTTCAGAATAAACTGACATGAAGGAGATCTATATAGCTGCAGTGAGGCACCTTGTATTGACAATGTGGCATGTGTGACAGACCACTTCAAACTTAATTGTATAAAAAGGAGACCCATCCTTAACTGTCACAAGTGGCAAACTGAAAGCATTAAACTTGTCATGTGAATAGCAACTATTTTCCATGTCTAAAGAAAAGGGAAATAATGCAGAGGGGATCAAAATTAACATTTTAATTGATGCTTTTAAAAAAGGAATCAAAAGCTACTTATATTTCTATTGTATTTTAATATAAAGTGTCTTTTGGCACTTCAGAGGTATGATCAAAAATACTGTTTAAAAACAGGTGTACATTTCATTGATATCTGAGACAGCTGCAAGTTGTTTGCAGTGGTTTCTAGATCAGGCGTCATCCCTTGCAATCTTCACAGGGTTATTTACAGGCTATGATATATCAACCAGTGTTTCATGATCAATTCATCAATCTTATTGAGTTGGCCATGAGCTTTCAATGATAGCCTAAGTATTCACTTATATAATATAAAATAAAAAAGAAGACAAGCCTGGAAATATTCACCAAGATGAGCAGCATAAAATGACACAGAAGAAGGCTATTCAGTCCACTGGGCCCATACTGGCTCCTAGCAGATCAATTCCATTAGTTCCCATTCCCATTCTCCTTATTTCCTTGCACTTTATTTTCTCTCACCCATGCTCATTAATTCAAAATCAAAATCTATGATTCAGACACCTCACAAACAACATGTTGGTGAGCAACATGTTGGTGAGCAACTTATTGGTGACTGTTTGATGGCTTTGTTGTTGACTTTAAGGCTTTCATTTTGCTGATGATTGATAGCAATGTGAAGGAACAGTAATTAGGCATGTTGGTCTTTTCCTGCTTTTTGAGGATCGGGTATACCTGGGCCATTTGTTACTTTGACTTTGCTTATGTTACTCACCCATACTAAGGGGTGATTTAACCGTCAGCACGTCTTTAGAATGTGGGATGAAACCAGAACATCTGGAGGATGGCCACATGGTTACAGAGAGAATGTGCAAATTCTGAACAACTCAGGACCCAAAGTCAGGATCAAACCTGGGTCCCTAGAGGTGTGAGATAACAACACTAACAACTGAACCATTCTTCTGTCCTCTGTGGAGGGAGAAACAGAGACAATGTTTTAGGTCAATGATCCTTCATCAGAACTGAGAGAAGTTAAAAGCTGTGAGACCACATTTGGAGTACGGTGTGCAGTTCCGGTCACTTTGTTATAGGAAGGATGTCATTAAACTGGAAAGGGTGCAGAAAAGATTCACAAGGATGTTACTTGGACTGGAGAGTTATAGGGAGAATTGGATAAGCTATGGCTTTTTTCCATGGAGCATAGGAGGTTGAGGGGTGACTTTATAGAAGTATATAAAACCATGAGGACATAGATAAGGTGAATGCTCACAGTCTTCTTCCCGTGGTGAGGAGTCTAAACCTAGGGGATGCAGTTTTAAAGTGAGGGGACCTGGAAGTCAACTGCTTCAGACAGAGGGTAGTGGGTATATGGAATGAGCTGCCAGAGGAAGTGGTAGAGGCAGGTACAATTACAGTGTTTAAGATACATTTGGGCAGGTTCATGAATAGGAAAGGTTCAGAGGGATACGGGCCAAACACAGACAAATGAGATTAGCTCAGGTAGGCAATTTGGTTGGCATGGACGAGTTGGGCCAAAGGGCTTGTTTCCGTGCTGTATGACTCCAAATCAAACATGTATAAATTGGAGAAAGGAGTGGCGCAGCAATGATCATTGCAGTCTGTAGCTGCAGGGACCCAGGTTTAACCCTGGCCTCAGGTGTGAAATTTGTACATTCGCCCTGTAACCACATGTGTCTCTACTAGGTGTGCCAGTTTCCTCTGATATCTTAAAGACCTGCTGGTATTTTAATTGGTACTGTAAATTACCTCTTAGAGTAGGTAAGTGGGGGAAAAATAGTGCTGAGCATCTGAGAGAGAACAAAAAGTTATAGGGCTACTGGCAAATAAGGAAAGGGGATTAGGACTGATGGGATTGCTCAGCTGGGTGCAGGCAAATGGGCTGAATAGCATCCTTCTCTGTCTTAGTAAGTAAGGTAGTGCTGTCTGACACAGCTGGTGAAGGCTTGTTAATCAAAGACAATCTATCTGGAAGAGTTGGAAATAGAAGGGGGTAGATGAAAATGAGGAGAAGAGAGACAAAGAATGAAGAAGACACCAACCAAGCCTTCATCACCCTCTCTCAGCTGACACTATCAGCACCATTCAATCTCTCCTAGTCTCCACTTCATTACCAATAGTTCCCTCCAGCCCAACTTTTCCTTGACAACTTAAAACATGCTTGATTTCTAAGCTTTCCCAGTTCTGATAAAAGTTCACCAACCTGAAGCATTGATGTGGTTTCTCTTTGCACCAACACTTTAAAAAAAGGGCCATCTTTTGTATTCACTGTTGGCTGGTATTTTGGGCAAACGATGATGTTGGCACTGTCCACTGAATTTACTCCTTTCCCCCATCTCCTGAGACTGAGCCTGCACACCTGGGAAAGGTCAGGTTCTCACTCAGATGGAAGCATCCTGCCATTTGGTTGCATGGAAAAATCTCAGCAGAGCTACATCCACTGAAGTCAATACCGGAAGATTTCACCTCTCAACAATGGAGCAAGCGAGTAGTCAAAAGGTGCCCAGCTCGGTGAGGCAAATGCACTCCACCAATACAGCTGCCTTCCAGCTCCACAGAGCAGATGATCCGTCCCAATGTTACAACAAAGGAAGCTGAGCAGATCAAAGGTTTGTAAAATTAACAATATCAGAATGAAATAATTATAAATGAATAAATGAGTTATAAGTGAATTAATTCAATGTCACATCAGGTACAAAAAAGGAAGTTAAAGATTATAGACAGGCACATATGGCAGTAGAAACATGGAAGGGCAGATGTAGAGTTAAAAACAGAATATCTGGAAATTGATACCAGGGATGCAGTTCTTTAGCAATAGTTTCTAGAAATTGTCAGCTTACTGCATGAATCACCGTAGAGCTGCCTAAAGCGGTTGCAATGGTGCAGCAGAAATAATCCTTCCACAAAAAGTTACATCTTTTACAATTCATTCAAAGTGCCCTTATAATGCCATGATAATTGTTAATTACTCCAGACATGATCAGAACTGGTATTACAAAAGAGGTGTCTCATTCATTCAGGTATTATTCAAATTTTTTCACTATTTTTTTCTTTTAATCCAATCTTAGTTTCAATATTTAAAGTTCTCTTTCTGTCAAGCAGATGGCCTCTCAAGGAAAAGCAACAGCAGCAGCCAGATCGATGCTGCCACGAATAGCTCTGTTGCACAGCAGAGAGGGTTAAAGATGATTAAGTCAGGTAAGCATAATAGGAAGAACAGACAGGGCCAGGTTAATGAACACAGTGAGACTGATAGTCTGAAGTGTTTTTATTTTAGTGCAAAGAGTACAACAGGTAAGGCAGTTGAGTTCAGAACCTGGATTAGCGCATGGAACCACAATGTAGTAGCCAATAAAAAAATACTTGGTTGAGAGAAGAGCAAGCCTGGCAGCTCATTGGTCCATGGTTTAGATGTTTCAGAAGGAATATAAAAGAGGTGGGGGAGTTGAATTACTGATTAAGGAGAATGTCACAGCTGTACTTATAAAGGACAATTTGGAGAACACATCCAGCAAGGCCATATGGGTGGAACTCAGGTATCAGAAATGTGCAATCACTATGATGAGGTTATACTATAGGCCTCCCAATAGCCAGTGGGAGATAGAGGGACAAATATGTAGGCAGATCATGGAAGGATGTAAAAACAACAGGGTTGTTGCAGTGGGAGGTTTTAACTTCCCCAGTATTGACTGGGACTCCCTTAGTGCCAAGGGCTTAGGTGGGGCAGAACTTATAGGTGCATCCAGGAAGGTTTCTTGAAACAATAGTCCAACTAGGGAAGGGGCTGTACCAGACCTTGTACTGGCCAGGTGATTGAAGTTTCTGTGGTGGAACATTTTGGGAACAGTGATCAAAGGTTTCAAGATAGCTATGGAGAAGGATGAGACTGGTGTAAATGCTAAATTGATGGAAAGCTAATCACACCAGTGTTTGGCAGGAACTGGAGAAAGTAGACTTGGAGTATCTCTTTGGGGGTAAAAATCAGACATGTGAGAGCCTTTTAAAGGCCAACTTCTAGAGTTCAGGACCAGCATGCTCCTGGAAGAATGAAAGTTAAGAATGGCAAGATTCAAGAACTTTGGATGACAAGAGATATTGCTAGTTTAGTCAAAAAGAGAAAGGAAGCATATGTAAGGTTTAGGAAGTGGAAATCAGAGAAGTTACTTGAAAAATATAAAGAAAGCAGGAAAGAACTTAAAAAGGGGAAATAGAGGGGCTAAAAGGGGCCAGGAAATGTCCTTGGCAAGTAGGATTCCCAAAGCAGAGGTATATTAAGAGCAAGAGGGTAGCTAGGAAAAGGGTAGATCTACTCAAAGACGAAGGACAGAATTTATGCATGCAGCCAGAGGAAGTGGGTGAGATCCTAAATAAGTACTTTGTATTGGTATTTGCCAAGGAGAACCATGGATGATGGTGAGATCAAGGAGTATGATGATATCCTAGGGCATGTCAATTTTTCGAAGGAGAAGATGTTGGGTCTCTTGAAAAGCATTAAGGTGGATAAGCTCCAGGGTCTGATGGAATTTATCCCAGGATACTGAGGGAGGCAAGGGAGGAGAATACTGAGGCCTTGACAGAGATCTTTGTATCCACTTTAGCCACTGGTGAGGTTCCAGAAGGTTGTGGATTAATCAATGTTGTTCCTCTGTTTAAGAAGAAAATTCAAGAAATTCTAGGCCAGTGAACCTTTCATCAGAGGTAGGGATATTACTGGAGAAGAATCTTAGGGACAGGATTTACTCACATTAGCAAAAGCACTGGTTTATGTGGAGGAGGTTCCACATCTGGAGGAAATTCTGTCTCACAAATTTAATTAAGTGTTTTACATGGACTTTAGCAAAGCTTTTGACAAGCTCCCTCATGGTAGACTGGTCCAGAAGTTTAAGTCACATGGGGTCCACAGTGACTTAGTAAGTTGGATAGGAAATTGGCTTGGTCATAGAAGACAGAGGGTAGCGGAGGGGTATATTTTTGACTAGAAGTCTGTGACCAGTGGTGTGCTGGGACCTCTGTTGTTTGTTATTGATGTATAATTTATTTGTTATATTATATGTAATTTGGATGAAAATGTAGGTGGTCTGATTTGTAAGTTTGCAAATGACACAGAAATTGACAGAGTTGTGAATTGTGAGGAAGGTTGTCAAAGGATACAGCAGGGGATAGATAAGTTGGAAATTTGGGCAGATAAATGACAGATGGAGTTTAATCTGTGTGACGTGATGCATTTTGGGAGGTCAAATGCAAGAGGAAAGTATACATTAAAGAGCAGGACCTTTAGGAGCACTGATGTACCAAGTCCATGCAGACAAGTCCGTAGCTCCCTGAGAGTGGTAACACAAGTGAGTGGAGCGGTAAAGAAAGCATACTTGCCTTCATCAATCGAGTATTGGGTATAAAAGGTGGGAAGTCATGTTGCAGCTGTATAAAACTTTGGTTAGGCCGCATTTGGAACATTGTGCGCAGTTCTGGTTGCCACACTATAGGAAGGATGTGGAGGCTTTGGAGAAGGTGCAGAAGATGTTCAACATGACTGGAGTGTATCAGTTAAAAGGAGAGGTTGGACAAACTTGGATTGTTTTCTCTGGAGGGTTGGAGGAGAAGGGGTGACCTGAGAGAAGTACATAAAATTAAGAGAGACATACGAGATGGAGATAGTGAGATTCTCTTCCCGGGACAGAAATGTCAAATACTAGAGGACACAGATTTAAGATGAGAGGGGTAAAGTTTAATGGAGAAGTGTGAGGCAAATTTTTTAATATGGAGAGTGCAGAAGGTGCCCAGAATGCTCTACCAGGGAGGCGGTAAAAGTAGAAACTCCAGAAATTGTCTGTAGAATGCTTGAATAAACTGCACACAACTTGTTTGAGTTCCTTGTATCTCACATATATACTGTATGTCCATACATTGTATTTGTCTACTTTGGACTTTGTTAGGTGTTCAGAACCCATTGAACACACGCATATTACAATGCCAAAATCAACTCACACTTTATTCAATTACAATGTAAAAAGTATTCTAAGCAAATAAGAGAAAGTCTAATAATAGATGACCTGCTACCGCAAATAATAGTCCATTGTTTTGTTCAGATTACACTGTGTATTTATAAATGTGGAGAAAGCAACAACTGCAGGGCACAGATTTAAAAATACTGAATGAAACAACATCCCAGTTGATTCACCACCATAACTAAATAGATATTGCCTGTGAAGATTGAACTCCCATTACAGAATGAGGAAGACCAGACAGGCAATCTGCAATTGACCACACTTTTTTCCTTAAGTGGACAGTTATCTATAGATAGCTAAAATAATTTTGATAGAAGCTTTTCTTACATTCACTATTTAATCAGCAGAAATCTAATTTCTAGCTGTACATAACTTTTAACCTTTTTTTG
Source organism: Pristis pectinata (assembly GCF_009764475.1). Classification (NCBI taxonomy): domain Eukaryota; kingdom Metazoa; phylum Chordata; class Chondrichthyes; order Rhinopristiformes; family Pristidae; genus Pristis; species Pristis pectinata. Next base: position 19,608,069 of record NC_067420.1, read on the forward strand.
CAATCAGAGCTCAAGTTTGCATGTTATCAATCTTTCTCTCTGTGAATGTTAAGATCAAGAAGTGACCTTCTTCAATCTAGCTCTCCACTCAGGAAATAATTTCATTCTCATTTCATTATCCTCTTCTATGTTTTGAGTCCTGCAATCATCGGTCCACTGGAAGTCTCCACAGTGTAACAATAAAATCAATTTCCAACTGCGATCCTTTAATTCTTGTGTCTGAATTTTTTTAAATTAAGAGAATTAAACGAAAATATGGAACTTTTTTTTATGGTTATCCCTGCAGGAAAGCTTCCAACAGTAACTTTTTGCAATGTTAGCTGACCTAAAATCTGTTGTTGCAATCTTTAAAAGGATGGAAATTAACTGTCTGCCAAATTGTAAAAGTCCTGTCTTAACCTGGTGCCCGTGTAGGCTTCCTGTTAATGGAACCTCTGCCTCCAATAAGCACTTCTCCTTCATAAACACAGTCCTGAATAAGTTCTTGCCTACAGCTTGCCTCCTGTTGCTATATTTTGCACTTTTGTTCAACCACAGGTGTTGTGGTGCACTGGAAGCATATACCTCAACACATAGTCAAATAATCCACTATACTGAAATGTCCCTCATGCATTCCCCAGCTAAAATATGTCAAATTTTATCACATTTTAAAAAGATGACATCTGTCAGGACTCAGAGATTTCACATCTCAGAGATTTCATTTGGAAGTTCTTCGAGAGCTTGATATTGTCATCAAAGGAAAAGAGGAAATAAGTGACTTCCGATGTTTCCCTCCACTCTTGAAGACAATTATGGCTAAATTTGATAGCAATGAAAATGGGCTGGGCATTACAATGAATGACGAACCTGTCTTTAATGAAGGCAGCACAGCAACTTGTACAGCCTGTTACTTATAAGGATTGAAATTGTCAGCCAGCTTTATCAGGCAGTACATTGGCTGGTTAGCCTGGACATAGTCAGCCTGTATCTCTAAATTGAGAGGTGTATTTTGCTTGGAGCAGTTGCTGCCACATGTTCTATTACTGAAGCTGACGTGGGAATCTGGAAAGTTGAGGCAGAAGTGTGAGAAGGTGGTTTCCAAAACTCTGCAGACTGCAGCAACAGGCTCGGAGGAGGAGACAGAAAGAAGCAGAGATGCCTTATATCTGCAGGGAGCAGGAGGTCCTCCAAACCCATGCCTGAAAAACACTAGAAACACAAAGTACTGGAGCTCACTGCTAGGGATCAAGACTATGAGTAACTTGTGGGCAGGGCAAAGAATGTATGGAGCAGGTGCTAGATCCTTGGCATACAACATCATATATGAGGACTCTAATGTGGCATGCTGAAGACAAAGAATGACAGATAATGCAAATATAAAGATGTGGTGTATAGGGAAGAACACTGTCAAAAAACCTCTGTCCAATCTTGAGCATTGAGAAGTCTGGAACCAAAAAGGCACAGGATTTTACATAATACTTGAACCCATACCTTTCCTTGTTCACAACTCCATTCATGCAAATGTGAACAGAAATGTCATACAGGATCTAATCATCAGTCTTGTCTTCCACTACAGCCCAAGGAGCACTGCCTTGTAAGCTTACCTGCTGTGATGAACATTTAATAGGTTATGGATTAGAGAATACATCAGAATTTCGAGGTCATCACAGTAATCCAGCAAACTTTACTCCAAAAGATTACTAGGTTTACTAAAATACTACCCAGGGAATGACAATAGCTCTGTGTAGCGTAATCCCGCTGTCTCTCCCTGTCATGATGTTTTGCAAAAAGAATGCCTACCAGTGCACCTGTAAATGGAAGCAACTTGTTATAATAGAAGCCTTAAGATCAGTGTGAAACCCATCAGTATCCTGAAGACTTCTGACACTTGAACCAACCTTAAGAAGCTCCGAATGCTTGTAGAATCACAACAAGCAGTGAAACAAAACCAATCAGCAACTATTCTGTAAGTAATTGATAATCCCTTTGAATTGAACTGGTGGAAGTTCTGTAGTATCAAATAATCTCTTTGTCTTTTATTTGTGAATGGCTGTAAAGTTGTAATCATAATGCATGACAGGAAGTTTGGCTGAGTAACTGAAGGTTTATAGAATTATGTAGGTAAACCAAACATTTGCTTGTGTTTCTGCTAAATGCAGAAGAATCTTTGGTTTTGTCATTACCTGAGGGAATGCTGCAGAACTGAGACACTCTGTAAATACCTCTTTGTTAAAGTAGCCTTTCTGAGCAGTAACCTTTAATGAAATCACTTGTCTGTCTGTTAATTAGAAAGCTTGTACACAATGATGAGCCAAACTAAAGCTGTAAAGTCATTATGATGGCTGAGACAGGGGATTATGAACAAATCCTCACAAAGCAGGTAGCCTGGAGGACGACTGGGATAGTTACGAGTTTGAATGTAGCATTGAAAAAGCAGAACCAAGTAATGGTGGCACTAAAGCCAATGAAATCAGGTGGGCTCTATAGACCAGAAAGTAGACCATCAGGTAGACCATAAGTGGATGTTGTGAGTCGCATTTGTCTAAAGATCCTGGAATGAAGCTAAGCATGTGGAAGAATTGATTCACACAGGCTTAAGGACTACGTGAAGACTGAAAGCAGAGCAGAAACTGAAGACAATGTCACCTGTGGCTGAGAGCTACAGAGGTTAAGGGCTGTGAGCCACTTGTCAACTTTCACTGTTGTTAAATATACAGTTTTGTTCTTCGTATGTTTTCAATCTGTGTGTACAAGATGACACAGGAGTATTGCGACTCATTGTACGCTGCTCTCTGCAGATCTACTCATTACTTCTATTATAATCATTTTGTTCTTTTAAATCTAAATCCTATGTTTCGAAGAATTGCTAATAATGTTGTTTTAAATCTACTTACAGGTCTGGTAATCTTCCAACCTCCAGGAGCAACTGATCTACTGACCTGACTCCCAGACCTCCATGGAAACGACCAGTGAGGCCGAGGATGGGCCCGTCCACGTGGAAGCCTGTGCAGGGTGAAGAACTGGCCTCCATAGAGCCCCTTCCACCGAGACCTGACTCCCAGACCCCACTGGAGCACCCGACGCAGAGACCCGGCACCGAGGATCTACCAATGAGGACACAGCTCAACTGGGAGAACCCCTTTGGATGTTCAAATGCTGGTGGCTGGTCCAAAGGGATCTGAGCACAAAACACCAGACACCCAAAACATACTCCTTTTGTTACAGTGTTGAGGGACAGCCCCCAGGATATACAAACGGTCAGAATTTTAAGTGATAAAACAGACATGTCTTGAACTGCAGCAGGGATATGTCTTTAACAATGTGTTAATACAGGACATGGCCACTTAATGCCTTCCCTGACCTCATCATGAGGGTTTCAATCAGGGCCTATTAACATGACCAATCAACTATTGCCTTCCCCTGTATAGTTGCAATGGTACAGAATCAGAATGTCCCAAACCCAATGATTGGTTTCGAAGGCCTTAAAGTATCAGTGGAAGTTAAATTGAGAACAGGTTTTTTTTTAAGACTGTTTCTCGTTTGTATTATTGCCTGGTGTTCACATAATTCCATAACTCCTGAAATACGTTCTCCCCGTGTGTCTGTGTGGGTTTCCTCCGGGTGCTCTGGTTTCCTCCCACATTCCAAAGTACAGATTAGGAAGTTGTGGGCATGCTATGTTGGCGCCCGAAGTGTGGCGACACTTACGGGCTGCCGCCAGATTACTCTCCACAAAAGATGCATTTCACTGTGTGTTTCGATGTACATGTGACTAATAAATAAATATCTTATCTTATTTTAATCCCTAACAGTGACATTCACGTTGTTGACATCAGAATGCAGAGTCTCACCATAGCAGGCTTCTCTCTGCAAGTTCCCACCAAGAGAACTGTACAAGGTTAAATGGGAACTTCAAGTCAACAATGAGCACAGGTAGAATTACTCTGACCACAGATACTGGGCCATTATTGGTTTCCTGCTGATTCCTATAATTTTAGCCATGACTTCTGAAGGATTTTTATGAGGACAGATATTGAAGTCTCATAGAATCAGACAACATGGAAACAGCCCTTTCACTCATCAAGTACCCATTCAGACACAAGAGACTGCAGATGCTGGAGTCTGAATCAAAAAACAAACTGCTGGAGAAATTCAACATGTCAACCAGCATCTGCGGAGGCAAAGGGATAGTCAACGTTTTGGGTCGAGACCCTGCATCAGGTCCCATTGACTCTAATCCTATACTAATCCCATTTTATTTTCCCCTTCATTCCCATTCCCATTCAACTCTCCCCATCTTCTGCCACTCACCTACACTCTTGGGGCAATTTACAGTGGCCAATTAACTTACCAACCTACATCTTTGGGATGTAGAAGGAAACCAGAGCACCCAGAGGAAACGCACTTGGTCACAGGGAGAATGAGCAAATTCCGTAAAGGCAGCATCAGAAGTCAGGATTGAAGGTCGGCTGCTGGAACTGTGAGGCTGCACTATTGAGCCACACCTGCGCAATTGTGCCATCTCATAATCAGGTGACACTAAACATTGACAATTCTGAGCGTTTTACTAAATGATAAAATGGTTCATTTCAATAAAAGCAAATCTTACAACATTTGAGGAACAAGTGAGGTAATTTATGATTTCATTCATAAGTTCTATTGATACTTCAAATTACATTTCAGCACTGGGTGAATTTTAGAACATAGAAAAGTATAGCACAAGAACGGGCCTTTCAGCCCATGATGTCTGTGTCAGCCATGATGCCAAATTAAAATAAACTTGCACGTGATCCCTATCCCTCCATTTCCTGCATGCTCATGTGCCTAAACACCTCTTTAAGGCCACAAACGTGTCTGCTTCCACCACCATCCCTGGCAGCACGTTCCAGGCACCTACCACTCTCTGTGTAAAAAAACTTACCCCCACGTCTCCTTTAAACTTTCTCCCTCTCACCTTAAAGCTATGTCCTCCAGTGACTTTGATTGAGTTCACAAATATGCCAGGCATCGTCTGATTTTTTGTGGGACCATTGTCAGTTATATTATTGCCAAGTGAGGTTTATCTTACATTTGTACCATAACATTGTTTGAATAATGACGTATATGAAATCTGTCATGTGAAAATCCTGTGGCAAAAAATGTGCACAAATAAAATACTTTGTTTTATACAAATGTGAGCAGTGTATCATTCTGTGCCAGCAATGTTTCCACTTCATCATTACAGACATGTAAAAATTTTGCTTATTTGGTCATTACCAGTTTCTCAAGGTTAAGCAGCTGTACTTAGTCTCATTATTCTCAAAGCAGTAAAATGTCATGCTGTTATATCAAAGTTTGCTTCATGCATGTTAATTTTTGTAAGAGCTATGTGTACATTTCAGAATAAAGCTGCAGGATTGGTAGTTCATAAAATCAACAATATATTTGGACAAATTTACATAAAATGAACCAAATCCTTTCTAGAAAGCAAAGTTTTGATAAAATATAACCCTTTTCAGCTTCCATGCCCATTCTGGTATACTTAAAGCTCTGTTTCTCTTGTTCTATCCTCTTCCTCATACTCTTTTAAGTGTTATTTTTCTGCTTCAGTTACTTTTTTTGATCAGCCTTTCTACTGCATCATAACCCTCAGGATATAAATCAAATACTCTCCTAATCTCACCCCTGATTCTTTAAATATCATGGAATTAAGGCATTCAGCTTTGTAACATAGTTACATAATTAGCAACTCCTATTATTTCTTAGAAATTTCACAAAATGTTTAAAAATGAAGAAGTCCTAAAAATAGGATTTCCCCTCAGCTGGTGCATTAGAGAAAGATTTTGCATTGATCTAACACCTTTCACAGTCTCATTTAAAGTGTAATCTCTGTAGTAAGGTATATGTTTATTGCATCTAATTATTGTATTACACAGCTCTTGCCATATCTCTGCTGATCTATTAGATACTGATGTTGCTGGCAAGAGCAGCATTTACTGCTCATCCCTAATTTCCTTGAAGATGGCAACGGTGAACTATCTTATGGATCATTGCAATCCATGTGGTAAATAATGGGCTTGAGTAGCATGTTCTCAGGACATCTCAAAAGACAGCTGGACCAATTATTTACTTACTATATAGCTATGTCAACTGAAATCAGCAAGATACCATAATCAGCAAATCAGCAAAATATTACAGAAGGTAGACATCTGAAATAAACGTAAAAAACTCTGGAGATACTTAGCAGGTCAGGCAGCATCTGTGGAGAGACAAAAAGACATTGTGTCAGGTTGATAACCCTACATACTATAGTGCTTAATGGCACAGGGTGCAGCCTCCAATGCAAAGCAGGCAGAAATAACACTTTGCACAAGTACAACAATGAAAACTCTAATTTGTGTCAAAACAGGTTCAGACCATTGTTCCTCCGGATTGGCAAGGACTTCAAGAATGTTTGACACTTCTCCCACTCTGTTGCTGAGGATGTTGTGGATCTACCTTCGTGACCTGCTGTCGTGCTTGTGATGAAGGCCAGTTGATACCTTGTCTCAGGAGAGAGGCACTGACTTCATGAAATACTAATCTGCTGTTCTCTCTTAGAATGACAGTATTTGTATTGACAGTTACTCATCAACCCACCAGCCCAAACTGCCATCACACATCAGGATCCTGTGCAGATCAATGCCAGACTACCTTAGGGCCAGAGCTACTTCCAGTCACTTCCCAAGGCCACCTGCAACATTCTCCTCTCCAAGGGAGCAACCATTCACCAGCTTGGCTGCAATCAAGGAATGCAATGGTTAGATTCGAGCAAGTTACAGCTCATGAGTAAAAGCGGTAAGGAACTCCATAAAGATGATTTCTCGTGGATTGTATAACTTCCATTGCATAGATAAAAGTGCTTGACATTTTAAATCATCTGGTTCCAGCTTCCATAACTTGTGCAGAGTGGGACACTTTGTCTTTGCTGTCAATTGTGGATGGCAGACAATGCTGGGTGATCAACATTTACAGCTCATCCCTAATTGCCTTTGGTGTGTTGTGGAACCATCTTGACCTGCTGCAGTGCTTGTGATGAGGGAGTTCCAAGTGTTGTGGGGGCAGCTACAATGTAGTGAGTAAGTGGAATGGAAAATATATTTTCAAGTGACAATGTTGTGAGGTTGCAGTAAACTTATCCTGTACTCCTGCCTTTTAAATGGTGGAATATTTTGCTGAGCTCCTCGCAGCCTCTCGGGTGCTCTTTGAGACGCAGTAATTAAACACCTGCTCCAACTAATTTTCCACTCAGTGGTGATCTCCAGGATGTTGCTATTGAGGAACTGGATTTTGACAATGCCATAGTGCAGCAGTATTCACTAAAACCTATTGTGACATGGTAGCAAGCTGCCACATCGCTTCAAGTGCAAAGTGACAAGTTGTAATGTATCAGGTGCAGAGTCCTTCTCTGTGCCTTGAGCAGGTGGGGCTGGATCCAATAAGACACACTCTAGATATTATTGCAGGCTGCCTCTTAAACTGTAGAGAGAGTGGGATTGAATCTTGAGGAAGCTGAAATCACTCTCTGCTAAGCTCCTGACTGGCTGATGGATTGCACACTCCAGCAGTTCTCAAAGTTTGCATTAGAGAAAGGATGCCAGGCCGGGTGATCCTTGAATCCAGCAGGTCTTGGGGCAAAATATGGAAGGCATAGTGGACTGTCTCAGAGTTAAGCTATCAGGTGAGCTTCCTGTTCACACTGTTGATCATAATGATCTTCTGCAGGAGTTCACACAATCTTTTCATGCAGGGAGCAATAGAATTGATAGAGTCATAGAGTTGTACAGCATGGAAACAGGCCCTTTGGCCCAATTGGCCCATGCCGACCAAGATTCCTATCTAAGCTAGTCTCCCATTTGCCTACATATGGCCCATACCTCTCTAAACCTTTCCTATCCATGTACCTGTCTGAGTTCCTTTTAAATGTTGTTATTGATGTTCGAATAAGAACTCTGTATTTCCATGTGGAGATGGTTATGTCACATTGGTGTGATCTATCACTCCCTAAATCATTGGGAAGCTCAGAATCCAGACAAATTTTGTGCCAACAACAGCTGCTGCTCTCTACTGTAGGGGAATGAGATGGATACCTGTTCCCTTGAGAACAAAACAAACAAGAATTGCAGACTGGATTATGTGACATTTCTAAGTGCCACTGCCTGGAATGATTTAGCATTACAGTGACCATCACCTCTACAACCAGTACAATCTGGGCATGGAAATGCTGCCAGTAGAAGGTGGCTGATCAATGCCACCATTGTCCCTGAAAGCCTTAACATTTAGAGGCACTGTTCTTTGGACAGGTGGCATTGAACCATGGCTGCTGTAAGACTTTGGGATGAAAATGACCTCTTCAACAGACCCCTTCTTCTCTCCTCCTCTGCCTTCTGCTGCAAATGAAGCCTTGTTTTTGGCCTCGCTCCTCTTGCTCCTGGTTGTCCTGAAGCCAAAGCATGTTCATTCCTCATGTTCCCACATTCCAATGAACCTTAACATCAGAGGTTCTGCCAAATTCATGAGAAGATTCCAGCAACAATCTTGAGGCATCTTCTGTCTTCTGAGCACAGATCCAACAGACTGCTCAACAAGCATACAAGTAATTGATGATCCTTCAGACAGCACACATGCTTTACCCATACTGTACATTTATTGCATACATGTGAATCAGTATTACATGGAGAACGTCAATTAGCAATTACATAAAGACTGACGTCAGCCCTGAATGCTTTAATTGCTTTGCTTATTGATGCGTTATGCACACAGAACTGTTGTGTGGTTGAAAGTCTCATTATGTGCTAAGTGTGTTATAAGGTTATAATCACATTTAGTGGCACATTTAATGCTACAATTCAATCAGAATATACATAAAAATACACATTATGCAATTGAACCTCCAGAGCCGAGGAAACATGTCTTTTTGGAATGAGTTTTATAAAGAAAGAAAGACTTTCATTCATCCCATACCATTTATGATTTCAGGGCATCTGAATCGGAATCAGAATCAGATTTATTATCACTGACATATGTCATGAAATTTGTTGTTTTGTGGCAGCAGTACAGTGCAAGACATAAAAATTACTATAACTTACCTCAGAGGTTCTGCAAAACTCACTGCAAGATTCCAGCAACAGTCTTGAGGCACCTTCAGTCTATCTGAGCACAGATCCAACAGACTGCTCAAAAAGCATACAAGTAATTGATGATCCTTCAGACAGCACACATGCTTTGCCCATACTGTACATTCATTGCACACATGTGAATCAGTGTGAAAGGGAAAAGGTAAGGGAAAGTCTGAACATGCTTTGGAAATAATTTTTGAAGTGTTAGCTGTGTTGTGATACAAGAAACATTGCAGACAATGCACGCACAGCAAGGTCCCGTGAACAGCAATGAGGTAAGATTTTATCATCTGTTTAGTGATTGGGAATAAACATTAGGCAAGGTCTCAGTAAGTATTTTGCTTTTCCTCAAAACAATGTCGTGGCAACCTTTACAGTTACCAAGGAAGGCAGAAGGGTGATGGTTTAATGACCGATCCGAAGGCTGTCTGACAATGTATTAATCCATGAATACGACACACTGGACTTTGTGATCTGGTGTTGGCTTTGAACCCACAGCATTTTGAACCAGAAGTTTAATTGCTTCATGGTTGAAACAGTTTAATTGTCCAAAATCTGGAGTATAATATTATGATGTAAAATCTGCTCCAGAATTTAGTAAGGGGGTTGGAGGTTAATTGGCGACTGTAAATAGCCCTTAGTGTCAGTGTTTGTTAGAATCTGGGGGTAGTTGGTGGAAATGTAGGGAGAATAGGTTACAGGGAAATAAGTGGGGAATGAAATTGCTCTGTAAACTGGCATTCACTGGATGGCCCAATTGGCCTCCTTCTTTGCCATGTGAAATATGAAATATCCTGCTTTTATTGTCAGAATCTCTAAGGTAAAAAATGGTTCCACCAGCAACTTTATTACCACAGTTTTATTTTCCAGTAAAAGCAAAAATGACTCAACTGTAATGATTTGGACAAGATCTTTCTAATAATAGAATATTTGCCTAATTAAAGTGATCTCCCAAGGCCAAGTTTTTTTAACCATGATGCTTTCACCAATGCAACAGTCAACATCTTGTGCTAGTGAAAGTGAGGCATTAACTAAAATGACTCTAGCCATGCAATTAAAAGAAAGGGAAATATTAAATGATGTATCATTGAAGATTACAGCAAGCTCTGCATGAGCAAACATAAGACCTGGGACTAATTCACATTACAGGAGGAGTTCTTGTTTCTGACAGTATTTTAGCTGTTGAAGGCCTGGAAGTACATTCTTGGTTCCTAGTGCTAAGCACAGTACGTAGTACTGTTAATGTGTTTATCTCTGCCTCCAAATCTTGACGTCAGTGGAATGAATTTCAGAAATAGTGCTTGAAGTACTAACCATTAAATGATGAAAAATTGTTGTCAAGCGATAGCCATCTGCAAATACCACATATTATAGGTATGAAATATATTACTTTTAAATAGAATGGTACTTCCTGAATTTGTTATTTATACATTATTTCCACAGCTTTTCTATGTCTACTCCACTTCTCAGGAGTAGGTGACATCCGCACTTATAAGGGATACCTAATTTGCAGGAAGGCATACACTTACTAAACTGTGATATTAAAATGATTGCCCTCAGAGTGCTACAATGGCAGTTTAATTTCTTATGCAAACAGCAAATGAATGGCTCTAGTTTCACCACAATCATTCCCATACCACCCCTGAAATTAAATCAAAGGGCACCATACAGCATCTGTAACTTGTAATAAAACAGCAGAAATGTAAACATTTTTGAATCAAGTTAATGTTTTCTTGGCTATTGAAATTTTACTGATGTATTTATGTGATCTGGTTGTTCCCCAGATACTTTCCATGCAATGCAAGGAATCATTTCAACAGTGAGGCCCACTTCCTAACAGCTAAAATGTGATGATGTATGAAGTAATCTGGTATGTGAACAACCAGAGTGACCAATAAATCACTTCTGCTATGAATAATTTTAATGAAGACCATGGGGGAAATTATCCTTTTCACAGCATGGGCTGTGATTTCACAGTAATCTGGGAGAGAAGATCACGGGCTTTTGTTAGTGCTTGCGCTTGTGTTTGTGTTTCTTTGAAAAGGAATTGATAAAAGTCAGGTGGTTTCTACTTAAAGGAGTGATTCGCTCCAGTGGAGTATCACCCAGGTAGTGAAGATGAAAATGTGCCTCCATTCCTTTGAGCTGTAAATCCTTAATCAAATTATTTTAAGAAATGAAATCAAATAGAGACAAGCGTAAATACAAACAATTTAGAACTTGGCTGAAAATCACAGCCAGTTCTTCACATTTTTTTAATACTTAACTGACTCTACCACATACCACAAACTTCATAATTTTCATTTTGCTATGGGTGGTAGTGGAGACAAATATAATAGAGGTGTTTAAGAGGCTCTTACGCACATGAATGTGCAGAAAATGGAGGGATATGGACATTGTGTAGACAGAAGGGATTAGTTCAGTTAGGCATTTAATTACTCGTTTAATTAGTTCGGCACAACATCCTGGGCTGAAGGGCCTGTTCTTCTGCTGTGCTGTTCTATGTTCCATGTTCTAATTCCAAACCGAGATTATGCAATATCAAAGAAGATTTTTTGTATTGGTTCGTATGATTTCCCATCTACCTGTCTCCAACTAAGTCAACCTGAGCAAAATCTTCTCTTCCCACAGTCAAAGTAGTTTAATTTAACTCCTTATTGGCAGATGATAGATGTTTCTGTCACCATTGTAAGTTATCATTAATACACAGGAAGAGGTGGGACAATAAAATTGGAAAGGCAAAATAAGAAAAACCTACATTTCTATAGCAACATTTATAAAGTCAGGATTTTCCAAAGAAATTTGAAGTAATTTTGACATGTGGATAGTTTTGTAATGCAGGAAGTAAAATAACTATGGCAGTATTCAAAGATGATACATCCCAGATAATAACTAACATCAATGAATATGAAGGCCTGTAGCAATGCCTCCAGGAAGAACAGTAACGGGGAGTTTGTGCTCCACCAAAAGTGTAGTATTTCAGTGTGCTTTGAGAGAACTGTGTTATTATGTGTTATTATGTAGTTATAATAAAGAACTACAGTTCCCAGTAGACAATGAAAGGGGTCACATGGGGGAACAGGAAGTGGCTGTAAAAAGAGAGGGTGAGCAAGCTGTCTGTTGTTTGTTAATAAAACGTTCAGATGTTAAACCCACGCGAAGTTTGTCTCTTGTTGAAGAACAAACATGGTGTCAGAAGTTGGAGTGAGAATAGATGAATACTGTGTGCAATTGAGAATGAGACTCATGAGTATGAAAAAAAAGCTGTAATAAGATGGAGGAAAAGCCGGCCGGCGTGGCGAGGGAGCACATTGTTCCTGAAGTTCAGAAGTCACCGGATTTGCCAAGAGAGATTCAGGTGAGAGGCCGAGAGTTCCCGTTATGGATAAGCTGAGTCCTCTCATGCCTACACAGTTTACTGGCAATCTAACCGATAATTGGAAACGCTTCAAACAGCGATTCAACATATATTTAGATGCTAGTGGAGCAGGAAGGGATGATGAAAAATTGAAAGTGTCTATTTTTCTGCATGTGATTGGCAAAGATGCTTTGGACATCTATAACAGCTTTCAAATTGATGAGACAGCTTTTGAGTTGGTCACTTTGAAGAAAAAATTTGAGGAGTATTTTATCCCAAGTAAAAACATCACATTTGAGAGATATAAATTATTTTCCTGTGACCAGAAACAAGGTGTTAGCTTTGACCAATACTTCACACTTCACACACTGAATAAGTCCTGTGAAATTGGAGATTTGAGAAACTCACTAGTTAAAGACAGAATAGTTTGTGGAATTCCAGATAATTGACTCAGAGAAAGACTGTTGCATGAAAAAGATTTGACCCTGGAAAAGGTAGTGAATACGTGTAGGTCAGCAGAAACCACACAAGCACAAGCTAAGGAGCTACACAGGGCAGACACAACAGTACATGCTGTCAAAACAGAGAAGCAGCACACAAGGCATTTCTGAAAGCAACAGCAAAGCAAAGAGGAAGGCTCAAACAGCAAATGCAGCAGATGTGAAGGTAGACACATTCAAAAGATGTGCCCTGCTTATGGGAAGTCCTGCAATAGCTGTGGGAAGAAGAATCACTTTGCAAGGTGCTGCAAAGCTGGGGCTAACAAGAAAAAGGTGCACACAGTTGATGAGGAAATAGAGGAATTCTTTGAGGATTCTGTACAGACTGTGGCTGCTGGTAAAACAGAATGGATTGTTCCAGTAACTGTGAATGAGACAGTAATCCCATTTAAGCTTGACACCGGAGCTCAGGTTATCTGTTATCCATGGATGATTATAAGACTCTCACAGTAAAGAGTAAGATTTACCCTGTGAAGTTAAAAGTGACAGGCTACACTGGAGAGAAAGTTCCAGTAAAAGGGGACTGTATGGTTACCTTTAAGCATAAGGGGCAGCACTTAAAATCACAACTACTGATCGTAGAAAAGAGAGTATAGCCAATATTAGGTCTGAGTGCATGTGAAGAGCTCAACCTAGTGAAAAGAGTTTTCATAGTAGCTTCACATACCAAAGATGACCACACAACACTCATGGAAGAGTATGCAGATGTCCTTGAGGGGCTCGGATGCTTACCTGGTGTACACAAAATTCACATAGATGAGGCAGTGGCTCCTGTTGTCCATGCATGCAGGAAAGTTCCGTTTCAACTTCACATTAAACTTAAACAAGAACTAGCATGTATGGAACGGATAAATATCATACAGAAAATTGAAGAACCAACAGATTGGGTGAGTTTACTTGTCATTGTGCAAAAGAAAAATGGAGCATTGCGGATATGTCTAGACCCAAGAGATCACAATAAAGCCGTCAAGAGAGAGCATTTTAAATTGCCAACGTGGGAGGAGATCATGTCCCGGTTTTCAGGTGTCAAATGGTTTAGGAAGCTCAACTGGGTTTTGGCAGATGAAGCTTAATGAGGCAAGTTTGAGACTGTGTACTTTTAACACAACACAAGGAAGATATCGCTATCTTCAGCTGCCATATGGGATCCTGTCCGCACCAGAAGTCTACCATAAAACGATCTACATGATTTTTGAAGGCATATCTGGTGTCAAGACCATGATGGATGACATCATCGTCTGGGAGTCCACCAAGGAGGAACATAATACTCGACTGAGGCAAGTGCTTGACGTGACAAGGAATGTCAATTTGAAATTAAATAAAGAGAAATGTGAGTTTGGTGTGAAGACACCGACCTTCTTAGGAGATGTCATATCTGAAGAGGGAGTGCAGCCTGACTCAAGAAAGACATCAGCCATTGAAAACATGGAGAGGCCCCAAAACAAAGAGGAGGCGAGACGTTTCTTAGGGATGGTGACTTACCTGGCTAAGTTCATCCCTCGACTGTCAACAGTGTCAGCACCACTTAGGTCACTCCTTGAGCAACAAAATGAATGGATTGGTCTTATGAGCAAGAAGAGTGTTTCCAGACGTTGAAAAGGGTCCCAACTGAAGAGCCGTGCTGAAGTTTTATGATCCAGAAAAGTGTATCAGGATATCAGCTGATGCGGCCCGGCACAGCCTTGGATCAGTACTACTGCAGCAGCATGGTGGCACATGCCAACCTATGGCCTATGCATCAAGGGTTTTAACAAGTGCGGAAGCCGACTATGCACAGATAGAGAAAGAGCTTCTCGCCAGTACATATGCATGAAAAAGGTTCCATCAGTACATCTATGGGCAAGCGACTGAAGTGGAGACAGACCATAACCATTAGTCTCAATTATGTCCAAACCACTGAATGACTGTCCCATGAGGGTACAGCGCATGTTGATAAGGCTGCAGAAATGTGATGTGAAGATGATCTACACACTGGGAAAATATATGTTTGCTGCTGATGCTCTGTCTCGAGCAGTTGACAAGACAGAAAAGAGTGACCAACAGGTTACTGCAGATATACAGGCCTATGTTGACATGATTGTCACCTCTCTTCCAGCATCTCTGGATAGAACAGAGCAGATTAGGAAAGCAGCAGAGGCAGATGAAACAATGAAAGTACTCAATGAGACAATATGGAAAGGATGGTCAGCAGCAAAGGATGACTGTCCAATGTGTATTTGGATTATTGGGCATGCAGAGCTGAACTGTCAACAGTGAAAGATATGGTCTTCAAACGGAACAGGTTTGTGATTCCGGAGTCACTACACAAGGAGATGCTCCAGAAGATACACAAAGGCTATCTTGGGGAGGAAAAATGCAAACGTAGAGCATGTGAAGTGATGTACTGGCCAAGAATGAACCAAGGCATCAGCCGGACCACTGCTTCATGTGAAATTTGCCTTAACTGCAGACCAAAGCAGCAAACAGAACCACTTACACCACACCCTGTACCAGACAGGCCGTATTTCAAAGTTGGAGTGGATTTGTTTGACCGTAATGGGAAGAGCCATATTGTTGTAACAGACTACCTTTCCAATTACCCAGAGATTGCGACACTGCAATCAACGTCCAGCAAAGCAGTTATCACGTTCCTGAAAGCTGTGTTTGCGAGGCATGGAGTTCCATGTGAAGTAGTATCAGACAATGGTCCACAATTTTCGAGCTGCAAATTTGAATTCTTTGCCAATGTTTGGGGGTTTCGACATATAACCTCAAGCCCACATCACCCAAAATCTAATGGCCTAGCAGAGAGTTCAGTTAAGGTGGTGAAGGGCCTCATGAAGAAAACACAAGATGGATGAGAGGATTTCCACAGAAGTCTAATGATCTACAGAAGTGCGCCACTGCAGAACAGCCTTTCACCAGCCCAAATGCTGATGGGTCGACGCATACACACTAACCTCCCAATACGTGAAAACCTGTTGACACCTGAAGGAGCACACAAGATCAAACAGGCTAAAGAGGAAGGGAAAGAAAAACAGAAACAGAATCATTACAAGGCAGCGAAATGCCTACCAGTCCTGAAGCCTGGGGATCAAGTGTGAATCTGAGATCATGATTCTGGCACATGGTCCATGCAATGAGTTGTGCAAGAGGAAGTAAATCCACATTCATACCAGATCCAGACGGAGTGAGGGACACCTCTGAGGAGGAACCGCGTGGATCTACGACCACAAGCTCCAACCCATGGCTCTGACCTGTCCCCTGTCAGTACATCAAAGGGGCCAGCATATGGAGAAAATGAACATGTGGACCAGAGTTCCCAGGAAAACACCAGTAGTAGTGCAGCAAATGAAAGCAACACACCTGCGAAAACAAGTACCAGACCAAAAAGGACCATTAAACCACTTCAAAGATTGATTGAAAGTTGCTGAGTGGACAAGGGTTCTTGGCAGGTTTATAAGGACAAAGTATTGTGTTTGTTTTTCTTTAAAGGGGGAAGATGTGTTATTATGTAGTTATAATAAAGAACTACAGTTCCCAGTAGGCAATGCAAGGGGTCACATGGGGGAACAGGAAGTGGCTGTAAAAAGAGCGGGAGAGCAAGCTGTCTGTTGTTGGTTAATAAAATGTTCAGATGTTAAACCCACACAAAGTTTGTCTCGTGATGAAGAACAAACATAAGAACCAAGCTGTGAGATATACAACCCATGAGAACAGTGATAAAGAAAGAGGGAGAGAGAGAGAGAGATGTGCCTAACCTCCTGTGGTTTCTGATTGTCCACAGAGCTTTAACATTCACAATACTGTTGTAAAGCATGCTACGTGTTTGAGTTTTATCCCGCAAAGCTTTTATACAGGAGTTGTCTGTTTACACATGGCATGAAGGTTAGTTTGGTTGAACAGAGATAGGGTGCTGGGAAGCTTTAAAATGTTTATTTACCCAGCTAAGTTGTTGCAGTTGAGAATGTGTAATTCCTTTGAACTGTCTTCACACTCAGATCTTACTGATGTGAAGTGTGGAACTGCTGAAAATATGTCTAATCATCTGGAGTTTAATTTGAAGTCATAAACTTGCAACTTTAAAAATGTATCAAATTGCTGACACAGATACATGGGAGGAGAGGGGAGGGGAGCTGAAGTGTTCTTTGCTCAAGCCTGAGGGGAAACAAATGCAAGACTCAGTGTTAGGTCAAAGTGGAAGCTGCTGCTTCTACTGCTTATGACAGTGAAGTTTTACTTTAAAAGACTTCTCAGCCATAAAGTAATACAAGAGAACATTGAATTCTCCCACTTTAAGTAATCCCCACCCCACCTTCCCCACACCCCCCACCATGTTTCTTCTCTTCTTCCCTTTCCTCGCCTGTCTCTCTTTTTTCTCCCCCCTTTTTTCCCTTTTTTTTCCTTTCCCTCCTTACTTTTGACCCATCCCCCGGTGGATCTGCTCTTCTCTCCTCCCCCGCACCTGCCCATCACTACCTCTTACCTGCATCTACCTATCACCACCCTGCGCCCACCCCACCTCCCCTCTTCTGTCCACCTATCGCTGCTCTGCTTTTCCCTCCTATATATTGGGCTTCCCCTTTTCCTATCTTCAGTCCTGAAGAAGAACCCTGACCCGAAACAGTGACCGCCTGCTTTTCTCCACAGATGACACCCAGCCTGCTGAGTTCCCCCAGCATCATAGTGTCTTTCATAAGGTAATACAGTCAGGGAGTAGCAACTTGGTCAATTGTGCCTCTGTGGATCATTGGCAGATTGATCTCTGGGATAACAGGGTTCAGCTGGTAGCAAGGAGGGGCAGTGAGAAAGGGAAAGTTATGCTGATGTTAGCTGTCACATTATGATTACTGTAATCCCTCAACTCTAGGTTTCACCACAGAGTAGGGATTTCTTGTGATTTGCTATGATTCCCTGGTCAGGGCTCTGCACAGCCAGCAATAATTCAATCACTGGCTCTTTGTAAACATTGGAAGGTAGAAGAGGACAGCAGTCCAGCAGGCCATGCAGTTCCTACAGGGACCTTAGTAAGAAGACAGAAATTGGATGAATAAAATTCACAATAAAAGATAGTTGGGAAGTCTGACACCAATTTCATTAAGACCTGCAGCTACCATCATCACACAGTAGTGTAGCGGTTAGCGTAACGCTATTACAGCGCCAGTGACCCAGGTTCAATTCCGGCCGCTGTCTGTAAGGAGTTTGTACGTTCTCCCCATGTCTGCATGGGTTTCCTCTGGGTGCTCCGGTTTCCTCCCAACATTCCAAAGATGTACGGGTTAGGAGCTGTGGGCACACTATGTTGACGCTGCAAGAGTGGCCACACACGGGCTGCCCTCAGCACATTCTCAGTAACGCAAAAAGATGCATTTCGCTGTGTGTTTCGATGTACATGTGACTAATAAATATCATCATCATCTCCACAGTGAGCATCAAGGAGTTTCTCACCTTGGCCTCAGTAATGCACAATGATGAAAAACATATGTTATTCTGAGGGTACTTCCCATCTCTCCCAGCAACAAGAGGTTTGGTGACCAAAACCTAGATTTTGAATGATGATAGGCTAATAGTCTGGCACATAATAAGAAGTGAAGGAGAGAAAGGGACAGATATCCTAGCGTTAGCTACTACATTAAGATTACTGTAATAGAAGAATGGCTGGGACTACTCATGATGCATTCTACCATCAGAATGTAACTCATTATGGTCTTTTTAAAGAAAGAGGCTCAAGTCAACAGATTGTTTTTCAGTTTCAAGATACTTCCCATACCATATTTCTCCTGGATGACTGAACATACTTTTCTTTCTTCCATTAACACGCACCTCCCAGCTGCAACCTAAGGCTGTTCCTGTGACACTGAAGGTTCATGAAAGTGTGATGCCAATTTGCTCTTGGGATCAAGCTGCTGCAGTTTGCATCTCTGAAGCTTGTTCCTGACAGGCAGTGGCAGCCTGAGAGATGATTCCTGACACTTCCATTTCTTGGACTCCACATTTATATACCCATTGGACAGTGGAATGGCCAATCAAGATTCCTGAAACACTGAGACATTTGCACATTATACAACAACCAAGTTGAAGGGATTACAATAGAGGTTGAAGAACATGACCTTGGTCTTGAAAATTTACTAGATTTATCTCCATCATCCTTTCCTGAGGATCCTTGTGACAATGGATTCAGAGGAAAGGAAATATAAGCTACAAGTGAATGATTGTTTTATCCTGGGGATTTAGAAGAAACTGAAGTTTTTGGAGACATGTCCTTGCAGTGAGGCTGTGGGGGCTGCGTACATTTTTGATCCTTAAACTGGTGCTGGCATCATATCACTGAGTCATCGAGAGTCATTGTTGTGCAGCACAGAAACAGGCCCTTCAGCCCACCACCTCCATGATGGCCTTTTTGCCCATCTGCAAGAATCCCATTTACCTGCATTGGGATCATATCATTCGATGCCTTGCCTATTTAAGTACCTGCCTAAATGTCTCTTAAACCTAAAGATTATGTCTGACTCCACTACCTCCTCTTTATTAAAAACACAGTTCCCTCAAATCCCCTTAAAAGCTACTTCCTCTCACCTTTAACCTATGCTTTCTAGTTTTCCCTACCGTGGGAAAAAAGATTTCACCCTATCTATATCTCTTACACTTTTATGTATCTCCAGCAGGTCTCCGCTCAACCTCTTTTACTCCAGGGAAAACAAGCCAAACCTATCCAATCTCTTCCCATAAATGACATGCTCCAATCCAGACAACACCATGGTGAATCTGCTCTGCCCTCCCTCCAGCACAACCACATCCTTCCTGTGGAGTAGAGACCAGAACAGCACACAATCCTCTATGAGTTGCAACATAACGTCCCAAATTTTATATTCTATGCCCCGATCTATGAAGGAAAGCATCCATCTGCCTTCTTTCAGGGAACTATGGATTTGTATATGGAGATCTCTGTGTTTTGAACAACTTACCACTTACTCTATATGTCCTACCCCTTACTAAATATGCCCTACCCCAGCAAGAAAAGAGCTTCTTCCCTTGATCTGTGGCTTGGAGATGGTCAGTAACTGACTCCTGCTTCTTATGGACAACCTGCTTAACATAATTGGGCAACAAGACTGAATGAATGATATGAGAGATGGCAACTGTCTATCATGCAGCATGGAGTATTACTGCTATAAAGTGGAGGAAAGTTTTAATGTTATGTTTGCTGTTCAGAGAAATGAGATAAAAATTTGTAAATATCAAAGTTTTGTTGTACAATTTTTAGCTGGAGGACAAAGAGTGCAATGATGCGAGGAATAAGATGATATAGTGCTGACTGGGGTGGAAGTGGGGCCCACCTACAAATTGCAGTCAAGGACCATCCCTTTAAGGCAGCTGCTTTTTACTCTTTTCAAAAGGTGTCAGAAAGAGTTTAGAAAGTATTTGTTTCAAAGCAGCTCCCTTGCAAAGGAAGGCAGGATGGAAAATCACTGATTTTCCTGTTACAATGATTGTGCTGGGGATTGGGGTTTGGTGATGAGATGGTTCTATGACTCAAATCCAGTTTGTAAATATAATTTCTGTTATGTCTGATGGATGACAATTCTGGGTTCTGTCTGAACTGGTCATTTTCACCCATTGACTCACTTACAAAGACATTGAAGGCAAGTATGTTGTGGTAGTCAGCATTTTACTGACCTGCAGGCATTGCACAAAAATTGTTACAAGCTGTGAGCATCTGACACAGTCTATGAAAATAGTAACAAGTATCAACCTTAAGATAACAATTTTCTTTAGATGTTGTTAGAGTTACACCACAGAGGTAAACCTTAATGAGCCTTGATATGATACAGACCATTGCAAATTGGAACCTGAGTCAGTATCAGAGGTTTGAACTGAGTACAGTTCACTACATGGCAGGATGTGCTCCCAAGTAAATGTTAGGTTCAAAATTTCAAGTCAATCTTCAAGTCTCAAGTTAAGCTCAGTTATACAGTTTGGCTCTAATCATACAGAAAATTAATTTCCGCAGTGACTTTAAATCTAATAGTGACCATTTAATTGACTTTGAGTATGATATTGGTAACTTGTTTAACTAAAAGTGTTGGGCCAAGGGGCAGGGCTGGTGACATTGGTGACCATGAGGTGACAGGAAGAAAAGATGCCACTGAGAATGCACAGATCAAATAGAAAAGTCACCGAAATGTTACAGCTCAATGTTGCTGGACCACAGAGACAAGGCAATGAAGGGGAGTGGTACAGTGAGCATAATGAATACCATGCCAGCTTGCAAGAAGAGAAGAAGGAACACAGGGCATTCCTGAGTAATGAATGGGTTCTGTATTTACAGACGTCCTTAAGTCGATTTTGTCCATGTCAGAAAATACACAAAAATCAGTTGATATGGTAACCATGCCTCCACAGTATTGTAATGAATGGTATCAAAACACATGAGACTGATAAGAAAAGACAATTACTAAAAGTGGAGAGAGAGAGAGAGAGAGAGAGAGAGAGAAAGCTAGTTCTTCCATTCATAGGAACATACGTGTCCACATACCTTGGACTTCTGAATTTACTAATATTATGGGAGTTTGTTCACATGTACGTGTGTCCGTCAATCGAGTATCCATAACCTGGGGATGGACCGTAATGGCTGTAATCACAGGGACTGGAACCAAACAGAAACTGGATTTAAACAAATGGTTGACGCATGATGAAGTTAAATTCACATTTAAAGTTTTTGGAGAGCAACAAAGAGATTAAAGGTGGGCTAAAGATGGACTTCTGAAGAAGAGGCGATGATAGTTGATTAGATGAAGAGGGACAATGCCAAAGACAATTGTTAATGATTTTAGAGAACACTTTGATCAGAAGAGATGGTTGAATGGTTATGATTTGGATGGCAAGTGAATTAAACAAGGAAGAAATGGATTTCAATGAACTTGATGATAAGCATGTCATTCCTAATGACAACTATATTAGACAAGGCCAAATTAAACTAATTAGTCAATGGAAACCAAATTGTACATTATGCAGAATCAAGGTTTTAAAATAATGCAGTTCTGAAACCTAAAATTGTCATTGCTGTTTTTTGATCACTGATTTTGTTCCTTCCCAGGAACATATTGATTACTTGAGGCCCACTGCATACAGGTCAACATCTCCATTCAGCTCGTCGTCATGGATATTTGAGTATTTCCAATATTGCTGATAAACTACCTGGCAGCAAGAGGTGTTGCAACTGAGCCCAAATCTGTCTCCACCCAACAAACACACACTCCAGGTGGAAGTCAGAGAAGCTGGAACATTTCCCTATTTTCCTTTTTTCTTGTACAGGAATGTTAATGCCAATCATAACTGTACTGCTGTAGTCAACAGATCCATCACAGCATAGGGATAGAATTTAGGAATTTTACAATGGATACAGATCAGTTATTCAGAGGATAAAGTCACTGAGCTATCAGGGAAATCTTGCTTTGAACTTTTAATGACAGGAAAGCTGAGTACTGCTCATAGAGCGTGACTGAAATTCCTAACACACCACACATGGTTTTGCATTTGTAAAGGTGCAAAATTGATTTCTTTTTGCAAGATTTCAACAGCGATTCTATAGCGATTCTGCAATAGGGCACGAAAGGTTATATTGGATTTTTGATTATTATTTATGAAATTTATTCAAAGATTTTTTTATTTTTCTGTTTATTGATTGCATTCCTATGGAACATGATGTTTCCTCAAGTGCTTGTGTCACTAACTGATAAAGGATGTTTAATATGATCTTGCTGAGACAATCTTGAAATGCCAGGAAGTGTGCTGAATGTGAACACAAATTAATGTTCATCATTTTGTGTGGTGATGGTGCTGTTGTAACCGACTGTATGTTTCCAGGGGTTTTCAGAGCAGTTATATTACCTCTATTATTATGACATTAATTTTCTTATCCAACTGTCCCAAGCAATCAATAAATCACAGAAAAAATGAGGAAAGTGTGCATTTTAGTTGGTGGTTATAGCCCTGAATATTTACAGAGGGATTATGGCACCCAGCAGTCACCTAAATAATGCCTGCAGGAGACCTATGGACAGCGTGTGCCAGAAACATAGTTTCATGGAGTATCTTTAGTTTTTGACACATTTTCTAATGGATGGCAGTTCTTGCCAATTTGGCTTGTGTTATTGGGAACTACAGCTAGAACTAAGGAATTTTATGAAAGGAAATCTCACGAACTCAATGCAATTGAGACCCAGCATATCTCTGGATACCACTAGTTGGATTGCCTAATCTTCACAGTTGTGGAAAAGTTAAGAAAGCAGCATGGACCAAATTCCTGGCAACATTGGCCCAAATCACTCTCACTTCCAGTCAATAGTTTCTTAGCTAGCTCCTTCTTACTGGTCAGCTGGTCTCTGCACCTGGGCACTTGAAACACGGAGGTCAGAGGCAAGCTGGAGGTCAGATGATGGCAAATGTAACCTTCTGCCCTACTGCTCATCTCACCACTAGCTATAGCAATGGAACGTCTATGTACTGGGCTAAGGAGATTAATGTTTTTGCATTTGCTTCGTCAGCTTTATACCAGCCATGGCTGGCATAAGAATATGATCCCATTCTCTTACTTGGGGTCACCAACCCTATCAAGAAGGAAGGTGCAGGTAAGTATTTATCTTTCTTTGTTTTACTTTGATAATGTTTTAAATTTATTTCATGGACTTTAAGATGCTTTAATGAAATTTATCACTTGATTTTTATTTTTTTTTATTTATTAGCTTTATCAGTATCGAGCAGTTAAAAGGCCATCAAGGTGTTCTAGAGTTAGGTCTACCGAATTCACTGCCTGAGGCCAAGTTCCTACTCACAGTCCAGGAGGATTCTCAGGCATGGAACATTCATTTGTCCAGCCCTCGATATCTGTATTAGGTCAGTCCAAATGGACAGGCAGAGTAGACAGCAGTTCAGTGGTGGGCTGGATCCAGCATGTTCCAGGCAGTGACTTCTCAGTGAATAATCAGAAACTGAAACCATGGTAAAGGAATACTTGTCAAAAAGCTAGATAGAGCAAAATGCTGCATTAGCTACTGCAGGGTCCAATAGTGGCAGGATAGACTTCTCATATGATTGACTGGAGAGATTCAGCCAGGGGGTATTTTCACTTCTCTCCTCATTATATTTTTTCTTTAAGGGCATATATCATGATCAACAGGGGATCTAGGTCTATAGATTGGAACTATCATGCTGATGTTTGATATGGAAATTCATTGCTTCTCAGTTCATTCATTATTACATGCCATTGTCTTCTCATGTTTTTATTTTTAATAACAATGGACATTAAGATGCATTGAGAAAAGCAGATCGATGATGGCTAATTCCTCACTTGAACTGCAACTAATATTCCATCCAAAATAAGTTGCTTCTAAAGATCTCTGTGACATGCTGCAGAGAAAGGAAGATACAGATTTTGACACTGCTGAATGTTAAGAGCTCCATCATAATGCAATGGAAATATTACTCAGCCTTAACCTGCCCATCAACTCTCATTAGGGAATGTAAAGTGAGATTGAATCTTTATTCATTGCCTTTGTTATACATTTTCATATCACCCCGAAGCATTTTATCATCTTAACCATTAATTCATCATGGGTTTTTCAGATATTGTCCCTAAGGATAAAAAGTCATATTTTTGATGCAACTAATTCTGGTGGATATTTATTATTAACATTGGGGAAAATCAAAGAAAATTTATGTTTTTATAACACATTCTAATTATATCAAAATCATCTGAATGCTACTTCAAAAAGGTTTACCATTCCACAGAATTCATTTGCTCTGAGCTCACTCAAGTTCAATTGCAATTTACTTTGACGGTTTTCTTAATAGCTTTCTGCAAGTTGAAGTCCTCATGAAGAAAGCCACATACTGATAGTGTACTGCTAGGGCCATAACACACAGATTTATTTTGCATCTCCCAAGTTATTTTAAATCAACAATGATAACAATTGTTCCACGTCTGACAAGCACGCTAGCCAAGGCTCAATAAATAAAATTGAAGGTACTGAACTGATTTACATCAAATTTGGAGCGAAGACAAAACGTTAGATTCTTCCTTTCTCTACAAGAGCTTTAATGATCTTTGATCCTTAATGTAAACAGTAAGGGCTTTGTGCCCTTCCTTGGTCACAGGATGTTCACATAACCAGAGGGCTGCAGCTACAATCACACTATAATTTCATGGATGTTTTCTAAATCCCTTGCCCTGTATAATCTCAAGCAAACAGACCCTGCCACATGTCACATTTACTTTCATGTCCATCACGTAACCTTGCATAACTAGTTACTGCCACAAATGAAATTTGCTAATGTATGAAAATGTCCATACATGTACCACTGTGGATGACATGAAGGGTTAGCAGCTGGCACTGTAGTGGTATGGATTGCCATTATATGGTCACCTGGGAATGCTCCTCCACATTGAATCCAGATTCATAGGATGTTATCCATTGGCAAACAACTAGATATCACTGTCTACCTCAGCTGATAACTCAGTACTCCTCCAGGCTGAATACCACCTTTAGAGAAGGTACTGAGGGAAGAAAAGGCACAGAATTTACTTTGGGTGAGACACCTCTATGTTCTTCTCTTGTTCAGGAGAACCATGAGTTGGCTAAATCCCAAAGGACAAGGCTGCCAGTTGGATCTCTGGTAGGTATTCAGAGAAATAATGAGAGGGGGAGAAAAATCCCTTTAAACTGTTCTTCAGCAATTGACATCATAAATAGTTCTGACCATGATTTTTTAAAATTCAGATCATTTCTCTGCATTGTCTATGTTTTCTTACAAAACAAAATTCCCCAATCAATGGCAAACATGTAACTGGCCCTCCAACAAATGACTTCAGGAAGGTATGGAAAAGGCTGACTCAATCTCCCGTAGTTCTCTGTGGTGAGGGTTCCCTGTGGTGGGGGGTCCCTCTGGTGTGCACCTTCCAGTAGTTTTGCCAAGAAGGGATGCCTCTGATACTTGAAAAATTCTGAGTATATTCATAATGCTATGTGGAAACTTCCTAAAATAATGTTAGTCCTTACCTTTGTTAAAGCACACTGTTTACAGATTGGATTTTCTATTATAAGTCAGTAATTTCTTGTATTTATCTAACATCTTAACCCAAAGCATAACATGTAACAGTACAACTGACAGTGCTACCCCAAATCTCCAGGGACCTCGTTACAATTCTGAACTCTGGTGCTCTCTGCGTGGAGTTTGCACACTCCCTGTGACAGCATGAGTTTCCTCCAAGTGCTTCAGTTTCTTCCTACATTCTAAAGATGTGTGGATTGATAGGATAATTGGTCCTAGGTTGCAGGTGAGTGGTGAAATCTGAGGGGAGTTGATGGGAATGTGGAAAGATGTGTAGGATTAGTATGAATGGCTACTTGATGGTGTGGATTCAATAGGCTGAAGGGCCTGTTTCCATGCTGTATGATTCAATGACTTCTGTGACATTATAGGAAAATATAGCAGTCTATCATTGCTAACTGGACATTATGTTACCCGTTGGTGAGGCTGCACTTGGAATACTGTGTACAGTTTTGGTCACCTTGTTATACCAAAGGCATGGTTAAACTGGAAAGAGTGCAGAAAAGATTTACGAGGATGTTGCCATGACTAGAGGACCTGAGTTATAGAGAGAGGTTGGCCAGGCTGGGTATTTATTCCTTGGAACGTAGGAGAATGAGGGGCAACCTTATAGAAGTGTTTAAAATTATGAGAGGCAGAGATAAGGTGGACAGTAACAGTCTTTTCCCCAGGGTAGGGGAGTCTAAAACTAGGGGGCATAGATTTAGGGTGCGAAGGGAAAGATTTAAAGGGACTTGAGGGGCAATTTTTCCACACAGAGGGTGGTGAGTATATGGAATGAGCTGACAGAGGAAGTAGTTGAGGCAGGAACAATAATATCATTTAAGAAGCACTCGGATAGGTACATGCAGGGGCAGAGCTCAGAGGGATATGGGTGGAATGCAGGAAGTAGGGACTAGCTGGGTGGACAATGTAGTCAGCATGGACTGGTTGGGCCAAAGGGCCTGTATCCATGCTGTATTGCTCTATGATGCTATAACTCTAAAACTATAACTCACAGCCATCAATAAAGTAATCTGCTTTTAACTCTGGGTGTGGGAGGAGTGTTGGCCTAGATAACTGGAGAACTGGCTGCTCTTCTTTGAGTAATGCCATGGGATCTTCAACATCTGCCTGAATAAAAGCTTGTTTTCACTGTACATCCAAATGTCAAATGTCCAACAGCACATTGCTCCCTTGGTATTGTACTCCTTCATTGCATGAACCTAGATCATGCACCTTCTTGTGGAGTCACCATATTACCTGTGGACAGTGCTACTGATCCAGTTAAGCCCTGTACAAGTTTCAACCACAGGTCATTGACCTGAAATACTGGGCGGAATTTTAATTTGGAGAAGTGTGTGAGTTTGAATGCAAGTGGATGCTTTAAAACTGGCAAAGACTGTCTGCACCACATCAAACCTGCCAACTTCCATACTTAATTGTCAAGTTTAGGCTGTGTACATGTGGGAAAAGGCAGATTGCCTATTAATGTCTGTTAATTGGAGTGTTACTTGACAACATTTTTTAAATTTAACATTGCATCCTCAAATTTTCTGGGCTTCCTGAAACTGCCAATGAAAGCAAATGAAAATATATCAAGAATTGAGGGGGCTGGTTGAAACTTGTGGAAACACTGCAATAGATACTCAGTACTTACAGCTGGCTTCTAACAGCCTTGTGTGGGAGGATTTCTTCTCAATACTTTCACTGAGAGTAACTTTCTCTACTTCTGAGGTTTTCTGAATCACTTAGAATGGGCAACACTTTGGCCACCAAAATGGATCATGAACAAGTGCCAATGTGACCAACACTAGCAGCAGCAGGTTATTCACAAATGAGCTGTAGTTAGACAGCAGAAAGATCAACAAAGGGGGTAGAACTAAAAAGGAAAGTAGAGGGAGGGCAGCAGCAAAGAGGATGGCGACAGAGAGGGATTGTTGCTCAGGAATGCAAATGTCTGAGCTGGTGACTAGTCCAACTAAATCCTGAATTCTTGGAAGGAGTTCCCCTAAGGAGTCATCGTCACCATTCCCTGTGACTTTGATTACCTGCTGATAGATGCATAAAGGCCCTGCAGGAGATATGAGACATACATTTGAGAGATAAAAGACTTGCAGAGAAGGTAAAAAAGCATTCTGCATACATTCATACTTCAGTGGCTGTTGACATGATATCTAAGTGTTCTAAGTTATGTGATTGTCTGATATTTAAGTCTGTCTTGCAGGTAGCTTATAACTCTCCATTTCTATGTCTCTGACAGACGATGTTGCTGAGAATCCCTTGATCATTGTTTTCTCCTCGGTGGTTAATTGAGAGATGGCTATATGGCTACCTAGTGTTATATGTGCTCTCTTTTCCTGCAGTAAGAGAAAGAAGAGATATCAGAGTAAGAATAATGGTCTGCCTTTGTCAGATGGCTGAGGAACATTTGTTGAGGGTCACTATGAGGGAGAAGTATGACATTCTATAAAGATGGTAGGGAGTGTCAGAGGTGGAATCATAGATGAAGAATGTGAGGAGGCAAAGGCAGAATGACTATGGCACCTGCAGGTCGTGTTGGTGTGTGAGTAATGTGTTGGAGCAGAAATAAGAGGTAGAAGAAGATGCTGAAGATGATGTACATGTCAGGATGTGGGCTATGTGCCATTGCTGTCACCATTCCTGAACTACTGAGGCCGTTGAATTGCCTCCTCTATCAGATCGTGGAACATGGCACTTCCCTCCTGCGACTGATCTATTGGGGGAAATCCAACCTCTTTTTTTTCTTTGATCCAGCAGAATGTTTTTTTCCAGAGAAGATTTTCTCTGTTTGAAACTCTATATTTTTGGAGAAAGATATCGCAGTCATTACGCTACTTGATTAAGAGTCAAGACGCCTTGATTAATGATCTCGAGAAATGAGTTCAAATCACTCCACAATACCTGGCATACTCAAATCTATTTAATTAAATAAACCCAGATTAAAAGGCCAGGATCAGTAACTATGATAAATCCAGGTTGTTATAAAAAACACAAATATTCTTGAGGGAAAGATGTTTGTCTTCCTTTACTGGCCAGCCATGATATGACCCATGATCCATAAAAGCCTTTAAGAAGGCAATTCAACTCACACCATTTAGGGGTGGTCAATGGATGCTGCCTTTTGATAGTGATACCTAAGACTGAATAAAATAAGCCACAGCACGTCCAGTGTGTTGCTGCTAATGTGGGAGCAAATGTTGCCTGTCTTGTTTCAAAGCAAAAAAAATTCTGTTCTTCATGATAGCACCACACTATTTCAACTCATCTCTTTGGAGCAGCCCTTAAAATATTGGATTTGAAGTTGCATCATGCACATTCTCATTGTGCCCTATGATGCAAATTTCATGAGATACTCAGAAGTAAAACTATAATATATAGTTGAATAATAAATAAACATCACTGACATAGGAGCTCAATTTTTTTCTGAGTTTCCCAAGCATTGGCCCCACTTCCAGCTTGCTCTCAGATGTCTGCACAATAATATCCAGCTCATTATTATCATGCTTCTGTCCTGCACTCTAGTTACAATTAAAGTTATAGTGTAAAACTCAAGCAGTGAAATTCCTCCATCAATAATTATATCAAATGCTCTGTGAATTCAGCAGCCCAGAACAGAATGAATGAAAATCACAGTCCTTTTGCCTAATACAGATTGCTCAGTGAAAGCAATGGTGATAGAGAATTAAGCTTCCATAACAGAATTCTAAGTTATTTGGCGTTTGTACAGGATGGACACAAGGAAGACAGTGAGGAAAATGTTGAACAAATTGATCCTTGAAATAATGTTATCAGGGAGTAGAGCTTCAATGCAGAATCAAAGGGGAGTGCAAGATGATGATGAATCAGAAGCAAAGGAAAAGCTGCTTTGGATCAGATGTGGGGAAAGAAAGCTAGACATGGTGTTGATGAACGTCCTTATGTTCATCTTTCTGGGTTAAGCCTAAGTTCACTCAGGTAACTACCATGCTTCAGATGTTGGACCCTCCTGGTTGGCAAATCAGAGTCTTTACCTCATTATTATTTTAGCTCAAGCATGTAGTATGTTTCAGTTCCATGAGAGATAAATTCAAGGAAGCCACCAAAGACAAGATTAAAATTACTTTTCTGTAGTCATAGGAACATGAGTGCTTCACTGAGGGAATGAAATTAATTAGAATTGCTGACGGCCCTGACTATTCACACAGTGATACTGGCACTGCACACCCACCCCACCCCCACTTCAAGTCAGAAACACCAACACCATAGCCCCTCAACATTTAGCTTGTATCTTAAAGGAAGAGAGAAAGAAAGGGAATATTGAGACAGAGTGTTAGAGCTGCAGCTGATCACACCAACGTTTTAACTGACATCATTTACAGGAGAAGTTCCATCTTAAAGTAAGGAATGCTGTGTAGATTTAGGAAAGCACATGTCTGCTTCGTAGAGGTGACCTGAAATAAAATTCTTCCATGCTCATCTAATAAGCCAGGTACATGGACAATTGCACAACTCATAAGACTGGAGCACAGACTTCGGACTATTTAATGAAAGATGACATTCTTTTGACATAAAATCCTTTTTTCCACTTGATCAAACTATACCATGCTTTCTCTTTCACAGTTTTATATCCATTGTCTTCAAATTAAATGCTGGCAATCATTTATTTCATCTCATTGACCTTATAAATTGTGTACTCGTGTCATATTTTCTGCAACCCTTATACAACATGTACTCTTGTCAAAATAGTGATCCTAATCATGAGAAAATAAATCATTGTGTGAGCTTAGCTTTTTCAAAGGAGCTGCTATGCCAATATTTCACCATGCACCTTGTAATATAACCTTTCAATATTGCCTGGTCAGAAAATATTGAAGTGCTGCTTCACATTGTTAACATGGGCCTTTCACAAACTGAGAACCATTCAGATCAATTACTTTAGTTTAGAACTTTAATCTTATTTCTGCAATGGGAATGGAATACAAGTGATGCTTTATTATCTTTCATCCCTGAGAAATTGAAAATATACAACAAAAACAATCTACGATCAGTTCTCAGCCGGACCACCAGAGGGAACCATAGCAAAGTGCTCCATTTTAGAGGCAAAACAACCAGTTTTCCCCACATAAACAAATTCTCTAATTACAAATTAAACCATGAATTCCCATGCTGATTTTATGACTACGTTAACATGGACTCTATACATGACATCACATGGAGTGATCAACTCCACTTCAGTTCTCTGGCTCTTAACGAAATTTACCTCAGTGGGTGACATGGAATTGAAGCAATAGCAACTTTGTTCCATTAGGGTAGCTGCACCTGACATGATGCCTTACAATCTAATATGTATCATGGCATGAAAGGAGATCGGCTTTTACCAGCATGAGTTTAAGTCCACTTGAGCTATGGCCTCACACCAATAAAATAGAGTATTTCTATAGACTGGTAAGGTGAGCAGCAAAATACTAACTGTCTAATTTTGTTCAAAACCTGGAAGCTCAGGGCAGGCATGTCTACACTTGGAATTGAACAAAATGACACCTTGAACATGAGGGAACCTAAGTGATGGAGCACCTGGTATCTGCTGCTAATTTCACTGATTTCCATATGTTCTGTATTTACTTACTGGCATGAACTTCCCTGTCTAAAGAACACTGGTGAAACGCCTGTTGTTGTTCAATGGGCACTTTTTCAGCTTCACCTATTATACGGAGACCAGCAGCATTGGCTGCAGCACCCAGTTGAACTGTCTGGTTTTCAGCAGCCAGACTTCAGTCTGTTTCATTCATCTATTGGTGAACATAATGGAGATAAACTGAAACAGCCTGAGAGAAGTTGCATTCAAGGTTATGCTCCACTCCTGACAGAACATGGGAATAATAAGGAGCTCTTGGATTCAGAAATAATGTAGCTGCAAAAAGCAAATAAAGCCAGAACCCTTACATAAGGTGATAGCTTGTGCATTTTCATTTAACATTTGCTTCACTGCAAAAGCTTTTCCCACAAGAGTAACATGAAACAGACTAAAAGTCTACGTTGTAGTACTTTATCAGCAGAATATAGTGTTCCCAAGAATAGTGGAGTGAGGAAAAAGGTCTAAACAAAGCCAGATGTGGTTCCAGTCAACCTTTTACTTAACAATTAGAAACATTTCTTTTCTACATGGGAAGAATAAGATGTCTCTTTAGATTCTGACTTTTTTTTAATAGTTATGTACCCCCTGGTGAATATTTCTAAGTTGTACATTTCAAAGGAAGACAGAAATGGAAGTAAATCCTTCACAACAGAATTGAAGCACTGCTGCTTTCTGGCTTTTTGTAATCTGGGAAAAGTCTTTATGGATAGAGAATTATAGTTTTTAAAAAATCCCATAGTTTATTCATGAACACAATCGTTTGCTATTTCTTCTGAAGTACATGGTGCTGTTTTTCTTGTAACATTGTATCTTCCTTCTATTGTGAAGATTCTCCTTCTTCTGATTCTCATGGCGCACCTCAAGCAGAGGTTAGTTACCTTGACCTCTGTCACTGATCCTTATGGACTAAACAATGACCTGTTGTATTTTTTGCATATAGTAAGTAATTTGTGTCCAAATTAGTTGTTAAAATTTTGCTGGTTTCAACTACTGACCTTCTGATTTATATTCAGGTCTTTGGGTCATGTTGTACCTGGCTCAGAAGGTAGCCAAATCTTTAACCTCTGATCAAAAAACATCCACAAGGAGGTGCACAAGGACATCATGGAAAGATAAGTCCACTGAATGTTATCTCCATTATCTCCC
The DNA here is from genome assembly GCF_009764475.1 of Pristis pectinata. Taxonomy (NCBI): domain Eukaryota; kingdom Metazoa; phylum Chordata; class Chondrichthyes; order Rhinopristiformes; family Pristidae; genus Pristis; species Pristis pectinata. The sequence continues at coordinate 19,640,895 of NC_067420.1, forward strand.
TGGAAATAAACTATTAGACATTGCCTTTGTTGGCTCCATGGCTGAATTGAATTTACCAAGCATAGGCCTCGACTACAAAACCTGTATTTGTTATTTTTTTTACCTTATGATAAAATACTTTGGTGGAACAGTGTTGTACACCACCAAGAATTAGAAGCTCAGCCTTAAATTCACATTTTAACATGATTGGATGCTGCATTGAAAAAGCTGTTTATTTGTTGACCTTAAATCTTCACTGAATGTCTAATTTATAAAACCAATTTCTCCCTTTGTTAATTAAAAAAATAACTTGCATGATTAGTTTTTTTTAGAAGAGTAGCCTTTATGTTCATGAATAATGCACATCTAAACATGTTAATAGAATGAATTCTCACCTTTGTAAAATTGAATCTGCTTATTTAATTAGCTATTTTAGCATCTTGTATTCATTAACTACTGTAGAGTTCACCCGTAGGGTGCTCAGTAAATGGTCCTGTTCTAATATTGCAGATTTAGTTTTTTCTTTTACATATTGATGTAATAAGATTGACGTCCAATGAATAAATATGCCATAATTTCTGCTTACTTTATCATGCCATGCTTACAATACTGTACACCTATCTGCATTAATGCTTCTTGCTGAAGTGGATGGTATGATGAAAGTCTAAGGTTATGGTTTCTGGAAAGAAAACTATTTGCTTGGAGCAAACGTTGCAATAGATCTGGTTCATTCTGATATACCTCCAGCACTTATCTACCACAAATGGTCGACATGAGCATATTGGTATTCTGCTTTCTGTACTTTAAGCTTTACAGAAACCTGCAATATACAGGTTTGTAAATGCAGCTCTGATTTTCAGATCTTATTAACAGTATTATCACTAGAATGTCATTATTAATGTCCTCATATCAATACTATACAGTTTAATCAGTATTTCATTGATGATATTCAATTCATTTTCTGTTTGTATGTCTCGTATTATTCTTTTTGATTGTCAATCTATATTTGTGAATTTTGAAGCAACTATCTTAAATAAAATAGATGATTAGAGGCAAGATGATGTTTCAAATAAATTACAGCTCTTGCACAGCTTCTGTCTGGTATTGCAAAATATGGGAATATATTTCATAAGCATTTTATATGTGAATATCTGCAAGCAAAATGGATTAGAATTCATTATATTAGAAATATATAAGAGATGGCATCATTAAACATTGGGTATCTATATGAGCAGAAAAATTATCCATGACAATAAAATCATATTCCTTTCTCTGGCAATAAAATAATGACCTTCTTCCCATGGAAATATTCTTTTAACTGACTGAAAATGCTCATTTTATATACTTCATCCTGAACATGAAGCTCTACCAGTTTTGCTTCAGCCTATTTAATAGCAGATGTTCAGCAGACTATTACCAACCAAACAGCTAATGAAACTTGCTGGTGTAAATTAAACAAGTCAGATGCACTGCTGGAGTCTGTCAGAAGGGTTGTTCAGGAAGTCAGCAGTTTCAGCTAATATTGATCCATCTGCAGACTGTTAAGAACTGGTTGTGCTTTGTGGATGGTACAATTTGAACCCAAGCCATATAGGGCTAGGAAATTGAGTCAATGTGTACAATTCAGATTGAAATTACCCTTATGCAAGTACAACTGAATTGAATAATTGCAATTTTTTAATTATTCATATGATAAAATACAACTGTTAACATGAAGCATGCTGAATGTGGTTGAATCACTAGATCAGGCTTCAGATGAGCATAGAACAACATTTGTGGAAACCAGACACTCTGATTTTGTTTATTTTCAACAAGTGTATGAATGGCATGCACATTTTCTGAAGCTCCTCCTTTCAGACAAATTCACTGGGGAGGGTTGAAAGATTAATCAGTCTGGGGTCCATCCTCTCTCGGTTTTATCAGATTTATTTCTCCTTCCATCACTAACTCCATAAGTACAATCGAATGAGAGGACACAAACTAATTTTCTCATTTTGGCTAACAGCTGTATACAAAATGCAGGTTCCAAGTGACCACCAAGGGAGGGAATGATACTATTATTTCATATTGATTGAAAATGTGAAAATGTTTGTCTTTTTATTAAACAAGGGAAAGCATATTGAAATTGCATGAATAGTCACTGATATTCCTTTACTTCACAAACAGGCTTCATATCTGGTTGAATGTTTAACAATTACTATCTGTAAACATTGCATTTAATAATCAATTAAATCCAGCCAGTAGATGAACAGGCATCAACAAGGTGGATTTTGTAAGTTAGTAGCTGTTGTCCTTTAATACTATTTTAAGCATTTATATTCACTGTAATATTTGATTGACCCAAAACTCAGAGTAACAAGACATATAATTTATGGATGGAAATAGTTAAAGTAAAAGAAAACTTTCATGCAACAGAGGTGCAAAGTACATTCAATTAGCTTAAATCTCTGCCTAGCATTTTTTTATGCTAAAGTCATTGGAAAAGTTTCAAACACTGACACAGAAATATTTGCTATTACTTATGCATACGCTAAAAAGTGAAAAACAGCAGCTATTATCCTACTTATTAATGGGGAAGAATGATCAGATATATATAGTAATTTCACATTCGAGGAGAGATACCATTCTGAAAGCGATAATGCACTAACTTAAACAAAATTGTAAGAAAACAGATGAAGCAGTTCATTCAACATTGTGAAATGGGAATAACTTAAGATGCCATTAACTGATGGTCAGTAGTGAAGAGCAGAATAATTTATAGAACCTAAATAATTGTTTAAGAGAAATGTTGCTGTTAGGAAAGGATCAAAAGTTAGACACGGCAGGGACCAATTGGAGAACAGCAGTTAGTCAGGGGAGAAGCAATTCAGGCAGCAGTCAAAAAAGAGTTTAAGAAATAATATTAGAAATAAGAAGTGCGATTCATCAGAGGTAAAAAAGATAAAAGAGAAGATTGTGTGGATGGTGAGCATAAATCTATAAGTGGCCCACACAGTTAGGATGCTTTCCAAAAAATGCTACAAATATAAAAGCTTTATTTGTGGACAAAGATGTGTAAACAGTTTTAAATCATTACTTGTGAAAAAATGAAGTGGTTAAAAGAAAGGCTGCTCACAGTTAAAGCTGAAAGAAATGCTGAATTTAAAATACTTCTACACGAATATAAGGATCCATTCAAGGATTTATAACACCTGATCAGAACTGAGAAATGAATTAGCACAGTAATATATTCATACCAAAAATTTCTATTTGCTTTTTGGGAATAATTATAGGAGTAATTCAAAAGAGTGTAAGAGTAAAGGTCATAACGAAAATAGATGAATTGATGAAAGCTTGAATGTTTACAGTTTGTTACAGGTTATTAAATTGCTTATTTGTTTAGATGCCAAATGTTTAAATGCAGTTATCATAAATGAAACATTTTATGCTTACAATTTGAGAGGAAATTACAACAAATTTACTGATACAAAGTATTTTATTTTGTTATGTGGATTCACAAGATTTGAGAAACTGAATAATTTGATCAGGTTGTGATGGTATACAGAGTTCATGGAATGAGGAACATAATGCCATGCTTTTAAACACTAACCTACTGGATGAATTGACTTGAAACTTCTTTAAAAAACAAGATAAAAACAATTGGAGCAAAACAGACAGTGGCTCCTGGGAATGAACCATTTTCTGAGCAAATTCTCCTCAATAATTATCTTAACAAATGTGACTGAATGGAGGTGGAGTAATGAGCAAGAAAAGAAATTTGGCTAAAGTTAGAAACTGCATGTGTGAGGTCTAAGGGGAAGTTCCAGGATCCAAACTAACTGGTAATAAAAATAAAGATTAGAGAGGATTGGAAGCTTTAATGTGCAGAGTTGTGGTAATTGGTGGCACTTTATTGTTTGTGCACCATGTTGAAACAAACAAGAACAAAGCCATGTCATTGCTCCAATCCCCAGCTCAATCTTTCTTGCTAAAGTATTGTATCTCATCTTCAACAAGCCTCCCACATAAGTGGAACTAATCTACAAGATGTTGGTTCCTCCTCGCCGGGAGGTTTGCTAGTGCTAGTCAGTAGGGTTTAAACTAGAATGGCAAGGAGACGGGAACCACAGCAGCAGGGCAAGAAAAATGATATGAAAAGTAAGGCTGAAAGGAAGGTGGGACTGATGGGCTGGAATGTGTTTATTTCAATGCTAGGAGTATTATGGGTAAGGAGGATGAATTTAGAGCCTGGATCAGTACTTGGGATTACAATGCTGTTGCCATTACAGAGACCTGCTGGCGTGAGGGACAGAACTGGCAGCTCAATGTTGCTGGGTCTCGTTGATTTAGATGTGACAGAGAGGGTTAAAAGAGGTGGAGGGGTTGCACTACTGATAAGGGAGAATGTCACAGCAGTACTCAGAGAGGACACACTGGAGGGCTCATCCACAAAGGCAATTTGGGTGGAGCTCAGAAATAAGAAAGGTACAATTCCACTGATGGGATTATACTATAGGCCCCCCAATAGCTACCAAGAGGTGGAGGAACAGATATGTAGACAGATTATGGCAAGGTGCAGAAACAAGTGGGTTGTCATAGTGGGGGACTTTAACTTCCCCAGTATTGATTGGAATTTCCTTAATACAAGAAGCTTGGATGGGGTGGAATTTCTTCAGTGCATCCAAGAGTTGTTCTGGACAGGATGTGGAGAGTCCAACTGGAGGAGAGAACATATTGGACCTAGTTTTTGGGAAAAGAGCCAGGCCAGGAGACTTGATAGTGGGTGAACACTTTGGGAATAGTGACCACAACTCACTACGTTTTAAGATAGTTATGAGTAAGGATAAAATTGGATCTTGCAGGAAGGTACTAAATTGGGGGAGGGCAAATTACAACAGGATAAGACAGGAACAAATTGGCATGGATTGGGAGCAGCTGCTGTCGGGAGAGTCCACAGCTGACGTCTGAGAGCTGGTTAAAGACCAGCTGATCAGAGTTCAGGATCAGCACGTTCCAGTAAGGAGTAAGGACAAGGATGGTAAGGTAAGGGAACCTTGGATGGCCCGAGAGGTCTTAAATTCAGTCAGAAAGGAAATTGAAGTATACGTAAGGTTTAAGAAGCTAAAATCAGACTGGGTCCTCATTGAAAAGCAGGAAAGTGCTCAAGCAGGTGATTAGAAATGCCAATAGGGGCCACTAAATGTCCTTGGCAAACAAGATCAAGGAGAATCCCAAGGCATTTTATACTTACATTAAGAAAAGGAGAATAACTAAGGAGAAGGTAGGTCCATTCAAAGATAAGGAGGGAATTGGTGCATAGAGTCAGAGCATATGGCTGAGGTACAAATTGAGTACTTTGTGTCGGTATTTACCGAGCAGAAGGATTTGGAGGATAGTGAAAACAGAGCGGGCACGCTAATGTGCTGGGACATTTTGACATTAAGGAGGAGGTAGTGCTGGGTCTTCTGAAAAGCATTAAGGTGGATAAGTCCCCAGGGCCTGATCCCAGAATATTGAAATAAACAAGTGAGGAGATTGCTGGGGCTTTAACCAAAATCTTTGTGTCCTCACTAGCTACAGGCAAAGTCCCAGAGGACTGGAGAGTAGCAAATGTTGTGCCTTTGTTCAAGAAGGGGAATAAGGATAATCCAGGTAACTATATGCCAGTGAACCTCATGTCAGTGGTTGGGAGAGAGAGAGAGAGGAATTCAGAGAGGATTCTGAGGAATAGGATTTATGTGCATTTGGAAAGGTTGCTTAGGGACAATCAGCATAGCTATGTGAGGGGCAGGTCATGCCTTAAAAACTTGATCAAGATTTTTTGAGGAGGTGACAAAGGAGCTTGTTGAGGGTAAAGCAGTGGACACTATCTACATGGACTTTAGTAAAGTATTTGATAAGGTCCCTCCTGGTAGGTTGATTCAGAAGATGAAGATGCATGGAATCCAGGGTGAATTGCAAGTTTGGATTTGGAACTGGCTTGCCCATAGAAGTCAGAGAGTAGGGGTGGAAGGCTGTTATTCTGGCTGGAGGTCCATGACCAGTGGTGTTACGCAGGGATCAGTGCTGGGACCTCTGTTGTTTGTGATATGAATCAATGATTTGGACAAAAATGTAGATGGGTGGATTAGCAAGTTTGTGGATGACACCAAGATTGGTGGAGTTGTGGAGAGTGTAAAGGATTATCAAAGAATACAGCGGGATATAGATCAATTACAGATATGGGCAGAGAAGTGGCAGATAGAGTTTAATCCGGGCAAGTGTGAGGTGTTGCACTTTGGGAGGTCAAACAAAAAGAGAAAGTATACTGTTAATGGTAGGGCCCTTAATAGCATTGAGGTACAGAGGGATCTTGAGCTCCAGGTTCATAGTTCACTGAAAGTAGCTACACAAGTGGGTAAGGTGGTAAAGAATGTATATGGCATGCTTGTCTTCATTGGTAGGGGTGTTGTGTATCAGAGTAAGGAAGTGATGTTGCAGCTAAAACTTTAGTCGGACAGAACTTGAAGCATTGTGTGCAGTTCTGGTCACCCCATTATAGGAAGGATGTGGAGACTGTGGAGCGGGTGCAGAAGAGGTATACCAGGATTACACCTGGATGAGAGGGTATGAGCTATAAGCAAAGGTTAGACAAACTTGGGTTGTTCTCCCCAGAGTGTCGGAGGCTGAGGGGAGACCTGATAGAGGTTTTTAAAATTATGAGAGGCATAGATAGGGTAGACAGTCAGAATCTTTTCCCTGGAGCAGAAATGTCAAACACCAGAGAACATGCTTTTAAGATTAGAGTGTGGAAATTTAAAGATGTGAGGGGTATATTTTTTAACTAGAGAGTAGTAGGTGCCTGGAATGGGTTACCAGGGTAATGGGGGAAGCAGGCAGTTTGGTGGAGTTTAAGAGGCTTTTAGATAGACACATGAATGTGAAGGGAATGGAAGGATAAAGGTGATACACAGGAAGAGGACATTTAGTATAACTTACCATCAAGATAGGCACAACATCATGGGCTGAATGTCCTGTCCAGTGCTGCACTGTTCTATGTTCTATGTTCTGTATGTTCTAGGAATGGAAAACTACTCAACCTTGGTCGCCTCCATTCCAAAACCAAGGTCACCCTCAGTCTTTGAGCTGCAGAATGTGCTCATTTGGAAATCGAGCTTCAAGTCACTGTCAAGTGTACAAGACATTGGCCTGGTGCTAGATAGCTACAAAGCAAAGGGGAGCCTTCTCTATGTGAAGACAAACTTCAATGATGAAATTCATCAGTGACTTTAGTGGACCAACATTGCCTTTGGCAATCTGAGGAAAGGAATGTTCAAAGACCAAGATTTCAAACCTGCAACAAAATACATGGTTTTCTGGGCAGCAGCAGTCCCTACCCTCCTGAGTTCTTCAGAGACACGGACCACTTGCTTCAGACATCTCAAACTACTGCACAGGGGTACCAAACCAGCTCCAATGGGCAGGACACAGCAGACATCAGATACATTGTCATGGCAAAAAAAAACGATTTGGAGCCCAGTGAAAATGTTTCATAATGTTCTAACATAAACTTCTACGAAAAAAATATAACAACTTTGTCATCCTGTGGGAAACCTTGGCCTATGACCACACAAAATGCAGGATCATGTGGAATGACACTGAGCACCTCATTCCTTTGTTAGGAGTGTGCAGAAACCAAGCAAAATCAAAAAAGTGCAGTACCTCCCAACCTGCTAACCCACCTTCCCCATCAGGCACCTCCCGCTGCACTTGTAGCAGAGTCTGAAGATCCCAAAATGTCCACATCAGCTACCTCAGTACCTGCAGAACTGGAGACAAAACAGCTCAGCCTTAAAATTGTGGGTCTGCCTGAGAAGAAAAAAGATTAATGCTGATTTAGACTTGAAAGATCTGCTCAATTCTTCAGTCATGAGTCATGAGATCAGAAATTCAAAATCCACAGCAGGACTGGAGGATATAATTTAAGCCAATACAGCTGTGCAATTCCAGGTGAGTGCTGCACAGTCAGTACTTCTGCTTTCTTAAACTGAGGCCATTAGAAATCCTGTAATGGAACCTAACAACCACATCTGGGATTTCTACAGACATCATTGAAAAGGTGGTAATCCAAGCATCCACAATGTTGGGATATTTTCTCCTGTTCATTCATCACCTTACCGCAACTACCAAGAACAGCAGCCCTTGGGTCAACTCAGATGAATGCACATCTTGCTGGATTAATGACTCAGAGGCTGCCCTGACCATACAACCAGGAGATTTGAAGGTCTAACATCTTTAGATTTAGCTTAGTGCAAGTGGATTGACTGTGTTAAAGGTCTGGATATCCTATATTCCAGTCACTGTGCCTGACATTTACTGCTGCACCTTGGAACTATCAGTCCACAGAATAGTAAACCTCTGAAGTCCAAGCCTGTTTCATAGCATCTAGACTGGACTGCTAAATGTAATTGTCACGTGAGAGACATGTTGAGCAGAGAATTTACACCAGGCAATATGCATAATCCCTCCATTAGACCTTACCTTAGACATGGACAGGGATTTAGTCTCGATGAAGAGAGGGAAGGAAGATAATTGAAATGACATGCCCATTAATTTCTTCAAAAAAATGGTCCCAAGAAAACAACAGGAGGTGAGTTGCCACAACAGCTTATTTTGATCAACAGAGACAAGATGGTCTGAATGGCCTCCTCCTGCGCTGTAATTTTCTATAATTCTAGAACTTCCATGATTCTTTATGTTCAAATGTCATCACAACACCTGTCACAGCATAGTTGTTGTCCTTGATTGAGATGCACATCCATGTAAGAGTAAAGAAACAATGAAATTCTTTGCCTCATGTGGCTGCTTGCTTAATGTTGTAAGGAAGACCATGTTACTTGTTGCTGGCAGACGTGTCTACCTGTTCAGAAGGATATAAAACTGATCCCATATTGGGAAAAAAAAGAGCACCCCTCAATGTATCTCGACTAGTATTCATCGTTCAACGAGTACTACCAAAACAATTTCAATGATAGAGATTTTGTTACATGTAAATTATCTGCTCTATCTTTCCACAAAGCAACAATGACTCCATTTCAAAGATATTTGATTGCCTGTAACATATGTCACGATGTCCTGTGGACATAAAAGATACAAAGTTAACGCAACTTCTTTCTTTAGGAACAATGTACCACAGTTTGCTTGTGTAAAGTTCAGACAATTTGCCACAGAATGAGATTTTATTCACACACTGTCAATTCTAAATTATACACAGTAAAAATTTAGTACAAACTGTAAAAGACCTCATTATGTAGTCAACGGACAGCGGGAATGACATGTGTAAGTGTCTCCAAGCTTTTCATTGTATTCCTTTTATAACTGGACGATCATAGTAGAGCTACTCGTAAAAAAGAGAAGGAACCAGTCCACCTATTATTGCATTTGAGAGCAAACATTCCTTCTTTGGAGTCAGAAGGTGTAAAGTTCGAACTTCATTCCAAGCAGTCTTCACAAATGAGAACTGGATCTCCAAATCTGGATTATTGTACGATATATGAGTTACAGGAGCTCAGAACACTAACTCTGTTTGCTGGTATAATGATGGCTAGAGTCATTAAGGAAGTGTTTATATAACTGTTCGTCAGTCTACGAATCCATCCACAACACTAGCATCCACACCAGCAATGCTGAAGTAGGATGATTTATAATATAAGCTAAGGACCTAATGCTTCATTGAGGTGGCCCCCACTGGTATTTGTAAATTGCCCACATCCAAAGTAACTTCAAATGTTCTTCATGTATGCTTGGGGGTGCGGTACAATATGCAAAAATAGTACTTACCCATGTATTCCACCCAGCAAATGGGCCAAGATTCTTGCTTGGGTTTTAAATGCAATTACATGTACAAAGTATAAAAGATGAAACTCCTTCACTGGTGTCCCAATGTCAGAACAGTCTTCACTACTGCAGCAGTGTGAATTTTTCACAAAATACCAGACTATTCGAATCTTTAAGTGAGATTGTCAGGAAATACGACAGGCCTGCAGCCGCTGGGAACTAATTTGAAACTACACCAGCTCATTTTATTTAGTCAGGATCACTGCAGCTGCCACAGAGAAGGCTCTCATCCCATCAGGAAAAAGCTGGATCAATTTTAGGTTCCAAGGGGAACACTACTATGCTGAAAACTGCATTAACTAAAATTCTCAAGCAGTATTATATAAAATTATTTTTTAAACTGAACATCAAATGAACAGCACTGCATTGTGCTTTGAATATATTCTTCTTGTATGCTATTTCTTTCAGTTAATTACCTGGCATCTTGCAGTGTACTTATTTTTTCATATTAAATGTTTTAAATTAAAGTAAGCACAAAAATGCAGACATGGTCCTGATAGAAAATGAACTAAATGTGCATTGTTTCTTGACAATGAATTCCCATAGATACAGAGCTAATTCATAAAGTTTTTAAATATATATGTCTGGGTAATTGTTCCTTCCAAGCTATTGCTTATTCCTTTTAGCAAAATTCATTTAAGCAATTTTCACACCACACAGAGGTTACTCTCCATATAGCGGGAAACCAAAGGAAGCACCTATGGTAATATTTTCTTCATCTCAGACAGACTCTTGGGATCAAGGATGCCTTGCTTCAACTCTAGCATGGTTCTGAGATAGGGCCAATGTGAAACCTGCAGACTCTGCCACAGATGAGGCAGAAGGTGCCTCACCCATAGCAGATGGAAAAGGCAAATGGGTATTTCGGGATACAAGAAATTCTGTGGATGCTGGAATCTGAAGCAATACACAAAAAGTGCTGGAGGAACTCAGCAGACCAGGCATCATCCATGGAGGGAAATAAACAGTCGACTTTTCGGTCTGAGACCCTTCATCAGGACTGGAAAGGGAGAGAGTAGAAGCCAGAATAAGAAGGTGGGGGGAGGGGGAGGACCACACGCAGACAGATGATAGAAGAGTTCAGGTGATAGATCAGTCCAGGTGAGGGGGGCTGGTAAGTGGGTGGCAGAGGGGGGAAAGATGTAATAAGCTGAGAAGTGATAGGTAGAAAAGGCAAAGAGCTGAAGAAGAAGGAACCCGGTAAGACAGGGCAGTGGACCATGGAATAAAGGATGGAAGAGGGGAGGAGAGGAGATGGGCAGATCATCAAGGCGGAGGAAGGGTGAGCTCCCTCAGCCATTTAGGCTTGGCTTCTGTCTAAGGTTATCGGTTCCATTCTAAACACCCCTTCTTCATTTTGTGTGGTCATAGGCCAGGGATTTAATGAGTGTGTTATGTGGCCAATGTGGCTACATGACCAATGTTCTATCCATGCTGCTACATTCCTGTATTATGACCTTCAATTTGGATGACAAGTCTATTGTGTCACATTACCAAATGTTTTTTTGAAGTCAATATATACCACATCAACCACATTTCATTCTCTGTTACTTCAACAAAAAAAATTCTATCAAGTCTGAGATGATGTTCCTTTAGTAATCCGTGCAACTTCCTACAATCAATTCACGTGTGTCCAAGTGACCACTAATTCGGTCCCAGATTATTGTTTCGAGAACTTTCCCCACCACTGAGGTTAAACTGACTGGTCTATAGATATTGTGTTTATCTCGACACTTTTTCTTTGAACAAGGGTGCAGTATTTGCATCTTTCCAGTCCACAAACACCTCATGAATTTTGAAGTATTTGGAAGATTATGGTTCAAGCCTCTGCAATTTCTTCTCTTCCTTCCCTTCCTAAATTTTATATTATTTCCTGTGTTAGATAGTTGACTTACCCCATCAAAATATATGGAATACACTCTAAATGGAAACAAACCTCCTTGCTACCATTGACAGCACAATACAATTATATATTTTGTCAGGTACAAAAGCTGAACAACATTCTCTTTGCTGAATAAGATTCAATCTGACAATGAACCTTGGAGTGTTAGGAAGTTAGAAGAGAACGGTCCAATAAAAGAATATGTTAGTTTTGCTACATGAGGCAATCTGGTCTCCCCATGCATAATATGAATGACTTAGTTCTTAGTATCACAAAATCCTGCAATATAGACAAAGCCATTCAGTCCAACAGTGCTTTCTATTTCATTGGAAGAGCAATACCATTGAACTTCTCCATGGACATTTTTATAGTTCTGCAAAATCTTCTCAAATAAACGTCCAATTACCATTTAATGTATACTACAGAATAGGCTTCCACCATCACCTCAAGGTGTTTGTTCAGAATGTAATAAGTTTCTGTGTAAGATATGCTGTCTTATGTTGTTAAATATGTGTAAAACTAGAGATACAAAAAGTGCCTGAAAATCCGTTATCTGGTTTGTGTCGGTGTTCTATATCTATAAGCTTAGAAGTTAGTTTTAATGCTGGAAGAGATGCATTCAGCATCATTTCTCTGACTTTTGGTGGCTGCATTCATACACACAAGGAAGAGCACACATATGTACAGGCATACAAACATATGTATATGTGTATACATACCTGTGCATGCGTGCGCACACGCACACACACACACACACACACACACACACAAACATACATGAACATTTAAAGATTGTGACACAGAAGTTGCTATAATGCCTCTCTTCCACAAAATGGTCTGTTGAATTCTTTGCTCTTCTAATCAAAATCAGTGAACAGATGAGAACATAAACTGTTTAGGCCTTATTACCATTGTAAAAATCATGGATATCGTTAGGTTTTTCTGAATGAAGTCGAGCTGAATTTACCTCAGAGGGCCATAGGTGGTCTATTGTTAAGTATATTCAAGGTTGAGTGAGAGAATTTTGGAATCTAGTGGAATCAGGCAATGGGCAAGAAAGGTGAGCTGAAGCCAAAATTCAGATGTGATCTTGTCGAATACAGAACAGGGTCAGGGGACCACATGCCTCACTCTTTTTCTTTTTCTTATGTTTAAAACAATCAAATCCTTCCAAAGTATATCTAAGTAGCATGAATGGTGACAATTGTCTACACAATACACAGACCTTAGCTGCAGTTCCCAAATCAGCGTTAATTTATTTACTCACGATCACCGAATGGTGTCAAACTCTTAATAAAACATATTGATAATACTTGTGTATTCACTGTCCAATGCAAATGTTTGAATGGTGATGCCTAAAGTAACATATTTGAAATACTGATATATTTTTGAAATCTGATAAAGGAATATACAACATTTTCAAGTAAATAACATGAACAGTATAGTAGGATTATTATTTGCTCAGAATCTATTTTATTAATTTTATCATTGTATCTGTCAATTAAATCTTTTTAACATGCATCCTGACATTGTCAATCTAATATATCTGCATCTTCTGATCAAAATTTTGGAAAATGGCTAATTAACGAGGAAGTCAGTTAACAGCTAAAGAAAAGCCTGTCTGGGAATGTAGTCATATACGAATGCATGTCATATACAAAGCAGTTTGAAAAGGTGGGCCCATTGTTGCTGTTCTAGTTACTGTGGTGAGTAGTTTGGGTACGGGAGCAGGAAGTCTTGTTGCCATGGTAAGTACTGCGAGGACTAGAGCGAGAATAAGACCGGGAAGCAGTTTGAAAAAGTAGGCCCATTGTTGTCATTCTTGTTGCTGTGGTGAGTTAATAGGCCTGTTGATTGGCTAATTGGATAATCAGGCTGCAGCTACCAATAAAAAGGTCAAGTGGAGCGGCCATTGTTGGAGTGGACAGGTTAGAGTGGGGAGCTGAAGATTTGGCTAAAGAGGCTTTGGCGTGAAGCAGAGTAGGTGAGCGGAGGCTTCTGGTAGGTTCTCTTTCTCTGTTATTTGTAATTTTCTTTGTATAAAACAGTGGGAATGGCAGCCAGGGCAGAAGTATTCTCCTCCTGTAGGATGTGGGAAGTCAGGGAGACCTCCAGTGTCCCTGATGACTACACCTGCAGGAAGTGCGTCCAGCTGCAGCTCCCTTATGGACCGCGTTAGGGAGCTGGAGCTGCAGCTGGATGAACACCGAATCATGCGGGAAGCTGAGGAGATGATAGACAGGAGTTACCAGGAGGCAGTTACATCTAGAGTGTGAGATGTAGGTAGTTGGGTGACCGTTAGGGGAATGAAAAGGAATAAGCAGTCAGTACAGGAGACCCCGGTGACCGTTTTCCCCAATAACGAGTATATTGTTTTGGATGCTGTTGGGGGGGATGAATCACCGGTGGAGAGCCACAGCAGTCGGATCTCTGGCACGAAGTCTGGCTCTGTGGCTCAGAAGGGAAGGGGGGTGGGGGGGAAGAGAAGTGCAATAGTGATAGGGGCTTCATTGGTTAGGGGGACAGACAGGAGGTTCTGTGGACAAGAACAAGACTCCTGGATAGTATGTTGCCTCCCAGGTGCCAAGGTCAGGAATGTCTCAGATCGATTGCACAGCATTCTTAAGGGGGAGGGGGAGGAACCAGAAGTCGTGGTGCACATTGGCACCAATGACATAGGTAAGATAAGGGATGAGGTCCTGAAGAGCAAGTATGGGGAGTTAGGAAGGAAGCTAAAAAGCAGGACCTCAAGGTTAGTAATCTCTGGATTGCTGCCTGTGCCACACGCCAGGGAGGGAAAGGATAGGAAGGTACAGCAGACTAATGAGTTGCTGAAGAGTTGGTGCAGGGGGCGGGGGTTCAGATTTGTGGATTATTGGGATCTCTTCTGGGGTAGGTATGACCTGTACAAAAGGGACGGGTTACACCTGAACTGGAGAGGGACCAATGTCCCTGTGGGCAGGTTTGCTAGAGCTGTTGGGGAGGGTTTAAGCTAGGTTAGCAGGGGGATGGGAACCAGTGTTAGATTAGAAGATGGATCAGTTGGTGTAGAAGTAGTTGTGATGTGTACAGGGAAGGTGAGGAAGGATGGACAGGGGACGGGACATAAATGCAATCAGTTAGAAGGGTTGAAATGTGTTTACCTTAATGTGAGCAGTATTAAGAATAAAGGTAATGAACTTAGACCATGGATCAGTACATGGAATTACGAAGTTGTGGCCATTACAGAGACTTGACTGTCACAAGGGCAGGAGTGGCTGCTTGAGGTCCTGGGATTTAGATGTTTGAAAAGGGATAGGGAAAGGAGTAGAAGGGACGGTGGGTGGGTGACATTGATAATCAGGGATAATATCACAGCTGTAGGAAGGGAGGACATCAAAGGAGGATTGTCTATTGAGTCAGTGTGGGTGGAAGCCAGAAACAGGAAGGGATCAATCACTCTTTTGGGAGTTTTCTATAGGCCCCCAAATAGTTATTGGGACACTGCGGAGCAGATAAGTAGGCAGATTTTGGAAAGGTGCAAAAATAACAGGGTTGTTGTCGTGGGTGGTTTCAACTTCCCTGATATTGATTGGCACCTCTTTAATGCAAAAGGTTTAGGTGGGGCAGAATTTCTCAAACTATAACATGTTTAAACTTAGAAAAAATTAGGAGTGGTACTGTTGATCTTGCGGTTAAATTTGAGGAAATTTGGAGTCCATTTATTCAGTATTTCCATATGATGTAAGCAGACCTTTTTCGAATCCCTTTCAATAACCTTTTATTTGAATATAGAGGAGTGGAGCTAACGACATAATGATGTTTTTTAACCGAAGAAATAACAGTCCAGCTTTTTTTTTTGAAGTTTTTGGTTTGCTTTTGTTCATTATTTTTTTTAATTTGGGGGTTCTCTTTTCATATAATCAAATTTCTTTTCAAATTCTTTCATATTATGTTCACTTAGTAAGAGCTTAAGAGGTTCAGATTATATACTTTACTCCCTGTGATTGTATATCTCAACCGTTATTATTGTAATCCCGATCTCTTCGCACCATGTGTATAATCACTATTGCTATGTGTATTAATTTGAAATTCAAAAAAAAGATTGAAAAAAAGATGGGGCAGAATTTGTTAGGTGTATAGGAAGGATTCCTGACACAGTATGTAGATAGGCCATGCTGGATCTGGTATTAGGCAAAGATCCTGGTCAAGTGAAAGACTTGTCGGTGGGCAAGCATTTTGGCGATAGTGACACAACTCCCTAACCTTTAGCGTAGCCATGGACTAATATAGGAGTAGACATTATAGGAAAATATTTAATTGGGGGAGGGTAAATTACTATGGTATTAGGCAAGAACTTGGGAGCGTAAACTGGGATCAGATATCCTCTGATAAATGCACCGTGGAAATGTGGAGGTTGTTTTGGGACCACTAACATGGGTTTCTAGATAGGTTTGTCCCACTGAGACAAGGAAAGGATGGTAGGGTGAAGGAACCATGGTTAACAAGAGAGGTGAAAGGTTTAGTCAAGAGGAAGAAGGAAACATATTTAAGGTTTAGGAAGCAAATATCAGATAGGGCTCTTGAGAGTTATAATGTAGCTGGGAGGGAGTTTAAGTAGGAGCGAGAAGGGGTCTTGAGAAGGCGTTGGCAAGTATGGTTAAGGAAAACCATAAGGTTAAGGTGTTCAACACATACATGAGGAACAAGAGGATGACTAGGGTGATGTTAGGACCGCTCAGGGATAAGGGGGGGAAAAATGTATCTGGAGGCAAAGGAGGTAGGGGAGGTCCTAAATGAATATTTTGCTTAAGTGTTCACCAAGGAGAGGGACTTAGACGAATGTGAAGTTAGCGTAGAACAGGCAAATGTGTTGGAACATGTCAAGGTTAAGAAAGAAGCAGTATTGGACCTTCTAAAAAGCATTAGGATAGATAAGTCAATGGGGACGGACAGGATATACCCCAGGTTACCATGGGAAGCTAGGGAAGAGATTGTTGGTGTGTTAATGATGATCTTTGAGTCCTCCCCGGCCACAGGAGTGGTACCAGATGATTGGAGAATGGCAAATGTTGTTCCATTATCCAAACAAGGTGAAAGGGATAATCCCGGGAATTATAGACCAGTAAGAGTTACATCAGTGGTGGGCAAACTATTGGAGGGGGTTCTTAGGGACAGGATTTATGAGCATTTGGAGAAGCGTAGTCTTATTAGGGATAGTCAGCATGGCTTTGTGAAGGGCAGGTCATGTCTCATGAGCCTGATAGAGATTTTTGAGGAAGTGACAAGACAAATTGATGAAGGTAGTGTGGTGAATATGGTATATATGGATGTTAGCAAGGTGTTTCACAAGGTTCCCAATGGTAGACTCATTCAGAAATTCATGAGGTATGGGATCCATGGAAAATTGGCTGTGTGGACTCAAAATTGGCTTGCCCACAGAAGGCAGAGGGTGGTTATAGAAGGGGAGTATTCGTTCTGGAGGTCAGTGACTGGTGGTGTTCCACAGAGATCTGTTCTGGGACCCCTGCTCTTTGTGATTTTTATAAATGATTTGGATGAGGAAGTGGAAGGATGAGTTGGTAAGTTTGCAGATGACATGAAGGTTGGTGGTGTGGTGGATAGTGAAGAAGGTAGTCGTAGATTGCAATGAGATTTAGACAGGATTCAGAGCTGGGCAGAGAAGTAGCAGATAGAGTTCAATCTGGAGAAGTGTTAAGTGAAACACTTTGGTAGAACGAACTTGAAGGCAGAGTACATGGTTAATGACAAGTTTTCAGCAGTGTGGAGGAACAGAGAGATCTTGGGGTCCAAGTACATAGATCCCTCAAAGTTGCCTCACAAGTGGATAGGGCATTTAAGAATGCATATGGTGTGCTGGCCTTCATTAGCGGAGCATTGAGTTTAAGAGTCAAGAGGTAATGTTCCAGCTCTATTAGACTCTGGTTAGACCACACTTGGAATATTGTGTTCGATTCTGGTCACAACATTACGGGAAGGATGTGGAAGCATTGGAGAGGGTGCAGAGGAGATTGACAAGGATGCTACTTGGGTTGGAGAGCATGTCTTATGAGGAGGGGTTGAGCAAGTTAGGGCTTTTCTCTTTGAAGCGACAGAGGATGAGAAGTGACTTAATAGAGGTGTATAAGATTATGAGAGGCCAATACTAGAGGTCACCCATTTAAGGTGAGCAGAGGAAAATTCAGAGGAGATGTCCGAGACAGGGTTTTTACACAGAGAGTGGTGGGTGCCTGGAATGCATTGTCGGGGGTGGTGGTAGGGGCCAATACAATAGGGTTATTTAAGAGACTATTAGATATGCACATGGATGAAAGAAAAATAGAGGGTTATGGGAGGTGAAGTGGAGAAGGGATAGATTGAATGGAGATAAGGTTTATAGAGGTTAGCACAACATTGTGGGCCGAAGGGCCCATACTGTGCTGTACTGTTCTATGTTCTATGCTCATTCTCCTGGTATTACTCTCAGCCTTTCTTCTTTGGGACAATTTGGAGTGCATTGTATTTTGTAGATGAACTGGGAACTCTGGAGCTGAGGAACATTTAAACATTTTTTCACTTGATGCAGAGCTAGGAGTAAATCAATGTTTACATCACATTTCTGTTCCCACATAGCAGTGTAAAGATTAGCATCCAGTATAAATATCTGTTTCATCAGTAGGGAGGCTATTTGCAGTTTGGAGCACGGTGTTGTGTTATGGTCGTGGATGTGCACAATTTCCAGAGATTTGAATTCACTAACAGATGCTGTATGATCCATGTGAAGAATTTCAAGAGGGTTTAGAGTATCGCCCAATGACAAGCTAAACTCGGTCTAGTAAAAATAATCTATTTTCATGATGATGATTGGTCACAAGTGCTTAAAGATGAGTTGAGCTCCTGGGAGGATGGCAGCTCTCCACTGCTCCTTACATGTAAATCCTTGCAGAGGCATGGAAAGGACAATTATATCACCACTGTAGGATGTGGTTAGAAAAACAAACAGCAAAGAATTAGTATCAATGGGAAAGAATTATGCTGGATAAAGAAGAAAGCTGCTCTAAGTGAAGAAGTTCAACAACCAGCAGGTCAATGCTAACTGTTGTGTAGCTGTTGCCTATCCTGCACATCCATAATCTGGTACTACTTGATTCTTAAATGAGGAGTTAACATTTCTATCGAGGCAGTTTGAGTTGCTCAAAATGTTGCTTTCAGACACTACAGTGTGTTTGAGACACAAGTGACTGCAAATGCTGGAATCTGGAGCAAAAAACAAACTGTTGGAGGAACTCAGTGAGTCAAGCAGCAACTGTGGAGGCAAAGGGATAGTCATGTTTCGGGTCAAGATCCTACACCAGCCCTGATGCAGGGTCCTGACTGAATTGTCGACCATCCCTTTGTCTTTACAGATACTGCTTAACCCATTGAGTTCCTCCAACAGTTTGAGAGTTAGGTTCAATATTTTCGCCTTTTATTGTGTGCCCTGGCCCTAAGGCTACTCAGAGCACCTTATTCATTTTATTGTGAGTACTGAACTAAAAGGGGTATAAAAGACTTCATTTTGTAACAGCCCACAGGCAGGCATCTACCTGGCTTAGGCCAATATAGATGACCTTAATCCTTTACAAATTTAGGTGTCAAACCACCTCTAATGTCAGTAAAACCAACAGACTGTGCAGATTCAATTCCTGTGCTCATGCCAAACTGACAGTGAGAGCAGATTGTAAACCAAGCCCCATGTCAATTTAACTAACCTGCAGAATAGACTGAACCTTTGCCAAGCAGGATTCTAATACAACCCGCAAGTCAATTAAGGAGCTTTGCAAATCAATTAAAGAGCTTTGCAAGTCTTGCACGCTTGCTTGCACCAAGCTGTTCCATACTGACCATCTCAATGTGAAAGGTGGACTACAGCTCCACATGTAACAGGGAACTTTATACCTATCTAAGGCATACTTCCACTTGTGTTGATAACTGATTTCTTTCCCTGAAAAGGAAGATAAAAATTTGTTCCTGCAATTGTAGACTGCATTGTGGTCTGACAATTTGGAATCAGCGTATCATCCAAAATTGCATGACAAATTAACCAGCTATAATGGCTAATGATAATTTTGCATAGAATAAGAACCAGAAACTCTTGCAATCAGTGAATTCCATCTTGTAGCTTGTGTCATCTAACATTATTTAGTGATATATCATTATTTATTGATCTTGCACTCCAGAATCCTTCTCAGCTGAGGTCAAGGACCTGGAATGAAGATGCAATAATGCACTGGCTTCCAAATAAGTCAATGAATAATTTTATGACTATGTTGATCAAAGCTCCAGGGACCTGACTTCAACTTTGCCCATTCTCTCTATGACCGCATAGGTTTCTTCTGGATGTTCTGGTTTCTTCCCCCATCCAAAAGACATGTTACAGCAGCTATTCTTCAGTTGGCTGATGTATATTATCCTTGGTGTAGGCTGCTGACAAAAAAAATCACAGGGGAATCGATAGTCATGTGTGAGAGAGAATAAGTTGCAGGGATGCATGGAAATAAGGAATGGGAATCAGACGAATGGGATCCCTCCCTGGAAGCCAGCATAGACTCCATAGTCTAAATGGCTTCCTGCTGTGTTGGTATAATTGGATAAGATCAGTCTGAGAATAGAACATAAGATCAGTAAGTCTGTATTGTCACAAGAATGAAATCATTTTCCCTGCATATATAGTGTGCCAGGAGTTGCAAGGCTTGTTTCAACTTCGGAAATGCTAACTTCTCAAATAAAATCAGCACTGATTTGCAGGCTGACTAAATCTGCTCAAGGCCTGGTGAAATGATGATGCACAGGGCCAAGTTGTGCAACATCATATTATGTTACATTCTCTATAATTGCATTTTAGTTTGCTTGCCCTCAGATCTACGTGCTAAATCTTTCATTTATACCAGCTTCAATCGTTCAGATTTACTCTATATATAACACGCCAAAGAAACTATCAGTGGAGCATCAGTGCATTAATGTGCTTCACGTGTGAATCTGAGTGTGTCAGTTATTACATCCAGTGCTCCCGGTGCGGCATCTTCTACATCAGTGAGATCCAACTCAGATTGGGTGACCGCTTCGTCAACCACCTTCGCTCCAGCTGCCACAACAGCCAGGATCTCCCACTGGCCACCCACTTCAATTCCACTTCGCATTCCCATGCCAACATGTCTATCCATGGCCTCCTCTACTGCCACTTTGAGGCCAGTCACAGGTTGGAGGAGCAACACCTCATATTCCTTCTTGGTAGTCTCCAACCTGACGGCATCAACATTTCTCTAACTTCCGGTAACCCCTCCCCTCTTTTCTTTCCCACTTTTCCCTTCCCTTTGTTTTCCCTCATTCCTGTGGTGCCCTCACCTCTTTCCCCTCCCCCGCCCTCATAACTTGCCCTCTGGTTCCCCACCTCCTTCCTTTTATTCCATGGTCTACTGTCCTCTCCTATCGGATTCTTTCTTCTCTCGCCCACCCATCACCTCTTGGCTTTTCACATCATTCCCCTTCATCACCCTCTCACCTGGATTCACCTATCACCTGCCAGCTTGTGTTCTTCATTTTGCCCCCACCTTTTTATTCTGACTAATGCCCTCTTCCTTTCCTGTCCACATGAAGGGTCTCGACTGGAAACGTCGACAGTTTATTTCCCTCCAATAGATGCTGCCCGACCTGCTGAGTTCCTCCAGCATTTTGTGTGTATTGCTTAATGTGCTTTATTCTTGGAGCAATCTTAGGAGTATGTGCAAATGTAAGCGCCCTTGAAATAAAATTCATTGATATAACTGCAATACTTTGAAGATTATATCTATTAACAATTTCTATGTCTGAGAGTTTTCCTCTTAAGTAGTGGAGAAAGTTTTATAACATCCTATCATTCTTCATCCAAAGAGCAAGGAAGTCACAAGGGAAAGCCAGTATGTTGTCTCAAAAATGCACAGGAACTACCTGAAAAAGTAGTGAAGGATGGATATCTGAGGGCTCTGGTGTGCTCATCAGAAGCAGTCTGATAAAGTTCTGCATCAAGGCTTGTAAAGAAGATAAAAGTACATGCAACTGAAGACAAATTAGCCAGATGGATAGAAAATTGGATAAGCAATAAAGTGCAGAAGGCAATGATAAATGAACATGGTTATTTCTTGGGGATGCTGACAGGTTGAGTTCTTCTGAGATCCTATCTAGGTCAATTTTCTTTATACCATTCATATAAATGATATAGAGATTGGCAATGCTAATAAGATCAGAAGAAATCTGAATTACAAAAGGTCATGTGATCAACCATCAGGTATGATAGTGAATAAAATTATTCAGGTGGACTTGGTCAAACTCAGATCTGGGAAATAATAAATTAGATTTAGGGTGGTTAAATATGGAAGATAATTTACATTGATTCAGGAAACAAGAACTGTAAGTGGGTGTCCTACTGACAGCAGTAGAAATTCTAGAATGTTCATGTACAATTATCGATCATGTCCAAAAAATATTCAGTTAATGTAACACTGGAGGTTTGCAAGGCAAATCTTGACTCTGGTGTGTCCTAAAAGCATTTTATTTTATAGAATCACATAAAAATTACATAAAAGTTGTAAAAGAAGACAGGCCATTTACCCAAATGGTCCAAACTGCATTTATGATCCCAACAGGTTCCATCCATCTCTCTTTATCTAGCCCCATAGAGTATATTTTTCTATTTCTTTTCCATACTTATCTAGATTCCCTATAAATGTAATAATACTATTCACGTCAGCTATTTCTTTTGGTTACCAGTTTTACATTATTACCATGCATAGGCTGAAGAAATTCCTCACGCATTTCCTAGTAGACTTACTGATGTTTGTGGCCTGCAATTTTGGTCTCTCCTGCAAGTAGAAATCTTAAGACTCTCAGGTTAAGTTATCATTATTCATAAATAAGAATATATTGGAAATACTTTACAGTTTTAGTCACTTCAGCTATAAAAATGCATTAATACATTGCTGAGGCTACAAGTATTGCAGGATTCAGGCCGTTAAGTCATAACGATAGACTATCAGAATTGAAATTGTTTTTCATTGCAGAAAAGAATTGAGTCTCTATGATTCAGGTCTTTAGCACAACAGATAATATTGATGTAACTTTGTTTTAATTTTGAGTATGATCCTGAGACTAGAGGGCATAACTACAAAGTACAACAACAAAGATTAAAATGATTTTCTTCCTCACAGACCATTGATGCATAGGATTGATTTCCTTCAGGAAATATGAAATCAATGAACTAATTTAAAAGGACTGGCATAATTATCTACCTAGAAATGGGATTTGAAAGTAATTATGATAAATGTAGACATTTGCAATTAAATAATTTAGCCAACATTGAGATGCATGTCATATAGAACATGACAATATTATCCAGATGAAGTCCATGGTTTGGGCTTCTTGTAGGTGTTACCATGCAGCAAACAATTTAAATAAGAGTCATGCCAATGTCAGTCATGCACAGTCTAATGAAGATAATGTGCTTAGTCATCTCCATGGCCTTTCATTGTAATAAACTTTCTTTATATACATTCTATTTGGAAAATGATTGCTGCATTTAAATCTGAAAGAAAACTAGAACCTCTAATTGGTTACGAACAAGTTACAAAGCCAATCTTTCTTGGTTACCATTGTCCTGGAATTTGCAATTATAATGACAGTAAAACTGTCATTACAACAATTTCTGGCATCCATCCATACATATGTATTCGACCGTAGAAGTCTGGAAATTGCTGTTTGTGATGCCCTGCTCTTCCATAAGAGCTGCAGAGGCAGCCTTTGGAAATGCAATCAGTACAAAATTAGTATCATGATGAATATTTCAATTGTATATGTACTACTTTTTTCTGTAAAAACAAATGAAAATGATAGACTATGTGGAATGAGATTAATGATGTACCAAGCATGATTATTGCTGAACAATCTTTCCCTTGGAAGAAAGTTAAAAATTTGATTATCAAAGACAGATTTTACTTTTTTAAAGTTCATGATCTTTCAGCTTGCACCATAGACTCATGAGCCAGTCACAACCTTTATTTTGCTTGCAATGATTACAGTGTAAATTACAATCGTTTTTATCCTACTCTACTGTCCAGAAGTTTTCAGTGTCATTGGCTGATCAGCCTACCTAATGCTGAATGCCATAGACTGCTGATAGATGGCATCAGTTCATAGTGACAAAGCCAGCTGGTCTTTGTGAGCAGATTTTTTTTTGCAAGGTCCACAATAAACAAAGTCTTTCCTTTGTAAACTATTTTTTTTTAAAGTTCAAATCAAAGGAAGCGATGCTGGAAGGTGAGAGGAATCAGTGTTTGGAAGGTTCAGAAGGAACCTTTGCACATTTCAAACTGGAATGATGGAGTCATAGAGAGATACAGCACAGAAACAGACACTTCAGCCCATCAAGTCTGCGCCAACCATCGTCACCCATTTACACGAATCCCACATTAATCCATATTTTATTCTCTCCACATTCCCATGAGCTAAAATGAAATGAGGGTTTTCTTTATTCATGTTAAAAGTCTAACATGAAATGAGATTAAGCATAAGAATACTTAGACCATAAGGATAGCTGGTCTAGGAAATGGCAATGATTCTGCACTTATGCAATAATGTCTGTTTTCTGAAGTTGGGTTGAAAGAAGTTATCAGCAGCACATAGAGAGAATTTCTCTGCAGCCTGCTTCACCACATCTGATCTCAGTGTGCTTGATGTTGACCTTGGGGGGTGGGGGGTGGTGTTAGAAGTGGAAAAAGTGTCAATCTCATACTAACTTTTCTCACTTTGATGAACACAGAATTTAGTAAAGGGGATAAAAAAAAGTCCTCATCTCAGCTTCCATTAACATACAGGCAACTTGAAGTTGAGGAGACAAAACATAATTGTGATGGTCTTTATTGTATTTCAAAGATTTTTCAAAAGCTATGCTCAAAATTTTACTGACTTTGATAATGTAAATGATGCAATGCACTTTAAAATAATCATTTGATGCAGACTGTGTCTTAATTTTTGTCCAGACAATCGAAAATCATATAAAAGCCTTGTGTCGCCAATAGCTTTTAAGGACCTGAAGTTAAATAATTTCTTTCATCTTAATTCAGTTCCAGGCAGACAGGAATCTACAGGCAAAATGGCTACTGTCTTCTATGAGCAAATTAGTATTTTATCAGCATCCTTGATTACATCATGAGATTTGTAATAAATCTAACTCTTCCTCAGCAGCCTCAGAAATAGATTCTCAATACAGCAGTGGTTGATTTTCAGGTCTCTCTCAACCCTTCAGCAGAACTATTTTAAAGAAAGTGAGAGTGTATAGTTTTCTCAGTGACAGTCACTCTTAAACCAATTCAAACTCTCAAAAATGGCATTCTCGATATTTCAATAATAGATCCTTAATTATAGAGAAAATATCTATTCTATCATTCTTCTTTGAGAGGGATTTCATCCTCCTACCTCTTAAATACAATATAAGGAATTAAAAGTGCTGCCATAAGATCCACCACACACTGCAGACTTAAACGGTGAAGCAGCAAGCCCAACAGGAATAATAAAAGGAGGGAGCACTCTCTTGTACTGACCAATATACCAAAACAGTTCATATTATTGCCAGTGATGGCACAGAAATGGGCAATGTAGAATGGTATGAGAAACATTTACAGTATTTTCTGTTTATTTCAGACTTCCACCATCTGCAGTATTTTGCATTGGATTGAAAGTAGTTGTTGTTTTGCAAACAAGTATGGCAGCAAATTTGTTTGCCTTAGATGACAATGAGATTAATGTACTTTTGGTGGTCTTGGTTGAGGGATACATATTGGGCAGAATCCAAGAAAATGTATCCTCTTGGAATAATGTTGAATGATCTATTTTCCATCCATCTGTACAGGTAGACAGCAAATTTAACACATCAACTGAAAGTTGGCTTCTCTAATAATAACAATGTAGTTCTGCCTTAGTATTGCAATAAATTGTTGACCTAGATTGTGTGCATTAGAGTGGGACTTCCATCCACAGCCTTCCGTTTTAAAGGTGAGAGAATTAAAAATGAACCAAGCTGATACGCTTGTAAATTGCCAGATACATTCTGTTTTTGGCAAACTATTTTTATGCAGACAATTTCTATGAAACCAGTATCCCTTTAATTAAATATATGAGGAATTTCTAGAATTCTACAATAAAAATGAGCTCTACAAAGGGAATCATTATTTTTTCAAGCACAGCAGTTGAACAAGACCATATTTCTCTGTTTGTTGAAGTAACATTACTAGGTTTGTTCTGATTACCTGCTGATCCATAAAATGTTCTTACACAGTTGAAGGTTGAAGCTATTGATTTTTTTTTCACAAGCTATCATCATTTTGACCTTGACAGTGACTATTGAAACATTAAGCCTTATCCGTTGTGATTACAGTTCTGGAGAATGGGAAGGGTGGGGGTTGGGAAGATGAAGCAAACAAACTAGTGATGCACAGAATCAAGACAAGTTCCGTATGATGTTAGGAAAAGCGGGACTGAAATGCCAACCCACTGGTTGCCATTTTCCTGAGTGCTTTGGACTCTTATTTGGTTCCCAGCAATGGTTATCAGCTGCCTAGCATTGTGCTCTTGCCTGGAAATCAGCAACTGGTTTTGGGTGAGAGGCTCACTGTAGATAGTAGGATCCAGCATGGGAGTTAAAATCTTTTGAGGCTCAAAGTTTGTCATCCACCATGGCCACAACCATCTGATTCAGAATCAAACCATGGATGTTCAGTTCAGAAAATATATTTTTTTTGTTTATTCTTCATTCACAGATGCTTCCTGACAAAGTATAAAGGTCTTGACATTTCCTCTATATGAATGGTGGTGATAATTATCTTGTTGTCATTGGAAAACCATATGTTACAATAACATCACTCTTCACTGTGGATTTCTTTGCCTTTGAGATAATATGTACGAATGGCAAAAGAAAGAATTATCTCACTGCACAAATTAACATGTAACACCTTACTACTTTACATGTGATGCTACCTCACTTCATTTGCTTTTGTCACACTGCTTGGCTCACCTTATTTGCTTTAATTGCAATGTGATAGTGTTGAATGTCTCTAATGAACAGAACAGTCAAGTGTACATTTCTCTAGCAATGCCAACAGCTCCAAAAGGAACTGTCACAAGAAAAAAAATGGTGTTGTTTTGAAACATCATTAGTACACTGCAGTTGTTCATATTCTATAAAAAATTGATGATGAAAATTATTTTACATTCTGTTAAACAACCATAGCTTTAGCAAACTTTAGATATTAATGAAGTGGAATTGTTAATGTCTTCAATTGCATTTTACGCGTTCTATCTATTCCAAAGGGTAAACCATTCTTACCCTTTAGCACTAGTTGTTCATTACATTGGTAGTCATAACTCAAGGTAGAAATCAGTATTTAGTAATCTATGTAACTTCACTAAAGACTATGTCTGTCATGAAATTACACCTGGCTTATGGTTAATCATCGTCTCATACTGATAAACTAATTGATCAGTTCACAGGGATGACCCAGGAAAATTTGCAATTTGCAGACAATCCTGGTTGGACTTTTCCCATTAACATTTGAATGTTATGATAACTATCTCAGTGGGCCTGACAATTTGTTGTATCTTCTCTTGCTAGGGTTATCTTTCACAACAGCCCTACATACCCTTAATAATAATATAGTACAATATAATAATAGATCCATAAATAAATAAACATAATTGATAAATAATAGTACATAAAATGATATTAATAGAACATTAACAATAGATCTTGTGTTTCCTACCCATCCAATAACTTTTCATCCAGATCATTACTTTGCTTTTTTTAATCTTTATTTTGTGTTGCCTGAGCAAAAGCCTTCTGAATATTCATATTCACTAAATTACTTAGAAGCAATTGTTTCTTCAAAAAAACTGGGAAATTTGTTAAGCTTTACCTTTAAGAAGTCTCCAGTGAGTGCCAATGATTCATTTAAGCATGGTTAATAAGGTCTTGAATTATGGATTCTATGTGGTTCTCCAGAACTGAGAAGGATTGGTAAAGGTCAATGCAGCAATGTCTATGGAGCTCAGGGAGTGAATGGAACTGAGGTACAGATCCACCATGATCTAACTGAATGACAGAACAGAGGTGAAGGGTTGACTGGCCTGTTCCCCTGAGTATGTTTCTATATTGCAACCTAAGCTCATGGTCTAAGGTTTTATGGTTAGTTACAAATGATTCCTGGCCAATTCCTTTACCTGGAGACTGCTGCCATCTACTTTAGGAAGGAATACAAGAAGTAAATCCAAGCTAAAAGTATCCCACTTTTGCTTAACATAAGTGTTGAAATATTCAGCTTACATTTAGCATAAACTGGCTGCTTTGAGTACATCTTGAAGTAAATGATCAATCTTTTTTAATAAATAACAAGACGTCTCCTCAAGCCTGTCATTCTCCGAAGCTCTGTAGATGGATCCTCTGTACACTGGAGAAACTCTAATTGCAATTTTGATTTATCTCCTCAGTTCTAGGTTAGCCTCCCAGACTCATCTTATTTTCTTCAGACTCAGTGTTGAACTGCCAGTGGGGCCTTCCATTCCAGCACAGAGCTTCTGTGAGTAACACTTCTACCCATCTACCATCACCACTACCCCTCCCAACATGATTTTATTTGTCCCTTTACCTCATGGCTCACCAATCTGTCTCTTTTCTGCTTTATTTGTTTTGACCTTCTAAAACAAAAGCCTGATTTATTCTTCATCTATTTTTTTCTATTGTTTCAGTTCATTTTGCACCTTTTAATTACAAGGATCAATCCTTTCCTGCAGTTTACTTTATCATGTACCTATTTTACTCTGCTGTTTTATCAAGCTCAGAATCAGAATCAGGTCTATTATCACTGACATATATTGTGAAATTTGTTGTTTTGCAGCAGCAGTACAGTGCAAGACATAAAAATTACTATAAGTTAATAGCTGTCATTGTTACCAGCTATTCTGCCTCATTACTTCTGCAACATTTCCTATTTGATGCCTTTTTCTTGTCTGTTTTGTTTTAAGATATTTCTGTTTTTCTTTTGATGTTATCCCACAACTTCCTTGTTCACTTATTCTTGAGTTTTTAAAAGGAAAATACTGCTCATCCGCGACAACAACAAGTTCAGCTCCATATGTAAAGGGTTTTAAGATTGCAGTGTTCAACTCATCAAAAATAAAGCAAACAATGTGATATTGTATTTTGTTTGTATTTTCCAAAGCCAAGGAAGTTGGAACAGTAAATAACCCTTCAGCCAGTGGAAGTCAGTGAGGTTCTGTGTATTTTTCCTATTTTACATTTGAAAAATCATCTCCAGACATCTTCATTTTTCCTGCAGTATAATATTTTGACATAAAACTAACAGAGAAGATTTTCAATGAGATATTTGAACTTCTGTTCAGAACTTTCAACTTGGCATACTCTCCTGAGTATGTCTGACTGGGCATTGTGGGATATCAGTGCACCCAACATCCTATTTATCAGCAGGGGAAAATACCACTCCAAGACACTAACAAAGGAATTAGGGCCCAGCATATCATCATGGAGTGTGTCTGAATTTTTTTTATCATAGGATTTACATGATGAAGTACCAAATGGATGATTCATTTTGAAATCCCAACCATCACAGAAACCAGTCTCTGCTAATTCAACACTATGGTGCTGGAGAAACTCAGCAGGCCAGGCAGCATCCATGGAGAAAAGCAGGAAGTCAACGTTTCGGGTCAGAACCTTTCCTCAGGACTGAAGATAGGAAAAGGGGAAGCCCAATATATAGGAGGGAAAAGCAGAGCAGTGATAGGTGATTTGTCATAGTTGACCGTCTGCTTTTCTCCACAGATGTTGCCTGGCCTGCTGAGTTCCTCTGGCATCATAGTGTTTTTCATGTAGATTCCAGCATCTGTAGTCCTTTGTTTCTCTACTAATTCACTTCATGGCATGTGCCATCCAAAAATGTCTGAGAGCTCTGGGTCTAGTAAAGTCAAAAAGTAAAGTGACAGCATCCCAGCATCCAGACCTGTGCTCCAGAACTAGGCAAACCTCTTGTCAAGCTGTTCCTATATAATTTCAACACTGACAATGTGGACATTGCCAAGATATGTCCTGTTCACAAAAAGAAGAAGAAATCTAAAAGACCATTGAACACCCAAACGCTCAAACACCAGCAAAGTGATGGGAAGTGTTGTTGAAGAGCTATCAAGCAGCACTTATCCACCAATAACCCACGTATGATGGCCTGTTTGAGATTTGAAAGGAACTTTCAGCTGCCCACCTAATCACTGCCATGATCCAAACTTAGACCAGTTCCACAAGTGAGGTGAGCTTGGTTGGCTTCGACATCAAGACAACATTTGACCAGGTGTTGCATCAAGTATTTGGGTAAAAATGAAATCAATGAGTATTCCTGGAAAATACTTCGAAGGTTGGACTCATACCTTGGAAGATGGATGTGGTTGTTGGAGATCAATTATCTCAGCCTCAGGATATCAGTGCAGAAGTTCTTCAGGGCAGTGTCCTTGACCCAACCATCTCCAACTGCATAACCAATGACTTTCCTTCAATTATAAAGTCAGAAGTGAAGGTAATTGTTGATGATTGCACAATGTTCAATTCCTTTCGCAATTCATTGGCAAGTGAAGCAGTCCATGCCTGTATCCAGCAAGACCGAGTTAACATTTAGACATGAGCTGAAATGTGGCAAGTAACACTCACACCACAAAAGATCCACACAGTGACCATTCCAAAACAACACAAATTCTAACCACTAACTCTTGACATCCAATAGCAAGAACATCCCCAAGTCACCATTGACCAGAAACGCAACTTGACCACCTGTATATAATACTGTGCAGATCAGAGACCAGGAGCCCTGCTGTTAGTGACTCATCTTCTGACACCCCAAAGCCTTTCCACCATCTACAAGATCTCAAGAAATTAGGAACAGGTCCTCAAGCCTGCTCTGCCATTCAATATGATCATAGCTGATCTGCCCCAGGATTCAACTCCTCTCTCTGCCACTTACTCATAGCCCTGAAGTCCCTGTTCCTTCAAAAACACATCAGGAGTGTTACTGAATATACTCTCCACTCGTCTGGATGAGTGTAGCTCCAACAACACTCAAGAAGATTGACGCAATTCAGAGCAAAGCTACAGTAGTGCCGTCTATAAAATGAACTGCACTTACTCAATGATGCTGCTCCTAAATTCACAACCTCCACCACCAAGTAGGAAAAGGGCAGCAGGTGCATGGAATATCACCATCTATCTGCAGGTTCCCCTCCAAGATATCTGCAACCCTGACTTGGAAATCTATTGCTGTTCCTTCATCATCGCTGTGCTTAAATGCTGGAACTCCCTTCTCCAACAATATATTAAGTGTACTTACACCAGAGAATGCAGCAGTTCAAAGTGGCACACCGTCACCTACTCAGGGGTAATTAGGGTTGAGCAATAAATGCCTCCAAAAATTGAATAAATAAAAAACGAAAGCACAGGATATTTCATCTGGATAAAAGAGCAGCACTATAGTTATTTCCTTTGGGAGGAAAAGCAAATACAATTATTTGGAATAGGTGGTCTGTCAGGGTCAAGCAATGAAAGTGTAGGATATTAAAAAAAAATCAAATTAAAAGCATTGGTAACACTTGGATTCAAAGTTTAGCTACATGGTCATAGGAGCAAAGAAGTATAAAACTTGTAGGGAGAATTTTAACACCAACTGCCAATATATCACAGACCTGATGTATGGACCAAATGATGGAGGCAGGAAAACATGAGTGTGGTAATGTTATAAATAGACTTGACAGCAATCCTGTCTGTGACAGATAAGGAATAAAATTTGGCTAGCACTGAACTGAATTAATGAAATCTGACCCATCCAATTACTTAAGAAGGATGTCATCATATCCATGTTATGTGACATGAATTAATATAAAACAAAAATACTTTTTACAAATTTTACAGTGCAAGGCAACATTGTGTTCACTTTTTGAAATAAATATTTTGAAATAAACACAAACATTATTTTTTCCAACTATATAACCAGAATGGTTACATGAAAGTGAAAATTTTAAAAAATGCAGAAAATACTCACCAGGTCAAGCTGAACCTATGGGAAGAAAAACAGAGTCAATGTTTTAGGTCGGAGACCCTTCATCAGAACTGAGAAGGAGACAAAAGAAGTGCAAAGAGGGCGTGGAAGGGTGATGTCTCTGATAGGATAAAACTGGGATGACCATAGAGATAAGCTGTAAACATTGTTATCTGGTCAATGAATAAGTGGGAGCAGTTAGACGGAACATGGACAATAGAATGTGGGAGTTATGAAAGGCAAGCCAGGAGGACAAGCCCAGCAGACACATCTTCCCCTCTCCTCCCCTTTCAGCATTTCACAGGGATCATTCCCTTCCTGACTCCCTGGTCCACTCTTCCATTCCCTACTAACCACCCCCCTTCTCATAGCACTTTCCTTGTAACCACAGATGATGCAACACTTGCCCTTTCACTTCTTCCCTTCCCACCATCCAGAGACACAAACAGTCTTTCCAAGTGTAGCAGCGATTCATTTGCACTTTTTCCAATCTAGTGTACTACAAAAAGTGTTCAAAATATGGTCTTTTCTACACCGGAGAAACCAAACACAGATGAGTGATTGTTTTGCAGAACACCGGCATTCAGTCCACAGACTGATGGTGATCTTCCCATTACATGTCACTTTAATTCCCCATCCCACTCCCACTCTGACCTCTCAGTCTGTGACTTCCTCTATAGTCACAGTGAGACCCAACGCAAGCTTGAGGAACAGCCCCTCATTTTCCGTCTGAGGTCATTGCAGCCTTCGGAACTCAGTGCTGAACTCTACAACTTCAGGTAACTTTATTCCTTGGTCTCTATCAGCCATCCACTTGTAATATTAGCTCAGCACTTTTTCCTTCCTTTTTTCCTCTGGGAGTTGAGGACATATCCAGCCTGACCTGTCAGACATGTCTTCATGCTCTGCATTCCACAATTCCCACATTCTTTTGTCGAGGTTCTTTTGACTATGTTCTCTCTCTTTCTACCTGCTCCCATTCACTCATTGCCCAGACAACCATGTATGCAGCTTATCCCCATGGGTTTCACACTATCAGAGACATCCATCTCCCCCACCTTCCCTGCAGCTTCACAGATTTCTTTTGTCTCCTTTCAGTTCTGACAAAGGGTCTCTGGCCTGAAAGGTTGACTCTATTTTTCTTCCCACGGATGTGACCTGACCTACTGAGTATTCCCAGTACTTTCTCTTTTTTGTTTCAGAACAGCTACGTGTTCTGCAGTTTTGGGTAAAAACTCCTCCAAAAAAAATGAATTGCTAATTGCAAAACTTTGTGGTATCAACTTTACAATATAATGTGTTTTAATTCTTTTCTAAATCATAAATTTTCTCAGAATTTTACCTAAATTAATAGTATTCTTTCTCTCTTGTTTATCTGTTTGCTTGAGCAACTTATGAGGCTGTTACATTACAGGTTCAGCAGGCTGATTTGAGAAAATATAGAAGTCTGTGTAAGATAAAGCCTTCCACTATCTTGAATGGAAGTATAAGCCACTGGAATATGGTAATACATGCAATAGTGCACTGCTCTGGTTCTGCACAATTAAACAGGGATCTTGAAGGTATTCACTTGAATGGAGCTTTTGTCCTTAAATTGGTATCTATGAATTCAAGATTTCAACAACTTTAGTTTGAACTAAGTTTTTTCTAACTTTAGCCAGAAGAAACAAAGGACATTTTGCTCTTTCTCACATTCTTCAGTGAAAGGCCTGGCTGTAGTGGATGTGGAGAGGATGTTTCCAGTAGTGGGAGAGTCTAAGACCAGAGCCTCAGCATAAACGGACAGCCCTTTAGAACAGAGATGAGGAGTAATTTCTTTAGCCAGAGGGTGGTGAATCTGTGGAATTCATTGCCACAGACAACTGTGGAGGTCAAGTCATTGGGTATATTTAAAGCGGAGGTTGATAGGTTCTTGATTAGCAAGGGTGTCAAAGGTTACTGGGAGAAGGCAGGAGAATGAAGTTGAGAGGGAAAAATAAATCAGCCATAATCAAATGGTGGAGCAGACTCAATGGGCCGAATGGCCTAATTCTACTCCTATGTCTTATGGTCTTATGGTCTTCAATGAAATCAATATTAAAGTGTCTCAAATGTAGACAGCAAGTGCTGGAAGTACTCAATAAATCTGACGTCATCTCTGGAGCAAGATGCAAAGTTACCTGTGCTGCTTGTCCGCTGAGAATTTCCAGCATTTTCTGTATTTTATTTCAGGCTTCCAACATCTGCAGTTTTTGCTTTCTGATTACAATGTGCAAAAAGAGATTTACTTCATGATTTAGAGATCTTGATTGTGCAATGGAAGGATAAATCAGTCTGTATTTAATATCCAGGATTAACTTTGTCATTTGTGACAAAAAATGGAAATGGTTGAAGTGGTAGAAATTTCCGGATGAATTGCCTGAGTGAAAATGTCTGTTGACTAAAGTACTATTCATCAGAATTAGTGGCAAATGAGCCTGATACCCAGCACACAACTTGGACGTATTGACCTTTGCTGTTGCAAACCTGCAGGTTAATGCAATGGAAAGAACACAGGAGTCCATTAGGGACAATGAGTCTTGGGATTAAAGCTGCTGGTTGGTATCAGTTTGGAGGCCAGACATGAAGAGAAGATTCACATTTGTATGTTGCCTGCCATGCATGTGGCATGTTCCAAAGTGCTTTGAAGCTAATGAGGTTCATTTGAATCATAGTCACTACTATAAAGAAGAAATCCTGACAACTAGTTTGAGCAAGATGAGCTTAAGCTCATGCAAAAGTGATAAAAGCCAGAAATTCTCTGCTACTTATGTTGATTGGAGAGAGAATACCGGCCAATGCTCATCAGAATTCCCCTGCTCTTCTTTAAAACGTTGCCATTGGATTCTTTTTACATCCACCTGTGAGGTAAGTTGGTGTTTTTGTTTAACATCTCATCAAAAAGATGGCCATGTACCAATAGTTCAGTGCCCACATTGTTTCAGGTGTGGAGAGGAAAGCAGTTGTTGATCTCAGTCTCTTGTGTTCTCTATGTACCTTCCAAGCGTTCAGACCTTTACTTGTCAAATTCAATTACAAGCAGGTTACTAGTATGCAGTTCAGTCTCCTTCCAGTTCACAAGCTTTCTGGTGGAAAATTTGAGCTGATTCTATCCTCTGATTCTGAGTTCTGGGTGGGCATTGTAATCCACTGCCTGATCCAAGTGCTGTTGGGTCCTGAAAGAGTAGATCTGCCAGTGAAGTTGGGGTTCTTCTCACTCAATTCCAGATAACTAAAATAATCAGGCAGAATCATCAGACAAGCAGAGGAAGTTCATCAGTTCCTTAATAAGTACATTGTGCTGTATTTAGTTGTTAGCTTTTAATGTGCCTCTCCAACAATGCCACCAATCCCACCTCTTCAGGATGCAGTATATTATGCAACTTGCATAATATACACTGAGCTTGA
Source organism: Pristis pectinata (assembly GCF_009764475.1). Classification (NCBI taxonomy): domain Eukaryota; kingdom Metazoa; phylum Chordata; class Chondrichthyes; order Rhinopristiformes; family Pristidae; genus Pristis; species Pristis pectinata. The sequence continues at coordinate 19,676,163 of NC_067420.1, forward strand.
ATGTTTGAGATATGTGGCAAGTGATGAGAGTATGTGGGTGACTGAATTCTGTTCAGTTCACATTATTTTGGTTTTATTATTATTGTCTTATGAGGATAGGTTGCGTGAGCTGGGGCTTTTCTCTTTGGAGAGAAGGAGGATGAGAGGTGACTTGATAGAGGTGTACAAGATGATGAGGCATAGATCGAGTGGACAGTCAGAGACTTTTTCCCAGGGCGGAAATGGCTAACATGAGGGGACATAATTTTAAGGAGATTGGAGGAAGGTATAGGGGGGATGTTAGAGGTAATTTTTTTTACACAGAGAGTGATGGGTGCATGGAATGCATTGCCGGCAGAGGTTGTGGAGGCAGATACATCAGAGACATTTAAGAGATTCTCGATAGCCACATGAATGATAGAAAAATGAAGGGCTATGCGGAGGGAAGGGTTAGATGGATCTTACAGCAGGATAAAATGTCGACACAACATCGTGGGCCGAAGGGCCTGTACTGTACTGTAATGTTCTATGTTCTATTGCTAATTAGATATGCTGATAGGCTCCTGTACATGTCTAGCACATGCCTGACCGAAAACAGAGTGCAAACAGTGTTCCACAAAACATGATTAGCTATAGATTTAGCATCACTTCGAAAAGAACCTGTTTCATTTTGTACTCAAATTAAAAGCAAAGATGATAAATAACAGAATCTTGTCCACTTAACTCGAATGACAACACCGAGTACTGTAGCATGTTAAACTATTTAGAGGTTCACCAGAGCAAAAAATGATATAATGTGATCTGCATTTTGGGTCGTGCTTGCACTTTTTTTTCACTGAAAAGGTTAGAGTTTCTCAGCCCACAAGAACGATAATACAATGTTTACAGGCAAGCCTATCACCAGAGGGCAACAATATTAAACAAAGGAGACCTAGGTTAAGTGTAATGGGTAAGAGGATTAGAGGGGATCTGAGGAGCAGTTTTTTCACTCAAAGGGTGGTTGGAATCTGGAACCCACTGGCAGGTTAGGTAGTGGAGACAGGTACTCTCATAACACTTCAGATGTACATAGCAAACACGAATCGCCAAGGCATAGAGAGGTAGGGACCAAGTCCTGGTAAATGGGATTAGTATTGATGGGTGCTTGATGGTTGGCATTGACATGGTGGCCGGAAAGACCAGATTGTGTCATGCATGATTCTGTGACTATGAACATAACAACAGAAGCAGAACAATGGCCCAATAAGTGGAGCCACTGTTTCACAGCTCCAGTGACTGATGTCCAAACCTGACCTTTGGTGCTGTCTGTGTGAAGTTTGCATGTTCTCCATGCAAAGATTAGTGTAACTAGGATTAGTGTAAATGAGTCGTTGACAATTGGTGTGGACTCATTGGGTCTAGTCAGTGGGTCTAATCACACTATTGACACTGTATGACACTTTGACTAACAAGAACACTTTTTTTAGGTGGGGGAGAGAAAGCAAATGTGTAATGGTACTTGCAGATCATGATCCATATTTTACTGCATGTTATTTTTCTTTTAAATTTGCACTGGTTTTCTCATGCACACTTGAAAGTGAAAATGCAAAAGCCTAATGATCCTGAAAATGCATTCTGAGATTCTGAAGTAAAATGTAATTGCTTCTAATCTGTAATTGCTTTCTCCACTATTTTAGCAGAAAGAGTGCAATATTGTTTTTAAAAAGTCGATAGTTCTTTATGAATAACCAAATGCATTAAACATGTTGTAGTTTAAAATTTCCTCTAAATTGCAAACAAAACTTTCATTGTATGAAGCTACTTCTCTTAAGATACTTTGCATAAATGGACCAATCAGCTATAAGAAATTTACCTGAGCAAAAGTGCATCTAATTAAATGCAACACAAGTGAAGCATGACAAAAAATGCATCATGTATATCCACATATATGGATTTATACTCTTACATGCATATAGCAAGTTGTCTTGTTGAGCCTTAATTAAGCGTGAAAGTAAAACAATGGGTCTAATTGCAAGAGGCTGAATGTTTCCTGCAGGGTGCCAAGAAAAAGACGTAACAGAAAAAGTGAAAGAAATAGAAATCCCATCCGTAGCTCGGTGAAAAATGGGCTTAAAGAGAGGGTCAACTCGCAGAGTTAAGAAATGCGAAGCAGCAGGAATGAAGAAGTAATGATGCGAACAATTGGGAAAATACACTTGGAGAGCAATGATATTTATAATCTGCAAATCAGGAACAAATGCCAAAAAAATCATTCCATCTTCATAGCACTAAGTACACTGTTGAGGAGAATTAGAGGTTCCAAGACGTACTTAAGTTATGAAATTCATTGGAATTACTGTTAATTGGAATGAATTTCAAATGCAGTTTATAACACACTGATACTACTATGTAGTGAGTTTACTCCTTCCAACCAGGGATTCATTTTAAGGCAACACTAACTGGCTGATGGTTCACATATGTGTACTAATTATATCCATTAAATCAGATAATGATTTCTTCATATTTAAATTCTCAGATCCCTCACCCTGGTTCTGACTTTGGAAATAATGTTCAACTTGTTGTTGAAAATGTACAGTAGCCAATTGTTTTATACTCTACCATTATACACTCCATCTTATTTTCCTATCCACTCACAAAGTTAGTCCTTCATGTTAACAATAGAACTTACATGGCAGAAGGTTAATAATTATTGACCATTATGAATTACATGATTAAATGTGTATTTAGGAACAAACATAAACTTGAAAATGAACATAACTGCATTGAGTACAAGAGTTGGGTCATCATGTTACAGCTGTACACCTGGAATATTGTCTGCAGGTTTGGTTGCCATATTATAGGAAAGATGTGATTAAACTAGAGAGGATACAGAAAGGTTTCACAAGGATGTTGCCAGGACTAGAGACTTGAGTTATAAGGACAGACTGGATAGGCTCTGACTGTTTTCCCTGGAGTGAAGGAAGCTGAAGGGTGACCTTATAGGGGTTTATAAAATCATAAGGGGCATAGATAAGGTGGATGGTCATGGGCTTTTTCCCAGGGCAGGTGAGTCTGAAACTTGAGGGCATAGGTTTAAAGTGAGAGGGGAAAGATTTAAAGGGGAGCTGAGGGGCAAGATTTTCACACAGAGGGTGGTGGGTGTTTGGAATGACCTGCCAGAAGAAGTGGTAGAGACGGGCACAATTACAACATACAAAAGATATTTGGACAGGTACATAGATAGGAAAGGTTTAGAGAGACATGGGACAAACACAGGCAAATGGGACTAGCTCAGGAAGGCACCTTGGTCAGTATGGACAATTTGGGCTGAAGGGTCTGTTTCCAAGCTGTATAACTTTATGACTCGACAACATTTGGATGACTTGTAAAGGTTCAAAGCAAAAATAGACTTCATTTGGATATTAATGCTTTACTAAAGTTTGTTATATTTCAACCCGTTAAGAGTTCGCAGAACCTTCTTTAGTGTCAGAAAATATCTTCCAATATCTTTTGTTTTGTTAGAGTATTTCATTTGATTAGCAATCTGAAGATGTCAAATTAAATGCACAGGAGCTTTAAATGTGGTGTCAAAAGTGGAAGTACGAATTGTGCTTGCAACAGTGTTGTTCATCCATGTTCAAAATAATAAGTAGTTGTGATAAGGTAAATAAGGAGAAATTATTTTTGCTGATTGCTGATCCAGAAAGGAGAGGACATAAAATTCAGATTATAACAGATGAACAAAAGGAGATGTGAAGAGACATTGATTCGGCAGCGAAGTTGTACATGGAATCATAACCAAATGGAAGATGGGTTGTTTTATGAGGACAGGAACATTCTACCATATTATACAAAATGCAGTAGTTAGTGATTGAAATGCTGCAATGTGTAATTTTGTGTACTTCAGTTAGAACAAAAAGCTCAATAGGTGTTCCTTTCTGGGTGTCAAAGTGGTTTAATGCACAATGTTCTCACCTTTGAGATAACAGATTATGGGTTAAGGTTCCACTGCAGAGACAAAATCTATGCCGATCAATATTTAACTTTCAACCAACAGCACAAAGAATCATTGCTTGGTTATTTAATTAATTATTATTTGTACCTAGATTGGCTGCTGTGAAACTCTGTTAAACAATGGCTACATAGCAAAAATTACTTAATTAACTATAGAGCATTTTGGATATACTAAGGTTGTGAAAGAAGCTATATTTTCTTCCATTTTTAATTAGATTGTAATTGTTTGGTCATCTTCACAGGGTAGGTCATTTAGAGGGTGAACTAGGTTTTTACTAAACGCCTTTTTAAAAGTAATACATTAGAGGTGACTGAAGAGCCACCAGTTTATAAATTGTGTGCATGTATGTATGAGCACACGCACACGTGATGGGTATAGGGAGCAAGAAGGGCAGAGGGTCAGAGTGTAGGGACTCAAGTACCCCATTAACACCCAAGGCTTATCTGGTTCAACATTCAGCCAGGTCTATAAATAAGGAAGGAGCCTACCTGGCAGAAAGAATCAACATGCTTCCTTAATATGTGAAATAGGATCCTGCAATGTACTGATGCAATGGGGCAGAGCCTGCACCTTACACACTCTTGCTACTTCCATCAAAAGCTCCAATCACATGCAGATTTGTTTTATCTATATCCACCTGAATCAGTTGCTGATTATACTCCTAGGTTCTATAGCCAACAGTGCCCAGAGTTCAATTTCAACAAAGGTACAAGAAGTGATCCTTAAAATTCTTTGAAACTCTTCTCTCCAATGCTCCAGCATTTTCTGAATTCTTTTTGATCTATGCTGACCTGAAGGAAAACTAGGATCTTGTATGGTTTGCAAAGAGGCGCCATAGTCTTGCAAATACTTGCTAATCAAAAAGAGAACTGAGTATCAACCCATAACATTTGAAGATAAACATACTGGTATTAGTCTTCACAGACTTTAGCCTGAAACAAAAACTGACAATGCTGGAAAAATTCAGAAGGTCAGGCAGCATCTGTGGAAAGAGAAGCAGTCACCATTTCAGGTCTGCAACCCTTTGTCAGAATTGGGTAAGTGAGAGATGCAAGTTAGTTTTCAGTAGGAGAGAAGGTAGGGGAGGAACGTGGAGTCCTGATGAAGGGTCTCGGCCTGAAACGTCGATTGTCCATTTCCCTCCATAGATGCTGCCTGACCTGCTGAGTTCCTCCAGCATTGTTTGTGTGTTGCAAGGGAATATTTGTGAAAGGATCAGTTGAAATGGCTTAATGATGGCGGTTACTCACATTAAATTCCTGGGTGTGAGTAATGAATTATTAATTGTAAGGTGGAGGGGCCTGTCTGACAGGCTAGACTTATGTATGTAGGATAAGAAAAACTGAGACAACGTGATATAAAAGGAGCAAATGGGAAATTCCAGTAAAGCTAAGGGGAGCAGGCAGCATCTTTGGAAAGCAAAACAATTAATTAATCAGAAAGAGAGAAATAAGTTAGTCTGAGTATCAGCAAACTGTGGGTGAAGCCAAGAGAATCTCTCTGATAGAGTGAACACGTGTGGGGTACAATGGTTGTGTAATTTGTCACTGATGTGGGTCCAGCGTACCAGGACGTGTTCAGCAGGCCATACTATTATGGTCTCATTGGGTCTCATTGTAACAGTGCAGGAGGCCACAGATGAACCGGTCAGAGTGGGAGTGGGATGGTGAATTAAAATAGCAGGAAGCTCAGGGTCACTCCTGCAGATTGAGTGCAGATGCTCCACAATGGGCTCACCCAATCTGTGTTTGATTTCTACAGCATAGGCGAGGCCACGTTGTGACCTGCTTAGCATTTTCTATTTGCTGTTTTTATAACATGCTGACTCATTTCTTCTTATCCTACACTTAAAGCTAGCCAATTCAGCAAGCCTCACTATTTTACCATTAACAACTCATTACACAGACCTGGAAACTTAAGGTGCCAATAACTGTCCCCATTTAAGCCATTTCAACTCATCCCATCTCAAACACTCCCTTTTTTCTACATATCTCTCTCTCATCTTCTCTCCCAGTGAAACCTAACTTGCATATCTTTCTTTCCCAATTCTGACAAAGGGTCGCAGACTGGAAATGTAGACTGTTTCTTTTTCCATGGATGTTGCCTGACCTGTGGATTTTTTCCAGCATTTTCCTTCTTTGTTTCAGATTTCCAGCATCTGATGTTTTTTTTAGATTTTCAGACTTGCCTGTTGGGTTGTTAGAAGAGCTGGAAACTCAACAATTGCTGCAGAAATCATTATCTAAGTTAATTTAATTCACGGGTACCTCTATGATTCTACTAATGCACTTTGTTTCCTTTGCGTGCAGAAACTGTAGAAATTTGAGCTACAATTAGACTAGGCTGGATTGACCTCTTTTTTATTAATAGTGAAGAAGCTTGGAAATGAGACCTCTCTTCAGGATCTCTTGAATGAAAAAAGATTTGATATGAAATCACATCAATACTCCCAATTCAAATCAAAAGCAAAATATAATGCCAGCATCTGGACAGACCAGAACTGACGCTGCCACAAAACAGCTGGAAAAAACTGATTGCAAACTAAGTAAAATACACTGCATTTCCCAGCTGTCAAGTGCCTTAAATATCTCTGAATATCCCCAATACTCAAATGCTATTTAAAAAAAAGCAAATCAATAAAAGACATTTAAAAAGATTAAAAATTAAGCAACATTTAATTCACAAAAACAATTAAGAAGATTTAATATAACTTAATTAAAGTGAAACAATGTAAATTAACAAATGCTTTCCCTTCTTCCATGCAGCCATTCCTCTCCATTGAAATGATGGTGTCAGAACATCCAACATGGTGTAAGTTCAACATGCAGATTCCCCACTGTAACTGCACAATAAATGTGTTAAGTTCTGTTCTGGTTCTGAACTCCATGAGGGGTTTAACATTGGAGTACAGTCGGGGCATATCTGTATGTGCAGCCAGTGGTTTCAGGGCTTCCACATGGGTCTGAGAATCCTGAATGTGATGACACAATTATAGAGAAATTCTGTGAGAGCTGGTACTTCACAGCTAGTTCTGTCCATTCACTAGAGTCTCCTGGTTCCCCCAATGCATCCCACCAGTTAATTTCCTCTTGTAATTAAAAAACTTCAAAATGAGAAGCACACTTGTTGTTACCATTAAAATTAATGGGCCATATCTTGCAAGTGTCCATTTGACTAAAAGGGGTGCCAGTTAGTTTTCATCTCCTCTAATTTTCTTTGAATTAAATTGATTTCATTCAAATGAATGTAAAAAACTGAGATCTTTCTCAAATTAATTTCCCTATCACATGCAGTGTTGCCAACTTTAACTCTACAGTTTTGACCTGTTTATCTGAGCAGCAAAATGTTACTGTGCAAATTTCAGATTTTTAGGGCAGTTCTGTGAAGTGTCCTGCACTGACCCCATTATGCTATGGATGTGATTTCTCAGTGGTGCCAAACTAAGATATACGAATCTATTGCACAGCACAAATGAGACTTCAGTGCACTGGAAAGAAACAAATGGACCTCAACAGTCTTTTCCGCTGATAAATATTTCTAAATTCTTAAACTGCCAACAGTCTTTCTGTAACCAACAATTGAATTGCAGACCTTATAAGTCTATGGGGTGAGCGAGGGGAGGGGGAGGTGGAGGGAAGGAGTAGGAGGGGTAAATTGGTTAGCACTGGAAATGGGTGCTGGGATCGCAATGCACAAGTAAACCACATCGATTGGACCTGGAGCTGAATGCACACAATATATCTGCTGTCATTTTATCATCATAGTTTCAGCAGCCTGCCACTACGAGTTGCCAAGCAGATGCTATGGATATCAGCAATGGATGAAAGTAGCAGGGAGGATGAGAGAGGATCACTTCAGTAACACCCTTCCCTCTCTCTTGCAGATGAAGATGGAGCATAAGCTGAATTAGCAGCCATAAATTGGTAGGGACATCGCTGGCTGCAGTATCTCACCCTCTTCACAAAGGAGTGTGTGCTGGTCAGTATTGGGAGCATTCATCATGAAGTCATTGAAGATTAAAATATGCTTAATTTGCCATTGAACATCACTGCCTCTTTCAGTATTTTTGTTTGTTGTTTATCCCAATGGGAGATCATGTGGAAATGAATTATTTAACACTACAAAGTATCAAATCAAAGCACTATCATCCAATTCATGATATAACACTGTAAAATCTCACATGTTCAATGTTTCATTCTGTGGCAGGTTACTTGATTTAAAACTCTGTACTAATTCTTTCATAAGGATATCTATACAAAATCTAAAAATAGAAAAATCCATCACAGACTAATATTTTAATCATTTTGCAAATGACCAGTGTTCAACGTGCAGTACTAATTTTTAGAAACTCTAATAGTGGAAACAAACTTAGTTCTGAGGCATGGAACTGGCAAATAAACTTTAGTTTAACCATAGAACCATAGAACCATACAGCACAAAACAGGCCCTTCGGCCCACCATGTTGTGCCGTCCATCAAATCACCCTCACACTATCTAACCCTTTCCTCCCACATATCCCTCTATCTCACATTCCTCCATATGCCTATCCAACAAACTCTTGAACCTGTCCAATGTATCTGCCTCCACCACCACCCCAGGCAGTGCATTCCAAAGTTTAGATAAGTGTGGGAGAGTTTCTTGGTTAAAAAAAAGAGGCTAAACAAGGGAGAGAAATGGGTGAACATTGGAAACAGATGTGGATTGATGGACAATGTTTATTTTATTTTAGGTTGGTGGATAAATGTGTGTATTAGCAAGGGACTGATATCTACAGTAATAGTTGCCACTCAGAGGCAATCTTCACCACTTAAAGGTTCAAGATATGGTGCGGGATATTTTTAAAAGCATTTTGGACTTTGATACACTGAGAAATGGATGAACATATAACAGGACATACAACATGGTTTGTAAAAATACTCTGGATCTCTCAGTGAGAAAATAGGAGAGGTATTCTGCATTCACAGGAGGTCCTTCAGACACATAACGAGAAGGCAATGGCTGAGGTCAAAAGTACATGCATTTTTCAAGAACATGCATGAAGCACAGGAAGAAGTTATTAAATTTTACACAGGTCATCAAGTGAGTTCATCTTCATACAGCATATCCTACCATCTGCACAGCCAGCTTCACTCTCTGCTCAATTCTCCAATATATCCACATTTTACCTTTCACTTCAATGAGTGCTCAAGCCTTCAATTCATGTTGTTTACCTCATTCTCACTTGACAGATTTGCACTCACAGCTCTCACCTCACACACATTGGCATTTATTATTCCATGGCAGCCATATCACCCTGACTCACAATGATATAATTTAGTGAAAGATTTTAGTGAAAGATTAAATGGCAGCTAAAGGCAACAAAAATGATCTAAAGGAGCAAAATCAGGACTTGGTGCTTTAATCCCCACTGAAAAGGATATTGGTGGTCATCATGGGAGGGACATTGCTGAGCTTGTTTCCTCTGGCAGGGATCAAGCTATCAATGATGAAGATATTTGCATTCCATGTTGTCCTTCCCTTATTCCACTTCTCAAAAACTCACCAGTTTCTTGGAATTAGGACAATACGTATGGTTCAAGCACACACTTCTCATATTAACCTCTCCAATCATCATATCTTATTCTGATGCACAAGATAAGAGGACTTCCCAGTAACTGAAGGCAAGAGGAAGGAGATGGTGAAAGGATATTATTACCACATCTTACTTTCTCAGCCACCAACTCATGTACCAGGAAATAATATATGTGGTGTAGAGCTATTTCAGAGTCAGGGCAGGGGGAAAGATTGCATTTTGGTTCTGCTACATTGGGGTCAGATGAGGACTTTAATGGCCATGCTGTAGAAAACTGATCATTGTATATAACCAAGTGTTTGTGTGTGTTGATAGGATTGTCAGAAAGTCTGCACTCCTGTGTGAAAGTGGAGGGAGGAATCTAGCAACATTTTTGGCAGGAACATCTGCAGAGCTTGAAGCCGTCCTTCCCACGTGGAACAGATGCTCACCTCCATCGGCACACCTATGTAGCTCATTGTTTGGTGTGGCAGCTAATCTTTGACTGTAATTTGGGAGGAAGAGTAGAAGCATATTTACCTATGCCAATTTATTGACTCAAGTTGATTTCCAAGACATGTCAGCTGCACAGGTTTTAATTCAGTGGGTATTTCCTCAGAACTTTTCTTATTCAGCCATTGTAACTGTGCTGGAATTTGGGGTTTGGGGAATTTTGTTTTGTTTCCCCATTCCCTTATTTCCTGAAGATCTAATTCAAGCAGGGTTGAGTTCTATCCATAAGCCATAAACACGGCCAAACCTCTTTCTGATTTTAACTCAACATCACATGATCCTGCAGGCACTGGATCAATAAATAATCAATGTCAGGAACCTTAGCTGAATTTCTCCCTGAATATCCAAGCAAGAGAGGGATCAAGTATTAGTGCATTAACCTGAGACCCAAATTGAACGCATCATGCAGACTGAAGGAGTAAGCCTATGTCACTTGCAATAAAAGCAAAGTTGGAAACCTTCTATACTTAATTTTGTAACTCACTGTGACATCAGTGCTCAAATTTGTATAAAACTAAAACCAGAGGCAAAGCAGCACCATGTAACCAGAGTGTAAATGGCTATTGCATGCAAATTTTATTATTGCATTCTATGGGAGCAGGAGATTCAAGGCAAAACCAATCATGGTAGGTCAAGAGTTCTTGGCACAGAAGGATTGGAGGTCAAGGAACAGAGCTTTCTGTAAATCAGAAATACTTTTAAATGTGTTCCTTTTCTCATTCCATTCTACCCATCAACACCTGCACTTGTTTCTGACTGTTTCTCACAAGGTCAGACCATGAAAGCTTCTGGATCAGCATTAAAGCCACAGCTGGTTCCCCAATGTCCTGCAGGGACGGGAAGCTGCCACCTCATCCCCCAGGGTGATACAGAGCACAAGTCACCATATATCCTGAGAACAAAAATTAGAACAGCTTCTCAGGCTATTTTAAACTCGAAATCATTTGAGATGATTGTGTATAATAAAAGCATTTACTCAGCTAAGAATATTACCAAGAACATGTGCAGCAGGGACAACGTATGGCAACTGGGTTCAATGTTTCATTCAATTTTGGCCATATTTCTATTGGGTTTACTGCTTGAAATAAATCTCAGTGAGCTGGTTAAAATATTGTAAGTACTTTGACAATAAAACTAAGTATTTCCATTGAGGAAACTTCATATGAATAAAATTAGATTTATTTCCATTTTAATGATAAGGAGAAAACATCAATAAATCCAACCACACATGTTCATTTAACACTGGTGACACAAAGCATGCCACAATTATTATCAGATAATCTCAGCCACATGCCCCTGCCAGGTAACCCAATCAACAGAAAAGACAGCAATAGAGAATTATAAACTAGCTGAAATAAGTATAGAGAAACAAATGTGAATATACTTGTGTTTTCACATTGTTCTGCATCCTGATTTCCAATGTAGTTTTTTCATAGGCACCAGACTTTTCCTCTTTCCTGGTGTCCATCTTGAAGTCATAAAGTCATAGCCTCTGACCATCCCTCATCAGACTGTTGGTAAGTCTTACAATACTGTCTTGATTGTTCTCCATCTCTCTCGCCATTGTCTGGCAATGCTGGACATGAAAAGCCCATTCATGCTGTGACATCTGCCATAGTACCTGAACTGCCTCTGTATGGCAGTATAGTCCTCCCCTTAAACATCCAACTCAATCTGTGCTTGATTCAGGACATTCAGCAACACTGCAAACATTAAAAACCTCATAGGTACTCAGCTCTTTTCCAAAACCTGTGCAAATACCTTTGAAGCACAATATCATCCAGGACAAGGCAGCCCATCTGCTTGGCATCCTATCAACCACCCTATACATGCATTCCTAACACCAGCATGTACAACATAAGTTGTAGTTATTCAGCTGGGCTATTCGGGCTGCACTTCCTAAACCAACAACCTTTACACCAAAGAAGGGAAAGAGCAGAAAGCACTTGGAAACAACACCACCTGCGTGTTTCCTAATTTTGCACACCTTCCTGACTCAGAAATCTCTCACCAGTCCTTCATTGCCATTGGGTCTAAATCCTGGAACTCTGTCCACAATAGCTTTGTGGAAGTACCTTCGTCATAAGGACTGCAATGGTTCAAGAAGGCGGCTTACCACCACCTTCACAAGAGAAAATAGGGATGGGAAATAAATACAGGCCTTATCAGCAATGCCCAGATCCCAAACTATGAATAAACAATTTTTTTAAAATTAACAAAGTAATAGAGAAATTACAAAATCATTTCAACCCAGTGCTATTAGAAATTGTGGAATATTATAATTTTCGAACTTGTGGAAAGAGATCTGGAGAGAACATTTATATCTGTACAGTTGCTCTGATCAATCAGTCCCAGCATTGCAGCTTCAGTCCATCTGGTTTGAGTATTAAGAAGGAAACGTGAGTTTTCTAATGGAAGAGCATATCCAGTCCAAGTTACTCAACACTCAAGATCTAATATTTGAATGGACGTGTAAGATAGCTTTATGTATGGAAATAGTTCTCCAAAAATGTGAAGGATTGCTTGTATGCCACCAGTGGTGATAAAAAGAAAAGCACTGATTTCAGAATTAGACTAAAAATTAATAATCATTGCATCAACATGAATATTGACACAGCTGCTGATTGTTCTGTCATGGGAAGAGAAACACATAACCAGAAACCCTTTAAAGTTGAGAACATGTTCCAGTGAGATCATGAGAATATTAGGATAAATGGAACATGCAGTCTTCAATGACAGGTAAATGGCAGATTACTGATTATATGGCTGATTATGTTAATTAACTGTTCCTATAAGAGTTGATAATGGATTGGGAGCAAGTATATGAATACAGTTTAAGTGGATGGATATAGGTCTGAATGTTGACATAAAACTTTCATCCTAGTTGCTATGAATTGTCATCCAACAATGATTGTACTAACTGGGACACAAAGCAGTGAAACCAAAGTACTTATGAAAGGAACTCTTTGATATAGTAATTATGGAGATATTGGCTAGAGTATTTGTCTATTGGAATAGCATTAAAAAGATATTGAAGGTTTAGTCAGTGGATGTACAGTATGTCAAGGTGACAGAATGCAAGCTCCTGAAGCACACTCCAGGTATGGAAGTACCAGACACAACTATTCCAGTCAGTCCATATTGGAAGATGTGATTTAGCACCTGAAGATCATGTACTACCACAGAACATAAGATCTATGTCAAATAATTCACAAAGAACAATGAACTAAAACACTGTTTTACTTTACCTCACCACCCAACTTCAAATGGGAATGCAGGAAGGTCAAACAGTTTGGTCAAAGAGGCAGTGAGGAAATGAGTTATGGGAGGCTGATCAAGCATTACTATGAAACATTGACTCTCAGCATTTCTCCTAAGTATAAGGCAATGCCACTCTCCACAGAGGAATTTACTGCAGGTGAAAGCTAAATGAACTGAAATCTCGGAGTGCGTTTAAGTCTCATCGAACCCAGTTTAGTAGGGAAAGATTTGGGAAAGCATTTAAGACAGGGAAAACACCATAAAAAAGCCAAAAGATGAATTAATATTGGTCGTGAATAATAATTGTTATATTAAGGTCATCATTACTTCAAGGATTAGATCATGTGACACTACCTTCTGTGTGTTAGCATTATTTTCTAAGAATTTCAGAGACAGTTGTAATGAGCCCTTAAACAAACACTCTCATCTTCTTTGAGTTCCCTTGGTCTTCAAAATACTTCATTACAGGTTAAGAATTCACTGCACATGCATACTTTATACTAGGGTACTTTGTATACTTTAACTGCTCTGCTCATTGTTAGCAATGTTTAAAACTGATTTCTCCTTCAACCTGTATGAATGGTTCTGATTAAACGTTCTGGAGATTAAGTGTGACACACTATGAAGAACTTAGAAAAGCCAAATACCAGCTCTTCACCAACAACTGTGTGTGGTGATAAGAATACAGGGCAAACAATTTCAGAATGCCAAAAAAATGAAACTTCTTAACACCCTCCTTTTTGTAGGCATTTTCCTTGGATTCTTTATTGTACTCCTTTTTGGTTGTAGAATGATACAGAAGATGAATTTCTCATATAATTAGAACAAACCTTAAACACCATCAAGTAAATACATTGATGCTTTGATTTATAATTCCATTGTTTTTATGTAAATCACATTCTCTCATTGATATTGCACTAACAGAAGGATTGCTTACATTATTGTTGAGTACCAGTTTTACTGGGTTAGTGCAACATTCTTTTGTCCGGAGCATATTACTAATTATTCTGAGAAATTAAAATAACTACTTTCTAATGTATCTTATTTAGCTGTCATATTTGTGGTCCAAACCTGCCTTTTAAAACTTATTATCTGAATATTTTTTTCTACTTTTCTTCCTTTCCACCAATCTCCCACCAACCATCCATAAACTTATTTCCCTATAAGCCTCGGTAACCTCTGCAGACATTAGCTTTCTATCCACCTGTGACCCGGTTTTAAAATTTGCATTCTCATTTGCAGAACCCAGCACAACTTTGCCAACTCTTATACATATAATCTCCAAATGTATAACCTTTCCCTAAAAATTGTTTGTTTCAACCTGCAACAGCCAGTCATGGAGCATGGAAATGGAATAATTGCAAACAAATCAACACTTACCAAAAGCATCCTTGTCACTAACAAGCATCCATCATAGATCCATTTCTACCAGTGTTGAAACATGAATCCTTTGGTTTATGGTCTACTATTCTCTTCCCAAATCTCTCCATCTTTCTCTATTCTTTTGATGTATCTTTATACCTGTCTCTGCCCTAATCTCTCCTTATTTAGTTTGGTGTTAACTTTTGCTTCTGAAGCACTTCAAGATGTGTGAATACATTATGGGCATTTTATAAGTGCAAGTTGTTTTTCTGCAGCTACAGCAATGCACTCCATCAAATGGCTGTATTTCAATGATCTGTACTAACAGGTTATTCAGTTATGGAGCTATACATTATAATGAAATCTAAGTCCAGTCCTGCTCCGAATTGACATTTGCACATGCATCCTTCCTGACAGATGTCACTGGAGAGCAATCAAGAATGGGAACCTTGGTTACCTTTAAATTTAATCTTTCTCGCCACAGGATCACTCAGGACAATAAAACTGGCCTGATGTCTCCCCTAAGATCAGCTAATTCAATGTAGCCTGGAATAAAATGCAAAACCTTACTGGTACTTTCAACAATGAGCAAGTGTACAGCTAACTGTTGGTTAAAAATGTTTGAATTCTAATGAGAGTAGACAATAAGAATTACCTAAACATATACATCGTTATTGCTTGTGCAGACAGTTAATATTAACTAGCTATATTTGTCTATTGTTAAGCAGTATAGATGAAATAAAACTGAGGAGGTACCTTTTGCAGTGTTGTGCAATTTATTTTAGTGTTAAAACCCAGTGCATTAAAACTCCAAGGTGCAAGCTAATTCTGATAAAAAAAAAGGTTGTATCACTTTGTGCTATTTGCCTTCTGTATTTTAGTAATTCCGGTGAAGTAGAATGAGGCCATTCAGCCTATTTAGTACATGCCAGCTCACAGCAGAGCAGTCCCATCAGTCCCATTCTTTCTCTCCTTATTTCCCTGTTGTCCTGCAACTTATTCTCTCACACATGCCTATCAAATCCCCTCTGATTCACGAACCTACAGAAAAGGGTAATTTGCAATGACCAATTAACTTCCCAGCATGTCTTTGGGATGTGCGTGGAAATCAGAGCACGTGATGGAAACCCACATGGTGACAGAGAGAACATGCAGGGTCCACACAGACAGTCACAATCAAATCTGCATCCCTGGGACTGTGATGAAACAGCATTAACATCGCTGCACCACTGTGTCATCTGAAGAAAGCAAACAGAAAGTTGAGGAAGCCAAAAGCAGGCATTCACATGAAAAGAAAACACTGGAAACACTGAGCAGGTCAGGCAGCATCTGTGGAAAGGGAAACAGAGTTAATGTTTCAGGAAGACAACCCCTCTTAAACATCCCATGGGCTAAATAGTCTCTGCTCATTTTGGTGCTAAATTTATATTGCATGTTTCTAGATTCATGGCCTGACCCCAGCTCAGATTGAGTGCAAGAAGTTTAAATCTAATTGGGACTTTCTTTTTCTAGTGGGGAAAATAAGTGCAACAACAATAGATCCATCCTCCATCCCCCATTTCCCATCACTGAATCATCAAAACTATACTTGCAGATTGGGATTCTGAATATTGAGAGGAAGCAATTGCTTTTAGTTTTTTTCAACAGCAATTGAGAAATTTATATTTCTTTGTAAACATTATCATTCATTATACATATTACTAAGATGTGCTTACTCCTACCACAGATTGACTTTTGCTAGTTTTCAGACCAACAGAGGGAACATTTTGCTATGACAGACCAATGCATTTCAGAAAATGCCAAAACACCTCCCTTTTAAGTACTGATCTTGTAGAATAACATTAGCAATGGTTCATAGCCTCTCTAGCCAGGCCACTCAGGCTGCCTGAGGGAAAAGACAGACAATTCAGATGAAATCAAGTTTAAAATGATGAATGCTCCCTGTGTTCTGATCTAGTTCATTAAGAGTACTGCATAACCAAGCAGAAACAAAATTAACCAAAGTGAATTCTAACTTATTGCTTTGCCTACAGTTATATTCAATCCCACCATAAGTGGCTCTGTATATTGAATTTCAGCCATTAGCACATATAATTGGGACTTGGGTTTCAATTAAATACCCTCTAAACATAAAGGCACTGAAGTTTGTGTTGATATCTTTTGAAGTCAAGCAGTGAGCTTTGAAAGCAATTTGTTTTCTGTGTTTTGCAAGATGCAATACTATTTCTTTCTAAAGGACTGTTAAATCTCAGATTGCTTCTTTAGGCAGAACATGAATCCTATATAAAGTCAAACATATCCGGTGCCCTCTTCTGCTTACTCCATAGTATTTAATAATTCTAAACTAATTTTGAATGTTGAGGAAGATGAGAGACACTGCAAAGACTGTTATCTGAATGGATTATAAAACTAAGCTGTAGATTTAATTCTGGTATTTTTAATAATGATACAGATTACCCTGTAAAAGGCTTCTCCAATTTCATGCAACAGTCAATCAGATAACTTATAAATTATTTTTGCTCAGAAGTTATTAACCCTTCAGGACATTTGATTTTAAGGCATTTTTTTCAAGTATGGTTGGTTTGTGATATTATGCTGATGAAAATATGATATTTACTCTTGTTTAGCTCAATGTAAAGAGGCATTCAGTTCCTGAGGCTGAAATGCCTGAAGTCCAGCTGTCTTTTCTGAAGGATGGAGGGCTCAGACTTCCATCTACCAGCTGGCCTCATCCAGTGGATGGCATTGTTTTAAGATACAGTGTATGAAGTAATAGAATAACAAGTTGCCTTTTTTCTCCCACAGTCTTTCATGTAGAAATGCTCTGTAGAAATAGAGTTTCATAAAGGAATAACCAGAAATAATGACCTCCAACTTCGTTGGATTCAGAACCCACACCTGCTCTCAAAAGGCGTGGGAAATGCTGGGCTGAGCAGAATTCGCTAAGCTTCCTCCTCCGTACACAGCTCGAAGCAGCAATGGCATCATGGAGCTGGGATGGATTACTTTTGGAAGGCGTAGCAGAAAGTTGGCCACAGATTTCAAGGCAAACAGATAATCAAGTGTATAGATCTACAGAAAGAATAATTTCTTTGTGGGAGGATAGCTAACCAACAAGTAATGGCATAATTGGCATGATCTATTTAAGTATCAAAATAGAGCACAACAAAGTAGAATTACTTTGAATTTACTTTACAGAATGGAACTATGCTTCCTGATGGATTATTCTCAAGTTTTCTATAATGGTGCTGGATATATGGTGTGCTACTTGACCACATCAAGCACATCATGAGCTTCTCCCTAAGCACTTGGTGGACCTCTGAGCTTACACATAGGCCTTGGACTCAACATCTGAGCATTATGGAGTATTGTTGACTTCAGCCAATTATTCTAATTTTTAAAATATATTTACCATTGACAATTTGACAAGTAAATTTTTAATTGCACAGCAAAAAAGTATTTTTATTGATATGCTGATCAAAGAATCATCATATCAGACAATCTAACTCAGCAAGTGAATTGACCAGTACTTAGAACAGCTTAAATGAAATGTAATTGTCAAAGCTTGTCATTCTCAATGGCTCACAAACTAAGTGTGCAGTAGGCACTGGTCTACACTGACAGAGCAGAAAGATAAAGGGCCTAGAGCGTCAGATACAGAGTAATGCAATAATACCCCGTTGTAAGCAACCAATTATATTTTTGATTATTTAATTCACTTTCATATGCAATTAGTTAAACTATTGAAGCTGTTTCAAGTTATTATTCTAAAGCTTTTATGAGCTGTAATATGTTTGCTTAATTATAATCAATTAAAATGAGCAAAAATTATTGAGATCTTTTTGCCAGGAAAATCTATCAGTAAAATGATTTGATAAACTAAGATCATGTTACATTCAAAATTGTGGATACCAAAATAATCAATGTATTGAATTTCTGTTAAAACCAACTTGCTTCAGGTGAATTTGTGAATTGTGCCCTGGGGATTGGTTTAAAATAATAAATATGATTAATTGTACCAAGAATATAACTCCAGGGATACGTTCATAGTTCAGTAATTAAATAAATGAAATTACACAATTTATTTCTTATTTAATTTTCCCACCAGATAGAAAATATATTATGTGGTTAAATCAAATCTAATCATATTTAATGCCTATGAGTCATTGTTAGGTGGTGCTGTATTGGATTTACACAGTTTAATGTTCAGTATTTCTTTTTATCAAGAGGATTAAGTGCCTAGAAATTGGAACAAGTTACACCAGGTTTCTGGGCACCACACAGTGCAACTATGATTAATGTCAGTGATTTGCCATGTAGATTGTGAAGTCCGTGACTTTCATTCCAGGTCTGTTCTACTGCAATATGCATCTAGCTGTCACATACATATTTTAAGTTGCACATTATGTGACCCACGTTATTCATAGGCTAATCATGTAGAGCAAAGCTCTCACGGTACCAACTGAACATGTTTCATTGTAATTTAAGCAGGCATCCAATTGTCAACGTTTTGGATTGAACCCCTGCATCAGTTCCTCCAGCAGATTGTTTGTTGCTCTCTATTCCAGCATCTCCAGTCTCTTGTGTCTCCATTGAACCTCTGTAAGTTGTTTAGTGTCCATTGGGACCCCCAGTGCATCCCACCCCATGGCATCCCACATAAACTTCTGACCCTCTACCAACTCCTCACTAACCAATCTATTGCCTGACCTGAGTGGACAACAGCCCCTCCAACAGCAGAGACCCTCCTGACTATTTCCCATCATTCGATAGTTGATTGTAACCCCAATACACCTACATAAATGCTGATTGTTCACAGGCAGCCACCCCACACTCCCAACAACTAATCACAAGCCCTGGTCAGATTACTCCCACCTCTCTGACTATCCATCACTTCTCCATCTTTTTAGTGCATTGTTTTATCAGGCATTGACCAATAAAGCTGACTAGAAATTCAAAAGCAGAATGTTTTCCTTCTGAGCTTTCTTTCTATTTTTACTGGTATGAAGGATGATAATAGTCTGTTCCAAGTGGTTTTGAGGTACTGCAAAAATTTTAAAAGGTGTGGGCCCCTGTTGGTGAGATTGCCACATCACTTGCGCGTGGGATAATAATATTCTCTCAAACAACCATGTTTAGGCAGTGCATTGCTTTCTTAGGACCCCCTTATCTTTGACCCTGGACAATCCTCACATAAAATCATGACCCACCCACACACCTGATTCTAAAACTTCTCCTCACCCTCACAACTACCTCTCTCCCCCTCCCCCAAGACATCAATGATCCCCCCAAGCTCTCAAGGGCTGTCCAATCTCCTCCTCCAGCCCGAACCTTGACCACATACAAGCTTACTGTACTTAACTCCAGGCACCAGTCCTTCCAAACTCCTCATTGCACCGACCACGTCCCACTCCGTCAAACCACTCACCCTTCCCTGATCACCTTCACCCTGCTGCTTCTACATTTCTCCCCACACATCATAGTCTCCAGTCAATCCAGAAAAACTCTTCTCCCTCACAACTCAACCGAACACAGGTCTCTATCAGGTCTATATGCCTACCACCTCTGCCTCCACTTTGATCTGAAGGAAGCAGGGATGGTGGCTATAGTCTTGGGCCTCTGATCCAAGTGAAATTTTCATGGTGCATTAGAATTTCAAAACACTGTTTATTATATTTGAATGATGTCTCATGAGGGAAATTAGATTTTTCTTGTACCAAACTTGGTTAAATTTTGGTTGCTGTTGGGAAAATCAAACGTACAGTCTTCCAAAACTCCATTTCTTTTTCTAGATGCCGCTGTGCTTACTCAGAATGTTAGTGTAGAAAGAACGCAATAGATATTTTTAAATTGAAAAACCTATACTGAGGCCAATAGTGCAAAGAATCACTTAAGGCTGAAGGTTGTAGGCAAACACAGGAGACTGAATATTTGGGGGATGTTCAACATTTACTTCTAACTTCTATGGAATGTAAGAGGGAACAAAAACTGAGAGAGGTCACGAGAAAGAAGTGGAATCACTTTCAGTCTTGAAGTACATACAATTGTGTATTTTCAACTTTAAAATACAATGTGCACCATTTTCTGTGATGTCATGTTAGATAGAACAAAACATAAATAGCTGCCGGCTTCAGTTCCCATTTAATGTTGCCTTCTTGATTATTCTTCAATTCCTCTAGGGATTCTTAAATGTGACATATTGCTGGGCGACATTGGTACTTGACTGCATTTATAGTTACTCTGTCTGCTATTTTAACAAGAGGTATTAATCTGGGCTTGCCCTGATGCATTTTGCTTTATAACATTGTGTTTATCATTGACAGTAATGAAATACCAAAAATATTCCCAATAAACAATTAAATCCCTGATCTGTTCACTCTGCTCAACACTTTTAATACATTTTTAATTTTATCTATTTACAGTTCAACTGATCTTATTAGTTGATGAATTCCATTTTCATCACAATCAGATGAATTAATTTTACAGTTAAACTAAGAGCAAGACAAAACTATTATTAGGAAATCAGGCATTTTTTCATAAGCTGAAGGCTTTGTAAATCAACTCTTGTTTGCTCAACAGAAGGACAACAGGAATATATTTTGTGTTTAGTGAGTCTTTTCTTTCAGGGCTTCTTTGTCCCACTGTAAATGATATTACCCATACACAATTCCATTCAACTTTCCTGGTTCACTTGTTTCCATTATTTGGCATAATTTTATACAAAACCCAGTTCTATGCATAGAATTCTTCTGTGTCATTAATTGCAATCTGGAGTTCTACATAAATTTTAACCAGGCAAATAATTTAACCTATCACATTTATTATTTTGGACATTCAGTGATTCCAAATAACATCTCCTATACCTATGCATACACTTTTGTGAATTACTTTATGTAATTCCATATTCATGCACACTCCTAACATACTTTTTCTTTGTTCAGGTGAAGACAAGCTGTCACTATTGGAAAGTGAAAAAATAGATTGGAATTCAAGGCTGAGTGGATCAATCCTTTACCAGTTATTGAACAAACCATTGATTTCGATAGCAGGCAACTCATTCTGCACTAAAAAAGCAATAAGTTTCTATTTATACGACACCTTTCACAGAGAAACAAGTCCTAGGAGGCATCACAAGAGTGTCATCGAAGGAAGTTCAACACCAAGACACATAATGAGTTATGAAACTCATGAAGTTACAAAAGGCATGGATAGGGTAGAGATTAGGAAATCTTTCTCCCATAGCATGGGTGTCTAGCACTCAAGGGTATAGTTTCAGGATAAATTGTAAGAAGTTTAAAGGATCTGAGGAAGAAATGTTTCACTTAGAGGGTGGGTGTGATCTGGAATCCACTGCCTGTGGGGGTGGTGGAGGCAGGTATTCTCACAACATTTAGGAATTATCCAGACGAGATCTTAAACTGCCAGAACATAGAGGGATACAGACCAAATGCTGGTAAATGGGATTAATATAGATGGGTACTTGATAGTTAGCGTGGACATGGTGGGACAAAGGGCCTGTTTCTGTGCTATTGACTCTTTCATCTCTCTGGAATTTGAATTGGAATTGGTTTATTATTGTCACATCTACCGAGGTACAGTGAACAACTTGTCTTGCATACCATTCATACAGATCAACTCATTACACAGTGCACTGAGGTAGTACAAGGTAAAACAATAACAGAATGCAGAATAAAATGTAACAGCTGCAGAGAAGGTGCAGGGCTATTGGTGATGGTGGAATATTAACTGACATGTGTAACAAAGGGAATCTCAAACTAAGATTTAATACTACTTAGTCTTTATTAGTGCTCAAATTACCTAGACATGCCGGCATACAATTACTTTCAATAACTTCAAATTTGATTTACTGTTCTAACTTATCACTCATCGTACTAAATTACAACACTCACAGCTTGGGCTTAAATACTACTGGTGTGAGGTGAATTGGGAAGACCCACTCAGATGGGGGTTGTAGTCTTCTCTGAGTTCCAAACTCAGGGTCTTCCTTCTGTGATGTTGTTCCTGGGTTATCACCATGATATCCTCAATCCTCAATAAAATCCTTTCATTCAATTTCTTCTGATATTCTAGAAGGTTTGTTGATGTACCCCTGCCCAGGACCCTCATGACTCTGAGGTCATTCATCCAAGGGTTGGGTAACAGGATGCATTTGTTCCATTGTTCCTTTTCCCATCCTTAATTTAGGGAACTGCACTTCCATTGAGGTTGAGCAACTCTTCACAATTGGCTGCAGCTTCCTGGCTCCACTTCCTCTTTATACCAGTGAGGAAAGTACAGGTAAACCTAACTTCTATTCCCATCTTTTTCAGAAAGGTTTAGCTGTTAGCCATACAGCTACAATGCTGTACAACTCCATAGCTCTGTGAGATATGTGGAGCAAAGCTTCATTAATAAGATAGGTTTTAACGGTAGATTTAGAGGAAAGTGAGGTGGAGGGATTTAGGAAGGGAATTCCAGAGCTCAGGGCTTTGGCAGCTGAAGGGATGACTATGAATGGTGGAGCATTTAAAATTATGTGTGTTCAAGAGGCGAGAATCAGGGCAGTGTAGGTGTCTCAAAAGCTTGTTACAATGATAAGGAGAACAATATTATGAAGCGCTTGAAAGCTGGCTGGATACCTTTAAGATTATGATGATACTTAACTGGAGGCCAACATAAGTCCACAAGTACAAGACTGAATGGTTCCTAGTACAAGTTAGAAGGTAGGACTGTTTTTTGGAGGTGGAAGAAGAGAGTCTGCCCTGGATTTCATTGTCAGTTATCTAAAGGTAGCAAAGGCATGGATGAGGGAGGAAAGATGATATTCTACACTATGCTTCTACTGTTGCCTTTAACATAAAGAACTTCCAAACCATTGCAGCATTCCCAAGTCTAAAAACATTTCTACTATTTCCCATTACAGTCCTTTAATTTCCATGTCAATGCAGTGCATAAGTCTGACACTTCTTAAACTTTTTGCAACAAATTGAAACTTAGAACTTGTTTCCCACTAGACCAGAAAGTGGGCCACTTTCAGTCTGTTGGATCCAAATGGAACTGAAACAAAACTGTATTAGTTTTAGATGAAATTGAGCAGGTGAAGGAATAATATGCAAAATGCATTCCCCATATTCTCATTTATGCTTAATTATGATTCAAGCATCACTTTACTTTTAAGCTATTTGTCCATCTAAACTCTGCAATTACATTTTTTTTAATTGATTTGGTTCAAATATTACAAAGTGGAAAGCAGAGCAGGAACATGCAGTTCTCTCAAATAGTTACCTGTGCCCTTCAAGCTCCATTCACAGATTGTAAACCCGCAATTATTAGTAATTCAGCATTCAGCAACGTTGGCAGCATGGTAGCACAGTAGGTAGTGTGATCAAAGCATCTAGGGAAACCTATGTGGTCTCTCTGACCATGTGAGTTTCTTTTGGGGACTCCACTTCTCTTCCACATCCTAAAGATGTGCTGGCAAGTTAGTTGGTGACTGTAGATTAACCCAATTGTTGGTGGGTGGCAAAAGATTCAGGGGGAGGGTGGTGGAGTTGATGGCTTTGTGGGAAAAGAATGTAACAGGGAAATAAGTGGGCAATAGGACTGATAGAAAAGCTCTGAGACCTGGCATGGACTCAAAGGGCCAAATGACCTCCTGTGATTTATAAGATCATATAATGGTTACAGCACAGAAGGAGGCCCATTGTGTCCCCACCATCTCTCTACCAGGGCAAGTCCCAACTGCTCTCTCTGCTCCCAAATCTGACTGCTTACAGATGTTTTCTTTGTAATTTCCCCTTGAAAGCCACAATGGAACCTGCCTCCACCACATCTGCAAGCAGTATATTCCAACCACACGTTGCATAAAGGTTTTCCTCATGTCATTCCTAATTCCCTTCCATTTCATTTTATACCTGTGACTGCTAGTTTTTAATCCCTCCATCAATGGGAACAGCTACTCAATCTAGACACTTCATCAATTAGTATGCTTCTGTCAAGTTTCCTCTCATCCATCCTTTGTCAAATTTAACAGTTTCATCTCTCTAATCTAACCTTTTAACAGTCGTCTCTCATTCCAGGAGCATTTGGGTAAATCTTGTCTGGACTTCCTCAAATACTCTCACATCATTCCTTTTATATGGCAACCAGAAATGAACACAATAATCCAGTTGAGACTGGATCAATGTTTGGAGAAGTTCAACATGATTTCCCTATTTTTGTGCTCTGTGCTTTATCTGACAAAGCCCAGAATATTAAATGCCTTTTTCCTACTTTCTCAATCTTTTATGCTACGTTCAATGATTTCCATACATGTGCTCCCAGGTCTCTCTACTCCTGCACATCCTTTATTACCTCTTCTCCTGCTTCCTACCAAAGACCATGCCCCTGCCCATTGCACCAGTCTACATTAAAGCTCACTGACCATGCCCCTGCCCATTGCACCAGTCTCTTCATATTTTGCTGCAGTTTACCATGATCCTCTTTGCAGTTCACAACACTGTCAAATCTTAGAAATTGTGGCTCACACCTTCAAATCTAGGTCATTAATGTGGACCAAACAAAGCAATGGCTCTAATTCCTAGGGAATACCACTATTCACATTCCTCCAGTCCAAAGCACAACCATTCATCATGATCCTCTGTTGCCTGCTACTCAGCCAACTCTATATCTATACTATCACTTTCCCTTTCATACCATGTGCTTCAAATTTGCTGATAAGCCTGTTATGTGCCACTTTATCAAGAGCCTTTTGGAAGTCCATATACATCACATCTAATGCACTATCCTTAGAAAAAGTTCTATCAAATGCATTAAACATGATTTGCTCTCAATAAATCGATGCTGGTTTGCCTTAATTAATCTGTTTTCTTCCAAATGACTATTAATCCTCTCTTGCATCATCGTTTCTAAAATCTTCTGACAGCTCAGGTTAAACTGACTGCATTACATTGCTGGGCTTGTCCTTACCCCTGTTTTTTTGAACAAGGGAATAACATTTGCCAGGCCTCGGCATTATCCCAGCATCCAAAGAGCATGGAAAGATTATGGTCAGGCCCTCACATTTCCTCCCCTACATCCCTCAGAATCCTTCAATGTTCCAAGAAAATATGAGAAGAGTTCTTGTTGCTGCCTGACTAAAGTTAGGAGTCATGTTGCTGACTCACGTCCTGCCTCATGTTGCCTCCTGACCAAAGTTAAGTTGTGGCGCAATAGGGAAGAAGGGATCGATTCCCGTGTTAGTTTCAATCTTCATGCCAGCAAAATAAGAATGCTAGGATGTAGCCGACTCTGATAAAATTGCAGCAAGGATAATGATGGCAAAAAGACAACATTTAATTTGTGGGAAGTGTCACATATATGATGATGTGCAAAGGCTTGAAATGTGAGGTAAGTTTATGGCAATGTGACAAATTGCTTAAGAAACTGGTGATAACAAATATGTTATTAAAATGTTTCAGACTATAGCTGAAATAATACTTGTTGGACAACAGAATTTACCAGCATGCTGACACTGTGGCATGAGCAGGACCAAGATATCATTTGAGGAGGCAAGGTATTTGAACCCAAACTGCCCCGGGAAGAGCAGAATGTTGAATATCACATAAGAATATTACACTCATATGAATGAGAACATATCAAAACTATAAATAAGCTTAAATAAATGATCTAAATCAAATGCATATAGGTGTTGAGTCTCAGAGCTCCTGAGTAGAATAAAAAATAAAAATATCTCTTCAAGTGTTATGATTGCAACTGGTCCTATGCAGCTAATACCTTTGCAGGTGAGCAGTTTAGTGAGGAAAAATTAAGATAAGATAAGATACCTCTATCAGTCACATGTACATCGAAACACGCAGTGAAATGCATCTTTTGCTTAGAGTGTTCTGGGGGCAGTCCGCAAGTGTCGCCATGCTTCTAGCGCCAAGATAGCATGCCCACAACTTCCTAACTCGTACATCTTTGGAATGTGGGAGGAAACCAGAGCACCCAGAGGAAACCCACGCAGAAACGGGGATAACATACAAACTCCTTACAGACAGTGGCCGGAATTGAACGAGGGTTGCTGGGTTTAGAAGCAAAAGTTCTCTGTCCTTTTCAATCCAAGTCCATTCCCCAAACCTACCCCAACAACTATAAAATCATTACCTTTGAAAGCATTCAGTTGCAGTCCAAATTGCACTCTCGTGGGAAGGACGATGATGTAAATTTCACCAGCTATGAAACTGCAAGAAGGTAGCAGGAAATTTTGAAACAAACTAAGTGAAGTGATTTACAGGTGACAGCTGAATGATTCCTTTGATTAGTTCTGTTTCCATCCCTTGCTGAAGTAATGGGTAGAGATGAATTCTTGAACCTTGCTTGAATTTTCAAGAATGTAACGCTACTTAGGTTTTCCTTAATTAATCCAGCTGTTGAGAGAAGCTGGCTTTAAGAGCTAACAGTGTGTTTGCTATTTTGATAAGATCACAGCAAATTAAAAATAACCATAATTAGTTGGAAGAGAGGGAAATTACATTTATATTCAAACCTTGAAAATGAAAGGTCAAATAAACACGATGTCAGTGATAATCAGGCCATAAGTAGGATGATATGAAGCCAGAACAGAAACATGAAGCATAGTGCCTAGAACCAATTAAAAGCTGAATTTTAAAGTATGAAGATCCATTCCCTGCATACACATTGGGAATAGTAATTTCCAATCTCCGTTAAAATTGAAGAATGATGGATTACAGAAAACAAAACTGTCTAATATTAACATGTTTTTGTTATGCAAAATGAATCTACCTCCAGCAGGGAAAAAATGTGAACTTGTGTTTCAAGAAATGGCAAGAAAAGATCAAGACAAATCAAAAAAGTAACAACTAAAGATGGATGTGGATGTACCACAATTCCTTCTGAGAGACAACAGCTTACAAATATTGATATAGCTTATTTCCTAAAAATCAATAATACACTATACCAGACACCACACTCAGGTAGCAAATTTCAAAGCAATTGATTTAAGGCAGTGACCAACAATGACACAGTCTTCTTCTTGGCATCTGAATCAAAAGTATTCAACAAACAATGTTGTGTATCTCTCCTCAAAAAAAGATCAGTACAGAGATTGTGTCCTGACAAATTTAGTATTATTCTAATAAATATATATTTTCAACTTGGAAAAAGAATAGTGGATCACAGCCTTCAATGCCTTCCATGTTTCTTTCAGAATGATGGGAATTTCCATATTGTTTAACTTAGCTGGAAGTTTTCTCATTCATTATTTCATTTATTTGATTTGGTTCAAATGCACAATGCAAACTATGGGTTGAAAGCACATGTATGCACGAACTGAATGGAATGAACTTTGGAACAAATAACCCATTATCAAAAGACTTTTCAGACCACCGGCTACATACAATGGAGACTTCTGTGCCTGCTACCAGCACTCTCTGATTGTTAATTGTCATTATATAATCACACAGAATTTGAGGTTGTATTGACAACATTGTCAGTGTTTGCTATTATAATACTGTAAGATTGACAGCAACTTCTGGCTCTGCATACTCAGTTAAAAGTAAAAATCCAGATATTTCTGTCAGTGACGCCTTGCTCCTTACACAGGACACAATGTTCCAGTCCTCACAATTGTAATCAGCTTGGACTCAATGATACACAGCAACTTCTTATGTATTCTTTTCATTATAAGAACTATTGTAAGTGTTAGGTCATTATTACTGCTGAACCAGATTTAGCCCTGTGTAAAATGCCCTTCAATACTTAAAAATACATTCACAGATTTTACAAATAACAAAATTAATATTTATTAAAAGTTCAACTTCTACCATAATTGCTCCCAAATTTTATTTGAACTTCAATAAAATAAATAAATAAATAAAATTAGGGTAATTTACTTGCTGGTGTGTTTGTGAGAATCCTTCAATATGATTGCCTGCTCTACCTGCTCGAAGATCTCACTCTTGTTGGTTATCAGTGACCCACCAAAGAAGATGCCTATCAGATTTGAAAAGCAGACAAACCCACCACAGGGTCTGTTTAATTTTTGTGACTATTTTTCTTCAAGTTGAATGAGAAGAGCAGCCCCATTGAGTTCATCATTTGTTCCCCATTCTTGTGTTCATTTTCCTGTGTGTTCTCCTGCACATACACACAGATGCCAAGAAAAGATGACTGCTTGTTTAATCTGGTGCCGAGAGACTTCAGATCTGAAACTTAGTGAGTGGAAATCCTAATACCAGGATTTTGAGTAGATGTCTGACTGCAAACTGGAGGCTTTCCAGACAAAAAAAAAAGGCAAGAAAATTGATGGATCCCCAGCGGGTTCTAAGAGAGTTACCATGACTACTAAAGTTTGCTGGGGGAAAGAATATACATTCCAACATGCATCCTGGCTGTTTTACATATGTAGTGTTTAAAAACTGAGCACTTACTGCATGCAGAAACATATTGTCTAATCATGTTGATTTTAGGGTCCTGAATGCGAAATGGTGCCCATTATCTAGTTACATCAATGCTTAAGATACCACTTGACCAATCCAAAGGAAGAAAAGAATGCCCTCTGTATCTTCAACCAGTCACAGTTCAGGACTTCTTCACTGGTAACATTTCTGATTCAGCATCTGACCCAATAACATAAACTAGAATTTTGGCTCCATTCCGTGATCAGACAATCTCTTGGTTGTTTCCTCTCAGCACCTGACAGTCGGCCCATACAAAGTCTGACGCATGAATCATAGAATCATAAAACAGTACAGTACAATACAGGCCCTTTGGCCCACAATGTTGTGCCAACCTTTAAACCTCACCTAAGACTATCTAACCCCTTCCTCTCACATATCCCTCTATTTTAAATTCCTCCATATGCTTATCTAGCAATCTCTTGAATTTGACCAACGTACCTACCTCCACCACCACCCCAAGCAGCGCAGTCCATGCCCCAACCACTCTCTGGGTAAAAACCCTCCCTCTGAATCTCCCTTGAACTTTCCACATATTACTTTAAAGCCATGCCCTCTTGTATTGAGTATTGGTGCCCTGGGAAAGAGGTGCTGGCTGTCTACTCTATCTATTCCTCTTAATATTTTGTATACCTCTATCATGTCTCCTCTCATCCTCCTTCTCTCCAACGAGTACAGCCCCAGCTCCCTTAGTCTCTCCTCATAATGCATACTCTCTAAACCAGGCAGCATCCTGGTAAATCTCCTCTGCACCCTTTCCAATGCTTCCACATCCTTCCTATAATGAGGTGACCAGAACTGGACACAGTACCCTAAGTGTGGTCAAACCAGAGTTTTGTAGAGCTGCATCATTACCTCATGGCTCTGAAACTCGATCTCACAACTTATGAATGCTAACATCCTATAAGCTTTATTAACTACCCCATCCACCTGTGAGGCAACTTTCAGGGATCTGTGAATATGAACCCCCAGATCCCTCTGCTCCTCCACACTACCCAGAATCCTGCCATTAACCTTGTACTCCGCCTTGGAGTTTGTCCTTCCAAGGTGTACCACCTCACACTTCTCCGGATTGAACTCCATCTGCCACTTCTCAGCCCAGCTTTGCATCCTATCAATGTCCCTCTGTAATCTTCAAAAGTCCTCCACACTATCCACAACACCACCAATCTTTGTGTCATCTGCAAACTTGCTAACCCACCCTTCCACCCCCTCATCTAAGTCATTAATAAATATCACAAAAAGTAGAGGTCCCAGAACTGATCCCTGTGGGACACCACTAGTCACAGCCCTCCAATCCGAATGCACTCCCTCCACCACAACCCTCTGCTTTCTACAG
Source organism: Pristis pectinata (assembly GCF_009764475.1). Lineage (NCBI taxonomy): Eukaryota > Metazoa > Chordata > Chondrichthyes > Rhinopristiformes > Pristidae > Pristis > Pristis pectinata. The sequence continues at coordinate 19,706,621 of NC_067420.1, forward strand.
GCAAGCCAATTCTGAATCCACACAGCCAAGCTGCCCTGGATCCCATGCCCTCTGACCTTCTGAAGAAGCCTACCATGTGGAACCTTGTAAAATGCATGTAGACCACAGCTACGGCACTACCCTCATCAATCTGCCTGGTCACTTCCTCAAAGAACCCTATCAGGCATGTGAGACATGATCCGCCCTTCACAAATACATGCTGGCTGTCCCTGATCCAACCATGATTCTCTAAATGTCCATAGATCCTATCTCTAAGAATCCTTTCTAACAGCTTGCCCACCACAGACATAAGGCTCACTGGACAATAATTCCCTGGACTGTCCCTACTACCTTTTTTGAATAAGGGAACAACATTCGCCACCCTCCAATCCTCCGGTACCATTCCTGTGGACAATGAGGACTCAAAGATCCGAGCCAATGGTTCATCAATCTCCTCCCTCGCCTCATGGAGCAGCCTGGGGAATATTCCGTCAGGCCCCGGGGACTTATCCGTTCCTAATATTTTCTAACAGCTCCAACACATCCTCCCTCTTGATACTTACATGATCTAGAACATTAACCTTACCAACACTGTCCTCAGCGTCTTCAAGGCCTATCTCCTTGGTGAATACTGAAGAGAAGTATTCATTGAGGACCTCACCCACTTCCACAGCTTCCAGGCACATCTTCCCACCTTTGTCTCTAATCGGTCCTACCTTTACTCTCGTCATCCTTCTGCTCTTCACGCACGTGAAAAAAACCTTGGGACTTTCCTTAACCCTACTCACCAAAACCTTTTCATGTCGCCTTCTTGTTCTCCTCAACCTCTTCTTAAGTTCCTTCCTTACTACCCTATATTCCTTATGAGCCCTATCTGATCCTTGCTGCCCACGCCTTATGTATGCTACCTTCTTCCTCTTAACTAGATGTTCCACCTCTCTTGTCACCCATGGTTCCTTCACCCTGCCATTCTTTCTCTACCTCACTGGGACAAATTTATCCTAAACAGCCTGCAAGAGATCCCTGAACAACGACCATATCTCCATAGTGCGTTTCCCTTCAAAAATATCATCCCAATTCACACTCACAAGTTTTAGCCTTATAGCCTCATAATTTAGCCTTCCCCAATTAAATATTTTCCTGTCCTCTTTGCTCCTATCCTTGTCCATGACAATGCTAAAGGTTAGGGAGCAGTGGTCACTGTCCCCCAAATGCTCACCCACTGATAGATCTGTCATCTGACCTGGTTCATTACCTAATACTAGAGCTAATATGGCATTCCCTCTAGTCAGCCTGTCACCATACTGTGACAGGAATCCGTCCTGGACACATTTAACAAACTGTGCCCCAACTAAATCTTTGGTACTAAGCAGGTGGCAATCAATATTTGGGAAGTTTAAGTCTCCCATGATAACAACCTTTCCAAAATCTGCCTCCTGATCTGCTCCTCAGTATCCTTGTTTCTACCAGGGGCCTATAGAATACTCCTAGTAGAGTAACTGCTTCTTTCTCGTTCCTAACTTCCACCCATACTGACTCTAGACAGGATCCTTTTACATTATCCACCCTTTCTGCAGCTGTAATAGTATCCCTGACCAGTAACACCACCCCTCCTCCTCTTCTCCCCCCCTCTCTATTCCTTTTAAAACACTGAAATCCGGGAATATTCAGTATCCATTCCAGCCCTGTTGACAGCCAAGTCTCTGAAAGAGCCACAATATCATAGTTCCATGTAGTTATCCAAGCGCTCAGTTCATCACCCTTATTCCTGATGTTTCTTGCATTTAAGTAAATGCACTTTAGCCCATCCACCTTACTACTTTTATACCCTACACTCTGCTTCTCCTTCCTCAAACCCTCTCTATATGTTAGATCTGGCTTTACTCCATGCACTTCTTCCACTGACCTATCCCTCCGGTTCCCATCCCCCTTGAAAACTAGTTTAAACCCTTCCAAACCACACTAGCAAACCAGCCTTCAAGGATATTGGTCCCCCTTGAGTTCAGGTGTAACACATCCAATCTGTACAGGTCCCACCTTCCCCAGAAGAGATCCCAATGATCCAAAAATCTAAAACCTTGCCCCCTGCACCAACTCCTCAGCCATGCATTCATCTGCCATCTCCTCCTATTCTTACCTTCACTATCATGTAGCACTGGCAGCAATCCTGAGATTGCTACCCTTGAGGTCCTGTTCTTCAGCCTTCTGTCTAGCTCCCTAAACTTGCTCTGCAGGACCTCATCCCTCTTTCTACCTGTGAAACATGTGATCAGAGACCAACTTATTTCTGTTCTTGGCTCTCAGTTCTAGCGACATCTGAGATGTTCCTATTCATCTGGCACTACCTTTAATTCTACCAAAAGAACTTAAAAGAAAGGTAGGAGGCCATTTGGCAACAGGGTAGTCAGTGGTCTAGCGTACACTAATTCCATCTTCTCACCACAATTGAATGCTCTGACTTCTGCTTGCTACCCTTACTGTTAAATGCACATCCTCTCCTATGACTAGAGAAAAAAGGACTTCAGATGCTGGAATCTAGATGCAAAAACAACATGATGCTGGAGGAACTCAGCAGGCCAGGCAACATCCGTGAAGAAAAGCAGTCGGTCAACGTTTTGCGTCAGGACCCTTCTTCAAGACTGAAGATAGGAAAAGGGGAAGCCCAATATATAGGGAGGAGAAACAGAGCAGGCACCCCATGGTGGGAGGGGAGGGGAGGGAAAAAAAAGGCCAGCACCTCATTTCCTGAACCTTACAGCCTGATAGCATGAACATCAAATTCTCCCACTTTAAGTAAACCAAACCTCCCCCATGGGGCATCTGCCTCCATACCTTTGACCCATCCCCTGGTGGATCTGCTCTCCCCTCCTCTCCCGCACCCACTTATCCCTATCTCTTACCTACATTAACCTATCACCACCTTGTGCCCACCCTGCCTCCCCTCTTTTGTCCACCTATCACTGTTCTGTTTTTCCCCTATATATTGGGCTTCCTCTTTTCCTATCTTCAGTCCTGAGGAAAGGTCCTGACCCAAAACATTGACCGCCTGCTTTTCTCCACGGATGCTGCCTGACCTGCTGAGTTTCTCCAGCATCTTGTTTTTTCTCCTCTGACCAAATGCTCAGAAATATCTATAGGAAGCAGAACAGGTAACATTTAGCAATCATCCAGTGGAGCTTGACACTGAATGAAAACCAAAACAAAATATTCTGATACTGGAAATCTTTAATAAAAAAGAGAAAGTGCAGGAAACACTGAGCAGATCAGGCAGCATCTGTGGAAAGAGAAACAAACTTAAATGTTTTACATACAAGATCCTTTGCCAAAACTGAAACATTAACTCAGTCCCTCTTTCCACAGATGCTGCCTGACCTGCTCTGTGTTTCCAGAATTTTCTGCTTTTACTTCAGAGCTTGACACTCCTCTGAACAATCCATGCAGCTGTTTATAACTGTATACTCAATTTGCTTCAGCTGATGAAAGGGCTTGTTCCGGCTTCACTTTGCTTTCTCCATGACTTACAAAAGGACGTCATTAACCAGGGTGACAGGAGGGTGCCTTGGGCTCTGAGGAACTATTCTCCCAATCTTCCTGTTATTTCCAAAATGACTAACACAGACAAAAGTTCCCTATTATTTTGGCTGTGATGTGGATGTACATTTCAATGAGATCACCTTGAATAAGATGTTGGTCCTCTCAAACTGATGCAGTATAACCTTTTTATGTTCATATAATCCACTGCATTGTGTTTGAAGGTTTTGTCACCAATCAGAATATCACCAGTCCACTCCTGTGTTTTCAGAAAAGGAACAGTTCAGTGGGAGTTGACAGTCTTGTAATGCTGTAGTTCTTGATGAATAGGAAAGCAGATTAATGTGCTGACCTTCATAAATAAAGCAGCAGTCACCTGTCTGATGCACCTCTAAGTAAAAAAAAACAGACTAATATTCTCTGAGTGAACCAGAGACAAAAACAATTGGGAACCGTGGTCATATTAACGTACACTGACACATCTATCCCAAGACGGAAGGTTATTGGAAGGTTATTTTGAAGCAAGTGGCTTTGTTCTATCACCATCTAGCAGGTGAAACTGCACCCTCAGAGACTTCACTATCCTACCCTTTTACTGCATCTGTATCAAACCTGTACATGTGGTGTTAACGATCAGAATCAAATGATATGCTTTTGATATCAGATCAAACCATTTCAGCAACTTTAAGGTTACAAAAAATTCAGATGTATGACAATTAATGACATTTAAATATAATAAATAAAAACTGGTATCGGCAATTCAGCTCCTTCTTCATGTTCTATCATTCAGTAAGATCATAACTGATCTTTTCCTCAGCACCATTTTCCTGCACTGACCCCATAACCCTTGATTCCCATAATATCTAAACATCTATCAATCTCTACTGCAATGTGCAAAGTAACTGAGCTTCCACAACACTCCTGAGTACAGAATACGAAAGGCTCACTATCATCAGGTTAAAAAAATTCTACTCATCTCTATTCTAAACGGTTGACCCTTTATTTTGGGACAATGACCTTTGGTTCTAGGCATCCTAGCCAGGAAAAATGGCATCTCCGAATCTCCCCTACCAAATCCCATGAGAATGTTGTACATTTCAGTGAGCTCACCTCTCATTCTTCAAAACTCAATGGTGTACAGATGTCTGTTTAATTGCTCCTCAGAGAACAAACCCAGCATCTCAGGAATCAATTTGTTGAAACCTTGCTGCATTTCCTCTGTCACAATTATGGTCTCCCTCACGTAGGGAGAAAGGCCTGTGCTCAACATTCCAGTTGAGATTTCATCAGGGCCCCATATAATTGGAGAAAGGTATCTCAACTATTATACTTAAAACCTTTTGTAACAAAGTACAACATGCTGCTTGCCTTCCTAATTGCCTGCTGTTTCTGCAACTCAACTTTCAATGATCTGTCTACCAGGACACATGGGTCTCTCTGAATATATTACCTTTCAATCTCTCACATTAAAAAAATACCCTGCACTTTTAGTTTTTTTGGACCGAAGTTGATGACCTCACATTTTTCCATATTATATTTCATTATGTCCTTGCTCATTCACTCAATTAGTCTATATCTCCCAAAGCCTTTCAGCATCCTCCTCTTAGCCAACACTGCATGCAGCTTTGTATCATCAATAAACTTGGAAATATTACACAATCCCCTCATCCAAATCATCAATATAGATGGTGAACAGATGGAATCCCAGCACTAATTCTTAAGGCACCCCACTAGCTACAGTCTTCTCATGCAAAAATGACCCATTTATTCCTGCCTCTGCTTTATGTCAGTTAATCAATTCATGCCAGTCTGTTACCCCTAATACTGTGCATTCTAATTTTGTTTGATAATCTCTTTGCAGTGTCTTATCAAAGGCCCTCTGAAAGTCCAAATAACTACATATTTGCTCTTACATATTTTGCTAATTACAATCTCAAAAAAAACTTTAACAGATTTGTCAAACATGATCTCTCATTTATAAAACCATGTTTACTCTGCACCATGCTATTATTACTTTCCAAGTGCCCTGTTGTCAGTTCTTTAACAAAGGACTCCAGCAATTTCCCCAGAACTGATGTCAGGCTAACTGATTGACGGCTCCCTGTTTTCTCCCACTTTTCATCGATAGACTGAAAAAGAAGCACACACATGGAAGTTGAACAGGAAGAGTCGGAGATAAGAATGTGGAAGCAAGATAAGATTTGAAAAGTTCATAAAGAACGTAAAAGGATGTTGAAATATAGAAGAGCAAATATCAATGTGAAACAAAGACGAACAGAGTGAGAGAAAGCAGAGAGAATGCAGAAAAAGATACCTTGGATAGAAATTCATCCTCCGAATGAGGTTAGCGTAACGCTTTACAGCGCCAGCAACCCAGGTTCAAATCTGACCACTGTCTGTAAGGAGTTTGCACGTTCTCCCCGTGTCTGCGTGGGTTTCCTCCGGGTGCTCCAGTTTCCTCCCACATTCCAAAGATGTACAGGTTAGGAAATTGTGGGCATGCTATGTTGGTGCCAGAAGCGTGGCGACACTTGCGGGCTGACCCCCAAATCACTATGCAAAAGGATGTATTTCACTGTGTGTTTCGATGTACATGTGACTAATAAAGATATCTTACCTTCCATTTAAGTTGGAGATAAGGAGTAATATCTCCAGAAAATTGTGGCCACTTAGGAATTCCCTATCCCTGAGAGCTCTGGAGGCTCTAAGGGCAAAGACTGAGAAACAATTGAACTGCAAGGGAGTCAAGTAGTGTGGAGTGAGTTTGGGAGAATGACCAAGATTAGATCAACCATGATTTTATTGAATGACTGGGCAGGCTGAATGGGCTGATTGGCCTACTCCTGCTCCTGTTTCTTATGTTCTTATATTCTCAGCTTCATATGTTACTTTTCTATCCAAACAACTTAGCTCCATTAACTTCAATAATTGGTCAGGGACCAATGGATCTGCATCCAGCAGAGCAAGCCCAGGCCTGCTCAGTACTTGTCCAGGAGACCACTTGGCACTGCCTTGCTTGCTGGTTAGGGAAACAGATCATCCAACTGAATTCAAAGAAGATTCTCAGTCATGTTCAATAAATAATTGGCTAATATTTTGTCCACTTAGCAACTGCAGCTGAAAATGTACTTCCTTTTCTAAAATACCTCGAGAGATCAAGTAGTCCTCAAGCAAATTACAATATACACCAGCACCATGTAATAAGTTAAAGTCTTAATTGAAATATTCTATTTTTCAAATTATTTTAATCAGTTTGCTTTGCATTATCAGAGATAACAACCAAAAAAAGGACAATTTCAGAACTGATCTTAAAATTGAATGAATACCAAATGCATCGTTGTCACTTATTTATCAAATGATGCTCATGGGATTTATCCTTGCATTGCTAACTTCATATGCAAAACTTGTTCTTGGTAGGAATGAACTGGGATCACTAATCCTCAGTCTATTAAAGATCTGTTTTATGCCAGAGAGTTAGGCAGAATTCAAGGCACAAAAAGTCTGCGTTTAAAAATAAATTAGTTTTCCCTTTATAAATGTTTCTCATACAGCAGAAATATTAACTATAAAGAATTTAGAATATATTTTATCACTGGCAAAGCAAATCTGAGAAGTTGACTCCTTATCAACTCAAAGCTACAACCTTGATCGGCTTTTGTCTATTTTTGGCCTTGAAATGGTAGCAACTTAATTAAAATTCACATGATTTAAAGCAATGTCTTAACCTACAGCAGCTCTAGACTGGCCTTTGTTCTCCTTATTTGAGATTCTCGATATTTGCATTTCCATGGGGTATATCAAGAAACACAGAGTAACCCCAATGCTCAATCTCTCTTGCTTCTCAAGCAATAGATGCTTGGATATCAGGTTTAAGTTAACTGTTAAAAGGGACATAATTGAAACTTAACCTAGTTTATGTCACAGCATAAAGGAAACTGATAGAAGTTGCATTACTTACTTAGTTTCCTCTTGGGACATGGATGACAGTAGGGAGGCAGAATTTACTGGCCCTTCCTGGTTATCCCCGATGGGATTAAGAGTCGAGGACATTATGGCCCTATATCCAAAGATGTAGCTGCCTGGACAGGTGGAGTGTTTCAAAGTTCCAAACAGGGAGTAAAAGTTTTTTCTTGCATGCAGTGATTTTAATACCACAGTATAAAACTTGATACCTTAACAGATTCACTGCCTCGAAGTCAACCTGACTAACAAGTTTAGGTTCTAGATGGATGAGAAGAATCTCATAGCAACATCAATTAAGGACCTGCAGCTGCGACTGGGAGTGAGGGGCACTTCTGACCCCCAGCTGTGGGCACCCATTCTTGGGAGTGGTGGTTATGTGACAGATGATGAGAAGGTATGTGGCTTGATCATGTGGCCTTGAAGAGCAAATTAGTAATTCTTGTTCACGGGCCATAACCGGAAGCTCTCTGCATTAGACCGGGAGCTTTAACTGATCCAGAAAAATTACTGGGAACTCTGGAATGATGTCCAGGTCAAAACAAGCCAAAAGCACCCAACCCCAGAGTCACCTTAATCACTTGACCTTGGTCCTTTTGGGTGAAGACTACACTGGTACATGCACATTCAATACTGAACTGAGTTATGAGTTATCGAAGACTATCAAGACACCCAGGGGTGGAACTTAGGAAACACATGTGAGACCTACTCATTGCTGGAAACCTGTTCCACTGAGATACCTCTTGGATGCAAAGGTCAGATCATCCGGCCGATGGAAAGTACATGAGGGCTCTGTGGGCTGTGATTCCATGCAAAGCCCCAGCACTGTATTATCAGTAAGCAGAAAGTAGCTTGTATACCTTATAATTGATATTCAAATAGTTCAAATGGCTAAATATTTGACAATTCTTTCAGGCAACTCTGATTGTTATGGATAAAATCCAATTATGTTTAATTAACATGCAATGAAAACGAAATATCTAAAATAGTGCACCTTTGACAAGCTGTTTGCCAAGATGGTATGAATTGAGCTAGAGTATACAACTGATTCATTTAGCAAATTGTGTCTTCACCCCTACTATACGGAAAACTTGTAGGCACGTTTGTTTTAATGCGCCGAGAAATGTTTGTCCTTTTGGATGGCATGCATGTTGATGATGTTTGCTGTTTGCATATAAATCTGCATCACTGAAACTGCTTGGAGAAAGCAAATTGCTTTTCTCTGCAACTGTGATATACATCTTATCAAAGAAGCATGTTTTGATAGCTCAAACTGCTATTCCTTAAAGTTCAAAGCATGCAGCTATTTAAAGCTTTTCATGATTCACTCACTGATTAGAGCCAGTGATTGAACAGTTTCATAAGACAAGTAAATAATTTACTTATTCCGTGTCTTTAGCATTAGCCAGTGTTTTTCCAACAGACTGGTTTTGAAAGTATCAGCTATTAACTTTGATGTGTGACTTTACTTTCTCAGTAAATTACTAAACATGCAATAATGCAACAGAAATAATCTCTGTTCTTGTCACATTTCATATTGCCTTCAACTCATCTTTTTTATATTTTTTCTCTGTGACTTATTTTCTGTGCATCTGTATCTTCCATTTTCTTATCTGGCTTTGAAATTTTCCATTTATTTGTGTTTATATTTTCTTATTGCCATATTTGTCCCCTGAGTACAGAATGATTCCATTAATAGTCAGAGTCTATGAACAAAGTTTGTCAAAGGAAGTTTAATAAGATACCTCCTGGCTTACTTTCACCTGAATGTCCCACTTCCTCCATCCCTCCATCCGACATGCAATTGCATTTGCATCTCTTACGATCATGCCACCTTCCACATCAGTGTTTATGATGGTTCTTCCTTTCTCTGCATCCGTGGACTCTCCCTTCCCCACATTATAGCCAACTCAACAATATCCACTCCATTCCTTGCAGTTCTGGTCTCTTCTTGCCTAGAATGAGAACAGCATTCCTCTCTTCTCTCCTTCCAACTCAGCAACCTCCACTCCTCTTTCACCTTGCTCTACCAGCCTTTTTATCATTTAATTTCTCCAGCTCTCCACCCTAACACAGATCTTCCCTATTTTTCATTTCCTCACCTACAGTACCTTCCTCTTCATCTAAAAAAATGTTTCACTGCAAACAATTCCCAGTTCTGATGAAAAATCATCAACCAGAAATATTAACTCTGTTCCTCTCTCCATGGATGCTGCCTGACCAGCGATCTCCAACATTTTCTTTCTTATTTCTAGCATCTCTACTATTTTACATGATTTTTGTAATAAGATGATATATTTAATAAAATAGTATTTGAAACTTATTGGATTTAATCCTGCAGGAATTATACATGCCTCCACACCTCTCACACTGGGTATTAAATTGGTGTTTGTATACTTGTATTCATGCTGACAGAATCACACAGATATATTGATTACATTTTGTTTACACTTTACAATGTTTTTGTTCATTATGTGAAATAATTTGATAAAAATAATATCAATTTTGTTCACAAATTTCAGCAAATTGCTTCTGGATCCTCAGTGTTTATAAGGCACTTACATGTGGAGACACCAGACATACACAGTCATGCCCATCAGTGTAAAATCCACAGATATATGCCAATTTTGTGAAGTTCATTCACAGTCAGAGAGTGGTGCAGGCAGTTCACAAGGAATGTGGTGTTTGCTTCAGTATAATTTGAAAAAGACCTATCTGACCTGGTCTGAGACCATGGAGTTTGGGGCTACCTACCTACCCCTACTGTGGGTTTATTCAGCCCCCTCAGCATCAGACTTTAACCAAACTGGGACCTAAACCACACTCCTCCAACACAAAACATTAGCCTGATCTCTCCTCCAAAGTAGCCAATTGCCTCCCCATCCCATCTCCACCCCATGTAATGACCCAACTCTCAAGATTCTGACATGCACACAACTGAAGCTCTAACCCACCACACTTCTTTGGTTTCTCTAAACCTCTCTCTGCCTCAGTAGAGTTAATGACAGAAAGGTCTTTGTAAAGTTAAATTGTATGAGAATGATTATATTCTGTAAAATAGCAGTGGCCTTGCACACAGTAGAACATTGTAGAAGGGGGTCCAATGCACCAAACATATACAGTGGCATGCAAAAGTTTGGGCACCCCGGTCAAAATTTCTGTTATTGTGAATAGCTAAGTGAGTGAAAGATGACTTGATTTCCAAAAGGCATAAAGTTAAAGATGATGCATTTCTTTAATATTTTAAGGAAGATTACTTTTTTATTTCCATCTTTTACAGTTTCAAAATAACAAAAAAGGAAAAGAGCCCGAAGCAAAAGTTTGGGCACCCTGCATGGTCAGTACTTAGTAACACCCCCTTTGGTAAGTATCACAGCTTGTAAATGCTTTCTCTAGCCAGCTAAGAGTCTTTCAATTCTTGCTTGGGGGATTTTCGCCCATTCTTCCTTGCAAAAGTCTTCTAGTTCTGTGAGATTCTTGGGCCGTCTTGCATGCACTGCTCTTTTGAGGTCTATCCACAGATTTTTGATGATTTTTAGGTCGGGGGACTGTGAGGGCCATGGCAAAACCTTCAGCTTGTGCCTCTTGAGGTAGTCCATTGTGGATTTTGACATGTGTTTAGGATAGTTATCCTGTTGTAGAAGCCATCCTCTTTTCATCTTCAGCTTTTTTACAGACAGTGTGATGTTTGCTTCCAGAATTTGCTGGTATTTAATTGAATTCATTCTTCCCTCTACCAGTGAAATATTCCCCATGCCACTGGCTGCAACACAAGCCCAAAGCATGATCGATCTACCCCCAATTCTTAACAGTTGCAGAGGTGTTCTTTTCTTGAAATTCTGCACATTTTTTTCTCCAAACTTTCCTGCGTCCTCACCACAAAACTCAGCATCAGAAGTTTGCAAAGGAACATCTAAACAAGCCTGATGCATTTTGGAAACAAGTCCTGTGGACTGATGAAGTTAAAATATAACTTTTTGGCCACAATGAGCAAAGGTATGTTTGGAAATAATAGATTTAATAGAACCTGAGGAGCAACCTTTTCATCCAGAGGGTGGTTAGTACATGGAATGAGCTGCCAGAGGAGGTGGTTGAGGCAGGTACAGTAACAACATTTAAAAGGTACTTGGACAGGTACATGGATTAGAAAGGTTTAAAGGGATATGGGCCAAGATTTCAATAGCCACTTCAGCACTTCTCTTAACAATTGGTCCTTTAAATTGTGACTGTAGCCACGATTGTTCAGGATTAGCTCAAAATCCAAGCTTGCACCTCACTGCATATATGACTCGTTGGAGTTTAATGGGATTCTTATCTCAAGATAGTGCCAACTCATCCTTCTCTCTGCAGAGCAACCAATGACTTATCCACGGCCATCAGCTACTCCTACTCAGCAGGCCTTGCCCTGGGTCCTGCTCCTTTTCAGAGTGTGGCTCCAGAGAGAATAGCCACCATAAGATAAGATAAGAAGATAAGATAACATATTTTTATTAGTCACATGTACATCAAAACACACAGTGAAATGCATCTTTTGCGTAGAGTGTTCTGGGTTCAGCCCACAAGTGTCACCACGCTTCCGGCGCCAACATAGCATGCCCATAACTTCCTAACCCATATGTCTTTGGAATGTGAGAGGAAACCGGAGCACCTAGAGGAAACCCACGCAGTCATGGGGAGAACATACAAACCCCTTACAGATAGTGGCCGGAATTGAACTCGGGTCGCTAGTGCTGTAGTAGCGTTATGCTAACAAACTGGTTCCAGAACTGGAAATCAGTAACACTGGCCGGAGGATACACTTTGGTATCCAGCACTAAACATGGCTAGTGTAAATATATTTGTAATTTTGTTGTCTTCAAATCATTTTTGATTTTTTAAATTACTTAAATTAGTTGCAACTGTTTCTAAATGTCTCTGTGTAATAGGCTGGTCTGGGTGTGCATCCAACAAGACAGGCTGAGGTCTGGTTGATCCTCGTGAACTGGAGCACTTCATGAGACAGTCATGGCAGCACTGGCTCCAGATTTTTAAACCTGCAAGGCCACAGAAGGTTAATGTGATCACAGGTATTGCATAAGGGGATGAACGGGAGGGGCGGGCAGGCTCAATTCTGCCTCACCTCTGTTAACTCCTTGGTTTGCAGCTTCTGTCAAGTTGCTTTCAGATTTAAAGTACCTATAATATTTTGCTTTTGTGTTAATGTTCATTGTGTTAGCCATGTTTAAAACTGATCCTTCCTTCATCTCTCCACTTCTATCTGTTATCTCCTTGATAAATTTCTAGCCCTCGCATTGATCTTATTACAAGAAGTCAGCTCAAGTCAGGCAAGAAGCGCTCAATGGAGCTATGTGGCTCACAACCAGAGAGAGGATGCAAGGCCTAAGGATGAGCCAGTGCATCTCTTATTTAAAGGGCATCTACAATGGATTTCCCAGAATAGAATCTGCTCAGGTATATGACCTGCACTGGTCATGGGCCACACACGTGAGCACAAACATCCGGGATGTGGACACCAGGCATCTACTGGACACCGTTGGACTCCATTGCATGCATCCAGGCTCCTCCATGCACAGTGCGAGGGGCACAGTAAACCCCAAAGGAAAATAACAGATTTATGGAACTGGGAATATGTGTTCCATTTTCCTTTACGTTTGGTCCTGCATTCAAATTGAATCATGTAATGAATCAATCCAGTTTCCAGGTTGGCAAACCCACATAATTGTCAGCATCTCCCTTTGTTACCATCAGGAAATACAAGTCTTCAGCACAAATGCATCTGTCTCCAACTTCTTGAGAGGTCCCAGGTGGTGATTTGCTGAGATTTCCACTTTTCAATTTTTTTTTAGAATTATAGTATGCTTAATTTTTAATAGGTTTTGGGTACACTCTTATGTTTGTGAATGTCAGAGGGATTCATAAAAATTCAAGCTATTTGACAGCTTTGACAGGCGGTTCAGCCTAAAGATGTGAATAAACAGGACTTCAAAACATTCCTGTGAGATTTACAATGTGAGGGTTCTGTGCTGTGTGGGTCCTCATTGATCTGCATGGATTTGATTCTACTCAGGAAATTCCCTTCAGAGATTCCATTCAAAGAAAGCGGGTGTTTAGTGGGAGAAACAGGTATGGATAGGTTACTGCCTCTGGAAGATTCCAGGCCAACATGCTGGCCCCTGGCCAACTTCACCAAGAGAAATCATATAAGGAACAACTGAGAACCTGGGGGTCTGAACAGGATGGATATGGAGAGGGTGTTTCCTCTTGTGGTGGAAACAGAACGAGGGGGGTCATGGTTTAAAAATAATGGGTTGACTATTTTAGATGGAGATGATGTGATTTTATTTTTGTCTCAGAAGGTAAAGGGTCTTTGTGACTCTTTCTCAACTAGCAGTGAAAGCAGCATTTTTAAGTACGATAAAGGCAGAGTTGGATAGATTTTTGATAAGGGGGTGAAAGTTTGTCATGGGCAGTTTGGAATGTGGAGATGGTGTTACAATAGATCAGACATGGTATTATTGAATGGTGGAGACAGCTCAAGGAGCTGAATGGCACACTCCTGCTCCGAAATCAAATGCTCATATCAGTCAATTGTTTCTACTTGTTTCCTTGTTTCTCTTTATTCTCAATTACTTCCTGTCATTCAATTTTATATAGAGTTACCATTTTATTTCATTCAAAAGCCATTAAGAAACTTTTATTGTCCTATATAATGTAAGGAGGGAAAGCAGGGATTAAATGATCCAACTTGATTCCAGCTATTAATGTATATTGTTTATTTGTTTTAGAAGACTTTTATTTCCCAGAAATGTATTGCTTCAGTCCATTTTATTACTTTGAAAGTATTGTTGGATTGATAATTTTGGTAAATGTTCAGTTTTATTTCTCCCACTGAAACTTTCTTCTTTGATGAACCATAACCACAGAGATTGTATTTATCAAGCAGCTGTTGAAAATTTGTGCATTACTACTCTTCAAGCCCCATCACCACCACCTGTACCCCCTCCTCCTGCCTCTGATATATTTGATCATCCCACAGTCTCCACAGTGAGATTCTTCCCCCATAGTTTCCCCAATGTCCACAATCCTCTTACCATCACCCTGATGTTTATGTTCAGCTATTGCCATTTACAGTGATCGCTGCGGTCATTAAAGGGGTTGGATAGCATTTTGATGATCATGTTTGAGCTAAGTGGTCTCTACTAACAGCCACCAGCTGTTTAGGAGGTAGCGTGATATTGATGTCAATTTCAAGCTCTACTTAAAAGGAGAGTTGTCATTTCATGTTCATTGCCTTCGGAGTTTCAAAGAAGACCTCTTAAAAGTACAAGGAAACCTTCTGGCATCTGTTGTCAAGTTTTTATCAATACATACCTATGAAATATTTATTCCAGGAATTCTCTGAGGATTTCACCTTAAGTGAGGTGATAGGTAGCACTTGGCTATTCATATTTTGCTTGGGATCCCCTTGGTTGTGCAGTTCCCTACATGAGGCCAGGGAAATTAGTACCTGATGTTGCAGACAAGGGGTATAGGATCGAAGAGAGGCTAATAATTAGATGTTTCAATTGGAGGACAAGCAACTATCTGCTGCTAAAGCCTATTGCCAAGAGGACTAGTGAGGATCTACAACATTTAGCTCAATGACACCCATGTTAGGTATTCAGGAGTTACGGAATTATGTGAATGTTGCAGATATTAATTCAAACAAGAACCAGTCTTCAGTTCTTAATGTAAACTGCAAGCAGTAATCAGTTTGAAGTTAAAAGGACAGCTTTGCAAACAAACAGCACTGTCTACAGAGCACAGGTTGTGGCCCACAGCAGGGGACTGGCTGCTCTGGAGATCTGGTTTTCAAAGTGAAGTGACCATGAGACGTTCTCATCTGCATCAGCCAAACATAAAACAATGGGATTATGTTAATTGGCCTGCATCAAACCAGGCAACCATGGCTAAGTTATTTTGCACCATTGTGTCTGAACTCAAGGAAGCTCACAGACCAGACTGGTATTGTCACTCAGCACATCAAGCATGGTCACAGGCATATTTGTTCTATCGATATTTGGGATATCTGTGTACCCAGAGAGTCAGCCCTCACAACATTAATTTTGGGTGTCTGGGATCACTGTCCTCCAGAGTTTTAGACCATCCATGTAACTTACTTTGTCCCAGCAAAGGTGTTTGAACATTCAGATGTGTCTACCATTGTAGATATGTAGCTCAAAGGAAGCATTGTCAGACTCAAAATATTGAAGTAAATGATGTCATTGTAACTATTGAAATTGTATTGAATCACCTGCTGTTACATTTGATCCTAAGGGTATAAAAATGTGGTGTACTTTGAGTTTGGAAGACTCTACCAAGTGGGTCTCCAGGAGGATGCCAGTACAGATGACATATCACCCTCAATGTACACTGTCCTAGGGACGGCTGAGGTGGGGAAGAAACGGTCACCCACCTCTTAGCAGACTGTGGATTTGCTAAGAGGGTGTGGAGACGGATGCAAGGGTCTGTGTCCCGGTTCATCCCCAGCAGCTGTGCGACAGAGGACTCTCTGATCTCCAGACTGTCCCCGGACACACACACACTGAGACAGACACCTAGTGCTGCTGGAAGGTCATCAACTCGGTGAAGGACGCCCTTTGGTCTGCCCCAGGAGTGCGTGCTGAGGGATGCACTGAAGCTCGATGCAGCCAATGCTGAGGCTCTGTGGGGAAGGACCACAGTCTGGGCTCCTTCCACTACCACACATGGAGGGGCTGAGTAGGATGGGGAAGCCCCTCGAACAATGAAAGGGGTATCACCTCAGGGAGCCACATAAAGTGGCAATAGTGCTATGTTTGTTTGATTTTTTTTCTCTTCTTAAGTTTTACTCTACTGAATGTAACAATCATGAATTTAAGCTTTTGTATTTTTCACTGTTTCTTCCTTTGTATTTTTTTATTATGAATAAAGTTTAATTTTGAAATTAAAAAAAGAATGCTGCAAAGAGGGTGTGGAGACAGATGCAAGGGTCTGTGACCTGGTTCATCCCCAGCAGCTGCGTGACAGAAGACTCTCTGATCTATGGGCTGTTCCCGGGGACACACACCGAGACAGACATCAAGCGCTGCTGGAAGGTCATCAACTCAGTGAAGGACACCCTTTAGTCTGCCCGAAACTTGTTGGTCTTCCAGCATAGCGAGATGCCCGTAAGGGAACGCTGCTGACTGGCACAATCCAGGCTGCTGGAGTACATGCTGAGGGATGCACTGAAGCTCAGCGCAGCCAGTGCCAAGGCTCTGTGGGGAAAGACCGCAGTCTAGGCTCCTTCCACTACCGCACATGGAAGGACTGAGTAGGTGGGGAAGCCCCTTGAACAATGAAAGGGGTATCACCTCAGGGAGCCACATTAGTGGCAATTGTAGTCTGTTTGCTTGTGTGATTATTTTTCTCTCCTTAAGTTTTACATACTGAATTTAACAACCACGAATGTTAAGCCTTTGTATTTTGCACTGTGTTCTTCCTTTGTGCATATTTTTGTTATTATGAATAATTTTGAAATATATTTAAAAAAGCTTGTCATGTTAAAGACTTCTATATCACCAGCTTTAGTGTCTCTCTGGTGACTCAGATCACAGTCACAACAACCTATTCCAAAGCATGCACACACAATTGCAGTCAGACTCCATATCGGTGGGATTGTTAACTTGTGCATGGTTAGAACCTCCCAAATTGAGAAGTGGGCAGACCTCAATGCAGATCAGAGTGTGTTGTGTGCATTTCCACGAAGACAAAAAATTATCATCAATCCCTCCTTGTCCTCCTTATAAAGGAATCTGTGAGCAGCCTTCCTGAAACACCTGAATGAAGTTGCATTTTAACTTTTACATAAGTCAAACACACCTGATACTGGATATTCTCTTATAATCATGCATGGTATTACTCTGTTACTACACACCCTGCCAATGATAGATCTGGACTTGTGTTCACTGCTTGAAAATTCAGTTGCACCTCAAGCCATCAGTGCCCTTGAATCTACTTTAACCCAGGGAAAGAGTTTGCCAGCACAAACGCACAAATCTGAGGTCTGTTACAGGGGAGAGGGGCATGGTGTGAAAAGCTGAGGTATCAGAATGCTCAGGATGAAAATTGGTCAACTGTGATCTGTGTTCTTAGGCTAGGATACATTAGTTGGAGATCGTAGTCAGTGGCTTGAGGGGTGGAGTTGGGGGGAGGGTACAAGTGTCTGGGCTTGAAATTAGTGAGTCGGAAGGGAAATGCTTTTGTTTGATATTGGTGAAGCGGGTGGGGAAAGGGGCACAAATCTGGGCCTGAGATTGAAAGGTCAAGAGGGACACTAGTCTGGGTCTGAGATTGGCAAATGGGTGGAGCACAGTGTACGTTGAATCCTGGGGCAACCAAGAAGTTGCATCATGAGGCTGCTGGCTGGTGGAAGTGGGTGGTGTGTTAGTATGGTTGAGTTATTTGCCGTAGATGTGAGATATTTAAGAGAACCTACCTAAGTCAGGTTCCCTCTGCTGCACCAGGGCCTTCCCAAGAAGCAGCACTAGGAATACTTCATTGAGCTGAGTAGGTCCATAGATAGAAGGGTTCAGAATTCCATTCTCTGTTTTCTCCCAACAATACTCCAAAAGAGTTTTGCATGGGGAAATGATGTCACTGTGAATGCATCCTTTGTGGAAACTATATCATCCATAATCGTGTGATTTACAACCAAGAGTACCCAGTCAATTTTCTGAAATGGTGTAATTTGATCCAGTAATCAATGCAATCCTGTTCCATTCTGGGAAAAAAAATATTTTCATTCACATAAGGCAGGACACTGTGACTGAGTTTCTAGACTGTGATCGGTTGGTGTAAGAGAACTGTGTAAAAGTGGAAAATCATAATGAGTACTTAGATTCAATTAATCTGCATGCTGAACTCAGAATTGCAATGCCTTTCAGCCCCAAGTTATCCACGATATGGTGAAGTTGTAAGATCTATTTTTTGCATTATGTGCTTAATAAAGCAGATAAAACAGATTACCATCAATAAAAACCCAACAGCTAAGGAAAACCTACACACAAATGGTCAGGATGCACCTTTTTTTCAAAAAAACAATTTTTTTAAAAATATGTGAAATTTGAATGTTATGAGCAACTCATTTCCATTTCCATGAAGACAAATATTCTTTGAAACTGTGGAATAATAGTCATCACCTCTGGACAACAGATTAAGATCTTGCACTGATTTGCTTTAATTTTGGCTCACTTCCATTTAGATTTTTGGGTTTATTACAACATTTCACAGATCACATTTTACAATCATGTAGTTCTTGTGCAACAATACATGAGCACTGAATTCATAACACCAATACTAATTTCAGATCAAAAAGTTTATCTGGTCTAAATTCATCTCAAAGTAAATTCTGTGTTAACTTTTTTTTAAGTACGTCTCTTGCAAATGTATTCTGGATAAAGGAAAGGGAACCCCAAGGATGCTGACATGAGCGATTGAAGCTTAAAGGGTTTAACGAGCCATTCCTGTCATATCGAAGAAAATCAACAGGATTGTGCTACATTTTTCAATGTGACCACAGAAGATTGTGGAATAAAAGAGTTCTGTTCATTTAGAAGCAAGATAGTTTGGTATTATCAAGAATTTAAGGTAACTATACAGGACATACAGTGGGGGATTTAAAAAATAGTTTGCTCCTAACCAAGTGTGTCAGGGCTTGCTGCTGAGATGGGGTGCAGAAATGCAGCATGCTCATTGCTAGCTTTACTAACTCTGTATTTAGAAGGTAAAAATCTGCATGAACATATTTTCATCATGGACCAAGAATCCCTGAGCCTGGCATAATTTCATGTTACATAATTATGGAAATGTAAATGTATTATGCAAAATTAGAGCTCTAGAGAATAATGCCTCTCTAATATCAAAGTTGTAAATCATTTGCCATTAGCAGTTTCTGAAAAAAAACAAGCATGTACCTGCTACTACCTGACTTAACCCTCCATTAAAATTGAAAGGACATTGGCATTGCAATGGTTTCAATGTAAATTCCATTCTACCACTGCATTTCAGATTCACATTTTACATAATTACATAGTCCTATCACCCAATCATCTTACAGCAATTTTCTGTGCCAATTACATATCCTGAAAGACTAACTTGCTGGTTTGCATTTCCACAGGTGCCCATTGGATGATTGACATTTCACCATTCTGACCATCAAATGCATGAACCTATCTAATCAGATTCAGCAAGCTTGTTGACTGGTTGGGTACTAACAGCTAGCTCAGTCCTACCCTTTCTAACATCCTCATGCATGCAGAATACCCCACTAAAATCCTGCATTAGGTATATGACACTGAAGCCCTGAAAACAATTATTGTTATCTTGACTCTCATGCCCTCGTAGACATGGATTTAAGGTAATTACTTGCAAATCTGATCTCTCAGAAGAGCATGTTTGTTTTGTTATGTCTGTCAAGAACATCTGCTTACTGATTGCATTTTGTAATTTATTACTTACTTCACTAATGGTCATAATTAAATAAACTTTGAACTTAATACGTTTTACACAAAGTCAACAACATATCAGCGGTTCGTCGACTACATATTTATCACACCTGAAATAATGTAGCCATAGCAACATCACACCTCTCTAGTATGGTAGGAGTGACAAGGCTGACAATTAGCATCTATATGAAATGTCTTTAAGCAAGGTATATATGCTGTGATATTTCACTGTTTTCTTTGATAATTCCTATTATGAATACATTCATAAACATGTAAATGTAATGCAATGCTTAGATCTATCAAGGAACTGTATTTTTTTTCATTAAAAGAATCTTTACATGATACAAAGTTGTTTCAGTGCAAATCTCAGATGCAGAAGGGTAGAAGCCCTCACACTTGACCTTCATCTTGCAGCTAACCTTCAGTACCAATGTAAATAATGGCATTGAAAGAGGGTTATGTTGTTTGCACAAGAGCTTTGCTAACAAGCTCAAAGTCAGAAACAGCTTGGCTCACAAAGGTGGGATTGTGTACTCTGGGGATCCACTCACAGTTATCTTTGCAATGCCACCTTCTATCCAGCAGTTAGAACCACAGTTATTCAAGAAATATTTTTAAACATTCCAGAAATATACATTTGGTAATGAATGATGTCACCTATCGCACTATGCTTACAAATGCAAACAAGGCAGCGGTTTAAAATAAATCGTTGCCAGAGATTCACAACTAATGCTTGGACTATTTTCTTCCTCCTAATATATACAAAGGTACAAACCTGAATGCTTCTGATAGACAGTAAAATATTAACTATACCCTGATTTTGCAAATGTTAATATCGAGCGCCACTGAGTTTCCATAGCAGAAAGAGGAAAATAAAATGTGCCATTGCTGTGTGTCATGTTTAAAGTATTCCTGGAAAATTTTTAATTTGCTTTTGTTTGAGTATTCTCTTGCCCCAGTCCCTATCTTTCTAGCCAATAAGGTGAATAATTGCAGTATGAACACTTTGGACAACTGCATGAATGCTGTTGCACTTTTTTTAATTGGTCAGTTAGTAACAACTGAAAATGTGCTCTCCATTGTTCAGCTTTGTTAACTAACATCATGGTGCTGTTAAAAATATAAACAATTTGCAGAGCAGAGGGGTGAATCAAGGACCTTCTTATTGAGTAATAGATACACAGAAGGAGGCCATTTGACTCATGGTACACTTTGAAAGTGATAGCCAATTAATCCTACTGACCTCCTCTTTCCAAATGGCCATGCAATTTTCTCCCATTTATGTATTTATCTACTTTCCTTTTGAAATTATTGTTAAATTTTCATCCATGACCCTTAACACACAGAGCATTTTGGTTTACAGCTTTAAAAATATTCACCTTACTCACCTCTGGCTCTTTGGCTAATTAACTTAAATCTTTTGGGTTTTTTTTTTCCCCTGGTACCATGTTGTAATGAGGGCTTCAGGCAGAGAAGTACAGCACCAAGTTCATCATGTCAGCTTCATCAAGGAAAGGGTTGGCATGCTATCACTGAACCAGCACCAAAATTCCACTCAAAATCTAGTTGCTAATGAAGCTCTGGACCATTTCTTTTGCTATCTGGCTCAACTCTTATTAACTCCTTAACCTTTTATACAGCACTACAAAGCCCTTGTCACTTAGCACACATGTCCAGAACAGCACAGTGCTAATCCTGTACACAAAAAGCTATCTGTCATCAGGTTTGTGTTGTCAGCAACCTTCTTTGTGACTGTGAAAGCTGGATCATGTTCTCCTGGATGGAAAGGAGACTGAATAGCTTCACTTCTTCACTGCCTCAGAAAAACCTGGGAGTCACTGGAGATCATTGGATCACCAACAAGGTCGTTGAGAAGTGTTGAAAGGTATTTAATTTAAATTGTCATTTAAGTAGATCTGAAATAAAATCCTAGCATTGGTAATGCTGATATGCCCACAATAATGCTGGATTGTTATTAGAAATCCTTCATTAATATCCTTCAAGGAAGGAAATTGTCATCTTTACCCTTTTGGCTCTTAATTGACTCCAGACTTTCAGCAATGTGGTTGACTGAACTATTCTCTGAAAAGGCCTGAAAGCCAATCGGCTCAAGAGAAGTTAGGAATGGACAATAAATGCTGGCTTTGTCAGTGACACCAATGTTTCAGGAATAGGTAACAGTTAAGCACTTTCTGGATCCTCTTCAACAGTTTGACATCCTTCCTAAAGCATGCTGGCTTGAATTGGACAGAATACTATAGTTGAGAAAGCAGAAATTCAAGAATTAACACTGCTTACTGTTCCTTTGTCCTGAGAACCTCATATGCCTTCTTAATGTGATTCGAGACTAGTTGTACGAGTTCTAGGTAAAATTAACTATCTCTGTTCCTGGAACCTTTTAAATATTGGACTACTTATTTCATATGGTCTCTTCTCGTTCTTAAAACCAAATTGTTGCTTTTTGCATTTACAATAGTCTCACTATTTCCTACTTTGGTGAGTTTTGTGTAACCTGCAAACTTTAAAATTTGTATACTCCAGTACAGATTTTTAATAAATCTCCAGGTAATGTGCCAAACAACAACCTGTAGGGATTTTCGCTGTGCACTTCATTCCAATCTGAAAATCTTTTCACTACCACACTCTGTCCATTAACCTATTAGTATTCCATGCAGCCACTGTCTCAATGTTTCCATGGACTTCAATTTTGTGAATGTTTACTATACAGTTCTTTATCATATTCCTTTTGAAAGTCTACATAAACAGTTTTAATTACACAACCCTCATCAAACTTTATTATATTTCATCAAAGAACTCTACTGAGTTAGTCAAATATGACTTAACCATTGAACAATACAGCACAATACAGGCCCTTCAGCCCACCATGTTGTGACAACCTTTAAACCATGCCTAAGACTATCATAAAACCATAGAACAATACAGGCCCTTCGGCCCTTCTGTCATTCTGTTTCCAGTAAATACAGCTGTAATGTACTGATGATCTGTCCTGACCTAACATAAGCAATAGAAAAATCTCCAGTAAGATTCTAACTTTTCCATTTTCAATCCACAGAATTGTCTGTCTTTATTCAAAATCCTGGCATTGAAGAGACGTAGATCAACAAGACCGCTATCCTGAAGTGCACGATTATCTGTACTGATCCAAGCAAGGTCCACATCTCTTGGGAGGTGAGCGGGAAGGACAGAACTAAAGAAGCTGTGCCCTGACCACCGGAGAGGGAAGGGATCCGAAACACAGTGATCAGTGAACTCCGGACCAGTGTGAGGAATGGTTCGGTGGGGTGGAGTACACATGCTCCGCCCAACAACCTTCTTCACCCTCAGCAGTGTCAACGTGGACAAAAAGTACCAAAGGTGGGCAAGAGATCAATGATTAAATGGCCAACTTTAGTTACCTGAGTAAAAGTGTTTTACTAGTCTATTGCTTGTTTCCTTGTCTATTCCAGTTGAGACAAAGGGTGCCGAGGTCAGACTGCAGATTTGCCTTTAATAAATCCATGATAGTCATCATTAATTACTTTCCTTATTTCTACATGACACTGAAGGAGGCCATACAACCCATCTCTCGGAAAAATCCCATCATTCCCATGCTTATTCCTTTGCAACCTGCTCTCTCACACATAACCATGAACAATCACCCCCTCAATTCTCCTACCACCTACCTGCACTACGGTAATTGACAATAGTTAATTCACCTAATGACCAACACATCATATGGAGGAGACCCATGCAGTCCCAGGTAGAACATGGAAACTTCACACAGACAACACTAAAGGTCAGAATCGAACCCAGGTTTGTGGAGATGTGAGACAGCTGCACTTCCTGCAGTGTCACCCATGATTTCCCAAATCAGACCCAATTTTCTCCAAATTGTTTCAAAAAAAATTCTCCATGACCACATTGGACATTCTAGCCTTCAGTTACCTCACTGATCTGTCTCTTGTTTTGTTATTAGTGAAGAATTTACAATGGAAATCAATAGCCCTCATTCCTCAAAAACAGTTAAAACTTTAAACAAAATAAGAAAGCTTTTAAATTGTCCATCACTTAAGTGGTTGAAGGCCACTGATGAATGTAATTTGTGTCTCTGTGCCTTGTGCACAAGTCTGTTCTTTGTGAATCAGGATTGTTCTTTGCAGTGCAAAAGCAAAATGGTGGAAGTCTGAAATAAAAACACAGCATTTTGGAAATACTCAGCAGGTCATGCAGCATCTGTCAGAGGTTGTTGACCTGAAACATTACCGCTTTTGTACTCCACAAATTCTGCTTGACTGACTGACTGAAGAGTTGCTGCATTATCCGTTGTTCTTTGTAGTCTGAAGTCCATTATGTGTCTTGGGTGATTACTGGTCACTGGCTTTTCATTTACTGCTCGTTTTGTTGCTGTGATTTCCTATCTATGAACTGTCAAGTAATTACATTTATATTTCAAAATTTGTACCAAATTTTTCCAACCTTTCCACAAATGAATATCACAAATGTCTGCTCAAATCATTTCCATTCTCAGTTCTACATGATTGCCTTTCAGGGGTTAGAGTTGTGAGTGGAGAGAAGGAAGAAAGCAGTTAATAAAAATCAAGAAACCTGCAGATGCTGGAAATTGAAAATAACAGAAAATGTTGGAAATACTCAGCAGGTCAGGATATATCTGTTGAAAGGGAAACAGAGTTATCATTTCAGGTCAAAGAACCTTTGTCAGAACTGGGAAGGAAGAAAAATAAACCTGTGAGGGTGCAGGGAGGGTGGCGGAGGGGGAATGTCTACAACAGGGTTAAACCTGTGTGACCATTGGGTAACCTGTTGACAGAGTAAAACAAAAGACAAAAGAATGTCGGAGTTGTGAAATGCAGAACAGGAAGACATGCCCGGCAGGTCAGGCTAGGCACATTCTCCACTCCCAGGGAAAAAGAATGAAAAAGTGAAAAAAAAAACAAAGCTGAGACAATATCACAGATAGGTGACTGGTACAGACAGAGAAATTAAGTTACCTGAAGTTACAAAATACAATATTGAATCCAGAAGGCTGCAATGTGCCCAGATAGAAGCAGAGGTGTTGGGCCTCAAGCTTGCATTGGGCCTCACTGTGACAGTACAGGAGGCCACGGACCAATGGGATGGAGAATTAAAGCGGAAGGCAACAGGTAGCCCAGGTTTTCCCCGTCGACTGAATGCAGGTGTTCTGCAAAGTGGACACCCAAACTGCATTTGTCTCCTCCAATGTAGAGGAGACTACACTGTGAACACCGATTGGGGTCATGTTGACGAGTCTTTCAACAAATAGAGTAAGCATGAGTTATGACATAAACCCAGGATAAACTAAGCTCAGTTGTAATACAACACAATACAAAATAGCAGAAGTGGAGTATAGCATTGAAGTTTTTGATACCAATTCACAGCTGTGCTGGTTTTCCTCACTGGATGAATTTATCTATTTCTTCTTCTCTATGTTTATCAGATCTTTGGTATCTCTATTGTGGAGTGTGAGCTGTTTGGCTTTTCCAATCCACCAAGGCAATTGAAAACCGGATTGAGAAATGGTGGATTGGGCCTGAAAATTGATGCCTAAAGCTCCCAACTGAAATAAATGATAAATATTTAAGTCTGTGTCCTATGTCAGCTGTAAGACTTCACAACAAATTTCAAGTATCAAAAAGTTGAGCCTATACAGTACTTACCAGTGTATTTCTGGTAGAAGATTGATAGTAATACTTCCTCTTGCTAAAAGTATTGATATACCCAAGTATTCAATTTAGAGATAATTGAATTATTATTTGGGGAAAATAAAATGTTTTATAAGAAATTATGATGGATTATTTACAACATGTTCCACCTCCTAAGAGGTCAGTGTATCACTTAAATAACTTTAGGTTTCAACATAGTTTTACTGATCCCTGTTCTCCATATCTTTTTCTCATTATGTAATGATTTGATTACTTTGGAATTTTAATTGACCTTCTATTCTGAATTTATTGAAGGTGATGTGGAGTGATCTTTCAAGTCTGTCATATCGTACTTTCCAGATTAGAAAACTCAATTAATTCAGGTCTTTAACTCCTTCAGTAGCTTGCTGAATCTTGGTCATTTCATTCTGAGAAGCATAATTATTACAGGACCTAATTGTTTTCCGTTTCTGTCTCCATTTTTGACTGGTGCAGGTAGTGCAGCTGTCTCACTGTTCCAGCAATCCAATTTGATCCTGACTTTTAGTTCTGTATGGAGATTGCATGTTCTCCTTGTGACTATGTGGATTTCCCTCAGGTGCTCCCATTTCCGCCACCATTTCAGATGTGTGCAGGTTGGGAGCTGAATTGCCCATGCTAAATTACTCCTCGTGTAATTGAGTGGTAGGAGAATCAGTAGTGATATGGTGGGCGTATGAGAGAGAAGAGGTCACACGGGACTGAAAGGGCAAATGGGATTACCGGGAATGCTTTGAGATCTGGCATGAACTTGCGGGGTTGAATGGCTTACACCTATGTCATTAAGAAATAACATATGATAAATATGATGTAATATGAGATGCTATGATTTAGTCCACATAACCTTTCACTTTTCAGTTTTGAATGCCCTATATGTAAGATATACTCTGCCCACAATGTCTGCATCTCCCACTGTCTTTTTTAAACTTCAGTTTGTTATTTTTGATGCAGAATTGATCGGTGAAATGTTGAAACATAGTAATTGAACTCTTTCAAAACAGCTTCAAGCAATTTATGACTTCCTTTAATAATTTTTGCAAAAATATACAAAAGAGTGGTTGAGATTTTTGTTTCTTAATTTGTTTTCAGTGAAATACCTTGATGAAATATATTTATTGATATCTTTCTTGCTCAGGGCATGCTTTTAAACACATCACAGTGTAGAGCCACATCCTTGTTGTTATGGAGCTAATTTAATATTTCTCTTATATTGAGTGGCTTGACATCAGTTTAACACTATTATTGCAGCAGTCCCACAGTAAGACAACATCTTTCTTCAACAGGAGATGAAGAGCAGTAATTAACTCTTGAGCCCTTGGAGCAGACTGAAGCAGTTACTGATTCTAAAAATTCTCTGGACACAATTGCTGGGAGGAAGCTTCACAACCCCTTCGTCAACTTTAGTTGAATTTGGTTAGTCTTGAAAGAATATTATTGCTGGTTTCTTGAACTACTTAGTCACCCTTCACCATTTTCATTGACACTTTTTAAAATCAAAACATCTAAATTTTGTGCCCAAAAAATTAAATATCTGATATTAATTGCACAGTAATATAATCTAAGGTTAGGCAAAGCCATGCCACCATCCTTTATTAATTTTTGTAAATATTTCTTACTTAACCTTGCGTTTTTATTCTGCAATATATATGAAAGAATTTTAGAATCAATAGTGTCAAAAAAAGATTTTGAGATGAAAGTTGGAATTGCCTGAAACAGATATAGAAATTTTGGTAAAATATTCATCTTAACCGCATTAATTCGGCCTATCAATAATAGAGATAATGGGGACCATTTCATAAATAATTGTTTAACATGATCAATTAAAGGTAACAAGTTAACTTTAAACAGGTCCTTATGCTTCTTGGTAACTTTAACACCCAAATACATAAAATGGTCTGTTACTAATCGAAATGGTAATTGCCTATAAATTGGGGTTTGCATATTTAATGGAAAGAGTTCACTCTTATTAAGATGTAATCTATAACCAGAAAAAAAAACACTAAACTGAGCAAGCAATGATAATACTGCAGGGATGGATTCCTCCAGGTTAGAAATATAAAGTAACAAGTCATCTGCATATAGAGATACCTTATGAATCCCCTGTCCATGAGTGATACCAAATATGTTAAAAGAATCCCAAAGGGTAATTGCCAAGAGTTCCAAAGCAATATCAAATAATAAAGGACTTAGAGGGCAACCCTGTCTAGTACCTCGAAAAAGCCTGAGCAGAGGGGATCTCTGATTATTAGTACATATTGAAGCCATAGGTGTATGATAAATCAATTTGATCGCAGATATAAAATTGGGACTAAAATTAAATTTCTCGTGTATTAAATAAATATTCCCATTCAACTCTATCAAATGCCTTTTCAGCATCGAATGATATAACATAATAATGAGCATCTATGTAATTCAATGTCCCAAATGGGTATACCTTGAGTATGAATCAGTGCAAGGGTTTTCGTTAGTTTCTATTTTAGGAGCCTCACTCCCTTTTGCACTTACTAAATTGAGTAAACATATGACTAACCCAATAGTTAAACATACAATACGAATGTGGTTTCAATTCCATAAATTCTTTGGATTGAATAAATTTAACTTATCAAGCCCCATTCAATCTAATTTTTTCTTTCAACCATCCAGAATCAACTCAGCTTTTTCTTTATGGAAAATGAAGGGAATAACATGCTTCCGTGATCTATTCATTGATAACTGTTTTTTATCTTTTGAACATTTGTCTGATAAATACAATTTGCCTAGATCACACTTTTTTTCGATACTTACAGATTAGAAATTTTTTAAGTTACTATGCCTTCTGTACCGACTCCATGTAAAATTGAAATTACGGAAAAAATTTTAGGCTTTAATCCCTATCAGAAGGGCTTGATAGCAATAATTTATAATCTAATTATGAAAATACGTCCAGAGACACTTGATAAAATTAAGAATGAATGGGAAAGAGAACTCCAGATACTTTTACCCAAAGAGACATGGAAGAAAATTCTTCAATTAGTTAATACATCTTCAATGTGTGCCAGACACTCTTTGATACAATTTAAGGTGGTTCACAGGACCCATGTGTCGAAGGACAAGTTAGCCCGTTTTTATCACCATATAAATCCTATATGTGATAGATGTAATTTGGAGGTGGCTTCCCTGACACGTATGTTTTGGTCCTGTCCACTTTTGGAAAAATATTGGAAAGACATTTTTAACAGTATTTCAACTGTATTGAATATTAATTTACAACCTCACCCAATCACTGCAATTTTTGGGCTACCAATGATGGAATCTGGCCACTTATCTCCTGCTGCTTGTCGTGTGATTGCCTTTGTTACATTCGTTGTGTCATGGCTATCCCTCGAGGTCGAGGATGATGGTCTTCATTCCGTTGATCTATTTATGGGCTCTCAAGTGGTTTATGAGTCCAATCTTGGCTCTGAAAGTTCTTCTGCATTCAGGACAGGTGGTTCCAGATGGCAGACCGGGCTTTGGTTGTTGCTGCCTCTCTTTCCATTTTCTTCTCTTTTCCTCTAATTCTGCACATCTGTTGGCTTCGAAGGTTGCTGTTCCTTCTCGGATGATGGTTTGCCAGAGTTTCCTGTCCTTGGCATTGGTTTCCCAATTGTTGATGTCAATGTTAAGTTTCTTCATTGTTGGCTTTTAAGATGTCTTTGAATCTCTTCTGTTGTCCACCTCTTTTACGTTTGCCTACTTTAAGCTGGGAGTAGAAGATTTGTTTTGGCAGACGTTCGTCTTTCATCTGAACAACATGACCGCTCCACCTTAGTTGGTTCTTGATAACATAGGCTTCAATGCTTGTTGTTTTTGCTTCATTTAGCACGCTGATGTTGGTTCTTCTATCTTCCCAGCTGATATTTAAGATATTTCGAAGACTGCGTTGATGGAACTTTTCAAGTGCCTTCAGATGTCGTCGGTATGTTGTCCAAGTTTCTGATGCATACAGGAGTGTTGGGATCACCACTACTTTGTACACTAACATTTTAGTGTCTGTTTGGATGTCACGATCATGAAAGACTCTTGTTCGGAGACGTCCAAAAGCTGTTCCAGCACATTTAAGACTATGTTGGATCTCATCATTAAGGTCGACATTGGAGGAGAGGTAACTTCCAAGATATAGAAAGAGGTCCACATTTTCCAGGGTTGTTTTGCCAAGTTGGATTGATGGTTCTATCCGATTTGTCTCAGTTGGTGACGGTTGGTAAATGATCTGAGTCTTCTTGGAATTGACTGTAAGTCCAAGTTTCGTGTACACACAGTTGAAGGCAGTCAGAATCTGTCATAGGTGGTTTTCTGAGAGCTGCAACACAGTTGTCGTCTGCATATTGGAATTCGATGAGGGAACTTGTGGATGTCTTGTTTTTGGACTTGACAAGTCTGCCATCTGTTCTGTAGACAATTTCGATTCCTGGGAGTAGATCATCCTTGATGATGTGGATGATTGTCACAATGAAGATGGTGAACAAATTTGAGGCAATCACGCATCCCTGTTTTACTCCTGATTTGACTTGAAAAGGCTCACAGTTACTGTTGCTGACCATGACTGTGGCAAGCATGCCATTGTGTAGGAGTCTTTGTTACATTAATGGTCAAGCGATCCACTTTGTTTAAATAGAAGGATCCAATACCTCCCACTACTTTTCAATGGTTTTCTCAAACTATATCGTGTTTAAACTTAGAAAAAATTAGGAGAGGCACTGTTGATTCTTTGCTTAAATCTGAGGAAGTTTGGAGTCCATTCATTCAATATTTTCATATGATATAGATCCCTTTTCAATAATCTTTGAACTTAGAGGAGCAGAGTTGATGACGTAATAATGTTCTTTGTTCATTGAGAAATATCAGTCCAGTTTTTTTTCTTTTGATTTTTTTTTAGTTTGTTTCGTTTTATTACTTATAATGTTTTTCGATTTGGTTTTTTTAATATAATAAATCTTTTTCTTTCTCCTTTTGATTTTTTTTTGTAATATATTCGTTTACTAAGAAACCGTGGGGCCTAGAATATATTTTTTATTCTTTATGACTATATATGTCATGACTGTCCTGATCTCTTTGTATTACGTGTATAATTACCGATGTTGTATGTATTAATCTGTATTAATTTGAAAATTAATAAAAAGATCAAATAAGAAAGAAAGTAAAGAAAATTAAAACTTTAGATAACATTCTTGGTCATCCATCTCATTAGCGAAAAAGTCAACAGCCAGAATGGTGAATCCATCCAGGTTACCAAATACCTTAGAAAACTTTTTCAGATTCTCCTCAGTAGTTGAAAGTAAGCCAAATGTAATTCAAGGCACTTCTGATCTTTCATGTCAGATTGTTTAATAGAACTGGCGAAGATCCATACCTTGTATTCCTTTCCCACTCCTACCGTTCCACCAAAGTTCTCGCTCCTTTTGTTCACCTTCTCCATCCCTCCTCCCCTCATTACCCAGACTCATTACCCTCCCCTACCTGGTTTCATCTGCCCTTCACCACATACCAATCCACATGGACTTCTTCTCTGTTGGTTTATCTTTCCTATCCCCTCCCACTACCCCATCTGGTGCCATCATCCCTCCCTTAATCTGGTTCCACATACCACCTACCAACCTCTGTCTCAACACTCCCCATCCCCCTTCCCCACTTGGCTCCATCTGTCCATCATCACCCCTCATCTAGTTCCACTTATCACCTACCAGTCTCTGCCTCTCTCTCACTTCTATTCACTGGCTATGTTCCCTCTGCACTTTTAGTCCTGATGTAGGGTTTCAACCTGAAACATCGACCATCCACAGATGCTGCTTGACCAGCTGAATTCTTTCAGGAAAAGAGTAACAGTGTATTCAAGAAGAAGTGCTAAGAGCAGAATCCAGGGCACAGCCAAAGAGATGGGATATTCAGGTTGAAGAAATAGTAAAAAAAATCCAAAGTAATAAGCAATTTGTGAAGTTAAATGATTGAGAAAGACAGCATCAGACCATGACCGTGTATGGTCTTAGTTAATAATTAGTTCATTATAAGTTAATGGAAATAATTGAGGAAATTGCAAGTGCTTTGGGTGCAGTTTTCCAAAACCATGTCCATTCAGAACTTTACCTCTCAGAGCAGAAAATTGTAAAGAGAGCTCATTTTGTAGAAAGGTGAGAGGGAAAGAAACTGGATTACAGAATCTAATTTGTCCTGCTGAAAGAAATCCAACATGGATTCATAACAGAATGGCCATGTCCAACAAAATTAACTGAAACTTTTGAGGAAGTTTCCACATCAGTAGTCAGGCTTATCTAGGAATCTTTACATCCAGACCCTTCAAAAATAGGCTCTATCTACAACAATAACAGCAAAAGCCTTGAATTTTTTAGATACCCTTTGGCTTTGGTTAAAATCAGGACAGTTCCCAGGTGTGAACCAGCTTTTGTGTAGGACTTGTGAGCATTAGATGTTCTTGTTTTATACATTAAGTAGTGATTCCCTTTGCTGACCTGTTTAGTGCTGGTATGTGTTGGAAACTTCACTGAGTAGAGGTGATAGGTGAGAAATTCATCTTTGGTCACCAGGCTAACCTCATGTATGAAAATATTCTGCCAGCTGTGCTCCACTCATACATTCACTTCTGTTAAAGCCAATATATTTTCCATTTTAACTATGTTTAAAATACAAGGAGTTCAAGACAACATAATTATTATATTTTAAATGTAATTACAGTTTGGGTCTAACTGTTTAAGTTTAAATTAAGACTTATAAGGAAGATGTATGAACAATTAAACCTATGATTGCTTTACTTACCAAATACTTTGGAGGAGTGTTTGGGAGAACTCCTCCCTAACTGCTTCCCATATATTTGCAGGGAGTTTTCAGAGGCAGTACCCCAGTCATGGGATATTTGGAGTTGTGTGTGTGTGAGATGGGTCGTGGAATGTGTGCGAAGGGAAGTGTGGGAATTTAATGTCTGAAAGACAGAAGTAATAAAAGCCATAGGAAATCCCAGGCCCACTAGTTCCTTGAATTACCAAGTGGACTTCTTGAGCCGGTAATGTGCATTAACTTTCCATGTAAGAGATATTTAACTAAAATTAAAATTTATAAATTGAAAACAGATTATTAATCTGGTTATGAGATTAGTTAACCAGTGAAAGAGAATAGAGATAATAAATATGTGCTCACGTTGAAAGACCACATATAATGTTGTCCCATAAAGAGTGAACTAAGGCCTCAAGCATTCATTCTAGTTATAAATAATATAGATGACATGTTCAGGAGACTTGCTTGCAAACTTGCATTCAGAGCAGATTGGAGTTTAGAAGAATGAGGGGGAACTTGCTGAAATATTAAGGAGTTGGACAGGGCATGAGAAAGTACATGCTGAGCAGACTTTTCCACTCTTGGGGGATACTTGAACGAGGTGGCATGGCTTCAGAATAAGGGGTCACTTAGGCAGATAGAGATAAGGAGGAATTTCTTCTCTCATATGGTTGTACATCTTTGGAATTCTCTATCCCAGACACCTGTGGAGACTGACATTAATTGTCTTCAATATTGAGATAGATAGATTTTTGGTCTACAAGGGTTATGAGGAAGAGGCAAACTAGACATATACTTTCCAGAGATGTCAGAGTGAGAGAGACACTTCGGTGCACATAACAGAAAAGCAGTGTATTTCTTAAATGATGAGCAGGAGGGTAGTGTTGATGTTCAAAGAAACCTGAACCTTCAATTACAAGTAATTGAAGGCTACCATGCAGGTGAAGCAAACAATTAGGAGACCAAGAGTTATGTTAGCCTTTATTATGAGAAGCTTTAATTACAGGACTAAGAATGGCAGAGCAGGCTCAAAGGGTGAATGGCCTACTATCGCTCCTATGTTTAAATTCTGCTTTAACTGTTCTTATATTCTTAGAGCCATATATTCAAATTAACCATGGAAACAAAAATGGTAGGTAAGGGATGTGTGAGCATCAAATTATAAATGAACATTTGATCCTGGCCTGCAGCTTTCATAAATTAATAAATGAACATAAGTAACTTGGCCAACGGATTCCAACATAGCTAAATGTTTGGTTGTCAGTTTTGAATCAGACAAGGTGAGAAGAAAGTTTTTCTTTAATGACAAAAAACTTAGAATAGTCAAGGTTCAAGGGTCTATGTAAATAAATCACTAATATGTAATGGTCAGACACAAAATGAATCAAAAGGATTAATGTAATGCTATCCTCCATGCTGACAGAGAAAATGTATAAAAAGGAAAAAGTTTCACAGCGACTATACAAAGTTAAATGACAGCTGTAGGTACAATAGCATATTGAAATTTGAAGGTCTACAGGTTATAGTCACCAACATGTTACACAACTGCCTTTCAGTTATCTCAGTTGCAATTCAGTTTAGTAACACTGCTTACTCAGAAAATTTTGGGTTCATGTTCCATTCCAGACTTGAACAAAAAAAGTCCTGGCTGACAGTTCAGTATGACCTGTGGGAGTGTTGCTATTTTTTGCATGTTTTGGATGAAATGTTAAAACTGAGGCCTAGCTTGCTCTGTTAGCTGCAAATAAAAGATCCAATGGCACTACTTCAAGGAAGAGCAGATGAGCTATCCTTGGTATCCATCCAATATTTTTCCCAATGAACAACACTAAAAACAAATTAGTTGCTTATTAACTTATTGCTGTTTTGGGGAGCTTGTTTTGTGCAAATTGGTTGTTACATTTCCTACATGACAACATTAACTGGATCTCAGAAGTACTTTACAGTGTGTAAAATGCATTGTGCTTTGCAGAAAGGGGTATGAAAGCTTCTGGATAAATGCATATATTTATTTCCTTTAAACTAGATTTCTATTCAACACTGTGTACCAACGTATATCAATGACTTGGACTTGAGTGTACAGGTCAGAATTTCCAGCTTTTCAGATGACATAAAACTTGG
Organism: Pristis pectinata; assembly: GCF_009764475.1. Taxonomy (NCBI): domain Eukaryota; kingdom Metazoa; phylum Chordata; class Chondrichthyes; order Rhinopristiformes; family Pristidae; genus Pristis; species Pristis pectinata. The sequence goes on from NC_067420.1 coordinate 19,741,242, forward strand.
ATGTGTAGTGAACTGTGAGAAGGACGGTAATGGACTTCAAGAAGATATAACTGGTCTGGTCAAACAGAAAAAATTGAAAGCAAGAAAGTGCAAAGTGTTTTATTTCAGTAGGAAGAATGAGAAAAGGCAATATAAACTAAATGGCAGAATTCTAAATGGGAAGAGAAAGATCTGGGCATTTCTGTGCATATATCATTGAAAGCTGCAGGCTAGGATAAAATGTTGGTTAATAGAAGGAACAAAGTTATGCTGAATCTGAATGAAACAAAATCAGTATGGCCACATTTGGGATATTGTTTCCAATTCTGGGCAGCATATTTTAGGGAAAATCTGAATGTTTTGGATGTAGGAAAGATCTATTAGAATGAGTCCAGAGAAGGTCACAAGACAAGGGAGCAGAAGTAGGCCATTCAGCCCATCGAGTCTTCTCCAAAGAAAAGGGAAAAAAGAAAAAGAAATGAGAAATTGGGGGGGGGGAGGGGGGGCAAAAAAAACACTATTCTAACCCCAATTTCTGGCATCCCCATATCCCTTGATACCCCGACTATTTAGATATCTATCTATCTCTTCCTTAAACGCCTCCAATGATCTGGCCTCCACTGCTATATGTGGCAAGGAATTCCACAAATTCACCACCCTCTGGCTAAAGAAATTTCTCCTCACCTCTGTTTTAAACCTGTACCTTCTAATTCTAAGATTGTGCCCTCTGGTCCTGGACTCACCCACCAAGGGAAACAGCTTGGTCACATCTACTCTGTAGTCAGATGTATGGATGGGATGGAAAAAACTGGAGTTGCTCTCCTTGGAACAGTGGAAATTAAGAAGGGATATAAGCATTTATAGAAGCTTTTAAAATCATGAGAGGTCCATACAGAGTGAAAAGAGAGAAATTGCTCCCATTGTCATGAACCTGATATCCTGGGAAGATAATTGTCACCAGAACCAAAAGTAAAGTAAAAGACATAATCACTTACTAAATGATTAAAATCTAGAAAACACTGTCATGGGTAGTACTGGAGGCAGATTCAATCATTGTGTTCAAATAGAAATTGGATAACTTGATGAAAAGAAAACTGTGCAGTGCTATGAAAGGAGGGTAGAGGAATGGGGCCAGTTGGACACTTTGTGTACAATTGTCATGGGCTCAACAAGCTGAATGGCTTAGTTCCATACTACAACCTTTCTGTGATTCTGAATATACAATGTTAAGACACAATTTGATGGATGAGTTTAAGATTTTGACAGGAATTCATAGAAAGGATTTAATGAAATATTCTCCTCTGGTGAATGAGTTGAAAATGAAAGGATGGAACTGTTATGTTTGTTCTTCATCAAGAGGCAAACTTTGCGTGGGTTTAACATCTGAACAGACTGGCTTGCTTTCCCTCGCTTTTTACAGCCACTTCCTGTTCTCCCATGTGACCCCTTGCATGGCCTTCTGGGAACTGTAGTTATTTATTATAACCACATAACGCATAATAACACATCTTCCCCCTTTAAAGAAAAACAAACACAATACTTTGTCCTTATAAACCTGCCACACCCTTGTCCACTCAGCAGCTTTCAATCAGTCTCTGAGGTGGTTTAATGGTCCTTTTTGGTCTGGTACTTGTTTTCGTAGGTGTGTTGCTTTCATTTGCTGCATTAGTGTTGGTGTTTTCCTGGGAACTCTGGTCCACATGTTCATTTTCTCCATATGCTGGCCCCTTTGGTGTACTGACAGGGGACAGGTCACAGCCATGGGTTGGAGCTGGTGGTAGTAGATCCATGTGGTTCCTCCTCAGAGGTGTCCCTTGTTCCATCTGGATCTGGTATGAATGTGGATGTACTTCCTCTTGCACAATTCCTTGCATGGACCATGTGCCAGAATTATGATCTTGGATTCGCACTTGATCACCAGGCTGCAGGTCTGGTAGTTTTTTCGCTGTCTTGTCATGATCCTGTTTGTTTTTCTTTCCCTTCCTCTTTAGCCTGTTTGACCTTGCGTGCTCCTTCAGGTGTCAACAGGTTTTCATGTATTGGAAGGTTAGTATGTATGCGTCGACCCATCAGCATTTGGGCTGGTGAAAGGCCATTCTGCAGTGGCGCACTTCTGTAAATCATTAGACTTCTGTGGAAATACTCACGTCCATCTTGTGCTTACTTCATGAGGCCCTTCACCACCTTATCTGAACTCTCTGTTAAGCTATTAGATTTTGGGTGATGTGGGCTTGAGGTTATATGTCGAAACCCCCAAACATTGGCAAAGGATTCAAATTCACAGCTCAAAAATTGTGGACCATTGTTTGATACTACTTCACATGGAACTCTATGCCTCGCAAACACAGCTTTCAGGAACGTGATAACTGCTTTGTTGGACATTGATTGCAGTGTCGCAATCTCTGGGTAATTGGAAAAGTAGTCTGTTACAACAATATGGCTCTTCCCATTACAGTCAAACAAATCCACTCCAACTTTGAAATACGGCCTGTCTGGCACAGGATGTAGTGTAAGTAGTTCTGCTTGCTGCTTTGGTCTGCAGTTAAGGCAAATTTCACATGAAGCAGTGGTCCGGCTGATGTCTTGGTTCATTCTTGGCCAGTACATCACTTCACGTACTCTACGTTTACATTTTTCCTCCCCAAGATGCCCTTCGTGTATCTTCTGGAGCATCTCCTTGCGTAGTGACGCTGGAATCATAAACCTGTTCCCTTTGAAGACCATATCTTTCACTACTGACAGTTCAGCTCTGCATGCCCAATAATCCGAATACACATTGGACAGTCATCCTTTGCTGATGGCCATCCTTTCCATATTGTATCATAGAGTAGTTTCACTGTTTCATCTGCCTCTGCTGCTTTCCTAATCTGCTCTGTTCTATCCGGAGATACTGGAAGAAAGGTGACAATCATGTCAACATAGGCCTGTATATCTGCATTAACCTGTTGGTCACTCTTTTCTGTCTTGTCAACTGCTCGAGACAGAGCATCAACAGCAAACATATATTTTCCCAGTGTGTAGATCATCTTCACATCATATTTCTGCAGCCTTATCAACATGTGCTGTATCCTCATGGGACAGTCATTCAGTGGTTTGGACATAAATGAGATCAATGGTTTATGGTCAGTCTCCACTTCAATAGCTTGCCCATAGATGTACTGATGGAACGTTTCATATGCATATGTACTGGCGAGAAGCTCTTTCTCTATTTGTGCATAGTTGGCTTCCGCACTTGTTAAAGCCCTTGATGCATAGGCCACAGTTTGCCATGTGCCATCATGCTGCTGCAGTAGAACTGATCCAAGGCCGTGCCAGGATGCATCAGCTGACATCCTGATACACCTTCCCAGATCATAAAACTTCAGCACGGGCTCTTCAGTTAGGACCCTTTTCAACGTCTGGAAACACTCTTCTTGCTCATGAGACCAAATCCATTCATTTTGTTGCTCAAGGAGTGACCTAAGTGGTGCTGGCACTGTTGACAGTCGAGGGATGAACTTAGCCAAGTAAGTCACCATCCCTAAGAAACGTCTCACCTCCTCTTTGTTTTGGGGTCTCTCCATGTTTTTAATGGCTGACGTCTTTCTTGGGTCAGGCTTCACTCCCTCTTCAGATATGACATCTCCTATGAAGATCAGTGTCTTAACACCAAACTCACATTTCTCTTTATTTAATTTCAAATTGACATTCCTTGTCACGTCAAGCACTTGTCTCAGTCGAGTATCATGTCCCTCCTTGGTGGACCCCCAGACGATGATGTCATCCATCATGGTCTCGTCACCAGGTGTGCCCTCAAAAATCATGTGGATGGTTTTATGGTAGACTTCTGGTGCAGATAGGATCCCATATGGCAGCCAAAGATAGCGATATCTTCCCTGTGGTGTGTTAAAAGTGCAGTCTCGAACTTGTCTCATCAAGCTTCATCTGCCAAAACCTAGACGATGTGTCGAGCTTGCTAAATCATTTGGCACCTGAAAACTGGGACATGTTCTCCTCCTGTGTTGGTAATTTAAAATGCTCTCTCTTGATAGCTTTATTGAGATCTCTTGGGTCTAGACACATCCACAATGCTCCATTTTTCTTTTGCACGATGACCAGTGAACTCACCCAATCTGTTGATTCTTCAATTTTCTGTATGACTTTCATCCATTCCATACATGCTAGTTCTTGTTTAAGTTTATCTCGAAGTTGAAATGGAACTTTCCTGCATGCATGAACAACAGGAGCCACTGCCTCATCTATGTGAATTTTGTGTACACCAGGTTAGCATCCGAGCCCCTCAAGGACATCTGCATACTCTTCCATGAGTGTTGTGTGGTCATCTTTGGTATGTGAAGCTACTATGAAAACTCTTTTCACTAGGTTGAGCTTTTCACATGCACTCAGACCTAATATTGGCTGTACTCTCTTTTCTATGATCAGTAGTTGTGATTTTAAGTGCTGCCCCTTGTGCTTAAAGGTTACCATACAGACCCCTTTTACTGGGACTTTCTCTCCAGTGTAGCCTGTCATTTTTAGCTTCACAGGGTAAATCTTACTCTTTACTGTGAGAGTCTTATAATCATCCACGGATAACAGATTCACCTGAGCTCCGGTGTCAAGCTGGAATGGAATTACTGTCTCGTTCACAGTTACTGGAACAATCCATTCTGTTTTACCAGCAGCCACAGTCTGTACAGAATCCACAAAGAATTCCTCCATTTCCTCATCAACTGCTTGCACCTTTCTCTTGTTAGCCCCAGCTTTGCAGCACCTTGCAAAGTGATTCTTCTTCTCACAGCTATTGTAGGACTTCCCATAAGCAGGACACATCTTTAGAAAGTGTCTAGCTCCACATCTGCTGCATTTGCTGTTTGAGCCTTCCTCTTTGCTTTGCTGTTGCTTTCGAAAATGCCTTGTGTGCTGCTTCTCTGTTTTCACAGCATGCACTGTTGTGTCTGCGCTGTGCAGCTCCTTAGCTTATGCTCGTGCGGTTTCTGCTGACCTATACATTCGCTGCCTTTTCCAGGGTCAAATCTTTTTCATGCAACAGTCTTTCTCTGAGTCCATTATCTGGAATTCCACAAACTATTCTGTCTTTAACTAGTGCGTCTCTCAAATCTCCAAATTCACAAGGCTTATTCAGTGTGTGAAGTTCAGCTAAGTATTGGTCGAAGCTAACACCTTGTCTCTGGTCACAGGAGAATAATTTATATCTCTCAAATGTGTTTTTACTTGGGATAAAATACTCTTCAAATTTTTTCAAAGTGCCCACCTCAAAAGCTGTCTCGTCAATTTGAACGTTGTTATAGATGTCCAAAACATCTTCGCCAAGCACATACAGAAAAATAGATGTTTTCAATTTTTCATTGTTCCCTCCTGCTCCACTAGCATCTAAATATATGTTGAACTGCTGTTTGAAGTGTTTCCAATTATCAGTTAGATTGCCAGTAAACTGAATAGGCATGGGAGGACTCAGCTTATCCATAGCGGGAACTCTCGGCCACTCACCTGAATCTCTCTTGGCAAATCCAGTGACTGCTGAACTTCAGGAACAATGTGCTCCCTCGCCACGCCGGCCGGCTTTTCCTCTGTCTTATTACAGCTTTTCTTTCATACTCATTGAGTTTCTTTCTCAATTGCACACAGTATTCATCTACTCTCCCTGTTCAGACCTCAGTCAAACTTCTGACACCATGTTATGTTTGTTCTTCATCAAGAGACAAACTTTGCATGGGTTTAACATTTGAGCATTTTATTAACCAACACCAAACTGGCATGCTTTCCCTTGCTTTTTACAGCCACTTCCTGCTTCCCCCATGTGACCCCTTGCATTGCCTACTGGGAACTGTAGTTCTTTATTATAACTACATAATAACACAGGAACCTTAAAATTAGGAGAGAATGAAGAAAATGCTGGAAATTTAAAACAAAAACTGAAAATTCTGGAAGAAGAAAATGCTTAGCAGGTCTAGCAACATCTGTGAAAAGAGGAATACGTCAGGTGGAACACTGTTCATCAGAATTGCACTTCATGCCTTTTCTCATTTAATTTGTCCTGCCCTCCACCCTATCACAGACAGCCCTTCTGTTCTCTCCTCCCCTCCTGTCATTCTCTGGATCCTAAAACATGCTTTAGGGTTGAGAGCTTCAAGTTTCTTGGAGTGAACATCACCAATAGCCTGTCCTGGTCCAACCACATAGACACCACAGCCAAGAAAGCTCACCAGTGCCTCTACTCCCTCAGGAGTCCCCTTTGAAACTCACCAACTTTTATCAAGGCAACATAGAAAGCATCCTATCTGGTTACATCATGTCTTGGTATGGCAACTGCTCTGCCTGGGACCGCCAGAAACTGCAGAGAGTTATGGACACAACCCAGCACATCACGGAAACCAGCCTCCCCTCCATTGACTCTGTCTATACCTCTCACTGCCTTGGTGAAGCAGCCAGAATAATCAAAGACCCCACCCACCCAGGTCATTCTCCCTTCTCCCCTCTCCCATCAGGCAAAAAATACAGGAGCCTGACTGCACATACCACCAAGGTCAAGTCAGCTTCTATCCCACTGTGATAAGACTATTGAAAGGTTCCCTTGTACGGCGAGATGGACTCTGACCTCACAATCTACCTTGTTATGACCTTGCACCTTATTTTCTACCTGCAATGCACTTCCCTGTAGCTGTGACACTTCACTCTATATTCTGTTATTGTTTTTACCCTGTACTACCTCAATGCACGGTGTAATGAATTGACCTGTATGCAAGACAAGTTTTTGACTGTACCTCAGTACAAGTGACAATAATAAACCAATGCCGATACCAACATCTCTAAATGTCATTGTCTAAAACGTTAACTTTGTTTCTCTCTTCACACACTTTGTCTGACTTGCTGATTATTCCTTGCCACTTTTGTTCCTATTATGGTAAGATGTACTACTGTTTGGACATTCTGTTAAGCAGCTTTGGATCAATGCAAAAGTTCACATTCTTTTCATCATTACCACCAGTGAGAAGATCCAGTTTGTCAATATTTTCACAGGTAGTTGCATCTTAAAGTCAACAAATATTAATGTACTTCTTCAAGTTCTTTGAGATTTCTGGTTGTCAACTTTGTAGGCGTAAACATAAGATTAACTTTCTTTCTCGTGAAGTTACTTGGCTACTGGCTTTTGAAAGTTTCTATAAGCCATCTATCACATGAAATACTCACAATCACAAGTTGTATGGGTTGAATAACTACACCAGCCACAGTAGTTCTACAAAGACTTGATGCTGTTTGAAACTGAACATGGCATTTCTTGGGGTTTTTAACACTGGCTTTTTATTGATAAGGATCAGTGACAGATTAGAATCCTGTTTTTTTCTACTAAATGAACCAATATATTCATTATCAGGCAAAATATTGACTCAAGTCCCACTTTCTAGCTAAGGAATTATATGCTATTGTCTACAAACATCTTGGCATGCAAGAGTATATATTCTGCTTTCAGCAGAAAATCATAGGTTGAGAGCAGGAAAATTCACTGTATGCACTCCCAATAGAAATGGATTTTCCCCCTATAATTTGTTAATTTGTGAATCCCTTTAAAGACCAATAACTTCACATAGTAGAATATGGTTGTGCCTAAATCGGCATAGTTTTACCCTCAGTAGGTAACAGATGCCTAGATTCATTAAATGTAAACATTTGTTTGAGAAATGACTATGTTGTCTCAATCTACAGAAGCCAGGTTTTCTTTTCTCCAGTGGCATTTTCCACTCTTCATTCATTCTACAGAGAATTCAGAAACTTAGTTGGCTCACGTCTGGAGACCATTCCACTTCTACCTTCAGTAGATATTACTCTTCTTCCAAGGTACTTTCTGTTGCTTTCAGGTTTTTTTCTGTCAATTCTCTGGCTTTACATGTGTAGATTCTTGTCAGATTTGGTTTTTGCCTTCGTTTTTTCCTTGTATCATTGCTTTGTATTCCAATGACCAATCTGTCTCTGATTAAACTTCTCCCCCTTGTTCTAAATGTACTACTTCTAGCTGAGGCATGCATCCTCACAACAAATATTGCTTCATCTTATTCATGATCCCCATTGTTAAAAATGTAGCATTCAAGTCTTTCATTTGTGTCTGTAAGATGACATTGTTCTACCTTGAAGAGTATCCTCAAAATCAATCATGTACAGAACTGAGCTGAAAAGCACATTAGAGCTTCAGGAAGCTGCTTTCTCCTTGCTTCAAATGCTGCTTACTTTTATTAACATAATCTTCTGAAACATCCTGCCAGACTTCTCCCAGGCTGTGTTTGCACGGTTAATTGGCGACAATAAATTACAGACGTTCCTCTTACCTAATGTTACCTAATGTTTTACTCATGTTACCTAATTCTTGGAAGCTGTTAAAACATACAAGTAACCTCTGACCCCAGAGGGAGGAGTAATGTGCTGCCTTTAACATAAGAAGAGTTCCAAGGAGGAGTGTTTCAAACAAACTAGGAACTGATCTACATGACCACTAGTGTGAGTTAAAAGCTTGGACAAAAAGATAGGTTCTAAAGACGACTTTGTGTCTGTAGATGTTGTTAAACATATTGCAATGAAAGTGCATTCAGGCTGAGGTAGAGCTTAACCAAAGCATCCAGTAATGAAGGCATCAACCAACAACTCATTCCCAGTACACAGGCACAATAATGTATCAAAGTTAAACCGCATGAAACACTCCAGTTCTTAAAGGCCCTTTCACCCTAATTCTCTACATTATTTCCCTCTTTAAAATGAAACAACCAATATCAACATTAATAACAAATTTACAGTTGCGCTTAGCTTAATGAAGTGACAATATTAATTTTCCAACTGCTCATTTTGTCTAATTTATAACACAGCTTAACTCAGTAAACATTTTAATGTCTGCACACTCATTGATATTACACAAATATAAAATTCAACATTCATAAACCTAAAATCTACAGTCCAGTAACCTTTGCCAAAAACAGTAGAACCTAACAATTTTGTATTTTATTTAACATGTTACCACAATATTAACTTTGAACATTCATTTGCTCAGTCTCTTGTGTTTTCAAGGTAAATCATAGACTTCTGAGCGCCTTGCACAGATATGTGAGGACTCCCATCTCTCTGAAACCACCAAACTACATACCAAGGTAGCGCTTCTGAATTGGCTAAATTGTACCAGACTCTCCCCAGTGCCTCCTTTATCGCCCATGGTCTTCCATTCCCATAGTTCCTTCTCTGACATTGTTTAAGCTTGGTTCAGCTCTTTTTTTTAATCCATCCCAGCTTCTCACTGTCAGTGTAGCACAATTCTTCTCTATGCTGAGTGGCTGCAAAGTGTTCACATGCTCAGCATTTACTGTCAATCGTTTGAAACATGAGGATTGTGAGTCCATTGCTTCCAAAGGCAGCCTCAGTACATTCTTTGTACCTCTGAAGCTGTATCCCTTGTCTATGTTTTCCATATTTACCTTGAGCCCACACTTGGAGTCATCAGGCTTCCATTTCTCTCCATGTTACTTCATCATGTTTCTTGATCCAACAGATTTCTCTTCAGTTCATCTGGCGAACAACACGTGCAAATCTCCACCAAACTATTGTCTAACATTCTCTCAGGAAGATCTCAACTGGCTTTCTCACAGCTCAAGCTTCATTATTCCCCTCTGACTATTGCTGGATTCCTTCTGTCCCAGCACCAGTGCACTACCACATGCTCCTCAATCATCCTATCTGCCTTCAGTGATTGAGCTGCAAGTAGCTACTGCAAGCTCATCTTGTATAATACTTTCTCTCCACATGATCACTCACGTGATGATTGAACACCTTCGTTTCTCAAAATATGACATACTATTTTCCTCTGACTGTCTTCTGTCTCTGCACTCTACTCAGACAGTTGCGTTATGGTCATTAAATCACCGTTCTTGACAGGTAACTTTATCTATGCTGTGCTCTGTAGATCTCATATCCCAGGTCCTATATCTGGCAACTTTGCAGTGCTTCTCAGACTCAACTGTCACAGCTCTGCTCAGGTGGGGTTGGTGCTCCCCTGGTATGATTGACTTCTCTATCCCCATCCCACACTGAGTTCTGATTCTTTCAGAGATATGGTTCAAAGTTCAAGTGATTCTATCCAATCCATACTCAGATTTGTCAATGTTCATTCATAGCCCTGGACCCATCCACCTCTATCAGAAACCCACTAATTCATTTCGCCCATGACTCAGAGGCTGTTCTGTGTAAGTAAAGGGCTCCATCTTAATCTACATCTGGGGAAGGTAGTGGAAATATTTCAAATAAAAATCACAATCTATAATGGATTGACTTAACAAAAGCATCAATCCACATATTCATCTATTAGGATGGTGGCCCTCAGTGTATTGTACCTGTTGTCATTACCTTTAAGTGTGCCAGCAACGTTATTGAGAATGCCAATTACAGTCTACACCTTTCAGCTCCACTATATACACAATACCCTAGCAATCTGTTCCATGAATTTAGCCCTCTGCTATTGAGTTGTACTGGGTGTACCATCTCCATTGGGCACTGTATGTTGCAATGGCCTGGTGAGGCCGAGTAGTTTTCTTGGCATCTGTGGCAAGACCTTTCACCTTCTTTCATCATGTGACCAGTGGTATTCCCACCCTTGAACTCTCTGCAGTTTTTTGGCTGAACCAACTTACAGAATCATGGGAACACACAGCAAATGTATGACATGGAGGAGGCCATTCAGCCCATTGTGTCTACGTCACTCAAAAAGAATTCTGCAGCCTGCTACAACCATCCTGCACCAGGTCTGGAGCCACCTGTTTCATGGCACTTCAGGTACACATTCATGTTTTGCTTAAATGTGATGAGGGTCTCTGTCTCCACTATCCCTTCTGGCAGTGAGTTCCCGACCTTTACCGTTATCTGGGTGAAAAGTCCTTCCTCATCTCCCCTCTACCCATTATGTTTTTTGGCCACTCTGGTAAGAGATATGTGTTTCTTTCTCAGTCCCTCACAATTTTTTACACTTCATTTAAGTCTCCCCTTGGCCGCCTCTGTTCCAAATAAAGTTATCTTAGTTTATCCAGCCTTTTCTCATTGCTATTGTTTTCCAGTCCTGGCAATGTCCTCACAGATCTCCTCTACATCCTCTCTTGTTCAGTCAGAGCCGGAGACCAGAACTATCTGCAGTACTCAAGCTGCGGCCTAACTAGTGTATACAGTTCTAGCATAACCTCTCTGCTCCCATAGCTTGTCGAAGCTAATAAAGGAAAGTATGCCTTTTTTTAATCACCTTATTGACTCGTTACTGGTAAGAATCTGTGGATGCACACACCATACCATTGATTAAATTCTATTTTCCATTTTACTTCCCTACTAACCAGGATCTAAATATTCCTACAGTATAAAGCTATAATTTTCATTGTCAACCACCTGGCAATGTTTGTATCTTCTGAAAATTACTTTCTTCATACAACATACATTTGGGTTGAAATCATTACATATACTACAAAAAGAAAAAGACTGAGTACTAAGCCCTGGGGAAACCAACTGGGAAAAACCTTTCAGATACAGATGCCCATCGATCCTTTGGTTTTCTTCCACTAAACTAATTTTGTAACTGATTTTCACTGTCCCTTGGACCCATTGGGCTTTTGTATTTTGACCAGCCTCCTTTTGTGGGACCTTTTCAAGAGCTTTGCTAAAATCCATGAACATTACATCTGTCCTTATCAACCCTTCCTGTTACCTCAAAAAATTCAATCAAGTCAGTTGGATACAGTCCTCCCCGTACAAATCTAAGCTCACCATTCCTAATTAATCTGTGCCTTTCTAAATGAAGGTTCGTAATGTTCCATTGAATAGATCCTGTTAATTTAGTTATCATCAAATTAAACTACCTGTCCAACAATTGTGTTGTCTCTCTCTTTTCAAACAACAATACAACATTAGTGGTCCTCTGATTCCCTGGGGAGGATTGAGAAATTGTACTCAGACCCTCTGCAATTTCCTCCTTGGCTTCTTTTAGCAGAGATATATTTTGTTGGGCCTGGTGCTTTATCCATTTTCAAAGATGCCAAATACCTTAGTACTTCTACTTAGTGATATCCTTGGCCTCGGAATAAAAACAGAAAGTGCTGGCAATACTCAGCAGGATAGGTCATTATCAGTAGAGAGAGAGAGAAATAGAATAATATTTCAGGTCAACAACCTTCCATTTGACTTCCAACTTAGCTTTCTGCAATCACATCAGTGAGCGTTGAAATAATTTATGATCATCTAACCATAGAATCCTCAATAACTATTGCTCTCTTGGTCTTTTAACTCCTTCCCTGTACATCTGAGCCACCAATGGTGCCTCAGATCTGGCTCTGACTTCACTTCCTAAGGGAAGTCGCTTCCCCATCCGTTGCTGGAACTGAATCCTGGTTAAGAGAAAGATGTCCTCAGGGGTCTCTTGAACTGCTTGCTTGTTCTCTTTTTGTTTGTCTATCAGTCATTTAGTTCCTCTTTGGCTGCACTGTCTTGAGCTGTGGGGTGTCCATGTCATGAAGTGTTTCATCCTTCAACCCAATGCATGGAATGCAGTGCATCAGCCATTGCTTAATTTCCAAAATTCTGCGGCCCAATCTCCTCCAGCTGACAACACTTCCCGCACCTGTGGCTGTCCAAGGTTAGTGGCCTGATGTTCCCACATCACATGGGGTGTACATTGAGGGCAGGCATGGTAGTATAGCGGTTAGTGTAACGCTTTACAGTGCCAGCGACCCAGGTTCAATTCCGGCCACTGCCTGTAAGGAGTTTGTATGTTCTCCTCGTGTCTGCGTGGGTTTCCTCCGGGTGCTCCGGTTTCCTTCCACATTACAAAGACGTATGGGTTAGGAAGTTGTGAGCATGCTATGTTGGCGCCAGAATTGTGGTGACATTTGTGGGCTGCCCCCAGAACGCTCGATGCAAAAAAGATCCATTTCACTGCATGTTTCGATGTACATGTGACTAATATCTTTATAATAAGATATCTTACCTTACAGGTTTGAGGTACCTGCCATGCCTTTATTTATTAAATTAGCTCACTAAGCAAACACCAGTGCAACAGATCTTCCCTTTACTTCACTCACCCAAATCCAAGCATTGTATTCTGGAGAAGCAGTGCAATGTGGAACTGGATTCCAAGCCACTAACTTAGTGTTTACATGGCTAAGTGTTGATGACGAAGATCACTCTGCCATTAGCACCTCTGTGGGTTTGCACCGTTCTCACTCCTCAGGACTGTGCCCTGAGGGAACCTGTCTTCCCTTCCTCACTGGTCATGACAATCCTCCTAATTCCTTTGAATGACAGGTCTAAAGTGTTAATCAACTTTGTCAGAATCCTCTCACACACAACATAACTCATAACTCCCATTGGAATAAAATCTGAAAGTTGCAATTCGTTGCCCATTTCTTAACCTGACCACATTATCTGGTGCCTGGTTGCGTGTTCTAAATTGATCATTTTTGAAGACTTTGAATGACAAAGGATTTTTTTTAATTCTCGCCTATCCCTCTGTAAGATACCTCTGCGGTAATTCGTCCTATCAGTAAACTCAGAAGTGTTTTGTGTTTCTGAACCTACTGCCAGAAGCAATATTGCTTTCGTCTTGTCACAAATTGGCATGTTGCTTTGTTCCTGTGATTTTAATGATCCCATTATCCCTAAAGGATATCTCTAATTTTTCTAGAAAAGTGGATATCAGCTGAGTCTACTTATACCTCTGAAGCTTCTGAAGTCTACTCTCACACTGAAACACTGCCATTACGCACCCTCATGCTGCCTCATCTCATCTTCATTGTCAATTGTTGTGTTTGTGGGATTCCTTAATGCTACTGCAATGAAGATGGATTCAAGCTGAGTTATAGCTTAACCAACGCACCCTTTATTAAGGTATCACCTAACAACAGTGGTATCTGGGCACAAACAAAGATCTATTAGAGTTTAACTATATGATACATTCCAATTCTTAATGGCACTTCGCGCACTAATATTCTGCAGACCTTCTTAAAGGAGGAGAAAAAAAACTGAGTTGCAGGGATCTCTGGAACAAGATCTTGGCAGCTGAAGGCAAGTCATTCAGTGATAGAGAAATGAAACTTGGGAATATTTTGGAAATATTTGGCTGACACATCCTCTAGTCCTATAAACCAGAAGGTTTTGATTAATAATATAGAAATCTCACATGTACATAATTGAATATAACAGTGTGGACTTGCTGCATCTGTATTAAACAGTAAGGAGGAAATCACATCTTACTACTGACCTGTCATCATGCCAGACAATAAGAAATAAATTTCAGTCAAGTCTTTAAAATAGCAGTCGACATAGAAAGATGTGTAAAATGAGAATGTGAAAGTTGAGGCACAGAAAGGCTGGAAGTCATTGTGAGAATGAGGGTAATGGGAGGGAGTTGGTTTATGTGCAGTAACGTTTTCGATGAGCTCAAGTTTATGGAGTGAATTGCAGGAAAGCTTTGCAATGGTCCACTTGAAAGATATCAAAGCGAATGAATGATGGTATCAGCCACACATGAGCTGAGGAAGGGTGGTGATGTTCCAGGGATGTTGGTAGACAATTAAACAACTGTTTCTTGCTGAGTTTCCGATGGTTGAGCAGAGGTTGTCTTAGGAGGGGATTTATTTGTTCATGAACTGTGGGCATTGCCGGCAAGGCTGGCATTTGATGTCTATCCCCAATTATATTTTACCTGAGTAGCTTGCTAAGCCATATTGAAGTGCAATTAAAAGTCAAAGTCATTGGTGGATTTGGAATCACAAATGGGTCAGATATGGGGTAAACATGGCAGTTTTCCTTCCCTGAAGGTCATTGTTTTTTGCACACAATCTGGTATGTTCATGGTCACCGTTACTGATCCTGTCCTTTCATTCCCAATTTATTTAATTGCTTGAATTGAAACTCCCGGCAACTCTGGTGGGGTTCACCCTCACATTGACAAATAAATAGTTCAGTTTTCGGATACTAATCCAGAAGCATGACTGCTGGGCTGTGTACCCTCATTACTTCAATACCATTAAAACACTGCCCTCCTCCCAATGTAGATGAAGGAGCTACTTGAGAACAAGTAAAGCCAGATCAATAGTACACCTTACTCAAGTTATATATATAAGAAGGGATAAATGTTATGGGGTTATTCTCAGGATTAGGAAATCATCTTGAGCTTTAGCACCACCATTATGGTCATCTGCTAAAATCCATTGAAGTCAATAATCAGCTAATGAGACACCAAACATTACGTACTAGACCCCAGATAAATGCTACCTCTTGTTTTTTTTTTAGTTGCCATTTTAACCCATTGGAGACAAAAGAATCAGATTAGAAGCAATGAAACTGTGATACAGAAATCAATGTTGGGAGAGGTTCTTTTAATAGATTTTGTGATTCTATTGTTATCACCTCCCTCTAGTGGTGGGATGATGACAAGTAAAATTGAAAGTCTGCACAGGGAAAAGAGCACACTGGAAGTTGAACTGTGAATGCTGCTTTCACTTGATGTTTGTGTACACCAAACAGTGCTGTTAGGATAGAAACTAAAGAAGAGTGTGCTGGCAGAACTGAATTCTAAATCCAAAATAGCCTGAGTTGTGCCAAGTTCCAATTATCCAGGCTCCAACCAGACTTGTCTTTTGAAATGGAAGGCGAATGGTTAGCTGTTGAAGTTGAAGTTGTCCATGTGGATTATATAACACTGTGGTTCATTGCTTTTCTGCAGTTTTGTAAGCATCTGCAGATTGTCATTGAAATTGTGGTAATAAATGCAAATGGCTGTTCATTTTAGAAGAAGCCTTTGGTTTTTTTTGTAATTTCTGCTGCAGTCTAATGAGGTTATAAAACAGTATTGGCTAATAATTGATGGATTTTCATGATACAAAAACAACACTGTGAAAATGAACCAAGAGGTAATTAAATGGCATCATTACACTGTGAGGTAGATTTGTAATTTTTTTTTGTTATTTATAAACATGTGACATTTCTATATTATTAATCAGAATCAGAAGGTTTTGATTAATGATATAGAAATGTCACATTTTTATAATTGCATATAACAGTGTGGAAATGCTGCATCTGTATCGAAGAGTAAGAAGCAAATCACATCTTCCTACTGACCTGTAATCATGCCAGACGTTAAGATATAAATTTCAGTCAGGCCTTTAAACTAGCAGTCAACATATCTGCCTAAAACAAGCAAGGGCATAGCAACATCTTAATATAGGACCTGCTCTGATTTAAAGACCAAATGCCATCTTGTTTGCTCTTCAGCTGTCTCTACACAATCTGCTTCTGCCAACATACTCATTGAGGCTACATGAAGGTCCTAACTTGGAATTCCACTGTTGCTGGGGCAGAAGGAGGAAAAGCTGCAGAAGGGGAAAGACAGAGGTGCAGCTCCAGGGAGGGCAGGCAGAAGGAGTGCTCATGGAAGTCCTCATTACCCACCTCATAATAACCTGCAGTTCTCAGAGATGCAGAACATTCCGACAGTCTGCCCTTCTCCAGGGGCTGTGTCAACATTGTGCTGCCTCCTGCAGCAAGGGCTGTAACATCGTCATTGTCAGTGATCCACCTAATAGTACTCTAAGGATGGCTTCTTGGGTTGTTGAAGCTCTATCCCTTCAGTTTTTCAACCTAACCAAGGCAGCCCAGTGATTGAGCCCTGACCATGCCATGCATCAGTTGAAGGATCCCTGGAGGTCTGCTTTGAAGTAACCACTTGGAAATTAGTGATGATTCAGTGCCAGTGGCTTCACAACACACCAGATGATGATTGCTTTCTCCACATTTGTCTGAGATGCTGCAGAGTCTCCCCAGAGGGCAATGCAGTGCAACCAGCACTGACTTGAACTCCTGAGCCCTCGAACTCTCATCCATCTCCTCTGTTGCCATGCTAGAACGTTACGATGTTACTTCCACCTGCACTTTGCATTGCTCACTTTGCTTGATACCTGCACTCAATGTTGACCACTGGAGGATGCCAGTGGCTGAGCTCAGTGAAGTTCAGAATAAGTGATGGAAAGCAGTGGGTGTGACTCTCTCCCTAGTGCCCACTGCAGTTTGACTTAGGAAGGATGAGGTTAAAAGGGAGATGGATAGACTAGCAGATAGTGACCAGAGTGAGCTACAGTTGATAAAATGATGCGGAATCAGTGAGGGAGAGAGTGCAATAACAGGAGGGAAGGCGGGTAGATGGGCAAAGATCTGACTTGTGCAGCCCTCCAGCTTTGCCATCTGCCATGTGAGCCCCTTTCTCCATCAGTGACCCCATGTCCAGCTTCCTCCACCGGCTGAGCACTGTCTTCAGCCTCCCTCCAGGTCCTGCCACATCATTCCTGTCAGATATCACACTTGGTCTCCCAAGAAGCCTGGTTGTGAATTAGTGCCCAACCTGCAGCAGGATGGTGCGAGAGCTTGGCACAGTCCACCTTCTGAAGGCAATGTGCAACAGACATGAAACAAGGGTGGAAGTTGTTGCAAGGGCCATAAGTGGGTTTTGAGCATGTAAATGATAGAACGCAGAAGTGCAGTGGAGTATGCTGCTCTAATTGCAACTATTGTGCATTTGTCTAGCCACCTGGGGAGGCTCTCCTTCCTATTGCCGATATACTCCACATGCACCAGCACAGAACTGTCCGAAAATTAAGGGTGCAGCCCACTTCTGTACAAGGAAAAAACAGTTTGTCTGTCAAAATTGTGCATCCATCCCCTTTGAGAGGTGCTAGTAAGTGGTGGATGCTCAAAAGTCTCCCACAACCATTCAACGGGTTACCCAGTGATGCAGATTCCTTCAGACAGGAGCAGAGTACACTGTCCCCATCTGAACTATGCAGAATTTGATGGGAAGCTCATCATCAAGGAGGCATGGAGAGGTGACTTTGAGAGTGACTTGTAGAAGGGAAGTAGGAAGCTCAGGTCAAGGGATACCTTGACCTCAAAATGCTTCAGCAAAGAGAAGCCAGCAGTGCACAAAGGGTTTTGCACCAGTCTTGTGCTCAGAGTCACTTTCCCCACAGTAATATACATTGCACATGAGGCCTGAGGGGTTGTGCGTGATAGGCAGAACAAGTAGATACAAAGGTGTGTAATGGCCACTCCAACGTTCCAGAGGGAACACAATGAAGTTACCATCACAGGTTAAGGGACCTTAGATGGTACCACGTGGGTGGAGAGGGGGGTGGTTGGTGACAGTCAAACCTTCCCTCAAGGATTTTTGCAACAAGGGTTCAGACATTTCAAAAGGGGCATTGGGGCACAGAAACATGATCAGGTATTTGGAAAAGTCATCTTCTGGGATCTAGTGGTGAGAGAGTGGTTGGAGATAGTCTCAGGATCCTGATAAACACTTGCAGTGGAAGGGACGGAGTAAACGGATGAGAGCAAAAAATCCTTAAAACAATATCTACCTGAGTGACACCTTGGATTTTCCCACAAAAGGTCAAGTAAAGCTGGTCCTACTTAACTAACATAGAACCAGGCCTCAACATTCCTTTTAAGGCCTGCTACTGTGTGAATGGTCCACGCTATTCACAGACCTTGGATGCTTCAGTGAAAATATGCATGTGACGCAAAGCATACACACCTCGTGTGCGCAGAGTTTCCAGAACAAATTATGAAAACTGGGAAAGTAACACATAAAGGACCAGATTGAATTTAGAGATTAAGTTTTAAATTCCTTCTCATAGTGTACAAAAACATTACACTACTCTGAGAATTTCTAGCCCTTTGACATTTAGTTTTGGGTGCGGAGGAGTTCTCCTGCTCCTCCACAACCAATTAAGAAAGCCAAAACCAACTTTAACCTCTCCAGTTTCCAGATAACCTTTCTCGTGGCCTTCATCTCAAGCTCTCTAGTGTACTCCTCATACTGATTAAACTCTCATACGCTTTCTGCTCACCTGATATATTTAAGAAATATTTCCCATGACTTATCTTATGTCCCAGTACTTTGTGAGGCATTGCTGCCATTGCAAAAAAGTCCATGTAATTAAATCATTCTGTTAATAGGAGGTATATTGAATAGTATGAATATTCAATTTTCCGTGAATGGGATCCCTTTTTCACTTTTAAATTTCAAAGTGGTCTTACCCAGAGGCAAGCCCTCTTCCCATCTCTTGTTTCAAATTACTTGCTGCTACTTTCAGGAGAAGAGTATAAAAAAAAGTTCATGAATCTAATTCTATATGTTTAGCTGCACAAAGAGAAAAAGGTTTCTTTGTCTCGAATGGATATGCTTTCCAACAATGAAATACTTCTTAAAAAGTTGTTCTGTTGTGACAACTGATGAGTTTACAGATTTTTCTTTGATTAAAGGAGGTATTCTTAAATAGGCCATTCACAATAAGAATGCATCTGTAAAACTAGGCCAGTATTCATCAGTGCCATTAACTCTGCAGAGTCAGTAATATCAAAAATTAAACTGTGCAAAACAACAATCCCTCAAGGATAGCTAAAGTTAACCCCCTGTGGACTTGAAGACCTGTTCATTTTTAAAACTGTACACATTTTAATTTTTTTATAAGTGGAAAATTAATCTGTTTGACAAATTAGAAAGGGTGCAGAGGAGAATTATTGGATGGTAGCGGGAATATAATTTTTCAGTTTCATAGAGTCATTGGAAGAATCGGAATTGTTCTTCTTACATCAGGCAAGGTTAAGGGGAGAGACGATTGAGGTGCTCAAAGTCATGAAGGACTTCGATAATGTATTCGGAGAAATTGTTTCCAGTGGCAGATGATCTGTAAGCAAAACAGACAGTTATAATGGATAACTGGGAACAGAGAAACAAAGGACTGCAGATGCTTGAATTTAGATGAAAAACACTGTGGTGCTGGAGGAACTCAGCAGGCCAGGCAGCACCCGTGGATAAAAGCAGGCGGTCAACGTTTCGGGTCAGGACCGTTCTTCAGGACTGAAGATAGGAAAAGGGGAGCCTAATATATAGGAGGGAAAAGCAGAGCAGTGATAGGTGGATGCAGGTAAGAGATGGTGATAGACATGTGCGGGGGTGGAGGGTAGAGCAGATCACTGGGAGATGAGTCAAAGGTAAGGAGAGAAAAGGAAATAAAAGAGAAAGATAGGCTAGGAAAGAAGAATGGTGGGGGTGGGGTGGGGAAGGGGGTGTGGAATTACTTAAAGTGGGAGGATTCATTAGGCTGCAAGGTTCCAAGATGGAAAATGAGGTGCTGTTCCTCCAGTTTGTGCTTGAAATTCTTCTGGAAGTGGAGGAGGCCGAAGACTGACATATCAGTGATAGTGTGGGACGGGGAGTTGAAGTGACTGGCAATGGAGAGACGCAGATCGCGGTTACAGACGGAGTGCAGGTGTTCTGCGAAACAGTCACCTGGTCTGCATTTGGTCTCACCGATGTAGGGGAGGCCACACTTGGGGCACCAAATGCAGTAGATGATATTAAGAGAGGTGCAGGTGAATCTCTGTCTCACCTGAAAGGACTGTTTTGGTCCCTGGATGGAAGTGATGGAGGTGGTGTAGGGGCAGGTGTTGCACCTAGGACGGGGGCAGTAGAAAGTTCCCGGGGTGGGAGTAGGATGAGGGGGGGTGGGCAGAAGAGTGAACAAAGGAGTCACAGAGAGAGCGGTCCCTGCAAAAGGCAGAAAGGGGTGGAGAGGGGAAGATACGCTTGGTAGTAGGGTTCCATTGGAGATGGCAGAAGTGGCAGAGAATGATGTGTTGGATACTTAGGCTGGTGGGATGAAATGTGAGGACAAGGGGGACCCTTATCCCTGTTGGGTCTGGGAGGGGTGGGGGTGAGAGCAATGTTGCAGGAAATGGCAGAGATACTGTGTGAACTCTCTTGACCACAGTCAGGGGAAGCCCCGGTTAGAAAAGAAGTTGGACATCTTGGATGTCCTGGAGTGGAAAACCTCATCATGACAGCAGATACGGCGGAGGTGGAGAAGTTGAGAAAAAGGGATAGTATCCTTGCAAGAAACGGTGGAAGGAGCTACAATCGAGGTAGCGTCGGTGGGTTTGTGGAAGATGTCAGTGGATAAGGAATCTCCAGAGATGGAGCCAGAAAGATCGAGGAAGGAGAGCGAGAAGTCAGAGATGGAACTGGGAACAGAACCATAGACACTTTGAGTGAATCAATTAATCGCTCTGATCTGGAATCTACAGCATTAAAGGGAGGCAAAAGCAGATTTGCTGCTTCAGAATGGAATTGGATAAATACTTGGAGTGGAAACATTTTGGGAAAGAGCAGTAAACTGGTACTATTCAGCTACTCTTTCAAAGAGCAAGCACAGACACAGTGAGCCACTCAAATCCCCACATTACCATTTCATTATATAGCCCCAGCATTCTCTTCTTTCTGATAAAAATCATAATAAAATAGCAGAGAATATGGACACACATTTCTCATATTTTCATTTTTTTCTTACAACATAAAAGGAAGTCATTCAGCTCATCAAGCCTATGCCGGCTCTCAGAGCAATCCAATCAATTCCCATTTAGTTTGCTCTAACTTATTCTATCTCAGATTCGGTGTGTTATCTCTAATCATAAATATTTCATTGAGAACCTTTTAGAATATTTAACACTTTTTTAGCAGTGCTCTGAGAGTTACTTACATACCTTGAAAGATCTTAGGAACAGGCCCAAAAGATTAGTCTTTTTCATAAATAAACCCATTATTTCTACTCTGATGATTTCTTTTAATGGTCTCACTAGAAGTGTACCAACTTGCTTTGGAATAATTTAATAGGAGAGCTTCAATTAACATTTCCCAATTCTATAAACTTTGAGGAGAAGATTCGAATTAGGCTTATATTTTACTTATAAATTCCTAATCTTTTTAACGTGTTCCCTGGAACTGAAACCCTACCCTCTGGTGTAATGGTTTATTTTATCTGAGTTGTTTTGTACTTGAGACCTTCATATCAAAAGACAATAAAATAGCAACTTTATTAATTCCCACCCTCCCCTTCCCTTAGAATTGAGAATTTCCTTCATAATACTGAGGTATAATCTAAAGGATCACACTTATTTATGTATTTAAATTCCCTAGTGCTAACATGCCAGAATATTAATGTCCTGAGGTTAACAGTCCACAGCCTTCTGGAAAAGAGCCTGCTAATTTAATTATTATGCTATGAAGCCTGACTTATTTGTTCTCCAACTGGGTTCTTGCTGACTACACAGTTGGTTTTTCAAACGTCTCTTCTGAACCTTGATTTGGCACCTCTTTTGCAATTGGTTAAACTTCAGCTTGCGTTAGGGGGTCAGTCTGAATACCCAATATGGTAATCCAATCGCTGCGGCTAAAATTAATCATGGTGAATGTGATGGAATGACCCAAATATCCATTGTCTTTATGGTCGTGTGCAAGTGATAATGAAGAATAGAAGAGTTGTAGATTTGTTCTTATCCATGTTCCATGCCACGGATTCATCATTTTCCTCACAAACATTGCAAGCTGGCTGGCTCACCCTCATTGAAGCACTGATGTCGAGCTATCAAATGGCAATTGTAAGTGGGCTCCATATGTTCTCAATCCCTGAATTCAGCAGCTGCCAGTTTACCCTTCAGAAGCATTTTGGATCTACTTACTTTTCCTCTCTCATCTCCAAAACGTGATCTATTGTGTCTTCCTTTAACTCATTAACTTATTTTGTACACTGAATTTTTCTGCACTTTCAGAATGAGTATGTAAAACAAAGCCTACTTGACATGTTGTATTATATGTGCATGTGTGAGGAAATAGATGAGGAGGGAAAAAGTGAGTAAGTGTGATTGGAACTTTGGCTTCATCCACTTTGACTCCCCCAACTGATTCAGAATCATAGATTAAAGTATTTCATTTTAGAAGTTCATAGGATATCAGGAACCTTCATAATTTATTCCATAGACTGTGAAATATAGGAAATGACATGTATCATCAAAAATCTAGCCAGAACTCACCTTGTTACTTCTAAAACCTGTAAGCATTTTGTTTTAGCAGCATTGTTGGTACTTGTACCTTGCTATACATTACAGGATATTGGCTAAATGCATTGGCATACATTGATAGCGCCCTGCAAAGCTGAACATGTCTATGCACATGGAAAGCTGGTAAACCATTTTCAGTGTTCTGCACTTTCTTTAATTCTTTAACAAACGTCTTTTTTGCTTGCTTTCAGTATCATGCTCAACTTGACTCTTCGGTAATCTCTGTATAAACCACACAACTTCTTCTCTTGATTCAAGTATACTGAGCAAGGACCATCCTCTAGTACTTCCTAGAGTTGGCCTTTCAAACATGCACCCTGGACTGGTGCCAGTCTAACTTGTGGGCTCACTTCAGACTTTTCTCCTTCTCAGCAGCAGGGTAATCTTAAAAGTGAACAGCAGTTGTTTAAAAGTTCCAATGTCAATATGCTTCCTTACATAATACCAATGTGAATAAGCTGACCTATTATTTTAATATGCTGTTAACTGGGAGTTTGGCAATTGTATACAGCACAATAGGCTAACAGCACACAGCCTAGTCCACAAATATTTTCCTGAAACATAAGATCCTGGACAGACTTTCCTCTGTCAAGTGCAGGACATTCTTTACAGACATAGGGCAATTCTGTGTTTTTTTATTCATGATTACTTCGATACATATCAGAACAACATCACACAAATCCACCTTACGTGACATTATGTGAAGAATAACAAGAATAACACCTGTCAGAATTGAAGTTGTATGTTCAAAACAAGTATTGTTCAGAGAACAGAGAGATATTGTTTTCTTTGTTCATTTCTGCAAGACCATTTGACCATGCTTCAAAATCTTGGCTTACCAAGCACTCGACACATCTGCTGGTAAGGTAATTGACAGAGGAAAAAAATAACAGGTGCAGTGCTCTCAGATACAGCTATAGTGCAACTATTAATCCATCTCTTCTCCTTAAAATAAACCCCAGATGGATAAATTGTAATGTGAAAATCAAATGATAACGTAAATTCCCAGGTTACATTCCACATGGTTCCAATTAACTAAATATTTCTTAGGCCTAATGACACCTTATAAGAATATAAGAACATAAGACATAGGAGAAGACCATTCTGCCCCTCTTGTCTGCTCCACCATTCAAAAAGATCATGGCTGGTCTTTTATCTCAGCACTAATTTCCTGCAATAACCCCATACCTCTTGATTTCCTCAATATCTAAAAGTCTGTCAATCTCTGCCTTGAATAGCTTCCACAGCCTTTGTGGGTAGAGGATTCCAAAGTCTCACTATTTTCTGGATGAGGACATTTTATCTATTGGCAGTCCCTTATTTTGAAGTTATATCCATGGTTCCAGCATTGCAGGTGGAGTAAACATCAACACTACATCTACCCTGTCAAGCCCTTAAGAATTTTGTACATTTCAAAGAGATCCCCCCCCCCCCCCACATTCATCTAAGCTCAAAAGAGTATATGCCTCTCCTCAAATGACAAATCTGCCATCTCAGGGATCAATCTGGTAAACCTCTGGTGCACTCCCACTTTTGTAAATATATATCTTTCCTTAGGTAGGGAGACCAGATCTTTATACAATATTCTAGTAGAAGTCTGCATTAGGTCAAGAGAGAGAAGTTCTGATGGAGTGTTTTAAATGTGAAATGTTAATTCTGTTTTACTTTCCACAGATGCTGCCTGACCTGCTAAGAGTTTCCAGCATCTTCTGCTTATTTACAGTATTCCAGGTATGATCTCACCAGGGCTCTGTATAATTGGAGCAAAGCTCCTCTACTCTTGCACTCAAAACCTCAGCACAATGAAGGTCAGCCTCCCTAATTGTTTGCTGGAAGTGCATGATAACTTTCAATGATTTGTGAATAAGGATATACAGGTCCTTTGAAAGGCAAAACCTTTCAGCATTTAAAAAACTCTGCCTCTCTATTTTTATTCATTCTTCTTGAACCTTTGTAGTCTAGGGGAAGGTGCTCACAGAGCTACTCTATAAGAGAGAAGTTCTGTGATGTTGACTCATATTATGCAGGAACCGTTAATTAATTCCAAGGCAGGATATTGTGTGACTGGGGTGGGGAGGGGAGTGGTTGATGGTATTCTTGTCCTTCTACGTTGAAGAGATGGTGAATTTTGGAGTTAATGTTGAAGAAGTTTTTGCAAGTTTTCCGCTGATTTTTGGATTGGTTTTCTTGACTAAACTTACAATATACAAACTTTGGCATTTGCATATAGTTAAGTGGCTCAGTCACTGCTTGTGAACTATTAAAGTATCAGCTTCACAGTTAATTCATTGTTACAGTTTGGTGTTTCAATGCAATAATGAGTCACTGTTGTCCATGGCAACCAGGGCATTAGACAACTTATTACCTCCTTTCAAGCAGGTTGACCAAATAACCACACCTATTATGAATGAGGTAATTCAATATGACTTCAGACTGAGATATCTGCTGATTATATATACATTGGTGAGAAGGTGATGCCAAAGCAAATACATAAGCTACAGAAGGATAGTTTATTTCTTTTCTTGAGGAAGCTGCGATTAAGTGAAAAAAGGATTTGCTTTACCTCCTACTCTGAAAATAATTGTTGGCTATAAAATAAGCGTTGTAATTTGTATCAGGCCACATCACAAAAGTGCTTCTCAATCCTTGAGGGTGGAAGTAAAATTAAGAAATTAAAGGAATCTGCTTAAGCGTACACATGAAGGAAGGCTCATAGTTTGTGTGAGGGTGTTAGGGTCTTACTATAACATTAGTGTATAATCAGATACTAGCCAGTACCTGACACACAGCTGAAAATAAGATGGTTGGAATACTTATAGTCAAGATCAGCACCAGTACACCCAAGAGAATAGCTCATACAGTCTCAGAATTTGCAATGATCAGTATTGGAATTTTTTTACATCTAATGAATCTCCATTCTCTGAAAGCACACTTGCAAAAATTTCAAATATATCCCTTTGTTTTAGTGGAGTAGTCTTGCTCCCCATAATGTTCACTTCAATCAATGGTGGTTGATACAACGTATGAAGCAGAGGTCTACAGTTTACTTTTCAGAAAAATACAATATTAAATGTAAATGAAATATGATATAAATATTTTCCTGGTGAAATGGAAGAAGTGTGTTGACCTTGACGATTTCTATTTAATAGTATTCAATAATGCACGTAAACCTTTCATATGAGAAAAAGGATGCTAACCTCAATTAATCTTTAAGGCAGTATTCATGCATTTGGGACACTCAGTGTCATGGTGCAGAAAACTTGATGCAGATGCACAGTATAAAATGAGTGTTATGAACATTCTCTACATGGATTCCCACCCAGGGAACAAAGAGGAAGAAGGAACATGCACTATTAAAGGGAGCAAGTGTTTACTTTATGTATTTGTGGGTACGGATTCGAAAAGCAGTCAACTAAATGTGTGTGTGTGTGTGCGTGCGTGCGTGCGTGCGTGTGTGTGATACATAGCATAGCATATTAATGCATGGGCTGTGCATCACTGATTGAACCATCACTGCACCACAAGGAAGTCTGGACCTTTCCATCACTACCAGAATGGCTTTCTACTCTGAGGAACTGTAAATTTGTGTGTATGCACAGCAGGCAAATTAATACTGTGAATTAAAGTACCTTAGAGGTTTTCATGTTTATGCCAATACTGATGTTTCAATAAAAGATTACTTCACAGTACAAATTAGGGCAATATTTTGTTTATCCTATATATTGAATCAGTTGGGAAAGAGCAATAAAAGAAAGTTAAGATGGAAAGAATGCATGACAAGAAGGGAGCCAGTTTGACTTTAATCTTGTAGGAATTAGAGTTGACGATTCAGCACTTCAAGCCAGTTCTTCCATTCAATCAAATCATTGTCAATCTGTATCCTGTTGATCTTGGCTCTTTCACCCTTAATTGCCATCATGTGTGACTCCCTGACAGATATGACCTTTTCAGGTGATTGCCAAGTCTTCTTTAAGCTCTGCTAATCCATTATATCTGGTTCCAAGGCCCAGTACATACACTTTACGTCTGATCTATTAACTTTCTTTCAACCAAAATTAAAATTCCTAGGGCTAAGCAGGATTGCCAAATATGAATGGTAGCATTGGTTGACATCTTTCCATCTATGTGAAAGGACAATTATCCAGCCATCAAACTTTGGTGAGGCCAGATCATGTACTGCACTAGTTGATCACAAAATAAGCTGTTTATGGAAAGACAGAATGAAATGAACCTTGAACCAAAAAGTAATAAACCTGAACCATCAATGGCACCTTGGTTATACTGTACTTCTGTTATAGATATTTGTGTATGAACTGTTTCCTTCTTTGTCACATACAAGAGCCCAAAGAGATGTCATAATCATGGAAATTTTCAAGAAAAAAGAGTAATCCAACTGAGATAACTGCAGACGGGTCTCCCTGCTGTCTGACACAGAGAAAGTGATCAGAAAGGTTGTTCTCAATCACCTAGCTAGTGACAAAAGGGTTGCTCCCTGAATTGTAGTGTGTATTCTGTTCATCAAGAGGCACAAAGAACGTGGTCTTCACCATGTGACAACACAAAAAAAATGCAAGAAGCAGCATCAGCCACCGTACATGATTTTGACTCTCAGTTGAGGGGGACTGTGGAAAATCCTTCTCAAATCTAGTTGTTCTCATAAATTCATCTCAATTCTATATCTGCTTTATTATGGCATGCAAGACAGGATTATAGCAGAACAGACCTAATCTCAGTGTGGACTAGAATCAATCAAGGCTGTGTTGTTGCTCAAATCCTTTAATAATGCAATAATGCACCTCCCTTCCTACAAGCTTTCTGCTGAAGTGGAACTAATACTGGATGAATGGGTAACTATTTAATCTCTGTTGCATCCGCTCCAGAGCCAATGTCACCCTGATCTCAGTTATCAAGCTGCAGACAATGCTTCAGAAACCAAACTTCAGGTCATCACCAACTAGTTCACTGAAGCATATGAGAGAATAGGCCTTACACTAAACACCTGCAAACAAAGGTCCTCTAACAATCTGACTCACCATGCAACGCTGCTCCCAAATATAAAGCTCCTCAATGAAACACTGAAAAACATGGACCGCTTTCCACTTCTCAGAAGCCACCTCTCAGTGAAGGCAATGGTTGATGATGACATTTGCCATTGTCTCCAATGCATCAGCACAACCTTTGGCTATCTGAAGACAAGACTGTGTTAAGAATCAAGACCTCAAATGCAGCATAAACCTCATGGTCTATTGGGCAGCAGTGATCTATGCCCTCCTGTAGACTTCAGAGACATGGACCATCTACAGCAGGCACCTCAACACACTAGACAATTATCACCAATGTTGTCTTCACAAATTCCTCCAAATCCATTTGGATGATAAGCAAACTAACAAGAGTATCCTGTCACCAAATTCCCCACCATCAAGATTCTAATTACACTCAGCTAACTCCAATGTGTAGGACATATTCACATGTCCTTGTACAACCTCAGGTAGACACTCTAGTCCAAGCTCCATCATAGCAAGAGATTATGCCTTCTTGAAAAGTGTAACATCCTCCCCAACGCATGGGAATTTTTGGCCCATTCAAGATGCAGCAGGGGCATTAGGAAAGGCACTAAGAATCTCAAGTCTCTTTGTTAGGAGTACTTAAAAACCTAGAGAAATCAATGGAATTAGCGCACTGCCTCCCAGAGTGCACACTTGCCTAGACAATCAAGCACCTCCTGCCCTACCTCTGCCTGAGTTTGCAGACATCACACTGGCTTCATCAACTACTTCAGAACCACAGAACTAAAGTAGAAACAAGTGATCTTTGACCTTGAGGGACTGCCTGAAAATAAGGAAATGCAAAACGTGAGTTTTAAATGGACTTGCAAAAATACTGATGTTTCTGCAAAGACATTACAAGGTGATGTTCACCTCTGTCGGAGTCCTTAAACAGCAACATGTGGGATATTGCAGATCAGGAAATTAGTGAAGATCAGTTCTGGGAGATCGCCATTTAATTTGTGTCAGCCACACATCTTGGTAAAAATCCACCGGTGCTTCATAACAATATAATGCGTTGGAAGTGATGCTATTTAGACTTCCATGCAATTCATTCATAATTTTATCCATATAAATTGGACTTCCTGGGTTGCTAGGCTGCACTTTGTAGCAGAAAGCAATTTAAAATAACAGCCAGCTATTTGCAGGTGTTGTAGAAGAGTGTTTTATGGACATTTGCTATTTTTCTTTCTTTTTGTGCTCTGACTGTAGAGAGCTTTTGGGACATCTATTTCTCAAAGCAACTTATCCTTTGAAATAATGGGTTTTCATCTGTAAATCCCTCTTTACCTGAATGAAGAAAAAGGATGAAGAATGTCCAACAACATTTCATAGCAGGAGAAATGCACTTTCCTGTTATTGTCTTCCAAATCACAACCATAGCTAATAGCAGATATATTAAGACTTATCTGAGAAGAAATGTCTGTGCAAACTAGAACTCATCAGGGGATCAATGACAAAAATAGTTCATTTGGTGCAAGTTGACCTGAAACTCTGAAACAATGGAAGTAAGGGGCAGCCAGTGCTTGAAGAAAGGTAAATTGAAAACTAATCTCTGGAAGCAATATTTCAGTGGATGGTACAAGTTCCCAAGGTAAACAGTATTGATTCATTAGGTATATTTATTTTGGAAAGTAATAGTACATGAATAATTTGTCTGAAATGTGGTATAGCATGCTTCAGAAGTGAAAAGTGACTTTGGGAGTTTTGGCTTCCAAAGATTCCCATCTCTGAATTTTCCTCGCAGCATTTCAGGGTTGATGGGGATTGAATATTACGATTTTCCAGAGCTCCATTATCATTGTAACCAGAGTGTGAGAGTCGGATTAGTTGGAACTCAATTTTTGTTTTCCTAGAACTTGTTCTCCTTATGGCTCCTTTAAAACAAGCTGCAGCACAACATTTCCCTCTAACTAATGTTCATCATACCAAGTGGTTTCTGGTAATATGATAATTCTACAGAACCCTTAACTATCACATCATCTGAGTTAGCCAATATTGAGGAAAACTGAGACAATGAACCTCACTGACTTACAGAAACAATTCTGGAGATTGACATGACACAGACCATTGCCGTATCATCAGCTAGATCACTTCTATTGTCTGCTGTTCTTGCATGTTATTTATAAACTTAAAAGTGCATCTACTTGCATTAAAGTACATGCATGAAAGTGACATTTAAAAATGATCAAGTAATCTTCATACCTTTGTTGTCAATTAAAATACAGATTTTTCTTTTGATGAAATTGATTTGTTGTTCCATGATGATTTAAGCAAGGTTTCATAATATTTACAGTATTAAATGAATCAATTCATAGTGGGACAAGATTCCTATTCAAGCATCCCATAACCTTTAGGTTTTTACTTCAGTTCTTTACATTTGAGATCCCATTGTTATCGTACATGCAATTTACTGTAGACCATGTCTTCCTTCTTCAGTATGACAGCAAAATACTCATAATTAATTTCTGTATGAAGAAAAACTACTTTTCAACCTTTACTTTCTTTGTACTTGTGGATTTCAAGCTCAATTTCTATAACACTCAGAATTTTTCTGAGCCATCTATTCACTTATCTTCCATTGTGTTTTTCCATGCTATCAGTACATTTTTCTCAACAATTACTTTTCTAGTCAGAGCATAAAAAAATAAATTTTCCTTGGAAATATAGCATTAAATTCTGCAGAATCCACATCCCAATCACATCTTGTTATCCAAGAATTATTATACTATGTCCGATGATATTATCAACATGACTTGAAATAATGGCAATAATTGTAATAGTCTCATTTACATTTTTAGCTATGTAAAATATGTGCTATTGCTCCACTTCTCCATATTTAGGGTTAGAATTTTGTCTGTGCATCACCAAAAAAATTCAAAATCTTATAAATGTAGAGTGATGCCATTTCGTGCATGTTTCTGAGAGTCTTGGTGCCAGTTGTCAGCATTGTTTGTTCATCTATGGGTGAGATTTTCTTATTTGCCAGTTCTATTTTTCTGGCATCAATCTCACTCAAATTATGTCAAAAATCATTCAATCTCCGAAATTTGACCTAAGAGATTTCAACCGCAGGGATCTGAGTAACAACAACGACTAATTATTTGCAGAGCAAGCAGCTTTCACTAAAAGCAAAGCCCCAAAAATATCAGTTAAAGGGCCAGTCACAGTGAGCCTGCAGCGACAGTCAGGCTGCTGCATACCATTTAACTCAGTCTGCACCCTGCTCTCACTGAAGACTAATCCTTTCTTCTACCTTGCTACAGCCAAACATGACCAGCATTGCCCATTTGTCTTGATCTCACACTCCCCCGCATGGATAACATGGTGTACATTATTTTAATGGTATTGAAATGTCATTGCTTGTCTCCCTAATGATGTTTTAAAATTGTATGAACAAATCATAAAATTTGACAGTGATTTTTAAAAAGCAGCATTGTTGGGCTTTTCATGTAGTGCCACATTGACACCACAGTACCCACAGGAACCATAACATATGTCTAAAGGATAAACTTGTAAAGACAGTTGTGGCTATTGTACAGAGATAGATCAAAGGTCAACAAGACACTGTTAGAAATGTGGAAAATGAATCAGAAACATTGATAAATTGGTTTATTATTGTCACATGTACCAAGGTACAGTGAAAAACTTTGTTTTGCATGCCATCCATACAGATTATTTCATTTCAACAGTGCATTGCAGTAGTACAAGGGAAAACAATAACAGAATGCAGAATAGAGTGTTACAGTTACAGAGAAAGTGCAGTGCAGGTAGCCAACAAGGTGCAAGGCCATAACAAAGTAGATTGTGAGGTCAAGAGTCTATCTTATTGCACTAGGGGACCGTTCAATAGTCTTATAAATGGATGTGTGTGGAACTTATAACACTTTTTTCAATTAGATTTGAAATCAGAAAAAGATTAGAGGTTGCATTGTACATAATGCAGCATAGGTATGAAGCTAAAATTGTCTAAATGATCTTCATTAAGTTTGAGTCAAGGGAAATGCTGCAGATGCTGGAAATTTGTAATAAAATCAGAAAATGCTGAAAATATTCAGCAGGGCAGGTCGCTCTGTGGAGAGAGACAGGGTTATCACATCAGATTCATGATCTTTTAGCAAGACAGTTTTGATAAAAAATCATCAATGTGAAACATTGGCTCCATTTCTCTGTCTATTGCTCCTGCTAGGCAGCTAGCCAGCCTCTTAATTGGATTTAAGGGTAGTTATTGGCCAAGCTCTCCAGTGTTTTCTTCCTTTGTCTTTGCCAACATAAGATCTCTGGAGACACAAGAGACTACAGATGCTAGAATCTGGAACAAAAAAAAACGAGCTGCTGGAGGAGCTCAGAGGGTCAGGCAGCAGAGAAATGGACAATGGACATATCAGGCCGAGACCCTTCATCTGGACTGAAAGAGTAGAGGGGAGATAGACAGTGTAAAGAGGTGAGCCGTGAGGGTGAAGCAAGTGATGGCAAGCAATAGTTGGATCCAGGCGAGTGAGGGTTGATTAGCAGATGGAGTCAGGTAAAATCTCTGTTGTGATTTGAAGGAAGCTGATAAGCTCATGAATGAAGGGGCAATTTCCAACTGTAATGAGCCATTCGTGGAGAATTATGAGGATTTGTAAGCTCTCCCGCTCTTTTGGGACCTTGTGTTAATTTCTGAGAGCTAAAGAGAAAATTTAGGGTTTCTTAGAACATACCTCAGTATTTCATTCTTCTCATTATTCTCCCAGAGATTGAGATGCTGCGTGGTGGATGAGCCCAATATGTGAATGTGTCATTGTCAGAATTGAATAGTTTCCTGTCCTTGATGTCCTATCACTGGCCTTTCTGTATAATAGATCCTGTTATTCACAAAAGATATCAATAGGAAATGGTTCAGTAAGGACCATCACCTAATACCAGCTAATATCACCTAAGAGCAAATACAGCAGACCATGTGATGAAGTGAATATTTTTTAATTTGGCTTCTTGCAGATTTGTTAACACTGTAGGACTGAATAGGAGAGCTATTGATTACATTGTTCCTATAGGACAGAAGCTATTAGCCAAAGGAAAGAACAAAATAAAGAACAAATAAATCTGCAAGAAGCCACATTTTTTGAAAGCTTCAGAAGTTTTCTTCATACTCTGTTTCTGATTTACATCAACCACCTCCAAATCACAAATCATTTCCTACTTACCTTGAACTTGAAAACATTTTAGGACATTTCAAACTCATTGGCTGAGGTAATGACTCTGCAGAAAACATCAGTATTCCCATTTGTGCTATAAACACTAATTTACTGTAACTAAGCCATTATCCAAATCAAATTTTCAAAGTTCGCAGCAGGTCGTACGCAATTTAGAATACACATTACCAGTCCAAAGCTAAAAATAAAACATAAGCTGGTCTAAGTGCAATGCCTTGTTGAAACTGTTTAGAAACTGTTTCATTGTGGGAGTGCTCAGTGGGACACTATTTTCATAGACTATATTTGTCTCTTGCTCTCCTTTTTAAATTCATCTTTTCCCCTCACATTATTTCACTTTCTGTGCATTATTTTGCATCAAATTGAATAATCAATTTCATTGCAAAAGTTCTGCAAAACTATTTCAATGCTCTTTGCTCCATCCTGAAACAGAATGAATGGTGCAAGTCTATTTTTAATTTATGATTCCATGTAACGACTCTCCAGGGTTAAGTAGGGATTCTTCAATTTGATTCTTTGAAGAAATCCACTGTTGCTTTGCCAGTTCACACAACAAATGAATCCCATGTAGAAGATACTGGTCTTAAGTAAGTAACGACAAGTGACATGAAAAGAGGCCATTAGGGCCAGGCTGGTGTCCAGCAGAACAATCCATTCATACCATTCTCCTTCCTATTTCCCTGTAACCCTGCATCTCTCTAACATGTCCGTAATTCTTTTTAATGCTTTCTCATCCTTAGGAGTAATTTACAGTCACCAATTAACCTACCGGCATGTCTTTGGAATTTGAGAAGAAACCAGAGCACTCAGAAGAAACCCATGTAGAGAAAGGGAGAATATGTAATGTCCACACAGATAGCACCAGAGTCCAAGATCAAACATAGGTCTTTGGAGCTGTGTGTCCACAGTATTAACCGTTATGCCACTGTGCCATCCTAAGTACCCTGAGTTGCCTATCTTAAGATAATTTGGGAGGGTTGCCATACCAGGCCTCACAAAGAGTGAATCTCTGCTGACTGCAAAATCCAAACTAGTATTGGAGACATTTTGACAAGTAAAGGATGAGGTAGGTTTGTTGGACCTCATACTTTGGTGTTAGCAAAGTGTGGTGGAGGCAGGGGTATAGTTAATCGTGGTGGTGGGTGATGGATACAAACTTAGCCCTGGTGGTGTTCACTTCATTTACAGATTTTTGAGAAACCTTTTGCTGTCATGAGTTACAGCTCATAGAATATGTATTCATTGACTGCATATCATAGGATATGTTATATCATTATGATTTGCAACATACACACCAATTTTCTGATGAGAAAGCTTGTATAATGACAGAAGAGGTTACCAAATATGTTTGACCTTGGGACCACAGTGTTTTTACAACTGAAAAGAACGCTTCATCCACATTCAGTGATCCTTTGATTTCAGGCTACTTTCTACAGAACTAGATTGCATTACTGAAGCAGCTGCTGGAATACTGGGAGAGGGTGTTAAATGAATTACTCCATTAAAGCATTATCTCTACCAGAAAGCTCTTATTACAATACTAAGTTGTGGTGGTTATCAAATATTTAAACCATTATTGATTCTTAAAGGAAAACTAAACCCCAGTGGTAAAGTCTTTCTTTTCATTACATTACTCACTTTCATTTTCATTTAATTAGCTGTGAATGTTGCTCAATATTTTTTTCTGATCAGAATAGTTCATAATAGTTCATTAATTTAGGCCACCTGCATTGCCATGACAAGTCTTTCTTGCTAAGAATTATAGGGGAGGAATGCAATTTAGAAACCACAACTCTTGCATAAAATTTAACTCCCCTTTCACCCAGACAACCCCTGATGGTAGCAGTTTAATTTCTGAAATAAGAACCATTACACATCAGGAGCATTTGTTAAACAGGAACTGTGAATCCAAAGCAACATTATTTACCCAGAATCCTTTGTAGAAAAAGTTGTTATAGTAACCATAGGGGCATTAGGCAGGCAACACATGTAAATAAATGTGCAGTGATAATTAAATCATATATTAATGTTTATTAAATATTAAAATAACAGTCACTGTAGGAACAGGCGTGAAAGACTAAAGTGACCACTTAATGACTAGATGCTTCATGGATAGCTCTCTGGATAGCCCTGTCTAGTTCTGATTCTTATTAACCCAAGGATCCAGTGTCCTATCTCTGAAGCTGTACTAAGCTGAAATATTACAGTTAATCTGATGAATAATGGCAGAATAGAGTGGGGTGGGGTGGGATGGGATGGGAGTTGCTGATTGTTGGTGAAGGTGGAGCAGAATGATTTTTATTCCTTATTACTGCCTATTGACAGCTGTTGGAATGTGCAAGTTTTTGGGCATTGAATGAAAATGTGAATAAACTCCAGTGGTTATCTATATGATAAACTCTCTCCCTCCCTCCCTCCCCACTTTCTTCCTTGCCTTTCCTCTCTCCCTCCTTCCCTTTCTTACCTTTCCTTCCTTTCGTCCCTTCGCTGTCCCTCAGGTGGTATTGTCCATCTTAAATGATGCAACAATGCCAGCACATGGTTACATTAATCATGTATTAATATCTCTTTATATGTTGAAGTGTGTTATTCATGGAAGTTGAAATAAATTTTTACTCTCACACCTAATTCCAAGAATTCTACATATTTCCACTACTTGACAACATCAATACATTATCAAAATCACAAACTTGGCAAGTAAATAAGATATAACAAAACCCCCCTCTGGAAAAAAAAATCATTTTATCATTTTCCAGTCATTTATGGCCAAAATATGTTGCTGAAGATTTGGGTAAATCCTGTGCTTGATGCAGAGAATTATGCTCAATGCTCAGTGGTTTGGAAATGTAGCTGCAAAGCTTTGAGCACATGATCAGTGAATTTGACCTAGGAGCAATTAGATGCCGAACATATTTGTGTATTACACAGTTCTCTCCTTCCTCACTTCATGCATTCTTTTGACTCATGGGACCCTGCAGCACTTGAAGTGGGGATATGGTATGGCAGCATGTGGAATGGAACTGAGTTATTTAACACTCAGAACTTCAATCTAAGGAAAATCAGGAGCAGAGGCATTATTCTCAGGAAATGGCCTGGAAAAACTGATCCAAATTCCTGTTTCTGATTGATGTAATTTTGTTTGTGCCTCTTGAGGATTGTGTTGGGCTCCATCATGAGAGTCCTAAATGTAAACAACCCGCAATTACTCACTGTCCAGCTTCAGACCTGAAAACTGATAATGTTGGGAGAGTATCAAAGGGCTTCTGGAATCATAGACCAGAACAAATCATCAGTTTCAGGAAAGTACAGTTGAGAACAGATAGTTGGAGAGAAGAAAAAATATATGGTTACTGAAACATCTAGTCAGTAATAGAGGACCAGTTTAAATTTATTGTGTACCTAAGAATAACTTATAAATTTTTGTTTCTGTGTTTCCTGTTAGTCATTTTCTATTAATGCTTTTACTTAGATTCAGGAGTGATTTAAGTTTTATAAAACATTCTATTTTTATAATGCACAAAAGAAAAATCCAGCAAAATAATCCCATGTATTTGAAATTCAATGAGATGCTCAATTATTATGTTCATTGTAATTTTCTTCAGAATAGGAAACAAGTTCAGCAACAAAGAGGTAAAGCTGTTAAAGCAATATCAGTCTGCATCCAAAATGTTAGTTCATTTTAAGGTTGAATTTGAACATCTCAGGATATTGTCCATTATTATGAAATCTATTACAAATCTAAAATAGCTATAACAGGTAAAGGCAGACAAGTTCAGGAGATACAGAAGCCTGAAGTCCCACACCACCAGGTTCAAGAACAGTCACTTCCCTTCAACCATTCGGTTCTTGAACCGACCGGCATAACCCTAATCACCACAGCTTAGCGACGCTATGATCATTTTGTACTAAAATTGACTTTTTTATGTTCTGATTGTGTTCTTTCTTGTAAAATTGGTGTATAATTTATGTTTAATTTATTTTTTTCTCTTGAATGCTGCTTATATGATTCTATGTGCCTGCCGTGCTGCTGCAAGTAAGGTTTTCATTGCACCTGTGCTTACATGTACTTGTGCATATGGCAATAAACTCAACCTGATTTGACTTGATGCCATTGTAATTTAATTTAACCCATCATCTTCTCCATTGACCAGTGGCCCTGTAGAGGTGAACAAAATACCAAAAATTCCTAGAT
The DNA here is from genome assembly GCF_009764475.1 of Pristis pectinata. Classification (NCBI taxonomy): domain Eukaryota; kingdom Metazoa; phylum Chordata; class Chondrichthyes; order Rhinopristiformes; family Pristidae; genus Pristis; species Pristis pectinata. The sequence continues at coordinate 19,778,609 of NC_067420.1, forward strand.
TAGTGTAAGTGAAAAAAGGGAAATTCCTCTTTACCCTTTTCTACCCACAATCCAAAGGTGATCACACAAGTTCCAGATGACCATGACTAGGATATCAACATCCAATATCGCACCTCCTTACACCCATGCTCCATTGTCAGCTACGGTTAGAAACTCATACAGCTCCATTTCAAATGTTTGCAGCAAAGCTGGCAACTAATTCCAAAGGCTGAAGACAAAAACCTCCTAACATCTAACTCCATTCCAAGCTCACACAACACATACAGATTTCCCTGTCTCCTTAATTTATCTAGCTCAGTCTATCCACATGAAGCAAATCTTACCCTTTCATTGCTCAAAGGATCTCTGTTAAATTTTCTTCAAGTTTACACTTCCCTGGAGTTAAATAACTCCTGAACACAGTGAGGGTGAAACCTGCTTTGAAAAATAAGTGAAAAAAACATGATCACAAATCTCTAGCCCATCTTCCAAATCTTTTAACAATATTTACAATATAATCCTCACTTCTGCCCTATTTGCTTTAATATGTTTGCTCTACAGTACAACCTTTGCATTATTTACAACTTCATGTTAAGCAAAATGCATGATATTTTGAATACAGAATGAGGAATTCTTATCAAAATTGATGCATGCATTTGGAAGTTTGTTAATGGGTGTCTCATGTTTATGTGTGGATATAGAGGTATTCTGAAACTCCTGTTTCCTTTCTCGTAGCTGCTCTATGAATCATCTATTTTCGTGAAAGGGTTTTCTAACAACGTTGTTTCTCATTTGCCTCCAGAAAAAATAAAAGAGATGTCATAAGAATTTTGATAACATCTTGACTTTAAAAAATTAAGTTAAATAAGCAAGCCAAACTGTTCTAATGCACACAAGCTCCAAGCTGTTGCATGTGATAGTAAAGGCTTAGCACGGAAAAATGCCAAAATAAAAACAGGCCTTTCCTTTGCTGGCTTCATTATAGCAGGTGTGGGCAGAAAAAAAATAGTAGGCCATGACTCCCAGTGAGAGTGTGGTCAAGAGAGGACTGGGCAAGTGGGAAAACAGTTGGATTGGGAATTGGGAAAGGTGGTAAGTGACATCAAAAGTCAGGGTAATTGGGAGTCAGCAGATCAGGGGAAGGGGCACCTAGGATCAGCTCATCAGATGTTACAACATAATACCCAGGACATCAAGGGTCAATGAAGCAGAACCAGTGAAGTTTGGACATAAATTGGATGGCTGTAATAAAGGGACAAGACATGCAGTCAAGCTGCTGTCCATGGTGGAAGCCTGATCATATGATTAGAGGTACAAGGGCATCAGCAGCTAGAGGTAGTAGATGAGAAGGAAAATGAGAAAGAAGGAAATGCCAGAAGTCCGAAACTTCAGAAGCTGGAACAGCAAAGTGATAAGTTTTATTCCCTTTAGTAATATCACAGCAGGTCTCTTCAGTTAAGGCTTGCTTCCCTTGTTTAAAGACTGCCTATGTTCCATATATAAATGCAGATGTGTATATTTCCTTTGGTCTGATGTGAAGTGTATATATTATTTGCTTCCCTCAGTTGCTTTTGTATTCTTAAAAATCGTGACAATTGCAAAATAGATTGAATGTACAGAAATAAAAGAAAATAAAATATAAAGAGCTTCATGATAAGGCTGGGTGTATGAGAATGAACTTTAATTTGTACATTAATTTGGCATTAGACTATTAACCTATGGCTGGAGCTTCCATTATCTGAGCTCAGAGATTCTGACAAAGGGTCTCCACCCTAAACGTGAGTCAGTCATTTTTCTTCTTCTCGAACGCAGATGTTGCTGCTGTGCATTTCCAGTGTTTCCTGTTATACCGATATAATCCAGACTCAGCATAAACACTTTGCAGCAGACGGGGAGGAGAGCTTATTCCTTATGAAGGGCAAAACTTGCAATTTTTCAAGGATTTCAACCAAATTGAACAAAGCAATCCTGGTTGAGCTGACCATTTTATTTATAAAGTATGTGAAAAGGTAGATGTGAAAATATAGGCTTATTCCAGAATAAGTGGTAGTTAAAATTTTAATTCTTAATTTCAACATACATTTCTCCATAAACAAATGGTACAACCTGTTTTTTTATGCATTGTGAATCTTTTTCTAAAAATAATCATGTATAACAACATGGAATATCTGAAACATTGCAGTTTGAGAAGCCGAATAGCAGGGGGACAATTACCTTTGCATAAATGGCTTTGTTTTGCCATTGATTCTATATAGCAAGTTACCTAGCTTCATACTCATTTTTCTCTGTTTTAGAATTTTTACATTGCAACAATGAGAATGAAATATGAACATGAAATGGAATTTATCAGAAAATTCATCTTCCTTTTGGGGAATCAAATATATCCATTTACTCTAATCCATTTATCTGGAGAGACTTAAATGTGCTTTGACATGAAGGGAAAGTAGCAAAATTGCAATAAAACTGTGAAATATTTCAGGAGTCTTCAACAGCAATAGATTGATGACTTCTCAATGATGTGTGAATATTATGGGAAGGATTCAGCATGGGGTAAAAGAGTAAATAGTAAAAGAATGTGATTATCATAATAGGAAAATCTCTTCAAGAAACCAACTGCAGTACTTTTTTTATTCATGGTTCAATAATGAACTCAAAATGACCTTTTATTTGTAAGCACCTTAATCAGTTACTTTACCTTCGCTTCAAGCATTTCTTTGCAGGTAATGTGTTCATACTGTTACCCACATACTCACCCAGACCGTGTTGCTCATCAGTTTATCTATACTTTCTCTCTGATTCTTGGCAATGCTTGTGCTTAATTTTCACCATGGGATCTGCTGGTTCGATGTAGATGTTAAGTACCAAATATTTCCATTCCTGCAATATATTCAGATTTGTGCTCATGAAGTATTACATAAGGGCACATCCATCAGCCTTTTGATTGGATATTAAGTTGTCCGTCCTTTCAGGAGGATGTAAAAGGTCCTGTGGCACAATTCAAAGTGGAGGAGTGTTCTCCTTGTACCCTGGCCATGACATATCTATCAGAAACATCACCAAAGAAGATTAACCCAGAGATTTGTTCAGATAATGGTTTATTTTTTTCAGTTCTATGTGCATGAAAATCAATTTTTCTGGAACAGAATGTGATTTTGATAGTTTCTGGGTCAAACTACACAAGTCCAGAAATTGAACTGAGCACTTTGGTCACGAATGATGTTTGCATCAATACTGTTTTCCCTTTCTTAAGTATGCACATAATGATGTCATTCCCCATATGATGCTTGATGAGGGCAGTGGCAGGAAAAAATGAGTCCATGTAGTTCTAAGTGTCCCTACCTTTGGGTCCTATCAGCCCAACTAGGCTTTAAAAGCTCTGTGCTCTGCCACTGTAAAATTTAAAGAGATCCTCCCTGAATAAGTCCGCATCTTTGCTTTGAACCCAGTTCAATTACAAGTCCTTTAAATTATTCACTTACCTGATTTCTTTCTGTCTCTTCCTCATCACACTAACATCCCTATCACAGCTACAGAACTCACAGCACACACTGATTCACCCACCCAACATATCTTTCAAACCCAGGTCCCAATTTCCAGATCCAGACCACTATTGCCTCCTCCCCCACTTCATTTGCTAACTAACAAGGCAATCAGACTCTATAACGTCTCTTCTTCTGCAACTCAACAGCATCAAGACACTCTTCACCACTGATCACAAGCCGCACCACCACTGATTATGAGCAGCTAATCCTCATCCTGACCATGTTTTAATCCCCAACTTGCCTGCCCTGCCCACAGCCTCTCTTCCTTCCAACCCCTGGACATGAATCCAACCTTGGATTTAGCTGTTTTGTTTTGCATGATCTGTCTCTATGCAGCATGTGAAGAAAAGACCTTGTTCTCATGTCAGGCTGATTCAGTGGTGTACGAAACAGTTGGCCTGAGTGTGATTGATATCAAAGCAGCGGTCTCAAAAGCAAAAGAGTGCTGCAGTTTCATGGGTTAATGCATCCCTGTGAGCTATGGTAAATTCCAGGTAACCAGTTTATCATTATCTCCATCTTTGTACACCCAGGTCCCTTTCTCCAACATATATTTATCTAGTTCCCTCCTGAAGACCACAGTGGAACCCACCTCCACCATTCCAGATTCCAACCTTATGGTTCCACCTAAAACATCAACAGTCCCATTTTCCACTGCAGCTGCTGCCTGACCCATTGAGTTCCTCCAGCATTTTGCTCTTAATTCTCTTCTCCTTTATTTTCTACCTGTGACCACGAGTCGTAGACCCCTCTGGCAAAGGAACAGCCTTTGCTCTCCACTCTATCTGGACCTATCTTTGTTTTAGATGCTTCTATCAAATCTCCCCTTCAGCTTATGCAAAGAAAACAGTCCCAGAATCTCTGTTCTATCCTTGTAACTGTAGTCCCTCTTCTCAGGAACCTTTCTTGATTAAATCTTTACTGCTCTCTATTTCCTTCACTTCCTTCATATAATATGACAACTAGAATGCAACACAGCAGTTGGCCTGCAGTTGCTGAGCTTATCTTTACTTCCCTTTTTGAATGTGGAAGTGTCATTTGCCACTCTCCAGACCTCTCACATCATCCCCTCTATCCAAAGAATATAGAAAGATTATGGTTAGTACTATCTCGATTTTTTTCTGTACTTCCCGCAAAATCCTGGGTGAATCCCATCCAGTCCTGGTAATTGCTTGGATTTTTTGGATTACATTTGTGACTACACTTTAAAAAGCATTTCAATAGCTATAAAGCACACTGAGCCCATGAAAAGTAATATATAAATACAAGTTCTTTTGTTCTAATTGTCGCAATTTTCCACTCACCAGTTTCTAGCCGTAGATTTATATGTAGAGCTGAATAATGTTCATTGATAGCTGTTCACTCCTCAGGAGGATTCGGGCTTGCATGTGTGCTCAATCAAACACAGAGGTACAAGATGTCACGGAGGTCAGATGCGGCACATCTAATTGTCTGCTCCATTACTGGACACACCATTGGACCCCACAGAGCAGCAGTGACTCACTGAAAGCAGGGGTCATTAGCACTTTGTGTACAACCTCAGCTTTATAGCACAGGGGCCTGGCATAACAACTGTGACCATATCTATTAAAATAGGGGCCATTGACCCTAAAGAAGATCATAACTACTTTTACTTTATATTATTTTAATGTTCCAATCAAGTTTCACTATTTTAATATATTTACTATCATTTTTATATTTAAATCTATTTTAATCATTGTTAAATGTCCTTATCAGAGACATATAAAAACTGTTAGTCAGTTTACAATCTGACAACCCAAGAAAGGCTCTGGAGGTGTTCTCAGGTGGGGATGGAGATGGTGGTGTTACTCAGGATACACTGTCTGAGACCCAGTTGCCATTTGGAGCCAGCACCATCTCACTGGATGCAAAGAGTCTGCTTGTTCAATCCTCCATATCCAGAAAAAATGCAGATAGGCAGGCAGAGGCAGCCAATCTGAGCAATGAGTTGGATTCAGGACAATCTAGCAACTGCTTCACACTCAGGGTATCTGCCCCCATTGGCCCTACCAGTGTCCAGGCTGCACTTGAGCATCTTCTAGCCCTCATGCTTTCTACCCCATCTCCGTTTCCTGTCCCTTTCTCTCCCTCACTTCTATAGAATCTATACAATTCACTTCAACAACTCAATTTTTCTTACTGCTGTCTGCATAAAATTTCTTCTGTAATCTTAGTGACTGTCCTATGTTGTGGCCCCAGTTCAAACCACATTATATTTATTCCTTCCATAAGTGGAAATGTCTCTGTAGATCTAGCCTATCAATCCCTTCCACCATTTTGAAGGACGTCCATTGGCTCAATGCCTATAATGTTCTTCAAGAGAAAAGAGCCCAAGCCTGCTTCTTTTCTAATGGATATTTTTGCCTCAAAATTCAAACCTATCAGTATGTTCTACACTGCCTCTGAATTTCAATGCATCATCAATAAATTGAAACTTGGAGGCCAAGCACAAGGTTCTGATGTGATTCTGTATCCTGCCTAATACAACCCATTAGGGATGAATAAGTCTTTCTTGATCAACACACATATGTTGACAACATACTACAAAAGGCAAGAGCTTGTTGATTTTTTATCATCCATCTCAACTTCGGCTGTTTTGTATCTTTTAGTTTCCCTTTGACAAAACTAATGAGCTGTTTCTTCAAAGGCAAAATATGATATCAGAAAGGTTTCTTGTCTTCTGAAAAAAAACACCTACTGATGCCAAGAAGTTCTAAGTTCTGTTTTACCCACAAGAGCACCAGCTAGCACATCAATGCTACATTTGTCATTGGCTTCTGTTGAAGAAGATGAATTAGCCAGACTGTAGAATTTATTTTTACTCTAGTTTTGATGATGATGTTATTTACTTTCATCAGCTGTCTGCACAAAGCATTTGTCAATATTGCTGAACCAGTTTATATTCTGCCATAGTGATAAGAACTGTAAAAAAAACTGTAAGGTATTAAACATATATTGTTAAATCATATTTGTGCAGCTATTTCCAAAAATAATGTCTGCATTCATGCTGGGTTACAATAACCTTCTTTGAGTTAGTCTTCTTCTTGACATACCCAGGACCGATATACTCCCTCCATTCCAGATATTATGAGCAAGAGTTTAACAATAGTGCAATATTTAACTCGCACATGATCAAGATAAGGTTTCTGGGAAGATTTAGTTAACATAAACATGGACTTCCTTCACATTGAATTTGCCATATGCAAGTTTACTGCAGAATCGCTCAGTTATATTTACTGTATGTATGTTTGTATATCTAGAGGAGGTCACAGTACTCTTGACTTCTACTTGTGTTAGTAGATATTTTGATCATTGCGTATGGCTTTTTAATGTACAATGCATATATATTCATCTCACTTCCAGGCTGCACTGATGAAACAGAGTCCAGGCGGCTTGGTATTTAGACATCCATAGCAGAAAGAAATGCTGTGGTGATCATGTGGACAATGGGAAACTGGCATTTTTCTGTTATTGAGCAGGAAAATACCATAGATGTTGAAAATCTGAAATAAGAACAGAAAAAATTCAATTCAGTTGGCTACTGTGGATAAATAAACAGTTAATGTTTTAGGTCAATGATTTTTGTCATTTTCGATAATTCTGGGACGAGAAAGCTGAAGTATGTGTATGTTTTACTGAAGCAAATGATCAAACTAAGTAATGTTCTGAATAATGGTCTTTGGCTTAGTTTCTCAGTTTTGCGGAAATACATCACTTACCCTTGCTTTGCCATAGTTTGTAAGTTTGTACATTTTTCACCATGTCAAAGTGGAATTCTTTAGCCTGAAAGCACTGATTAAAAAAAACTGCCACAACAGGTAGTGTAACAATTAGACACTTGTAGTGGAAAGAAATACTTCTGTGTTGGAATTTGGAGTGAAATATGTTTTATTTCAAATAGATTGTGTAAGGAAGTTGGAAGTTGGTATATCATTAAAATCTATTACCCAGAGCACCAAGACCCATGTTATCCACAACTCTGCTTTTTCAGATGTAATTAGGAAGATAGAAACATGTTCTTTGTGTCTATTACATTGGTTATTGAGAGGAAGATTAGATTTCTCCTCTGACGTGGTATAGGAATTGTGCTGTGCCCCCAGCATCAAATCTCTGGGATTAAATTTAAAAATAGAGGGTAAAGACTCATGGTGTGTTTCCCATGGGCTACATACACCCATGCTGAATATCTCCTCAAGGTCTGTCCACAGATATTGGGCAATTAATATCACAGGCTTGATTATACTGACATTGGAATTATTGTCATTCATCTGTTGAAACTGCAGCAAACAGACTCTGTGCTTGCACCTCTCGGATCCTAGACAAGATCTCGCCCTCAGCTTTGCTAGCTGTCAACAGCTGTTGCAGCATACACAGGCTCTTCTGTGCTGCTATTCACAAAGGCAACTATAAAAAGATGAAGCTTCCAACAGAACATTCTTTATTGAAGATAGTCAACATTCAACTAACAGCAATACCTGAGACAACAATGGATCAAAGTTCAAGCCACATCGTACACTCAGTTCTTAAAAGTACACTCATATCGGTATGTACCATAAGGCTTCTCGTTAAAACATACCCATGCAAACCACCATCTATAAGTAAGTAATATTACATATATATTACATTATTCTGTCAATTTACTACAGTAAAATTCCAATAAGCAGCTATACTGCATTTCAGATATCCAATGATTTGACATCTGGCTCACCAAGTAATGTTTACAACGTTCCCTTTTTACTCACCATAGCCCCAGTTATAAACACCTTTCCCACTCTTTGGCCCTGATTCCCACAGTCGATGTGCACTCACCAGGGCCCTGGATCCCATGCTCCCTTTCAACTTACCTGGGATTCACTGGAAAATTTAAAGTAATACTTTGTAACATCTGAAAAAAGGTCAATTTCAAAACATCCAGTAGTCTGGAATATCTACTGGCCTGGCTCTATCATTGGGGCACTGTATTTAGACGTGTGTGAGATTATACAGTTGACTAATTGTTTACAGATGCAGTTAATGTTTCAGATTAGTAACTTTTCATTAGAATCGATTATAGTTCTGATTGATAGGTCTGCCTCAACAGAGCGTTTGAAGTACTTTTAACGAACATCCTGGCCTAGGATACTTATCACACTTATCACACTTATCATACTTATCATACTTATCATACTTATCATACTTATCACACTTATCATACTTATCATACTTATCACACTTATCACACTTAGCATACTTATCACAGTTTTCTCAATTGTTAAGATAGCTATTAATGTTCTGTCATTAACTGACTCCTTAGGCATGCAATTAATGTGACTCAACCTCTTTACTTCCTGATTTCAACATAAGTGCTATATGTTAGGCACCTTGCAACTGAAGCACACAGGGACTACCATCTTCATCCACAGTTACCTTGGATGGACTTGTGCTACCATACTACATGTTCTATTAAGTGTTAATTAAAGTATCACTCCATTTTGAATGAGCTGGCTCCCATAACATTCCTGGCATGGCATCCCAAACACTTTATAGACTTTATTTCTTATGGCCCTCTGGTTTCCTGCCAAACCCACTTGTGGCCTCCATGTGACAAAGACCACGCTACCATTACCATTTCCAGAGGCTTGTTTCCACCTGTGCCTCACCATCACAACACGGGCAAAACTCTTACATTTTTCAATGTCATCTCTGTACTGGTGGTTATTCTGCATCCCCTTCAAATATTAAGTCCAGCACACCAAGCAGCTTTGCTTGAATGTTTGTTTTTAGCCAGCCAGCAGACCAAATGATCCCATTGCACCTGTCTAAAAGTCACATCTTTTAACTAGTGCTCTTAACCAGATAACATATTCACTAACCATTTCTTCTCATCATTGGTTACATATTCCAAACTTGTAAGTCTCGAAAATCTCTAGAGGCATTGGATTAGATTGACCAATTGGGACTTGTAGTGTCCTCATGATAGATCTTGTCCCTGGCTGTTGACAGTATAAGCTTATCAGTCTCAGGCCACACTACGAGGATCAATGCCACCTTCATTTCTTTTTGCAATTGGCTAGGTTTCTCTGCCCTGAGCCTTTTCCCAGAATCCCAGTGAAATTCTTTACTCTCAGGAGGTCTACACCCATCCTATGTACCGAGCAAATGGCCAGATGCTCTTGTACTTCTCAAGCTTGCCAGCATACCCATCATATCCCCTGCCTACCAGTTCTACTGCTTTACCTACAGAGCCACTCAAGTAGCAACCTCCCATCCTCATTTCCAGTGTCATCTACATGGGCTCTTTTGTGTTGCTATTCATTAAGGCAAGTAACAATGATAGGCCAACCACCAACTAAACATCCTTTATTGAAGGCAATCAACTGCCAACTAACAGCAGTGGTTGCTGGTACAATGTAACAAGTCATATAAGTTATAGTACATTTTTAAAACTACACATGCATTAATTTATGCTCAATCTATTAGGACAGGGAGGGGATGTTTTTGGGACCAATGCCTCCTGATTGCACTGTTCAATGTCCTGTTTTCATCCAGACCATGCTGCTGGTCTCTTGGCACTGTGGCCACTGAAATAGACCTTGCACCCATGGACAGGTATGTGTGGGCATGGGGGATCCATGCAGCAATTCTGAGCAAGGGAAGCAGGCCAGTATAATCCAGTACAACATCGTCACATGTAACATGATACTAGATTCTATCTGAGGAACACTGAAGGGCCACAAGTGATTCTGATAAAATATTTACAGATCTTTAGGAGCCTTTAATACAATAACAGAGCTTACTTTTTCAGCACACTTGTACCAATACTGTATTAAAACTATGATCAGTTCCATTCTGTAAATGCAATTTTAATCCTATAAGTATGAATTTGGATAATGTTATCACCTCCTAGGGCTCGGATCTGTTTTCTGCACTCCTGAACTTGTATTCTAGATAAGATATGGTAAAAATGCTATTCTAAAAGGCATATTTAATAAACAAAACATTTACTTTTATTTATGTCACCAAAGGGAATGGGATAATAAAGGATATCTCAGGCAAAGAACTGCAGGTGTCAGAACTGTTAATATTAAAAAGAAACTGCTCAGCAGGTCAGGCAGCCTTGGCAGAGAGGGAAACAGAGTAACTGTTGCAGGTCATTGACCTTTCATTAGAACTGGGACAAGTGATAAAATATGTGTTTTGATTGGAAAAGGAGGAGGAGGAGTAGAGAGAACACAGGGAATATCTGTGGCAGGGAGGAGACTGAAAGAAACTAGATGACCCACGTTGTTGCAGCCATCCAAAAGAGGATGACGAAGGCTTGTTAGTCATAAGTGTACAAAAGGAAAAGGAATGAGAAGAGGTGAGGCAAAAATTGCATTTGCTGGAAATCTAAAGTAAAAGATGATGTTGGAAATATTCAGCAGGCTGCAGGCAGATGATCCGCTGCATCACTTGGAAGGACTCTTTGGGTTCCAAGATGATTGAAGGGTAAAGATGAAAGGACAGATGTGGCATTTCCTCTGGTTGTATGCATTGCACAGTTGAAGTGTACCAGGCTTTGCAACTGTTTATTGACAGGAACCATTCCTGGAATCCCATTTTTGGCAGAAGAGAGGAAAGGAGAAGAGGAGATGGAGGAAAAAGCAAAGAAAACCAGAGTTGCAAAGAGGGTAAAATCCCTGTTACCAAAATATTATCTCCACACTTTCATCATGCTGCTTATTTGAACCGCTGACTGGTAGCTTCTTTCCACTGAGAAAACATATTTGTTATTTCCTTATTGGAGACCCAGTAGCAGCAGAATCTTGTTCTGATTGCAGGTTTCCTTCAAATATTGACCTTTATCAACTTGTCCACCACCTCCACAGATTCCTTTGCAGTAAGTGACCAACTTTGAGAATTTAAGGTTCCGCACTTTCTTAACATATTGCAAGTTTCAAACCACTCCATCCCTTTCCTGCCAACTGACACAATGCTTTTATACATGTGATTCAATGATTCCCTCAGTATTCTTTTGGCAAAGTACATACTTGGAAGCAAGGACTTAAGACACCTCTTAGGAAACCATGCTGGCTTTTGTGTTTGATGGGTCAGTATAGGAAAACTTAAAATCTCTGATTGCATCCCAGTCAAGCTTGAAGTTCTTTTGGATCATGTTTCACTCTCCTCCAGTCTTTGGTGTCTTGATATCTGTCTCTTGAGTGACCTGACCTTTTCATATCTGAAGCAATCACAGTAGGATATGTTCGTCAAACCTGCTGCTTCCACTCAAAACTACTTCCCACTGTTGCTGAAGAAAGTGCAAATGTATAGAATAAACTTAACGATTTGTCCGGCATTTTGGAACAAGCATGCAAAAAGAATTAAATGTAGATTGCAAATTGTTTCCTGAAAGAAAATGATGCCTCATTACACAACACAACCAATCAGTACGTAATATAGGTTGGAGCATATTTAATCTGACTTGACCCTGACATATAGCACAAAGCTGCACTTACTTCAGTCCTTCTGGAAGTTCTGCCACCAGAGGCATTTAAAAATAGTTCAAGAGGATTAAAATAATAAAAACAACCTGAAAATATTTAAAATTAAAGAAAAAAATAGATAAAACATATTATCTTATGGTTTATTAATTAAAAATGTACAGTGAAATATAAAGAATAAACAAAAACTTAGCTAAACTTATCTTTTTAATGAAGATTGGCAACATGAAGTAGAGAGCCAGATCCTAAGTGAATCCAGCCCCTTGGCTTAGTACATTTTCGAGTTGCTATAGGACATAATAATGAGACCAATACATGTTGGTTGAAAGGCTGGTTAAGGTTATAAAGGAAAGAAACAACATTTAGGGATTTTTGCAAAGGCTAAATGTTTTAAACTGATGGGAACTGTGTAACTGGGAGAAAGTCCAAGTTAACAAGGACACAGGTGACCAGAACTCCATATGGTCTAAGAAATGGGTTTTTAGGTGAATTGATGCCTCATGAGCTTTGGGATTTCTGGATATGATATAGGAAGCAGCAGCAGAGTAAAACCGGGGTAGATATCATCAGTGGTCGAGTGAGAGACTCTGACCTTCAGCACATTCATGCAGCAGTGTGCAGATACAACAGTCAAAGCCCCACTAAAAGCAAAGGTGGATGGGTGGTAGTTTACTAGGAAGCAGTCACCCATAACAAGCCATAATACAGAGCAATATTTCATTTAGGTAATAGTTTGTATTCATGCATATACTGCAATGGCTCTCATACTGGGTCTGGACTGCAGGAGATTCTGCTTTAGTTTTTGAATTCTAAGAATCCAAATTCAAATCAAACCACTCACTGTTTTTCAGAGAAAGACAGATGGGTATGACTCAATTGATTTTCACAGCAAAACCCTTATTTTGAGCATTACGTATCTCACAGAAACAATTAACAGTGCTTTATTTCTTATTCACAGAAAGTGGATGGTACTACATACCCATCCCTACTATCTGGAGAACATGGTAATCATCCTGCTTTGTAAACCACTTATGCTAATGGTATCCCCATAGCAATATTCGGTGGGGAATTCCACAAATGGACATAACTTTCATATTAAATATAGAATAAAAGTAGGAAATAATCAGCAGGTCAGGCAGCATCAGTGGTGAGAGAAAAAGAGTTGAACATTCAGGCCAATGACCTTTCACCAGAACTGAGGAAGTTAGAACTGGAACCTGTTTTGAGTTTCACAGAAAGGGGAAGGATGAAGAGAACAGAGATGATTGTGATGGGGCAAAGACCAGCACAATTAGAATGACACAAGTGGTAGTGGTGGCCTCTCAGAGAAGGTGGTAAAGCTTATTTGTAAATGATCTGTCTGGAGGAGGTGTTAATAAAAGAAAGCTACTGGAAACTGAGGAGATAAGGCAAAACAAATAATGTTACAACTGTTACATACAAATTGCATAGGTTGGACATGGAGATATTCGTTATGACATGGAAGTTGTTTTATTATTTTAATCCTCTTGAACTACTTTTAAATGCTTCTGGTGGCAGAACTGGAAGTAAGTGTAGCTTTGTGCGATATGTCAGGGTCAGGTCAGATTAAATATGCTCCAGCCCATATTACATACTGATTGGTTGTGTCATGTAATGAGGCATCATTTTCTTTCAGGAAACAATTTGCAACCATAGGTGTGGAAGAGTTTTTGTCAACATCTTACCAAAAACAAAGGAAACACAAATGAATGAGGTTGAGCAAGAAAATCCCCTCAAGAGGTGTAGAACATATTCTGGGTGGTAAATCCTAGAAGAAAATTGGCAGTGAATTGAACAGCTGAGAAAAAAGAAAATTAAAGACGGCACTAAAGACTGCAGATGTAACCTTTGCATCTTTCACGGTGTTGCTCTTGGTGGGAGAGGTTTCATGGCTGGGAGATGTTGTCAAAGCTGAATCCCTGCACTGTATACCTGTAGAATGCACATTCTATGCCACAATAATCAGTGATGGCATAATGATACTTACTTATCATGACACAGAGTATGTCATTTGGCCCATCAAGTCAATGCCGATTCCCAGAAGAGCAATTCCATCAGTCCCAGTTCCTCCTTATTTCCCTATAGCCCTACAAATCACTATCTCTCACAAGTCCATCAACTACATTTTAATTACTTTTCCATTTATCTACAGTAAGAGCTAACTTGCAGGAGCTAATTAACCTACCAGCATGTATTTGAGAAAAGCAAGGCGTCCAACAGAAGCGCACACACACACTCCGCACAGACAACAGCTGAAGTCAGGATTGAACCTGGACCATTTGAGCTGGGAGTCAGCAGTTCCAACTGTTGCACTACCATGCCACTTAATTATGGCTATACTTTCCCTTTTGTGAACAGTGAGCACACATAACCTGCTGATACATAACTGCATTTATCCAGACTTGCAAGGGTAAAAATATTGCTATATGATTATTTTGGTTTGAAAACAACTTTCTTGGTGCCCAATACGCTAATGCAAGACTGTTTTTGATCCCTATAAATAAATTAATTTGGACATTCACTACCTATCTCATCTTTTACCACCCTCCTCTCTATGTTGCTTGAAAATTATGTGTGCGAACAAAATCTGTTGGAAGAAGGATGAAGCGTTTGGAAGATATAAATAGACTCGTTGCAGTACAACTACAAAGGGAACACAACTGAGCATTATTTCTTTGAGGAGATGTTGAGACAAACCAGGAGAGATGATGAAACATAATCTGGCTAATGTTTGGTACTTCGATTCAATTTTATTTAATATTTCAATTATATTAAGATATTCATCTATCAGTTGGCAAAAGCAGACTAAAATTATACTCTGGACCATCACTGTTATTTGATTTTTGGGTGAATCATTTTCGTATCATTTTCTCATTGTTGACCCCCTTGGGGCAATTAACATCTGAAGAAGCTGATTCTGAAAAAAAAAACTACTGCTTCTCAAATTTGAATTGGGCTATTCGGGTAAGTAGAATATTTTTAGAATTATAACCAACATCACTACACAGGGCACAACAGCTTACTTGCTATCTTAGGACATAAGGCGGATCAAGTAACCTAGCGCATCTAAGCAATATTTGAGATGACAATCACTACGTGCTCATTCGCTCTGAGGCTTGTCATTGAAAACTGGACATATTATTAATATTTCATTCATTGGAGAAATTCCTCAGAGTTTCTCTCACTCTGTTAAGTAACCTTGCAGGGAGTGAGTAGAAATCTTATTTATGTACGTTAGCAGGATGCCAATTATCCGTCTATTAAAGTTGTGCCAACACCAAGGAAATTTTGGCTTTTGGCTTGCAAGATATTAGCAACCAATAGATGAGATCTCCATCAGAGAACCATTTTCATGTTCTCCTCTTCTTGCACCTGCACTTCTGGCAATTGTTCTTCAAACAGCAACATGCTTGCATATAATTTGCACACAATCATTTCAATTCTACTAACTTTTGAACAGTGCACGTTGCAGTCAAGAGGCGCACAATTTGACCTGGGCAACTACTACAGAACAGAAACAGTGCTTTTGAGTGGACTTGCAAAACATATCAACTTCAGATATATATTTTTAAAAATTGCATTTGTTAATGGTAGGGGAATGATTAATCACTTAAGATTTAATTACATTGCATTGTATTTTAGTCTTTTAGATGGAATACTGTTATATATTTCCACAGAGACAGAATGGTATCAAGAGAGATAATTTGCTGTCCATGAAATAATGGTAAATGTATTTGTATACAAGTAATGATTTGGTACTTGCTTTGCCAGTGTACTAAAGACCTAAACTTCAGTTAATGGACCCGATTTTTATTCATCAGATTTCTGAAAAATGACCCCAGGCTTTCTCTGGTTGAGTTTGTGATTCTTGATGGATCCATGCACAGATCCTGACGCAAATATTCTGATGATAGTTGGCATGAATTCAGGCAGAATATTAAATAACTTAGCACTTTGCTGGACTGAAAACAAAATTAACAGAATGCACCACCACCCCATCACCTTGAACCAAACTCGGGGACATTCCATATTGCTTTACAAGGTTGTGTTGTTACTTTGTCAGAAGGCTTTATTTGTTCATTTATTTCAGCATCCTAGGTGTGATGACTCCTTTGGTGTGGGGTGGGGGGGGGTGGGTGGAGGGGCAGATGTTTTCCTGGTCATTGCTGAAGGCAACAAATATCAGGCAATGTGGTCTGAGAGAGAGTGGACACGTTATATTGACAAAGAGATCTGAGTTGAAGGTACTGGAAAGGATGGAAATAAAGGCCGGGATCAGATGGATGGGTGAGGAAATGAAAGGGAACAGATCTGGGGTTAAATATAGGGAGAAAATGTTGGGAGGTAGAAAATCAAGGGAAGAAAAGGCAAAGAGTACACATTAAGGAAAGAAAAATATAGATTTACATTGGCGTGGCCTCACCCTTTCAGTAGTGTGCCCTTTGTTTTATTCATCCTCCTCCCCCACCGCCTTCAGCAACTTCAAACAAACATGTTTTCTCTCTTTCCCAGTTCTGATTAAGGGTCTCTGACTTGAAACGTTAACTCTGTTGCTCTTTCCCATATATGTTGCCCAACCTGCTGACTGTTTCCAACATTTTCTGTTTTTATTCCATTTATTTAGTATCTTTTATAGCAGCAGGATGTCCCGAACACTTTCTGGCCAAAGAAGAGCATGGAGTATACAGTGAAGAGGGGGAATGTGAAAAGGGGGATTGGGGAAGAGCAGAGTGCAGACAATAACAAGTAGAAGTGAAGGGAGGCATGCAACAGTGTGAGGATGAAAGGATGAGGACGAGGAGGAAAGAAATGATAGAGTGGTTGTTGAGGGGGAAGAATGGTATGGATCAAGGGAGATAAGAGATAAGGAAGCTACAGTGAGGAGATGGATTTGATACAGGACAAAAGGAGGAAGATGAGTTCGAGAGAAATAGCACCAAAGAACACGTACACTGAAGCAGCAGAAAAAGCATGAAGGTAAAGGCATGGGCTGAGGGAAAATAAAGCTTAAAGAAAGGTGGCTGAAAACTCTTTGTTCAGAGGAGAGGTTGAGCAAAACTAAAATTCGGTCCCCAAAAGGCTGCAGATATTTTGTCAGTTGGAGTTTTCAAAGTGAGGTTGATGCTTTTTAGTTAAGTAATGGTACCAAAAAAGATGGGGTAAAGGTGGGTAAATGAAGCTGAAGTATAGTTCGGCAATGGTCTGATTCACTAATAGTGCTGGCTTAAATAGATGGACAGTCCCCAGTTGTTTCTAAGTCCAAAAATTGAATTGTTGGAATGGAGGACAATGTACCAGCAAAGATCAGTGGAGCACCGCTCCCTTCAAGCTGATTTCTGGTGTTGCCCTGACAACATGGCTCTTCCTGTCCTTGAAGTTGAAAAAGAATAAACAAAGGCAGAGGAAAGCATTGAGGGTCTTCATCTTATGATAAGCAACTGAGCATTTATTTATGGCTATGAGAAAAGGTTGGATAGGCAGGGATTTTATATTAGAACAAAGGAAACTGAGGGGAGACAACTCAAACATAAAGTTCAGAGTGGCCTTGATAGCGTAAATAGGAAGGGCAGACAGTAAAACTCTAATAAGACATTATTTCACAATTTGGAAATGGCATGGTTCAGTATCTGACTCATCAGGTGATGCTTGCCACACTCCCGATCCACTCACTGGGGCCCTGGCTCTTGGCTACCTTGCACGTACCACAGTCCTGATTCCCATGCTCCTTTGCACTCACCTGGATCCCAGTCACTGCACTCATTGGTGGGTGCAATGAAATAAGCCACAGTGCCTTCTGACCACCCTGGCATAGCACCTTCATCCGGGCAGTTTGCAAGAATTTAAATTTGCTAGCTTTTTGATTCAGCCTTAATGTTACAAAGCATATTTTGTACATGCATCCATATCATCACATCATGCATATGTTTTGGATGATTGGAGATTTATTGAAGAGGTTATGGCCTTGCTTGCCACACCCCACTCTACAATCTCCTTTCCCCCTTACTCATATCTTGCTATTCATCCACTTCTATGCAAAATTTTGGAAGCTGTGACTTGGGTATTTCCTGCAGAATAGGTTTCTAACCAGGCTTTCATTCTTCTTTACAAAGACATATAAGGAGAAATATCCAACAGCACAATTTCTGCCAAACATACAAGATACACTGTCTCTGTGTACAGATGTAGTGACGCAAGAGAAACAAACACATTACTTCAGAATCAATTTACTCCATGTTGCAAAGACTGTGTGGCCATTTTGCAGAGATAAAGTAAAATGCACAAAGTAACTTTCACTCCCTACTTGTAAGAAAAATCTGTTATCTTTTCCTCAAGTTGACAAAAATGAAAAGTTCAATCTCGTTACTTTAATTTAGATTCTAGCCATAGGAAGTTCTTAAAAATCTGAACTAACTCCAAATCCTGTCATGAAGTTAACGTTATCAATAATCTCACATCCATCCATTATCATCAAAATTTCAGGGAGAAAACAAATTATTCCTGAAGAAACTCAGTCTGTAATGTGTTCAGTTATATGTATGATATTCAATTATTTTCAAGTAGGGATGACAGGGATTCAAAGTGAGGAAGCCTCAATAACTGTTTTGGTCATACTTCAGGAGAAGGGAGAATCATGGAAGAGCATACCAGCACAGCTCCTTCAGGAGTAAGAAATACAACTGAATGCAATATTTAATGACTGCAAGAAATATATCAAAGTTTTTACTTATTTGTGTAAATATGGAGCACATAATGGCCATGCTCCTGTCTTGAATACTATGAAGGTTTTATCCGTATTGATAGAGGTTATACTGTGAAAGCTATCAACACCCATCAAGTATAAATTCTATCAATATCAGATAAAACCTCTGAAGTATTTAACACAGTAGTTGGCCATTATGTCTGCTCTGGGTCTTGCTGGATTAATCCAAAGTAAATGCCAATGTCCAACAGTCTACTCTATCTTCCTCTGTTTGAATTAGGTCTATGGCTGAATCACTCTCCGTGTCATGGTTTTCCATGCATCAACAATCAGCACTCCTTTAGGGCAATTTTACATAGATCATCCTACATCATTAAATAAAGATTCTTCATCCTTTCATTTAATGAAAACCTTTCACAATTTAAATTCCTAACCCCATTTCAGTGGACCTAGTGGTATTGTAATTGTCTCCACTTTTCAATGTTCCCCATTATTGACATCGTCCATTGAATAGTTGCTGCATGTCTTCAGACTTTTAATGTGCTACCCATAGCTGCACACCATTCCCTAAATATGGTCTTGCTTTAAATAAATTTAACATTGCTCCTGCACTTTGTCATTGTTGTTGCTGCTTCTAACAACGATGTTGTCACAACCTTACCTGGAGCTACAGATATGACACTGAAATCCAAGATCTGATACACAGAGTTGAGAGCAGCTGGCAGGGAAGCCCATAGCTGTGATACTGCGGAAGCACTTCTGTGGCATTTTTCATCTGCAGCCTGGAGCCAATTTGGGTGCTCACACTAAGATTCTTACATGCTGATTTTGTCAGAAACGTCCAGTAGGTCTTGTCCTGAGTCAGTTGCATTAGTTCCTCGGAAATGGAATTGTAAGATATCCATCAGTGACTGTGCTTCAACTTTGAACCATTATACAGATGACTTTTCTATCCTCTGCCTTACTTTTGGGAAGCAGGGCTCATTCTGAGGATATGTTTGGTAAGCTTTCCTTATGTTGTTTGTGTTGGGCTCTCAAAGACCTGAACTTTATTTAATCTGTCCTGCCAGGAAATGCCCATTTTCAGTGGAGGAAGCTCACTGAAATCACCAAAGCCATTGAATATGCCATCTGTACAGAAATATAGAGCAGAGATTCTTGGACCATCAAATCAGTTTGCTGTTAGGAATAGACGTGAGGTTAGTTGATGATTTTTGTTTGGCGTGGACAGCTTTACTGGTTCTGGAGATGATTGTTTTTCCAAGAGAATCATCTCTGGGATGATGCTAATAATACTCCAGATGATCCCTATTCCTCATCTGTTTGCCATAACTGGTGATAACTGGGAAAGGGAGGTTGGACTGAGGGGCATTTTGGAACAAACCCCCTTGGCTTGCTGGGATTGACGGTGAGACCAAGTAAGATGCTTCAGAAAATCTGGCAACAATAGCTTTAACTTTGCTTGTCTATGGAGTATTAGGGTCCGGTCATCTACAAAGGTTGCTTTGATGAAGTATCAGCATGTTAGTCATACCAGTGAACCTTATCATTGAGTCAGCAGTAAATGTCCATCCCCTGGTCCTAGTTCCTTGTGGCATGACTTAGAACAAGTTGAACAGCAAAGGCATAAGTATGCGTACTTGCTTCATTCCATTCGAAATTTCATATGTCAGAAATGTGCAGTTTATTTGTATGCTGTCACCTTATTAATAAACACAAAATATTGCTGGCCTTTTGTTTGGGCTTTCCATACCTGAAACTACATTTTCAAAATGCTTTTGATGGTTTGTCAGAAACTTCCAGCAGGTCTTGTCCTGAGTCAGTTGACCTGAGTCACCTTCCAAAGACTTCCTTTGAGTTTTTCTTTCTATTCTCCCAAAAATCCTTTTCCTTATACTGAACCATATTATGTTACATCACCCACACGGTAGCCCAATTCACTAACATATCCTTGCCTTCCTGCAGTATGTACTATTCTATTTTTGATGTTTTACATCAATTATTTCAGGATTGTTCTCCCCATGACTGCCCCTAAATTGTCTATTGTTTATAAATCAACAACAAAAATGGATCTAGCACTTATTACTGGATTTAGCATTTCCAACTCACCTTTTTAGTTTGACTGCATGAGAACATAGTGTGAGCAGAAGCATGTGATTTGGCCCCTTGTGCCTGCTCTGCCCTTAGCTCATGTTAGCTAATCTATCAGTCCCCATACACTCTGATTACCTAAAAGGCCAATCCCTAGAAACATATTCCTAGTTGGCACAATGAATGCATTATATAGTAGCTACTGGGTCTTTTATGTTGGCTTCATTGAAGCTAAGTTTTGGATCTGGAACCTGTAAAGGTTTAGCAACATGAACCAGAGATGCATTTCTCTGCACATGAATTTATTGCTATTGAATATATTCAATGAAATCAACTATCTAAGGTAAAGAATTCCAATAATTAACAAATTCTTGCATAAAGATTTTTTTCCTCATCCTAATCCATAACAATCAAACTCTTATCCTGACATTACACTCCCACGTTCTCGAATGTCTAGCCTGAAGAAATAACCTCTCAGCATCTACCCTGTCATCTCCTCTCAGAATTTTCCACGTTTGATGGAGAATAGTTCCAGGTGATTCTCCTCTTCCCAGTACTTCTGCCAGTTTCACCATGCTCTGAAGCCCACATCACTCTCTGAGCCATGGCTCACACAATAATTTGGAGTGGAGTAATATTCTGCACTTTCTTTTCAATTCTAGCTTCATAAGCCCTCTTAGCACAACCTTATTCCTTGTCCTACCCATATTTTGGGCTCTATTCCCCCTCCGAATTCTTCTTCAGCTGTTAGATGCACTCAACCATAGCATCAGTCGGCACCATGCTTTTGGGACTCCAAGCCGGGACTGCAAAGAAATGAGAAGTAATAACTCATTGCATTAATTTTCAAGCAGTCCTTTTACCACCATATGCCTTACTGAACTCTGAAATTTCATATACACTGCATCAACTTCTTCCCTTTAACAGCCAAAAACTATCCCATTGAACAGATGTAATTTGCATTTTGAAAATTTATACTAACCATTCCTGACAAAACACGTTTCTAAATACTTATTAATTTGAATTTGAATTATGGAATGTAAAATGTTGCCACAAATGAAATAAAACAAATGAAAGTTTTCAGCAGCCTCATATTGCCCCAGTTTTAGGCTATATTGAAGAGCATTATTGGCAGGATCTGCCTTGAATGGAACCACCGACATTTAGCCATTTAAATGACAGCATTTCTGGGACTCCCAAACTTATTGTACAGCATCAGGTGCTAAATCCATCAATACTGTGTCACTGAGCAGAGCTTTTACACTGTGGAATTTCTTCTCATGTCATGTGCCAGTTAGTTAGGTAATAGGGAAGGTTAGTTATGTAAGTTTAAATTGAGTTTGCTTCAGA
The DNA here is from genome assembly GCF_009764475.1 of Pristis pectinata. Taxonomy (NCBI): domain Eukaryota; kingdom Metazoa; phylum Chordata; class Chondrichthyes; order Rhinopristiformes; family Pristidae; genus Pristis; species Pristis pectinata. The sequence goes on from NC_067420.1 coordinate 19,800,775, forward strand.
TTAATATTTTTGACCAACTTTGCAATTTTTGGTATTATTGTTTAAAGATATATACTTGTTAAAATTTAAACACTACTGATTATTTACTTAACTTTAATACTTTTTAAAAATTCTCTGTGTACTAGGGATATTTAATAACTGTTTAAAAATCTCTCGCAACTTTTTACAACCAAGGTTAGGGATGGGGCTTTGCCAACTGCCAAAACTTTCAGTAGTGTTTCAGTGTTGTGTCCACACAATGTGTCATGAGAAGCTCTGCTGCTATTCAGGCCCTGCTGGTGGAGTGCAGGAAGCTCCAGGCCAGTATAGTTGGCCCTCTGTAACTGGAGTCCATGAGAGATAATTTTGGGCAGGGGTCTAGGGCAGTAGGCCCTAGACCCCTGCCAACTCAAGTAAGTATCATCTGATCCATTAAATAAACATACAACTTACTGAGTGTGAATATTTTACTGCTCCAAGATATTCTGGATTCCAGCAGAGTGACCCAACTGACCTTGGGCCTTGAAGGGCTCACCCGCAATTCACCCCTGAAGATTTTACAACTGGCAATGCCCAGCTTTGCCGCAGGTCAAAGCTATTATTTTATTTGAAGGTTTATTGATGTTTCTTACATTCAGAATCATTTAAAAACCATCAAATATGAAATAAAGATTTTTTTAAATATTACATTTAATTTTTTTAAGTTGAGAACACAAAAACACATAACTAAAAACAAAGCACAAGTGTATTTTTAAAAAGTGAACTTACTTTCTACTTACCTGTCTCCCCCTCGCCTTTCCCCTCCCCAACTATATAATCACTGGTTCCCATTGAAATCAATGGGCTCCAACCTGGCACAGGTTCTGAGAGCAGATTCTCCTGCAGACTGAGTTCCACCCAGGAGTCCAGTGGTTGAAAGTGTCCAAGTTCCTCTACCAACAATTGACAAATTAGATTAGGACTTCTGTATTGATAATACATCCAATGACATTCTAAACTCTTTGGCATTTAACCAGTAAACGCTAGTGGTTTCATTCATAAGAGCAATTATTCACCAGCAAAATCCAAGGCAATATTATATTCCCTTGTCGTAAAGATCATAGTGTGGTTTCTGAATCTGAATTACAGATATATCAAAAGGGATTCTGAAACTTTGTTCTGCTCATCCATATATGTGTACCAAGAGCAGGGAAATCTTCATGGCTGTACAACTGAAGTCAGTTATTCTACTGTCCATGTATAATTTTTTATCATGAATCAGTTAACATCTGAAATGTTTCTAAAATAATTCTAGTTTTTATTAAAGCAGCAAAAATATTTTTAAGAAACACTTTTTTCCTAATTTTGACATCACCTTCTTCATATTTACTTATCTGCTAAAACTATCATCTCCTTGACGTTGAATTTGATTAGCAGAATCGCAATAAATAGTTGAAAATAGTAGAATAGTTTATTCTAGGCATTAAGATTTCATATAACTCTACTTTACAAATGCAAAATGATTATCCAATTATACCTGCTGTACATCAGGTGACATTATTATTCCACAGTGTTGGTAATCCTGTCTAGTTCAATGCAATTTCAGTTCTATTTTTAGATGTCTTTAGCATTGTTTCCATTTTACCATGTACATCACAAAAGAAATGGTTACACTACTAATAAGTAAGTGGGAATTGTTCAAGCTTATGATTTAAATAGAATCCAGAATAAACTGGAGCAACATGAAGTATAAACCCCTCAATTAAATGTTAGCATTTTTTCTCATCTCTAGAACTTCTGTGAAAGTTGAACAATGTGTAAAATCTACCCTCATCTGCTCCAACTTGTTTTCTGCTCAAGTGGAATCAGGAGATTGGCTAGAATATAAAGACCCTCTGTGAATTTCATTCCTGGATGCGTATCTGGCAAAGCTGATCAAACGTGTCAAAGGCAGCCAAGATGTGCATCAGTCACACCACACTCCTGTGTTCAAGGATTAGGAAGACCATAAACTCTCTGCTTCAATCAGAAATTTCTGAAGAAGTCACATTCAGTTTCAGAATACCATTACAGTCATTTTGGTGATTATTTGCTGATTTTATATTTTACTCAGTTTTGCCATCAGCCTGAGTTGGACAAATAACAGCAACACAAAGGTTTAAGAAATAGAAGCAGGAGTGGACCACACAGCCCCTAAAGCCTGCTCTGTCACTTATTCAGACCATGACTGCTCCTGTTCTTGTTTCCTGCCCTTCCCAGTATTCCCTTATTCCCTTGGTGTCAAAAGATATATTTAATTCCATATTGAAAATACACAATGATAAGCTATTCAAAGCCCCATGAATAAAGAATTCCTAAGATTTCCAACATTCTGAGTAAAGAAACTTCTCATCATCTTCATCCTAAATGGCTAACCTTCTGGCCCAAGGTTAAGTCTCCTTGTCCTTGACTCTCTAAAAAATACATGTCTCCCAGCATCTCCCCTGCCCATCTCTTTCAGAATCATATGTTTTACTGTGACCACTTCTTTTTCTTCCTAACTCCAGCAAATAAAGAAATCTACTAATTTTCCCTTCAAGGACAATTGAGCCCAGGAAACAAATTAGTGAAACTACATTGCATTACATCCATGGCATATATTTTCTTTTCCTTATGGAAGTAGACAGACTGTACTACAAGTATGGTTTTACCATAGCTCTGTACAACTGCAAAGAAATGTTCTTACTCTTGTGTGCCAGTCTCCTGTATAATAAAGGCCAATATAGTGTTCACCTTACTAATTACATCTTGTTCCTGCCTGTTAATTTTCTACATATTTTGATTCAACAAACTACTGTAAAATAACTGCTAGTTTTCACCTTCAAAAAAAATGTTCTGACCTATAAATGTAGATGCGTGTTTTTTTTATAAGAATTCCACATCTGAAAATAGCTTTTCTCTGAGACTGGTGCATGATTGTGTGCATTTCCTGGTTTGGTCATGGCACTTGGAAAATTCAGCTGGGGATCTCAATGCGAATTATCCTTGTTGTTCTGATGTGATTCCTGTGCCAGTTGTGCATGTGATGCCATCATTTGCCAGTCCTTTGGATTGGTGAACATAAAGTTAGCTGACATAAGTCATATCATTCCAAAAAGCACATCATTTGTTTTTCCCAGAACAACCATTTGTTCATGGTGCTGTTTGCCTCTGAAGTGCAGAGCTGGGACCCTGATCCAAAAAAGGTCCCCTACATCTTTACCTCTTTTTATGATGCTCTCTCCTTATGAACTGCATTGGCCCATTCTCATTCCTACCGTCAGTGAGCCGCTCAGCTCTGATTACACTCCCGCTCTCAACCTCCTGAGTCCTGGATCTTTAGGTATCATTCTTGTTTCTGGCCTCCAATCACTCTCCCATAATTTGTGCCCCAGCCAACCTCCTCACCCTCTGAATTCACAGTCTAAAATTCACCACATTATCCTTTGCATGCTTTCTAGTAAAATTTGCAATTGAGAAACAGTAGTGCACAATGAATTGGGCTTCAGGAACATTGCAGCATCAGGCCCGAAACCAAAGGAGTTATTAGCAAGATCTATAATGACCCATCCCTGTCCCAGTAAAGGTCTAGATGAAATTCCAGGCCCCTGTTCCTATTTTTTTCCCAGCAAAATGAATAATTAATGAATATGGATTATAAATAACCAACAACCCCGTATCAATCCCTGTGGCACCCAATAGTAACAGCCTGCCAACATGAAAACAACCTGTTTACTTTACACTTTCCTCTCTGTCATTTAACCAACACACCATCCATGTTAATACATTACTTCCTCTGAGCCCATATTTTATGTGACATAAAACTCTTTAGTTGAGCTCCAGCAATCCGGGTTCAGTCCTGACCTCTAATACAGTCTGTGCGGAGTTTGCTCATTCTCCATGTGATCACATGGATTTTCTCCAGGTATATCAGTTTCCTCCAACATCCCAAAGATGTGGGGGATAATTGATCACTGGAATGTAAGTGGGTCCTGGAAGTGGGAATGTGGGGAGAATAAAATGGGATTGGTGTAGGATTAGTATAAATGGATGCTCAGTGGTTAGTGTAGACTTGTTGGGTCAGATGGTATATTCCAAGCTGTCTGACTGTCTATGATTTTCACTCCAAAATTTCATGTTTACTCTGAAATTATGGGATTTTATAAATTCTTCATTACCACATCTTGCAGATCGAGCACTTTTCCCAAAAATAAACGTCAGGATAAACATTCTAAAATTCCTTTTTTCCTCATCCCTCCTTTCTCAAATAGCAATGTTACATTGCTAAGTTCCAATTTGCAGTGACTGTTCCAGATTCAAGGAAGTTTAAAATCATTACCAATTCTTTTCATGCTCTCTGCAGCCACCATTTTTTTTAGAACTATCAGAGTATCAGATCTATGGGAATTGTCAGCTTAGAGCCCCATTAAGTTTTCCAGTAAATTCTCTTCACTAATATTAATTACTTCAAGTTCTTCACAGTTCCTTGGTTCTACAGTATATCTGCTATGTTTATTGTGTCTTCTTCAGTGAAGACAGATATAAAAAGATAAATTTAGCACCTTAGCCGTTTCTTTATCCCTGGCATGACAGTTGGATATTCACAGCCCTTTTGTGCAAAAGGTTTGATGACAGTTTTCATTGGCAGACTATATGCATCAAATTCCATGGCCAGTCCAGCTAATGTGCTGAATTTTAGGCTTAAAACAAAATTTAGCAATAATTATTAACAATTCCAACTCTCTGTTTACTGATTCATCTTTTAATTTATTTTTTCAGGATATCACTGGCAAATTCAGCATTTATTGTCCATCCCTAATTGTCCTTGAGAGGATGAAGGTGAACTGCCTTCTTGAAGCATTACAGTCACTCTGGTGAAGATACTCCCACTGTGCTGTTGGAGAGGGAGTTCCTGGATTCATCCTAGCAGTGTATGTCAAAATTAGGATGGAGTCCAACTAGGAGGGGAACATGAAGGTAATGGTGTTCCCATGTGCCTTGTAGGGCAGGCATGGTAATGTAGTGGTTAGTGTAACGCTATTACAGCGCCAGCGACCTGGGTTCAATTCCGGCTGCTGTCTGTAAGGAGTTTGTACGTTCTCCCCATGACTGCATGGGTTTCCTCCGGGTGCTCCGGCCTCCTCCCACATTCCAAAGACATACGGGTTAGGAAGTTGTGGGCATGCTATGTTTGCAGCGGAAGTGTGGCGACACTTGCGGGCTGCCCTCAGAACACTCTATGCAAAAGATGCATTTCACTGTGTGTTTCGATGTACATGTGACCAATAAAGAAATCTTATCTTGTTTTATCTTATCCTTGGTGGGAGACATTGTGGATTTAGGAGGTGCTGTCACGGTGACCTAGCCATGTAACTGCAATGCATTTTGTCAAATGTACATATTGAAGCCATTGTGTCCAGTGGTGTAGGTCAATAATGTTGAGGTAGTGGATGGGGAGTTAATCAAGTGGATGGTGCTAAATTTCTTAAATGTTGTTGCAGCAACACAGAGCCAGGATGGTGGAAAGCATTATGTCAAGCTCCTGACTTGTGTTTTACAGATGATGGAAAGGTGGTGAGTTGTTGCAGTTTACCCAGCCTCTGATCTGCTTTCGTAGCCACTGAATTTGTATGGCTGCTCCAGTTGAGTGACTGATCAAAGGTGACACCCAGGTGATTGATAGTGGGATACTCAACGATGGTAATATTATTGAATATCAAGGATAGGTAGTCAGACTCTTTCTGGTTGGAAATGGTCATTGCCTGGCAATTCCATGGCATAAAACTTTGTTTGCCACTTCCAACCCGTGACTAAATGGTGGACTGCTTGATTTCCTGAGGAATTATGAGTGGAATTGAGCACTGTGCAATCATCAGCTAACATCTCCACTTCTGTCCTTATGATAGCAGGAGGGTAATTGATGAAGGAGTTGAAGATGGTTGGGCCTAGGTCACTGCCTTGAGGAACACCTCCAGTGATGTCCTCGGCCTGGAACTATTGACTCCGACAATCAATATCATTTTCTTTGTGTGTGGTGTGACTTCAACCACTCAAGTGCTTCTCCTTAAAGACCATTCACTTCAGCTTCACCAAGGCTCCTTGATGCCACACTCAGTCACGTGCTGCCTTCATGTCGAGGAACTCACCTCTAATGTTCAGCTCTTTGGTCCATGCTATAACCAAGGTTGTATTGAGACCTGGCATGGAGTAGCCTTGGTGAAACCTGAACTAGGTGTTGGTGAGAAGTTTATTGGTAAGTAAGTGCCAGTTGGGAGAATTATCAATGGTAACTGGTAACTGGTAATTCATTTACTATTGTCACATGCACCGAGATACAGGGAAAAGCTTTTTATTACATTCCATCCAGACAGATCATTCCAAACATAAGTACGTCAAGCAAGTACAAAAGGAAAAACAATAACAGAATGCAGAATATACAGTTAAGAGAAAGTGCAGTGCAGGTAGTCAAATAAAGTGCAAGGGCCATGACGAGGTAGATTGAGAGATCAAGATTTCATCTTTATTGTAAGGAGATCTGTTCAAGACCCTTATAACAGCAGAATAGAAGCTGTTCTTGAACCTGATGATATGTGTTTTCAAACTTTTGTGTCTTCTGTCCAGTGGAAGGCGAGAGAAGAGAGCACGACTGGGGTGGGATGGGTCTTTGATTATGTTGACTGCTTTCCCAAGAGAGTGGAAAGTGTAGACAAAGTCAATGGCTTTTGTGATAGACTAGACAGTGTTCACAACTCTCTGTAATTACTTGCAGTCTTGGGCAGAGCAATTGTCATACCAAGCTCTGATGCATCTGGATAGGATGCCTTCTATAGTACATCTGTACAAATTCGTGAGGGTCATCAGGGACATGCCAAATTTCCATAGCATCCTGAAGAAACAGAGACACTGGTATGCTTTCTTGGCATAGTGTTTACATGGTTGGACCAGGAAAAAGAGCTTGAAGTTCTCAACCTTAGCACCGTGGGCATGTGCACTGCCCATTTCCTGAAGTCAATGACCAGCTCTTTTGTTTTGCTGACATTGAGGGAAAGTTGTTGTCTTGACACCACATCATTAAGCTCTCTATCTCTTTACTGTACTCCGTCTTGTCTTTGTTTGAGATCCAGCCCACCACAGTGGTGTCATCTGCAACCTTGCAGATGGAGTTAAAGCAGAATCAGGCCACACCTTTATGAGTGTATAGGGAGTAAAGTAGGGGGCTGAGGATGCAGCCTAGTGGGGCACCAGTGTTGAGGATAATCGTGACTGAGGTTTTGCTGCCTATCCTTAATGATTGCAGTCTATTGATCAGGAAGTCAAGGATCAAGTTTCAGAGGGAGGTGCTGAGACACAGATGAACTTGTTTGGAATTATGGTATTGAAGGCAGAGCTGTAGTCAATAAATAGGAGTGTGTCGTAGTTGTCTTTGTTATCCAGATCTTCTATGACTTTGCTGATGATTGAGAATACACTAAATGACCGGGTATTAATTAGTCAGACTGGATTTGTCCTGCTGTTTGTGAGCAGGACATCCCCTGTCCATTTTCAACTTTATTGGATAGATGCCCATGTTGTAATATAATGAGCATCTCATCCCATTCAATTCGGGATCCAACAAGGTCACAATATTGGGCACTTTTTCATGTAATATCTAAAAAATAATACTTTAAAATAATACTTTACACAAATCTTAATTGTTGCCTCGAGTCCACGTGGAAGAAAAATGGATAATTGCTTGAAGAGAAGAAAATTAAAAGGTTCTGTTGAGCAAGGGTAAGAGCAGAATCATTGAAGGAGATTGAATGATTCATACGGGAAGAGCAAGGGCAGTGAATAAACAGCCTGCCTGTGAGTTGTAACATGTTGCAATTGTGTGCTACACTATTTATTTCGTTTATAACTACACTTAGAAAGTGAAGAAGAATGCAAAAATGGAAAATCCCCTAAATCACTAGCACTTCCCATTTTGTAAGTTCTGTTCAATAATTTTTAGTAGCACTAGCTCTATTGACTGTTTAAACAAACATGTACATATTCACACACCATTATTTAGCTTTGTACTAGCACTGAAAATATAAAATTAGCTCCATTGTTAGTATGAGTGCTCAGAGGGTTGACATCCAAAGATTCGGAATTGTCAAAGGCAAGATCCCAGGAGGACTCATTATAGAGAGATTAAAAAGCTGGCAGGAAAAAGGAAATCACCAGAGTAGGGCAGATCATCCATGAGGGCCAGATAATGCCTCCCATCAGCAACCTAACAAATCCCATTGCTCCCAACTCAACTTTCAAACATGGTTCCAGCTCCAGAACCCCGTAAACTGTTATGAGCTAACCCCCTCATTTCCGTCTGCAGATACATTCACAGCTTGTAGACTACACTCAACTCTATCTCTGAATGCATCAGGGAGACAATATAGAAAAGACTATATCCATCAATTCAGGTAAGATGACAAGCAAAGTATTTAGAGACTTACCTTCAATATAACTGTGTGCAAGAGATTTAGTCCTCAACTGTAGTCCCATTCATATTCTTGAGATTTTACAGCAGATACCTTCTTCGATTTATATTCCTTCAACTCAACCTTGCTACCCCATGTCATGTATTGTATCCTTTTATGCTGAACATCTCAGCCTGAAAAATAAAATCATGTGTTGCTCTCTACAGAAGCTGCTCAAATTTATCAGCCCTGATTTTAACTAGGATTGGAAATGAGCAACAAAGTTGAACATCAAACAGTCGTCAACACGAGGGTAAGGGATTTTAAACTCTTGGGGCTTATTTGTACTGGTTAATGTCCTGTGTAAAAAATTTGGAAGCAATAGCTGGCTAATGGGCTGCATCAAGATTTTTGAGAGGCACCTCAAAGGCTGCATTCTTAGAATATCAGCTAATCAACTAGCTCTTCATTGAAAGTGAATGGTTAGATAATGTTTCCGATGGTAAAGTGATTGAATGTATTGTTTAGTGACTAAAGCAAAGGACACTTGAGATAATACATTGTGCATAGAAGTTCACACAGTGGAAATCACTGCAGACAAATTCTCATGTCTAGCTGATAGCTTTTCTAGAGAGAAGTGTTTATGTCACTTTGGTTAACAATACCTTATATATAGTTTCTGGCACAACAAGATGCAAAGAAAGCACTATAATTTTCAGAACCTGACATACCAAATCTGATAAACTCTGCAAATTCCATCCCTCTACACCACACAATTGCAAGATGGACTGTGGTGAAAAGATAATCAGATCTCATCCTCAACATCAGGTATTCAACTGAGTTTGGCACCGAGAAGCTAGTGCACTAGTAACATCCACAGGAATGATCCAGTAGCTGAAGCCACACCTGCAAATGATGATAATTGCGGTTGTCATCACATGATCGGAGAAGTTCGGAAGAGAAACTTTCTTAGTCTGACTATCCCCAACTGCTCCATCACCGACTGCACTTGCATGAGATAAGGAGCTTGCTGATGATTCCACAATGCTCTGTTCCATTTGCAAACCCTCTGATAATGAAACAGCCAACAGGGTTTGAAGATCTTCCAGGCTTGGGCTGGAAAATGACAAGTGATATTTATAAAAGCATCTGGAAATGAATGCCCTAAATGGGAAAAAAACAGAACCACCTTCAGTCAATCTTAGATTAGGATTAAAGAGAAAATCATAGAGTCATACAGCAAGGGGCACCAAGTCCATGCTGACCATCATTTACGCAAATTCTATACTAATCCCATTTTGTTTTCCACACATTCCCGTCAGTTGCTCCCAGATCCCACCACTGACCAGCACACAATATGGGCAACCTACAGCAGCAGATTAACCTCACAACTCACATGTCTTCAGGATGTGGAAGGAAACTTGTTCCATGGTACACCGGAAAGTTGCTGATGCTGGTGAAGCTAAATAGGCTGGGAGATACCTGTACAGCCTTTTGTTGGTGTTAATGGTGAGGTAGATGTTCGACTCTGGATCCAACTCCAGCTGCTGGTATGGAAAGGAAAACTCCAGTTCACTGAAGAACCTTCCCCACTGAGATAGCAAACAAGTCTTCTGATTTGGATACATTTCAGGTTTTATACAGGGACTTATATAGCCTCACTGTCTTGTTTTGCTATGGTATGGCTACAATAGGTGCTAGCCAGCCACTCCTCTCCATGAGTGGCACTATACCATGTCTACAGACAATCCAGGTCTTTCTCAATCACTTTATTCAAGGCATTGGGCACGGTTGAAGGCTGAGGAAAAACAGGAGTGTTCCGCTTCCATGTAGATCTTTGTTTTAAAATCCCTCCTCTTTCCAAAGATTTCCTTAAAGATTGAAACATACCTCTCCTGCAATGAGTGCTGTGAAGCATTTATCTTACTTTGTTCAATTTGATCTGTTCCAGCCAGTTTCACCCCAGTAATGCAAGGATGCCCTCCCCCGCAATACCACCAGGAGTACGATCTAATTACTGCCTCCGTACTTCACTGGACTTGACTCTTTCTCACAACAGGAGTGACAAGATATGACAAGAAGTGAATGTGCAATGGCGGCAAGGGGCATGTCAGAAGCTTCCTTTTTGTTGATGTGGTCTGTCACAAGTTACACAGATGCCCTGGTCTCCAGCTGCATGCTGACTGATTTTCCTGCCAGATCTATCTGGAGGTAAGTTCTGTCTCCACTTTCTCGTGTAGACAGTTAATAATCCAAATTGCTCTTCCTCTGGTTCAGTATCCTCTTTGGTGTCAATCACATTCTGTGCATGAGCAATGTGTTTTGCACATTTGCATACTCTCTACAAGTGACTTAGTTTTCCACCTTTCCTGACAAAGTCTACAGGAACTTTGTTGGTTTCCACAACAACAGAAACACACTTGATTGTGTCATATGGCAATCGTAGGGAAATATCCTTCTGAGGTTTCTGAGTTTGATGATGTATAGAGGAGGTCCACTTCACGTTTTGGCACTTGCGTCGCTTCCAGGTGCTGTGTAGATTCTTTGAGCAGCACTTCTGCTTGGACCAGAATATCGCACGAACTCCTTCATATCCTTACAGAAAAGTTCCAAAGCCAGTACAATAACACAGACTGAATTAAAAGTGAAATCCTCTGTTAACAACAACCACTTTGGATAAACTTCCCTCAAAAACTACAGAAAAGCTGGTCTCAGAGGACATCATCTTGGAATGCCAGGCGATTCAATGCAATGATTTCATCAGCAAGAACTTTTCCTTTCTCTCAATGCTGGAAGTGAAATCCGAAGCATTATGCAATGAGATCTGGTTTAGGCTTGAAATGCTTTGTTAGTGGTTCAGTAACTTCTGTGTAAGACAAATCCACTAATTTCTTTGGTGCAATCAGACTTGAGAGAAGTCCAAAATTTGTAGGGCCCAGAATGACGAAGAATGCATTTGCCTTTGTCTCATCTGCAATAGTATTTGGGACTAACCGCCATCCAAAACATTCCATATAATAACCAAAGTCTCCTGTTGATCCCTGAAGTTACAGTACCAATGCAATTCTTAGATTTTTCTTGTCCTGTAGCTTTTTTTTCTAACTGTGGGATTTTAATTGTAATAACCAAATGTTTCTGTTCATCTCACACATTCCAAAACAATGTACAGGACATCTGCAATATTCAATTCAGGTCAATTTTACTTCATTGCAATTGTAAAGGCCTTTGTTATGATAATCCAGAGATGGAGTCTCAGCCATGTGCTGTTCAGCTGGATGTAGCTATCACTTTATTATTTTCTTCCTGACTCCCCTGCTGGTTAACTGCTGGTAAATCAGCAGCACGGCAACCCCAGGTAGACAACCACAATGAATTGCACAACTCAGTATACTGCATACACCACACTGAATGTCAGCTTTGTTTCACTGCAGGGTCATTCATCACTAATGTCGCATACTCAAGTTAAAAGAAAATGAAAGTATATGTCATGGGTTGAAAGAATAGTTTGTCATTTCCATCATGAACAAGTCATTGAGCAGACAGATATGAAAAGTGGGAGGATTCAGATTTGCTCTTTGACACATTTACACATCATTTGTTCAATATCTTGTCCAGAATTTTCTAAACTCAAAACAAGACAGATCACTCACTTATTATCATTAAGACTGTATGTGCCAACTTACACAGCATTATGTCACATTGAAATGATAGCTGTCATAAAAACAGATTTTGAAGAACTATTTTACCCATGGAGGATGTTTAAGGGAACATTTGTCTACTTTTGAAGTATCACATGATCTGCAAGGTTAACATATGCTTTAATATTTGAAGTTAATTGCATAGTTCCACCTGGTACGATTCTGGTACGATTATGTTGAGTTATATTCAGAATTCACTGATGTGCTTTTAGCTCCATACAACTACATGTAGAGATTGATACTGAATTGGAACAAAGCAATAATAATTAATTCCTAATTGTAGATTTTGGCTCTTACTTTTAAGGGATTTAAAGCTTTTAAAAGGCCCCTATTCCTCCTTTATATCCTCTTTCTTCTGCTGAATTCTCAGCTAAATGGTGAGTTATGTTTTCAATGAGATACAGAAAGGTTGTTGGAACCAAGCTCAATGGCAGTTTTTGAAATGTGCTTGAAAAGAAAGGAAAATCCAGAGAAATGGGGAGAAAACAGGGGACAAATTTCATTCCTCTTGCAGAGAGTTGGGCCAAATGGCCTCCTATGCAATGTGAGAAGTTACACCAACAGGCATCTCCACTAGGACTGCCCAAAGTTTATTGTTTATATATCCAGGTATTCCTTTCACCTGAACCCCCAAATTCATGACCATCGGATCTACATCTCACTTGGCATAGCAGCTTTCAGTTCTACACCAGTTTTTGAATGATCTGTGGAAGTTGAACATTCCAGCATGAGAAGTCACCATGCCTTGATACATTCCATCATCCCATACCTTTTCCAAGCCCACCCATTCACCTGGAACTTTACAAACAATAATTGATGATTCTATTTCCTTCCAGAGTGAATAGTTTTGCAAGGTGAATAAGTTCTGTCAATGAAGCAATTGAAAATTACATTGACAGCCAGATAAGCAGTTCCCTCAGCTTAACCAGCAATAAAACCTGTCAAAAACATTGAATATTTCTGACAGAAACATTCAAAAATGCTTAAAAATAAATATTTAAATTATTAAAATATTCAAACACTGAAAAACACTTGAATTCAAAGAAGTTCGAATAATATTTATCTAGGTTGCTCCCAACCATTTCTGTCCATTCGGATGATTACACCAGATGTTACTGTTATAGCTTCAACCTGGTGCAAGTTCATTTGACTGGACAATAGACACAAGTCATGGTTTGATACTGAACTGATTCCAAGATCCAATTCCAGTCAGTGAAGAGCTGCCTGGCAGTCTGAGACTTTTGTATTCGCCAGGAATCCTGGACTCAGTGACAAATCACATGAAGAAGTGCAAGCAATTCTGAGTGGAATTGACAGCACTTCCCATCAAATTCCAGCCTTTTTCTGTACGCAGTTGAGAAAACACCTTTAAGCTTGCTGTCTTTATAGTTATTCAAAAATTTATTTTGCTGAAGATAAATTCTGTTGTAATCTGTTGCCCAAAACTTCGTATGTTGTCGTTAGATACAGGATTTGTTGCACTAAAACCTTTTGATCTCTATTTTTACATCATGTGCTCTAAATAAGGTGATTAAAGATTGAAGCAATAAGGAAATGTTATCTAGATAATTAGGTGCATATGGCTACAGCATCTCCATAAGTGTAAGCATTGTATATAAATTGTATCTAATTTGAATGATGATTGAAATAATTGTTTTCAATGGATATCCAATTTAGCATTCAACCAAAAATGCAAAATGAGGTAATCTAATAGCTTACAGTACATTAACTTTTTTGTTGTGGAATATTTACAACCAGTGGTGCTGGTTTGAATCTCGTAACTGGTTAGAATGATCTACAGCTGGCAGACCAAGATTATATTGTTGCCTTCACAATACTCTCCAGCCGGACAAATCAGAACTCTATAGATGTGCATGAGCATGCTCAGCTTGAATTCCACTCAATGTATGGAGTCTGATTAGATTTTTAACTGTCAAATATCTGGTGAAACAGCTGAATTTTTCATAAAATACAAATTTAAATTGATAAAATTTAAGTTTAAAAGCTGAATTTTCTGTAAACCGTTTACAAAATAACTTTGCACTGGTTAAACTGTGTTCACTGTAATATTGCTTCCTTGAGATAATGCCTCTCTGTTTGATTCTCTCCCAATTTATTCTGTACTTGTGCTTCAATGCAAAGCCAAACTTTGTTTTCATCAGAGTAAAACATGCACTGCAACTGGCCCATTAGATTCATCAATTTCTGACCTGCAAACCTCACGTAAACAGGTAAATATTGCCTGTTTTTTTTTCAAAAAGTAATTCTTACGGTGAGAAAAGATAATATAGTATTTCAACATCACTTCCTAAAATAAAATTCAACTGCCTAAGATTATTACTTGCTGAATTTCTTTTGCCTATTTAATCATTCTAGATCATACACAATGCTTAAAGGGCAAGTCCACTCAAATTACTATTGCAGATGCATTGAAAGGTCATTATCATTAGAATGAGTTTATATTGGTATCCAACTGAGCACAGCTGTTAAGCTGCTTACTCAAAGTTTGAACATAACATGTGCAGATGGAGAAAATACCTAGGACTTGTGTTCTACTATAGACCTTACATTGTGCTTATTGGAAGAAGTGTCTGCAGAAGAACATATTATTTCATCTTGAATTTCATTTGGGGTTATGTTTACAACAAGTAAAGGAAGCAAGAGAAGTTCCCTGTCTCAAAAAAAGACAAGTGTGCAAAGTGGTTTGCTGGGGACATCTCTGAAGATGAATAACGTACTAGTTTTATGAAAGTGAATGAGCTGTCTGCAGTTTCTGATGCTACCAGCTTCCCCCAGTTGGAGTGAAACATAACATCATTAATAACGACAAGTAATATTTCATCTGATCCACAAATATAATTAGGGCAAATTTGTCTTATTAAATAAATTGAAATACAACAAGTATAAATTGGGCATTACTCTGTATTGTAAAATCATTTGGAGACCGGACTGTAACATTGGCAGAAAAACTTTGATTGATAGCTATCACAAATCTTATGAGTTAATACACCACAATGTGGTTAAAAGCTGACATCTTTCTCTCATGTGGTATTTTGAGATCTGTTTATGCCTTAGAGTCAGCTCCTGTACCGATGTGCAATAATTCAAGGGAGCAATATTTCTGCAACAGCATAGAATCCAATATTTATGCTGCACAAAAACAAAGGAGTGCAGATGCTGGAAATGAAATGTCACTGACTTTAACTTTGTTTCTCCACAGATGCTGCCTCCTCTAAAAAAAATGAAAATAAAAAAAGAGAAGCAAGAATAGAACATATGGCTCCTTGAGCTTACATTGTGGTAAGACCACTTCCCATCCAACCCCTTTCCTTTATGCCCAAAAGTCCATCTATTTCCTCCTCTAATGTGCATAGTGACTGAACATCCACAACCCACTGAGGTGGGGAATTCCAAAGATTTACAACTATCTGCATTTTAAAAAAAACATTTAACTTCTAAGTGGATGAAACTTCATCCTAGAAATATGTCCCCTCATGACGCAAGAGGAAACAGCCTCTTGGCTTCTAACACCAGTAAATCCCTCACAGAACCTCAAATCAAAACAGGAAACACAAGAAATACACAGCAGGTCAAGTCCTTTCTCGTGAAAAGTCATCAGTATGAAGTGTCAGCTCTGCTCCTCTCCCAACAGATACTGCCTGGCCTGCTGAGTGTTGCCAGCATTTCCTGTTTTTATTTCAGATTTCCAGCATCTTCATGTCTTTGCTCCTCTCAGACCTTGCAATGAGATTCCTCTGGGTGCTCTGGTTTCCTTTCACATCCCAAAGACATGCCGGTTAGTAGGTTGATTGCCCACTGTAAATTGTCTCTTGTGTGTAGGTGAGTGGTAAAATCCAGAAGGAGTTGATGAGAATGTGGGGAGAATAACAAAAAATGGGATCAATCTTGGAATAGAGTAAGGGGTGGTTGATGGTCGGTGCAGACTTGATGGACTAAAGGGCCTATTTCAGTGCTGTATTTCCCTATGATTCTATGAGATTACATCCAAGGTTCAGTGAATATAAGCCAATTATAATCAATTTCTGTTTGTAGACCATCCCCTCTTTCCAGGAATCAATCTAGTGAATTTATGCTGCACCAGCTTCAAAACCAATATATTCTTTTTATTTACAGGAGTCAAAACTGGACACAGACTCGAAATGAAGTCTCACCAAAGTACATAAAAGTAAGAACAGAATCAGACCATACAGCTCCTCAAGCCTGCTCTGCCATTCAGTATTGTTGCTGCTGATCTGATCCTTGACCTCCCCATTTTCTTTTTTATTTGTATATAAATGCACTTTCTTATTTCCCATAAACCTTGACTCTACTATAGAGCAAAATTCCATCTGTCTCAGTCTCAAAAATATTCAATGGTTCAGATCCACGACTCCCTGGGATAGAGAATTCCAAAAACATCACTTTCTATAAGAGAGAAATTCAATCCCACTCCTCCTCCTTCCACACACACACCTTTCTTTCTAAATGAGCCACCTCCTTATTTTGCAACTATGTCCCTTAGTTTGAGATTTCTTCATGAGGAGAAATTGTTGCAGCATTTACCCAATCAAGCCCCTCAGCATCTTAGATATTTCATTAATATCGCCTCTCATTCTTCTAAACTCAAGTCAATATCAGACCAACCTGCTCACCTTTACTCTTAAGGCAACCCATATCCCGAAAAGCAACTTCATGAACTGCCTCTGAACTGCCTCCAATGCAATATAGCCCTCCTTAAATACAGGGACAACAAATGCAGTAATCCAGATGTGATCTCACCAGAACTCTGGATAAGACTTCTCTACTTTCATACACCCTCCATTCCCTTTGCAAAAAAAGTCAAAGACTATTTGTGTTCCTATTTGTTTGTTGCACCTATAGATATTTTATATGCATCTCATGAAGCAATACATTAAGATCTCTCTGTACATAACGTTTCTACTGTGTAAAAAAATCTATGCTTCTTCCTATCCAAGTTTATGATATCACATTTACTCACATTGTACTTATAAATTACACCCCTGTATCCAATGTTTATACTCTTTCTGACTCTTTGTACCTCCCTCACAGCTCACTGTCCCACCCAGCTTTGTACCATCAGCAAATATGAATACATTATGTTCTTTCTTTTCATCTAAGTCACCAGCATAAATTGTGGATAACTAAAGGCCACTGGTCATTGTGGCACTCAACTAATGCCATTCTACCAAAATGACAGAGACCTGTTTATTCCTTCTCTCTTTAGCTCTGTGCATATTGATGTTTTCATGCTGTATTTTCCCTATTTAACTTAATCAAGGCAAGGTTGATTGCTTAGGGGTTCCTATAAATGCTTTAAATCCAATAAATACAGCTACCATATCAGAATAGCAGGAATTGTTAACCTTATGCTCATTAATCTACATTGACTTCCTGTAATCTAACATCTCAATTTTAGGAATCTCGCCATTTTTTAAAAATATCTCCATGATCATACTGCTCCTTATATCTGCAACGTCCTCCAGCCCTACAACTTTCTAACCTGCTGCTTCATTTCTTGTGTATCAACGTTTCAAATTGCTCCACCATTGGTGGCAGTGCCTTCACCTGCCTCAGCTCTAGAATTCTCAGTTTTCATCACTCTGCTTCCCTCCTTCATTGGCCTCATTGAAGACAAGCTTATCTTTTTGATCAAGCTTATGTCCTGATAGTTTTGCATGTGACTTGGTGTCAGTAATTTTTTTTTCTCTGCAAGGCTCCTCTGCAGCTTCTCAGGGTATTTTACTTAACCAGAGGAGCCAGCTTTCCCATATTTCCTTACAACATAGAAGGAGGCCATTTCAGCCCACCAAATTTATGCCAGCTCAGAGAATTTCCATCCCCCCACTTAATTCCCTGTGTCCTAATCTCCCTGCATTCCAATAAACACCATGTTCTATCATTCACCTAAAGACAATGGACAATTTACAGTTGCTAATTAACCTATCAATCTGCATATTTTTGGAAAGTGGGAAGAAACCAAAGCCCCCTTGGGAAACTTTGCTGGGAAAATGTGCAAACTCCACATAGACACCACTGGAGGTTAGGAATGAACCAGCATTGCTGGAGGTGTAAGGCAGCAGATCCACGGTGCCGCCCTTAAAGTTTGTTGTTTTCCAATACCTTTCTTGAAATTGCTGTGCTTATGTTGTTTCTTATGTTGTTTCTTAGATACAGCTTTCAGAATTTCTAATTTGTAAAGCATAAGAAAATCAAGTTAAATTTTTCAAAGGATTTCTGTTGTTGCAGCCATATCTGTAGTACTTCAACAAAGTTAAAGCTGACTATTGTATTCAGGAATAAAATGGTGACTTTGGAAGTATTTCATAAATATTAGATGGAAGTGTCATTTTAAAATCCAAACCTATGAAGGTGTATAATTGGTGTATAGCGTGAGAAGGCTGAATTTGTTACACTGCACCTTAAGGGAGCAATGATTTAACTGTGGCATCCACAAGCATTCAGTTCAGATTTAACTTGTCTCCAGCACTTAATTTATGATGAAAATAGAAGGCAATCTAGAACTGTTTAATTTGGATCAGGATTAACTTTTTTTTTAACTCATGTGAAAGTAATACAGGAAATGTCAGATAAAACCTGTAAATAGACAAGAATGCATTTTTTATGGCTTCTTGGGAATGCTTTGACATGCTTTCTCCTGGATCATTTGACATCTATTCCCCTGTGATTCTGTTCTGAGTACATAGTCAGTCTTTCAAAACTACCATATTAGTCAAAGTGTAAGCAATAATTATGATGTTGCTTTTTGGTTTTGTTTTTAATTAACGTTAATTTCCTCCCTTATGTTTCACTTAATTGATGCAAATATAGTTGAATTGTGTAAATATCATGTTGTCACCTCCATCCCATCTTGCTACATATTTAATACATGTAGTGCTGGAGGATTAAACTTTCTATCGAATCCTTACACAATAATCTGTTTAATCTCTGGAGTATTTTTTTATTTGTTTTATTCTCCTTTGATGTACACTATCTGTTGGTTTGTGTGAATAAGAAAGAATTCCCCATTGATGTCCCTGATAATAACTACAAGGCTGAAAGTGTCTTGTGTGTGTGTGTGTGCACGCATGTGTGCGTGTGTGTGAGTCTGTGTCTGTATGGGGTGGAGGGAAACATTGAGGAGGAGTGTGAAGGAGTAGAAGTGCTGATAGCGTGAAAGTCTTTGAAGAGAAATAGGGAGAGAATTCCAAACCAGAAAGGGTGTTGAGATCAGAGATGTGCCTTAGTCTAGCTGATGTTGGGGAGGGAAGCAGGTAAACTCATTTTAAAGGGCTGGGATTTGAATGGAGTAGGACCTCTGAACCCATGAATGATGGAAAAGAACGTACCTGTTCTATCCTGTCCCAGCACTTCTCTTCAAGTTCTATGTTTCCCAAATCCTGGAAAATCCTGCTTTCAGGTGTTAAGGATAATATAAGTTAGAGGCAGAAAATATTTTATTGAGAGCACCACTTCTGGGCCTAAATGTCTGCTTTCTTGTTTTTTTCTATTAAAATTAAAAGGCAGAGTGGGTTGGTCTCAAGTTCCAGATTTTTAAGCACATTTCCTGTCCATACTCGTGCTTTAGTTTGTTGCCACTTTACTGATAATCCTGGAATGTGCCACCATCTATATTTGTACTTTTAAACTCAACAGATGCAAGCACTTGTGGGTTGACAATGAAAAGTAAGAATTCAAAATTCCAATCTCACATGTCATTCCTCTGCCAAATAGACAATCCACTTGTATAGAGAAACTGATAATAATGGCTTGTTAAGTTTTATTGCAAAGTGTGATGTTACAATTTAAAGAGAGAATAAACAACAAATGCAGTGATGTTTTCATTCTTTTCCATTTTAATGAACAAATTTGGGTGAATAAAATACACGTGTCACAAAAAGTTGCGGTTTTAATATAGTTATGTTTGTTAATAATTCATCATTTTTTTGATGTAAGTGATCCAAACTGATTGCACAACCCAATCAAAATAATAGAAATTATGGACATAAGCTAAAATAGACCAACTAGTTATGTAAAAATATTTCCTTTCATATAGTGCAAGCAAAATATTTTGAGGGTTGAACAATTTTTTTCAAAATCATTACCTTATGTAAAAGTCATTAAATTTTATAGATAGTAATATTGAGAGTGTGATTTGTTTAGCTGATGCCCCTTTTCCTTAATTTCACTCTACATGCTAGATTTCTGATGCATTTACAGTGTCAGACTAGATATATAAAAATGGTTTTCAAGGTAAAGGCAAGATACATTTAAAATGTCCTTAGCCACGTTTGCCGTGCCAGAGGACTGGAGGGTAGCTCATGTTGTTCCATTGTTTAAAAAAGGCTCTAAAAGTAAACCAGGTAACTACAGGCTGGTGAGCCTGACATCAGTAGTAGGTAAATTATTGGAAGGTGTTCTGAGAGATCAGGTATACAAGTATTTGGACAGCCAAGGGCTTTGTGCGTGGTAGATCATGTTTAACGAATCTTGTAGTTTTTCAAGGAGGTTACCAAGAAAGTAGATGAAGGAAAGGTTGTGGATGTTGTCTACATGGATTTTAGTAAGGCCTTTGACAAGGTTCCACATGGGAGGTTAGTTCAGAAGGTTCAGACACTAGGTATCCATGGAGAGGTTGTAAACTGGATTCAAAATTGGCTGTGTGGGAGAAGACAGAGAATGGTAGTGGATGACTGTTTCTCAAACTGGATGCCTGTGACTAGTGGTGTGCTCAGGGATCTGTGCTGGGTCCATTGTTGTTTGTTGTCTATATCAACGACTTAGAGGATGATGTGGTAGATTGGATCAGCAAGTTTGCTGATGACACTAAGATTGGAAGCATTGTGGACAGCGAGGAAGGCTTTCAAAGCTTGCAGAGGGATCTGGACAACAGGAAAAATGGGCCAGAAAATGACAGATGGAATTTAATGCAGATAAGTGTGAGGTGTTGCATTTTGGAAGGACAAATCAAGGTAGGACATACGCAGTAAATGGTAGGGCACTGAGGAGTGCAGAGGAACAAAGGGATCTGGGAGTTCAGATACATAATTCCCTGAAAGTGGCGTCACAGGTAAACAGGGTTGTAAAGAAGGCTTTTGGCATCCTGGCATTCATAAATCAAAGTACTGAGTATAGAAGTTGGGATGTTATGTTGAGGTTGTATAAGACATTGGTGAGGCCAAATTTGGAGTATTGTGTGCAGTTCTGGTCACCTAACTATAGGAAGGATATCAGTAAGATTGAAAGAGTGCAGAGAAGATTTACTAGAATGTTGCTGGGTCTTCAGGAGTTGAGTTACAGTTACAGATTGAACAGGTTAGGACTTTATTCCTTGGAGCGCAGAAGAATGAGGGGAGATTTGATAGAGGTTTACAAAATTATGAGGGGTATAGACAGAGTAAATGTGAGTAGGCTCTTCCCACCTAGATTAAGAGAGATAAGTACGAAAGGACATGGCTTTAGGGTGGAAGGGGAAAGATTTAGGGGGAACATCAAGGGGAACTTCTTCACTCAGAGAGTGGTGGGAGTGTGGAACGAGCTGCCATCTGACATGGTAAATGCGGGCTCACTCTTAAGTTTTAAGAATAAATTGGATAGATACATGTACGGGAGAGGTCTGGAGGGTTATGGACTGGGTGTAGGTCAATGGGACTAGCGGAATAAAGTTTCGTCACAGATTAGAAGGGCCAAATGGCCTATTTTCTGTGCTGTAGTGTTCTATGGTTCTATGGTTCTAAAGGTAATACTTGATAAGCAAGGAGGTGGAAGACTACTCCAGGTCAAAGGAAATGTGGAACTGAAGTCACAATCAGGTCACCCCTGGTCTTATAAATGGAGGAGTGGACTTGAGAACACAAGTGGCCTACTCCTGTACCTTATTCGTATGTTTGCATGTTCTACCATTGCTATAATGGTAATGCTTTCTTAATTTTGTTTATAAAGTTTTAAGAAATTTTAAAATTTCCCATATTGCAACAACAAAATTACAAACAGCAAATTTGGTCTTTAGCTCAGGCACTGTGAGTCATTTGTAATACAATAGCAAGACACAGCTAGATAAGTCATTGTTTTATTGGAGTTAAGAATGAGTTGGATAGAAATTAGCTCAAGAAGTAACACAGAACTGCAAAAACCTCTTCTCTCCATGGACTAGAAGGAATTGAATATTGAGTGACGTATTTAACAGCCAGCCAAGCCAATACCATCCATTTTGGGCCATTATCTTAAATCTCAAAACCAAACTGGTAAATAACATTCAACCTCTGTGAAACCTCCCTAAGTCAGAAACTAAACAAAAAGATCAAAATATTGCTCAATTACTTATATTAAAATGTGACTTAACCTTCAAAAAATTGAAAATATTTGAAGTAACCTGACTTTATAGCTGTTTAATTAAATAAGGTAGATTTTATTTAGCCGCAGTTAGCATGATATATATGTGAATTGATATTAATTACAAAGCTGTTCCCGTATTGGATAGTTGAAAATGCCCTCCAGATGTTATACTAGACTACCAAGTGGATCAAGACAGTCTTCAGAGTAAACCTTCCAATTATAGGAAAGTTTGACTGCAGTATTCTCAATCCTGCATCTTTAAAGTGAATTAAGTGGTTGTTATGAGTAGCATCTTTTAAAAACAATTAACGAATCAGCTGACATCCCACA
The DNA here is from genome assembly GCF_009764475.1 of Pristis pectinata. Lineage (NCBI taxonomy): Eukaryota > Metazoa > Chordata > Chondrichthyes > Rhinopristiformes > Pristidae > Pristis > Pristis pectinata. The sequence continues at coordinate 19,823,570 of NC_067420.1, forward strand.
AATGTAATTATCTGTTATTGTGCTGCTGAATAATTGCAACATACCCATTGATTCTATTATCTCCTCTGCATTTTCAACTATTTTCATCTTCTTTCATGTTTCTTAATGATCTCTTTTACACTTGACAGTATTGTAGCTGTTTGCATGAGCACTGGGACATCTGCAGTGATGTCACTGACAATCATGTGTGTAAAGTTTGAATTCCCATGCCTGCTGTCAAGAAGATTGAAGAAACATTGTATGAAGATCACAAGAAAGCTGTGCAGATAGATGAAGATAAGTAACTTTGATTCAAATTTAAGGTATACATTTCTGGATAATGTGATGATGTAAATTAGTAGCAGTCTGCAATTACTATGGGAAGAACAGAAATACAGTATATGTCATGTTAACATTAATTAGTGCAGAGTGAATTTTTTTTTCTTAGAGCCTTGCTAATTTTGAATTGGAAGTTTAAATGCTTATTCATACATAATTAATCAGTTATTGGCTGTGAAGTATTTAATTGAAATATATTTTAATCCCTTGAACTTCCGGTTATTTACCAAACCAATTTTTGCATGACCATATGACTTATCAGATCAGGTAAAGAGATGGCAATGTAGTTCCAGCCCATAAGCATGCACCCATCTGGTCAACCCAATTATACATTTACTGGTGCCTCTGGTGTGCATGAAGGACATCAGGGACCATCAGTCAATAACCAGTTACTGCTTGCCTGTGCAATGGCAGATATTGTTTTGCTGTCAGTGGACTGTACAGAAATCTACCCTGAAGAACAGAGTTGCTTGGAAAGAGACAGGCGATGACTTCAGGAGGTGAGAACTGTAGGGTCTGCAGATACCAAGGCAAACCACAGCGTGTATCAGTGGCTGCCTTTTGGATGTGTATGGAAGAGAGTGGGAGAACTCAGGATGCCAGACTTGAAACAATGGGGCATAACTTCCACTGCTCAGCGTTGCTGTCTGCCTGCCCTAGGAACACACCCTGTTTTTAACAACGTAGCCATGGCTGCAGTCTTCCACAGGGAGCCAGAGCAGGATGTAGAGGCTGTCCAGGCATAGACATCCAACTGCGCTCACAGAATCGCATTGACAGCTGATGTGACCCAATTTCCAAGTTCACTTGATGTCAAAGCTGTCACTGTTTATTAATTTCTGTGAATGTCTTAGACACAAACCCCCTTACACATGGACTAAAACAACTGCAAAAATCAAAAAGCTTAAATAAATATAAAAGATATATCTTTCTCCTGAGAACTGACTTCTCTCATTCATTTGAATGTCCAGGGTGGCTCTGTCACATTTAGCCAGAATAACCTTGCCTCTAAAATTTCTTTGTCCTCAACCAACCTGACTTTTCCCAGTTGTCTAACCCAGCACAGGTGGAGTGTCCAATTTTCCAGCCCAAGAGCTGGGAAGCCTGCGGAAGGCCCTGTTGCCTATTGAAATCCAGGAAGTGCAATTACAGTAGCACCAGAGCAGCCAGCAACATAGGCAGCAGGACGGATGATGCAGCTGCTCATCTGGGCCCACACCATCGCATAAATCCTGGATTTCTCTGAAGAAATGCAGATGAGTCCCAGCATAGACCCTGGCATGAGTTGGATGATCCAGAGCAATATTTCCATCAGACAGATCTTCCACAATGCTGGATTCCACCCAAGAATCACAGAAATAGGCCACAAGGCTCAAGTTGGTGTTAATGTTCCTTTCTAGCCTCCCGTTATTTTTCCTTAATTTTATCTGCAGTACCCTCAGTTCCCTTCTCTCTCCATTGCTTATCCTCCCTGTAAGTACATCCATACTATTCAACTCAACTACTCCCCACGGTAGTGAGTTTCATTCTGTCACTATTCATATGAATATATCTTCTGAATTCCCTGAACACTCTGACTCATCCTGATAGCCTCAAGGTTTTGATATTTTGACGTTCATGTTTTCTCACAAGAGAGAAGGAGGCCATGCGGCCCATTGAGTCTCTGCCAGCTCTCAGGACAATCCCAATAATCCCATTCTCCACTTATTTCCTGTGACCTATTCTCTCTCACAGGTTTGTTCTCAGATGCAGTGAAATACTCTCTCGGGGTCTACTTTATCAAAGCCACAATTTTAAAGCCTTTTGTCAGGCCATCTTTGTCCAGTTCACTCATGTCTGCAAATACAACCTAGTATTTCTCACATCTTCCTTGTAACTATTTATTGTTCTCTCCACAGCCATCATTGATTTAATATGGCAATCAGAAATGTGAATTGCACTCTCTCCAATGCCAAACATTGCATGGTAATCAGAGATGTGCACTGAAGGGTGACCCAAGATGCCATTCAAGCTTGGTGAAATTTCCTTGACTGAGAATACTGTTCCTGCAAAGCTAATGAGCAGGAGAGCTTCATCTCAGATCACAGATCAGGATTTCTGCATTTATTCCCACAGTGCCCCAACTTGAAGTAGCTGTGTCATAACATGTAAATAAAACTGAGCATTGATTGCACTGCTGTCATTTTGATTGCAAAGTTTGAGCTATTGAAATATAATGAATAGGCACATGGAATTGTTTTGGGGCATATTTGCAATGACTTTCTTCATGATTATTATAAAATACATGAATAGTGCCAGTCCTGTCTCTTTGCTTGCTTTATCCAATTAGTTGTACTCCCTGCCACACCCCAATATCCTTGTAAATATTTTCTCCATGACTGGAACTAAATGACCTTGGTGTGTTTCTTTCTCTTTATTATAGACATGGATTCAACCGCTTGTTTTAGTTAGTAGAGTTATCAGTCATTGGTGCTATAGACGGACTTATTTGGTTTCTTCACACATGAGGACAAGAGATAAGATGTTACTAAGCCTATCTGCAACAGCTGATTCTGCTCGTCACAACTGAAATAATTGAAAAAAAACAAATTTTTTAACTGGTATCATAATTCAAGATTTGTTACCATGGGATATATGTCTTTGTAGATTCCTAACATCCAATGGAATGATACCGATTTGCAGAGTGCACAGACGAATCTACACAAGGCACAAGGAGGTGGATACAAGATGTGTCCTTTCGTTTTCAAGGTTTCCTCACAGATTCCTCAATGGAGCTTTCTGTACACATTGTTACAGCTCAAAGAACAGTTAACCACAAAACACATTACAAGTAACAGTCTTGAAAGAAACAATTATTGTTTAAAAACAGTATTATATATACCACACTGCTTGTTGTTTATTTAAAAAAATAAATGTTCAATCTGAATTAACGTATTTACAATTTTTATGCAAGTTACAGATATAACCAGGTCACAAGTTTGTGCAGTCTCTGTAATCCCAATGGTATCACTGGTGCCACCTGCATGGATCTCATGGATTCCCCAGATGTTGCTGGAGTATCACCTAACTCTGGACTCAATGATATTATCTTATTCTAGCTCTCATCAGCAATATCACAGGTTGAGTCTTCTTGACCAGTTGTAGGATTTGCACCTGAACATCTCTGGTCTCATGCTTTCAGAGTAAATAGTCAATGCTGACCTTGCAGAATCTGTTCTTAATTTTAATTTGATAAAATTCCTAAGCATGTACATCATAGTTTCTCCACTGTCTAATCACTGCACTTTTGACCTGTCTGGATGTCCCTGTATATTTTATGAAAGGAAATATTTGAGTATGTAACAAGCAGGATACATAACGGAGAGCCAGTTGAGGTAATGCCTTTGGATTTCCACACAGCAATTGGTGAGGTGCTACACAAAAGGTTATTCTACAAGATAACAGCACATGGGCTGTTCAGCTAATATTTGGCATGGATAGGGGATTGGGTAACTAACAGAAAGCAGAGACTCAGGTAACATAGATCACTTTCAGATTGGCAATCAGAAATTAGTGGATTGTCACAGGGATCAGTGCCGTGGCCTCAACTATTTACAATCTATATTACTGACTTGGATGAAGAGACTAAGTGTACTGCAGCCAAATTTGCTGATGATACAAAGGTAAGTAGTGCACAAGTTGTGTGAAGGATGAAAAGAGCCTGCAAAGGGATATAGTTTGGTTAAGTGAATGGGTAAGAAATTGACAGATGGAGTACAACGTGGGAAAATGTGAGGTTGTCCAGTTCGAAAGGATGATAAAGCAAATTATAATTCAAATGGAGTGAGACTACAAAATATTTCAGTACGAAGAGGTCTGAGGACCCTAGTTAATGAAACACAACAACATAGCATGAAGGTTTTATTGCAAACGATATGGATTAGAAAAGTCGGGAAGTTTTGCTCCAGATTTATGGGGAAGTAGGAAATCCACATTTGGAGTCCAGCATACAGTTTTGGTCTCCAAATTTAACAAAGGATATATTTGCAGAGAAGGTTTAGTTGGTTGAGTCCTCAGAAGAACAGCTTGAATAATGAACAGAGGTTGATGTGTTATACGTATTGGAATTTTAAAGAATGAAAAGTGATCTCATTGAAACCTAAAAGATCCTGAGTGCAATTGACAGGGTGGTACTGAGAGGATATTTCCACGTCTCGGGGTACTTAGAACTAGAAGCATAGTTTAAGAATATGGGTTCTCTCATTTAAGATGAGATGAGGGGAAAAATTTTCCCTCAATCTCCTCAACTCCCCATATCACAGGGAGTTGAGGAGGTATTGGTATTGGTTTATTATTGTCAGTTATACCAAAGTACAGTGAAAAACTTATCTTGCATACCGTTCATACAGATCAATTCATTACACAGTGCATTGAGGTAGCATGGGGTAAAAACAATAACAGAATACAGAGTAAAGTGTCACAGCTACAGGGAAGTGCATTGCAGGTAGACAATAAGGTGCAACCTCATAACAATGTAAGTTGTGAGGTCAAGAGTCCATCTCATTGTACAAGGGAACCATTCAATAGTCTTATCACAGTGGGATAGAAGCTGTTCTTGAGCCTGGTGGTACGTGTCCTCAGGCTCCTGTATCTTCTGCCTGATGGGAGAGGAGAGAAGAGAAAATGACCCAGGTGTGTGGGGTCTTTGATTATGCTGGCTGCTTCACCAAGGCAGTGAGAGGTATAGACAGAGTCCATGGAGGGGAGGCTGGTTTCCATGATGCACTGGGCTGTGTCCACAACTGTCTGCGGTTTCTTGCAGTCCCGGGCAGAGCAGTTGCCATACCAAGCCATGATGCATCCAGATAGGATGCTTTCTATGGTGCATCAATAAAAGTTGGTGAGTATCAAAGGGGACATGCCAAATTTTTTAGCCTCCTGAGGAAGTAGAGGCACCAGTGAGCTTTCTTAGCCGTGGCTTCTACGTGGTTGGACCAGGACAAGCTATTGGTGATGTTCACTCCAAGGAAATCTCAACCCTCTCGACCTCAGCACCATTGATGTAGAAAGGTACATGTACACTGCTCCCTTTTCTGAAGTCAATGACCAGTTCTTTTGTTTTGCTGACATTGAGGGAAAGGTCGTTGTCATGACACCATGTCACTAGGCTCTCGATGTCCTTCCTGTACTCCGACTCATCGTTATTTGAGATACGGCCTATTATGGTAGTATCATCTGCAAACTAGTAGATGGAGTTAGAGCAGAATCTGGCCACGCAGTCATGAGTATATAGAGAGTAGAGTAGAGGGCTGAGGATGCAGCCTTGTGGGGCACCAGTGTTGAGAATACTCTTGCCGGAGGTGTTGCTGCCTATCCTCACTGATTGCAGTCTGTTGGTCAGAAAGTGAAGGATCCAGTTGCAGAGGAAGTTGTTGAGTCCCAGGTCTCGGAGTTTGGTGATGAGTTTGCTTGGAATTATGGTATTGAAAGTGGACCTGTAGTCAATAAACAATAGTCTAACGTAGATGTCTTTGCTGTCCAGATGCTCCAGAGATAAGTGTGGGACAAGGAGATGGCGTCCACTGTAGACCTTTCTCAGTGGTTGAATCATTGAATATATTCATGGCAGTAACTGATAGATATTTGATCTAAAAGTGAGTCAAGGAGTATGAGGACAGAGTGGGAAAATACTGTTGAAGCCACGAATGGATCAGCCTTAATCTTATTGAATGGCAGAGCAGGATCAAGGGGCTCTTTATCCTAGTCCTGCTCCTGTTTCATATGTCATTATGTGTGTGATTTCTAGTCTAGGCTTTCTTTGCAGCTTAATTCACTATATCCATTTCCTTTTCTCCAGTTTCCCCTCCAAGTTGGGCTGACAAGACTCAATGTTTTTCTGAGTATCATATTCTTTAAAATTTCAGTTTTTAATACCAAACAATGGCCCACTCCTTTTTCACAATGGTTGATACATACAGCTTCGTTGCAACAGCCTTATCGGCCACTTTCGTGCCAATGTGATGTTTTAGGAGATTGTGTACAACAGTACTTTACATCTACTGGCTTGGTCTTTTATGTCTTTGTCACAGCCAGATAAATCATTTAGCCATTGCCTTCATATTTATTATACCCAAGTGCTGACTATGGTGTTTTTCCATTACCTTAGTCACTTTTTTGGGATCACTGCTCTGTGTCCCCATTTTGTACAATATTTAGTTATTACATAGAACATAGAACATTACGGCACAGTACAGACCCTTTGGTTGTGCCGACATTTTATCCTGCTCTAAGGTCTATCTAACCCTTCCCTCCCACAAAGAACCTCCATTTCTCTATCATTCATGTGCCTATCTAAGAATCTCTTAAATGTCCCTAACGTATCAGCCCCCACAACCTCTGCCGGCAGTGCGTTCCACACACCCACCACTCTCTGTATAAAAAACTTACCGCTGACATCCCCTTTTTATCTTCCTCCGATCACCTTAAAATGATGCCCCCTTGTGCTAGCCATTGTTGCCCTGGGAAAAAGTCTCTGACTGTCCACTCGATCTATGCTTCATCATCTTGTACACTTCTATCAAGTTACCTCTCATCCTCCTCTCCAGAGAGAAAAGCCCTAGCTCACTCAACCTATCCTCATAAGACATGCTCTCCAATCCAGGCAGCATCCTGGTAAATCTCCTGTGCATCCTCTCTAAAGCTTCCACATCCTTCCAATAATGAGGCGACCAGAACTGAACACAATACTCCAAGTGTGGTCTAACTAGAGTTCTATAGAGCTGCAACGTTACCTAACGGCTCTTGAACGCAATACCCCAACTAATGAAGACCAACACATCATATGCCTTCTTAACAACCCTATCGACCTGCGTGGCAACCTTGAGGGATCTATGGACGTGGACCTTAAGATCCTTCTGTTCCTCCATACATTCATACGTTAATTCATACATTCTGCGATGAACACCTTTATGTTTTCAGGGAGAACGACCAGTCCATCCACCACATGTGTATTCATACATTTACTTCAAATTTGGGAAACTTTGTGTAGCTCTATGCCATAATTAGAAAATAGTCATCTGTCGCCTATATATTAGAGAACTTTGTTCTCTATTTTTGTCATGGTTACTTCATAGGATAATCTCAACATTTTTTTATCTTGATATTCTATATTTGATGTTCAAATTATACTCAGAGAGTACTGTGGCTCACCTCTGCATGTGTGGTGCAGGCATTGTGCAAATGGCAGATTTTGGTTGCAGTACAACTTACAGAGGTTTATGCACAGTGACTGGTGCAAATGGTTTTCCCTGCAAGAACTGTTGAAATCAGGACTCTGAATATAATCACCAATGCTACCTTCTTGATTTGAGCATTTCATTTTTATTCACTGTTGGTTAATGTGTAGGCTGCATGTACGATCAGCCTCTCATGAGCACTATCCGTGACATCACGATTCACTGCTCTCACTCCATAATCGCAGAAAGTTTCAACACAAAGCTAGTCTTGTAATCTACTACAAACCATTCACTGATGAGGCACACTTGCACAAGTCCTAAGCTTCTTGCTCAACCTTTCTCCATTTATGATTCATCTCTCTTTAGTAGTTGGTGAAGTGATGTCAACACTTTAGCTTCATTGGGTAGGAAACTGGAATAAAATCTGAATACATCTTCCAATTTCCAGACTGTGATGATAATCTCGATGTTCTCTTTTACTGGCTGCAGCCCCTTTCATCTACTTGCAGGCCAGAGTAAATTACCTTCATCTGGATGGAAGCACAATTGCTTTGTTCCAACTTGACACTTTGCCGATGTAATCTTCAAAGCACGTCATTGAGTACTTGAAGGTTCACCTCCTCTTTAATTGTTGCAAAACAAAAAAATTACCTTGGTTGCACAAACATTGCTAGACACCTCCAGAAGCATTTTATTGATAGGCACATGGAATAATTTTGGTGCCCATTCTACCCCATAAGGTAGTTCTGAAATAGGGAACACGATCCCTTGTGGATATTAATTGTCAGGAAACGCTGAGTTTCATCATCCTCATTAAGCTGGGCTCAGCCACGGGAGGGGTAAACCTGTATGCAAGTCTTTACTCCTTCCAACTCGACAGACAAATCTTGGGGTGTAGACAAAGGGCATTGCTTGTCACCTTCAGCTCTGCAGAGCTGGAAAGTTTCATCTGCCTTGGGGACCACTAGAATGAGCATTGTCCACTCACTTTGTGTCATTTTCACCAAATCTCCATGCATTTCAAGTTTACGTATTTCTTCTTCTATCTGCACTTTCGGTGCATGTGGCACAATTTGGGGTTTACTATAAATTGGCCTGACATCTGCTTTTATTGGATATGAGCTCCATATCCATCAATGCCCATGTGTGAAAGTTTAAATGCATCTTTATTTGTCACTGATGCCTGCTCTGGTTATTATGTATTTACACTGAATATTTTCCCCATCTATCCTCGACTCTTTCAATGATCTCTTTCTAGCAAGTTTAACATAATCAGCCATGATAATTAATAATCCTGCATTCTGCCCTTTATTGATGAGTGCTCATTCAATTTGTCCTGATCTTCCCAAGGTTTAATGTTCTTAATTTTAAAGAGTTTCTTAGTTTTAACTTTTAGTTATAGCTTCTCACTTCTGACTTGTTATAAATATCCCTTTCCATGATATTGCAGTCTACCTCTGTGTCAATATTCATAACTAATAAGTATTACTTTAATTTTCAAACTATTACTGTTAATTTCATTGTCACTGCTAGCAGTATATACTGTACTCAAACTATGTTCCTTGCATTGCTCATCAATGTTGTGTAAACCTCCTTCCTGCGTCTTTTCTTATTGCAGTTGTTCTCTTCTCATTAGGGCTCTGCCACTATTCTGGTTCACTGTCTTCTTCCCAGCCTTCCACACAGAGGCTGTGTACCCTTGTATCTAACAATTAGAGTATTTTTCAGCTCTAAAACCAACAGGGTTGAGCTAAATGGTTACCATGGCAACTCCAGAAGGTTTCCCATAAGAGCTGTTTTTTTTGTCACTTGTGTTCACTGAGGAGCCTCCCCATTTTTTCTTGCCATTGGTCCATGTGCTGCACTTACACAAACTACCTGCACTGGCCAAACCTCCTTTGCATTTTAAAGGCAATTCTACATTCCCATTTGAAGGTTAGATATTGCAACTTTCGTAACTTATATTCAGCTTTTTTTTATCTTAAAGTCCATGCACAGACCTACCTCTCAGTGCATAATCCAGAAATGCACAACGTTACAATGCCCCAACAGGCTTTTCAGAATTACTGTGTGATCACATCATCTCCCATGACTTCAGATTGTGGATCCTGAACTCATCACTTTCCATGATCTCCTGTGGTCTCGGTCAAAGTGGTTTTGAACTTCTCTATCACTTTGTTAAATGGGATATTGTTCAAAGAAATTTGCCAGTGTCGCAGAAGTATTGGCTCCTTGTGTTAACTTATCGACTTTATCAGCATGTTTGCCTGTGCCCTGTATTTTAATAACATTATTCACTTGAGAAAGCATCTCCATCCTTTCAATATATGATTGGAGGGCTTCCACACTTTGTTGTAGCTCTGAACGTTTCCAACAAACCCATTCAGGAACTGGTCAGCCACTTTTGCTCTCTGCTTCTCCCACAGTTAAGAGGCCAGTCTTTTCTCATGATCATTTTTGCATGAGCTATTTTTTTTCCCTCATGTGTTGGTCTGCACCTCAACTCGTTGCAATCAATTGTGAGTTTCCTCAACTCACACCACTGACAGAAAGTGATCTTGTCATTTTTGATGGCTGTGATTTTTTTTGCCAGCCTATCTTCATTAGCAGTAAGTGATATATGTTCCCTGGGGACTCAATAGCTCCTCATATAGGCAGTCTGCCTACCTGCAACTTTTTATAAACATTATTTCACTCCCAAACAGCAATTATTCACATGAAATAATCCTTAAGGAAATAACAACCTTAAAGCAACAGTTATTGTTCACAACCAATATTACATGCACTACAGTTGCTGTTGGTTTTGTTGTGGAATATTTTCACTGCAGACAATTGGACAATTAAGGATATACCTTGAGTCGTTGTCAATCTAATGTTATGCTATATTTCCTACAGATATATACAGCTAATAATTTGATGGAGTCTTGTTATTTGATTTCAAATGTTTGATGTCAGATTTGGAAACACCAAGTGAGAGAAGTTGCTTGGGACTGGAAAATTCCCATGGTAATTGTCTTGAGCTCTTCTGATCTTTAGTAGTTTGCACATAAAATTCATGCTACCACCCAGCCAACTGCACTGCTTATTGCATTAATGCATGACTTGCAACTTTGTGAGTTGCTCAGGGTGCTCAGGGAGCATCTGCGGGAGATGCTCAGGGTGACAGTTGGGACAAAAATCAAATTGCTTACATTATCCCAGATAACATCAAGCACTATCGGAACTTCACTGGAGCAAATGGAAAATATTCCATCATACTTCTGACAGCTGCCATGCAGACGCGAGTCATTACTTGCATCCCCTGTCACTTCCCCAGGTCTCTAATCTGTTTTGTAGCCATGGTGATTGTGAGGCAATTTCAGGTAAGCATTTGGCCAATGGAGTTGGAGGATTTGGCAAAACAAATATGAAGGCAAACTGTTTACAATCACTCTTGTTGGAGGCGGTCAGTGCTTGGATTTGTGCAGCCTCATCAACCTACTTCTGAAAGTTGCCCCAGTCTTGCAGTCTTGATGCCTTGGGTTTGTCCTTAAGAACATGGTCAGGAAATGGCTCTCTCTGTCACCTCCTCCCATCTTTTTTTTTCTCCTTTTTCTCCACCACCTCTTTTTCTCCTTCTGTGCCTCCTTAATTTTTAGGTGCTGGCAAATACTGAACCCAGATAATCACTAGGTTGTAGATGATGCAACAGCTCACTCCAGAGTTTGACACCAATTCTGTATTTTTTCTTTAACACCACTCTAGACCTGTTTTGCTTCAGGATTTGAGTAATCACTTTATCATCATATAAATCCTATGTGTGACAGATGTAATTCGAAGGTTCTTCCCTGACACATATGTTTTGGTCCTGTCCCCTTTTGGAAAAATATTGGAAAGATACTTTTAACATTATTTCATCTGTATTGAACACTGATTTACAACCTCATCCCATTACTGCAATATTTGGGTTACCAGTGATGGAATCCCGCCATTTATCTGCTTCTGCTTGTTGTATGACTGCCTTTGTCACATTAACGGCCAAGCAATCCATTTTGTTCAAATGGAAGGATCCAATACCTCCCACCACTTTTCAGTGGTTTTCTCAAACTATAGCATGTTTAAACTTAGAAAAAATTAGGAATGGTACTGTTGATCCTTCACTTAATTTGAGGAAGTTTGGAGTCCATCTATTCAATATTTCCATATGATATAAGCAGATCTTTTTCAATTCCCTTTCAATAACCCTTGAACACAGAGAAACGAAGTTGACGACATAATAATGTTTTTTTCTTTTTAATTGAAGAAATATCAGTCCTGTTTTTTTGTAGTTTTTGGGGTTTTTTTGGTTTATTATCAATTTTTTTGATTTGGGGGTTCTTCTTTCATAATTAAATTTCATTTCTCTTCAATCTTTCCTTTTGTATTTGTTCACTTAATAAGAGAACGGGAGGTCTAGATTACTTCTTTTTTACTCCTTGTGATTATATATATTAACTGTTATGATTGCTATCCTGATGTCTTTGCACCATTTGTATAATTACTAATGTTATATATATTATTTTGTACTAATTTGAAAATTAATAAAAAGATTGAAAAAGAAAGAAAGAGTAATCACTTTCTCTCAGAATGGGAATGTAAGTGAATTCTCAGTTTGGTATTGATTTAATATTGTCACATGTACTGAGATACAGTGAAAAGCTTTTGTTTTGTGTGCCATCCAGACAGACCACACTACCTTTAATTACATTGAGCTTGTGAAGAGAAAACAGAATGCGGAATATAGTGTTGCAGTTACAGAGAAAATGCAGTGCAGGTAGACAAATAAAGTGCAAGGGCCTCAACAAAGTAGATTGGGAAATCAAAAGATCAAGAGTTTATCTCCTTTCACCACTCTACTGGTGCTTTCTTTATATTGTCTCCCTTTCGTCTACAGCTTACAATGTCTGTGAGACTCCATGAGTTAAGTGGAGAGCCATTATACCCAAGCAGCCACCCTTTGGTCAGGCAAGGGAACTGGAAAGCAGTGGGCAGAGCCAATGATCAAATGATTATTGCATTTTGGCACCTCCTCCGGTTGCTGGGTATTGACCAGTAGTATTTTATTACTGAGGTGGGGATGTGATATCACTTGCTGTCAGGGTATATGCTATAAGGAGAGGTTGGACAAACTTGGGTTGTTTTCTCTGGGGTGTCAGAGGCTGAGGAGGGACCTGATAGAAGTTTATAAAATTATGAGAGGCATAGATAGGGTAGACAGTCAGAATCTTTTTCCCAGGATGGAAGTATACTAGGGGACATGCATTTAAGGTGAAAGGGAGAAAGTTCAAGGGAGATGTGCTGAGCAAGTTTTTAACACAGGGAGTGGTAGGTGCCTGGAATGCACTGCCAGGGGTGGTGGTGGAAGCAGATATGATAGCGGCATTTAAGATGCTTTTAGATAGATACAAGAATATGCAGAGAATGGACAAGTATTGATCATGTACGGGCAGAAGAGATTTAGTTTAACTTGGCATCATATTCAGCACAAACATCATGGACAGAAGGGCCTGTTCCTGTGCTGTACTGTTTTATGTTCCATATTCTATGATACTTTAGCTTAATCCTCAGCCTTCCCTCTTTATTTCTCCTCAAAACTGCAAACAGCAACACTGCCCATGAACAACTCAGTCACTGCAAGTTGGTGAGGCTCCTCTTGAATATCACACATCGTTCTACAGAGAAAGTGTTCATCCTGCTGCAAAATGCCTGGATTCCTGCACATGACTCTAGCTGGACCATCACAGAACAAGAAATTGGCAGGTGTGGACTCAAAATCACAGTGTCACAAGGCTTACCATCTCCAACTGCCCACCCTGCATACTTCTGCTGTGTGGGTGCAACACACGTCTCACTGTGCTAAGCAGCACAAGTCATAGAGTCATTGAGTTGTGCAGCAGAGAAACAGGCCCTTCAGCCACCATGTCTATGCCGACCATCATGCCCATCTACACTAATCCCAGTTGCTCGCATTAATTCTATATCCTTCTATGTCCTACACATTCATGTATCTGTTCAGGTCCCTCTTACATGTTGCTACTTTCTCTGACAGCTCATTCCAGATACCATCTACTCCTTGAGTGAAAAATGTACCCCTCAGATCCCCTTTAAACCTCCTCCTTCTCAACTTAAACCCATGCCTTCTAGTTTTAGACACCACTAAGATAAGATAAAATAAGATAAGATATCTTTATTAGTCACATGTACATCGAAACACACAGTGAAATGCATCTTTTGCGGAGAGTGTTCTGGGGGCAGCCCACAAGTGATACCATGCTTCCGGCGCCAACATAGCATGCCCACTACTTCCTAACCTGTACATCTTTGGAATGTGGGAGGAAACTGGAACACTTGGAGGAAACCCATGCAGACACAGGGAGAACATAAAACTCCTCACAGACAGAGGCCGGAATCAAACCTGGGTTGCTGGTGTTGTAACAGCGTTATGCTAACTGCTACACTATCTTCCCCATCTATCACTCTACAAATTTTGTATACCTCCATCATGTCACCTCTCGGCCTCCTTCTCTCCAGGGAAAACGGGCCCAGCCTATCCAATCTCTCCTGACAATTTAAGCCCTCCAATCCAGGCAGCATCCGTGTGAATCTTTTCTGTGCTCTCTCTTGCTTAATCACATCTTTCTAATAGTATGGTGTTAAAAATATGTTTGCAATTCACAAAAGAGATTGCAGGCAAATTGGTGCTGCTGTAACTAAGAAACCAATGCTACTTTGGTCCAATTTTACAGCCCATCTTCTGAGTGAATAAAATGCAACTACTTTATCAGTCAGCCAATGAGTATTTTAAGTATTTTAAATGGAAGAGATAAAAGCAGATCTGTACATTCTCAAAGCAGAATGGCAATAAGTATCATCAGAAATAAATAATTTTGTTTTCATTGGTCCTCCCAAATTTACTGAATGATCTAATACCAAGTTGCTTTTTTTAAGTTTGAACTCATGATATGGGACGTGCTGCATCTCTTACTCATCACTTGTAGTCCTGAGAATGTAATGATGCAGTCACGTTTTCTGCAATGGAGTAGCTTGTAGCTGCATCTCTGTATTCTGTACCTCACTACTGTACCTCAGGTTAACATGCTGAAGTAAAAAGCCAGATTAAAATAATTGTAGTTAGCGGAAAATAATAAGTGTGGGAAAAGGTTTAAAGTTGCAAGGAAAAATTCTATATTGCTATCATGCTAGGGAATTTGTGCTTAATGCTTTATATCTCTGAGTCTAACACTGAAGTTTAAGAATTAGTCAATCACAAATATTTTTTATGAAATACAAATTTTGTATAGATTGATTAGAAAAGAACCTGGAGCCAAACATCCCTGTTGTACACAAGTGTGTGCAGAAAAATCCATGGGGAATGACAGAACATAGATTTTATTCAGTAATTTAGGAAGAGTGCCTGACAAAATTGTAAATAAGTCATTAAGATGTTTGTGATTACTGGAATAAATTTTGCATTCAGATGTTTCCCCAGTGAGTATTCTGTTAATTCCACTTTAGCCTAATTATTTGGTTTTTTAAAACAAGTTGTAACTCAGAATCCCCAAATAGCTCACTCAATAGCTGAGTCATAACAATGGAAAGGTTGGATGGGAGTTAAATGAGTTCAATTTTTCCAGGGATGGGCCCACTACTGTTGTTCTGAATGTCCTAATATTAGACAGAATATCATAATTTGGGGCCTTCTTGAGTTCTTGAGCCTAAAGTCAGGCCAAAAATATACATTTTTGTAATGCCTCTGCAGTAGAATATTGTGTGTGCTCTTTGCTGTCAAAACCAACACATTTTCAACAGTGAGGAAGCCAAGAGATGAGAAGAAGTAATTAATCAAAGAAAATAATCTCTTTTTTGATTAAATGTATTGATAATGTGAATCATTTCTCATGGTGTCATATTATAGCCTTTCGGAAGGTCAAAGAAGCTTTCATTTGGCAATGATACTTAAACTGGAAGGACTGCCCAAGTTGAAAATGCACAAGCAGAAACTACAGACAGAGCAAAACAAAATGTGAGAGTGAGCAGAACAACAGTAGGTACTGGTATTGGTTTATTATTGTCACATGTACCGAGATACAGTGAAAAACTTGTCTTGCCTGCCGTTCGTACAGATCATTTCATTACATGGTGCAGATATATTGAGCTAGTACAGAGTGCATTGAGGTAGTACAGGTAAAATCAATAACAGAATACAGAATAAAGTGTCACAGCTACAGGGAAGTGCATTGCAGGTAGGCAATAAGGTGCAAGGTCATGACAAGGTAGATTGTGAGGTCAAGAGTCCATCTCATCATAGAAGGGAACCATTCAATAGTCTTATCACAGTGGAATGAAAGCTGTCCTTGAGCCTGGTGGTACATGCCCTCAGGCTCCTGTATCTTCTGCCTGATGGGAGAGGAGAGAAGAGAGAATGACCCGGGTGGGTGGGGTCTTTGATTATGCTGGCTGCTTCACCAAGGCAGTGAGAGGTGTAGACAGGGTCCATGGAGGGGAGGCTGGTTTTCATGACGCGCTGGGCTGTCTCCACAATTCTCTACAATTTCTTGCAGTCCTGGGCAGAGCAGTTGCCATACCAAGCCGTGATGCATCCAGGTAAGATGCTTTCTATGGTGTATCGATAAAAATTGGTGAGTGTCAAAAAAAACTACACTATTCAAGTTCAAAATATCATACAGAGGGGCTGATTTTAACATCCACTGTCCAGCTTAAATGGGGCAGTTGTAGCCTGAAAGCAGCACTGGGGTCACCCACCACCATATTGACACTGGTGTTACAG
This sequence comes from Pristis pectinata, assembly GCF_009764475.1. NCBI lineage: Eukaryota > Metazoa > Chordata > Chondrichthyes > Rhinopristiformes > Pristidae > Pristis > Pristis pectinata. Next base: position 19,839,908 of record NC_067420.1, read on the forward strand.
TGTGAAGTACTGAGATGGATGGCGGCGTAGCGGTTAGCGTGACATTATTACAGCGCCAGCGATCAGGGTTCGATTCCTGTCGCTGTCTGTAAGGAGTTTGTACGTTCTCCCGTGTCTGCATGGGTTTCTGCCGGGTGCTCCAGTTTCCTCCCACATTCTAAAGACGTACCGGTAGGTTAATTTGGGGTTTAAAATGGGCGGCGTGGACTTGTTGGGCCGGAAGGGCCTGTTACCACACTGTAAATAAAAAAAATACTGCTCAGTAAATGGCATCAACTGGTATCCAGCTTGGTGCATTAACCTGGGACCCACATGCTTCACAATTGCTGAGGCATCTCAGCAGCAAGGACAATCCACCTGCAGATGCCCGTTTTGTGCTTTGAGCAGGAAAAACTGGATCAAGGCAAAATTCATGGAATCATTTAAAATGTGGGTAGTAGTCTGGATGGATGGATGAATGGCCTTGGGCACTTCATTTCATAGCCACTGGTCAGCTGACTGCCAGTTTCAATAGCTGGCCAGAGGGGGAGAGAGATAAGGAAGGGGAGGCTCTCAGGCTGTCTGCTGGTGTCAAATGGAGACCGGTGTGGCAAGGTAAGTCTGTATTCAGGGTAAGCAATCTGTGAATATGAACAGAGTATGGAAACTTGTGGTGGAAAGTAAGTGGGGATTGATAAGAACTCTGCCCAGCAGAAACAACTTCCTTGTTTTGTTAGATGTTCTGCCATGATTTCACCTGAGATCAGGCACCACGGTCAGGCAAGGTTAAAGGATTTCTGGGGTCCCAGAGGAGGTAGATTCTGGCTGATCTTATGCCAGTGCTGCCAATTTAAAGCTCAAGTACTGGCTAATGTTCTCCCTTAATCATGTACAGCTGAACAAAGGTTAACAGTTAGAAGGAAACCCCACCAGTGCTCTTCAAAAGGATCAATAACTAATTATATGTTAGTCACTAGTAGATTCCTTATTGATGTTTCTACAGTTTTACAAATACTTGGTGCTTTCATTGTTGGTTCAGGTTGGAGAAGCCCTCAGGTAGTGATGTTCAGGTGCTGAAGGATTTTTCTGCTGACCAGCAGAACACTGACTCCTAGAGAATGGTGCGTTCCTCTTGGAATAGACCTGACTGGTAGAGTAGGAAGAGGCTACACAGATTGGAACAAACTGATGGGAAAAAGGATCATGGAGGAAGGAGATCTCAGCAGAAGACAACAGTGACACAAAATGTTCAGGAAAATCCCCATTAGCCAATCATCCATGCCTTGCATTTCTTCTGACACTGACTGTCATAGTGCCTGCTTTCCCCAAGTAAACACAAAATACTGAAAGAACATGTTGAATACTTCTATACCCTTGTCTTGTGTCAAAAGTAAAAAGCAGATGGTCTCTGCTGTCATTGCTGAATGAAAGCAATGATTGGGTGAAGAAAATCCTGTAAGAAACTGTAGAGATGTTAAATGTGGTGAAACAGGTCTCTTGCTTGATCTCACCTTTCATTCAGACTCACTTCATGATGTAATTATTTAATCTAAGGTCCCAACAATGCTCTGCTCTGAACACCCACTGAACTCCTTAATATTTACAAATGACTGAAAATACTGACTGAGAGCACATTAGCCAACAAATGACAGAAGGCGGTTTACACTTGGTTAGTAAACTAAATTCAGATCATGGCATCACACTGGGAGAGTTTTTCCTCAGATTAACAACACAAGGTGCATTTTAAACATATGTCACTGCCAGCAGGTTTCTGAGGTGTTTTGTTCTGGTCTGTGGACCAGACCTAGAAATTCTGTTGGACATGGGGACGTTGTTTTGCATAAGTGTCAAACACTATGTTCAGTCTTAGTGCAGGAAGTCATTGTGAAGATGAATTGTGAACTTGCCTGCCTAATTGATCTGTCACTAAAAGTGCTAAGGAGTTGGTGCAGCACAGTTGGTAATGATGTAACCTGACTATTTTGGAGTTTTGTCAGGATAGGGTTAGTTTCCCATTTTTTAAATATTTAGCTTGCAGCTAACAAACAAAATGGGTGGAATACCAATTACAACAAAAATAAACCTTGTATGTCAACTAATGGCACACTGAGTTTATCCAATGATTTCCTGTAGTCTAACAAGGTTCAGCATTCAATCTCCAGTCTCTGCCAATTTACCTCAGTGAAAGAATTACTTGATTTTATCGTGCTTTTATGAGGAAGCACACATGATTTTTATAGTTCAATAAGGTACTTTTAAAATGTATTTGTCACCTTTATACCTTAGGAAATGGAAGTTGCTGGTATATGCCATAATTTAATTTTGCAAAAGAAATGAATGAAAATATGGCACTTTACATGTTCTATTATATTCCGGCTGGTGATAATGTTTGTGTTACAACAAATTAACGCTTGCAAAAATTACAAAATGGAAACATTAAATTCAAGAGCAGCCATCGTTCACAGAAGCAAAATGTATTACCTTCGACAAGATAGAGCAAATAACAAAAACATACAACTCTTGCTTATGAAATCAAAAAGGAAAATGTAAGAAAATGCAGAGCTGATTGGTCATCAATAAAGTCAGCTAATCCTTCATCCTGTCTGTTTTTAACTGATGTTGAAAGACAGAGAACTACAGATGCAACTTGATCCACTGAGCATTTTCAGCATTCCATTTCAGATTTCCAGTAACTGCTGTACACTTTGGTTTTCTTCCTTTCTAACTGCCCTCATTCATCTTCCTCTACTTACGCACATTCAGACAATGATTAACAAGCAATTGTGTCAGCTGGACAACTTTGGTCTCCACCCTATCACAGACCCGATGGCAGACTTTCTATTTGTTCTCTCCACCTCTTCCCCTCTCTGCTTTTTTACTTTTCCTCTTCTGAGAAAGGGTCTTTGACCTGAAGAAATGGCTGCTTCTCTGCGATGCTGCCCAATCTGCTGATTATCCCCAGTATTTTCTGTTTTTCTAACAGATGCTAAGCAATCTGCTCAGGTACTCAATTGGTCAGTGAGTATCTTGGGAGAGAAAAACAAAATTAATGGTCGTATTATTGAAAAGGTTGAATTGTTAACTATTGAGGGTCAGTGGAGTGGGAAGAGTAAAGTTTCTCCTAAGACTCCAAGAACACACTGTGCTTTGGCTTCATGTGTGATTTTCTTCTTTGATAGCATCTATATCCAGAAGCCAGCCTAGTATTCAGGCTTTGCTTCCTGTTGGGGAAGGATGTATTCTTTACACTTGACCAGATTTGGAATATTGTGTTCAGTTTTGCTTACCCTGCTATAGGAAAAGTGCTAGTAAGATGGAAAGAGTGCAGAGGAGATTTATGAGGATGTTGCCAGAACTGGAGGGACTGAGTTAGGAAGAGAGGCCGAGCAGGTTGGGACTTTATTCATTGGAGCATAGTAGAATGACGGATGATCTTATAGAAGTGTATAAAATCATGAGGGGCATCGGGATAAAATGTCGGCACAACATTGTGGGCCGAAGGGCCTGTACTGTGCTGTAATGTTCCATGTTCCATGACTCTATGATTGTATGACACAGCCACAGGTAAGAAAGCCTGTAACTGTTCCCAGGATCATGATGTTGGGACTCAATAACCAACTCTTGAGGGGCTCTTAACCCTGATGAAGATTCTGATTGCAACTCCAGAAGTGTGAGAGAGGAGATTGCCAGTATATTGCTGGAAAGGAGGCAAGCTTGAGAGTATGTAACGAAACACTCCAGATCCTTGTGGCCCATGGGCAGCCTCAGAAAGCAACATACATTCTGTCCAGAACAGTGATCACCCATGAGCATCCAGCTTTCCTAAGATTTACTCATCTGAGGTTAGCTACCTCATGGGAGACTCCAGGTCACCTCTCATCCAGCCTGTGGAATTCCTTGGTTGGAAGTGCATAAGGATTGGGTTTGAGATTTTTGGAAATTCCACATGCTGTCTATCCATCTTTGAGGGTAAAAATTCTGTTCATCTCTCCACAGATCCTGCCATAGTGTTTCCTGCATTTTCTGTTTATATTTCAGACTTCCAGCATCCTCAGTCCTCTGCCTGCATATCCCCAATGCTTTATGTTTCTTATCCCATAGATGTCAGGATTTTCTTTTGATGCACCAACTAAACAAATGGACTGTGATGATTGAAAAAGGAAGGTGACTCCAAAGTGTCATGACTACCATATAGCTTCATAAAATAGATGAATCATTTCAAAAACTGGCAATGTAATATTTAGTATGAAGAAATTATGAGTCACAGGTTTGAATGCATTGAATAAGATTGTTGCGATATCTTTCAACATATTTAAGTCACAAGCTATCACTGATGGCTACATGTTGCTTGCACTAAAGCTGTTTCCTCATTTGATGCTCCAGGCAACTGGCCATCTCTTCCACGTATGAGAACATCATTCCAAGGGCCTTGAAACAATCTGTTCCAATCTCTTTCAGTGGTTCAGTGTGCTTGGCTTGTCTGCCAGGGCATTACACATTCCCTACTGCTGCTGAAGATGTATTCTACTTATCAATAACCTCCAAGATACAGCCTCTGTGTCCAACTGAATATATTTTATGAATCCTGTTTATGAGGACACACCACTGATTTCAGATTCTGATCTCGCTCAGTTATGAAATGTAAGTCACCTATGAAACACAAGCATCTTTCTCACGTGGCCACCTGAAGAGCTGGGACCTGGACTGCATCCATCTACTGTGGGTGATGTGACCACCTCATGGTGATGACAAGAGATAAAATAATCAGTGGAAATATGGAGTATTGAACTTATCATGTTGCACATGATCATATGTCATTCTCTGTTGGCATTAGTTCAATATGACTGTTGAAAGCCATGTTGGTACTTAATAGTTACATCTTTTGCCAGGTAACTGAGAGATTCCCATCTCCCCATCTCCAATAGCCAAGCATCTGCTGAGTCCCGGTGTCCAATCCTCTGCAGAAAGAAAGTTGGAGAGTCCCCTCCAGTTGTCTATCTCTCCCTTGTGTACTGTGCTCTCCTGGAAGAATGTAAGGAAGCCATCTTTGCATAAGAGTAAAGGCACGTGTGGACAAATGGAGAGCACTTGTTGGGGGTGATTATAAAGGAAAGGCTTGAGTGCTTGGAGGATGTATTCTTTACACTTGACCAGATTTGGAATATTGTGTTCGGTTTTGCTTACTCTGCTAAAGGAAAAGTGCTATTAAGCTGGAAAGAGTGCAGAGGAGATTTATGAGGATGTTGCCAGGACTGGAAGGACTGAGCTAGGGAGAGAGGTCAAGCAGGTTGGGACTTTGTTCATTGGAGCGTAGGAGAATGAGGGATGATCTTATAGAAATGTATAAAATCATGAGGGGCATCGATAGGATGAATGTGCAAGATCATGGGTGCTTGTTAACAGACAGATGTGGGTGTGAGCCAGTGAGAATGGCTGCATCTGCAAGTTACTGTGGTGTGAGGTTTGGCCTGCTATTGCAGTAGGTGGAGAAATAGTGAGGGGTGGGGTGATATTTACTTCAAGACGTGGGACAATGACTTATCCCTCTCACCCTTCCTGCCCTGCTGCACTCATTGAATTGCTTTCTGCATTGGATCCACAGTCATGCCAGCACACTTCCACTGATGGACTTAGTGGCAATTTCCACCCATGTTTTCTCTGTCTGAAGCAGGACCTTCCTCCCATCTCTGAAGAGCAGTATCTCTTTCCCAGGAACACAATTAACTTGGCATCTCTGCAGCCTCTGCCTTTGTCCATTCCATTGACTTATGACTTGGTCTCTCCATGGTAACTTTAACTGCTTCAACTTGCATTTTTGTGGTGCCCCTTTAAGTATATTAGCTGAGGCTATGTCATGCAGGTTGTGATCTAAATTGAACAGGAAACACTGAAGTAAAATGATAAAGATATGTACAAGCAAATTGTGTTTACTTTTGCTTTCCCATGTGTCCAGCTCCTAATCCCAAATTAATATCAGGCATTTGTCTTCATCCATGCCACTGAACTGTGAAAATCATTTTCATACTGATATGACGCTATTACAGCGCCAGCGATTGGGATTCGATTCCCGTCGCTGTCTGTGAGGAATTTGTACGTTCTCCCATGTTTGCGTAGGTTTCCTCCGGGTGCTCCGGTTTCCTCCCACATTGCAAAGACGTACGGGTAGGTTAATTTGGGTTTAAAATGGGTGCCGTGGACTCGTTGGGCCAGAAGAGCCTGTCACCACACTGTAAATAAATTTTTTTTTAATTTAAAAATTTTTTTTTTAAAAACTCTTCCATATTTGAATTGCAAGGGTGGTTCAATGATCTGGACAATATTCTTCATATCTCCATAGATGATTGCTCCTTAAACAGCTCTTTTGATTCCTCTCCAGAGACTACAATAATCTCTAAAGAGGAGAATGAAATTCTGGATGAGAATATCCAATCTTCAAGCAAAAGAAACTACTTGCAACCCGAGGAAACCAGTCCTGGCTCTCTGAATCATGGGACAACAGTTTATTGGCAGGAACACCACAGGATGTTTGAAAGAAACAGGATTATTCTTTAAAAAAAAATCAGAGAATAATCTCAAAATCTGTTAGTGATTGAAAACTCAGAAGTACAAGAAAATAAATCAGATAGATAGTAACTGATTTGGGGGACAATGGTAGAATGAGGAGAACACACAGTGGTACAAAAAGAAAGTACTACAGGTGCTGTAAAAGTGAAGTAAAAGTGAAAAATTCAGTAGATCAGGCAGAACCTCGCTATAATCTGGTGCTGCCTAAGTGCTACCTGAAAGAGTGTGGAACCAGATACAAAGGAAAGAAATGAGTAAACATAAAAAGGAGAATACAAATTACAGATCGATGGAAAAAGCACAGAAGAATTGAACTAATGAACAGCCCTTTCAAAGAGGCAGCACAAGCCTCTTTCTGTGCTGTTTCATTCTGTAGTTCTTTGTCTGTGACCAGAGACAGATCCAGGTCCAATTACAACCCATCACTGTATCAGTGCCTGCCACAGAAAGGCATGCATCTTCCTGCGATAATACCCTGCAATTTGAAAATGTCCAGCTTCACAACCAACGTAATCAAAGACCACTCCCACCCCAGACATTCTCTCTTCTCCACCCTCCCATCAGGCAGAAGATACAAAAGCCTGAAAGAACATACTACCAAGACTATTATAAGACTATTGAACCGACCTCTTGTACAATACGATGGACTCTTGACCTCACAATCTACCTCCTCATGACCTTGTACCTTAAGGTCTGCCTGCACTGCACTTTCTCTGTAATTATAACATTATAATCTGCATTCTTTTATTGCTTTTCACTTGTACTACTGGACATATTGTTGCTTTGAAAAGGTCTGTTTGAATGGCATGCAAAACAAAGTTTTTCACTGTATGTTGGTACATGTGATAATAATAAACCAATTGCCAATTACCATTTGGAATCGGTTTGCAGAGCAAACTGTACTTCTAGATAGTCATTTTGCTGGGCCAGTGCGATAACAACTATCCTCCATGCTGCTTTATGATTCAAAAACTCTGTCAACAATCTCTTGAAGGCATTATATAAGAGATCTTGCCTCCCAGTCCAGAGTACCATCATATGAAGAGCCTTTTCAGATCCTCTCAAAGCTCAGCAGCAACTGTATTCTAGTCTGGGAGCAAAACAACACGACACCGAGTTAAGAACTAACTGCTGTTAAATAACATGAACATTAATCCAACATTCTTTTCATTCTTTATCTTTCAACCTTTTAATGTGACCACATTATTGCAGTAGTTGGCTAGAATAACAGAGATATATTTTTCAACATATCTAATCTTTCAGTTTCATTTTAGTAAATTAATTTTACAATGCAGTTGTTTTGATCGCAACTGACCAAGCTAAGAAATGCACCTTAACTGATTATTTTTCATGACTGAACATAAGAAATGGGAGCAGAAGAAGGCCACATAACTCCTCAAGCCTGCTCCACCATTCTGTAAGATCTGATCTCATTTGGCCTTAGCTCCATGTTCCTGCCTGTTCTCTCTAACTGTTGACTTTTCCACAGATTCCAAATCCATCTACTTCAGCCTTGAATATATTCACTGTCTCAGCTTGGTTTAATAAGGAGTGTAGAAGGTTATGCCAGGATCAGAGACAGCATATCCAAAAATTAAGAGGCAGCAACATAATGAAGCGGCCACACTGGTCTACGGGCGTGCTAACCAAGAGCATGCAATAGACAGAGCCAAGCAGTCTCACAACCAATGGATCAGTTCAAAGCTCTGAACTCCATGACATCTAGTTGTGAAAGGTAGTGGGCATGTAAACAGGAGCTAACAGGAGGAAATGGCTTTTGACCAAGAACAGTTCCAATGCAGTTACAACATGATGTCTACTCAACTACATGGACAATTGCCCAGACATCTCCTGTCACAAAAAAAGCAGGACAAATCCAATTCAGCTAATTACTACCTAATTAGTCCACTCCCAATCATCAACTGAGATGAAAAGTATCATCAATAGTGCTTTGAAGCAGCACTTATTCACCAGTAACCTGCTCATGATGCTCATTTTGAACTAGTCTGAAAGATGAATTAAGCCGAAGGGCCTATTTCCCTACTGTATGACCCAAACAAGGCCAAAGACCTAAATTTCAGTGGTGAATTGAGAGTGACTGCCCTTGACATCAAGGCACCATTTGACTAAGTGCGGCATCAAGGAATCCTGGGAAATGCCAGTATTATAATCGTACAGAGACAGCTTGACTCAAGGCCTCCTCTTCTTGTTAGTTGTTGAATTGTCCACCACCATTCATAACTGGATGGGGTAGAACTGCAGAGCTTTGATATGATCATTATTATGAGATTGCTTAGCTCTGTTTTCTCTGTTTAACACACAACTTCAGTAAGCTGGTACCTCAGTTTTAGGTATACCTGTTACTGCTCCAGGCATGCTCCTCTGTATTTGTCATTGAACTAGAATTGAACAACAGAATTGCAAGCTGAGAAGAATGCAACCCATGCAGTATGACAGACATAGTGAGTGTGAATTTCTTATTCTTCAATTTGTTCTTTATTCCCAAGAGTCGCAAGAACTTGAAATGGACAAAAGTGAGATCAGAGATTCTTCTAATGCACCTCATGTGCTCTCAGAAGTTATTACGTCCCTCAACGCATTGAAGCTAAAAATGTCTAATCTGAAAATATGCATTCGTGCCAGTGTCAGGCAGAAAAAGTGAATCCCAAAAATCTATTTTTAGCATTTCTGGTATGAATCTAGAGTTATCCTTCAAAACCTTGATTAAACCACTTTTCAATTATCATCAGCAATGCAGGGCAAAGCTGGTCATCATTTGGCTGTTTACTTTTCTCAGAATACCGAAGGGTTAACAGGACGCAAGGAAGCATAACTAACAATTGTTTCATTTGGTTCTTTCTATATAATCAGTCATGCAAATGTAATGAACAGTTCACTAATACATATTTCAGAATTACAACAGAGTACATTAGCTGGATTCAGCTTAACATAGTGGAATGTCCATTGCACTAGAGGAGGCCATTTTGCCTGTTAAAATTGCCAGGTCTTTATGAAAGTATCTTAAACTAATCCCATGGAGCATACCAATGCCTGCTTCAAATACTTATCCCCTTTCCATTAAAAAATGTGATAATCACTGCCTCAACCTTTTTTCTTGTACTCTCACAGTTCTCTGCTTGAAGAGACTGATTCCTCAAGTAAAGGAATTATTCTGGCTTTATATCTGATCAAACCCTTCATAATTTGAAAATCCTCAGTTATTTCTCCCCTAGCCTTCATCTTTCCAGAAGAAAACCTCTTGAATGTGTTGAGTGTCTCCTCATGTGCTCAGTTGCATGTGATAAGAACATAAGAACATAATAAACAGAGGAAAAATAGACCATTTTGGCTTGCAAGTCTGCTGTTCAAGTGTCTGAAGTCTATTTTCCTCCACCACTGAACCTTGTGTACTCCAAATGTGTTCAACGTCTGTTGATCTCAAACTTCAAAACTTAAAGACTGAGCATCTCTTGTTTTATCCTGAGAAAGTTAAAATGGACACGGTGTGATTTTTAATGTCCTTTTTTTCATATGATATCCAAAAATGCATTCTACTTATGGTTTAATAATTGAATTGTCCTGATCATTGAAACTTAATCCTCTTGCATTCAATGGATTTGGATTTGGAAGCAAAATGCTGTTGGCTTTTATTTTGGGCTTTATCTATTAATGTTGAAGACTTCAAGAAATTCAGCACAAAACCTCAGCAGGTCAAGCATCATCTGTGGAGGCAAAAGGTGCAAATCGACATTTTGGGTCGAGATCCTGTATCAGGACCAAGAGAAAACTGAAAAAATTGCCAGTACATAGCAGTAATGAAGAGGAGGGTGGGAGGGAGGCTGGTTGCTGATAGGTGGAACCAGATGGGAGGGGCTGATGGGTGGGTGGAAACAGGTGGGTGAGGAGTGGGGGAGGGGGGAATGTGGCAAAGGTTGGTAGGTAATGGGTGGAGCCAGATGAGGAGAGGATGAGGGGCAGAGGGAGCTGGGAAGGAGAGGGGAAGGTAGGAAAGATGAAAACAAGGTGGATGGGTGAGTGTGTGTGAAAGGAGAGCACCAGAGGCATAGACCATGAAATTGGAAAATTCAGAGTTGTGAGGTACCCAAGCAGAATATAAGATGTTTTTTTTTCCATTTAGCATTTGACGTCTCTATAGCAATGGAGAAAGCCAAGGACAGACAGGTCAGTGTCGGAATGAGAAGGAGAGTTAAAATGACATGCAACTGGAAGCTCATGATGGTGTTGCTGACAGAGCACGGTGCTCTGACAAGGTGCTTACAACTTTTGCCTCCACAGATGCTGCTTGACCTGCTGAGTTCTTCCAGTGTTCTGTTTTATGTTAGAGATTCCAGCAGCTGCAGTCTCTTTTTTGCCTTCAAGAAAGTCAGCACTTGAATGCCTCACTCATCTGTTCATCTTTTTATCAGTATCTTTAAACATGTGTATTTAGGGATGTGTGTATCAAGGGAATTATCTTCCTGATGGGCCCACTCTGCCAGTGAAATTGAGGCGGAGAAGAACTTTCAACACCAATAGCATGGTAAAGAGAAAGATTTTACCGTCAGCATAGAAGAATGGTGTTGACTGTTCATCAAGCTTAAAGCTGGTCATAGACCATTCAAGGGACTTTGAGCTGCAACTTTCAGTACATGGCCTAGAGATTCAATTGCACCATTAGGATGCCAGCAGTGGGATAACAGCAGAACTGTTACTGTCATTAGTCTTCCACTAAAAAATACTGTTGTGTCTGAGGCCTACAACAGTTTGGTGGTGTTGCCATGTTTGTGGCTGAAGGTGTGTCACCAGGTACTCTTTCCTCAAAGCTTGGCTCAGGTGACCTGCAGCTACATATCTAATCAGAACTAAACTGAAAGAATCGGAGCTGAATTTGCTGGGAAGTGGGGAAATCAGGAGTGGGGACACGTTGTAGTAGCTGCTGGGAGGGAATCAGGATAGGCAACGGCAGTACATCGGTGTATGGAGAGGTCAATTCAACACCTTCGATGTGGAGAGGAGAGGTTGGTCGCTTGTAGGCTTGAAGGGAGGGTGGCCCAGTCTGAGCCTTATGAATCTGAAATACTGACCTTAATGTCTGACTCTCCAATCTACACTTCCAGCGAACACTGCACTGAAAGTAGAGCCACTCTAAATTTACCCAAAGGCTGCACAAGAAGCTAAGCTAATATTTTTTGAACTTGCAGCCCAAATTTTAGAAAACACAAACTAGAATAGGAACAATATTTTTGTATTGTTATCTTCACGTGCATACCTAGAAAATAGATCATAATGAAACGTTAGATCCGACGAAATAATCTCCAGTAATTTACTTGCTGCAAATATCTGACCTGACTTTGTCCTTTATTCACCTTGTGGGAATCATTTTATTAATCTCATCAATAAGTTTAAGACAGATACAAATTCCCTCTGCCATAGATATGCTAACAAAATGCAGACTTTCTGCCTTAAAGTTATCAGTAACAAGTTATGAATGAAATTGTGACAGATTCATTCATATAACCCTGAAATATCAATCACAACTCTTAACAGTTAACCCGTACCATGACTCAATCAATTTTGATTTGATGAGCACACACAAACACTTGATAGAGAAGGTTGCCAGTTTCTTACACTTATGAATGAAGTGTTTCCATTAGATAAATAAATGACAAGGCCACAGTTCAGGCATCAATAGTAATTACGCTGCATGAAAATTAGTGTGCTGTAAAATTTGATTGATATTGTATTTTCAAGGTGTATTTTTAAAGCTAACAGCATAGCAACATTTGTTCACCGCTTTATTAGCAGTGTGCACACTCACTGAAGTACATTGTAAATTACAGGCTTTCTGATGCTATGGGTGCACATTTGGGCTGCCACAATAATTGCACCCTCCACTGCACCTGATACACCTCGTATTCAGTGGCTGTCACATCTCATTGCCAGGTTGATGCTGGTTGAGAAAACTATGGTTCGGAGGTCAGATTTAAAAGGATGGTAGGGTAGGCTCTCATTACCGTTGGTAACTGTATTGTTCCTTCCATCCATACACCCCACCATTCAGTACCAACTGCTAGTAATTGGTTCCAACAGTGTGTTGGCAATACTTTCATATCTTCCAAATCATTTGCGATCTCACTATATTTTTCATTTTTCACATTCTGCTCTGTGGAGATTATAATGTTTTGGTCTGCCTTTAGCAAACTTATGGCATGATTAAACAAGCCTTGAACATGCACTTTCTTTAATAGCTGACCATCCATGGTACTCTTAATGGATTTGTGTTTGTTCATGAATATAGTCATTTTGCTAAAGTTAAGTCAGTTATTCATTTTGTTATTCCTACAAACCAGAGAAAATACAGAGCTGTGCCACTTAGGGTTAAAAAACAATAGAAAGAAGCTTGTTTGCATCTCTAATGTACCTTATTCCATTAATACTACAAAATATTGCACATACTCAATTATTTTTCACAAGATCACAGCATAATTATAGCTGGAAAAGCCACTCAGTCGATGTTACTTCAGGCATCACAGTGCAACCATCTTGGAAATGTGGAATCCGACTGCCTTTTAAGTTTCCAGCATATTTTGCCTCCTTTACTCTGTTCGAACACTGCTGACTTTTCCTGGAGAAATTTGCTGATATCAATGTTAAAATCATTGTTTACTGGTTTATATCTCAATCATCAAATTCTAATGCTGTCTATCAAAATAATATTTGGGTTTGCTTCCTTTTATAAATTAACAATTTGTTCATCCATCTAGGACTATACCTCAAGAGATGCAAGGGACTGCAGATGCTGGCAGATGAAGCAGTAAACAATCTGCTGGTGGATCTGCTGGAGAGGACAATGTCAACAATTCCTCTCCCCCCACAGATGCTGCTCGACCTACTGAGTTCCTTCAGCAGATTATTTGTTGTTTAGGATTATACTTCAATTGACTTCCTTCTTGGCTGATCCACTAGCTATCTTGTGGGTTAGGTGATCTTGTGGGTCTCATCCGAATTGTCCAACATTTCAGTCCATCTCTTGTTACTCAGCAACCGGAGATGGATGCTATAGTTGAAAAGCAAAAAAAATGCAGATGCTTGAATTCTGAAATAAAGACAGAAACCGTTGGAAATACTCAACGCATCAGGCAACAACTGTGAAGAAAAATAGCGTTAACATTTCAGGTCAATAGCCTTTCTTCAAAGCAAGAGAAAGTTAGAGATCAAACATGGTTTAGTTTGCAGAGAAAGTGGAAGGGTAGGGTGAACAAAGGGAATGTCTGGAGTAGGCTGAAGTCCAAGAAATACTGAATGACAAAAGTGATGGTGATGGTGCCTGCTGAGAGATGTGGTGCAGGCTTGTTAATTGCAACTGATCTGGCTGGAGGAGATATAAGTAGAAAGGGATGAATGAGAGCTATAATCATGGAGCAGCCTAACCAGACAGCAATGAAGTTTGATCATTACCTTCAGTACATCTATTCAACAAACATCCAGTTTGACAGTCTGGTCTAGTACTGAGAGAGTGTTTTCTATATGAGATGTTAAACTGACAAGATATCCACAGTCTCATGTAGAAAGGTAAGATCATACGGAGTTCTTTTGAAGGAGAGTGCAACTATTCCTGTTGTCCTGGCTGCTGCTTATTCCTTTGTTGGCATCACAAAAAATGTATTTTCCTGATATATAACTCCACTGTTTAGGGAAGACTATTGTGTAAAAATCTGCTGCTGTATTTCCCAGACTGCACCATTCAAAAAAAAATCATCTGTAAGACATTTTGGGATGCCCTGATGGAAGTTTTTCTTTCAAATGTTTTGACTGTGTAGCTCAACCTCCTATTGAGTTTATTGTTTGCTACTCTGCATTAGTTTGACATGTTTTGCATCAAATCTACCAGCACCCCTATATCTCTTTCAGCTTGATCGTTATGTATTTAAACACTTGTATTTCCAAACTGTTCCTTTCCATTACCAGTTCATTCCTGCTTCAAGTTCCAATGCATCAATTGCAGATTTTATTCTTCTGCATTGTGGCCCTGAATCCAAGTTCTTTATCTAGATTAGAAACAGGGATGTTCCCAACAAAGGCAGCCTCAGCAGTACCTTCTACCAAAATTACATGTTTTTGTTAAAACGAATAAAATGAATGGGTACTTGTTTAATAAGGTCATCAAACTGTGTAGAGAAAATAGGGCCTGAACATAATATAAGTGCTGGTCATTCATAATTCAATAAAATGATGGGACTAGTTTGAGAAGCTGAAAAGCAACTCTTAGTCATATACTCCTTTAAGTTCCTTCCTCTCTTAATCATCTTTAAGCAGACTAAACAACATTCACAGCCTGTATTGACTTCCTACATACTTGGGAGCATTCTCATTGACTTTGCTCGACTTTTCCAATAGCCACAATTAAATAGTACCTTTAACCTAGTGAGAAATATTGAGGTACTTCACAGAAACATAATCGAACAAGAATGGATTGCAAACCAAAGGAGATATCATAAAGGGTGATCTAAGTCTGTCAAAAATTATGTTTTTAATCACTGAATTTGAAAGGCTGGAAGATTTAGGGAAGGAATTCCAGAAATCAAAGTCTACACAGGTCAAGGCATAGTTGCCCTGGGCCAAGGAGAAACACAACAGAATTAGAAGAATACAGTATTCTTTGAAGTGAGAGTCATATCATTGTTGACATTTCAGGTCGAATCCCTGCATCAGGACTGGTGCAAGGTTTCAACTGAAACATGGATAATTCATTTCCTCCCACAAATGCTACTCGACACATTGAGTTGCTCCAGTGGATTGTTTGTTGCTCCCTGAATATCCTCTTGCTCCTCATGTACTTATAAGATGTCTTGGGAAAGGTTACAGACATAAGGAGGTGCAGAGCTATTAAAGTTTTGAAGATTTGAACTCAAATATTCAGACTTTAAATTGAATCGTTGGGGTTGATAATGCTATGTATACATCAAGTGCAATGGTGATAGGAAGATGAATCTTAATAATTGATAGAATATAATAGTAGATTTAGTGGCTATGATTTCAGACTATTCCACAAAATGTTAAGTCCAGAATGCAGTAAAGTAATCCTAACACATGGCTGGATTCTCCACATCAACCTGGATGAATCCTTGGGCAGCATTCTGGCTGGTATCGCAAGAATCTGCTGCTTGGCTTAAAATGAACCTATGGCAGAAAAGATAAGTGGGGTTATCAATTTCACACCGACAGGCAGAGCTGCAGATCCACAGGTCTTCATGCAGTAACTGGCAATACCCCACTGTTCACTGTAACACAGAAATCTTCACTGGCATCATTGGATTTGCCTGGTCTGTAAATTCTGCAAGGGGATGGGAATAATTTCTCGTGGGCACAGGCTCCTCCTGTGGTGTAACACTTTCCTTTGCTCCATCCTGCACTGCTCTACTTCATTCTCCATTAAGGTTACATGCAAGGAAATCCTTACTGTGAATCACATTCCTGGCAGTCCAAATCACTTTCTGCGGGTAGAGGCAAAAAAGATCCCAGTGGTATCAGAAGCCCTCAGGCTGTCAAAGGCAAGTCTAACTCAATGCAGACAAAACTAAGTAAAAAAAAATGCTTCAAAGGCCCTTCTGAATCTCCAGCAATATCTCTTGAAAGCTTCTTCAGACTGCACATTCCAAAATAAAGAAATTCTGCGAGTGTTGGCTGCTAATGAAAGCAGGAATGCCATTTTTATTGGTTTCTAAATTACTCTTGTTGTGATGGGAGTGTAAGTCATGGGATCTGGGGACTTAAACATAGTCCCTCCTTATTATAGTCCATGGTAATAAGTTCATGCAGTATTAGCAAGCACGTAAGCAAGAAGGTCCCAGATCATGCACAAGCTGCAGCACTCCAATTACAGGGCAGGAGACCTGCAGAAAACCTTGAAAAGTGACTGGAATTTGCCAAATTATTTAAGGTCCTTAATTTTGAAGGCTGTACAGGTTTGCATCAGAATATGTCGTCTAAACAGGCAAAAAAGCAATTATGATTAAATAATTATGGGGACAAGACATTAGAGGTCCATCACCAAAGGGGGAGCCACTGCTGGACTTGAAGGTTTTGTAATCAACAAAGTCAGACCTAATGAATCAACTTTTAAGAGACTTTTGGATAGGTACATGGAGCTTAGAAAAATAGAGGGCCATGGCTAAGCCTAGTAATTTCTAAGGTAGGGACATGTTCAGCACAGCTTTGTGGGCCGAAGGGCCTGAATTGTGCTGTTGGTTTCTATGTTTCAGTACCATGGCTTGGCTGACAATATTCTGGCTTCTTGAACTCAGCAGGAAGAGTACAACAGCAGTGTGTGGGCAAAAATGAAAACATCCCCAGATAATACAGCTACTATAGGAGATTTTCTTTTTCTATGTAGTCCCTGTGCCATGACATTTTATTTTGTAATTTACATTCAGTTGTTTCAATAAACCCTTAACCTTCATTCCTTTTTTATCCCCAACTGTGTTTTTGTTTCAATCTTCAGCAGGAATATGGACGGTTTGACATCTTGTGACCTGGCCTAATTTTCATGGAAAATTCCACATATCTGCACCTTTATCCTAGTTTAACCCCATCAGTTCCCTGGGCCGTCCAATTGGATTCAAAATACTCATCGGTGCTGTTGAAGGACCATTACCTTTTAACTCTGTTTTTTCTCTCTCTCTACAGATGCTGCCCGACTTTTTGAGTGTTTTCCAGCATTTTCTAGTTTCATTTCAGATTTTCAGCAGTTTATTATTTTCCAAGATATTCATCTTATTTCCAAGTCCTCCCTAGACTCCACTTGAGAAATCTTTTGTTACTATACATTCAAATAAACTTGCTCTGCTTCTCTAATACACAAAAGAGGTGGAAATGCTCAGTGAGTCAGGCCAGATGTATGGAGAGACAGTGTTACCATTTCAGCTTGATAAGTTTTCACCAGATCTGACAGAAGTTGTCCTTGCTTAGAGCATTGTCAGTTTTTAACTAAGCAGCAGAGTTGAAAGATTGATTGGAGAGGAGGGACATTAGTGATAAGGGGGAGGAAAACATTAAAGAATGGAGTATTTGTGATAGGAAGGAGAACAGAGATAATTAAATGATAAAGAGTTAAGGCATAAAACTTAGTCAATTAAAAACATGTATTAACAGCTTAGAATAAACTAGAATGAATAAACTGGGAGATTTAGTAACATTTGTTTTTGTTTCTGCTTCTCAGGTTCTGGAGTGATGCTTCTGCTCTATCTCCTTCATGCCACTTATCAAAGGCTGAACTTTAGTTGTTTCAGCATTATTCTCTGTAATTCTCTTGGAAAATCACAATGTATTTCCAACTCACTCTCTTCCATTTTGCTTCCCATGGCTTTTATTTGCAGATCTTTCCCATTGTAAGGTACACTAATGTACAATTTTACAATGGCACCGCTGCACAATACGTTACCATAGTTAAAATACATTACTTTTCTACTGGTGTTCAACTTTAATTTTGGAGTTTGGATGTGATTCTCTTTTAGACGAGAGGCCTGATGACCCATATTAGTTTTATTTGAAGTGATGTTGGGTAATATCGATCCAGATGTGTGGGTATAAATCCAAAGAACAAAACTGACTATAGTTTGCCAAAAATTTGACATAAAATTTTCAACCATTCTCAGAGATGTTATGAAGATGGATAGCATGGAAAATGAGAAAATTCACATTGGTTCATAAGGGCTCTACTTTCAAGGGTGAATAGTTAAGGTTGATTGTTTGGGCAGAGCAGCCAGAGATTTACCCTGCCTCTATTCCATGCCTTAGCTATAAACAGTGATTGATGCTGTTCTGTTCTCAATGCAGACTGGAACTCCACATTAGGACCACCTCGAGTAAACAAGAATGTGGAAGTTGTGAAATGAATAGGGAGATTTAACAGCAATACTTGTAGTGAAATGCTTTGTATTATACTCAGGGATTAAAGTTACTTAAATTTCTTACCAGTGAAATTGTGTTGCTAACATTGCCAATATAAACTATTTGTACTGATTCCATCAGCCTATTTCTTTCCGGCTTGTATCAGTCCTGTCACCTCTGATTATATTTAACCTACTTATTTAAATCAGCTGTAGGGTTTTCATGATGAGATTCATTGGCTTCCAAAGTGAATGTGCTTAAGGTCTAACAATATTAAGGAATCCTTTGAAGGAAATTCTCTAAGTATTGTTAACACATGATATAGATTATTTTGGATTGGCAATTTGATTGACCCAAGATGTCTGTACCAACCCTGATGCCGTTCCAAACTAATCCCATCTGCCTGCACATGGTCTGTATCCCTCCATTCCCTGCCTGTTCATGTGCCTGTCAAAATGCCTCTTAAACATTGATATTGTATCTGCTTCCACCACATCACCTGTTAGATGCGGTGGAAGCAGATACATTAGGCACCTATCACTCACTGTGTAAAAAAAAATTGCCTCATAAATCTCCTTTAAACTTTCCGCCTCCCACGTTAAAGCTATGCCCTCTAGTATTTGACATTTCCACCGTGAGGAAAGGACTCTGACTATCGACCCTATCTATGCTTTACATAATTTTATATACTTCTATCAGATTGCCCCTCAGTCTCCAATGCTCCAGAAGAAACAATCCAAGTTTTCCCCAACCTCTCCTTATAGCTAACACTCTCCAGTCCAGGTGACATCCTGGTGAACCTCTTCTGCACCCTCTCCAAAGCCTCCACATCCTTTCTGTAATGCAGCAACCAGAACTGCACACTATATACTCCAAATATGGCCCAATGAAAGCTTTATGCAGCTGCAACATGACTTCCCTCCTTTATACTCAACACCCTGACTGATGAAGGTAACTATGCTTATGCCTTCTTTACCACCCTATCATCTTGAGTTGCCACTTTTAGGGAGCTATGGACTTGCACCCTAAGATCCCTCTCGTACGTCAATGCTCCTAAGGGTCCTGCCATTTACTGCATACTTTCCTCTTGAATTTGTCCTCCCAAAGTGAAACACCTTACACTTGTCCAGATTAAACTCCACCTGCCATTTCTCGGCCCACATTTCTAACTGGTCTATATCCTGCTGAATCACACCTCACTATCCACAACTCTGCAAACTTCTGTGCCATTTGCAAACTTACTGATCAGCCCACCTACATTTTCATCCAAATCATTTATATATACCACAAACAACAGAAGTCTCAGAACTGATCCCAATGGAACACCACTGTTGATGCCACATATTTAACTGCAGTTGAATTATCACGTGTTTTCTTAATTTTTGTTTAAATTACCTATTACTCTTTGAGATTCTCTATATTTCTAATACATTATTGAAGAATCATGACCCCATCCATTTCATTTTGCAAAGAACTGAATGTACACAAAGTGGCCTTAAAGCTCATGTCAAAAGGCCAAAAAGATGCAGATGCTAGAGTCTGCAATAATAACAGAAAATGCTGGAAATAATCAGCAAATCAGGCAGCAGCTGTGAAGAGGGAAACAAAGCTGATGTTTCATATTGATGACCATTCATCAGAATGAGGAAAACTTAGAAATCAAACATGTTTTAAGTTGCAGAGAAGGGAGCAGAGTGGAGGGAATGTTCGTGACAGGGTGGAGACCAAGATGGAGTTTCCCCTGGGTGGTCTGCTTTTCTCCCATAATCCAAATGTGTGCTGGTAGATTAGTTGGCAAGTGTAAATTTCCTCTTCATGTAGGTAAGTGGCAAGTGAATCAAACCAAGTGTTAAGAGACAATAAATTGCAGGAGTGTCGGGAAATAAGAGGGGGCAATGAGATTAATGGGATTGCTCTGCTGGGAATGGCCAACTGGCTTCCTTCTGTGTCATAATGTAGACCATTCTCTTCCAGTCAACTACCTTGTTGAACAAAGACCACTCAACTCAATTCTACTTTAAAGTTCTACATTACTATTCAGTACATTGGTTAAACACGTACACAACCTAGTGCACTTTTAACGACTGCTTTCAGACATGGATTTTACTTAAGCTGGAGGAACTGAAACTGATAGCAGTTTCATTCTGAGGACAACTAGTCTTCTCTGAACTCGGAGCACGGGGTTCTCATCTTTGCAACAGTTGATCTTGAGTTCTTGCTGCTTTTGTCTCTGATGTTCCTTTTTTTTAATGTATGTTTTTTCCTATCTTCCAGAATGTTTGCTGGATGTCCTTTCAAGAACCCATGTGATTCTGAGATCATCCATCCACGAGTGCAAACAGGATGTATCTGCTCAATTGTTCCTTTGCATTCTCTTGATTCAAAGACCTTGCACCTGCAAAAGTTTAGGTGACCCTTAGCCCTCAACATTGGTTGAATCAGCAATCTGATTTTACTTCACTTCTTCCAACAGATCGGTACTTACAATAGAACTTGTAATAGAAATAGAAATTCCTGGGTGTTGACATATCTTATGATCTGTCCTAGGCCCAGCACATGGATACAACCGCAAGGAAAGCATGACAGCGTCTTTACTTACTTAGGATGTTAAGGAGGGTCAGCATGTAACCGAACACTCTTACAAACCTCTACAGATGTACTGTTGAAAATATCCTGACTGGTTGCATCATGGTCTAGTGTGGCAATTCAAATATGCAGGAACATAAGAAGCTGCAGAGTCGTGGAATCAGCCCAATAGATCACAGGCACATCCCTCCCCACCATCAAAAGTATCTACATGAGGCCCTGCCTCAAGAAGGCAACATCTATCATCAAAGAGCCCCATCATCCGGGCCATGCTATCTTTTCACAGCTACCATCAGGCAGGATCAGGCAGGAGGTATAGAAGCCTGAAGTTGCACATCACCGCATTCAGGAACAGCTACTTCGCTTCAACCATTCAGTTCCTGAACCAATCTGCACAACTCTAATCAATACCTCAATATAGCAACACTAGGTATGGCCACTTTGCACTACAATGGACTGTTTTTTTTGTTCTTTCTTGTATAATTTTGTATAATTTATGTTTTTCTTGTGAATGTTATTGTCTCTAATGCTATGTTCCTGTGATGCTGCTGCAAGTAAGTTTTTCATTGCACCTGTGCATACACGTACTTGTGCATATGACAATAACTTGATTTGAATTTGTTTAATTTCCCATCAAGCTTCTTGGAGTTTTTTTTTGCTCACATGGCTACAAAAATAAGCAATTAAGTAACTCTTTATTTCCATCCCTGTCTGCATATGTTTGATTTCTTACTTTTCCCAGTTCTGATGACACTTTGACTCAGCTCCTCCCTTTGCAGATGCTGCCTGACCTGCTATGTATTTCCAGCATTCTCTGTTTTTATCTTGGAGTTCATGTGGGTTTATTTAATGACAGTGGATCATAATCAATAATGTGGCATTTTTGTGGCCTATTCTAATCAGGGGTGTGCACAAAATGGAGTGGAGAACAGGGTGGTGGAGAGGCAGCAGGGGAGAGTTCATCACATTCCCAAAAAAAACATTCAGGACATTACGAACAAGTGTACTTTTGAATAAGGGTATAAGATACCATTATTTAAAGTGTGCCTCAAAAAGTGGTCAAATTTAAATTGCTGTTCAAACCCTGGTCCATAGAGTCATACAGCACGGAAACAGGCCCTTTGGCCCAACTTGTCCATGCCAACCAAGATGTCTATCTAAACTAGTGCCCTTTGCCTCTGTTTGGCCCACATCCCTCTGAACCTTTCCTATCCATGTAACTCTCTAAATGTCTTTTAAATATTGTAATGGTACCCACCTCTACCACTTCCTCTGGCAGCTTGTTCCACATCGCGGCCACCCTCTGTGTGAATAACTTGCCCCTGGGGTCCCTTTTAAATCTTTTCCCTTTCACCTTAAAACCTTTGCCCTCCAGTTTTATACTCCACTACCATGGGAAAAAGACGGAGCATTCAGGTTGGAATGCATAGATACATGTCATTCATATTATGTACACATGTTATAAATCATACAGACATGTTTTAGACATACTGTAGCGATGCACTGTAGAAATGATTCAATATTAAAGGGTGGTAGTACTAGCGAGAGGCTCCTGACGTAGTGTATTTGGATCACTTCTGTGGTACAAATACTGGAGAATGCAGTGATTTTAAACAACAGTATTGTGGGTGGTTGGTATCTGCACTGTCATGTAAATCCTTCGGGGGGGCTAATCTTCGCCTTGTTACAACCCCACCACGACTGCCCCCCTCCCCTCGATGGGCGGGGCTGCTGACGCGCCGACGACCGGGAGGAGGAGGTGGTGGAGCGCCGCGCACCTGCAGCGTGAAATTGACACAGACACAAGAGAAGAGCCCAGTGCAGAGAGGCAGGGAGAGGGAGCCAGCGGCGCCGACTCAGCTCACAACCGCTGCTGGATGAGGAGCTGACACCGGCACCAAAGAGGGCTTTTATTTTAATTTAAACTTTGCCCGACTTTTTTTTGTGCAGGGGGTTTGCACTGAGCAGAATGCTAACCTCCGCTGCCATCCTTCCGATCGCTCTGCTTATTTGCTCTGATCGGGTGAGGAAATAATTCTTGTTAATTGCTGGTGATAAATGTATTTGGTTGTATTGAGCTTGCGAGCCGCAGTTATCGTTAAAGCATAGCTTCATCGGGTGTATTTCTTTTTCTACGTGTTAGTTTACACTGCATTCTTTCCGATTTTTTTTACGTTGTGTTCTGTGCTCGTTTTTTTTTGCTTATTTTTTAAAAACCTGCCCCTGGTCCGAGTAGTTTTAATCAGCAATAAGTTTGAATGTTTTTTTCTGCTTGATCATCTCAGGCAACGGCGGTGGATGCTGAACGGGGAATATCCTCCTGTAAGACTGGATTTTCCGAAGATGTATATGCAGTGTTTGTTTCTAGGAGTATTTCTGAAGGCCAGAGTTTCCTTAAAGGTAAGAGCAGTCAGATGCTCCAAGGCGATCCTCTATCTGAAGCAGGCTGCGCCCAGCACCGAGGGGGAAAAAAATCCCCCCCTCCTGACTTTGGTGGGGAGGCTGGAGGAACCGTGGCGCAAGTGGC
The DNA here is from genome assembly GCF_009764475.1 of Pristis pectinata. Taxonomy (NCBI): domain Eukaryota; kingdom Metazoa; phylum Chordata; class Chondrichthyes; order Rhinopristiformes; family Pristidae; genus Pristis; species Pristis pectinata. The sequence continues at coordinate 19,863,453 of NC_067420.1, forward strand.
AATTACCCTGATCATTGGGAACGCAGAACCCTTCACCATCACCCCGTGCAACTCATTAGCCGTAATAAAACTTTCATTGTCTACTTTTAGCGTATGGGCAGATGATGATGATGATGGGGGGGGGGGGCTGTTTAGACCTTTATTTCCAGCAATCCTCATCGGTCTCTCTACCCCCCCCCCCCCCCCCCCCCGGTCTGATAGTGGCCGGAGAATTGCGGAACCGGCCCCTGCCTTGTGCGACCGCTAGTTATTTCTTCGTGCTGATGTATGGATTTATGGCTCTGGTATATTTCGGCTTATTTCCCCCCCCCCCCCCCCGCTTCCCCGAACTGTGGTTATAACTGAGTTTGAAAGCTGTCCAATTAAATTGAATTGAGGAATTGATTGTTTAAAGAAATTTCATTTTGCTCTCCGTTTGCTTCCTGATACGAATGTAGTATCACAGTATGCACCCTTCAAACTTTGAAACCTGACAAGTATTTGTGCAGTGATGTGGGAGAGAGATGGCTGTTGTGAAGGGATGTGTTTTGAGCTGGGTTGGTACCATTTATACCGCATGGGTCCAAATTAGTGCGTTTTATTGCTTGCCCAACACCTTTTTATCACTGGAATTACGCCCGATATTTTGTTTTGTGCGGAGGGGGACATTTAAATACAGTCGGGAAACCACTGCGGATTGAAACGGTGGATAAGGGTTGAAAATTGTATTACTCGTATCTGCACTTCTGAGTAGTGAAGCGCCAGAATGCATTTATTACATTTTGTTCACTTTATTTTTAACTTTGATCTTTTTTGCGATCAGTTATGGCAACGTGTGGGGAAACATGAAATATCTGATAATTTAGGAGATGGATCGGAAAGCAGCTAGTCAGTTCTCGCCTGGATCCCTCTGTCCATTGCAGTTTGGTAGTTTCACAGGGTAGACTTTCCTCCCGGAGGAGGATTATTGAAGTAGTTATTGTTGGTTTTTAATCATGGCTGCGGTGTGAATGACTTGAATTGACACTCTACGTAGATTATGGCATTGTTTCAGAACAGGCGCATACTTGAATGCTGTTTTGATGAACCCTGAGCATACTGATTGTTTTACAAGCAAAAATCCTCTTGGAATGCGTACTGTTTTCTTGACAAAAACAAATAAAACGGGGCTTTTCTTCACTGTGGATGGGGTGGTAGAGGGACAGTGGGGGAAATACTGTTTGAAGATGTAGAGCAACAGAGTGACATTCTAAGCCATTTTAGATGGAATATACCACAGCGTAGGTCTGCTGAAAGTTCTCTACCAATAGATTGAGTTCTTTGGCTAGAAGCCAAGGTGATTCAGCGGAAGGTACAATTTTTGTGGGTTATGAATTAGTGGTGGTTCATAATATTTGTGTAGTGTAATATTATTAGAGGCAATTGCATGACATCACAGTAATAAAGTAACCAATTAATTCTGAAGCCGGTTTTATTGCTGGAGATTTGGATTGTCACACTCTGTTCCACGAAACAGAACGTGTGCCTTTAGCTTTCCGATGTAGTTGACATTAAAATTTTAACGATGATAGTGTTTTTTCTAGGAAGCTGTGAACGTTCATCTTAAACTGATAGCCTAAAATTTGCATAATATGGACTATACATCATACCAGATGCCTTTAAAGCTTCAGTCGGGTAAATGCAATGTATTTTCACAATGAATAAAGCATTGTTATTAATGCTGAGTTGTGTATGATACGCGGATCGTATCCAAGTAGCAGATGAACACGTAAGGAGGTAATCTAGAATTCTGAATTTTATTTGAGCAGAAGTGCTGAGCTGGCCAATGTTTAGTGATCAGTGATAGGATGTGATCAAAGTATGTAACTTGCTTGTTGGCATTCCAATACAATTTCCTTAAATCTGACACAATGACTCTGAGGAGCAGTTTTGCACTGCAGCTATGGCTGTTGTTGTATTATCTTGTTTCAACATTATTAAATAAGTGAAGTACCTTGCAAATGAACAAATCCACATTTTGACCTTGAGATTTTCAACCTGTCAAAGGAAATGACTAGAACTAGTCAATGTTGCAGTTGTTATTTTTGTAGCATCTGATACTGAAATACTGGGTAACTGCAGACTCCTTTCTATCACAAGCAACAGTAATGCAATTCTCAGAACTAAAGTTTCGTAGAGTAGAATCATTAGGATAATTTTAAACAAAAAATGCTTGCCCTTTTGTTCTTATTTCTTTGCATTCTCTTATCTAGCTTGTGCAGTTTGAACATTTTCACTCAGCCTAATTGAATCTAACTTAGCCTAACCTTTCATTTCCTAAACAAATAGATTGGTGTTTTTTCTTTATTCAGGCTGCTATCATCTATTTTGAAGATGAGGAAAGTTAAGAAAAATTAACATTCATTGAATGGAAACCAGTTTGAATTGAACTTTGTATTTGTGATAGATCCAACTGCTAATCAACTTAATTCTTGACATGTTTTTCAGCATTGCCTTATTGAGGTGTCCTTGGTCAAGAGCATATGATATTTCTGGCATGTGGTGGCTAACAACATCTTGACCATTCTGGGATCTTGTATAGGTTTGAAATGTTAAGGGAAGTGAGAAGCTTGACTTCAGCTAATAGTGACCAATAAATGATGCACTGATAAATGGGATTTGTGGAATTTAAGATCAAGAAGTATTTGTGTGAGAGTTACAATAGCAACAAAAATAAGTAAACCCATTGCTGATCCTGAAGCTGCTTGACAGCTAAATGGATGCATTCAGATTTTTTCAAATAACTACTTTAATTCTATTCAAAGTTGAGTTTTTTCAATCCTTGTTTCATGAACCATGCATTTGATTTGTTACTGAAATATATTGGTCACAGATGGTCTATGCATGTGCAAATATGGTTTTAACATCAGTCATGCATGCAGACCAGATAATTTAAAACATCAATTGTTATTTGTCACTTAAATCATTGCAAGGATAAGAAAAAATCAGTGCATTTAAAACATGTCACTATTTATGTGATTGTATCATCAATATTCAGCTTTGCTACTCTGAACCCACACACTGCCACTTGTGTTATCTCTGAATGTAGCCTTGTAGTATTTCATCTAAAGTTGAAAATTCCAGATGTAGTTTGCTTAAAATTATATAGGGTACCTGTTAAATTGTCAAGTTTAAAAAGGCGAGTTATAATCCAAAACACGTTTATATTTTCTGATTTCATTTATGCTGAGGGACAAATTCAGTTTGGTAACATCAGACTGCACCCTCAGCCCATCACAATCCCTTGTCTAAATTGAGTTTGCACCAATTTTTTTCACTGGTTTGGATAGGCTGTTCAAATAGCATTCATTTTCTGAGGTGCACAGGTACTAGTAAGCACCTATCATTTATTTTTTTCCATATTGAATAATTTCAAAAATAATAATTGGCTCAGCATTTTAAAGTCCTTGGCACACCTAGTTCCTTACAGTTGAAGAATAGGGCATCCTAGTTGAAAATGTATTTTCAATAATAAATCTGTTTTCAACTACATTACAGAATCTTTACCATGTTGCCATTCTTAAATACATCAGAATAATGTGGGATGATGGCTGTTCTAAAGGCACTGTTCGTTCCTCAAGGTCTCAAATCTGTATTTTACTATGCACACTTGTAGAAGTCTGATACTTTCTGAAGATGAAATGTTGGCACATCTGACTGCTCTCACTACCATTGGACTTGCCATTTAGCCAAATGACGGAATAGTGACTTGCTGAGCACAGGGTCCAGATGTACTCTGCATCCACCACTTGACTTTACTGCATGAGGGCCACTGTATTAATAATTGTCCTATTCATTTGAATAGGGTCACTGGATTCTTTGGAAATAACTAAATATTTTCTTTTTAGTTTTCAATGTATTTTCATTCGTACTTTAATGTGTTCATTTTGAGATTACTTTTTCAAATACTGCTGACTAGTTGAGATGCTTAAAAATTGCTGACCATCAGATTGTTTAGAAACTTCTTTTTGAGATGGCCTTGGGATGGTGTCTGAGACCAGTTTGCTCTGGGTGAAGTCAGCGTAAGTGGGTGTGGACAATAGGTGTTAACTCTGGGGAGTGCAGAGTGAACCAGCCCAATACTTCTAATGCAAATAAAATAATCACATGCAATTATTCTTATTGTGCTGGCACACAGAAGAGTTTTTAATTATGCAAATTATTTTGAGCAGAAACTTGAACCGTAACCTCATCAGCATAGTTACCTGATTACACTCTAGTGTGCAGTTATAAAGAAGAGATGGTGAGGAAATTTAGTCAAATAGTTTTCACTTTGTTTGGAAACTTGTTTTTTTTCTTAAATTATTGTATCAGTGGTAATAGTTAATCTGTTAATTAGGTAACTTTTTACTTCATTTTAACATACAGCAGTTCACAAAATATAGCCACTTAACAGCAAGCTATGATTTTTAAGGCTAGTGAAATAATTGATGCCTTAGGATTTGGCTCATTCTAATTTTTCAGTGTTATATCTTCCTTTTAAATTATGCGAAAGGTACTGCAGAGGTGAGTATAGCAGAATCACTGCAGTCCAGGTTTTAGATAAATCCACTAGTTTTGTCTCATTTAAGCCTGTGTTTGAATGTTAGTCTATACACAGTCATTCTGTTGAATTGGGATAATAAATTCAATAGAACATGATTTGTAATTGTTGCTGGTTGCAGAAATGTGATCATCGGTGGTGGGATCTCTCCAGTGGGTCTCATTGCTGTATATAGGCTAGAGGTTTATATTTAATGAAGAAGCAAGTCTCTACAAAGTTGGGGGTTTAAATCTGCATCTCTCAGCTTTAAGAAAATTCCCTGTTCAGCCCCTAACAATCTATACTTAATGCTTTCATATATGGAAGGCTTATAAACCTTCTGAGGGCTGGTTTCTTCTTTGTTTGACTTTTTACATGCTCTCTGTGTCATATATTGGCTGCAGGAAGAAATCCAGAGCCTGCTGAAGATGGCTTTGGAAGCTAAAGCCTGAGGTGGTGGGTGTACTTCCTGCTCTCAGGCATTTTTGCAGGGTGGTTCATGTACTTGCCTGAATTGGAATGCAGCATCTTGTACTGAAGGCAATTCTGGGTGCTGTGATACACACATCACCAGTGCAATTTTAATGGCCTGCTGATTCTTTCCACTGTCACCCAAAAACCTGTTCTTAATAACTTCCTATTTCTCTTCAATATCTGGCTGTCAGTGACACCTGGGAATTTGATTTTCATGTATGTGTTGATGATGTCTGTTTTCAACCTGCCACCTTCATTCTCAGCTTGCATCTGCTTCAGGCTGTTCTTGTTATGTCCAAATTAACAAGATGCCTGAAGTATCTGATTCTTGGAAACTTTGAAATGTAAAGCCTGACCTCATTCAATTCAAAGATCTACACTGTTAGACCACTCTCTGGAGCACTAGCAACTTTCATTGAAACATGCACATCTTGCTGTTAAGATGAAAAGAGTGCAGAGGAGATTTGAGGATGTTGCCAGGACTCCAGTGACTGTTATGGGAGAGGGGTTGAGTAGGTTGGCACTTTATTCACTGGCGTACAGAAGAATGAGGGGTGATATCATGGAGGTGTATAAAATCATGAAGGGCATAGCATGAATACAGTCTTTTTTTTTCCCAGGGTTGGGAAATCAAGAAATAAAGGGCATAGGTTTATGGTGAGAGGGGAAAGACAATGGGTACCTGAAGGACAACTTTTTCACCAGAAGGTGATCCATGTATGGAATGAATTGCCAGAGTGGTTGAGGCAAGTATATTAACAATTTTAATATGACACTTGGGCAAGTGTCCTCTAAGTCTTAGGAAAGATTTAGAGGGATATGGCCAAGCACAGGCAAATAGGATTAGCTTAGATGGGAATCCTGTTTGGCATGGACCAGTTGGGCTGAAGGGCCTGTTTCCATACTCTTATGACTCTATCTCCATTGCTGCCTTTCCTCTCACCCCCAACATCTCCTGTTAGTCTCTAGACATTGTGGCCTCCACACCAGTATTCTCTGGGAATGACTTCAGATTGTTGCATCAAACAGCTGCAATATTGAATCTCTCCACTTTCAAAAATATCATCTAAGTATATTTTTCAGCGTGGTCTCCACATATAAGATCTTCTCTTAAGGACTAGGGATGCAATTTGAGAATAAGGGCAAGCCCACTTAGGATTGAGGTGAGAAAAAACAGTGTAGAAAGTGGTCAACCTTTGAAATTCTCATCCTTGGGAAGCAATGGGGACTCAATCACTGAGTTCATTCAAAACTGTGATTAATAGATTTGTGGACATCATGGGAATCAAGTGATGGGATGACTGTGCTAGAAAATGATGCTGGGGTAGATGACCAACCATGATCTTGAGGAATGGCAGAACTGGCTTGAAGGGCTGGGTGGACTACACTTGCCCTATTCCTTGTGTTTCTTACACTTTTTTAAGCCCCTTGTGAAACATCTTGGGACACTTTTTTATTGCATTTAAAGAAAAGTCTGGGAATAGGTTTTAATATTCATATGGCTCCACCTATATACTTACAATTTGCACATTCATAACATGTTCTTATGTTTACAGCCAATCTAAGTATAATGATGCACCTTGCAATACAAGCTTGATTTTTACAGATAAAAGTTTTAATAAGTATTGAATTTTTCCAAGGATTACAATAGATAAGAATTTAAATATTTTTGTTTTAGTTGTAAGATTATAGTTGGGGAATATCTTTGAGACTAAAAATTAGTTGCAGCATTTCAGTCTTGTTTCCTATTGGATGACAATCATGGCATAGAACTGTCACATCTGCTGCTAATTAATGCAGCAACCTATTTGAAGAGCCAAAAAGACTTTTTTTTTTGCTGGGAACTGGAGGCTTGTTCTTTTGCAGTGGGAAACATTATCAAAGTGAGCAGTGTACTGTATGTGAAAATGCACCAAGCATGGTCTGAGAGTGCTTTAGGGGCATGTATAAATTCAAAAAGAAGTTCATCAGAAGTTTCCCTTCAATTCACACTGCAGAATACCCATGTTTTAAGTGAAATTACAGGATGCACTACAGTAATTCACCAGAGAACCGTTACCAGCATCTCCCCAAACCTATGACCATGACCATGTAGCAGGCAAATTCCCTTCCTCACATGCCTTGGAAACGTATCAATGTATTCTGGAACTCTCCACCAATGCACCCTTTATCACATAACTACTGCAATTCAAGAAAGACTTGCCTTGCAAACCCTCAACATTTTGGCTTTGCCACTTCTCTGTAGCAGTTTGTTAGCCCTGCCCATGAGAACCAAATATATGGATTTTTCTTTCAACTTTTATTACTGATGTAGACATACAAATATATGAACATAACTGGATGGAAGAGATTTAATAGTTTATCCAGCTGGTTCCAGATGGTCGTAGGCAATTTTAATGACTTGATGAAGAGTATGAAGTATTTATGATTTCAAAGAAATCATTTTATGAATGCTTAAAATATATTCATAGTTATAAAGATCTGTAGGTCAAATAATTTCAGTTTTGTTACAATGAACTGACAGAAAATTAGTGATCAGTCTATTCATTTGTGAAATGGTCTAAGGTATCTCAAATTATTCTCATCTTTGCTCTTTCACTCCTAGAAAAGCTCAAGGATAATATGAATGAAGGTTCTGTTTATCATTGGTTACATTGTTTTGTGTTCCATTTCCATTGGAATAGTGCTGGTTTCGTCAAAACCTGAATTCCAATAAGTGGAAAGGGCATACTATTGGACAAATCTCAACAGCATCCCTTAACTTTGCACTTTCTTTTCCAGGGCATTTAATGCCAAGAGTAAACTCTGTAACTGTTAAACTGGGCTACAAAGGTCTACTCTAGGGCCACCTTAAAGGTCCATGAGTACATATTACAATCTTCAGATGTTTTGAGACAGCAAAATATATTTTCCTGATGGGTCATACTGTTTTTTAAAAATAACACTTATTTACAGATGTCCAGGTATTTTTTCTTCTACAGTTAACCACATACTGAGTTAAATGATGGGAAATTTTAATTTTTTTGGTTCCTCCCTCCCTCTTGAGAGCAAGTTCAAATTTGCGCCGGTCATTGCCTGTTTCTTTCTGATTCCATTCGTTTTGCGTATCCTCCAATTTGCCTGAAATTTTTCTCTCTGTAAGAAACCAGGGTTTTATTGAAATGACTGATTCTTGGCACTGCAAATTTATTTTAGTTACAGCATTGACTTTTGAAGGGGCAGCCTTTCCCAGTGGGGGAAAACCCAGAAGGCAGCAGAATATCAAAAAAAAAGGCCATGGTAAGCTTTAAATCGGTATGCTTTGAGGATGTGTGACTGGAGAGAGGATGCAGGAGGTTAGTAGCTGGAAGCTGTTTGACCATGCAGCCAGGAGTGTCCTTAGAAAGTAGATTGGGGAATTATGTGCATTTATACAATGTGTATGACCCAATAAATAGCCAAAGGCTGTTTAAAGATGCTGAACAATTTAAATTTCACAATGCATGACACAAGAATATCTTGATAAAAGAAGTAAATTTTATAAGTTGCACATTAAAGGGGACTGTGGTGAAGAGGTATAAAGAGGACAATGCTGTTTTAGACCCAAGAGCAGCATCCATGGCTGTCAGTGATGGCATGATCATAATTAGTACTGTACTAAAAGCTTGATTTAGAAGAACAAATATCTTAGAGGATTGTGAGAAGTTGGAATAATTCTAATTACATATTTATTTGTGATCTTTTGGAGTCTTTGTATGAGAGTCGATCACTAGGCTCCCTATTTCATGCTCTGTGCTGTGGCTGAATCATTCACTTTGCTGCTACTGTTAAATACTTTCTTGCACCACTTCGATAAAGTCGAAACCCTAGCCTCTGAACACCTACATGTGAATCCTGCTACTTCTATTCAAGTGGAGAGTGTATTATATACGCTCCACTTGTTCCCCTTGACTTATTTAAACAAAAGATAAAATGTCTCCAGACAATAGATTTGAGCTTGGTGTAGTATCCTCCTGCTGTAATTGTTGATTTTAGTCTTGTGCTAAAGCAAGCCTTAGTCCTCCCCCAGGTTTTTGAGTTATGTAGGTAGTCAGATAGGAAGAGTTGCCAAGGTCCCATTCTGCTGTGTTAAATATAATTTCCAGATGAACCACTCTTTCTTTTCATGTTTGGTAATGATGCGCAGATACATAAGAAGATCCTTACTCAAGATGTGTCTAGGTTGTTAGCTCTATGATTAATTGAAATATCCATGATGACATTCTTTCCCCCTCCCAGGTATTTAAAGGAAAGTGGAAGAGTTGTGGCCAGTGCTACTATAAGTAGCTGTCAATAAATGACTTTCAAAGGTAGATGCGTGAAGGAAAAAGTAACAATTTAAATGAAGAAATTTTGTCATTCTTGCATAATCTTAAATTTCAAAGAATATGTGCAGATAAAGCCATGAAGTGCAAGCAAATCATGCTGTTATCTAACTTATCTAATGGTGATGGCATTTAACTTCTTACTCCAATGTAAGTGGTGTGAAATAGCAAAGTAACTAAATCTGATAGGTTTACAGTGATGAGCTTTGCCTTTAAGGCAGCAGATTGGATACTTCCATAAGTTGGTTCAGAGCTGTGGAAGGAAGATATTGTAATGGATTTTTTTTTGTGCTGGGATGTTGAAGGTGAGCTTTTTACAACTGCTGATTTGTGATGTGGTAATACAGTAACAGAGAAAATCTTAAGTGAATATTAATCAACTTCATGTTGGGTTAGTATTGTAACAACATTTTTACTGGTTTACCAGAAGGGCACCAAGTATTGTTGACACACTTATTCTCTTAAACTTCTTGGGAATGGAATGGTGTATATATTTAATTCTAATTGATTGATACTGTATGTAGAATGACTGAATTTGAAGTTTTGTGTAATTGCATTAAAATGCAGCTCTTTGGAGATGTTTCATTTTATCAAACTAAGTAGAAATGACTGGATAACAATGTTATTATGCAATATCTTGTGGTGCTGGTGCCTTGAGCAGAACAAACAAAAATATGCTCACCTTCATCCTTTTTTGTGATGTTGCAGTTCATATTGCAGCTGGCCATTGTTAGAAACCATTTGCAGGGAGCATGCAAGCAGATTGCTTATCTTATGGTCAACACATGGGTAATTTATTTTTCCAATGATTTTGAGATTTTTGCTGATGAAATCGTTATTTTCACAATTCAACAGACTTCTATTCCCTTGGGAACCAACCATTACTCCAAAACAGATTGGTTTGGGCGCTCTGGTCATCTGAGTAATATTATGAATACTAATTAGAGACATAACACTTACAATTTCACACCTCTCTCCAGTTGACTCTAAAGTATAAAATGAAGAGAAAAAAGGGCACTTATAATATGGTGAATTTGTACTTGTAAGCAGCTAGAGGTAAATGCTGTATTGTGAGATATTACTGATTACACAACAGTAGAATTGATTTAAAAATTGCTGAAACATAGAGCTCTTCAGAATTTGCTGACTAAGAAAAACTAATCGGGCTGGTAACATAAGTGATTTACTTGTACACTAACATACTACACTTTGAAAAGCATTCTTCCCCAAATACACAACAGCTACAAAGTCATTCTGTTGGCTGTTTAAGTGCTTGAATATTCTTGATGTATAGTGGCATGCAAGTTTGGGCACCCCTGGTCAAAATTTCTGTTACTGTGAATAGCTAAGCAAGTAAAAGATGACCTGATTTCCAAAAGGCATAAAGTTAAAGATGATGCATTTCTTTAATATTTTAAGCAAGATTACTTTTTTATTTCCATCTTTTACAGATTCAAAATAACAAAAAAGGAAAAGGACCTGAAGCAAAAGTTTGGGCACCCTGCGTGGTCAGTACTTAGTAACATCCCCTTTGGCAAGTATCACAGCTTGTAAACACTTTCTGTAGCCAGCTAAGAGTCTTTTGATTCTTTCTTGGGGGATTTTCACCCATTCTTCCTTGCAAAAGGTTTCTAGTTCTGTGAGATTCTTAGGCTGTCTTGCATGCACTGCTCTTGAGGTCTATCCACAGACTTTCGATGATGTTTAGGTCGGGGGACTGAGAGCCATGGCAAAACCTTGAGCTTGTGTCTCTTGAGGTAGTCCATTGTGGATTTTGACATGTGTTTAGGATAGTTATCCTGTTGTAGAAGCCATCCTCCTTTCATCTTCAGCTTTTTTTTTTACAGACAGTGTGATGTTTGCTTCCAGAATTTTCTGGTATTTAATTGAATTCATTCTCCCCTCTACCAGTGAAATGTTCCCCGTGCCACTGGCTGCAACACAAGCCCAAAGCATGATTGATGCACCCCCGTGCTTAACAGTTGGAGAGGTGTTCTTTTCATGAAATTCTGCACCCTTTTTCCTCCAAACATACCTTTGCTCATTGCAGCCAAAAAGTTCTATTTTAACTTCATTGGTCCACAGGACTTGTTTCCAAAATGCATCAGACTTGTTTAGATGTTCCTTTGCAAACTTCTGACACTGAATTTTGTGGTGAGGACGCAGGAAAGTTTGGAGAAAAAAATGTGCAGAATTTCATGAAAAGAACACCTCTGCAACTGTTAAGCACGGGTTGGATCGATCATGCTTTGGGCTTGTATTGCAGCCAGTGGCACGGGGAGCATTTCACTAGTAGAGGGAAGAATGAATTCCATTAAATACCAGCAAATTCTAGAAGCAAACATCACACTTTTTTTTAAAAAAAGCTGAAGATGAAGAGGAGGGCATCTACAACAGGATAATGATCCCAAACACACCTCAAAATCCACAATGGACTACCTTGAACAAGCTGAAGGTTTTGCCATGGCCCTCACAGTCCCCTGACCTAAACATCATCGAAAATCTGTGGATAGATTTCAAAAGAGCAGTGCGTGCAAGATGGCCCAAGAATCTCACAGAACTAGAAGCCTTTTGCAAGGAAGAATGGGCAAAAATCCCTCAAACAAGAATTGAAAGACTCTTAGTTGGCTACAGAAAGCATTTATAAACTGTGAACTTGCCAAAGGGGGTGTTACTATGTACTGACCATGCAGGGTGCCCAAACTTTTGCTTTGGGACCTTTTTCCTCTTTTTTTTTTCTGTTATTTTGAAACTGTAAAAGATGGAAATAAAAAAAGTAATCTTAAAATTAAAGAAATGCATCATCTTTAACTTTATGCCTTTTGGAAATTGGGTTATCTTTTACTCAGCTATTCACAGTAACAGAAATTTTGACTGGGGTGCCCAAACTTTTGCATGCCACTGTATTTGGAAGTTGATATTTGTATTGTGGTGTTGAGAGTCTTTTGTCCTGAGGACAATGTGATGTCCTAATTCAACTCGCTGTCATCTTGTTTCCCTCCGGTCAGTTCTGTATCCACTCCTGGAATAAACTTGTCATCAACTGTTTCTCTGACATCTTCTGGAATTGTTTGGAATTTTCAGGGGCATTTGGGACAACTGTTCACTGTCCCCACTGCAGAGGTTCTTGATCACTGAGCAATTAGCATATTCTGTTGAAAAATATTTGCATGTCAACATCTGGATATTTATTTGAATTGGTCTTTGAAAATTCTTTCCCATTTGCATAAAGGCAGCAGTTATAAATTCAGTCTATTAACTGGTTTTCATAAGTGTTTGTATTTTGTAGCTGGGTATCTGGCATAGTTGTCTTTTGACTTAAGTCTTGTGACATCCTTATTCAACTTGTTGTCAGCTTGTCTTCTCTTCAGTGGTTACTTCTTCTTCATCAGATTTCTGCACACTATTCCAGTTTGTCTTTTTCTGCTCATTTGGTGAACATTGCCATTCTGTTTGCTCATAGGCTGCTTTCATTCATTGCACACAACTTGTCACTACGGATGTGGGTAGTGTGTTTTCACTACCTACATCAGAATCTTTGTGTGATGATCTGGACATGGTGTCAGAAATTGCATTTTGCTGGGAAGAGCAGTGCTGAATGTTATATTTGAACAAAATCGCCCATCTTGGCACTTTTTTTGGACCTACTGTGGTTGTAATCGCTAATTTTTGGACCTGGAATGATAAGAGTCTGTGACTAGAATGCAAGATCGTTCCTAAACTAAATTGATAGAGGTCTCTTTTTTTTCCCATCTACACCCAGTTCTATTCTCTTCTGAAGTGAGAGGCAAATGCTCTCTCTTCTGGCCAGCACCCTTGATGTGACTGATAACACTACTCACTTTGCAGTTTGAGATGTCACACAAACTTTAATGTCCTTATGTGTCATGATGTTTGGAGGAGGATACATTTGTATAAGCCTCATGCTCTCTGAACCTCTCCATCTGTTTTTCTCTTGTGCTGCTTTCACAGTGGTGTGAGCACCATTGCTAAACTTGGTAAGAATCCTGAATTATAGAGAACCACATCGAAAAAAAATCTGAATACTATGTGTGTTCTTCTTCTTTCTTTTACAACAGCTTCAACTTTGACCTTGATGGGTTGTATGCTATTATTGTTGGCAACCAATCTGTGATTGACAATTCCTGGTTGAACAAAAGTGTCTTTAATCGAGTTTTGCATTATGATGTGGTCTATTGAGGAACTCTAAAATGCAACTCTAAAAATGCAAGGTTTATAGTCTTTCCCCATTTATGTAATGGTGTATGCCTTGCAGCATTTTCCCTCCTTGTGGGATGGAACAGATTTGGTGCTCTATGGCAATGTAGTACAAAAGTATCCAGAGCCTGTGTGTATTTACTATGAGGTAATGTTTACTTTCATCCTCAATTGAATAAAAGCATGTGACAAGTCTAGCTTTGGGAAGATTGGCTTTCATTAATCCATTGTAGAAGATGTTGACATGGGAGCTGCTCATATTCGGTTAATTTGTTAGGGATTACTTTTATAGGTGCCGTCATCTAAACATGTTATTTTGGGTATAGTCTCATTTATCTATTCAATGAGTCATCGTCACAAAAGCCCCATTCTTAACCATGTCAATTCTTCTTTTGATCTTTTAGTGAATATGGCCCTGGATGAAGCTTACTAGGCAAAGGCGCATCACTGGACTTGATGTGGACGTGTGCCTTGTATCCAGTAATGTCAGTACAAACATCCTTGATGTAGTCTTCCATAAACAAAGACATTTCAAGTGTGCCTGTGGATGCTAAACAGTTCTCCAATTGATCTTTAGTTCTTCATCCAATCCTTGCTGCTTTGTGCAGTTGGCTACTACTGTTGCCAGTTCCAATTGACCATTATAGTACAAGGTTTTTTAATTTGACCCAGCATAATTTTTAATATTTTGCTAGAATGTGTTGAGACCAGTCGTGCTTTTGGTCAAAGAACTTAATCCTCTGGATGTCCCTACCCATGACAACAATCTGCTGCTGTGTTAATAGGCATTTCTTTTAATTTGATTGTTGATCTTCTCAATGACTTGAAAACCCTGTTTTTATTTCCTGCTGTTTGCACACATGGCACAGATGCCGTCTAGGCCTTGCACTGTCTGTTTCACTTCATGTTTGGTAGGTTCTCCCTCTTTCCTGTTGGAAAAGCTTTCCCTCTGAAGGGCTTGCATTGGTCACCTTGTTCTCATGGCCTTAAAATGCAAAAGGCATGCAAATCAGTCTCCTGACACTTGTAGCACTTTGCTGCTTTTTAAACAAGCAGGTAAGCAGTCAGTGAAGCCTGTTGCATCAGGAGCAAAAACTTCTTACTGTTTGAGCCCATGTAGTGCAAAGCTTGTTTGGGAAATGGAGATTTTGCCGCAGACTAAGCGGCAGTCATCCTTGTCCAGTGCTGGACAAAGATCCCGGGTACTTCTCAAAGCCACTTCTATCGAATTGTCAATTCTGCAAGTCATGTGCAACATTACACTCTTCATGCTCAACAGTTTGGGCCTGATTTTGCTAGTCATTCAGCCACATGCAATCCATCCCACAGCGCACGGTTTAAGTATTCACCCAAATTGCAGTGCCTTGATAAATCCTTTAATGCAATGAGAGTGATTCACTGACTGTGTCCTCAGCATTTTGATTCCTCATGCCAAACTTGTAATGCTCTGCTGTTTCAAATGTCTGTGGATTGAAATAATAATCCAGTTTCTGCAATGTCTCAGTAAAAGCAAAATCTCTGACTTTCTGTAGGACTGCCAGATTAGTAAGCATAAGATTGCCTCTGAGACCTATCTCCATTAGTAAAATACCCACCTTATGAGTAGGCAATGCCTCTACATTTTCATCATGTTTCAACTAGAATAATACAATCATTTTAAAAATAAAAACTTCTGTCCTCTCCATATACATGGGGGGGGGGGAGGAAACTCCCATACTCAATTGCACATTCATTGACTGCTTAAATATTCCGTATCCTGTCTATGCTGGGTCATTTTTGCCTGTCTTGTTAATTAGCAATGCTGCTGCACACCAAACATGCTGTGGTGCAGAAGTCTTGTTCTCCGATGCTAATTCCTTAAATATCTACATTGTTCCATCCTGCAGTGCTACTGGGCACTGCAGTTGGTTATGCAGGTTCACTGTTCTACATCCCAGCGGGTTCTGCTGGTCATCACGTTCAGGGCTTTGAACTCCTGTTGGCTCTTATCAGTGTGTGGTCTCGCTGCGCTTTAAGTTATGTTCAGGTGCAACTTGTGTTTTGTAAAGAGTTGCTA
Organism: Pristis pectinata; assembly: GCF_009764475.1. Lineage (NCBI taxonomy): Eukaryota > Metazoa > Chordata > Chondrichthyes > Rhinopristiformes > Pristidae > Pristis > Pristis pectinata. The sequence continues at coordinate 19,879,084 of NC_067420.1, forward strand.
GTACCACAATAATTAGAACTAATGAGAATAAATGGTGATAATTCCAGGAGGCATGCAGCTCTTCAGAATGGATGCAGACTCCTTGATTGCAGATTAACAATTAATGTGTGCTTGTGTCATGTTACATTGACACTGTAACATTGTCAATATACCATAGTTGTATTTTACCTGTTGAGTTAATATAGGAACCCATTCTTATTTAATTTGTTTGTTGAGAAGTTGTCAACCATTCAGTGCAAAGCAGATTTTTATATCCTACCCATTTGTTTTTGGAAATATAGACTAATATTAGGCAAGATGTATTATGGTAGATGATGATCATTGAAGATAGACTTGTTTATCCCCCTGATCTTGTGGGTTTCCTGTTGGGTGACTTGAATTAAAATTGACCTTGTTGTGCTCAACTGGACAACTGTAAATTCTTGTCATTTAATGGTAGCTCTGTGTAATGGAGTTGGTCTGTGTTTTCAATAGCTCTGCTCCAAATAGCTGATGCACAGAGAATTGCAGTAATGTGGCCAATGCCAAGCAATTTATCAAGAATATGACATTTGCTTGTATTCACCATCTGAAGATTTGTTGAATCTTGCATTATGATATGAAATTACAAGTGGTTGTGTAATGAATTGTGATTACAAGTTACTTAGATTCCTGTAATTTTGGTTCAATGCTAGACTTGTGGATGAATTTTCTAGAATTATCACTTTTCATAATGGTGGACTGCTCCAGTCGAGATTTTTTTTCTATAAGCTAGTATTGAATGATGGAAGTTTTTGTATAAAACTTGTTGAGGAATTATTTCAGTCACCAAATAATTTTTGTCTTGGTTCTATAATGCAGTTGTGTGTGCCTTCTGTTATTTCAGGGGAGTATTTTCTAAGGTTTTAACTCTAGGGAAGTATTTGTGAATGAAGATGACATGGTGTAGATCTGCTTGTTTTCCATATTTTGATTCCTGCAGTTTGACAGAATCCCACTGCAAATGTATATTCATTTTGTATTGTGAATATGATCAGTCAACTGTACTAATTACCTGAATAATTGTTGAAGTTTGTATCTCCTGATGTTCTATACATGATTTTTAAAAGGATACATAAGTGATTAAATCCTTTTTTTAATTTAAGTAAATCTTTTTTTTTCAGAAAGTGGTTTGACAATGAGGCTGCTTATCACTCGTCAGTACATCCAGTTTCTGAGGGAATGATTCAAGGGCTGCTTCACACTGATGTTAGCACGTTGTGAATATTGCTTTGATTGACAACCAGTAGACTGATATTTACTTGCAGTCTTTATCGAGTGATGTGAATTAGACGCTAAGATGTACAGAAATCATTGGCTGCATGAAACGTTTCTAAACTTATCAGAATGGAACTGTTCAATATTTTCCTTTCAGGGAAAGCAAGTTTGCCCTTTTAAATTTTCCATTTATGCAGTTCTGCAGCTTTAGGTTCATTTTGAAAAATGTTGTCCTGTCACCCACACAAAAACCTACATGGTATTGGATTTGACAGCAATAGTGTCTGAAAGATATCCGCCTTTGTCCTGGGTTGCACTGCTGTCAAATCAGTGAAACTCCACGTCGAGCATTCTATGAATGAAACTGATCTACTTAAAAGCAATGGCAGATCATTCTAACCAGAATTGGGGCTGTGACATGTTGCTTTCAATGGCCAACAATTCTAAAAATAAGCAGGATTCAAATACAGCCCTACACGTTAACAGATCAGCTGAAGATTTTGGAGTTCAATGTGATATGTAATTAAGAGAAGCTAAGAATAGTATTGATGCTTTCAACGCATGCAAATAATTATAAGCATTGCCTTTTATACTTGGCCTCTGTGAGCAGTGGGCAAGAATGATAGCCTGGGCCTGTAAACTCTGGGGCTTTCCTTGTTTATTTGTATTATCATACAGGACAATAGATAATCGGGTTTATAAAAGCCCTGGAAAGTACTTGTTTGTCTGTGTGCTTAGAGATAGCATAATATTCTGAACAACACATAGTTTGAAATGGGAGATTTAGAATCATTTACACGTGTAATTCTGACAAATTCATTGGAGAATGAGGTGGAGACACTGCTTTAAATCCTTTGGTAAAATGATGAACCAGGATCCCCATGTTAAAACAACTTCATGAGCACAATGTCATGTTTCCAATTTGAATTCTGGCCAATTATTGTCAAGCCCTGTATCAGGCATAATGGCAGTTTTGCATTAACTGCAGACATGAAACCAATCGCCATGTGATTTAGCGGTGTAGCTTCTAGACTGCATACCTCAGATTTGTGTACCTGTTGTTTAGTCCTGTATATTCTTTGCTTTGTGTATCAGCAGAACTGTTCCCAGTCAGGGTGATTCTCCCCATTACACTTTACACTAATGAATCCCTCTATGATGATGATTTTGCACTTTGGGTACAACAGCAAAAGGACTGACACTGGAGAGAAATGAAAGGTAGCAATGAATGCTGGTGGAAAGAGACAGGAGGTTGGGAACAGTGTGTAAGAGTAGTTTTAAAAAAAATGAAAGCAGTTTCTTGGGGTAGAAAGCACAGGCAAAAATTGTGAGAGTGCAAAAATTTATGGGAAAGGTTAGTGCCAGCCTTTAAGAAAACAGGGAAAAGATGCACTGAAAACGTGCATTGGAGGGAAAAGTTGCAAGTGGTTTTGAAAATGACCACTTAATTTGTCTAGCTTATGTAATTTTCATTTTCCTACCCAACATGCTTATCCATTTGTTCTTGATTCTGTCATTTGAATCAAATTACTTTTTATTTTAGAGCTGAATTGCTCTAAGCACAAAAAAGACAAAAAAAACAAAATTTGGAGTGGATAGCTATATTCCTGGGCTTTTATTTGAAATGTTTGTTTATTTTAATGCCTGGGTTATACTGAATTTTTGGTTATTTTTGCAACTGAAGTGAAAATTCCAAAAACCATTCATGCTGGAAAGGACAAATATCCTCCGTTTCAGTGTTTGTCACTGATTTGATGCCAGTGGCTTATTGAAAAGTAATGTTGACAGTACAGGTCCTCCCCAGTTACAGCAGGATTCTGTTCCTGCGGACTGTTCCTAACCCAAACAGTTTGCAAGTCAGAAAAAAGCAGAGTTTCCACACAGCAGAAAATGCAGCCCTGCAGCAGCCAGCGAATCCATCCTGCCAGTCTCCCAGATGCTCATCTGTATGTATGGGCTGTACACGTCAAGTGTTAATAACCTGTAGACCAATACCAGCTATGGGCTGGTTGGTTAAGGGGCAACGTTCCAATGGAATATTACTGTCAAAAGTTGACATTGGTTTCACCAGTGTTCCAGTATAAATGGAGTAAATTGACTTATCTGATTAGATAAGTGGAAATTGAACTACTGTGTCCAGTCTGAAAGTAAATAATTTATTAATGAAGCCTTTAATAACAGTCATCTACAACTTGATGTTGATGGTGATGACTTGCTAAATCAAAATGCTTTACCATAAATTTAACAACAGAGCAAGGCCAAATTGGAAGTTTCTGCTGTAATGTAGAAGTACCCACACTCAAGTGCAGTAACTGCTGCAAGCTAATAAAGAACCTAGAGGTTGCATTAATTTCCATTTTGATTGGTTTTATTTATGGTGGGCAGGTTCTTTTAGCCTGCCAGTGCTGGGTCACGTGCTTGTACGTTGTTCATAATGAATACCTTAATTCGAAAAGACATTGAAGGAAGCAACATTTGCTGAACTAGCTCTTTTGAAGCACATTGCCTTGTTCATTATGGAACTGTTTTTTGTGACAAATGGGAGAAAGAAATTAGCTGCTGCAACTGAGCAATTTGACCCACCACTGTTTTTACCCCATCTGTTAGTGCATCTGTTTCATTTGGAGGGGAAATAAACGGTCTGGGTTTGATTTTGTTAGATCTTGTCGATGATGTGGTATTTGCAGGTTGAGTTGAAGTGCAGACTGATCCTAGGGCAATTTTTCTAAATGGGAGAGCTGAATTGGTCTATTGTGTTTAGTGGATTACTTCATTTAAAAGTCAATATTTTGCCAGTACATACTGCAGCAATACATTTTAGGGAGAATCAATCTGTTAAGTATTTCTTAGGAGGTAGTAAAACTCTCTCACTTGTCATGGTCCATTTGTTGCTTCACTGAAGTTGCCGAAAGCTAAACTAGCTTTCTCGTTCGCATGCATTTAGATTTAGTATTGAACCATGCCTTAGTTCACCAGGTCTACAGTCGTTAGGGCATTGTGATGATTCTAGTGGAGTGAAGGGATTTTAAAAAAAAAACAACTGACAAATTTGAAGCTTGAAACACATTATAAGTAACTATCCACCTTTTTTGGATCTGCATTTTCTCACCACCTCCTTTCCTCTTTTCATGTATCAGTTAACAATAATCAATTAGATTTTTGTGGTTGATTTTTCACTTGTGCAATTCGTTTCAATTGATAGCTGATGTCAGACACCTCAGGCAGCACTTTCAATAGATTTGTGCAGTAATTGGCAAGTTAATATGACAATACTGAAATATCAGGAACAAGATGTAGCTGCAAGGAAGCTGGTTGAAGTCTTAAACTCTAAATGATGAGTTTTACTGTAATTAAATGAGATTTTTAGCATGCCTGTGTGTGTGTATATATATATATATTTATATTTAAAAATTGGATCACTTTCTCTTCTTTGGCTAGAAAAATCTCCATGTTCTCCTATTATCAGAAGGGGGGAATATTTTGTGTATTAAACTCAATTTATTAAAAAAAATCTTGCTGTGCTGTGTCTCTTTTTCCTCCAGTTATTCAGTGGCCAAAATCAAGCAAACTTGAGTGAGATTTCAAGCTCTTCTGAGGTATACATTGCAATTGCTGGTGCTGAGATCGTTTATTTTATTCCATCTTGCAAATAAGTTATTGAAGAGTGTCTTAAAATACTTGCCTTGCCATGAAATCACATCATTTTGATATGTTGTGTTCTGCTTGGGTAAAATTCAAAGCATCTACTCATATTTTAAAAAATGTCTTTGTAAGTGGCTCTGTAGCAGATTTGACTCTAGAATGTTGGAAACCATCTATTGTGAAGACTAGCAACCCAGGACAAGCTGTAACCAATTGCCATTGTTTTGGCCACTTTAAATTTGTTTCATTGCCTGAATTTACTACAAGTGAGTGTTGGAAACAATCAATTAGTGCTTTCAAAAGTGAGTTGTATAGATGCTTGAGAGAATTTTCAGGGCAATGGGAAACAGCAGGGGACTGGAACTGCCAGATTTCTCCACAAGAAGCCAGTATAAATTTATGGGTTGAATGGCCTTCTGTACAGTAACAATTCTATAACTTTTGAAGTAACAGCTGCCATAATAAAGACTTTTTGTCTCTTTTTAACTGGTTACTAACACTGAACAGAATGGAGAGGGTGGGGATCTACAATAAAGTTGTCAAATTTTGTACATTATCTTTACTTAAACATGATTATGGCATCCTTCCACAATCCACCAAGTCAATTAGTTTTGACATGATAAAGTTCTGCTGTGCCTACTCAAAGACTGGGTGCTATAAATGGTGCTATGGATCTTGATTTGGTCAAAATTTCTTTTACCACACAATTGCAGTGTTTTGAGCATGCTTCGGGCTAGACACCAAATGAATTTCTGTGGAAATAGGCACAATCCTCATACTAATTTGATCCATGGGCCCCTGTAAGTCTATCTAACATCGTGTATGTTCAGGAAGAACCCCATTGGTACCCGCACACCTTCCCAAACTCCTCCACTCTCCTGCACAATCTAAAGGCATACTCCACTAGGTGTAGATTCATTGGGCATTTGGTGGGAGGTGGGCTGATTCCAGAGAACTGTACTGCAGACAAAGCATTTTTTCAATCAATTTGGCAAGTTTGAGTAGAACAGTTAATCACAGACACCAAGTCACTGAGTCTCTAGATGACTGAAAGAGGAGAGAAGAGGCTTCTTGCCAGACAGGAAAGGCTTAGGCCAATAAAGCTTGTCCTTCAAGAATCTTAAAGGAGTATTGAGTCATTGCATCTGGGCTCTTAGATTTCTTGTGGATCTCAGCCTGTTGCATATCTGGCTCCAGCCATACAGCCGTCCCTTGTCTGCTCCCCTTTCTGCCAGAGGATTTCATGGTGTTCCTCAACATTGCCTCTGAGTCATTCAAGCAGTCACTGTGGACAACTACAGGTTCCTGTTTTCAACCCACTGTTGCATAAAGAGCTTCATGGAGGCTTTTGATCCAGAGTGGGAAATTCATTATCCCTGTGGATAAAAAGTAGCAGGTCATGTGGGTGTGTCAATGTGCAGAGATAGTAGGCTTCCCACTGATTCATGCAGTAATACAGAGTCCGCATGGTAATAAGGGCTTCACACGTGAATCCTATCCTCGGGAATAAAGGGCTTTCACTCCCTGAATATATGAATTGTTTGAAGTCTACTGGCAGAAAACTGCTGGGCATATTCCACAAAACTTGCAATTGGAGATAGGCAATAATAGCTGACCTTGCCTTTTAATGCCCAGATCCCAAAAAATGAGTAGAAAAAGTGCATTGTGCTACAAAAACACTGCAGCAGGGCAAGAAAGCTAAATTCTCACCACCATATCGAGCTCAACTCGCCAGCAATGCCCATCTTCAGAAAGTGAATTGAACATGAAAGGAAAGCAAAGTTTCTCATCTTGCCTTCTCATTGTCAACGTCACCAATTGTATCTCAATGTCTGCTTAACAACCACTCTCAAGCATAAGACAACCAAATTAGCTTTCCAAGCCAGATCTTCTGAGTTGCTGCCACTATCTGGAGCAGTGTCACACCAGTTTCAATAATCCAAAGGATCAATTGCTGCTCCACACACTCTTTTTAAAAGCCCCTTTTGGAATACTGTTTATGCACAGCAGTGATAACAGTAGTTTGAGCTGGCACGGCTGCACTTCGGTGCTGGGCAGCTCCCAGCTAGTGCTGCAGTGGAAGCGGAGATATTGGCTGGTTCCAAGATCGAATATGTGGTAATTCAAAAAACGAGACACTGTATAGCAATTGGAATAATAATATGCCTTCACAAATTTGAGGTGCTGTCGTTCACTGGATTGCTGTTTTTTGTGGGGGAGGGGGGAAAGTGTGTTTTTATGCTTTGAGGAGAGTGAACAGACTGGGCCTATCGACTTTGGGCGAATGAGAGGTCATCTCTATTGAAATGCCTATGGGGCTTGTCAAGAAGGATGCAGGGCTGATGTTTCTCCTGACCTCGTCCTCTAGGACCAAGAGGCACAGTCTCAAGATGAGGACAGCCATTCAGAGCAGAGATGAGAAGAAATTTTGTCACCCGGGGGTAGTGAATCCTGGGAATTCTCTTTCCAGGAGGGCACTGGAAGCTCAATTGCTGAGTATCTTTGGAACACGGAACGGGGAGTAGTACAGCACAGGAACAGCCCTTTGGCCCGCCATGATCCCAACCTAAACTGATCCCATCTGCCTGCATGTAGTCTGTATCCCTCTATTCCCTGTCTGTCCAAGTGCCTCTTAAAAGTTGCAATCCTATCTGCTTCTAACACCTCCCCTGTCTCCTTTTAAACTTTCTCCCCTCACCTTGAACTTTTTTCCCTCTTGTATTTAACATTTTTTGCCTTGGGGTTGGGGGGGGAGGTGGTGGAGAAGAAAGACTCTCTCTTCCCTATTTGTGTTGCTCGTTATATTACATAAGTTCATAGGGTTTCCAACACTCCATAGAAAACAATCCAAGTTTGTCCAACCTCCCCTTTATATTTGAATACATTCCAGTCCAAGCAACATCCTAGTGACCCTCTTCTGCACCCTCTCCAAAGCCTCCACGTCCTTCCTACAGGTGGCGGTCGGAACTGCTGGACACAGTGCTCCAAATGTGTCCCAGCCGAAGTTTTATACAGCTGCAACGTGATTCCCAACTTGTTTACTCAACACACTGACCAATGAAAGCAAGGATGCCTTATGCTGCCTTTACCAGCCTGTCCACTTGTGTTGCTGCTTCCAGAGAGCTATGGATTTGTAGATGGAAAGATTTTTGGATATTAAGGGAATCGAAATGTAGTCAGTATAAGAAAGTGGCACTGAAGTAAAAGTTTAGCTGTGATCTCATTGAATGATGGAGCGGACACAAGGAGCCAAATGGCCCATTCCTGCTTCTATTTCTTGTGTTTACCTGTGCCAGGCCAAATTGGTGTACTGATCAAAATCTGGTCGCTCATGCATTCCAATCTTTGATGTAAATTTTCTACCACAATCAAATGTTCAAGGCCTCTGTTGTGAGAAAAGGTAACTGCAGCATCTCCTTACTTACAGTATAATGTCCAACTGGTGCAATGTTTTCTGCTGCAAAACTGCAGTACTTATTGTGAATCACATTGTCATTCCTATGATCTGCAAAACAATTGCAGTTGGTTTTAGCCATTTTGTTTGGGAAATTGCTTTTGGAAAACGGGCAACTATTACAATTATTTTTTTCACTTGGGAATCCACAAGCTTATGTTCCCAAATATAAATAGTCAGTTTTATATCAATTGCTGTGTCGGGCTGACAGCCTCATTTGCCTGGAGCAGATTATTGGGAAATCCATAACTGGTCTTCCCTGTGATGTTTGCATCCATGATGAGCAGATGCACTTGAATTTCCTGATCTTTGTTTCCAGTAGGCAAGGTTGAAGACTCACCACTCTGTTTACTGTATCTTGGTGCCATATGTGTGTTCTTCCTAAAATGCTGTCTTCTACTCAGGTCATTCCCAAGAAGAGCAAGTGAGAGTTGAATGGGGTTGGAGGGAACAAATGATTCTACAATGTAAAAAAAAATGCTGAAAGAGTAGATCAGACAGCATCTGTGGAAAGAAGCAGTTAACGTTTCTGCTCAAAGGCCCCTCGTCAGATGCAGCCCACTGTTGGGTCTTATTTACTCCTTCACTGTGTGGATATGCTCAGCCTGGTATTGGTTTATTATTGTCACTTGCACCAAGGTGCAATGAAGAACTTGTCTTCATACCATTTGTACAGATCAATTCATTACACAGTGCACAGCCTTGTGGGGCACCAGTGTTGAGAATAATCATGCTGGAGGTGTTACCTATCCTCACCGATTGCAGTCTGTTGGTCAGAAAGTCAAGGATCTGGTTGCAGAGGGAGGTGTTTATCATCCATCCCCAACTCCCCTTTACAATTAGAGGGAAGTTGGAATTAACCACCTTAATGGAACTGGAGTTGCAAATAATCCAGACTGATTTAAGGATGATGCCCTTCTCTGAAGGGCATTGGTCAACCCAATTTGAGTTTTATGATAATCTCATCATTCTTTGGTCATAATTACTGACATCAGCTTTTCATCTAGGTTTACTTAGTAGCTGGCATTTAACCTCACCGACTTATATAGTAGGAACCCATGTCTACAGATCAGTAGTCCAGGTCTTTGAATGCTTGTCCACTAACTTGACCATTATAAATATCAATCCTTGTTATAATACTGGCTGCATGCACTCCTGGGGAGTGGAATTGGAGAACAGAGGTCATGTTATATGATAATTTTACTGAAGGAAATTGTTTTCAGAAGATGAATAAAGATCATAATGAATGCCTTAATGAATTTTCCCTAGCATTACTTACAGCTGCGTCCGCAGATTAATCCAATTCCTTGTGATTCCAGGACCACTGGTAGATTGACAATCCCAGCTACAATTTAATATTGCACAACTTGGCCTTCAGTAAATTAAACATTTGGCAATAACTTTATTGTGAAGAATGGGCTGTGCACACGGGAGGCTATTAACCACTGCACTTTGAGAAAAGCTAATTTTTTTTTAAACATTGCTAAACTACAAGGATGTCCCTGCTAACCTTTTCTTCCTTCTGATTTTTGAAATGAATATGTAATAGGAAATGAGATGGTCAGAACCACTGTTACCAACTTACTATGAGGAGAATTATTCTGACAACTCCATCAAAAGCCCAACAAAAAAACAGCTGGATACCATGCTCTGATCTTTCATGCTCAAAATATTTTCCTTTATAGCTTGTCACAAACATAATAAATAAAAATGTTTACAAAGACCTAAACTTTGAACCTAAACTAAAAGTGGAGAATGCTGGATGCCAAGTGAGTAACTACTTTACAAAGTGAAAGGCAGATTGCTGAGATGCACAAGTATGGGAGGCAGTCAATCTGTACTTTAGTTAGTAGTGGGAATTGATGTCACAAACAGAACTTCATGGGAGAGTTGAAGTGATCAATGGAGTTTTCTTGTCAGTTTCAAAGGTTGGAGAGGCGAGTGCTTGAATATTGCTGGCAAAATGCTAAACCAGGATTGCAGGCCTTTTCACCAGGAGCAAAGTGGTGATGTACTTCAGCTGCAGCATGTGTACCCGGAGACTAGTCCTGAAAGCAAGCTCTCTGGGGTGTGTTTAACTCGGCCAAATCTTATTCCATTTGGACCCTGTTTCCCTTGCCCAGACCTGTTCACAATCAAAATTTAGATGGAAAAGGTTAAATTCATGTTGCACTTTCTGAAGATGTGTTCAATCCATAACCCATTGAAATGAGAATGAACAAGTTCATGTCTGAAATGCAAAGACAAAAGTGTTTTTCATAACAAGTAAAAATTCAACAGCACAATATTTACCACAGTGTTTTGGAAAAGGAAAGCAGTAATTTAGTGCTTTTTTTTTGCATGTCAGCATTGATGTTATGATTACAAACAGTCACTATTTAGTATTATTTCTCAATTGTGGTACAAGATTCTACTGTCTTTCATTGCTGGCGAGCTGTAGTTAGGCAGATTGGCACCCGGATTGTTTAGATTAGTACATCAATTGAGACAAGTGTACATATGCAACAAAGATTAGATTGGAATACATGAATTCTATTGATCATTTGTCATGTGCAATCATTATTTCCTTCTGAGAATTTGAAGGATTATATAAGGGAAAAATTGGTTCAGCAATCCTTTTCTCCATGCTGACATGAATTGCATACTTTAATTTTAATCTTTTTCATTGTGCATTGGAATATTAGTGAATTAACAGTCTGGAGATGATGGAACAGTATTTTGTGAATGCAACTCTATCTTTAATTATTGTGTTGCTTTAATTATGCATATTAGAATTTCAGAAATGTCTGGAGCCAACCTAAGTTGTAATTAAAACTTCTATTGCAGAAAGACTACGTGGTAACAACAGGGAATTACGCTAACACTGTGTCTCTGGAAGTAGTCCAGTTTTTAAAAATCTGGCATTGAACAAATGCAGCTGATCTTGGACAAGGAAATCACTGGCAAACCCTTGTCTTTTTATGCGATTATTGCGGAAACCGATTTTGAACAATAGTATTCTGTGCAATTATGTGGTCAGTCTTGTTACAATTTTTCATTAGCAGTCTATGTTTGACATTTAATGTTGTGTGACTGCACTGAGTTTTTGTTCAACTGGAACGCTTATTACCAATAGCCTATTTTAATGTGGAAATATCCACGTAGACCTTTAAACATTCTTTGTGGTGGGGGGGGCGGGTGGAAATAATGCCAAGTGTGAAGTTTTTTCGAGTTTTTAACGTCTTGGTAGTTGATTTTGTGTGGGACTGTTTGGAAACCAGTTTGTTGTTGTGCTCAAACCTCCCTCAACAAATCAACAAAAAGTAATCGTTCATCTCTAGCTGTACAGAATGTTTGTCATGTTTGCTTCCATGACAATATTTCTATTGTGTAAGGCAGCTGGTGAGGTCTCCTCTCTACTTGAACCATTTGTGGGATCAAGCTGTGTGTAAATTGGCTGTTATGATTGTTATCGTGGAAGTAATAACTTGTGCTTTCATATATTTTGGGGGGGAACAAACATTTAGGGATGTTTTGATTATAAAATTAGCCGTATAATTACAAAGTCTTTATTCAACCATGGGTCAACTTTGTTAAAGTAGTTTTCTGATTTGATCACCTTTAAAACTTAAAGGTGCTCAAAATCTTTCTCAAAGCTTTGATCTTTCTCAATGGGAAGGTTTGGTTTTCATTAGAGGCTTAAAAATATTAACTGAAGGTTGCCTTTTAAATTCTCCAAATATACCTTTTGGGCAAGTATGTGGGAGCACAAAACTAAAACTCACTAGTGTATTAATGTTAGATTTGGCTCTAACAATTGAGCACTGTGCTGCAAATTGATCCTGTAGGACTCGTAAAGCAGCATTAGCAGTAATTCCTCCTGCACTCCATAACCCTGTCTTAATAATGTTCATTGGCTGAAATTATTATAGATCTTCATTGTGAATGATAGTAGCTATAATCATTTGTTTTAATCTAACATTTGTGTAATAACACTTCATTTTCATCTCAATGCTGCAATCAACCAGCTTCTTGGGTTCACAAATTATCAAATGAAAATAGGGCCAGAAGGGATCAAAACTGCCTTGTGCATGGTTGTTTTCTATCACCCTTTCAATGTTCTCTAGAATGTAGCTGCATTTGGTTTTCAGGCTATGATATTAGAGGCGATAAACTCATTTTAATTATTAGGGAAGATCTACTTCTGACCCAATAGTTGCCTGCCTTGGAACAAACTTGCTTCCAGAGTACTAGCAGAAGGCTAGTACCTCCCAAGGCAACATAGCAAAGAAAAGGACATGGTACAAGTGAGCAGCTCCAGTGCCAGAAGTGCCCAGAGTTGGAAAGACCCTGCCCTTGATTCTCTGGTTGTTGAAGCTGTCACTGAATTTCAATGTTTGTGACTGTCTTTGACGCTACTTGAAAAGGCTCTGCTACCTATATAAAAAAAATAATTAAACTATCTTGCATTCTCATCCACACACTCGTATACACTTAATTTTGCTTTGGATATCTTCAACTATTTTCTAATGCCATCAGGCATTTCTCCCCTTTCAGCTCAGTGGAGCTGTTTCACCATTAACCTGCTGGAGGCTCAGTGGGCAGATTTCCTGGCCTGACAGCTGAGGACTCCGCATAGGTCTGCACTGACCCTTTGAACTTGCCATGCAGTCCAGTCCAGCACAGGAGCAGACAAGATGGTAGAAGATTCCATCGCTGTTTTAAGCCAGCAGAAGTGCTAGACTTGGGAGCTTTCCATAAAGAAATGCAGACAAGGTCAACAAATGTTTGCTGCTGGCTGGAAGATCCTGCAATATATTTTTGATTGAAAGGACCTCTGTGTGTTCCACTGTGTTTCCTGGAAAATGGTAACCGCTCTAAGTCGTCCAACCTGTTTAAACTCTGAGCTCCAAATACTCAGTTATTTATTTCCTATTTTAAAGTCTTTGACTCTCATCGTGACCTTTAACATTACATATGCTCAGTTTTATATTTGTCTATACCTTATCAAAAAACTACATTATGTAGTGTCTTTCAGATCTTTAAGGTATCTCAATGTGATTTGTTGCAGTGAATTACCATTTCAAGTAGTCATTGCTTTGTTGACTAATGGGGAAATAATTTGCATATCTTCTGCTTGTCCATTGAAAATAAATGGATGATTACCTCAGAATTGAGGATTGGCAGACTAATCTAAAAGCAAGAATATGCTGGTATATTTCTACTAGTTCAACATATACTGTTTATTGATTTTTAACTCGATGCATCAGAAGGATGTCAAATAATGTTATAATTTTAAATTTAAATTTTATTTACAACATGATAACAGGCCCTTCCGGCCCAACGAGTCCGCGCCGCCCATTTTGAACCCAAATTAACCTACCCATACGTCTTTGCAATGTGGGAGGGAACTGGAGCACCCAGAGGAAACCCACGCAGACACGGGAGAACGTACAAACTCCTTACAGACAATGGGAATCGAACCCTGATCGCTGGCGCTGTAATAGCGTCGCGCTAACTGCTATGGATGAATTTTAATTTAATGTGAAAATATTTTAAAGCTGGTTACTTTAGATTAAGAATCTTGCTTTTCAAATATGTGCACCTAGTAATATCCATTATTTCTGTTTCCATTGCTTGTTTTAAGAATTTTTCAGTTGACAACAGTCTGTCCAGTGTATTGTCCTCTTCCACCTTTTGCTAAGTGTTTGCAAGATCAAGGAATTGAGGATTATGGGGAAATGGCATAGAAGAGGAGTTGAGGCCAGCATAGATCATCCATGATCACATGCCAGCCCAGTCATTCAATGAGGGAACTGGCACCCCACTCCAGCTCCTGTTATCATGTGTTCTTGTATGTTGGCTTTTTCGCCACAGCTTCTGATCTCAGAGTATCCAAATATGTATCTATCTCATTCTTGGAGATGTACTGAGCAGCAGGGCATCTTCAACCCTCGGGAGCAAACAATTCCAAAAATTCACAACCCTGAGAAATTGTAGTTTGTCACCTTATCCTAACAGTCTGTCTCCTGGTTCTAGCTTTTCCAGTCGGGAAATATTTTAATCCCTTTCAGAATCTCATTTTTCAATAGGTTGACTTCAGATTCTTCTAATGAGTAAAGGCTCATTGCACTTCATCTCTTCTTTGGAGGGCTCCCCTCCTCATTCAAGAAACAGATGAATATATGTTGTACTGCTCACCTTAGTTCAGGAACCACATTGCTTCAGATTTGTAGTGTCACAAACCTCTGTACAATTGTTGCAAGACTTCAATGTTTTTCATATTGGCCTTTATTACACGCAAGAAACTGCAGAGAGTTGTGGACACAGCCCAGCACATCATGGACACCAGCATCCCCTCCATGGACTCTGTCTTTACCTCTTGCTGTCTTGGTGAAGCAGCCAGCAGAATCAAAGACCCCACCCACCTGGGTCATTCTTTCTTCTCTCCTCAGGTAGAAAATACAGGAGCCTGAGAGCATGTACCACCAGGCTTAAGGACAGCTTCTATCCCACGGTGATAAGACTATTGAACGGTTCTCTTATACGATGAGATGGACTATGACCTCATGATCTACTTTGTTGTGACCTTGCACCTTATTGTACTGCACTTTCTCTGTAGCTATGATGCTTTACTGTTATTGTTTTTACCTGTACTACCTCGATGCACTCTGTACTAACCCAATGTAACTGCACTGTGTAATGAATTGACCTGTATGATCGGTATGCAAGACTAATTTTTCACTGTACCTTGGTACAAGTGACAATAATATACCAATATAAAATGTCATCTTGATTAGTATGCTGTTTCTAAATGTTAATGTTTGTATTTCATGTAGCTGCACACTTTGATCCCACATTGTGCACTAGCATTTGAGAGTTTCTCATTGCTTTTAGAAATGGTCTGTTCTTATTCTTTCTGCCAAGATCAATAGACTTTTCCTCCACCCACCCCCCCCCAAATTTAAATTACCATCTGTCACCACTTTGCCCAGACACTTGCCCTGTTTACATCCCTTTATCTTTCTTGCAGCTTATTTTCTCAACTGGCTGTGATTTGTCTGCAGATGTGGGTATGTTATGTTCGTCCTATTCATCTAAGTAAATTGATTTATTATTGGCACATGTACTACAGAACATTGGAAGAACTTATCTTGCATACTGTTCATTCACATCAATTCATTACAACAGTGCATTGAGGTAGTACAAGGTAAAACAATAATGCAGAATAAAGTGTTGCACTTAGAGTGCAGTGCAGGTAGACAGCAAGGTGCAAGATCATAATGAGGTAGATTGTGGAGTCAAGAGTCCATCTTTACTAGGGAACCGTTCAATAGTCTTACAACAGCAGGATAGAGGCTGTCCTTGAACCTGGTGGTACATGCTTTCAGGCTTTTGCATCTCCTACCCGATAGGAAGGGGAAGAAGAGAGAATATGTGGGGTCTTTATGCTGGCTGCTTTACCGAGGCAGCAAGAAGTGTATTCAGAGTCCCCGGAGAGGAGGCTAGACGTGATTTGGACGCTGCTCAGCACAACTCTGCGGTTTCCTGCGGTCTTGCACAGAGCAGTTGCCGTGCCAAGCTGTGATACATCTGGAAAGGATGCTTCCTATGGTGTATCAATAAAAATTGTTGAGGGTCAAAGGGGAAATAGCAAATTTCTTTTGCCTCCTGAGGAACTAGAGGTGCTGGTGAGCTTTCTTGACTGTAGCATCTACCTGGTTGGACCAGGATAGGCTATTGGTGATGTTCACTCCTAGGAACTTAAGGAACTTAAAGCTCTCAACCCTCTAGACCTTGGCACCATTTGATGTAAATAGAAGCATGTGCACTGTCATTTTTGACCCCACCCCCCAACCTTCTGAAGTCAATGACCAGCTCTTTTATTTTTGCAGACATTGAGGGAAAGGTGGGTAGTGTGGAGGAGCAGAGGGACCTGGGGGTTCATATCCACAGATCCCTGAAAGTTGCCTCACAGGTGGATAGGGTAGTTAAGAAAGCTTATGGTATGTTAGCATTCATAAATTGTGGGATCGAGTTTAAGAGCCGCGAGGTAATGATGCAGCTCTACAAAACTCCGGTTAGACCACACTTGGAGTACTGTGTCCAGTTCTGGTCGCCTCATCATAGGAAGGATGTGGATGCATTGGAAAGGGTACAGAGGAGATTTCCCAGGATGCTGCCTGGTTTAGAGAGTATGCCTTATGAGGAGAGACTAAGGGAGCTAGGGCTTTACTCTTTGGAGAGGAGACATGATAGAAGTGTACAAAATATTAAGAGGAATAGATAAGAGTAGATAGCCAGTGCCTCTTTCCCAGGGCACCAATGCTCAATACAAGAGGGCATGGCTTTAAAGTAATGGGTGGGGGGTGGAGTTCAAGGGAGATATCAGTGGAAGGTTTTTTATGCAGAGTGATTGGGGCATGGAATGCGGCGGTGGAGGCAGGTACAATGCTCAAATTCAAGAGGTTGCTAGATAAGCATATGGAGGAATTTGAAATAGAGGGATATGTGGGAGGAAGGGGTTAGATATCCTTAGGCAAGGTTTAAAGGTCAGCACAACATTGTGGGCTGAAGGGCCTGTATTTGTGCTGTACTATTCTATGGTCAGGATGCCATGTCACTAAGCTCTCTATTTCCTTCCTGTGCTCTGACTCATTTGAGATGTGGCCCACTATGGTGGTATCATCTGCAAACTTGTAGATGGAAGTAGAGCAGAATCTGGCCACACAGTTGTGTGTGTATAGAGAGTAGAGGGCTGAGGATGCAGCCTTGTGGGCACTAATGTTGAGGATAATTGTGGTGGAGGTGTTGCTGCCTATCCTCGCTGATTGCAGTCTGTTGGTCAGGAAGTCAAGGATCTAGTTGCAAAGGGAGGTGTTGAGTCCCAGGTCTGAGTTTGGAGATGAGTTTGCTTGGAATTCTAGTATTGAAGACAGAGCTGTAGTCAATAAAGAATTGTTTTTACTGTCCAGATGCTCCAGAGATGAGTGCAAGGCCAGGGAAATGGTATCCGCCATAGACCTGTTTCGGTGGTAGACAAATTTGCAGTGGATTGAGGTTTTCCAGCAGGCTGGAGTTAATATGTCCCAATGACCAGCCTCTCAAAGCATTTCATGATGGTGGATGTCAAAGCCACCAGGCAGTAGTCATTAAGGCACGTTACCTTGTTTTTCTTGGGATTTCTTTACTGGGATGATAGTGGCCTCCTTACAGTAGGTGGAACCTCAGAATGAAGTAGGGAGAGGATAACAATTTGTCTGCAAATGCCCCCGCAAGTTGATCTGTGCAGGATCTAAGGACATGGCCGGGGACACCATCTGGACCAGATGCTTTCTGTGGGTTCACTCTCCAGAAGACTGATCTTACATCCACAATGGTGACTGTGGGTTCGGGTGCACTGGAGGCTGTCAGGGTGGGTGGTGACATTCCAATCTCCTTCTGTTCAAAACATACATTAACTGCGTTAAACTCATAAGGAAGGGATGCGCTGTTGTTGGCGATGCTGCCTGACTTTTTGGGTTTTTTTGGCCCATTATAACATATAAGCCCTGCCACAACTGGTTGATCTGGGACTCTATTTTGGACTGGTATCATCATTAGCATGGATGGTAAATGGCTGTTGGCCCATGATAGATGCTTTTGATGTCCAATGAATAATATCTGGGAAAGACTACATTAATATTACTGTTTTCTGTTCTTTTAACCAGTCTTCTACTCATTCTGAAGAGAAAAATCAAGTGCTGGAAATATTCAGCAAGTCGGGTAGCATCATGGAAAGAGAATCAGCTGAGTGATGCCTGACCTGAATATTTCCAGCACTTTCTTTTGTGTGAATAAAAGCTTTGTTTAAAAGTAAAAGATATAGTAATATTAAACCAGTCTTTCCCAGATATTATTCATGGGGTGTCAAAAGGATCCATGATGGGCCCACAGCCATTTCCCATTCATATTTATGACTTGGACAAATGGGTTCGAGATAATATTTCCATGTCTGCTGATGAAACGCAGTTAGTTGTGAAATGACCTTGAAGTTGATGATTTTTCATACACTCGTCCTAATCCATGCTAATGTATTACCCTATCCTATGAGCCATTTACCAGCCACTTGTAAGTTACCTTTAACAAATGATTTCTGAACATCCAAAGATACTATGCCCATTGGTTTGCCTTTATCTACTCTGCTCATCACATTTTAAAATAATGGCATTCACTTTAATAAGACTTTGGTTATCTTAGTACCAGAACGGACTCCAGCAATTTCTTGCTAATTGGGTTATGCTTTCTTATTTTCTCCTCTGTCTGGAATAATTGTGTTGCATTCAGTAACTAGTGACTCTGTTTAGAAGTAGGGGTACTTTGCAGGGGAATTAGAAACAGTCATAGAGAGAGCGCAGCACAGAAACGGGCT
Source organism: Pristis pectinata (assembly GCF_009764475.1). Taxonomy (NCBI): domain Eukaryota; kingdom Metazoa; phylum Chordata; class Chondrichthyes; order Rhinopristiformes; family Pristidae; genus Pristis; species Pristis pectinata. Next base: position 19,897,806 of record NC_067420.1, read on the forward strand.
CTTTGGCCCACTGAGGCAGTGCAGACCATCAACCACCATTTTTACCAATCCTACATTAATCCCAGTTTCTTTGTATTCTCTCTACCCTCTCAACTACCCCCACACTCCCCTTCAGATTCAACCATGCACCTGCACACTAAGGGCAATTTACCATAGCAATTAACCTACCAATCTGCACTTAGTTGGATTGTGGGAGAACGAGGAGAATGTGTGAACTCCACATAGATGGCACCCAAGGTTGGAATTGAACCTGGATGTCTGGTGTAGTGAGGCAGCAGCTTAACTAGCTATACCATTGTGCTGCTCTTGTTAACTTTTAGTCTCTTTTTAACTTAATTTTCAGTTATCCCTCTGTTAATTGTTCTTCAATTTTCTAAATTTTCTGTAGTTGTTAAATGGACAATGATGTGAGCCTTTTGAGGAGGAAAATATTTTATCTACATTACAGATCTTTTGCCAACAAGCATACTGCCCAATTTTTTTTTTCAAGCATACCTTGAGATTAAGTCTCAACTATTTCTTGGGTAGCAGATGGAGAGAAACCTGTCACACTAATCCATGTCATTTTGATACTCTTAAAGGGTATAATCTGGGAATCTATCCATTCTTTCACCAGAAGGTTGTTTTAAATAAATTGTCTGGCACTTTTTGTTAATATAATTTACAGCTGAATGTTCTGCAGTCATATTAAACATTCTCCACCCCACTAAAATTGCCAACATTTTCAGTCTTTAGTGTAAATGTGGCATTGATGCAAAACTTTGAATCTATTTAAGCTGCATACCAGTTGATGATGCACTCGCGTGGTGACTGGACATCACTATGATGTCATCTTTGCTAAGTACAAACATTTAAGGTATGAGAACGGAATTGAATTCTTTTGCATTTTAATTCCCGTAGACTTGTGTATTTATAGTGTTGACCCTTCATCAAAGTGGAATCTGAAAATCAAGTTCCAACGTTTGAAATATCAGTTGTGCATAAAAGTTCAACCTACCTAATTGTAATATTACAACATAATCAATGAATAGGGATAGGCATTTTATTAGCAGCCAGTTTGATTTATTTTGTAGTTCCATTCTTACACTGGAGGGGAATATTGCAAACGGGCATCATTTGTACTTTGGAACAGCATTTGACAAGTATGGAGTTTGAAATATTAAAAAAAATTAAACTACAATAAAAGTAGCTAAATGTGTATATCATCAGGTTCTGTGTTTTCACATTGTAGTTGGCTGGTCTCTGAGGTCTACCGGGAGATATTGGCTGACTTAAGAACTCTGCATTCATTTATCTGGCCAATCCAGTTTTGCAGCCCCACTCAAGTGACTCCAGTTGTAGATGTATCAACCACAAGCAGCCAGATGCAAAGGATCTGTTGGAGCTCCAGCCCTGCCCTTAAATCCAGCTGATGTCCTCTGCCCTTGGGGCACTTTCAATACTTCCTGTATTTGGCATGGCAGTGTACAGGCTTGGAAGTGGAGATTGCATTGACCTGCACAGGCCCATGAGTTGGTGCTTCTCTCTGGAACTGCTGCCTCAAAAGGGGCCCAATCAGGATCAACACTTTTTTACTTTTAGCTTCGACTTTGTTTATGGAAATTTAAGACTTTAGACTTGTAAAGGTGTCTGGAAGTTCGGTGGTAATGTAACCCTCCTTCCTTGGTGTGCCGTCAGATCTTTTTGGGGCAGGATGGGTTAAAGAGGCAGAGGTGAGGGGCTGAAAGGCAGATTGCTCTGTTTAATGGTTTAGAGAGATAAAATGAGGCAAATTTTGATAGACAAAATGAGAGGTTGGAATACTGACGAAAAGCTGCATCTGAAATTAAGTATCTTCGGAGCATTGTAAAGTGGAAGACATGAAGAAAGCAGGAGGGAAGATGAAGACAGAGTGGTTCTGTGAACATGGAAGCAGAAGTAATCCATTTGACTCCTTGTGGCTACTCTGCAATAATATAAGATTGGCTGATCTTACCTGCACCAACTCCATTTCCTTTGATAGATTTTGGAGTACTGAGGGAATTGATCCCTGTCTTGAATATACCAAGCAATTGAGGCTCCATGGTAGTAGTTGGTAGTGAATTCCAAAGACTCCCTATCATGTGGCTGAAGAAATTTCATTTCGTCTATATCCTGGTCAAAGGTATAGTTGATGATAAGTATGTAAGAGAACCCACACTTGTCTACGCTACTTTGCTTCTGTTTTCAAATTCCACCAGGCCTCGTGCAATGTCTGTTTAAACCACTTTGTTTCAACCTCTTATTGTTAAAGAGCTGGAGATATATTTATGCATTCACTTCAAGGATCTGGGCACCACTGACAAGGCCAGCGTTTAGTGCCGACTGAATTAGTTGTCAGGCTATTTCAGAAGGTATTGAAAAGCAATAGTGTGGCTGCACATCTGGAGCTTTGAATATGGCAGACTGTATGAAGAAGGCACATTTCATGCCTTCAAGGGCATTGGTGAATTGTGGAAGAGTTTTTATGACAATCCTGGTTTTTTGATCTTTATTTTTTTAAAAAACTAGATTTATTTCTGTATTCCAGAATACAAAGCTGACATTTGAATTACCAGATAGTATGTGTTTTATTCCAGACTTTTCCAGATGTGCAATAGCTTTGCATTTCAACAACTCCTCCTTGCAACTAAATCATTGCTGCACACAATATTATCTCTCTCCCCATGCCAAAGGCTCACATATAAAGGCTGATGGCCTCTGCCAATCCTACGATCCTTAAATCACTACACCTCTCCAATTCTGTTCTCTTTGCAATCTGATTTGTATTGCTCTACTATTGGCAGCCTTGCCGCCTTCTGAGTAGAAAGAAATAATACATCGAATAGATAGCAGCTGATGGTACTTGGTGTCAAAAGGCATACAGCCAAAAGGTTTAATACAAGAATATTTGAACTTCTTGCATGTGGTGTAAGGGGAAATGTAGCAAGGATAGAAAGTAGGTTAATGGATAGTGTTAGTCTATTTGAGAAGTGCACAGAATAATTTGGGTACTGAGCGCACAAGTTTAAATTTTTAGCGACAAAAGAAAGATGTTTGGCAAGTGTCAGAGAAGAGCAAGAGGTTCTGGGTAAACCTGGTAATAAGTGGACGAGTGAATGGTAACAAAAGCAGAAAACACTGGAAATGCTCTGTAGGTTGGGCAGCAACTGTGGAAAGAGAAATAGTTAACATTTCAGATTGAAGACCTTTTTCAGAATCGGGAAAGGGAGAATACCAAGTTAGTTTTCCTTTGCAGAATCTCCTGAGAGGGGAGAGAAGCAGATTGATTTTGAGTCCAAAATCAATGTCCTATCACTTGATTTTTTTTTTAAGTAGGTGCTGAGAGCTCCAGTGAAGAAGATAACACTAGAATCATAGAAAATCTACGACATGAGACAGCCACTTAGTCCATCTGTCTGTGCAGTTAAAACACTCCAATGTTTCATGTGATAGGTCAATAGGATATAACTTCCCATTCAACAGCTTTAGGAACCTCGCAGGTGAACTTGGATCATGTTATGTTAAGGTTCCCAATGGTTCAGTACTCCTGGGATAATATGACTTTAAAACTACAGTGCTGAATTGGATCTTCTGGATGCCACTTCCTCCACTCCTCTACAACAGTATATCAATCACAGATGTATTCCATTCCAACCCCATAATGATGTGATGGTCCCCGCTTCTCATCCAACCTCCACCCCCATCCAAAACGTGTCTGTGTCTGTACTCTTGAGCCCAAGCTTGTGAAGAGGGCCAGGTGACATGTTTTGACTGGGAAAGTGTGCAGTGCCCAATTTATTCCAAGCGAGGCTTTGGTCCTTGGTGGGAAAGTGGTCATATCTGCACAATTCTAAACCACTGGAATTCCTGGGCTTGCAGGCAGTTCTGGATATCCAACTATTAAAAGGATGTGAACACTTTGGTCATATGCACAATATGTGGATAAGGATGGCACTGCATGGGTATGAGGTGAGATGCTGGGAATAATGGTCGAGGCTAAGTGGAAATTTAAATGAGATGATCAAAATTATGAATTTTCTCAGCATGCAAAAGGAAGGGCTATTTCCTCTGGTTGTTGAACTGAATTATAATAAAACTCTCACTTAAAACTGAGGATGAAGTAAAACTATAAAGGTTTTTGGAGCATGGAATGCTCAGCCAGAGAGAATAGTAACTATATGAAGTTTAGGCAGATACATGACTATCCATCTTGGAAATCAAAGGTACTGATCCCAAAATAGCTGGTGCAAAATAGAATTTTAATCCTTAATCTGGCAACAGGAACCCTCAAGGGACAATTGAAGCCAGATGTTAAAGGTGTGCTTTAGAGATTACAGTTTAACCATTTGGAAATATTAATATGTAATGGGAATAATTTTGGATTGTAAACTGTAATGATCTGCAGTTAAATTTTCAGTAACGAGGATATTTTCTTACAATCTCCTTCCCATCCCATTTCTTCATTTATTTCTCTTTTAAGAGACTCTTAGTTACATGAGTGATAGAAATAGGGGGCTATGTGGGAGGGAAGGGTTAGATAGATCTTGGAGCTGGATAAAATGTCGGCACAGCGTTGTGGGCTGAAGGGCCTACACTGTGCTGTAATGCTCTATGTTCTGTTGGGAGTGGACCATATATCCTTAATGACTGTTTAGAGACATGTTACATGTGCAAGTTGATTTTATCAACCTTGCCTTTTGTATTTTGTTTTTTAATCTTAAATTAATTATTCAGGATGTAAGTGTCAATGACAAGGCCAGAACTTATTGACTAACCCTAATTCCACTTGAAGGTAGTGAGTCAGCAACTTCAACTGCTGCAGTCCTCGTTAAGTTACTCCTGCAATGTTGTTGGAAGAAGGAAGTTCTAGGACGTATTCAGTGTGACAATAAAAGAAGCGCCAAGATTTAGATCCACAGTGATCTAAATCTCCTGACTTTAACTCTTGAGTCACAGACAGTGAGATTCTTATTTTTCTGTTGCCCTACATCTGCCTTATCGCTAGAGGTTGTGGTTTTGGAGCAGATTGTGTATTTTGTGCATTTTGTTGACAGTATGCACTGCGGTTACAGTATGATGATGGTGAACGAAGATTATGTGGGGTGGCGGATGGGGTGTTAGTCAAGTAAGTTTTTTGTCCTGGGTGGTGGTGAGTTTTTTTGATTTTTTGTAAAAAGTTCAGGCAAGTAGGGAACATTCCTGCCCTTTTATAGCCTACAGATGATGGATACGCTCTGGGTGCCAAGAGGTGAGTCACATGCCATTGGATACCCAGCCACAATATTTGTGTGGTTGATCCAGTTACATTTCAGATCAATGGTAATCACTCCTCTGGGATATTCCTGATGGGGTGACTGTGATCTGATAATTTGAATGTAAGGGGCTGATGGTTAATCTCTCTTGAATTGTCTGCCATTTCCACAACATCAGTGTTATTTGCTACTTATTGGCCTATGCCTGACTGTTGGCCAGTCTTGTTTGCATGTGTGCATGAACTGATTCATTTTCTGAGGACCTGTCAGTAGAATTAAACGTTGTGTAATCATCTTCATTACTTTGTGATGGAAGAAAGCAAATTGATGAAGCATCTGAAGGTTGTCTGGCCTTGGACACTGCCCTGAGGAACATCTTCCTTGCTTGTATTGCAATTTATTGGTGTAGTTTTGTGCTGCGTTCTGTAATACATTGCATTATGTCACATATCTACTTGCATGTGGCTTTATTCAGCCCCACCTTTAGAGTAAGGCATGTACTTTCACTGCTTTATAACATTTAGTTATGATAATTACAAAATTCTTTGAAATTCTCAATCCACAGGGAAATATAACCAAATTTCCTCAGGTTCAGGATTTCAATCATTGTCTTCCTCTCTGACATCTTAGACACTGATTCTTGGAAAACTGTGGGTGGGTTGGGGGCATAGCAGTTATTCAGAAGAGATTTCCTGCCCTTTTATGCTTGATCATTCAATCAGTGATACATTGGAAAGACTAAGATACTCAATGTTCAATTTTTGCTCATTTTGACAACATTTTTTTTTAAGGAAACCTACACAGCGTCTGAGTAGTGGCATTTGTAATTGAGTCTACAATTGCCTTAGATGAAGATTGTCTTCACTCATGCAGAACATGTATAGAGGAAGAGAACTGAATTTATTAGTTGTGAATGGTCAGTCAGTTCATATTAGTTTTAGCCTGCACCACAATTGTCAGAAAGCTGAGATCAAGCTTTGTAGAAGCTGCAAATCATGTTTGTATTGCTGTAGGTTCCACTTTGCCATTGATAACTATGATTGACAAATTCAGAGACTTCTATTATGCCCAAGAAGCAGTTCAGCTTGTCTGTGTAAATGCAGTCTCACAATGTCAATTAAATTGAGCTGAATTTCCCCACACAGCTCCCATCCACACTATTTTTAATTTTTCTTGTTCCTTTTCGATAATCTGGTTAAGTGGTTTTCAGTAAAAACATGACGACTTGTGACTGTTAAAACAAATGATAATACTTTAGTTCTCTATTAGATTGCCAAGTTCAAAACACAAGTTATATTTCCATATTGAAATGAAAAGCTTGTAAGTACAATTTACTTTTAATAGATTCAGTAGTTGTACCTGCAGACAATATAATATTACAGGCAAAGATTGCATGGAGCTACTGTGTAGTAGATGCTGCAATATGGTAAAGGGAGATGGATTGAGAGAGAATGTAGAAGCTTTACATTTTTGAACTAGAAAATGTGCAATTATTCAGAGTCATCCCACTGAATCCGTTTTTAATAATGTTCATTCTTTTGTTGTGGGCATCACTGGCATCTGCATTTTTGGTGATCTCCTCATTGCCCTGGAAAAGGTGATACAGAGCTACTGTCTTGTACTGATGCAGTCAGTAAAAAAAAAATGATTATATTTCTAAATCAGGTCTTGGGAAAGGTGGAGTTCCTGAATATCTTCTATTGTCATTTTTACGAGAGGTTAAGGTCATGGGCCTGGGAGGTGCTTTTGAAGAAGCCTCAGCATTTTGCGAGAGTTCATTTTTTGAGGTGGTGTACACTGCAGCCATGGTACTCTGGTGCTGAAGTACCAGACAATTGGGCTGTTTTAACCTCGCTTATGTTATGGAGGTGTTACATTCATGCAGGCAAATGAAGACTTCTTCATTATCTGCCATCTACAAGTCACAAATTGGGAAGTGAATCATTATTTGAAATGCTTAGTTTCCACCCTATTTTTGTAGTCAGAGTTTGTTGCTAATCAAAGTTTCTCATAGTGACCCACAAGATGTCATGTGGGAGACTTGCTAACCATGTCATACTATTTGAATGTCAATGGGAGATGAGTAGACACCACCTTGCTACGGATAGTCATTGTCTGGCACTCGTATAACCGTTACCTGCTATTTGTCAACTGAGGCTTGAACATTTTTCGAGTCTTGCTACATCTGGACATGGTGTTCCATCATGTGAGGTTTATAAATGGGATGGAATGCTGCTGTCATCGGTGAACATCCCTACTTTGGCTTCGAGTTAGAGGGAAAGTTATTGATGAAGTCTTGCAGAAATGACCTGGAGCTCAGATGTTAGCCTCCAACAGCCACATCCATCTTCCTTTTGTACTAGCTGTGATTGCAAATGGTAGTAAACGGTAGTCTTTTTTTTATTCCTGATTCTGACTGAATTCAGTTTTCCCATGTCATGGGCTGAAGGGCCTGTACTGTGCTGTAATGTTCTATGTCCTCTGTAATCTATACAATCAAATGTTGCCTTGTAACTATCACAGCACTGAAGAATGCCATTAAGCCCAATTAGTCTATGCCAGCTCCTATTGAGGAGCAGTCCATATCACTTGACCAATAAGATTTATTGCCCATATTTGAACTGAGGCTGGAATAAGGTTTCTACCAGAGGTAGACCTGACAAAACCTCAACTGAGCATTAATCAGCAGGTTTTGGGTCAATGCTGTTTGATAGCTCTACTGGTGACACCTTCAGTGACTTGATTGATTTGAACATTGGATGGGTGAGCTGTGATTTGAATTTGTTCTCAGCAGGATGGATGGGGGATATTTTCACTGGATAGATGGCAGTGTTCAGTGTTCATAAATAGGTAGACAAAGTGTCCTCACTGGAGCCAGGATGTTGTTAGATCCCAATGCCTTTAAAATTGAAGATATTTTAAATTCTTGTCTTGGGTACTTGTGCTTGGAAGGAACAGTTCATGGAGTCGTCTTACTCCAAGTCCCAGTACCCTGGCTTACACACTCTATTCAAGAGCGTTTCAAGGATTGTGTTCAGAGCTTCAGCTCATTAAACTTTCCTCAGCACTCTTAAGTCATGTGTTGTCAGAACCTGATGATTCTATTGCATTCCACGATATTTCAATATCAATGAGTCTCCGATTAGTTCATCTTTTATACTCTGATCCTTGCTGTCAGGCTGTGAAAATTGTGACCAAATACTCATTGTAAATTTCTGTAATTTTGTCTTTCATTGTTATTAGTCCAAGGTCAACAATTATACAGTATTAATAAATTAATACCAGAATCTTCTCTGGCAGGTCCTGCATTTCCTGTTGCTTCACTGGGTGCACTTTGGGAAGCACACAAATCAAGTCTTTCCACTCCTTTTATTTGACTTACCTGCCCAATTGTAGACCTGTGAACATTTTATCATGCTTTTTTTTCAAAACAAGTACCTATTTTGTCCTCTCAGTTTTTATCTAATTAACACGGACACTATATTACAAGAAATACACCTACTACTGCTCATTTCCTTCAAATAAAAAAAAATCCTAATACTTTTGTATCAACTCATTCCTTTGTCACTTGTTATTTTTACTCCAGTTTACTTGGATGATCAAAGCCACACTGCATTGTTTACATAATTCGTCTACATTTCTTTTGCTCTGTAATTTCCAGTGTTCATCAATCATTTTATTGGCTTCCAATAGATGAATGCTTCCCTTTTCAACTTCTAGGTTTACTCAAATGGCTTCAAATTTTCAACTCTACCCTATATTGTTGAGTTTAGAAATCTTTGTTTAATGCCAATGATCTTCCTTCTTTACTCTGTCCAAAGCTAAACCTTTTGGATGTTGTACAATACAGCATCTTCAGCAGTGGATCAGTTGCTAACATCCTTACTTTATGACTCAGATGCTTCAGCGACTTGCGCTAGGCTCCAGGGAAGATGTGGCCTCCAGTGTAGGACTGGAGGGAATGCAGCATAGTCGGTGAGTCTGTCTTTAAGCAAAGACTTGAAACTGAGATCCTGTCTCCTCTTTAAGCTAGGTAAAATGTTTGGCATTATCTTGAAGATGAGCAGCATGTTCTACCCAATATTGAGTCCTCAGTCAATATCTCAAACTGATTATTTGGTCATTATTACATTTTATTTGTGGGAGATTGCTATTTGCAAATTGATTTACAAAACACTACAACAGTATTTAATTAACAATGAGCATTATAATGGGCAAAAGTAAATGTTTTCTTCCCTATCACCACATAGCCGTAATCTTCACCCATACTGCATTTCTCCCTCTGATCTTGCAGGAATTAAATAATTTGATCACTTCAATATATGACAGTATTTTTAGTACGACTTGCTGTTAAACAATGTGGAGAGATATCATTATCTCATTTTAGGATCCTGGACTATTTTAATGCAAATGAATGGAAAAAGTATCTCCAGCTGTTGTGGGAGGCCATGGTATCACTCATGAGGAAAGTAACCACCTTAGATCGCAGCTGAGTGATAGGGTTCGGCAAAGGCCGGTTAAGTGCAAATTCCTGAGTTGTTATGGACATTGAATGACAAGTACATAAATGTGGCATTTTGAATATTAATGTCAGCAAATAATATAAAACAGTTAAAATATCATTAAACCTTAAGGCAGCTCACCACTCAAAATATTGACTGAATGTTCAAAGAGCTGCTATGAATGATCTTCTTGAAGTTTTTTCTTAAATTACATTGTCAATATAAGCAGAGTTTTGATGTTTGGCCATCAATAGAACTAATCTCACTTGCATTTGTGCTGAGATCAGAGATTTTATTGACAGGTGTGCATTCTGTTTTTTACTTTTTTTGAATTTGGTGTTGCTTCTGCCTATTGTTTTGCAATATGTCTGATGTTTTGCAGTCAATTCTATGGCAATATAGTTTCGATTCTTTTTATAGTGCTAACGCTGTAAAAAGATGCACCTACTGCGTTGGAAACAATTATTGAAAGAAAAGTTGAGAATCAATATTGCTACAGTACAGCTATTTTAGTCACTTATTTGGAACTTACTGTCTGCCCTCATGTCTTCCCTGTCCCCCACTCCCTGCACCAACACCACCGACCACCCTTTCTCTCCAAGCATCCTGTTTACAGGATTAGGATCTCTCAGTTCACACTACTCTGGGATTTCAACCAGTTGATGAGGTAAATCTGAAAAAGAGAAACAGCTGTTATAGGTTGTAGCACATCAAAAGCTTGCAACAATGAACTGCCAAGTATTCCCTTAAAGTCCTGGGTTGCTGCTTTATCAGATATGGTCTTTGTTTCATTATATTAGAATTTAAAATGTTCAGCCACAGTTATGTCTTTTTAAAAACATTACATGGGTATTTCTTATCTTGTCTCTGCCCACATTGGATTATATACTCATCCACTGTTGAATTCAGTTGTTTTAATTCTCATGGTAATGTTGTAAAAGCAAAAAAAAAACTAAATGTTGGAAACATTGAAAGTATTTGGCATGCACTAAGAAAAACAAAGTTAATATGTTTCAGGTCAATGAATCTTCATCAGGACAAAAATTAGAAGTCAAGCAGGTTTTGAAGGGCAGGGAGAACAAAGAAATGTTCGTGATAGGCTGGAGAGCCAGGAGACACTGATACAGATGGTGGTAGAGCAGGCTGAGAGAAGGTGGCGAAGGCTTCATAATTACGAATCAGAGGAAGACGGAAAAGGAAATGAAAATGGTGATGGAACCGTGAGATACAAAGTGGAGAAGCAATGCATGATAGATATGGAAAATCTGAAATAAAAATAGTGATCGCTGGAAATACTTGTCAGATCAGGCAGCATCTTTGAAGAGGGGAATAGAGTTTAAAAATTTAAGTTTGACCTTTTCCTTAGAATGCGACAGTGCCTTTTACAATTCGTATCAGAAATGTTATGAGGTTTTTGAATTCCATAGTAAAATTGTGGTTGTATTGGTACGACTTGGTCTTTCAAGGGAATAATTGCTCAAATAAAATCACTTTGAAATTTGATGACTGGTGCTCCCTTTTATAATCTCCACCCACTAGTATTTAAAATTTACTTTTAGCACTGACACTTAACTGAGTATTCAACACATTTCCAAAGATAACATAATATTGATTCTGAAACCATATGAAAACGTGTGTGTCAAGTGTTGCTTTGCAGTAAGTTGCAGAACTCTTCATGTTGGAGAAACCCTAATTGATTCACCAGAGGAGCACTCATTTTTCCCATTCTTATCCTTCCTATGCACTACTTGTCTCCACTGAGATTTTCTGGTGGCTTGGGGTGGGTGGAGGTAAATTAACTTTTTTACATTAAATGTTAATTTCCCTCTGTGGTAAACATCAGTTTTTGGTTTGCCTTTTTATCCATTCTCTGGAAAAGGACTTCAGTGGCAAGACCAGCATTTGTCGCTGATCCTCATTGGCCTAGTGGAGATAGAGAACCCTCTTCATGAACTACTGAAGTGTTTGTGTGGTTAATATGTACCCCTGGGACTTTTTACCAGAGCATTCCTAACACGTACTATTAAATTTCATGAACTGTGAATTGGAGTGAATGTTAGATTTTCATGTGACTGTGTACCCTTGTTCCTTCCCTTTCATCTCACTCAAACATTATATTCTTGAAACTTTATTTTCTTTTTCCTCTTTTGGTTCCTCAGTTTTCTGGCTTGCTCTGATTCCCAAGATAGAAATAAAATTATTAGTAAGGTTTAGTATTGGTTAATTATCGTCGCATGTACTGAGATTCCGTGACATGTTTTTGTTTTACATATCATCGTGCCGTACGTGATTGTATCAAGGTAGTAAAAAGAAAACTCTGCAGAATTTAGTGCTGCAGTTAGAGAAAGTGCAGAGCAGGTAGATAAAAAGTGAAAGGGCCATGACAAAGTAGATTGGGAGATCAAGAGTTCCTTTAGCATATGAGAGGTCCATGATGATAGTGGGGAAAGAACTGTCCTTTGAGTCTGGTTGTTTGTGCTCAGGCTATTTTATCTTCTGCCTGACAGGAGAGAAGAAATGAGTAGGAGCTCTCATCTCTCAAATTTGATTTGAGTTTTGCTTTGAAAAAGTAACCTAGAAGGTCGTTAAGGGAAGGGTGGTAGACGTGGTGTATATGGACTTCAGTAAGGCCTTTAAGGTTCTGTATGGTAGGCTGCTGTTGAAAGTTGGATTGCATGTGATCCAGGGAGAGCTAGTTATTTGGATACAGAATTGGCTTGATGGTTGGAAGCAGAGGGTGATGGTGGAAGGTTGTTTTTTGGACTGGAGGCCTATGACTAGTGGTGTTCCCCAGGGCTCTGTGCTAGGCCCATTGCTATTGATCATCTATATCAATGATTTGGATGAAAATGTACAAGGTATGGTTAGTAAGTTCGCAGATGACACCAAAATAGGTGGTGTCATTGATAGTGAAGATGGTTATCAGGATTTACAGACTAATCTTGATGATCTGGGTAAGTAGGCTGAGGAATGGCAAATTGAGCTCAATTCGGATAAGTGCAGGGTGTTGCCTTTTGGGAAGACAAATCAGGGTAGGGCCTTAAGGAGTGTTGTAGAACAGAGGGACCTAAGAGTACATGTACATGATTCCCTGAAAGTGATGTTGCAGGTAGACAGGGTGGTGAAGGCTTTTGGCATGCTTGCCTTCATCACCAAGGCACTGAGTATAGAATTTGGGATGTTATGTTGAAGTTGTACAAGATGTTAGTGAGGCCGCATTTGGAATATTGTGTTCAGTATTGGTCTCCCTGCTTTAGGAAAGATGAGATTAAGCTGGAAAGAGTGCAGAGGTGATTTATGAGGATGTTGCTGGGATTCGAGGGTCTGAGTTATAGAGAGTGGTTGAGCAGATTGGGACTTCTTTCATGGGAGTGTAGGAGAATGAGAGGTGATCTTATAGAAGTGTATAAAATCATGAGAGGCATAGGCTGAATGTGCAGTCTTTTTCTCAAGGTTGGGGAATCAAGAACTAGAGGGCACAGGTTTAAAGTGAGAGGGGAGAGGTTTAATAGGAACCTGAAGGGCAACTTTTTCCACTCAGTGGTCAGTATGTAGAATGAGCTGCTAGAGAAAGTGGTTGAGGCAGGTACATTAACAACATTTAAAAGGCCATTGAACAGGTATATGGATAAGAAAAGTTTAGAGGGTTATGGGACTAGTTTAGATGGGAATCTTGGTCCCATAGATGAGTTGGGCTGAAGGGCCTGTTTCCATGCTGTATTACTGAGAGAATGACGGGTGTGAGGGGTCCTTGAATATGTCGGCTGCTTTCCCGAGGCAGCGGGAGGTGTAGATGGAGTCAATGGAGAAAAGGTTGGTTTGCACAATGGGCGAGGCTGCGTTCACAATTCTGTAATTTCTTGTGGTCTTGAACAGAGCAGTTGCCATACCAAGCTCTGACGTATTGGGATAGGATGGTGCAATGGTCAAACCCAGCTCCACTACGTGGATTCCTGACTGTTGGGGTTTGAACTTGATAATTTTTTTTGGAAGCCACTCTGCATCCAGGTGAAAGATTGTGGTATAGGCACTTACTGGTTTGTAACTGGCTGTGTATATTATTGTGCAACAGACTTTAGCAGATGCAGCTAATGTTACTCACAGGCTTCATTAACACTTATGGTTGGGGGGATGGGGAAAGCAGCAGTGCCCTATTGCTGCTCAATCATCTTTCTTGCATCATCAAGACTTCCGTGAACAAAGCATTATTTTTAAAGTTGCCAGTATGAGCTATAAAGTTGCCTTTTGCAGCACAACAATTCAACTCTGTGATAACACTTTTTTGTTGTTGCTAATTAAGAGGAAAGAGGGGTTGGTGAGGAATTGGTGTTAGATTGGTGAATCTATAATGGGGGGGGGGTTAAGTTCCTCTCAGAATTAGCCATTTGGCAGTGAAATAAGAACAACTTTTTTTTGCAAATCTTTACGGTTCTCTATTCTAGAGAACCATGGGTGCTCAGTTGTGAATATAAAGGCTGAGATCGATATATTTTTGAAGACCAAAGGAATCTAGGACTGAGGATTGGTGTGAAAGTAGATTTGAGGTAGAGGATCAATCATTATCTCTCTGAACAGCAGAGGAGACCTACTCTTTTCTTTCGTTCAAATATTCTTTAATGTTGGTCAGAACACAGTGCATGCATGGCTGTCCTTTTAAAAGTGGCAGATGGGCTTTGATTTAACATCTTAACTGAAATGTGGCTCCTTTGACAAAGCGGGATTTCAATGAAATGTCATCATTGATTATGAATTTGAGTTCATCATAAGACTTGAGCCCATAACCTCCTGGCTCTGATAAGATTTTTTTTCACTTAATATAGTTTTCACTGCATCCATTACTTTTTGCAAGTGCAGCTTTCTCTTAATTTAATATAGAATGATGTCTCCAAGTTTAAAAGTTTGCCCAGTTTCATTTCTTGGTACAACTTGCCAAGAGCATTCTGTTCTCTGAACAGTGACATAACACACTGAAGGTACGTGCATCATTGACACATTCCAGCTTTATCCAGCAAGGACAGCTGCTATAGGGTATTTCCAAACTTGCTAAATGTTTTTAAAACAAAAGGGGGAATATGGTTGTTTCCTTGGGATTGTGTACATAAGGTCACATGGGGAAACTTGAACAGTAACTGGAGTTTGTGGGAGGCATTTCAAGAGGATGGTTCCAAGGAAAGGTGTAAATAGAGAGAATTTGAAGCAGATGAGGTTAATGTAGTTTTCAAAATTTGGATTTCAAGGCCACTGGTCAACACTGATCTATCATCAGTTACAGTAAATAGTTCAAATGTGGAGGGCAGTCCCTTAAAATGCAGATTGTGAGATGTTGCATTTTTTTATTTAATATGGTTCATTTGAGATAGTGTATTTCATATAAAACTACAAAGTGGAATGATGTCCTGATTTTAATTGTTTAGTAATATTTAAAGCAGATGAGGCCTATGAATTAAAGCTGTTAATGTAAGCACTTTAATAAAAAAAAGTATAGATAATGTGTTGTTGGATTAGGAGCTAATATCAACACACTTTTAGAATCCTTTTGGTTTCTTTTGTTAAATATTTTCTTGAATTTAATTGTCTTTGGTAAATTGGTTTATTATTGTCATGTACCAAGCTACAGTGAAAAACTGTTTTGCATGCCATCCATACAGATCATTACATCAGTGCATTGAGATAGTACAAGGGAAAACAAGAACAGATTGCAGAATAGTGTTACAGTTACAGGGAGAGTGCAGACAGACGATAAGGTGCAAGGCCATAATGAAGTAGATTTTGAGTTGGTCCATTTTATTGTTCTAGGGCACCTTTCAGTAGTCTTCTAACAGCAGAATAGAAGCCATCTTTGAACCTGGTGGTACGTGCTTTCAGGCTTTTGTATCTTCTGTATTTGAAGATCACATGATTTATAAGCGTTGCTGTTCTTACTATCATCTACTAAGGTAATGCATCATAAAATAATATTTTCCTCTTTCTGTTCTGAACAGATCAGAAACAGGAAAAAAAACCTTTTGTATATTGAATTACTTCACGGTGTTGTAAGTAAAATTTATGTCATCAAGTAGCCCTGTCTGCACATAAGAAATCTTTATTAGTCACATGTACATCGAAACACACAGTGAAATGCATCTTTTGCAGTGAGTAATCTGGCGACAGCCCGCAAGTGTCGCCACACTTCTGGCGCCAACATAGCATGCCCACAACTTCCTAATCTGTACTTTGAAATGTGGGAGGAAACCGGAGCACCTGGAGGAAACCCACGCAGTCATGGGGAGAACGTACAAACTCCTTACAGTTGCTGGCGCTGTAATAACATTACGCTGACTGCTACACTACTGTGCCTGCCCTCATTTTGCAGACATTGTGCATAAAGAAATGAAGTAATCGAAGTCTGATTTTGTTTTTTTTCGTTGGATGCATTGCTTAATGATGAATTTGAGCAAGATAGGCTTTTTAAAACCGATTGTATTGCCAAAACAGAACAATAGATTGTCATTTCTGTTGGTACCACATTTCCCTGGGTAAGTAATGATTGTGCTGTAGTCCTGGTGAAGTATTTAAAACCAAAATTCCCCAACTTTGAGATAAGGTTGGTTTGGCTAGCATTTGTAATTATTAAAGAAAACCAGCAGTTAAGACACTTCTGTTCCCATAACAAGTTTACAGAAATATTTGAAAGTTAAATACTGCATTTTCTGCTGGGTGAGAGATTTTGGCTGAAAACCTGTATTTGTCCATGTAGAGACCTTTATGTGCTCAGCGTGACTGCTAATTAATACTTAGCTTGTCACACAGCTTTCCTATGACCTTGCACAGATTCTCCAGGAAGGGGAAAATGACTGTTAAGAATTGCAAGAAACCACCATAAGGGCACAATTGTTGGGTTCTTGTGCTTTAAAAATAGTTGATTAGTAAATCATTCTGGGGATTTCATGAAAGAAAAGCTATAGTGAACTGATGTGTTTTTAATCTCTGCACACATTTGCTTTGGCTGTCTGTTGTAAATGGATACAAAGTGAGCATCTAGAAGACTGAAAAGAATTGGAAGAATCTGCTTTAATTTGATTTATGAAAAGCATAGATAACTTGATCAAGGAGTAGATAGCCATGGTCAGCTCGATTTTACATGGTATTGTAAACCTTCTGGTGCACATATGGTTTATTTTCTTCCCTTCTTTCCCCACCCACTTGAAAATGACTTGTTGAAAGTGAAAATTCGCTGTGGCTCAATGGTTTCACCTCGGCACAGCTGCACAATAACATAGCTGCAGTCTAAACAACTATGTTGTCACTTTAATGGCCATAGTGGATCAGTTAGACACACTGAGTGGACCATTGCAGGAATGAAGCTGCCGATTGGTTAGGAGTGGAGAGGCAAATCTGGTGCATTTTCGAGCTAGTTGCTGCAGTTAAATGTTTCTGTGTACTGTGATTTCACAGGAATGTGCAACTCTTTTCTTTTGTGTGAACATTGTATTAGAGACTTCAGTTAAGTTCTAGTCCTTTTAAGAATGCATGCGTTAATGTTTTGGTTTGTGATGGCTTAAAACTTCAAATTTGTCACCGTTTTTAATTCTAAATTGACCTTTTTTTTCATCCAGTGGTTCATTGGCATTTAATCCAGTTAATTAATGGGAAAAATAATTTGTTACAGATATTCTACACTATTGCAAACAGCACAGCTGAGAGTTTCTGCTCTTTCAGTGTAATTCTGGTGCAAGGGTGGCAGAAACCAGAAAGTTACCTCATTAGAATATTCCAAATCAATTCTGTTTACACTCACACCTTATCTCACAGTTGCCCTTTCATTTTCACTAGACTCCTTTCCCCATGGGGGGGCAGGGTGAGGGGCATCTTCTTCATCAAAATTAAGTTGACCTAACTTTTCTTTGCAGCAGGACAATGTAATTTTCCACAGACAAACTCTCAGATTTCAACCTGGGCTGCCTGCTTTGCTTATTCTGCTATCTTTAACCACAGTGTCCAATGCATAAATTTTTAGAACATAAAAGCATGAGTAGGTCATCCAGTACCTGAAGCCTGCACTGCCATTCAGCAAGGTCATGGCTGCCTCAAGCTCATTTTGCCATTTGATTTCCCCATTTCCAAAAATCAACCTATTTTTGTCTTTAAGAATACTCAATGACTGAACATTCACATTCTTAAGGTAGCAAATTTCAAACGCTAACACTGACATTCCAACTCAACGTAAAGAGATTTCTCTTGATCTCAGTCCTAACTGACAATCCTTTATCTTGAGATTCTGCCATTTTAGACTTTCCAGTCAAAGCAAACAGCCTTTCACCACCTGTACTCAGAATCAGAGGCTTCTTGTAATGAGTCCTTTATATAAAAAAAAACAAACATTTTGAACTTTTATTTTGAATAACACTTGGAAGAAATGAAAAGTGTACTTCTATCAAGTTAGTATTATCTCCTACCTCACCTGAAATAAATGGTAGGTTTCTGAAGTATCAAGCAGTTGAGCTGTATTTTGGAAAGTGGAGGAATTCTGTTGTAAATATTACCTGATGTTCAACATAATTTAAATCACAAACTAAGTGTGATAGTAGCCACCATTATAAACAGCTAATTAACTGCATTTATTTTAAATCTTTCATACAAACTGCAACTGATAATGAGAATTCATCTGGCTGCCTCAATCTGTTGGTTTGCATTACCTTTTACTATAGGAGACGGTAATATGTTTTTAAACCAATATAACAGACAGGAAGCTTGTTTTATCTGACCAAGGAAAAAGATGGAAATCAAGGGGGAGAAATCATTTGCAATTGCAATAATTAAATCTGTGTTCTGTTGTAGTGAAAAGCAGAACTTTAATGAAGGAAAACGATAGAATTTTTATTGCCTTGTTGTGTAACAGTGAAAGTATGCTCGGATCAAGTATGTGCTGCATGCTTCATTTGCCACTTTGTGCTGATATCACAAAGAATTTAGTTAAAGCTCCCTGGATGACCTTTCAATCCCTTGTGTTCAATGCAGAGCAAAGTAATGAAGCAAGTGTTATCCTACAGCAAGGAAATGGGAATAGTAACAAGACTCTCTACGGTTGTAGAGGCCAGACCAATTCACATTTCCCATAAAATAAAAGTCCCCTGAAAGCCCTCTAGAATTTGGAACTTACTCAAGTAGTGCTGTCGTAAGTATAATGTTGGCACCATAATTAACAGCCATTCCCTTAGTACCTTAGTGAGACACTCTGATGTATCTATTGCATGAGTAATCTATTCATTGTTCTGGTGGAGATGGGAATATTAAGATTGTAAAAGACTCCACTCATTCATCAATAGCAAGTGTAAACCATATGTCCTGTTATATATGGCCTTTGTTGCACAGATGCCAAGTTATTATGTGCTTTTGCTTTAAAAAGTGATATCAGTTGTATTTGTTATTTTACAGTCCAGAGATGAGTGAAAACTAGAATTCTGCCAGGCCAAGCCAACAAAATTTGGTCAAAAACCAGTCCTGCCTGGATTCTGCTCTGCCAACCTGAGTTTTAATCTCTGGAGTTTGTAGTGAATTTTCACTAGCTGCACTCCATGCTCAAGGATGTGTCAAAAAGAGAGAGTTAACTTTTTTTTGCAGATTCATTTGATATCTGTGCAGATATTTGAAGCTAAAGTTAGTCTGAAGTAAAGATTGTGCTGAAGGTCTCATTCATTCTTAATAATTAATTAAACTGTTAAGAAAACTTTAAATATCTTTTGTCCATGGTACACAACTTTTGAAGGAAAGACCATATTGAACATCTGAATCGTTTGACAGTCCCATGTCTGAAGCATGTTTTAGCTACATACACCTAGGTACTTGCCACCATATCTGAGTTTTTTTATAACTATTTCTGTTGCAATTGCTACCAAACAATGTCAACAACAAACCATTAATGGTTTCCTCATTTAAAATGCAGGGAACTATGAATGGTGTTCTAGTTTGACAAAATAATTTGAAATTATTTTATGGCTTTTATCAGTCCTGGAGACTCTTAACTGTCTGGATTTCTGATCCAACCAGCTACTTATTATTGATTTTAAAATATTCATTGCTTTATAAATTAAATTTTAATTATTAAAACTGTACAAATTTACCAATTTGTATTGTAAAAGTACAGTAACGATTTGTATTATAATTTGTATTGAAATCTCCATCAGTCTTTCCCAGGGCTCCTTAGTCGACAATCAAAATCCTGCAGTCCCTCCCACCCCGGCTGAAGGTCTCAGTCCCAGGCTTACCCATCCCATAGGACCAATAAAACACTCAATGCAACACTGCTAAGGCTTGAGGTTTCCTCTTGAAGATCTTCCCTGCAAAGCCTCCAGCTTCATAATCCCTCAACCCTGCTTTGCCTGCTTCTACCTCCCTTCAAAATCCACAAGCAGCTTGCCCTTTGTTTCCAGTCTTATTTCATTTAGAACTTGCTTCTTCTGACCTTAACTCTTATTTTTCTCTCCTTGTCCACTTTTCTTTTTCTCCCCCGGCAATACGACATCTCCGGTGTCCTTTTGTCATTTGTCACTTTGACAGTTTCCTGGTCCCAGCCAGCTCACTATCACTGTGGAAGCCCAATTCATCTACACCTCCCATCTAACAGCAATATGTCCTGAGAGCCATTTGCTCTTTTCTTTGGACATCCATCCTTTTGTCTGGTTAAATTTGTTTTCACATTGAACAATTTCTCCTTCAACTCCACTTACTCGGACTTGTGGCTTGCCAAAGTAGAGTATGGGAGCCCACGTGGGTCCAGACAACACCCATCTCTCTAAGGGATATATGGAGTAATCCACCTTTCAGTCTTTTCCCTTGGGTCTTTTTTTTTGGTACATTAATGACTGTGGTGCTGCTTCCTGCACTTGTACAGAATGCATAAGTCTCTATCTTTGATGTCCATCCTGCTCTCATTTCCATATGGTCCATTTCTGACTCCTCCATCCCTTTCTTGATATCTATTTCCATCTCATGAGGAGCATTGGCAAACAATATCCATTCCACAGCCTATTGGGTTACCACGACCTTGTCTCCTCCCACTGTTTTCTGAAAGGATCCAACTTAATTGGATCCAACTCAGTTAGGGCAGGCTCGGTAGTGTAGTGGTGCTGTAATAGCATGACGCTATTACAGCACCAGCGACCTGTGTTCAATTCCGGCTGCTGTCTGTAAGGAGTTTGTATGTTCTCCCCGTATCTGTGTGGATTTCCTCCAGATGCTCCAGTTTCCTCCCACGTTCCAAAGACGTATGGATTAGAAGTTGTGGGCATGCTGTGTTGGCGCCAGAAGTGCGTTGACACTTGCGGGCTGTCCCCAGAACACTCTACGCAAAAAAAGATGTGTTTCTCTGTGTGTTTCAATGTACATGAGATGAATAAAGATATCGATTCTCCCAGTTTCATTGTGTTCTGGTAAGAATGCTTTCCACACAAGTATTTCCCAGATGTCTTCCTTTTACCTTGGCCATGGTTTCCTCTCCACTGTGATAGTCAAAAGCTGGAGATGCCAGAAATCTGAAATTTTTTCTTTTTTAAAAATAGAAGAAAATGCTGGGACCAGTCAGCAGACCACACGACCGGTGAAGGATGATCAGTGCGAATGCTTTGGGATAAAGACTCTCTGTCAGAGCTGGGGAAAGAAAGAAAACAAGTCAGTTTTTAAGTGGCAGAGTTGGTGGGGGAGGAATGGACAGGACAGAGGGGATAGCAGTGGTGTCTATAACCAGAGGGCACAAGTCTAAGGTAGGGGGGAGGAGATTCAGCAAGGATTTGAGGAAGGATTTTTTTTAACCTGGAAAGTGGTTGAAATCTGGAAGAGACTGCCTGAGAGTTGGTGGAGGCAGGTACTCTTAACAACAATTAAGTATTTTGATCACTTGAATGACCAGGGTACAGGCTGAGTGCTGGACAATGGGATTGGTTATAGGTGTGTACTTGATGTGTACAGGATGGATGCGGTGGACCAAAGGTCTTGTTTCTCTACTGTTTCATACTGACTCTCTGTTCCATTTCCTGCACTTTGACACTCAGCCCTTCTATTTCCTACACTGTGCAACAATAGGTATCCCTTTATCCTTCCACCCTACAAACCTCCACAATCAACAGAAGGTAATTCCTCCCACCTTCATGACAATTCCACCATCAGACACATCTGCCCTTCCCCTCTAGTTTCAACAATTCTGAAGTGACCATTAATGCTGTGATATTCTGGTTAACTCTCCTGTCTCCCTTTTGCATGGAACTATGGAAGATGCAACCCCTTCTGCTTTGCCTCTTCTCTTCCCACCATACAAGGATTCAAACAGTACCCTCCAAGAGGCAGTAGCACTTGTACTTTCTTCGGTTTAGGGTACTATGTTCAGTGTTGATGATGTGGTCTCTATTGTAAAAACCAAACAAAGATTGGATAACTGCTTTGTAGAACACTTCACTTCAATCCATAAGGGTGGCAGTGAGTTTCCAGTTGCCTGTCCCTACATCCCACCCCTACGGTCCTCTGCCTTTGGCCTCTTAGACGATTCCAGAAAAGCCCTGTTTAAGCTCAAAGAACAATTTCTCTTCCATCAGGGAACGTTACAGCCTTTGGGACTTGACACTGAATTCAACAACTTCAGAAGGTCAGTTGCAAGATGACCAATCCGTGACGCTTGCTCTGTTTTGCTCCCCCATGACTCTTTTTTTGCCTTGTTGAGTATTTCCAAATTTTGCTTTTTTTTTTCAGGTTACCAGCAACTGAAGCATCTTGTATCCTCCATTCCCATTTATCTCCTAACAATATATCCTCGAGGTAGATCAGCTGAGATTACCAAGCCTTCAACATCCTCTCTCCTGTGTCATTCAGTATCTCTTGGTCTTCACCCTATCACAGAAATTTCCTTTGTTCTCCCTGCCCTCCCATTCCTTTGCAATATAAAACATGCAATTTCTAACTTTCCAAGTTTTGAATAAAGACAATTGACCTGAAACATTGACTTTGCAGATATTACGGAGCTGCAGAGTATTTCCAAGCATATTGGCTTTGCTCAATTCTACTATTTTCATTGTGTTCTGTTACTACAATCTCCATTATGCATTCCAGTATTTTCCCTCCCACTGATATTAGGCTTAACAGGTCATTGCCATCTTCCTCCACCCCCTCCAGAAATAGTGAGGGTCACATTTGCTATCCTCCAATCTCACCATCCTCCCCCCCCCACTCTCTCACTCCATCCCTCTTCACCCCTACCTCCTCTTTCCCCCACCCCTGCACAGATACACTTTGGTCTTTTCCTCTCTTACAGGTATCAACAACCTATTGTGTATTCCAACATTTCCTGCTTTTTATTTTAGAATTCCAGAATGTGGAGATTTTTATTTTGTGGGTGGTGGGTGATAGAGGATGTTGGATAAAGAGTTGCAAGCTGCTGTTTGTATTGTTGGTTCTGCAAAAGCAAAACCCTCTTGGTTCGGAGTTTGCATACAGGAAGTATGACATGGTACCATGATGCTGCAGTACCTGATCTTGGATGCCTGCCACAGCCACTTGCTTTCCTACCATCTCCCAGTTGGTTGGTTATTGCCTTTTTAATCCCTTGAAATCTTTCATCCCTTTGGCTGGCAGCTCTGCCTGTTTTGAGCTGTATTCTACAGAAACCAATCACAAATCTATACATCACCTGGATGACCCACTGTTAATACTGCAGTAAGAGTCAAAAACCTGGTGAGATCATTTTGGAAAGAGTGAAAACTTCTGAATTCCCATCAATCAGGGTTACGCCAAACTGTATGGTGTGAAGTTTTCTATTGACACGGCTAAACTCTTACATTTTGTTCCTGCAATCCATTACTACAAACCTCGTTTGCATGCATGATTTTGTTTCCTTTTCTGCTTCTCTATCTTATGTTGCTCCTCTCTGCCACCATCCAAAATTAGGTGTGAAAGGTAAAACATTTGACTGACGAGGTTCCTTTTATTGCACTACCTGAGCTTTGATTTAAAACAAAATAGTCTCAACATTTCCTTAAAATCTAGTCATAAAGGAGGGTATAAAATGGAGGATTGAAGGCTAGAGTAGATTCTTCCAGTTCTTTGTAGCTGTCTTAATGTAATTGATATTCATATTTCATTTGTATACTATTGAAATGCTCAATTATAAAATCTACTTATCCCTTGGAGGGCTGTCATTGGTGGTAAGTGCTTGTTTTGTTTAAATCGTTCTTTGCATTTCTCCAATTTCAAAATGTTGGTATTCCAAAATCATCCTTTTTTACATACACGCGGAATACATTATCTGATGTATACAGATGTCAGGTTATTTAATGCTCATATCCAAAATGAATGCAGATACGATATTTTTCCACTCGCTACTGACAAGCCACATCAATGATATAAAATCCCCGAACTGGTCAAGTAACCAAATGGTTATAATGAGGATGCTTTGCATGCAGAATGGAAGCAAACATAACTGTTCAACCAATGAGAATGCTAGGGAAAAACACACACAATCTTGGAACAAGACAAAAACAATATGTGCCAAGATAATGAGTTTCTCAATGAATGTGAAGCACTAAGTGCAATTTCAGACTGCATACAAAAGGAAAAGATTCATTGTCATCAACAAGCACAGAGATCTGTTGGAGATTGATTCTGTACCAAGATAAACATCTGCAGACTGGCTGGGCAGGGAGTAGCTATTTCACCCTTGGTTTCTAAACCATTAGTATTGAAGAGACTTGAGGACCTGTAATTTAAAGTTATTATGATCAATACAACTTGTCATTAAAAATCAATTGGAATGCTTTGATCTTCCAGTGAAAATGCCCACCTCCAACTGAGTGATTATTTGGCTAGTTGAGAGGGATGGAGTCTCAACAATACATAATGATGAAAATGCTGCCAAGAGGTGTACAAGGGGCGTAGATCGCATGGACAGTCAAGACTTTTTCTCAGGGTGACAATGGCTAACATGAGGGGGCATCATTTTGTGTTTGGAGGAAGATATAATGGGAATATCAGGGGCAAGTTTTTTTTACACAGTGGTGGGTGTGTGGAACGCACTGCCAGCTGAGGTTGTGGGAGCAGATACATTAGGGACATTTAAGAGACTCTTAGTTAGACACATGAGTGATAGAGAAATGGTGGGCTATGTGGGAGAGAAGGGTTAGAAAGATATTAGAGCAGGATTAAATGTCGGCACAACATTGTGAGGTGAAGGGCCTGTACTGTGCTGTAGTGTTCTGTCTGTGCCCCTCACTGAACAAATATGGAGTGGTGTCAACTGAGGTGTGGCCAAGGCCATGATTGTGATCTTGATCATATCTTGTACTGCTGCAGGAAGGAAGGGAAAACACTGCAAAGCCAAATATTGGAAAGTTAAGATTCAAGTGGTGGAATGCTGCAGTGATTGCTTTACAGACTGCTGCTCAAATATTGATGATTGATTCATTTTGAGGAAAAAAGAGGCAGGTAATTGATTATGAATGTGGTAAATCACAATTGTAGGATACATACAAAATAAGAGGTGAAGGAAATGTCAATTCAGTTACCGTTTCAAAATAAAATTAAAATGGTGCTAATGGTGAAAAGGCTTATGCTTTTCCTTTTAAGGCCCTTTTATTTGATAGGAAGCAGTGTGTTCAGGTGGTGCACTTCTGAGCTGAATGTTGAGTTCCGCAGAAGTTCAGGTCTCTTGTAACCACCTTGCCAGCCGCAGATCTGCCGTTGTGAAATTTAGGGCTGTTTCATGACTAGGAGTGGCATATGTCTTACAAAGATGTTGCATGCAAAGCTGTACATTTCTTTTTGAAAGAAAAGAAACAAGTTTGCAGATGATACCACTGTTGTGGGCCGCATCTCAAATAACGATGAGTCGGAATACAGGAAGGAGATAGAGAACTTGGTGATATAGTGTCATGACAGCGACCTTTCCCTCAATGTCAGTGAAATTGGAGAGCTGGTCATTGACTTCAGGAAATGAGGTGGTATACATGCACCTGTTTACATCAATGGTGCTGAGGTTGAGAGCTTCAAGTTCCTTGGAGTGAACATCACCAATAACCTGTCCTGGTCCAACCACGTTGACTCCATGGCTAAGAAAGCTCATCAGTGCCTCTGCTTAGGGGGGTAAAGAAATTTGGCATGGCCCCTTTAACACTTACCAACTTTTATCGATGCACCATAGAAAGAATCCAATCTGGATGCATCACGGTTTGGTATGGCAACTGCTCTGCCCAGGACGGCAAGAAACTGGACAGAGTTGTGGACACAAGCCAGCACATCATTGGAAACCAGCCTCCTCTCCATGGACTCTGTCTATACCTCTCGCTGCCTTGGTGAAGCAGCCAGCATAATCAAAGACCCCACCCACCTGGGTCATTCTCTTTTTCCTCTCCCGTCAAGTACAAGATACAGGAGCCTGAGGGCACGTACCACTAGGCTCAAGGACAGCATCTATCCCACTGTGATAGGACTATTGAATGGTTCCTTTACACAATGAGATGGACTCTTGACCTCACAATCTACCTTGTTATGATCTTGAACCTTTATCCACCTGCAATACACTTCCTTGTATCTGTGACACCTTTACTTTGTATTCTGGTATTGTTTTATCCTGTGCTACCTCAATGCACTGTGTAATGAATTGATCTGTATGAACGGTATGCAAAATAAGTTTTTCACTGTTCCTTGGTACAAATGATGATAATATACCAATACCAGCAGAGGAACTGAGTTTCCTGGACTACCTCCAGCTATGTGTGGAGATAGTTTTAAATGTTTTTTTAATATGAACTCTGAATGTTTTAGCATCTTTGTCTGAAACCGGTGGAGTGGGAATTTCATTAACCTGTCTGATCTTTCAGGTGTAGGAAGCTTTTGCCTGAGTCCACAGCAATACCCACAATTGGCAAGAAATTGGTCGGATCAGCAATGAGACTCTTTAGATTTTTAGAACTGTTAGGATAAGGATTACTCCTCAAGCCATTGTGGTTGAAGTAATGCACGTTCCCTGTTCCAAACCCCTGCTGTTCCTATACCAGGTCTCAGTGGGTGGTTTCCAGATGTCAACTGCTTCTGCTCATCTCCCTCTTATGTTGAGCAGGCAAACGAAGGGATTTTATTTTTCCCTGACTTAACATCAACTGCCTTGGTTGCCCACCACCCCCCTCGCCATATGATCCAACTGTTTGCTGAAGGAGTAAATTTCTCCTTGTATATTTCTCCAAATATATTTGTGAATGTTCCCTTTGTAATAACACCACCACCTGTAGAATGCATGACTTCCGATATCAAGAAGGAAAATCTGTTGTCCTCCGCTTCTCAGGATGCCAATTTTCTTATAAAGTTAACAGAAACTGGGGATTGATTCTAAGAATCCACATGCCAGCCTCAAAACCTGTTTTAGAAAAAAATGTGGTTTGTGGCATTACCACACCATTGTATTGAGTTTAGTTCAGGATGTCGGGCTTCCTTTCAGCTTAATTTTCCTTTTCTTCGGTGGAATCCAACTGGTTCAAAAACATCATTAAAGGGAGTGCTTGCAGCATATCTCTGAGCAGAGTTTTGTGATTCAATAGCACCTGGTAGGTTTGACTCCTTGCAAATAGTGAAACACAAGGTAGGCCATTGTGGAGAAATGCTTCCTGACCACTAAAATGTTGAGGGTGTGAGGGGCCAAACATGAAGTGCATCAGGCTCATTTACTCAACCGATTGCAGAAGGCTACTGGTCTTAATCAGCCCAGTAGCAAAGCAAGAGTTCAGTGTCTGCATATCTGACCTCTGACATGATTCCAACCTTTTCCGTGTTGCACTGCACAGGTGTTGAAGCCTGGAACACACCAATGTGCACTCTGCTGCCAGCTGGAGGTTCTCTGTGGCTGTCAGTGCATTTAAACCCACGTGACCCTCAATGAGAATCAAGTCAACTTGAAAACAAAATGGTTACATGAATATGTTAGGAATTCGATCTATTTCTGCTGAATGTTATGAACTTTATTTAAATTTCTCATTTTAAAGGCTCCTAAACTGCACAAATATTTGTGGAAATAAAAAGAATGTCCTTGATTGAATGTACTAAAATGCCGGAGCATTGCAGTATCTCTGTTTTGTTCTCTGCTTGTGAAATTCTATTTCATTGAAGTCTATGGAAATGAAGGTCAGAAGTAGGATATGATAATATGCATATCCTACTATGTTGTCTTAACACAGCAGGTATTTGCAAAGTTGATTTCCTTTTTAATTGAATTTTTTGAGGGACTAATAGTGTCCTGATCTATTAGATGTAGTTAGAGCAGAGAACTTGTAACGGTCATCAAAAAGCAAAATGATTGCAGAAGCTTGTATAGAGTCATAAAGCAATGCAGCACAAATACAGGCCCTTCGGCCCAACCAGTCCATGCCGACCATGTTCACCCAGCTAGTCGCAATTGCCTGCGTTCGGCCCATATCCCTTTTAAGCCTCGCCTCTTCGTGTACCATTGTATCTGCCTCAATCACTTCCTCTGGCAGCTCATTCCATATACTCACCACCCTCTGTGTGGAAAAAGTTGCCCCTTGGGTCCCTTTTTAAATCTTTCCCCTCTCATCCTAAAAGATTGTTACCATTCGTCTTATCTATGCCTCTCAATTTTAAACATTTCCATAAGGTCGCCCCTCATTCTCCTATCTTCTAAAGAATAAAGGCCAAGCCTGGCCAATCTCTTCCTCTAACTTAGGCCTTCTAGTCCTGCCAACATCCCCATAAACCTTTTCCTGCACTCTTTCCAGTTTAACCACATCTTTCTCATAACAAGGTGACCAAAACTATACACAGTACTCCAAGTACAGCCTCATCAATGACTTGTGCAACTGCAACATAATGTCCAAACTCCTATCCTCAATGCCCTGACTGATGAAGGCCAGCATGCTAAATACCTTTTTCACCAGCCTGTCTACCTGTGACGCTGCTTTCAATGAACTGTGCACTTGTACTCCTAGATCCCTCTGTTCCGTTACGCTCCCTAGTGACCTACCATTTCATGGTATAAGTTCTACACTGGTTTGACTTTCCAAAATGCATCACCTCTCACTTATCTGTATTGAAATCCAGATAAAATGTGAGGTGATGAATTTTGGAAAGTCAAACCAGCATAGGACTGCAAATATGAAATAAAATCAGAAATTGTTTGAAATACCCGAAGGTCGGGCAAAGTGAGAAACAGACTTTGCAGTGGTGTTTATTTACTGAAGTTGGTGATATTAAGGCTCACTTGTTGAAGGCAGTGTGACAATGTAGTCACAAAGTTAACTTAAAAAAATACTCAAGGTGATCAATAGTAAAACTGCTAACTGAACAGGAATTTGCAGGACTTCATGGGGGTACAATATCATTTTTGATAAATAGTTTTTTTTACTGTTGGGAAGTGTTGAATTATATGCTGTGTGAAAGATGTGTACTAAATGTTAATACATCTGAGAAGATCCACAAGTCTTTGGTGGGAAGGACAAGATTATATAGCTGTATGAAGAATGCTTTGGGTCCTGACTTCCTTTAAAATGCAAAGAATTGCAGGCTGAAAACAGGATGCTAAACCTGTATGTGTCACTGGTTGGACCAGTCCAAATATTTATAGCTAGCCTTGGCTGCTTTATTTTTTAGGTCTGTGTCATGAAGAGGATAAAGAAAAGAAGTTTAAAATGACACTAGGATAAATCTTTGCTAATGGAGAATCTGGGGCACTTTTCATCACCTTACCTCTGCTACTGAAGAGACTGATAGAGGTGTTCACAATTTTGAGTACTTTTAATGAGGTTAATTGTTGGGGAAAAAAACTTGTCCTACTTGCTGCGGAGTCTGTAACTAGATGTTACTTCAAGACCATTTATCAAAATGAAGTGAGAGGTTATGATTCTTTTATGTAAGGGATTGTGAAAACCAAGAGTGCCCTAGCTGTGAGAGTGGTGCAAGCAGAATACATAATTCTCTTCAATTTAAAAAGTTAATATTTGAAAAGGAATAGAAGGTTATTCCGGAATGGTGGTAAGCAACACCAAATAGATAACTCCTTTGGAGTTGGCATAGGCACAATAGACTAGATCGCAGCCTTCTATTGTGTAAAGTTCTGTGCTGCTAGTGCAGAATGTCAGCAAACAATGTTCTATTTTCCTCAACTTTATTCTGGTAGGATACTTGTTACTAAGAATGTCTCTTCACTGAGAGAAAATGTTCTTCTAAAAGAAGTGCATTGTGGTAACCTGCTGCTGTAAATCAGCTGAGACTTTTTCTGATCAGTTGCCAGAGTGGGAACTGACATCCGTCCCATCTCTGAATGCTGCTTTCTGGTGATGCTTCAGCTCTGTGTGGGATTTATTTGAAATAGTATTGGTCGCCTTAGGCTTTTCAGATGTTGTTATGATCATTCGGGATGTTGATCTGAGTACAAACAAGTTGAGCATGCAGAATATATGGGAAGGGTTGTAGAATAGTTTGAGGTACATTTAGACCTTGTATAATTGTGTAAAATGAAGAATATTGAATAGGTGGCCCACTTTGCTAATTTTTTTCCAGTGATGTTAATAGCAATAAAAAATATTGTTTGCTACTTAAGTGATGCGCATGTAAATTAAAGTCAGAATGTGCTGTACTATCTGAACAAATCTTTGGCGATTTGCTGAAGCCCTTTACATGGTTGCAGTTTATTGAAAATGCATGAAAGCAATCTCTTTGTCATGATTTTGCCCCCTCCCCTTTGTGAGTATCCATTTCATAATCCCCAGATTTTATTCATGATTAGCTGTGCAAAGTTTAATCTGAAATATGGGACACTTAATGATTGAGAGTTTCTCTTTGTGTAGCTGGGAACCCAATACATACAAACACGCTCATATTCAACAATCGCAAAACACAGATTACTGGCTAATCTGCACACTGATTTTTGGAATGCCTGAGTTCTCATAGAGATACCCTGGTCATCACTAACTTCACAGAGGAATATTGAAAGGCTTAAGGACCCACATTGTGTATAAGTTGTAAAACCAGTTAAAGGTTATTGGTGCAGAGGGCAAGAAAACATCCTGAGGCTAGTTTATCCACTCCATACAATCTAGTATTTGTAGGATTACCTGAACTGGAATGATCTCATCTATTCCCAACCCAATTTGACCCCCCTGGGTTCTATGATGAGTAATACCCACTTGTCAGTTATCAATATCATTCAACCAGGGTCAGACATTAAATTACTGAATGCCAATATAGAGTTGAAAGAAAAATGGGCAAATAAAAATGTTTATCATTGCAGTGAAAGCTAAATTCTAACTTGTGTCCATCTGTTGTTTCAAAGCCCAGTGTGATCTCTGGCTGTGGAGTTTTTAACATTTCACACAATTAGTTTATAGGGCAGTAAATCTGATGTGGGAAAGTTTGTGGTTACTTACCGAAGCAAACTTAATTGTATCATTAGTATTCAGAACATGTTGCCAGCAGCAAATGTATCTGGGACTTGCACAAAGCTCTGAAGGAAACTTTGTTCTTTTAGAGCTGATTGGCACCTTTACTGAGAACTGCTTCATCATGTATATGATGCTGATGAACATCATTTATAAATATAAACACCATAGTGTTGGAGCAAACAAATGTTATCTGTCTATCACTGACGTTGAATTAGTGGTGGTTCCATAACTGCACTATTGCTAAAAATAGCTAAGTTGACTGAAAATAATGAATTCCTTTGCTTTTGCCTGCTGTCTATCTGTATTTGAAGCAATAAAGAGAGAATGCATTCTGAATCCCTCCTTCATCGCTATATAAAATTTAGCAAAATAACATGCAGTTTCTTTTTCTAATAAAATAATTTGGATACCCCATACGGACCCTTTAGCAATGCATGTACAGTAAATGATTTCAAGATTTCAATTAAATAACTGCCACTACATGACTTTTGCATAACTAGTTAAACCTGGAAGTCAGCTTTTTACAGATTTGACTGCACTACAAATAATGGGAAATTTGTTATGTAGCAGTCGACTTTCTATAACAACCTGACATAGTGCAGAGGTATTCAAGATGACAGCGGCTACTACTGAAATTGCAAAATTATGCTTTCATTCTGAAAATTTAATGGAAAATGGTGTGAGATAATTGAATGGGTCAGGAAAAAGTGCAGCACATTTTTATTGAAGAGCCATCGTTTGTTTTGTACGGGAATTAATCTCAAACACTTTTGCAAAAATTTTTTTTTAAAGAAAGCTTTTCAAAGTTACCAGAATTACATTAAATTTAATCAAATAGATTAAGAAATCAGCAAAGTCTGATTTTAAGTTTTATGATACCTTGTTATGCATAAACTACATCATATGGGCACTGAAGTTTGCTTTTGAAATTTGTTTCCATTGACATCAATGGAACAATTTCAGAATTGGAATTCAGCATGTATATGTTACTATATTGCCTGCTTAATGAATGCAACAGATGAGTTTCTAGCCTGTTGTCTCCTATGTAGTGGGGTTAATTTAATGTGCTTGGAGCTTAGCTCTGTAGCTCTTTGGGTGAAGAGATCATGATGCATTTTAAACTGTGGAAAACAATGCAGGTGACAAATCTATATCATGCCACCTATACATTTTAATAATTCCTATGTCCGTTCATTGCTAATCATGCT
The DNA here is from genome assembly GCF_009764475.1 of Pristis pectinata. Lineage (NCBI taxonomy): Eukaryota > Metazoa > Chordata > Chondrichthyes > Rhinopristiformes > Pristidae > Pristis > Pristis pectinata. Next base: position 19,930,169 of record NC_067420.1, read on the forward strand.
TTAACTGGCTCGCTGCATTAGCGTGCTGCAAACTACTACCAATGAAAACTAGCTTATGGCTCTTAATGAAGCTTGTGGCCAAAGCCAGTGCTGGGAGTCCATTAGGAAGTGAATCTAGCCTGGGGAAATGGCTCAATACATGTAAGAGAGTGCACTCAGAAGCACTGGTGACCTTGGTTGAGAAGATGAGGGGTCACGGTGTCCTGTATCCCCAGGAGGCCAAGGTTACCAGTTACATCTTTCTAAGGCAATAGGAGTAGGAAGTTGGTCCTGGATCTGAGTGCCTTGCTGCAAGGGGTTTAAAGACTTTGCATGAATGTCATAATCGGAAAAGTTCTTCAGTTCCCATACCAAAACAACCTGACAGCATAACTTGGACAGAGCTCAACTGACCACCCTCTCATTGCTTGCTAGTTATCAATTAGTACTCAGACCTTACAATTGGATGCTTTGCCTCACTTTCACTCAATTTTCTCTTCTACAAATCTCACACATTTTTTAGCTCGTGCACTGTCAGGTAGTCCATCATGACGGCCATATTGCCCAAATGAATTGCCAGGAAGCTTTACTCTCTTGTGCTGGAGAAGGTGGTGTACACTGAAATAAATTCAAATGCCAGCTGGCCAGAGAGAACAAAATGCATGATGTCCAAACCCCCATGGAGGAAATGGTGCTAGTCAATATTTGAATGGTTGCCATTGAGGGCACAGCCAGAGATGGGACTGAAACCTCAGAAGGTGACACCTGTTCTTTGTAATCATGCTTCTCCTTTTCAAAATTCTTTATCCTACAGTGAGCAGCTGCTAATGCCGATGGGTACACCTTGCTTTCTCTTTAGCACCCGGTGACACAACATTGGCCCTTGTCTCTGTCCAAGATACTAAACAACTACAACCTGGCCAGGCAGTTGAACAAGAACAGTGATCAAGAACAACCAATGTACTAGTTCAAGCTCGCAGCTAATTGGGAAATGGCATTGCAGCTGAAGAGTCACCAAACTTGACTGACCTGCCCTCTGGGCAGGAGCAAGGGTATCTTGGGTGCCAGAGATTAGATCTAGAATAAATTTGAGTGGGAACAAATGGGGAGGGTGACAAGAAAAGTTGTAATGAAACGTTTTGGGCAATAGGAACTTTGCAGAAGTTCTAGTGTGCCCAGTGTGAAGGAGTGTGGATGTCCAGCAACAGCTTGGCTCCAGGATTGGTGCAGAGCTTGCAGCACATCCTTTCCAGCATAATATCATATTCGGACAAGCTGTGTTCTGCAGTAGAAGCTCAGGTTATTATCAAGGACGCTCAGTCAGCTGCCATCTCGGCCATAGATCATTGTGCAGAGGGGCTTGCAAGGAGGGTATCGCAATGTTCTACCAATAGGACTTCCATTTAAATTCCTCAGATTCGAGGTCCAGCCCTAGGTCAGTAGGAGCGACTCTTTGCGTAGGCTAGAAAATCCACGATTCGTTCTCGTCATTCTCCCACTCCCCCCTCACATTATGGCATGCCAGCCATCTGGTCCAGACTGCAGCACCCCTGCCAAGATAATGGAGTCTGCAGCTGGCGTTTGCATGAAACTGTCCTTCCAGAACTTCTGATTTCTCTACTAAAAGTCGACGGCCTTCCACCAGTCATGCTGCATTTACTGCAGTAACGGTGTGCAGAAGTACTGGGACAACCCCAGGCACATGTTGGTTGCTCGTCCATGTGCTCATTTTACATTTTTATGGAATGTACCATAATTTGTATAAATTTGGTTTGTAACATTTATTTAGTGATGCCTGGCGTTTTTGAATTGTGACGGGGAATGAAGTGATGATTAATGGCAGAAGGAAGGGAAAATGTATGCCTGTGATTGGATAAGTGACGTCACTGTTACCAATATTGGACTTGTAGGCAGAATATAATTAACTTGATGTGGCTCTGCCCATCCTGTTCCTTCCTGTTCTGCTCAGCTCCTTGCTGTTTGCATCAAAATACACCAAGCAATACATCACTGAGACTCCTGACAATGGTAGCATCTAACACTGCTGGTTCTTTCAGAATGGTCCAGGCTGCCAATCTGTAATCTGCTCTATCACATTTTATCTGACTGCATGACTGTCATTGTAAGCTTGGTGTGAACTGTGCCCTAATTGGAATCTGCACTATGTCATTTGATGGATAGCCATCGTCATCCTGTAGTGGAAGTGCAGCTCAAATGCAGTTGCTGCAGCAAGCTGTCACAGAATTATGACAGATGCAGGGATAAGGCATGACTTGCATCTTTTGCTGGTTACGGTCAAAGTCCAGGTGGACATTGAAGGAGTGGGTTTCTTTTATTGCAGTATTGCCCGCAATTAATGTGCTTGCAGAGCACCTTGCATGTGGTCATGGGTGCCATGTACCAAGGGGGAAGTTGTAATTCTTACAAATTTACGTGCTCCATCTGCTGGTCAGTAGCTGAGGAGAAGTGGGTAAGAGTATTTTGGGTTCCACAGGATGTGGTTGTGTGTGTGATCTGCCAAACATTTGAGTGAGAACTTCAATGAGACAAGCTACAGAAAGCCAATGGGTCTGCATTATCTAATGCCCAGAACAATGGGAACATTGGAGTGTCTCGCGTCCACATCTCGCAGCTTGTATATGCTGCCAGCTATTCAACCAGGCAGCTAATTGTCCCAGTGGGTCAATAAGGCACTTCTCTGCATGTGGCGGAAGATGGTATTCAACTAAACACAACTGTAACCAATCAGAGGGCTGAAAATATGTACAGCTACATTTTGGAAGGGACAAGTTCATTGCCATGATCATCTTGATAGCCTTTGCTGATGCACCCAGCTCAGAGGATGCAATGGCTGCAGTGAGGTAGATTTTGGTGAAGGCATCTTATCAAAGCATTGATATCTTGCGTATTGGTCCTTTTACTGAGGCTTGTGTTTAAGAATTGCATTCTGAGTGGTTTGTGGTCTCTTTCTCCATTTGACCCCTCCTTTTTCTTCTTGCTGCTTGGTCTGCTCTGCATTCCAGCTGCATGTTCTCCCAGTCATCCTGTATTCCAAGGACAATGACCATTAATGCTCCATTGATTCCGAGTAACTAATTTGTTCAGATACCTTGAAGGCAGGATAACATTCTGAATGTTCCCCAATAACATTACAGGGAAGTGTACGCCTTGCAGACCTTGGAAGCATTCTAGAGCACCCAAATACTTGCATTTTCCTTGCAACAATTAATATCCTGCCTGATGCAGACTCACTGATTAGTTGAGGTATCCTTGCATGATTACCACTGCGCCATGATTGTTGTTAATCATTAGTAAAGGTTACAACAAGAGGCACATCAAGTGATCTACCTACAAAAAAAATGTGGGGGGGGGGGGGGAAACAAGCTGAATTGTTGACCAAGCAATTTTACTGTGTAGTGAAGAGGATACCACACGAGGTGGGATAGGATCTAGCCAAAACATGATCTGCATCTTCTGCAAATATTTCTGAGGCATTCATCATTGATATAAATGTCACTAGAGTTTCAAAATTACAATACCACAAAAGTGGGTGTGAATGAACTTTCGCCCACATATTTCTTAAAACCAGTTTCGCCCAATTTGTTCAGATTGATGTGCAAGAATGCTTATGTAATCATGATATTATAATTGTTGATTGTGTTGGCATCTTGTTTCCCTATTTGAATTCACAATTGTCAAGTGTTCTGAAGAAAATAAGTGAGTCTTGCACTTCTTGTTTTCTTTTTTTCAGCCAGAAAAGCTTGCACTGCTCTCCATAAAATGTGCTCCAACTTGATATAAATATTCATGTTTGAACTACAAGAATTAAATCATTCTGATTTCAAAGTTGTCATACATTGCAGCTCTGTCAACCTATTTGCTTTCAGACACAACTGCAGCTTATACTTTCAACCTGAGAGCATTAGGTTTCCATGGCAATTCATTCAGGAGTGTTCAATGTCATTTAAATTACTATTTTCAAATAAGATGTTTAATGAAGATGCATGCTTTCATGTATTATCACAAAAAGTGATAATATAATACATAAGACTGGAGTTCTGCTGGAATCTCAAATGATTCGAGCGACTTAAATATAGAAATTCATCCGCAGTTGCTTGCAATAAATGTCGTTGACGACAGGAGCTACATGTCACATTCTCCACTTATAAAATTTTCGTTCCTTTGAATTCAATGGAACCACATTCCAGAAGTGGAGGACAAAGTGTAGCTATATTCTGCATTTTAATGCCAGCACCAATGCATGTATTGCAACCCCTGGCCAATAGCTCCCAGATATTTAGTAAACAAGCCAATCTGTCTTCGGCTCATAATTGTGCTTTGAAGAAATTTCAAAATGCATCATAAACAAAGGAAGTTAATTTGCTTTTGGTGATGTTGGTTGAGAAAGGATTGCTGCATAGAATACCAAGAGAGCTTGCAAGCTCTCTATCTTTTTATTTAGGTCTTATCATACAATCATTTGTATCCACCTGGGGAGAAACACACGCAGTCTTAGCTTAATGACTGATACGAAAGATCATATCTCTGAAAGCACCAGTCTTAGTGTTTGAATTCATCAACAGAACTTGTGAACTCAAGCCCATTATCAAGAGCCAGGCAGACAAGCCCACTACATGAAAAATGAATAAGACAAAAGCATGGGTCCATTTAGTATAAAACTAGGCAAGCACATGAAGGTAGTAATAATAATAGTCAATGTTGATGGTATTTGGTGAAGATGAATGGGAGGAGGTTTCTATTGAACATGAAGCAGTTGGGCTGAACGGCTTCTTTCCTTCCTGTGGATTTAAACTATACTGAATCTGCATAATTCGTCCCTTAGTGATTGTAAGCATCAATGCATCATCCACATGCTTGGTGACTGCTAGATGTTCCAAATCTCATTAACTTCATTTAATACAATGAATAAATAGCTTAATGTGCTACGATTGGCTATAGTGCTCTCGTGGTGGTTGAAAATCTATCTTACCATACATGCTTTAATGTTTTCAGGCAAATTAATACCTTTACTGTTCTACTGCTTGAGTGGACACTGTGTTCAAGCATTAATCATTCTTGTCACTATTGTCCACTGTACACAGTTGTGCAATGTAACATTGCTTTATAAAGACATTGTAACCTTGTGGTCCAGGTACCCCAGTATAACACATGGCCTTCGAATGCCTGTTGTTCAGGTCTCATCACATTTACATACATTAAAGGTCTGACATTTTGTTCAATCATTATTAGTGATGAATATAATTATAATTCAGCATTTTATTTATTCCATTTATTGTACATGATTTTTATGTTCAGATCCAAAAGATGGAGGGTTTATATGTTTAAATATCTTTGCTTTGAAATCTAAAACCATTAGTATTTTGACAGAAGAGCCTAGCTAAAGTGTAGTAAATTTTGTTATCTATACCTGTGCTTGTTGTTAACCCTGATTTTGATTTTGGCTTTGGTTTTATTTATGAAAGTATTTGTGGTAAAGAAATGTTCTACACATTTCAGGCAACTTAGTATTAAACTGAAGCCTTCATTGACACCAGAGTAAAGAGGACTCTTCCCTTGTCCAAGCTGAATGTGCAAAATGCTTACAGCAAGTGTCCAAATCTGGTACAGTATCACCATAAGCAACAGAAGACCAGTGTAATCCAAATAATAAAAGTTCTGTGCACAAAGGACATTAAACAAAATGCGTGAACGAGAGAAGCTATGCACTGACGCCATTGGCTGAGTGGCAGAAGTCGGAGTGGGGATAAAGGGGTCCTCTTCTGGATGGCTGCCAGTGACTAATGGAGTTCCACAGGGACAGCAACTTTTCACTTTGTACATTAATGATCTGGATGAAGGAACTGATGGCATTGTGGGCAAGTTTGCAGATGGTACTAAGGTAGTGTTGCAGAGGCAGGGAGTCTGTAGAAGGACTTGGACAGGTTGGGAGAGTGGGCAAAGAAGTGGCAGATGGAACACTGTGTCGGGAAGTGTGGGGTTGTGCACTTTGGTAGGAAGAATAAAGATGTAGACTATTTTCTAAATGGAGAGAGAATTCAGAAATCGGAGGCGCAAGGGATGTGGAAGTCTTGGTTCAGGATTCCCTCAAGGTTAACTTGCAGGTTGAGCTGGTAGTAAAGAAGGCATCTTCAGTGTTGGCATTCTTTTCGAGAGGAGGAGGAAAATATAAAAGCAATTATGTATTGATGAGGCTTTATAAGGTGTTGGCATTTGGAATAATGTGAGCAATTTTGGGCCCTGTATCGAAGGAAGGATGTGCTGGCCCTGGAGAGGGTCCAGAGGAGGTTCACAAGAATGATCCTGGGAATGAAAGGTTTAACATATGAGGAGCATTTGATGGCTCTGGGCCTGTATTCAATGGAGTTCAGAAGGATGAGGGAGAATCTTATTGACACCTACTGGATACAGAAAGGCCTGGATAGGGTGGATGTGGAGAGGTTGTTTCCATTAGTAGGGAAGTCCAGAATCTGAGGGCACAGACTCGGAACAAAGGGACGTTCCTTCAAAACTGAGAAGAGGAGGAATTTCTTCAGCTAGCTGGTGGTGAACCTGTGGAACTTGTTGCCACAGAGGGCTGTGGAGGCCAAGTCAGTGGGTGTATTAAGGTGGAGATTACAAGGTTCTTGATGGTAATGGGATTAAAGGTTATGGGGGAAAGGTGGGAGAATAGGGTTGAAAAAAATCAGTCATGATTGAATGTTGGAGCAGACTCGATGGGCTGAACATCTTCAACAAAACCGTACTTGGAGTACTGTGTTCAGTTCTGGTCGCCTCATTATAGGAAGGATGTGGAGGCGTTGGAGAGGGTGCAGAGGAGATTTACCAGGATGCTGCCTGGATTAGAGAGTATTGAATATGAGGAGAGGATTAAGGTGCTAGGGCTTTATTCACTGGAAAGGAGGAGGATGGGAGGGAACATGATAGAGGTATATAAAATATTGAGAGGAATAGATAGAGTAGACAGTCAGCGCCTTCTTCCCAGGGCACCAATGCTCAAGATGAGAGGGCATGGCTTTAAGGTTATGGGTGGGAGGTTCAGGGGAGATGTCAGGGGAGAGGTTTTTCACCCAGAGAGTGGTTGGTGCATGGAATGCACTGCCTGGGGTGGTGGTGGAGGCAGATACATTGGACAGGTTCAAGAGCTTGTTGGATAGGCATATGGAGGAGTGTGAGAGGGAGGGATATGCGGGAGGAAGGGGTTAGGTAGTGTGAGGGTGTTTTGATGGACGGCACAACATGGTGGGCAGAAGGGCCTGTTTTGTGCTGTGTGGTTCTATGGTTATACCCTGGAGAAATGGCTGGTGGCAAGAAGGCAGAAAATTGATGTTCCACTGCAATCAACTGGGGTGACTTTTCAATAAATATGTTATAATTACCTCATGATTATTCGTCCTTCAGTCTGTATTCACAACATCAATTCCTCTGATGAAATTGCCATCAGCATTCAAGATGAAGTCAGCTGGTGCCAAAAATAATAAACAAAAAGTGCTTAAACATCTATGGTGATTAGAGGGATTACAAAATATAACAAAAATGAAGACATTTACAATTGACACAGAGTGGAACACAAACTTTACTCAAGTGTATGCATGTTTATATTCCTAACTGTTGGAGACACGAAACTGCAGATGCTGGAATCTGGAGCAAAAAAACCAAACTGCTGGAGGAACTCAGCGGGTCATGGAGCATCTGCGGAGGCAAAGGGATGGTCGACGTTTCAGGTTGGGACACTGTATCAGGATTGATAGTATAGAGGGGCGATGCCCAGTATAAAGAAGTGAGAGGAAGGGGTGAGTTGGGGGTTGTGGGCTGAAGGGCCTGTATTGTGCTGATTTGTTCTATGGTTCTATAAGTGGAACCAGGTGAGGTGCGGTATGATGGCTGGATGGAGCCAACTGGGCGGAGGGGGTGGCGGGCAGAGGTTGGCAGGTGATTGGTGGAAGGAGGTAAGGGAGAGATGACAGGCTGATGGAACCAGAGGGGAGAGGAAAAGTAGGCCAAGGGAGAAGAAACCTAGATAGGTGTGTGGGCAATGGACAGATGAGGGATAGTGAGAAATCCAGGTAATGTTGAGGGGGAGAAAAAGGGTGAACAGAAGGAGAGAGCACCTAGGTGGATTGGTTGGAGTGAGAAAAGGACATTGGGTGTGGGTGACCTGAAATTGGAAAATTCACTGTTCGTACCATTTGGGTTGTAGGCTACCCGGGCAGAAAGAGGCGTTCTTCTCATTTGCATTTGCATTTGGCCTCACTGTGCCAGTGGAGAATACAGACAGGTTAGTGTGGGAATGGGAAGGGGCGTTGTAATGATAGGCAACCAGAAGATCACGGTGGCCGTTGCGGACAGAGTGCAGGTGCTTTGCAAAATTGTCACCTGATCTACGCTTCCTCTTGCGGAAGCAGAAGAGGCCACATCGGGAGCACCAAGTACAATAAGACGTTGGAGGAGGTGCATGTGAATTTCTGTTGCCTGCCTTTTACTCTAGAAAGAATAGTATATGTGAGCCTATGCTTTAATATTCTAATTCACATTGCAGACTCACTTTAATATTTAATATAAATGTAGTCTGCACTGTAAGAGTGCTTTCACACTTCTTAGGTTGTGGGTTTTCATCTGCACTTTTGTATTTCTTGTGTGTTGTATTGTTACAAATTGTAGTTCAATTCTGTCGGCATATGGGCCACATCCGTTGTATAATTTTATATATTTAATTATTTAGCTGGTTTAGGCAGTTCCATGCCAAAGTGAGATGTGTTAAACTTTCAATGGGGCTAACGTGGAGTGAAGTTTTAATGCACCGTTGTGTGGAATATTAAAGCATTGGCTTCTTAAGGTAAACTGCTTCTCTGGGGGGATGCTGGCTGAAAGTTAGGATTTCTTCAGCGATATCTGCTTTGCTCCAAGTGGCTATACTTGTGCATCTGTTAATGCGGTTGATAGGTGCCTACCTCCCTCAAAATGAAAATTTCATTTTGAGGGAGGTAGGGAACATGAATAAAGGTGGTTTTTACCTGATCAACATAAGTTCAATCTATGGCTGGATGACTACATTTGCAGAACAATTTTTGGAATGGATTCACGTCTCCTTTCTGACGCATCCAGCTGTGTGATTTTTTTTGTTTTGTGTGATGCCTGTGTGCTCCTCGTGCATGGCTCTGTCTGATGCATGCTTTGGATATTTTCTCTGGTGCGTATGTCTTGCTCTTTCTCGTTGGTGTATGCATTCACTGCTCTTCCTGTAATACATGAGTCAGTGGATTCTTTTTGCCCTGCACTTACCTGTCCGCTCTTTCTCTCTGGTGCATGTGGCCACCTGCTGCTCTTCCCCCTGTATATCCACCCATGTGCTCTTTCTCTCTGGTGTAAGCATCATTGGAATCTTTGTGATGACAACCATATGCCCTTTCTGTCTGTCTTCCCTTTGGTGTGTGAACCCACATGCTGCTTCCCGCTTGGGCGTGCATGCCGTTGGCTCCTTCCATCTTCAGCCCCTTCCTATTTCCACCGCACATTCCCTTTTTCTCACTGGCCTCCATCCATCTCTGTCCATACACTGTCTCCTGTTTTCAGTCAGAGGTTGTATCTGTGAAATGCGTCTGGACTTTGGGATAGCAGAGGGTTTTCTCGTCTTTCAGCAGAAACACTTGGCATATTTTTGTCTTTTAATTTGTTCTCATTTGAGACCTGTTCCATATATAAGATAACTTTATCAGTCACATGTACATTGAAACACACAGTGAAATGCATCTTTTGTGTAGTGTGTTCTGGGGGCAGGTCTATCTGCAGCAAGTATAATCTACATGAAAACTTAGTTGAATGAATTAAATCTTATTCTATCATCCATGCAATCTGAGCAGTACTTTTAAAGTTATGAGTCAAAAAATATATTTTGGCACTTTTTTGGGTCCAGCTGTTAATGCTGATCAATACCAACTAAGTTTGGCATACGAATGGGACCATGTTTGGGTGTCGCTTGACACTGGCCAAGTAAAACCAAGTTTGAATATATTTTGACATCTGACATGCATATTCAGACCAAGAAGGAAACTCCAGGAATGGACAGAATTGAACTTAGCTGCAAAGCCGTCTCTCACTGGCAATCTGACAGTCTGACGCTAGCTATCAGAGATCTCAGAAATAATGATCTTTTGTACAAGCTGATGAAGTGTAACTAGGGTCTATGAAACTGTATCCCAGACAAGGAGTTGGCAGCTTCAGGAAAGAACTGTTGGACTGAAGCAGAATTTTCTTGTTGATCAGTGATTTCAATACCTTGTTTAATATGATAAAATTTCAGAACTTAAATAATGAGCTTTTTTAAAAAAAAATAGTGAAAATCAATTCAAAGCATTTATATTTGGTAAAAATTTGTCTCGAACACCATTCATAATGCAGTGAAACAAAATAAGTATTCTTCTTGGTAATGTGTAGGACTCCAGGTGTTGCAAAACCAGTTTCATGCCTGGCTGTTTCCATTCACAATAATATAAAAACCCATGCTGGAATGATGGTGCAAGATAAAATGGAAATGCGAGCTTTGACTCAGAAGCCTATAAGTCTGCACTCTTGTACACATTAGTAACGGTGTTTTCAGTGTTTCATTGTGAGAAACGGTTTATGTAGTCTGTGCTTTGCTCTCTGCCACTGTGGGACATTAAATGCCAGTTCTTTCCAATAAAATGTGACAATGTTATTTAGATAAAGTGGTGCCCTTTTTATTTCTTTATTGCAGAAAAATGGGAACAATTGATGGTTAGTTGTAGTACCTGCAGAATACATTAAATGTGACAACTGCAGTTGATAAGAAACACAGGTGCAAGGCGGCAGTTTCACTGGTGTGTTGACAGAATCTTGTCAAGATTCATGACTGTTCTCATTGGCAACTCATTAGATATGGCATTCCTGCTACTTCCTGTGCTGGACTTAACTGATCATCTCCTTTGTGCTAAATAACTTAAAGGGAATCTGGACCAAGCATTTAGACCAGACTCTGCAGCGACAGGGGTGTTGCCACTCTCCACAACAGCATTACAATTGTAATGCTCTGCTACGAACAAATCAGACAGAGCTTCAAGAAATACATATTTTCCATTACTTAATGTTTTGTTTTGGAAGAATTTTTCATGTTTTCTTCCACATTTTGTCTGCAGGTATTAAGGATATTTTGCTCTGCTATTAAATTTGATATTTTCAAAGAAACCTAAGATGCTTTTCATCCTATTTTCTCCATGGTACTTCATATTAATTTCCAAAACAGAGAGCACTTGCACCCCACAGTTCTTTGGAAATGTCAAGTGAATTAGTCCTCCATTTATCCAATTTCTTTTCCACCAGTCTGCTGTATTAACTGATCAGTGCTTGGCTACAAAAATGCATTTCAAGAGGGCGGATGTTACTGCTGATAGTATTCTGGAAAACGCATAGATCTGATGGAAACAGAAAATGTTTCCTGTTAATTTAACTACCAATTCAAATGCTTGATTCCCATCAAAGCAGGTCAAGTTATACCAGTTACAAAATTAGCCATTAATGAATGATGACAGCAGAGGAAATTTGAGAGAACTGAGGATGGCACTGAATTTACCTTAATTTCCAGCTCTTTAAGCTAATTAAACTGCTCCTGAAGGAACAGGCTTATGGTGAGGTTTTTTTTTTAAATTTGTGCATATTAAATTTTTTTTTGTGAAGAAAAAAGACAAACTTCAGTTATAGTAACCATAACCTTCTGGATTGTTGTGAAACTCCATCTGGTCACAAGATGCAGTCTGGCCATGTGTGACTCCAGAGAATCCAGGTGGTTGACTGTTGACTATCCCCTCAGTTCGGGACAATTGGGAATGGACAAAGGCTGACATTGGCAGTGAAGTTCACGTCCCTTGAAAGAGTTTCAAAATAAAAAGAACAAAGCCAGTGTAATGCAAAGTTGGGCAGTTGCCTTTTATACTGCTCACAAACTAACTGATTGCTTGGCATGGCCCCCTCTAAATAAAGGGTGTGATGCACAGCCGCAGAGGATGATTTTTAAACAAATATAGGCACATATGTATAAAAACTGGACCCATTACCCAGGTTTTATGCTAATGTTAGTGATCATTTCTGAGTTGATATGCAGCTATTGGAAAATTGGTCCAGTTATTTCCATTTGTGATGTCCCTTCACATGACTGTTTGCCTGGCATTGGACATGCAGCTGATTACATTATCATGTGTGCAGTATAAATGTCCTCCACTGCTGAGAGAAGGTTTTGGGGGGCAAAAAACTATTGCCTTCTCTGTTCACTCATGCAAGAAGATCAGGAGCATGTTGCACAAGGTTTGGGACAATAACTGAAGGGACCATACATTCACATCAAAGTCCTGCCAGCCTCGCATTGTTCAATGGTCAGCATAGATAATTCACTGAAGCTTCTTTCACTGACTCCATCTTTTCTAGCTTTGATGCTGAGCTGCACTTTGTGGTCACTGGTCCTCGATCAGCTGGCATCTCACAATACCCAAGGATCCTTGGAGCATGGGAATTCATTGAGTAGGAGTCATCCAGAGGCACTGAAGATCAACCCTGAGACCATATTTTCCCTTGTCTCTAATGGCAGCTTTTTGTGCTGCTCCACTGCGTTTGCCACAGAGAAGGTTCTTTTCATGCTGATTGGTGTTCCAGTGGTCAGTATAGCACTGGGACATACTGACCACTGGAACAGCATAGAGGCTCGGATGGGAACCAGAGAAGCTCATTGTGGTGCATGAACCTGTTAAAACCTTCTCCAGGCAAATGTATGGACTGTTGTCAATATACGTAGCACATGGTAAGAGCATCAGAAATGTCAAACTCCAATTTCTAGGTAAATACTGTGTTTTGTTAAATTCAGCTTTAATTACTGATTCAGAAGGTTTGGAGTCCAAGTCTCACATCTATATGTGAACTCAACATTCAACTGGGCACAGCAGTGCTATAATAGCACTGGTGCTGACTTTCATAAGAGATATTAAACTAGGACCTCGACTGATTTCCCAATGAAAGCAAAAGATTCCATGACGATATTTTGAGGAGTAAGAGAGTTCTCCCTGATTATTTATCCCTTAACCGACACTTAAAACAGATTATCTGGTCATTGCCTCAGTGCTGTTTTGTGAGGTCCTGCTGTGAATAAATTGGTGACTGTCAAAAACAAAAATTGAATATGCTCGAATAAAAAAAAATGCTGTTTCGTCCTTGAGTTGCGAAAGGTACTACACTTGGCCACTTTTTTTTAATCTTCCTTGGCTGTTGCTGTGACTTTGTCATGAAATAATCGTGTGCAAGGCTATTGGGCTAATGATTGGCAAGTGCAATTCAATATGTGCAGATGTAAAGTGATAAGTAACCAATGTATTTTTAAATGAGCAGTTAGGAAATCTTCTGAGTGTTGGTCAATAATAGATGAAATGAGAGTTCTTCTACTGGGAAACTGAGTCTGGTGTGGATAACAGAATTATCAAATAATTGTGGTTTATACATGAATATAAATTAGGAGAAGGCGATTTGGCCCCTCGAACCCACTCTGCCTTTTAATAAGATCGTGACTGATCTGATTGTAATATTAACTCTGTATTCCTGTCTACCTGTGATAAACTTTCATGTAGCTACCTCTGCGATAATTAGATAATTGGGTTAGATGTTACCACTTATTCCAAAGAAATTGGAAATCGTGCATCATCAAATTTAAGTTGTTTAAATTGACGCTCACTTGAGAATCAGTATTTGTTGATTCTTTTATGTGGTCCCTGAATATATTTTAGTTTTAAGTTGGGAACCTTACCTATTTTAATTGGGAATAATTGCAGAATATCGAGATAACTAGGTTTATTTGTATGGAAAATATAATTTAGTCAAAACTTGTTCAGTCTGTTTGGATAAATTCTGAAATCATGAATTATTGGGAATTGGGTGAGGAAAGTTGAAATGTGCTAAGTGACAGACAAGGGCACAGTCAATCATTTGCTGAAACTACCCAGCAGGCGATAAACCTTTTAGTTGATTAGAAAGGATTAAAAATGCTGCCATTTACATAAAATTATTTGCCTTATTTGAATTTGCAACCCCAATCCTGTGGTGCATAGCTTTAAAAATGTTCATATTACAAATTGATTTTACTTTTTTTTCATAGTAACAGATTCATGATGATTCTATCAGTAGAATAATTTTGTTAATTATTGTCTTTGCGTATATTCAAAACCAAAAATAATTTTACAAAGAGAGACTTGTTGAACCAAATATGAGCGATTCTTATTTAACTTAAGTATTTGAGGACTTATTTGCCAATTTTCAGCACAGTGACATATATCCCAAAAGTGACAAGGCGAAACTAAAAAGTATTGTCACTTGTGCATGATACCAACACATCAATGATAATTTATGTCTTATTTTTGGCTCCTCTGTCTCTTCAGTGACAAAGATGGGCTGCTTTTAAGACCTGTGCTGAATGCAAAAGAATGTTGTATGTTATAATTCATTAGTTCAGAGCATATATTTCATCAGCGAGCTATGCAAAATTCTCATTCTCAGTAAGCTGTTTCAGAGCCGTTGACCATTTTTCCAGGAAAGTTGAAGGCGTGAAATTTATCCAGTGCTTTAATGCTATAATGTCTAACAATGGTAGAATAATGAAGGGTGTGAAGAATTAACCAAATCAAAACGTGACATCGAGGGGACACGAAATTAATGAGCGTTCCAGTAGCTGTCACATTTGCTTCACAATTGAAAGAATTTTATGAGTTTTGAATAATGGTTGGCGTGCCTTTTTTATCTGCAATTTTGCAAGGACAGGAGATTTGGCCACCATTATTCAGTCCCACATTATTGGCAGTTAATCAGTGTGAGAACATTTTCTTTTCTGTTAATAGAAAAGAAATGCAAGCCATGTTTAGACACCATTACGAGAATATTGTGATCTCCTGTCAAGGGTATCAGGGTGGTAGTGGGGATAAAATGGAGCCAGTATGTTTATTTTTTTTGACCAATTACTGCTCTTCATGTCATTTGCCCAAGGCCTTCTAGTGAATAGTCAATGACCTACAGTGTTCAGAGTGCCCCAATGTCACTTTATAATGTGGACAGGGAATGTCAACTGGGTCTACCATAAAAAGCAAAGTGCTAGAAATACTCAACAGATTAGGCAACTGAAAATCCTTTTTCTTCTGGAGTGAAATGCAATCACAATCATTTCTTGGTTTTTCAGCAATACACCAGAAACTCAATTTATGCAATTTCCACATGAGAAACACTTGCGCGTTCTCATGCGTCAAATAACATCATTCCATATGCAACTTTTGGACCATTGCTGGGGAAATTGGTATCTATAATCCCAGAAACAGCTGATCCTGGACACTCCCATCACAACTAAGTTGTATAATAGTGTGGCCCTATACTTGCTCCCCACTAACGTATGTAATTTACCTTTCCATCCTTCGGGACATTGGCTCCGCCACCTGGTCTTGCCCTCTAATCCACTGATAGCCCTTGAACAGTTCCTGCTGCTGCTTTTATCCCCAACACTCTTGCTGTCTGATTCCACAGATGCTGTGTTTCTGGGCACTTGCTGCTGCTACTTTTGCCCCCAGTGAACTAGTTGTATCCTTGCTGTAATTGTATGACTCCAGGTATGACATTTTATGCATATCATCTGGATTACCTCAAACCCCTGCCATTAGAAACCATTTCTCCTTCGTTATTTTGTTGGAACCCCACTACTCGTAACTGCTTTCCTAAATCTCAGGCTCTGACCTTTTTATTCTTTATTTTTCTCTCTCTGTATCTTCTCTTACTTTCTTGTTGCCTCTTTTATCAAAATAAACCTTTTGGTTATTAATAACCTCTTTATTTATGCAAGACATTCTGTAAATTAAGATGGCCTTTTGTTAATAATATATATTTACTTTCTTTGCATTTTCCTTAAAACTATCCCATGGTTGATCCACAAACCTGTGTGTGCCAATTTCTTTTCATGCCTCAATTCTGCTCAGCTCACTCTTCAATGTCCTTGTTTTCAGTTCTAATCTGATAGTTTCTTCGTATTGAGTTATTTTCCTTTCTATTTGGACCCACCTCTGTAATTTATTTTGAAATGGTTCCTGGACTGTGCTGGGAGGGTCCGTGAGCTCTAAACACAATAATATCAATAGGACACTCGAGTTAAGGATGTGTATTTCAGTCTAACAGTAAGGCACCAAACATATTGTGGAAGTAATTGCGTATAGTACATTACAAAACCATACTGATGGTCCTCTTCAAAAGCAAGATTACCAATGCAGCCACACCTTCTCTGCTTCTGACATTGTCCTGGTTCCTTGAGCTTGCAATCCCTTGGCCTGATCTGCTGTTCTGTAACACCCAGGATTAGATTCTTCAAGTTGGGCCAAAGGGTCTGTTTTCTGTGCTGTACAATTCTGACTGAGACACAGCGTAGGTATCTTGGCGTATGTCTCTTGCTGTGGGTCCATCAATTTGGGCACTTTTGTCATTGTTTCCAGTGGAAACTAAATAACTTTTTTTGGACTACACCACTGCAGTCCTTTTGCTGAGAATTGTACATGCTTGCTGGTCTGATTTATTTTAACTATGAGTGGAAATTGCTTTTCTTTACTTCAAAACATTGCCTTTTACTTTCATTGCTGCCTCTCTATTTTCCCCTCAGTTGGTCTGTAAGTCTTCAGTTGGACACTTGTCCATGCTGCTCTGTCATCTTAAAGTGTGTTTGTTGACTTGCATTAGTAATACCACTTGCTGAGTTGCCTGAGCTATCTCTGTTGCTGTAACTGGGAAATTCTCATCTGCAAGTTGCAGTGTGAAAATCAAACTCTCAAGCAATATAAAATAATTTGTATGGTAACTAGACAGGCCATCAATTACATTTTGCATTGATGAATAATGTTCATTTACTTCATCACAATGCAACAGCAAAACTGCCCACCATTGCATCCAGGAAACTTGTCAATGTCGGAATTACTGCTTTAGGACCTAAATTGCCAATAAAGGGTTGTGATCTGTGAGGAGAACAAGGGCTTATCCAGAAGGAACCGATAATGATTTTACACTGAAGATAATTGCTTGCACTTCTCAATTTGCATATGGCTACATTCACCTTTAAGTATGTGCAAAACAAATGCTATTGATGTTACTGACCATCGTGCATGACATAGGTGCTAATGGTGCTAGTGCTGTACAGTGAAGCATTTCATGCTGGTTTGGAGGTTTTCATTGTGTGTAATGAACTGGTGGAGATTTGTGGAGCACACTGCAATTACATTAATTAAATGCTTTGTTTTGTGCACCAGTCCAATTCCATTTTTTGTTCTTCAGTTGGTGTAATGATATTGCTACCTTCACTTTGGTAGAGTTGCTTCAGTACTTTATGCAAAAGGTATAAATTATTGTCACTGACTGTAGCAATTAGGAAAACATCTTGATTGCATATACTGTTTATGTTTGTCCAGCATAACATTGTGGGCTGAAGGGCCTGTCCTGTGCTGTACTGTTCTATGTTCCCGCAAGGTTTTGCGTACAGTGGACTGGAAGATTTCTGCTGAGGACTTGACTCTATTTGGTAGCTCAGAATAGAATGAGGATCCTGAATGTATATCAGTTGTGAGATATCTCTAACTGTCATCTATATTGAGCTGTATATCAGTGTGTAACAAATCAAGTTGTTAAAGGAAAACTTGGATCCCACCAAGTCTATAAACAGGCCCCCAGCAGATAGTCAAGGATACAGTCTTCATCATCCTGTCTAATCTCAAAAGCAGCATTGTAATGTTACTGTTTTATCCACCTTGGGTATGGCTACTGAGAGGCTGCCCAATTGTTATGAGTGACTTTGAGAAAACACCATCATCCAATTGGCTCTTCAACAAAGAGGGAGTTGGCCTTAGTTTGTGGTAGATTGGTTTGGTTAATTCATATACATGATGCCCATGTAACTATCTTTGAAGATGTGATCATATTTGAACAATTTGTTGTATTGTGTTTTTTCTTCTGCTGAATATGACCTTCCAATTGGCTTTCAATTGTACAAGCTAATCTTTGCCCAACAGAGTCAGATGTCTAATACAGTCCATTACACTAGTGTTCAGAGAGACTCTGGCCATCATAGGACATTGCGCATTGCATTGATCCTGGATTCTTCAATGCTTCTATTTAAGCTTTGAGGTGGACTATATTCCTTACTATGTGCAGGTGACTGATTCATTTGTCAAAGGTATCACTCCCATTTATAGAACGATCTGTGGCTCCAGTAATCTGCATCACTAATGACATGTCATCAGTCAGAACCATGACCTTTAAAGTCCTATTGCCTCACACTATGGCATGGTGTTAGCATTGATGTTATGGAAAGCAAATTCTGCAGTGGTTGTAATATTGTGCAGATTTCCACTTTAACGTAAAAGTAAGAAACTTGTTTTATCTGTGCTGGCGTTGCATTAGAAACTGCTCTTACCTGTTGTCTTGTGTTGCCTTGTGTTGCCTTGTGTTTTGATGTACAGCTTGCTGCTATGTTTCTTTCCTTCTGGCATGAATAGTACTTGGCTTCGTTGAAGAACAATTGTGTGATCACTGACTGCTGATAGATCTATAACTGACTTAAACCACTTGCACTCACATAATGCTGACTCTGTTTCTGGACCAAAACTTGGGGATTCATACATTGCAGGCTACTGTTACATCTGCGGCTGCCAAAGGACAGAATTCCTTAACATTCTTGGCTGCTGTCTGCATGCATGTTGCAATCCAAAAGCCATAAAATGTGGGACTTTTTGTACCTAACTGCCAAGACAAGATTCCATTGACCTTTAGACTGTAATCTGGACACAAGCGTACCTTTGTGTGTGATCTTAAGCTCTCCAAAGTTGCACTGTCTTTTAGCATGGCAATATAATCGCTTGCTGTTTTCCCTCATTTTCTGATTCCCATGCTAAATTTATAGCTCTCCATTATCACAAACAGCCATAGGCTGATGTATTTGTAAGAAATATTCCTACAATTAATTTATCTATAGCTTTCTGCAGTGCTTAGTGAGTGTCATATGCATCAGAGCTGATTTCTGGGAGTAAAATCACTCTTTCATTCTCTCGTTGGAGCATTCAATGTCTGCCCATTCTCATCACTGTCTTCCAACTTAATATTAATGGCCATGAAGTATTTCCATCTTCAGTTGGGATGATTCACCCAATCCCCTTGCTATACATCCCCAGACTGCCCATGAAGCCTGCTTGTGCGTGAGCTGCCATTTTATTTTTTCCCCATCCAAACTATGCGGCTGTACTCAAGTCTCTCGTGTGTGTTTGCACTTTATATCTGGCATGTTCCACTATGAGCAACAGCAGTTTCACTTTAATTTTATCTTAAAATTAGTTGATGGAGCTTTGGGAGCGAAAGCTGCTCTTTGAAGTTGTCCTCCTGTGTGGTCCTCACTTTCACCCTCTGTGTGGTACATCAGCTCAAAAAGAGTCACACTCAATGGGCCTGTACCTCTGTAGATAGTTTTCTGCTGTTTTACTGCCTTTACCTTGTCACTGTAGAGTTTTCCTGGAGTTCCATGATAAACATGAGGTTAGACGACAATTTCTCTTTTTACTTTTCTTCCCAGTGCCTATCCAGGTCAGGGTGTAAAATAGTCTTTGTTGTCAATTGTAGTTGATGTTGGGTGAACCTTAGCTAATGCCAAGAGTACAGACAGAAAATGGAGGTCAGTCAACATCTGTGGAAGGAGAAATGGAACGAATGTTTTCGGTCAATGACCTTTCAGTTGACCAATGCACTCCAACGAGTGTTCGCTGGAGTAATTTATTATGTAACAGATCACCTTTTATTTGCATTCTAGCTGTCTTCTGCAGCAAAAGGCAATTGACCTAGAAAGTATACAGTTAAAATTAGCAGTGTGCAAGGACCCCATTTAAGATGTTACCAAGATTGTGAGGAAGTAAATAGTATGCAGAGATGGCATACGTATTTGCAAGAAGATTTGCATTCCCGAGGATCCTGATTTGTTTGAATCCATTACATAAGTATCCATACAATTCATTAACATTTCTTGGCTGATTTTTGACTGACATTTCTTCAAGCCTATTCCAAATGTGATTTTAATGATGGAAGCCAAATGTGCTTTCACAAAACGGTGCAACCCATATTTCTGGTGTCAGTTTGCCAATTTTTGGATTAAATCTCATCATTTTGTGTTTGAAGTTGGAAATCTAAAAACTGGTATTCTAATATCACAAGACCATTCGGCCTATTGAGTCTGCTCCATGAGCTAAACTAATACTATTCCTATCTAGCCCCAATTTCCGGCCTTATCCCCATATCCCTTGATACCTTGACTAATTAGATACCTATCAATCTCCTCCTCAAACGCCCCCAATGATTGGGCCTCCACAGGTGTACGTGGCAAAGAATTCCATAATCTCACTAGCCTCTGGCTAAAGAAATTTCTGTTTTAAACCAGTACCCTCTAGTCCTAAGATAGTGCCCTCTAGTCCTGGACTCACCCACCAAGGAAAAACAGCTTAACCACATCTACTCTGTCCAGTCCTTTCAACATTCTAAATGTTTCTGAGGTCTCCTCTCATTCTTCCGTACTCCAGTGAGTACAGTCCAAGAGCCAACAAACACTCATCATAAGCCCTTTCATTCTGGGAATCATCCTCGTAAATCTCCTCTGAACCTTCTCCAACATCAGTACATCCTTCCTAAGATATGGGGCCCAAAATTGCACACAGTACTCCAAATGAGGCCTCACCAGTGCCCCATAGAGCCTCATCAACACTTCCTTACTTCTATACCTCCTGAAATGAATGCTAACATAGCATTCGTTTTCTTTACCGCCGATCCGACCTGGTGGTTAACCTTTAGGGTATCTTTCACGAGTACCCCCAAGTCCCTTTGTACTTCTGTACTTTGAATTTTCTCCCCATCTAGATAATAATCTGCCCATTTATTTCTTTTTCCAAAGTGTACAACGGCACATTCGTCAACATTGAATCTCATCTGCCATTTCTTTGCCTGCTCTCCTAAACTATCTAAGTCTTTCTGCAACCTTCCTGTTTCTTCAATACTCTGTATTCCTCCACCTATCTTGGTGTCATCTGCAAACTTAGCCACAAGACCATTTATTCCATAATCCAAATCGTTAATGTACAGAGTATAAAGGGGCCCCAACACCGACCCCTGTGGAACACCACTAGTAACTGGTAGCCAACCAGAACCGTATCCTTTTATTCCCACCCTTTGCTTTCTGCCTACCAGCCAATGCTCCACCCATTCCAATATCCTACCTGTAATTCCATGAGCTCTCATCTTATTAATCAGCCTCTTGTGTGGCACCTTGTCGAAGGCCTTTTGAAAGTCTAAATACACAACGTCCACAGCCTTTTCCTTATCCACCCTACCTGAGATTTCCTCAAAAAACTCCAATAGGTTGGTCAGGCAGGATCTTCCCTTCATGAAACCATGCTGGCTTGGGCCTATCTTGCCTTGCACCTCTAGGTATTCCATGACCTCATCCTTGAGGATCGATTCCAATAACTTTCCTGCCACCAATGTCAGACTAATAGGTCTGTAATTTCCTTTATGCTGTCTCCCACCCTTCTTATACAGCAGAACTACATTTGCGACCTTCCAGTCCTCCGGAACCATGCCGGAGACTATTGATTCCTGGAAAATTATCACCAATTCCTCTGCAATCTCTGAAGCCACCTCCTTCAGAACCTGAGGGTGCACCTCATCCGGTCTGGGAGACTTATCTGTCTTTAGTCCATTTAGCTTCCCGAGCACCTTCTCTCTGGGAATCTTAACTGAATTCAATTCTATCCCCTGAGACCCCTGACTATCCGGTATATTGCTGATGTCCTCCACAGTAAAGACCGATGCAAAATACTCATTTAGTTCCTCTGCCATCTCTTTGTTATCCATTATAATCTCTCCCGCAACGTTTTCAATTGGTCCTATATCAACCCGTGTCTCTCTTTTACTCTTCATATATTTAAAAAGGTAACCTATTTTCTAAGGAAAGGTTGAAGGCTTAAATGAAACAAGTTGTCAAAGATGCACTGCGTTTGCCTGCAATAAGCAACTGATAGAAACAGAAGTTTTTCCTGAGTTTGGACACTTATTGTATTTTCATGGCATAATAGAGATTTACACAAACTAATTAGTGCAGCCTGGGATTCTTGCTCTAAATTGATCATTACCAAAGTTACATCAAATAAATGAGGCATGCAAGTTCATCTGCAGATCTGTTAACTTTCCTTTGTTTTTTCACAGAGAAGCTGTCTCAGATTTGACGTATTACCCCCAGTGCTGACAGACCACAAACTTGGGCTGAATTCAAATAATCTTGTTCATCACCCCCACCCACACCTACTGCCCTCAAGTTTATGCTATGACCTGAAGATTAATTTGAAAGAACTATTTGGTTTTAAAAGTCATCTTTGGTGGGGTTGGTTTAAGAAGCCAATAAAATATTTTTCTTGCTGCCCTTGCACTGCATTGGAAGAAATCAGTAACTTGAATTTCTGAGGATTTTATACTTAATTTTGAAACATGCTCTGGAGAAATTTCATCAGAGTGCAAGGTAGTGTTTGAGCCTCGAGGCCATTTAAAGTGGAGAAGCTTGTGAAGCTAAAACAGTTTGATGTGTAATTGCAAGAGGAAATGAAAAACCTGCTGAGCATGGCAGGATGTAGTGCCTTATCAACCTTTGTGTGCATCCAGTAAAGGCTGAAATTGCCAGTGGATCCAGTGACATCGACAAAAACGGTGCCATTTTTCATGGGCTGCTGTGTTCTGAATCAATGCTGCAGCCGTGTGATTAGAGCGAGAGGAGGGGGACGCAATCGAAGGCTGCAGTTGTCAGATTGTTTCCCAGTCATTCTTCATGCTGTACTGCCTGGTGTACTCCAGGATATGCAAAATAGACTGTCCTTTGAATGTAATCCAGTCCTACTGCTAAAAAAAATTGCAATTTAATGAACGGGATAAACTTTGGAATTTGTCCAATAAATATGAATATTGAGAATACAATGTTTTGACAGTTCATGTAAGATGATCTGAGGGAAAGGCATTACCCAAAAATTTGTGGTTTTCAAACCAACTATTGAAATTTCATTTAACTGATTTATTTTTTTATACATGTAGAGCAGTTTCAATTTTATACAGTTTATGATGGTCCTTTTTATGGGCAGACTCTCATTGGCACACAGCTTTACATTTTCAATGCTCTGCCTTTTGCAGGGTAATGTGACCTAAAAGGTTATCAATTAACTTGCTCACCTCTGCTTTTAGAATGTGGGTTTAGTGGCTGAAGGCCTAGCTGTCAAAAGCAGGGCAAAATGGATGGAAATGGACTTTACAAGAGATTACAGATTTGGAGACATGGAGAATATGGGCTGTGGTATTAGGGGTGGAATGGTGGTGTAAACCCGTGAAGGGATTATAATACATGGATAACGTTTTAAATTGGTGACTGTAAGGGGTAGGAAGCTCCATTGTGGGCAGAGAGCCAATGTATATACCGGCCACTGTATGAGACTTGATACAAGAGAAGGTGCATACACCAATGTTTTGAATGAACTGAGGCTTACAGAGCTTGGAGGATAGAAGACTTGCCCAAAGAGCAAAGGAATTATTACCTTTGGAGGGATAATTAAGCTGGTTGATTTGACAGAGGTGAAGATGGGTGACATCACAGCTTGACACAAGTATTTCCATTGCAGAAAATGAGGCACATTTTGTAGTGTGGCTCCAGTTTAACTTCCAGAGGTTGTGAGCATTCTTGTGCAGCTTCAGCTGTTGTCTGGAAGAGGTGGGATCTGTGGGAAGGTTATGATGTTTGTATTTGGAGTTACAGACCATAAAATCAGCTGGACAATCGGGAAATTGTGGTCCATTGAGGATTTGAATGTCAGACCATTGATCCAGCAGTGTTGGTTCCACTTTCATCTCTAAACAATGAAATGATCCTTGCTAGCTTGAGATGAGACCTGGACATCTATCAGGCTTGGGATGATAAGATGATGGGCAATGAGCATCTCCCACAAGGAACATTGTAACCACTGCCCTTGACATTAACCAACATTAGCATTGTTGAATTCCCACCATCAGCATCTAGTGGCAAGGTGGGGAGCAGATGGAATACTTGCTATTTGCTAATCTATCATTACACCTGGTAGGACAAAGCCCTACCTCATTCACCACCTTAAGGAAACCCGACCACCACCAATGGTCCTGGAGAGTATAACATCCATAAGATGCCTTGGGGCAATTTGATAATATTTCTTTGTCAGCAGTTCAAACTTGTGACCTTTGCACTGACGAGGGTTAAACTCTTCAAAAACACCTGGTTCTTCAAGTTGTATACCATTGTTGCTCTTATAAAATCCATGAACTCCCTAGTTTTCAGTGTTGTGATAATATTTTCAACATATAGACGGCAGCGAATCAAGAAACTGAGTACTTCTCTGGAAGTTCTTGTAAGTTGGAACAGTAAGTAGTCAAGATTGGTGTCATTAGCATAAATCGGTGATTGTACTCTGCTCTTGGATGATATTGCCAAAGTCCAACATAAATGTACCTTGTTAGGTCACTGTTTAATCTAAATGCACTCTTTCCCCTTCAACCTAATGGAGTTGACATGAAACCTTTTTTTCCTAATTAATTCCCTTTTTTTTCCTGAATTTAGTTATTTAAAATCCAAGTTGGTTTTCTATAAATGTGTTTATATTCTCTTCAAATCATTATAACATCTGTAAATGGTCTTCTGCCTCCTCATTTTGATTACTCAGGAAAATTATACCAATAAATTACATTGATTTAAGTTAATAGTCAATTTGGTCTTATTTAGACAAGTTAAATGGGGTTTTTAAGAATAGAAATCTTGCTGCAAACATCACCATTCTGTGTGACTGTTCTGACATGTCGTGATCAAAGAATGGTTGATTTCAATGCTAAAAGCATGTTTAAAAGAAGCAAGGGAGATGAAGTTGCACAATTTATTGCAGGGGTTTGAATGTTGTCTTTTTAGCTTGAGATGTATTCAAATAGAATGAAAAGTCTTTTGTTTTTGCCAGGCTTGTTAAAATTTAGTTTGTGAAGTCTCATTTCAGTTTTTGCTGGCATGAGTGCCCATCAAGATGGAGGAATTGTATGGGGATGTGGATTGTTATATTAGTGCTTCATTTGAAGTTGATAGGATACATTGTTGGAGTAAATGCAAATACATATAATTTGCATTTATCACTATTCTTCCTTTCCTTCATTTCTATGTTGGAAATGAAGGAATAAAGATGGCATTTCATTGCAGGGACACTAGTACAGTAGGAATAAAGGTCATTTGGCCCATTAATCTTGAAACTTCCAGCTGTCTGCTGTTTGTACTTAATGGGGCCACATTTAGTTCTGTCTCTCCAATGAGTGTTTTGCTTTTTCTGTGCAAGAAAGATTCAAAGGCACCTAATGACTTGGCATTTAGGTTTCACTGAATTTCCAAGTGGCAGGTCCATGACCAAAGCAGTTGTTGGCAGAATGTGCAGCACTCCTCGAAGACGAAGGGAAGTTGAGTTAACTGTGTTTGTGAACAGTTTCCTCCCTCTGGTCTGCCCCTCTGACCTGGTTTGCAGCCTATCTTTTTTAGTTTTGTAACTTGTTTTCCTTTTGGACCAGAGATGTACTAAAGATGTTCTTGTGTCCTTCAGTCCTGTAATTGCTTTTTATATATTGAGTAACCTGCTTTTGTTCACATTACTCTTGCCTTTCAGTGTCTTAACAACCTGCCCTTCAAACTGTTTAAGAAGAAGAATTCAACTTCGTCTCTCCTAATTTGAGTTTGGAGTCTTAGAATCACCTTCTATTAATCATCTATTCCCCCTTTTCAACTTAACAGCACCCTTTCTGAATAGCACATATCCAGAACTGCAAAGCAAATGCTGGTCTCACGTCCACATTGTTGCTGTCATCGCATCTGGTGATTTTTCTTTGTAGCTGATTTCCATCGATAATTGGGAGAGTGAGCATTTTTGAAGCAGTAGTGAAATATCCTTTGAAGAGATACAATCAGTTAATAAAAGAATAACACCCTAGAAATGTTTTGGCTAAAAATCAGGATAAAGCTGTTAAAGTCATCTGCATCTAGAGGTAGAAAGCTAATGCAATTAGCTCTGCAAATCTTGAACAACCTATTTTTATAACTTTTTTTTACAGTAAACATTTTCTTCTTTTTCTCCTCGTTTTCATTTGCAGGCACACTGGTTATTTTTTATTATTAGCATCTGATGGGCTTTACATTTAGTTTCCTTTGAACACTGGGTGCTGAACCATGCCTTGCCTGTCACAGCTGTTTAAGAGGGTCTATGATCGTTGACAAATGCCAAATACCTGGGAGCAGCGTGGACTCCCACGGGGCAGCACTGCATTTTACAGCTTAAGTGAATGTAATGATTCTCAAAATGGATCACTTTGTGAAATTTCAAACAAAATAGTTTCAAATGAAAATGTCTTTACTTCATTAGCTGATCGTGATGCAGAAAAAGAGAAACTTGAATGTGCCCCTCTGCCTGTGGCTCTATGAAGCACAGAAGCTATGCTGGTTGAGTTAGTGCTAGCGCTAGCGTATTATGGTGTGTGTATCGATGTGGCTAATGTAGTTTATCTTTTAACTATTCAGAGGCATACCTCCAGTTCGTATTTGCGTTTATTTTTCCAGCATTGTGTCGGTATTATGTGCTAATACAACTGGGTTAACTGCTTCAGAAATGTTTTTCACAAGCCATAACTGTTTCTGTGTATGTAAAGGATTGCAGAAGTATTACAAAATAAGACTGAAAGAAACAGCTGTTTGCTGCACTCGGTTTCACTGTATTAAATTTGATTTGTAAATGTTGCAATAAAATAGAATGTATTAAGATAGGTTTATTTCTTTTTGTCTTCAGCTGTGTGGTTGAGCGTGCCAGACTTGCCATTGCATTTTTTCAATTGACTAGTTGAAGGTATTTAGTAATACTCTCACCATCCACTCCACTTCCCTCAAGATTTCACTCTTGTTTGGTCACTCTCTCTAACAGTGTGCCTGAAATGAAGACTTAGTAGGAATCAATTGATTCCATGTCTCTACAGAACTGCACATTGCCATTGTAGAGCACTGTACTATATGAAGATTCACTTTAAATGATTGACTTCATGCCTAATGAAATTTCAGAATTAAGATTTGACAGTATGATGTATATACCAGCATCATTTGAATTTGAAAAATTGTGATCATTTCAGGGCATTAAAATCTCTTGGCTTCATTTTTGTCTGATTTTCTTTGCTTCTATTGAAGCAATATTATTGCTACAAAAGGCCTGTGCTCCATCTAGTACTTCCAGTTTTGATGGTTTATGACCAAGGATTCTCCGCTCTGAGGAAGTGGGGGGAAGATGAAAAAAAAATGCTTGATTTTCCTTTTCTACTTCTGGTGCAAATTATGAATGTTTTTGGTATTGATTCATCAACAGTTTTGAAATAATGGACCAGGTTACGTAGATGGTTGGCTGGTAATTTTGTGGTTGGCTGGAAGTTTTAAGCTGCAGTGTGTTGGTCACCAGTGTGTTCCTCTTCTGTTTCTATGCCCCGCCACATAGAAGTATGGAATGCCATCTCGCTTCCTGGGTGGTCGTGGACTTGACATGGAGTCTTGGAGTGTTTCCATAATGCAGTGAGCTAAAGGATTGGATACACTTCAGATCTGACTCCTCAACCTCATACTGACTGTAAATGGCATATCAAGTGAGGCCTCATTTATTTTGAATGATATCACTGACCTTTTATCTTGTTCATATTTTTCATATTTATGAGCTAAATGTATTGAAGTGATTCTTTTGGATTTTTTAATAAAATTACTGACATGTACATCAATTTTTCCCTATTGTGATTGATTATCAGAGATTATCTAACTTCAGGTTAAGCCCTAGGTTATTTCTTTCTGCACCTTCAATATCTGTAAAAATCCACTTCCCAATTGTATTTCTCTTCTGTTTCCCCTTCTTGTTCACTCCCCCAACCGTCATACTTCATATTCATTTGCACCACACTGTTTCCCAAATTCTCATCCATAGGGTCATGGAGAGGTACAGCAGAGCCTCACCAAGTCTGTGCCAACCATGAAATGCCTATTTACATTAATCCTATGTTCTCATCAACTCCCTCCCCCTCCAGATTCTACCAATCACCTACTTTCTGGGGGCAATTTACAGTGGCTGCGGAATGTTTCAACCTGCACATCTTTATCATGTGGGAGGAAACCAGAGTACTCAGAGGAAACCCTTGCAGTCATGGAGAACATGAAAACTCCCCACAAATAGCACCCGAGGTCAGAATTGAACTCTGGTCTCTGGAGCAGCAGCTCTATTGGCTGCGCCACTGTGCTGCCTTTTCACTGCTGCCCATTTTTTATAACCTTACAAGTTTGATTTTTTTCTTCAACATTCTTCTCAGTTTTCCTTGACTATAATTTGATACTGTCACTGAATGTTAATTCTTTCTTTGTGCTTTTGTTTGACAGTTTCTGTATGTGGAGAATAATGGTAGCCAGATTCTTGGCAATCTTAGAGCTGGATTCTTTTTCCAGTCTGTTTACACTTGTGTTTTCTCTATAACCTTTAGCCAAGGTTCTCGTCCATCCAATAGGAATAGCCTTGATTTTTCCGATAAGGTAATTGATGAAACTAAATTTAAAAGAATATGATAGTGTTATGACTGTATTCATGAACTGCTAATCAGGAGACCTCAACCAATAATGTAAAGAATGTCATTCAAATTCCATTATGACTGTGTCAGAATTTGCATTCCATTTCATAAACATGCAATTAAGAAGCCAAGACCTACACAGTGATCGCAACACTGTCAAATAGCAGTAAGACCCAGGACTTGGTCTGTATCAGTCATCTGTGTGTATTATTAACTCGGCTTGTTTCTTTTCTCTCTCCCCACTGGGAGTGGAGGACGTGCCCAGCCTGACCTGCTAGCCTTGTTCTTCTACTCCACGTTTCACTGTTCCCACATTCTTTTGTCTGTGTTTTCGCTCTCTAACTGCCCCCACTCATTGACAAGATGGCCTTGCTTACAGCTTATCCCCAGGGTCACCCCAGAGACATCCCTCTTTCCCCCACCCTCCCCACGGGTTTATAATCTGCTGTGTCTCCTTCTGACAAAGGGTCTCTGACCTGAAAATTTGACTCTTTCTCTTCCCACAGATGCTGCATGACCTGCTGAATAGCGTCATAGTCATACAGCATGGAAACAGGCCCTTCAGCCGCCTTGATGATGCCGACTGTGTTGCCCAGTGAGCTAGTCCCATCTGCCTGTGTTTGGCCCATAGCCCTCTAAACCTCTCTTAATCCAATGTACTTGTCTAGGTGGCTTTTAAACATTGCTAATGTGCCCACCTCAACCACTTTTTTTTCCCCACAGGTCATTCCAAATATGCACCACCCTTTGAAGCTGTCCCAATAGCCCCTTTTAAATATCTAGCCTCTGATCTTAAACCTATGTATGTCCCTCATGATCTTGTATACCTCAGGTCACCCCTCAATCTCGTACGTTCCAGGGAATAAAGACCTCGTCTACACAGCTTCTCCTTGTAACTCGGGCCCCCCAAGACCAGGCGACATCCTGGCAAATCTTTTCTGCACTCTTTCTTTCTAGTTTAATAAAACATTTCCTATAGCAAGGTGACCAAAACTGTACGCAATACTCCAAGTGAGGCTTCACCAATGTCTTGTATAACTGCACCATAACTTGTCAACTCCTATACTCAATGCCCTGACCGATGAAGGCCAGCGTGCCAAACGCCCTCTTCACCACCCTATCTACCTGTGATGCTGCTTTCAGCAAATTGTGCACTAGCACTCCTAGGTCCCTCCTCAAGGCCCTACCATTCACTGTACATCCTACCCTGGTTTGACTCCCAAAATGGAATACCTCACATTTATCTGGATTGAAAGCCATTTGCCAATCCTCAGCCCACATACCCAGCTGATCGGGATCCCCCTGTAATTTTCCATAACCTTCTACACAGTCTACAACACCAGCTATTTTAGTATCATCTGCAAACTTGCTAACCAAGCCTTGTACATTTACATCCAAATCGTTTATATAAATTACAAAGAAGAAAGGTCCCAGCACCAACCCCTGTGGCACACCACTAGATACCGGCCTCCAGTCCGAGAAACAACCCTCAACCATCACCTTTGCTTCCTATCACTTAGCCAATTATGAATCCAATCCACTATCTCCCCCTGGATTCCATGTGGACTCGCCTGCCATAAGGAACCTTGTCAAAGGCCTTTCTAAAGTCCATATAGACAATGTTCACTTCCCTACCCTCATCTACCCTCTTGGTTACCTCCTCAAGGAACCCCAAGAGATTTATCAGACACAACTTCCTATGCACAAAGCCATGCTGACTGTCCCAAATCGAGCCTTGTCCCTCCAAATGTTGGTAGATCCTGTCCATAAAAATCCCTTCCAGCAATTTATTCATCAACGATGTCAGAGTACTTCTAGCATTTCTGTTTTGTTTTTAGATTTCCAGCATCTGTGGGTTTTTTTTTGATTTCTCAGTCATAATACCATCAAGTTTTTGGAGAAAGTAATCTGCCGCCCTGCTCAGTTTCCTGAGAATACACATCTAGTCCCAAAGATCAAATCATAACTCCCCTCTGAAGTGTGCTAGTTAGGCATTCTGTTGTGTCAAAACAGTTGTGGTTTGAGAAATGGGCTGCCCACTCAAAGTAACTTGATATGGACAATAAATGCCAGCCGTAGCTTGCTAGACTATTTCTAATGTTTGCAGTAAACCTCATAACCTCTCATATCTCAAAGCATTTTAAGCCAGCAATGAAAGGATTGCATTAGCATCCAACCATGAAGAAAGTGGCCCACAAAGATTTAGTAGGTTCTGTGGTATTGATCTTTACCCTATTTTGCTGTGACTTTTGGTTTAATTCCATCTTCAGGAGATCTATGGTGAAATCATCAAGCGGGTTAAGCAACCAAACAGACTGAGGAATTCTGTCATAACAAGCCAGGAAGTAAACACTAAATAACAATTTTTAATTCACTTTAAAGAAAGTGAAATAAAAATTGTGGCATACACATGGGATTAAAGCAGAAACTGAAATGAACACAACCAATGATTTTTTTAAAAAAATATTGCTTGTTCTCTGTCGTGGTCTGGGGAAAATGATACTCCACATTTATAAAACCAACTTTTGTGCCCAGGTGGTGCTTGGGGAATTATGGCTCAGTATGCTTTTAATGCAGCAATACATAATACCATTGTTTTATGGTGAGTGTAGTGCACAAGTATTTTTTGAATTGCATCAAATTGATGATTCTGGTTTAATACACAAGAAAGAACGTAGCAATACTCCTTGTGGAGCAGTGCATTAAAATTTGCCAGCACCTTGTGAATTTCATGTTTAACTGCATGTGGTATTGTCAGTTTACCACAGTAACAACAGTGAGCACTGACAATGTTGTTGTAATTATAATTACAAATCCCAACCTTTCTGTAGTAATAGGAACAAATGACGTTTTGGGGGAAAAAAAGCACTTGTTTAAAAATCCTTAAGCAACCTCAATCATGTTATTAGGAGTTAAAATAATTACATTTTTAAATATCTTTTTTAAGGTGGTTTCTCTAGCTATTTGTGTGTAATGTAACAGGGCCCAATCTAATTTAAGTATCATGCTGAATAGCGGCTTAGCTTCTTTAAGTACAGACCTGTTCTTTAATAGCAAATACAGCTGCACTGTAATGAACACAAGTACTGGATGACTGCTTGTCCTAAATTCTCAGTCATGGATAGGGCACATGTGTAAAGCACAGAGGGCAGTTTATGATTGTATTTCACTTTGGAGCGTGGCTACAAGGAAATTGGACCCATCTTGGTTTGTATTATTTCTGCATTTGTGAGGTTGTTCATTTAACTTGTGCAGTGACCTGAAATCCACATACACATAACCATGAAGTATTGAAAGCAGACCCAATGTCTTGTGATTTCTGAGCTAGAATCAGATTGAGTTTTTTCTTAAATATATCTAGCTGTTTTTCTCTTTACCACTGATAGGGAAATAGGACATGAAAGATTGTTCTACTGTAATTTTTTTCTTCAATGGCAGAAATTTTGAATTGTAAGGGTCTGTTTAAATCCTGACTCAGGAGACTCCATTTAAATCATATACAGTTAAATATTGAGTGAATGAGTAATCAGTTCACTAATGCATTTTGAACAGAGCTCAAGGCAATGCTTGAAGGTACTATATTATTTATATAAAATATAATAAAAATTGGAATTTCCTGGAGAATATCATCGTGCACATATATTGACTGGAAACTGAAAGGTGTATTGGCATATTATTTCCCATAAGGTTAGAGCAATGACAGAGTTAGAACTGCCCAGAACTGAATGCCAGGGATATCCTTGCACACTGAAGGTCACTTCTGTAAAGTATGGCAAACATATTTATTTCCTGTGTTCTAATTCTAAATGTGTGTAAAAATGATTGTTCTCAAATCAGGTGGAAAGCCTAATGTCCACTTTTGTGAGTTCAACATGCTGTGTCTCTGCTATTGCTTGACAACATTAATGAACACAAGTGAAAATCATTTCTGTGTAAGACATCAAAAATATCTACATACTGGTGATTTCCTCCTTAGTTCAGAGTCTGTCAGTACTTTATTGAAAGTAGAACACTAATCCAGCTTGATACACAATCTTCTCTGTCACTTGGAGTGCTGCATTGTTGGAAATACTACTTTTTGTATCTGGGTAAGGCCCCTCTCTGCCCACATTAGTCAACAAAGGTTTTGCTTCTGTATTCAAGAACGTGTACGATGATTGGATGGATTGCTGTGGCAGTGATGTACAAAGATAACATGGATGTGGAGAAGGTACAGGCAAAATTCACTAATGTGGTATGATGGATAAGAGAGACAAAAATACTGGGACTTCTGAGAATGAAGATGTCCAATAACTTCTGTTGATGAATATTGATGTGATTAAATTGCTAGGAAACCACCTCTTTAATAATAACATTCAAAAAGTATTTGTTTATGATTGAGTGAGGAGGCAAGGGTAGTAGTAAAGAGAATGCTTTTCTTTAATGTGGAGGACTGTTAGTGTACAGACTGCTATACCAAGATCGGTGCTAGATAGGATTCATAAGTTTTTAAAAGTTTACAAGATAAATAGATTACTGAATAAATAGAGTAAAACATCTCCAGGCTTTAGTTCTTTAGGAGTTCCTTTGGACTTGGTATTATTTGCAATATAGCTAAGTTCAGAAGATACATCCTTGTGCTTTTGTGTATCCAATATAATTATTAGATTTATTTGTATGAGGCTTTGTAAAACTTTAGAAAAACATTTACTGATTTTTTTTTAGAATTCAGAAATGTTTCTTGATTTAATAAGTTTGAATTTGGAATACTTTTTTGGATTCTGCATGTTTGGACAGGACATCTACTGTAGATGTAGAGGAGAAACCTCTCAGATGTGGAGAAGAGTTGGCAAAAAGAGAGTAAACAGGCTGTTCTTTTCAAGCTAGAAACAGAAAAGGCCGAGGAGGCTCAGCAAGTCGGAGCAATGTGGAGAGAAAAAAACAGCTAAAGTTTTGAGTCACTGACCAACCAAACTGGGAAAAGTGAGAAAACAAGTATATTTTAATTTGCAAAGAAGGGGAGGAGTGGAGGGGAAAAGGGAATGTATGTGATAGGGTGGAGGCCAAGGTTGGGCTGGTGCCACAATTGCGTTTGGTGCCATTTGAGAGAGGGGAATGAATGCTGGAAATAGCAGAGTGTGGCGACTCACCGTCTAGTCGGGCGAACCGGCTCGGCAGTCGGGTCACGCGGCATCGGAGCGACGAGGCCCAAGATGGCGGCGGGCCTCGTCTTTCCGAGCGACGGGGAGAACCCGCGCGCGGGAAAGTCCTGATGACGTAGGACTTACGTCATTACCGGTTGTTTTGGGCGGGAACATTCTCCCTTAAAGGGCCCGCGCAAGGCGGGAAAATAAACCAGTTCTGTTTGGCAATCCTCCGAGTAGAGTCTTGTTTTATTCCGCGGTAGCAACCGCTACAAGAGGATGAATAAGGGCTGTTAGAGAGCTATCTTGGAGAGATGATAAATTTATGACTGGCCAAAAATTGGTCTCCTGTGCAATAAATTCTGTCGACCAAATTTGTCCTTCGTTCAGTGTGCTAAACCTTCTTCCAAAATAGAAGCAGCCTTTAAGTGGTACAATTTGATGCTGTTGTATTTGAGCATTTGGCGGTTGGAAACCTCTAACCTTATGTCAGTTTTTGGAAAAATGATGGGTTTTCTAACTCAGATCTTCAAAAGCCCATCTCCCTCTTCTCCTCTCTCTCGTGCTAGAACAAGGAACCATTACAATCCAAATTCCAAACCTTATCAACTGTGGAATTTTCCTCGTGTGCAGGACAGGAAGGTTAGACTTCAAAATGCATGAATGAACTGATTGCTTAGGCATTCAATATTTTCTGCAATCTAATCAGCTGATAATTTTTCTGGAAATTTCATTAGAAATCAGCTCGCAATAAAATGTGGGTTGGCACAAAAATGTCTAGTGCTGGTCCTGACCACCTCTCTATTTCCACAACCACCGCCTCCCCCCCCCCCCCCCCCCCCCCCCAATCATCTCCATAAAACAGTAAGACCTAGGAGCAGATATAGGCCATTCAGCCCTTGAGTCTGCTCCGACATTCGATCATGGCTGATTTATTTTTAAGTAAACAATATCCACTGACTCTCTCCTTTGTCTATCCTGCCTACTTCCTCAAAGAATTCCAGCAGATTTGTCGGGCAAGATTTTCCCTTAAGGAAACCATGCTGACTTCAGCCTATTTTATCATGTGCTAAGTATCCTGAAACCTCATCCTTAATAATGAACTCTAACATCTTACGAACCACTGAAGTCAGGCGAACTGGCCTAAAATTTCCTGCCTTTTGCCTCCATCCCTTAAAGAGCGGGGTGATATTTGCGATTTTCCAGTCCTCCGGAACTATTCCTGAATCTAGTGATTCTTGAGTTTTTAAAAGCTTCCCAATCTTCTAGCTTCCCACTAATTTTTGCAATATTGTATGACCTCTCTTTTGCTTTTATGCTGTCTTTGACTTCTCTTGTCAGCCATAGTTGCCTCATCCTCCCTTTAGAATGCTGCTGCTGCTGCTGCTTTGGGATGAACTGATCCTGCGTCTTCAGAATTAATCCCAGCAACTCCTGCCATTGCTGCTCCACCATCATCCCTGCTAGGGTCCCCTTCTAATCAACTTTGGCCAACTCCTCTCTCATGCCTCTGTAGTTACCTATATTCAAATAATACTGATACATCTAATTTTAGCTCCTCCCTCTCAAACTACAGGGTTAATTCTATCATATTATGATCACTGCCTCCAAAGGGTTCTTTTACCTTAAGCTCCCAGATCAAATCTGGCTCATTGCACAACACCAAATCTGGAATTGCCTTTTCCTAGTCAGCTCAACCACAAGCTGTTCTAAAAAGCCATCTGCCTTTTCGGTTGTAATTGTTCCCCATTCCAATTTTCTTTTCACTGGCGTTGCTGCAAATTCGTGCAGCCTGCAAAACAGGACTTCAGTGAGATAGGAATAATGGGATTGACTCTCTGCTTGAAGTAGAGAAGTGCTCAAGTAGTACATCAAGATATTATAACCTGTAATTTTCCCCTTGTTATGGTTAATAGACTGAAAATTGATGACTCTTGGATGCTTTTCTTTTGTGGGGTATGTAGTTTGGCCCAAATAGTCCCTAAATTATTTAATTGCTTTCCCAACCAATCAGATTTGAAGTTATCTGCATTTGAGCAATGATAGCCTTTTTTTAAAGATATTGGGACCTTTTTTCAATAGAATCATTATCCTTCTTGCAATTCTGGTGCAATAAAAGATTAAGCAAATGCTTTGGAAAATTAAATATATCAATACTGTTCACTGAAGAATGGAGCTCTGAATTATTATGTTATAAGCTTAATGATGCAACTAAATTATTTGTCCATATTGCTTACCTTTTGTGCCATTGTTTCTACATGTGTGTATAATTGCATAATTGAAAACTTTTACAAGCTCTTTTTTTTTGCAAAACTGACTCTGTAACAATGCTTTTTATACTGTTATCTGTTAGTCATGTCTTGTCTTAATTGGAAAGAAAATCAAATATTGAAAATTCTTTGCTCCATGTTGAACAATCTCTTGCTAGTGCAATACTTTCACCCTCTTGCTCTCTCCCAACCAATCAGATTTGAAGTTATCTGCATTTGAGCAATGATAGTCATTTTTTTAATGGTGCTGTTAGTAAATTATGTCTTTATTATTATATGGAACATAAGCTTAATAAGTCTGAGATTAAACTAACAAATAATACAAACTTGCAAAGATTTTCTACAGGGGTATAAAAAGGAAGAGATTACCTTGAGCAAATAATGGTCCCTGAGAGGATGAAATTTGGGAATTAATAAAGGAAAACGGAGAAATGGGAGAGATTCTAATTTTGTAATGATCTTTATGGTAGGAGATGTCCCGATAATAATTGATAATCAGGCGCTAAAGGGAAAGAGGACCTTGTAACAATATCCATCAATAAAGTAAAAAGTATGGCATGCATACTAGGATCTTAAAACTAATAGCTATGATGGAGATGGATGCTTTGGTTGTAATCTAATGCTCCCTGGATTCTGAGGGGTATTGACAAAAGGTATACCAAGAGGTTGTTCCCCCAAGTGAGGTATCTAGAACTCTGGGTGGGGTGGTGTTGTCAGCATTTAAAATTGATACGAGGAGGATTCTTTAAAATTCTTTAATGAAGAGAACTAAGAGGAGGAGTCATCAAATGTATTGGTTTATTATTGTCACTTGTACCAAGGTAAAGGGAAAAACTTGTCTTGCATACCGTTTGTACAGATCAATTGATTACACAGTGCATTAAGGTAGTACAGGATAAAAACAATAACGGAATACAGGGTAAAGTGTCACAGCTACAGGGAAGTGCATTGCAGGTAGACAATAAGGTGCAAGGTCAAACAAGGTAGGTTGTGAGGTCAGTATTCAAGGTGGAGATTGACTGGTATTTGAAGAACAAGGGAGTTGAGGAGTAGGGGAAGAGAGCAGGAAAGTGGCATTTGAGACCAAGATTGGCTCAGCCATCACATTGAATGGCAGAGCAGGTTCGGGGACCTGGTTTGCCTTCTGTTATGTTCTTATGATGGCAATAATGTGCTGTGTTTAACATTTTTTTTAACATTCAATAAATGCTGTTTGGAAATGGGTGGAGTTAGCTCCCTATTTCGGGTAGCTCCCATTACAGTGCAATGGATTGTTCAGCAGTTTGGATCAGGAGGATTAAAATAATTGGGCTATTTAATTCTAGTGTAACACTGTCTGATGGTTCTAACTCAACAATACATTAAGGCTTAAAATTGTTTAATTAAAATCTGAACCAGAAGCTCTAATTGCCATGTGCCAAAACACATTAGCTGGTTTTGCTGTGCATCCGATTATTTTTTCCTCTCTAATGCATATACAAAATTTTGAGAATTAACTTGGAGGTTAGTATTCTAATACAATTAGCGCAAAAGCTCTTGCTGCCTGGATGCTTCTATTTTGCAACATACTTTTAGGGTTAATAGCTTCCCAGCTTTGTAATCAATTTTTAAATAGTATGATCCTTTGTGAAATAAAGGCACCGAGTTCTGCAAAACAACAAAGAGAATTTACGATGCTCAACTTCAGTTGTACCACTGAGAATGAAGCTGTATGTTATAATTTTCAGCTATATCATTGCTTATGCTGGTAAGCAAAATAGCAGTTTGCTATAAACATGGAATCTTAATAAACTGTTCATTTTCTTGTCAGTTGATGTTGTTCTTTCAAATTTTATTAAACAAGTGGGAATAGAATGAAAGAGTTTGCTAGAATTTCTGAGCTTTGATTTTTCTGACACATAAATGACTAAGTTCAGTAGTTGGAAGTTCAGCAAAGATCTGCACTGTACCATATTATTCCATATTTGTGTGTTCCACTCTGTTTATGAATGATTCATCAAAAGTGATTCTTCTAATGGCACATTGTCTGTTTAAGAAACTTAAAAATAGTCCTCTGAATATGCTGTCATGCGGCTAGAGACTGTGATCAGGGTTGTGTCATGTGATTTATAGTCAAGGATTATGATGAAGCATTTAAAATGCCTATTATTTGCAATTAAAAATTGCAGTAATTTTAAATCCTCAATTACTCATAATAAAAGTTTTACATGCAGAATAACAAACATTAAGGAAAAACACTTGCATAAAAATAGTTGCTTTTTATCACTGAAAATCATTTTAACCTACAGGAGAAATAAGGGTGTGTGATTTTAATTTAAACTTGTAAAGCCATTTTATAATTCCTTGATACCCGTAAGGACCCTTGCTCTCCAGAGTCTAGGTTTGTAAAATTACCTCAGTTTATCTTTGCTGAACCGCAGCCCTTTATCACTAAATCAATAGAGTAGCTGAGGAAACAGGTTCACTATCAGGCTTGATGCTGTGCCAGTTATTGTCAGGCACCCAGGTTAAGCTGCAGTCTTTTGGAGTAGGGGGAGGGAATGGGAGGAGAATTACTATTACTGATTCTCATCTTAAGAATGTCGGCCTGAGCCCCTCTTGGGGAGAGGGGGAAGAATGTGCCGCCATTTGACCAGCAGAGACAGCAAGGAAAGAACAAAAGCATCAAGAGCAAAGATCAACTTTGTCTCGGAGGGAGCAGAGCAGCTGCTGATTCTGAGACACTTGGTCTTATTCGTCTTTATGTCCTGCATAATATTCCATGGGTTGGGGTGGGAAGCATGCAGGGGATGAGTGGCGAAATAAAAAAAGTGAGGTGAATAATTTCTGGACTCCCAATTTAGCAAATTGTATCCATCTTGATCCTGTGTTTTTTCCATTCTGACATCTGGGCGACATCCTCTTCACTTCTCCTCTTTGACCCACTGTGGATGGGAGCTGTAATTTTCATTACATCTGTTTCTTGGGGTTTCATTCTTTGCCTGAAGGAACAGCATTAAGCACAGAGCTCAGCATGTGACCTTGCACACAGCAAGTGGTGAAGGGCACAGCATGAAATCGCTGTGCAGAGTGCAAAGCTTTTGATTGGGTCCCCAGATGACTGCCCCACCTCTATCCCCTTGTGCAATGATGGAAGTTTCTGTTGTATCTGGAAGTGAACTTGAAGGTTGAGGAGGATGGTGCCTCGAGTGGGTAATCTAACATTTCTGACAGCTAGTGTTTTGAGACATTCTGTGATCTGGCTATGCATAGGGCCTGGTGCCATGGAGACATTAACATCTTTAATGATAAATAGCTGGTTAGTATGTGTAAAGTATACCTGCTGTGAATATACTGTCACAACTGGAATAGGCCAGTTGAAAGTAAATGCTGCACTTGTCCTGCTAAGGGATTGACTGTAAAGGTAAAGGTATTCCAATAAATGTGCAAAGCTGTTGGAGGGAGGGGGAGATGTAGAGGGAAGTCCACACAGGCCTTCCTTTCTTCATAACCATTCCCCCAAGGATAAACCTAAAGCCAACAATAGGCCTCCACATATGCTTAATTTTCTCCACTGCACTTGCAGGATGGTTCTATGTAATCATGACCACTGCTTTCCTGTAGTGTCTATTCTGCACAGTTGCCATGTATTACTAATGACAATGAGAACACACAGAACATTAATTTTCTGTTTCTCTATTTCATTCCTGGCTTTTTAATTTGGTTTTTGCAGATCTTTTCCATGAACGCTAGAAGAGTGGCTATACTGCATATTAAAATCACTGTGCTGCTTTAAAATGTTTTCACAGAGTAACTGATTGCAGCAGTTGGAATTTTAACTATAACCTGGGCATTTGAGAAATCCAGCACTGTAAAAGGAAGCAAGAGAGATCAGGACGGTTTTCCATCCATATGCATGAGGCTTCTAGACAGAAAATCAGTGGGGTCTCTTGGGGACTGTGTGAGCCCTCCGGTCTGATCTTGTTTTCCTTCATTATTGCCATTACCCCACCCAAAGGAAAAGGAGAACCTGCTCCTCTAAATGCTCATAAATGGAATAAGTCATCTAGTTTTCTTTGCAATGCTTGCAACCAATCTGAGTGAGTGATATAGGTGAATATACTCATGAGATTTTTAGCAAGGTGAGTTTGTGTCTTCTGAGATGAAGTATTAAAGAAACAAGGTTGTTTTAATGCTGTCATTGCCTTTGAAGGCAGACGTGCATGGCATTTTTGTATGTGTCTATATTCGAGGTAAAAGAAATAAAACCGAGCTTCTATATGTGGAAGCTTGTAGCACCAATGTCAACTCCGTCAGATCCATATGGAAATGTGTGAGAGGCACTGCTCATTTAACTTGT
The DNA here is from genome assembly GCF_009764475.1 of Pristis pectinata. Taxonomy (NCBI): domain Eukaryota; kingdom Metazoa; phylum Chordata; class Chondrichthyes; order Rhinopristiformes; family Pristidae; genus Pristis; species Pristis pectinata. The sequence continues at coordinate 19,970,647 of NC_067420.1, forward strand.
ATTTATGCAGAGAAACAGGCTAGCCACTAGTTCTCCTCTCATCTCCAGCAGCTAGGAAATGAAGCTACACTGGCAGCTTAAGCCTTGCACAGTCAATATCACCTGCAACACCCACACAGCCATTCTTCTCCGTAATGAACTGCAGGCAAGGAAACTATTAATAATACAGGTTACGGCTTTGTTGTTTCATAAACACTGGTCATGTTGTGATCCAGCAACAAGACAGATGTTCCTTTTCTAAAAAGAAATCTTCCCTGTAGTACTGTAGTGTGCTCACTGTGCTGTTTTTGGAGTGAAACTTGTCTGTGAAATTTCTGGAAGTAATTTTCATGCTTTCATCCCCTTTAATGTAGCAGAAATTTAACATTTCTATGAAATACATTTTGTATTTTTCATCCCAAATATCTTGTTTCTGCGGTGTTGCACTTTGTCTTGGCTGTTTATTTGGGTTCAATTACTATATAAATTAAGCTGTAACCCAGTATTTCCTCTTTCTTGAACTCAAAATTACTGCATTTTATGAAGGGTGTAATTGGCGCCTCTATCTAGTAGTTGATTTGACTGGTAATGGGTAATATTTCTTTGATGCTCTGGAATGAAGTATCTTCTTACATTGGTGCAAATGGAATTAATGCCAAATTGTAATGCTTTTGATGGCAGTGATAACACTAGGGCCATTTGATACAGTGATGTTTATTCTGTTTTAAGTGCTGATGCCTCTGCTTTAAGAGACATGTATGTGACCTTGCTTTGGAATACATGTATCAGTTAATATTTTGTAACATAACAGGTAGTAAAATTGTTACTGGAAAGGGCATGGGGAATATTCATTTTTGTATAAGGTGAGGCTCTCGACATGACCTTCTGTTCCAGTAGGGTCAGGCAGGGTTTGCTTTGCTTAAACTTTGGAACTAAATTAAATCTGTATAAATATTGGGTGAAATGGCTTCTTATCTGGGTATTATAGTTGAGCCAGATTGAATTCTTCTGGCACTGGATGAGAAATGAATATGAGAGTCATCCTTGAAGAATTTAATTGCCCAGTTTGAATGATGTCAATTTCAGAGGCAAAGGTGGTGTGATTTGTCCTTGTTTAGTGGGGAATATCCCGGAGCCATAGAACCTGGTTTTTCTTTGTGGAAAATCCCTCCTTTTAATGGCAGCAACTTTGCTGACTCCTCGTATGTTTAGCTCATGGAGTCACTTTGTTCAGTCATGTCCAACGTGGGACAATCCCTCCTACCAATCTTTTCCACCCTTCCCCCAACCCCACTCCTGGCTTTGGATTGATTAATGAGGCCTCTTCTTGAGCTGTTCTGTTTTAACTGCTCTGCTGCTTTCTTATATATCCAGGAGAGGAATTCCCCCTCTCGTTCCTTCATTATTTGCGCATGAGGACCAAATGAATAATATATATCCACTCTCTCTTAAACAGTGCTACCAGTATGCTTGAAACTACTACATTACAGTGATGGTAGTGGTTACACACTACTACAGGCAAATCAACATAAAACTCAAATTGCAGGTTTCTGTAAATTAAATGCTGACTTGATCCTTTACAAAAAAAAAATGTATAACCCAAGGCAATCGTGGGTTACAGTAGGATCGGGCTACCTGACCTGTGCCCAAAGTGACCCAACCAGATGTGTCAGTGCCGGGTCAAACATCAGAAATGTTAAAGTCCTCAGCATGGGTGGATTTGAATTGGCCATGGTGTCAAACATGGGTCATGTTTTATATCCAATAGATTGAGGTTGGCCTTCATCTACAATCCAATAGAGGGCATTTTCAGTTGGGAACTGGGGATTATGGAAGTAATTTTAATATATTCAGTACTGAATATGTTATATTCAGCAGATTCATTACATTCATTCAACATGAACAGTACAGTTTACATTCAATTCACCTTTACTTTCCATTGAAGTCTGTTCCTTCTTATCACCACCTTCCTTTCTTTCTCATTTTCACCTTTGAATTCCCTTCTTTTGTCCTTCCTAGTTCCCCACATTACCTAACGTACTTCACTGTCCCTCAGAACCTTCTGAGTTTTCACTTTTGTTTGAGCAGCAAATGTGAGAGACTCTGCTGTTATCGTATACAAGTCTATGGGACCCATCTTTATTTCTTTACCTTACACTGTAGTTCTTTACGTAGTCCCACCCTGCACCCTAGCACAGGTTAATGTTAGCTCATCTCCTTTCCTCCTCTCCTTTTTCACTGTGAACCCTAACCTGCTGTCCCTGGCCTTGCCTCTTTATTTCCATTTTTAGCACTGGCATTACTTTTGTTTGGTCTTCGTGCGTACCCTTTCTTTTTTTATCCCCATGACCTCCTTCCCCCATTCTCTCTCTGCCATATTCATGGAGCACAATTATTCTCTTCTCATCTGTCATTTTATCATTCTTGTCTGTCCTAATAATCCACCTGATATGGGACTTTCCAGAAACCAAAAATCAATCATTCCATTTGGTAAAGGAACTGAGTATACTATGAAATAGTGTCATCTCCTAGCTTTCAAAGTAAAGTTTATATGTTCCTGTAACTATACGTGTGTGATTCCTGTAATCAATAATAATTGAAATTTGTTTTTTTAATTGTTTCCAAATGCCACTGGAGCTTCTGACTTTAAATTTTCCGGTTTGCACTTTTTAAAAACTATTTTGTTTTTTTCCTCTTGTTTCAAGGCTGTGTTTAAATATGGGGTAGCGATGCAAATTTCTGCATTAATCAAGCTACTGAGATGTCTATGAAGTTTGTAAGTTAATAGATATCAAGGAGATACTTTGCAGTTAATGTCTTGATGCTGGCACTCTAGATGAACTTGAAATCAGAACTAAAGGGATGCTTGAATTCCAGCTGCTGCACAGAATGCTTTCCTTTTTGGTTGGAAGCAGAATGATCTCCTGCCATGCTGTTCAAAAATTCCTGTTTGAATATGAGGATACTCTGATATTTCCTTGTTCATCACCTGCCTCCTGCAAAACCTAGCTACTAAAATTTAATTTAGAAGGCTTTTTGGTAAGTGATTATAAGCTGACTAATGAGCTATTTCAGTTTTAAATATGATGTCACTTAGTTAAAGTGAGGCAAGTATTTTAGATTCCAAAATTATAAATCAAGGTATAAAATAGACATAAATGGTAATTGCAACTTGCTGCAAATTAGGTGTTAGAGACATAAGCTGATTAAACAACACAAATATAATTGAATTGGTTTCTCATTGGAAAGCTATAAAAACTGACACGTGCTTTCAAGTCAAAAGTCAAATTGTTTTAGAAGCTGCAGTACTTCATATTCAGGGAATGCGGTCTCAACATTTCGTTTGGTTATTCCCTAAGGGTTCACTTTAACAGAAATGTGTGTGTTAATGGAAAAAGATGAAATGACAACGCTGCAAATCCAAAGGAACTCGTTCCTTTTTGATTACAACATTTTGTATCTCAGTTTCCACTCATGGTGGAGTTTTGTTTTAAGAAACACAACCTGAGGCTAAACTGTTATGCATCAGATTAATAAGAGGCGAGGAAAAGAGAAACAATAATTACTTGACAATAGAGACCAGGAAAGAAGTTGTTCTGTAAATTTTGGTGCTGTTTTCGTAAATTTAATTGCATCATTAATACAGAATGTTGCTATGTTACGGAAACAGGTAATCTCGTTTTGTTCAAAGTGGATTGCAATTTTATTGAATGTTGAATAATATGAAAATGTCCTCATGGTTCATCTAGGCATCTATTATATTTCTTGTGCAGGTAAGAAGTGTCTGCATGTGTGTTTCCCATGACCCAACATGTATCCTTTTGAAGTGCATGAGATGAGCCACATGGGTTCATGAGAAATCAATTTATTTTTTGCTTGTTTGTTTTTGCAGTGTCTACAATAATCTACAGATTCAGTGTATCCTTTATTAAATATCCATTTATATGTAACCATTATATGCCGTGGCTACAAATTTACAAGAGTTCCTGTGTGATGAAGCATTCATTATTAAGCTCCTGCACAGGATTACAAATTTTCTATGATGTTTATTTGTAATGTTTTTCAGCTGTTTGTGATTTGCTCAAGTCATCTCATTAAAATTCTACACACTCAAAGGAAGGAGGATTTTTCCAAACTACCAGGACTGAATAAAGAAACAATGTTGTTGTCTTTGATGTTTCATATTTTCATTTCAATATTTTCAGTGACTGATTTTTGTTAAGATTTTGTTTTAATCAGTTGACAAGTTTGTGTCAGGGCTTTTTGTGTGTGAGGCTATTTTGGGGATTTCTGTAATTAATTGTGAACCCCAAAGTATTTTTCTGTCTTAGTAAAAGCAGACATAAAAATGCAGATGCTGGAAATCTGAAACAAAAGCAGAAAATGCAGTAGGTCAGGCAGCATCTGTGGATAGAGAAACTTAAGGGTTTTCGTTTAGAGAGAGACTTGTTGATATTTGGAATGTGTTACCAGAGGAGGTGGTGGAGTCGGATACAATCACTATGTTTAAGAGATATTTAGATGGGAACTTAAAAAGGCAAGGCATAGAGGGATATGGACCTGGTGCGGGCAAATGGGATTAGTGTAGTTGGGCAAAAAGGTTAGTATGTGCGTGATGGGCTGTAAGGCCTGTTTATATGCTGTACATCTCTCTTACTCTATAGCATTTCAGGTTTGTGTTCTAAAGAAAGTGACTGATGTGAAAGATTATTTTCTCTCTCCTGAGATGCTGCCTGCACTGCTAAAAATTGCTAACACTTTGTTTTTGTTGTAAATCTTTGGTTTAGTTAGATTTTTTAAAGTTTGCCTATAATCCTTTTATATTTAAAAATTCTGTGAATCTATCAAATCAACACTGGTCTCCATCAAACTGCTGTTGACATGGTTGACTGATTGTGGCATCAAGAATCTCTGGTAAAATTAAACTCAGCAGGAGAGGATGTTGTAGTGAGGATTAAAAAGCAACTCCACCAGCTGGAGTCATGCCCAACACAAAGGAAGATGGTTTTGGGTGTTGGAGGTGAATCACTTCTGCTCAGCAGTGTCCTAGGCCCAAGTACATGCTGTTTCATGAATGAACTTCAGTCCTTCAGGGTCAGAAATGGGAATCTTTGCTGACCAGGAAGAGTTCCATTCCATTTACATTTCCTGTAATGTAACAGACCACACCGACATGCAGCACAATCTGGTCAAATTGGGGAGTAGCCTGCTTCTAAACAAACATGATGCAGTTTGGCATTAAGATCCATGAACACTGTAAAGTTGCAGTACTTACCCCATTAGTTACCCCGAATCATGAGAAGAACTGCTAGGGCTGGTGCTTAAGATATTTTGAATAATTTAATGATGCTATGCCTTGCTGCCAAACAGCTTGGGATATATGACTTTTCAGGCGTGGACTCTCATTTCTCGCTATTGTTGAATTTTTTCTTCAAAAAGTAAAAATTATATTTATTGTAATCCATATTCCTCTCCATTGTTTTGCTATCAGATGTGACTTTACACTCTATGACTATAATACTTGGCTAGTTCAGTGCCTCTGGAGGGAAAAAAATGTCATGTGGCCAGGAGCACTAATCAGATTGGAGTGCATCAGCTACCGATTGTATTCATTTGGCTCCACTGACTTCATTAGAACAGAGTGTTGGGAGCTCTATCCAACTGATAGATGATATATTTGTGCATGTTTAGAATTAATGATCAAGGACAAATTCCACTATTTCTTTCTACCCCCATCCCTTTCTCCTTCTGCGAGGATTCTTAAACTAGACACTGCATTTCCTAGCTACCTCATACAGGCTCCAGATCCTTTTTTAAGAGGGTGCTGTGCTGAAAGCAAAATGCCTAAACCCATAAATGAGTTGAATAGAGCCAGATTCCAGAAGTGGATATGACATGCAGCTGCCACAATGTGTGGTTAGAGCAAGCGAGCAAGCAAGGATTAATTCTTATCCCAATATGCCTACTGTGCAATGAAAATAAGTGTCAAGTAATACTATTAGAATATTCTAGTCTCTGTGGTAATATTGGTTTATTTTCTTCAGGAAGTATAAACTGATACAGCATCAGGAGTTGGGATCTGCTCTTGCATGTAGGAATGATTGGGGTCTTACTTGGGAGAGGGATTGGTCACAATAAGGATTTGACATGGAATGAAGTGGATTGACTGCTGGGATTAACTTGCAGCATGTTTCAATTAAACAGCAGGTTATAACTACTTGGAATACTCAGGTGAGAGAAAGTAAAACCAAATGAGGAAAGGGAATTCAAGAAGCTTAACTGAACAACAGCAGAAAAATTCCGAAGGCCGTGGAAGAAACAAAATTGGGAGAGAAAAATCCAGGAGAGCAATGCATATTTGATTGTGGTTAATTGTTGCTCTGTTAGTTTGTGTCATGGTGTTCTTGGACTTGAGTAAATCCAGCAACTGTAGAATAGGGTTGTCGTGACATCAGCCAGAAATAAGCACGATGTTAATAAAATTTTAAAAGTAAAAGTCAATGTCCCACTTTCATTTGCAAGGGTGGTCTTGGGCTGCTGGAATTCATTCAGTGTTCCCATGTGATTTAATGTACAAACTATGGGTCCTCCCCAGTTACATTAAGGTTATATTTCTGAGAACTGTCCATAACCCGAATAGTTCGCAAGTTGGAAATGCAGTAATATATGTAAATATAAGCATCGGCCAATCACGGGCAATATGTAGTTAAACCATGATATTTAACTCAACTATTCAGATGTTGCTGTGAACCAAGTTCCCACACAGCAGAAGATGCCCGCAGCAGCCGGCAAATCCATCCCGCTGGTCTCCCAAACGCTTGTCCGTGCGTACAGGCTGTACATGAGTGGGATATTTGTAACTGCGGAGGATGTGTAATGTATTTTAAAAGTTACAACTCATTACTTGGAGCTAATCAAACCAATCTGCTAAGCAACAAAACACAGATCAATGACATTTTAGTATAAAATATAAATGGAAAAGAACTGGCGCCTACAGGATAGATTTGATTTATTTGGTTGTTTGGGTGTTTTCAGACTCTTAAAGTTATGGTGAATAACTTGGAGGATTTCATTTGCCTCATCTCTCTGGATATCACAAGGCATTTCACAGCAAAATGACTTGCTGGAAAAGCAGATCCAGAGATGACTCTGTCTCTGATGTATAATCTTTTAAAGTAAAGCCTATGCCTCTTGCTGTTGAACTTAAAACACTAAGTACTTTGCAGGTCTCTACTGCTTATAAAGAGAAGCAAATGCACATTTCATAAGTATAAAACTATGAGGAAAGGAGTAAACAATGTGGATAGTGATGATCATAAATATAAAAAGGTAACCATATTAATTTCTGTTGCAAAGAAATGGTTAGTTTTTTTTAATATAACCTTAACTGATTGCTATGTCAATTGGATCTCCTTTCTTTCTCGTAGGTAAAGCAGAAACATTTAGAAATGTTGGGGGTTATGGGGTTCTGGCTCAGAAGAGGAGAGAGATGAAGCCTGGAGGAGATCAGTCCTGATCGTATTGAATGGCATTGTAGGCTTGAGGGTCTGAGTGGCTTCCTCCTGCTCTTATGTTCTCCCTCTCAAGCTTCCTCTTTCTACCGCTACACTTGCCCCCACCCCACCTCGCCTCACTTTGTTGTGAGTGACTTATTTTAGCATTTATAAAACTATTTAAAATTGTGGTGAACATTTTAGCATTTGCAACTGGCAGTCATTCTTATCCTTTAAAGTAGCCTTGGAAAGTTTTTGGAAGTTCTCTTCTATGCAATAAGCTTTGATTAGTACCTTGTGGTTTCCACTGGAATATTTGTGAGTTCTGCATAACCTTTGTACTTGAAACACTGGTATTGCAGCCAGATGTGAGCCAATGAAATGAGCAAGTCTTTGCAGGGGAAAGAAGCGGCAATTTGTTTTTTTTTGACTGAAACACATAGAGGATAATTATTTCTGTGTTATTGGATTAGTAATCCAGAGGCCTACTGAATGATCCCGCAAATATGCGATCAAATCCCTGCATGTCCATTCAATTTGATTCCAGATTTTTTTTAAACATGAACGGAGAATAAATGGAGACAGTCTCCCATCAGGAATAAAAATACACTGCTGGAAGAACGCAACTGGGCAAGCCACAGCAGAATAAATGTAAACGTGGAATTGTTGGATTGTCACAAAAACTAATATATCCAAGCGTGAATTTAAAAGAAACCAGAAAGGGGATTGCTATTAACGTAAGCCTTAGTGAAAAGTTAAGTGTAAAAAGCTAGCCTTGCAATGTAGAGTGATGGTATACAGACATGAATTCACATTGCCCTGTTTTGCACAGCCATGTTTGGCTTTCGAAGACAGTAGCTATGTTTGACAGCCAGTGTTCATTGAATGATGACTGTGTTACATTGTGCATAACATCACAATAATAAATTGCATATAGCCAGTCTATGCTCTTTCTGTAACTATCAGGCCAGACTGATCTAAGTCTTTGCAAGTGTAAATCTTTGAAGATATTTTGCGCTTGCAGTTGTAGCGTAGCATAGGTAGAGAAGGGCACCTTCCCTCTCCATTCTGTAATGCACACCACACATTTCTAGCTGTAAGCCTCTCCTTGTAATTAAATATCTTTATAGATGGGTTCCATTTAAATACTTTAAAACTTGGGCAGTAAAACCTTGTGAAAATCTTGACTAATCCATAGAAAATATTTTTCACTTCCCTGAGCTTCCAGAGGAGAGCATTCTGTCCACTGTTAAGCTCTAATCACTTAGTGGAGGAAGTGTAAAAGTGTCAAGGAGGTGCTAAAATGGAGATCGACAAAACAGAACAAAATGCAAACCAATTGGCAACTGGATAAACTGCTCGTGGTTCATTCCGAGCTGAGGCTTGGGACAGTTAATACCTTACCTGTTCAATCAGAGAACAATATATGATGTGGCCAGGACTAAATGGATTGGAAAGCAGAAAAAAATTCAAGGAATGAAGCAAAGGAAAATGCGTTAAGGTGCCATTACCAAAAAAAAAATCAATGATTTTAGACTTTGGGTTTAAAATGATGTGACTGACAGAGCTCTGCCTCTGGCATTTGAAATCAGACAGCAAGTGAATGAAAACTTCATTACCTTGTCCCAACTGTCCAATGTGGTGAGGAGTTTCAGTATATCGAAAATGAAATATGTAAGGCTTGTCTTTTAATTCCAACCTGTTGTTTCACTGTTTCTCCTGGCAGTCAATTACAAAAAACTGCTTGCTACTTGAGCCGCTTTTGTCAGTCTAGTTTTTTTTTACAAGATCTCCAATAGCTTTCCTCAGAGGGTTGCTCTTTTACGAAAGGGCTCCAGTTAGATGTTGGAGATCTCTAGTGAAAGAATTTGGAAGGATGTTTGAGGTAAAAAAAAGTGAGCTGTAGAGTTGACAGCATGGAAACTGACCCTTTGACCCAACAAGTTTGTGCTACCCATCATGATCCCATTTACTTTAGTCTTGTACTAATCCCATCTTATTCTCCCCACATTTCCCACAATTACACCCCAGATTCTACCCCTCACCAACACACTATGGGCAATTTCCAGAGGGCAAGTAGCCTACCAAGCTGGACATACTTGGGCTGTGGGAGAAACCAGAACACCCAGAGGAAGCCCACATGGTCACAGGGAGAACATGCAAACTCCACACAGACAACACTAGAAGTCAGGTTTGAATCTGGATCTCATACACACGCAAGGAGGATAATGGGTTTCTGTAAGTTGTATGTGGGTGGCAGGTGAACCAGGTGTAAGTTGATGGTATGCGAAAGAGAATGGGTTACAGAGAACTAAGCTGGGGAATGGGACCGGTGGGATTTCTATGAGCACTGCATAGGCTCGATGGGCCAAATGGTCTCTCCCTACATTGGAAGAAAACACAATTAACATTTATCTGTTGAAAAGTACTTGGTAAAGTTGAATGGGCTTTACCTTCATTTGATGTTCTGTACAATTTTCTTCTTGGCTGCTTCTAGTAGTGAAATGCCTTGGGGTTTCCATCTGTGCTTGCATCCAAAAGGAGCTGATGCAGACAAATACCAAATATTGTCACGGCCTGTTAATGACCAGTCAAGTTTTCTATCAGTTAGCAAGGGGCATGCTGGGAGCCATAACATCCAACCCATCGCTTCTCTTCAGTTGGAAGTGCTGGCTCTGCAAATACTCTAACTGTAGGCAAAGGTTTCTTATTATGGGCACAGGCATCTGATTGAAAGTGTTATTACTGGGGTTTCTAGCAAATAATAGTATGTAGCTAGGCTAATTATTTTTTGTGTGAAATGTGTTACAATAGAAATAATAATTTACACAAATTTTCTGGCCAGTTACTAGTGCTTAGACTATTGAAAAACCTGAAGATGGTAGTTCAACAGATGCCAAAAAATTTACTGTGTACTATTTTGTGGCCAGTGGTTCTCGTGGGAACTGCCAGCATTCAATGCTTCCTGTTAGCAAGTTCCAGAGTTGCGCCAACATATGCTCAAGACATGCTCACTGACAGACAAACCTGCCGCTCTGCGCCATTGCTGAGCTCAACGTGGATCCTGCAGTAGAGATGTGCTTTTGTCTTATCAAAAAATGTAATTTATTACCCATTTGCAACTGTTATGAATGAAGGAGATTTGTACGTTGCCATTATTGGTGCCAGTGATATCGTGCCATTTACATACTAGATTGTCATGGCATTGATTTTCCTTTGTCATTGAGCAAACATGGGTGTTTTTAGTATGTGTTCCAGCCATTCAGTAGATTATGGTGGGAGGGCCTCTGCCTTTTCCCCTTTGAGCCTTTGGGACAGTTGCACCATTTGTATCTCTGCAGCATTATGATTATTTATGTGTGGGACAGAGGATGGAGACTAGCTTGGATCAGGTCAAGATATTAGACAAAATATCCCACATGTACATGATGGATGCTCTTGGTGTTACTTACATTGTGCAGGCATAGCCTGTGCACTACAGCTGAACTAGATGTCTTCCATTTTATCTGGAGATCATAAATTGATCAATGCTGCAGAGATACAAATGGTGCAACTGTCCTAAAGGCTCAAAGGGGAAAAGGCAGAGGCCCTCCCTCCTCTGTCTTGCTCAATTTTTGGTGTATGCTCCATCCCCAGCACCTTCAGGTATTTAGACCCGATAGCAAAGGGGACAATGGATTGATTGGACCAGTTGATATTAAATATGTCTCCACTTTTGCTGGAATTAGCCCTGGGTTCAGGTGCTCATCAGTCTGCAGACCATGCAGAAGAAGGCAGTGTTGTCCATGTCCTGGAAGGTTTTGACGTGAGTGCTCCCATGCCTCGGATTGGTAGCCCCTTTACACCTGCAGCCTTTGCATGGACCTAGCAAAATACACACAAGCAAGACAGAGGAGAAGCAGCCTTGTCTAACCCCAGATTTTATTGGGAAGCTTTGTTTCCCATTCATTAGTTTAGACTGCACTACTAATACCGTGGTGAAGAAGTGGTATCTAATTGTGGATTTCTTTCCCAAACCTCATTTTGGAGAATGCATCCATCATGTACATGTGGGATATTTTGTCTAATATCTTGACCTGATCCAAGCTAGTCTCCATCCTCTGTCCCACACATAAATAATCATATCAGTGCATAGTGTTAGACTGTCACAGATATTTCAACTGCTTACGAAGTCCAGCATAGGTTTGATCTGGGTGTTTCACTAGCTCCAGGGCAGATTTGATTTGATTTGATTTCCCAGAATTTTGTCATCCTTTAAGCAGTGAGATGGATCACAAATTACAGTTCTACTTTTCCTCTTGTTTTTTCTGCTTGTCCATGAGAGTGCTGATGCTCATCCTTGTGACTTCTGGCACGCTACCAGCTGGACACAGTCTGGAGCCCTGGGCCTATCCAGACCCACGGACTGCTGTGCCTCTCAGCTAGTGAACCATCACTTCCAGGAGATTTATTTGCCACAAACGAATATATAGAACTTGTGTGCTCATCCAGATTTAATGGGTGGTCCAGATTCTCCCATTTGCTCTTATCTGAAACCTCTGAGATAAGAGGACATGAAGTTTTGGGAAGCAATGCTGTCTGTGGCTTTCGTATTGTTTGGCCCAGCGTAGGGGGATTTGTAAGTCCTTAATATTTTGGACTTCGAGGATGCTGATGAACTATCTGTGTCTTTAAGGTACTGATCATGGAATCTTCTCTGTGAAGTTTTTGGAAGAAAAAACATGAGCACTTGTCCATTGTTCCATGGATCAGGTCATGATCTTGGTGGATTTCATGGCAACCAGCTCTTTACCTCCTAGCTTCACTTTGACAACAAAGTTGACTGGCATTTTGTCCCGTACTCCACATCCAGACCAAGTGTGACAAGGATGGGCAGAAAGCCAAATGAAGAGGTGGATGAGTTTGTAGCTGTTAAGGGCATCAAAGGATGTGGCGTTCAGGGGAAAAAAAAAGGATATCATTGAATGGTAGCACAGTTGTGAGGAGCACATAGATTGTTCCTGCTTTTATTTCTTATGTTCTAGTTGTGGTCCATGTAGTAAGTTGGTTGGTTAGATCTTTGTTAATAATTGTTGCTGGCCACTTGGGTACACCATTTATGCATTTTGTTTTCTGTTTCTTCTATTCCTGATGCAGTGATTTATTATTGTTTTGCAATGTGATGCAGGAATGTGGATGGGATTAAAATTGGCCCCACACTGTTTCTTCCAGCACAGTGGCACAGAAGTTAATCTGGTTGCTTCACAGCTCCACCAACCCAGATGCCAATCTGACCTCCAGTGGCGTCACTGTGAAGTTTGCGCATTCTCCTGGTTACTGTGTGTGATTCTCCTGGGTGCTTTAGCTTCCTTGCACGTCCCAAAGATGTGCTGATGACCAGTTAATTGGTTACTGTAAGTTATTCCTCGAGCAGATGGGTAGAATCAATGAGAATGGGTTACAGGCAAATAATAGGTGAAAGGAATTGCTCTGAGGAGCCAGTATAGACTCAATGGGCTGAATAGCCTTCTATGTCATAAGGAAATATGAATTACTGTTTTTGCCAATACATTTATCCTGATGACCTATCAAGTTTTAAGAAGGCATTCTGATGCAGATATCTGTTTGAATTATGTGCAGATTTGCATTAAGTATTAGCTTTTGTTTTCACAACACCGTAATCTAGTTTTTGTTTAGGAACAGTTAAGGCACTTTATATTTTTCTTGCACTTTAATGTAACCATATGGTGCTTCTGTCATTGTGGATTGCAATCTTAAAACACAGATGGATAGAAGTTCAGATAAAGATAATTTTCTAAAGCGTATCTACAGTCATCATGTTTTAGGTTTTTGATAAATATATGAATAATAAATGTGGACATTTGTGGGTTTTGTTTATTGTATAAATTAATCAGCACAATTCTTTTCCAGCAAGCTGTTTTGATGGCCTTTCAATGATGACCCATTTGTATATTTCAGAAATGTGGTCAATAAATAAGCATTGCATTTTCAAGTATTTGAAGAATGCAGACTGCTGAAAATTCGGTCATTCTTTTACATTGCAAAATATTTAAGTGATTGAACAAATAAAAACTAACCACTTTAAATGAAGTATAGATTGAATTGTTGAGTTCTCCAGGAACTTGTTAACCATGTTTATGCAAAGCCATGTAAAATCATATAAGAACACATTCCATATATTTGGCAGTTTCCAAAACAAACGCAGAACATTGAAAAATGATATCAGAAGCACATGAAGACAAAATAATTTTGTTAATTTAATAAATGTGGTTTGACTATACTGCCTATATTAATAATCAAAAGATGCTACTGAGGGACAATTCAATGTCTTGGAGCCTAAACATCAGACATGACACGGGTAGGAACTGAGCTCCTGCCTGCAATCCTTGACATGGTGAATCCTAATCCCAGTGATCCCTCAATGGGAAAGAATCAAACCTGTGTCTCCAACTAATGTAATGGACTTGATTTGTTTTAATTAGCTTGAAGAATGTTACTCCATACCATGATCTCTGTGCTCTGATTGTGGTCTTGCGATAATGACACTCCCTTGGGTACTAATTGTATACATGTCTGAAGCTTTATAATAAACAAGCCAATGCCTAATGGCAGAAAGCAGAACATCCATTACATCCCTCGTGTTTTGCTGTTATTCAGTTTTCAAGATGTTAAGAATTGAAGGTAGTAATATAAAGACAAATGTGTATTAACTTAAACGTAAAATTGCATACATAATCAGGACATGGGCATAAGATTCCAGTTCACAAAGCACTTGCCACTGTTTTAATTGTTTAAAATTGAAACTTGGAGAACAGATGAGATCCCTGGAAAATTGTACTAAACTTCTGTGCCTAACGTGGTTCACTGGTCATTATTATTCGCGTAGAGGCTAAATGTCATTTGAAGAGGTTATGAATAAATGAAACAATTTTGTTCGACTCCCAATCTTTGAATGCAAATAACAAAATACGTGTACCTATTGAGTAATTAAATGCATTTCCGGTTTTTCCTTTTAGCAAGCCTGTAGGCTTCAACTTTGTTCTAAGAACTGGGAAGCTGTGCATGTGGTAGTGTCTATTTTCCACCTGTAAACACCAGATCCTTCAAATATTGATGGCATTTAAACTGCCAAGGAGTTCAGTTTTCCTTTTTCCCTGATGTTAAAGGGTGACTGATGTTCAGGGAAAGGCTTTGATACCACATGCCTAATTGATCAATTATAACTATGGGCATGATATGAAGTCCTGCACATCCCATGGGGGGTCTGTTTTTGTTATCCTATCCTGAACAGTCGAGGCAGGAATTATGAACTGAATAGATTGGGCTGAAGTAGGTATGCAGAAGGATAAGTATATTCATTATCAATGCAACCCTCGGGTAACCAAAAAGAGCAGCTGCAAAGTATAATGCTGACGTTGTCGAAATGTTGAAATATTTACATTTTCATAAGAGTTGGGGAATTTTTTTTTTAATGTTTTGCCCTCTGAGAGCTAACATTTTCATCAGAGCATCTGTACCAGAGAAAAATGAAGCATTAGCTTTCTTCAATTAGGAGGGAATAATGGTTTATCGGTACAAAAGTCTGAATCAAACCCATAGTACATGCCTAATTGAAAAGTGACTTTGACATTAATAGCAATATTATAAAGAATCACCTTCAATCAGTGATTGTAACTTTCAAATGCACCTTATTCTGTCTTTTTTAAAAATTTAAACGTGTTCTTTATTATGAACCAGACACATTCAATATGCTGTGCCATGGATTTCAGTTCACTAATCTCTTTTTGATAGTTTTAATATGGTCAGTAAAATGTATTCACAATTGCTTGTAAAAGAGACTAATAGCTTAAGCCTGTGTGTATCCATTTTCTGTAAAACCTTCAGTGGGTTGAGACCTGGCTTAAGTGAGTTCACTGCTTTTAAGCGCCCCTCTCAATCTCTTGGCAGGTTTATAGTTGAAATGTGTAGTCATATATTCAGCAGTCATGTTATACAATTTCAAGCATTTGTTTCGTAGATTTGAAACATTGTTTACTGAGGTTAGCAAGCGTCATTGCTAGCATTTTTTTAAACCATTCTTTTGAGATAGCACATATACAAGTTCAATAAAGAATGATTCAAAGTCAAGTACTTGCATGTGTAGAATCTCAATCATTAATAGGCTTCTGACTAGTTCAGTTTTCCTCTCCCTCCAATTATATTGCCATCTTGTAACCACTTCCTGGCTTTTCTGTAAGTTATATCTACAGTTCAAATAGTTATTTGCTTTAGTAGTATCAAAGTGTGCACCTTAATACCTATTGTGCACATTTAGATTTGCATGCATCATTCATGCTTGTGTGTGTGGGGGAGTGGGGGCAGTGGTGGAAGTAAAGGCTGATTCCCTTGGGTGAGGACCAAAGAATGGAAATCCATTTAAATAAATTTACACACCGTGCTTCCTCCAAAATGGATCTTATCACAGTACTTAGTCACAAGGTTAAAGAAGCTTTCAGCTCTTCAGTTCAGCAAAACCGCTGTAAATTAATTTGACTGCTGTGTAGAATTCTTTTCCAATTTAAATATAACAGACAGGCAACCAAACTGAGATTAGGAAGTATTTGACATTTTTTGTCTTGTTATTTAAGATGACTTCGCTTCATAAATCAGTGATGCAATAAGATCTATTTTGGGGCATGACAGTCTTGTCAATTATTCATGAATACCAAGAGGATTTTCAAGATCCTAACTTCTCTTCTGGAGAACGTTATGGTACTTTAAGATCCCCTCTTTTTATTATAGTTGTCATTGTGTTTTTAAAAAAAAGTAAGATGCTCTTCTACTTGAAGCTGAATATTCAGAACTATAAATAGAATTCCACAAGTGAGAAGGATCTTGAATTGTCCTGGGTTGCGGAATTTTTCTTGGCATTATACGTATTATTAGGTAAATGGTTCAGATCTCATAAGCTCTGAATATAAATAGCAGGGTAATAGTGCTTTAAAGACCTTAGTTATAGCCACATGGGCTGCCATTGAAGTTGTACCTTTTATTAAAAAGGGATTCTGTGCTGTTATTTTGAAATGCTCTTGGTTCAATATATATGAAGATAAAGCTTTGGTGGAGATAACTTTGAATGCTGGGTGCCATTTTATTGGATTGTATCTACCTCCAGAACCTTGTATTTTATGTAATACGAGCTGTGGGATGTCACTGGATCATTGCTGGATATTGTGTGGTGCATGAGCTTTTTACTAGAATGCTTGTCTTAAATTCCCTGTACATTTTACTGGTGTGGTCTAATAATGGCAACTTTGTTTACAACACTGTGTACAGTGAATTGAATTAAGTAGCATTACTGCAGTAGACACTCGGACTCATTTCAGGGACAGATCTCAAAGGTGCCTACACAATAATACTGTAGTATTGGCAATACAGCAATAATTAATGCTGCCCGAGGCAGAGTTGGCCACATCTTCTGTCTGTAGGTGAACTGTGCAACTCTTGCTGACAACAAAGGCTCATGACTAGGTTATTCACCTTGTTTCTTGCATGCACCCTCAAAAGATATTTGGGTTTGGTAACCACAGCACCTTGGTATGTAGGCAGTATTGTAAAAACTTTTTTTTTTGTAGCATCCTAAATATAAATCAGGCCAAAAAAAAAGTGCAAGTGACAAATTAAAAATAATCATTTGCCGGAAGGTGGTTGAACTGGTGGAAGAAAAATTGCTTCTCAGCAATATCTGATATTTGACTCTTGTAAGTTTATCAGCCAAAAATAACCAGAGGTTGTATTGCTTGCTATTGAGTCAGCAATGTGTGTCTGTGTGTTGTTGTCAGAGCTTCCTGCCAAATAATAGTAACTGCTGAAGTCCTTTAAGATAGGAAATAAATACACTTCTATCGTGCACCATCGATTGGAAGTCTTAGAAATTAGCTCTTTTTACAAATGCATGATGTTATACAAGTCATTTTTGAAATATGGCATGATGTATAATGTTTCCATGTTATTTTCTCTCAATCAAAAATAACTCTCAGCAAATGTTCTATTTACCTTTTTGATATTCTTTAAAGAATGGTGGCCAGCATTCTACAGAATGAGGCCTGGAAGTGCAGGAGTTAATTGTAATATATTGGTTCTGCACAGCTTCACTAGTTGTATAAATAAATGCAAAATGGACCTAATTTCACAAACCTATAAATGATATCAGCCTTTTGCCCTTAAATGTTTTGGCAATGCACAATTCCTGTCATTATTAGCAGCTTGGGAGTTATCATTGATTTTCTCTGCTGCAGTTCTACTGATAAATAAACATCTCAATCTTTCTTCCCCCAAGCTGTTAAAATTTATTTTTATTTTTGAATCTGTTTCTAATCATGCCTTGTCATCATTGTAGATATAATACTCCATGATCTCTGCTCCAAGATACAATTTTCATATTCCTTTTCAAATTTAGATCTAAATACGTACCTAAAAATTTGTGGCACAGATACAGTAAGAGACTGGCAGGTCAGCTTTAACTCTGCTTCAGCTTTCTAAATCAGAGATTTAATCTAATCAATTATTTTAAGATATTATTCTTTTTGGATCCACTTGAAGAAATTCTGTCTGAATTTTGGCTTGGATTGGTTGGAAGTCACTGCTTTTTGGCTTTTACCTGAATGTTAGGAACTGCTATTCACAAATGTCACAGCTTCCATTTGTTCAGCAAATGTATTGTCTATTTGCTGGTTTTCAAGTCAAAATTATCGGCTTGAGGGAGATTACTGGTGTATTTATGTATTTTCCTCTATTGAAATAAATTAGAAACAGTTTAGTATTGTTGACTAATAGGCGATAAGAGAGAGGCCCAGAGTAATTTAGGATAATAATAAAAAAAATCATTATTTTTGTTGTGGGTTTAATGTGCCCAAGACTCACTGGAGGAAGTGATGAAGAAATGGGACTTGCTGTCTATCCGGCTTTATCAGGTGGCATTGATACCTGAAAAGTGGAACAGACACTTTAATTTGTATTCTGATCATCCTTGCAGAGAACCATTTAGGATAATTCTGCTTAACTGTGGTGATCATTCAGCAGTGCAAGAGTGCCCAATGGTTAAACAAAATAGTTCAGACTTTTCTTTTGCTTCCAATCACATGTAAAACCAATCGATAGGAAGGTTAGAAATTATTGACAAAAAAATGTTGTATTTTTCAAAAGTAATATTGTGTATGCTTTTTATCACCATTTCTGTAGAGGTCTGATTTTTTTTTAAGAAAAGCTCCTCATTCTTTCACATTAATTTGCTTTCATCAATATCCCATCACTCCCAATCCCTCCCTTCCCCCCCCTCCTTACTGGGATATGACTCCATACACACCATTTTGACTGCTGGCATTATAATCCTTGACTTTGACTGTTGGCAGACTTTTCTTTCCCCGAGAATGTTGGAGCAACACCTCATTCTGTTCTTGATCAATCTCCACAAGCATACACTTCCAATCACAGTCGCCGTCTAATGATCAGGAACAGGAACCCTGTCCATTCTCCCAAGGGACCCCAAGACCAATTGTATTGCCAATACTGCTAGATAAGCTAAAATCAGCTAAATAATGGTGCTGTTCTTGTATCTATAGTTCATCAGGTCATCTAATAAATGTCTTTTTTGGGGATGCCTTCAGATCTTGAGTTTAAAACTAGTAAATGGAAAATTAGTACATTTTGTTTGCCCTTATTGTCAGTGTATTTGAGCAGGAAGAGCATTAGTAATACAGATCCAATAATAACCTGAAGACATTGAAGTGTCTATATACCGTATAATCCTGACAGAAAATAAAGTGAAGATTTCCCATAACAATTAAACAGTGAACATTTGCAGTGGGTCAAAATGATGGAGAGATCAAAAGGAATGTCCTCCCTTGTGAAGAGGTCGCCTCTGTGTATTTCATTACACCTCCATACCTGTAAGAAACACTTGAACTGGCAGGGTACGTTGTGTTTTCAGAAGGAAATTCAGAAAATCTTGATCTACTTGGAGATCTCCACGCCTTGACAGGAGTGTGACCTTGATCCTTTCTGCATCACATGCTAAGTCGATGCATAATTGGGAATTATTGACAAAATATTTTAGCCATCTATTTTTCTAAACCAATATAATACACTGTTCTCTTTTTGTGACTGTTTCTGCAATGGAGATGGTGGGTGGGAGTGCTAATTTTCAAGTTTTGCTGCAAGCATCTGTCTTAAATGCATTTCAATATGCGGATATGTTGACGAGGTAAATCTTGTATCGTTGCTGCACCAGATTTGCTTTACTTTGACAGTTTAATAATCCACATTACTGTACATAATTGATGTTGAGTGGCTTTTTACCTGGTAGCTGAGCTTGCATCAGTACGTTTGGGTTTTATCACAATAAATTTATGCCCCTTTTTCTGTCATCTTCTGGTATAAAAGGCTTATTTAGTGTTGGTCAAAAAAAGATTTAACATAACGAGAGGTCCTAAACAATGTAGGTAGAGTTATAGATACGTGCTGAGTGTCAAAATACAGAACATTGCCAAATTGTCAATTACCAAGAATTGTCCAAGCAGGGTGAATACTTAAATTTGTCACCACCTTCCTTAATTGAGTGAACTCTTCAAATGTAATTCAAATAGGGAAAGGCACGCTTACTAAGTTAACAAAAAAAAATCTGTAATTTATATGGTATATTCTGAATTCCAAATGCAGCCCTGGTTCATTTTAATTAAATATCAAGCAGTTGAAGGGGCTGTTATGGAGGAATTCACAAGCTGCATTTTCTTGATAACACAGCTGCAGATTGTTATGGAAACTGTGACCACCTGGTGTCCTCTACACCAGAGCTACCAATAATAAATGCAATGAATCGGGCTTAAAATTCAAGTTCCCTGTAAGTCTATCTTGTCTGGATTTACCTCATTGGGAAATGAGATTGAAAGGGGTGGAATACAGGGCTTTATCCAGTCCAGTGGTCAGTGCTCTTGGTCTTGCATAAAATAAAAATGGCATGGTTTATAGAATTGATTCTCGGGGTAACTTTGTGCCTCTGTTCATGGTTGCAATGATTGAAAGTGAAGATACATACAGGACATCACAATCAATAACTAAGGGTGCCTTTCATTTCAGAATCGTTACCACTGCAGAAAGAGGTGTTTAGTCACTACTATCCATAGGGAGTGTATGACTTTCCTTCCACTGGTGACTGGGAAAAGAAACCTGGTTTAAAATTTTGAAGGTACAATTCCTAAACTTTTACTGGGTCAAAGCTATCAGAAAACCAAGAGAATAAGTTGTACTACCTTACATACAGAAATGCTAGATTAGGCATAGAATATTTAAAGTGTAATCACCTTGTAAAATATCTCCTCTGACCTGCCTCCAGAGCCATCAGACACATTTATGTTTGCATTACTTCAACACTGTCATTTTGTTGTGAATTCCATGCCACCCACTCCCACCTCTGACCTCCCACCCCAACTCCCTTCAACAATGTGCCAAAAAGTAACAGGCTCTGATGAAGGATGCTTTGTAGCTTTAAAATGTTGAGAGAGCTTAATATTATTAGCTTCTGTTGTCCCAAGACACAATATAGATGAGAGTCTGTATCCTAAAAGTGCCTAACCATTTTTAAACTAAAAAAACACTGCAACTTCTGGAACAAGGACCAACTAAATGGAAGAGAATGCTGAGTGTTCAAGTGCTCCATGTGCATTGAGGGCATCTGATCACTTGCGTCGTAATTGAGGTTCTCACGAGCCTTTGTGCAGGCTTCAAGTTCCTGAGGCACTTCCAGGCTGCACTATCAAGCACTGGAAATAGTGTTCTGCATTGCCCCATAATGCAGGAAGGCAGCACTGTGGATGCTAAAGGTTGCATTATTGACAGACTACTGTCAAAGAGGTTCATTATCATTAGTTGTCCATTATCACAGAACTGCTCATGAGGCTGGGGTCAAGAGGAGCACATGAGGAACTGAAAACCAGAAAATGCTGGAAAAGTTCAGCAGGTCAGGGCTCATTTGAGTCAACGTTTTAGGTCAGTGACTCTTTGACAGACTGAAAATGAGACAAAAGCTTAGAACAGTACAGCACAGGAACAGGCCCTTCAGCCCACTATGTCTGCACTGAACACAATGCTAAATCTCTTCTGCCTGCACATGAACCATATCCCTCTATTCCCTGCATATTCCCTGCATGTGTCTGTCTAACAGCCTCTTAAATGCCACTATCATATCTGCTTCCACCACTACCCCTGGCAGCCTGTTCCAGGCACCTACCATTATCTGGTTTAAAACAAAAACTTGTCCTGCTTATCTCCTTTTAAACTCTTCCCCCCCCACCCCCCCCCCCCCAAAACCAAAAGTGCATGTCCTTGTAAAGCTGAAGGAAGGTAGGGGAGGAGTGAGGTCCCTGATAGGGCAAAACATGTGAATAAACTGTAAACAAGGTTATCTGATTCAATGAATGAATGGAAGCAGTTAGGGGTTGAAAACATGGGCAAAAGAACATGGGAGTTGCCAAATGCAGAGCAGGAGGGCCTGCCCAGCAGGTCAGGCTGGACATGTCCTTCACTCCCAGAGAGGAAAAAAGAACAAGCTGAGTTAATATCACAGATGGATGCCTGAAACAGACTGAGACGTCAAGTTATCTGAAGTTGTAGAAATCAATATCGAGTGAAGAAGGCTGCAACATGACCAAACGAAAGATGAGGTGCTGTTTTTCAAGCTGGGACAGTACAGGAGGCCATGGACTGAGGGATCAGAGTGGGGATGGTTTTTGGGAATCGGAGACATGAAGATTGGAAGGGATGATGGAAACGTGGCAGGGGTGTGTCTGGGGAGGGAGAGATGTGATCTCGGGAATGTGTAGGAGGAAAAAGATCTGGAGGGTTACTGGAATGCAGTAGTGTTGGAGTTTCCAAACTTTGTCTGAAAGGAAGGAGAAAAATCACCTGCTAAGGTATTGAATGTGGCAAAGAATAAAATGGAACTGTGGGTCATGAGTTGGAATCCATGTGGGATGAGGTGGAGCCAAAGACATGCTAAGGAAAAAGGTGTGACTGTGGGAGTGGGTTTTGGTCAAAGACAAAAAGGGAAAGGGACACCACGAAGGGTGAACAAAGCAAGATGGAAATCCTGTTGAAGAGCAGAGTAGATCTTCAGGTTTTTGATTTTCACAAAAGGAACTGAACTATATTCCCTAAAGTGCTACAAATGGAAAAAGGGTTGTTTTACCAAATGGACAACAAAGAATTCGTCTTACGAGAGCACAATAGGTTAGATTCTGGAAATCTGAAACAAACAGAAAATGATATGATATTTTGCAGTGCAAGTAGCATCCGCGAAGGGGAACAGAGTTTTGTGTTGATACCCTTTCACCAGAAATTTGACATCTGGCAACAGTTTTAAAGATGCAATGAAATAGGAAAGAATAAAAGTGAAGTTATGTGATTGGTAGAAGATGAGAAGGTTCATGATGAAAAGAGGTGATGCTGTAATGCAGGAGGGATGGATATTCGGGCAAGTAAAGAAACAAAAAGCAGCTCCAGAGGAGGGGTAGATGGAAGGGGCAGAATCAGTGCCTGAACAGTGGTGATGCCGGAAGGCTGTAATTTATCTGAAGCTCAAAATGATATTTATTTCTTGTGCTTACTCTGAGAAATTGTAGGAGGCAGAGGACACAGGTGAGTGAATAAAATAGTTGAATGGAAACTCAGAGCCATGCTTGTAAAGTGAATGAAGATGTTCCGCAAAGTAGTCATCCCATTGCCACGTCCCTGCCGGTGCAGAAGTGACTAGTGAGGGAGCAGTAAATACAGTACACTAAATTTAAAGCAGGCCAATTCAAATGAAAGATTAACTCAATTTTTCTCTCTCCATTTGAGAGAGGAGTTTCTCTCTGCTCCAAGTATTTCCAGCATTTTGTATTATTTACAATATCTGGAGTATTTTGCTTTTGTACTGGATTTTGAAACGTTACAGTCAAATCATTTTTGCCTGATTCACTTGGATGAGAGTTTGGTAGTTGGTGCTGTGGCGGTGGGCTGTGGATTCTGTTTCCAGGTTTTGTTTGCAAGGCTTTGGAGCTCTGAAGAGTGACAAGGGAAGGGCAGGAGATCGACCATGGAAAGGGTGGGATTTTTAAACTTAATGAATTTTATTTTCGATTTGGAATGAGAATAGGGAATAAGAGTTGCAAAATTTATCAGCAAACAAAGTGAGGAAGGGAACCCAAGGTGGGATGGAACAAAAAAATATCCAGTTACGTTACACAAATGTTGATCCAGTTTGACTTGTGAGTGAGAATTTTGGAAGCACTCGTGCATTTATTTTGTGCCTCTACCTATTTACAAGTGACTTGCCTTGAAGAAACATCTCTAAATTGGAAATGAAGTACAATTTTAAAAAAAACATTGCATTTTCCTTTTGATAGCGCGATCTGTTTAAATTTTACAGGAAGCTTTGTTTTTGACCACTTGGCACCGCAGGTGCTGAGCTCCCACTTAAATCTGTAATTGATGATCATTGCTCCTGAATTCCCTTATTCTAAATGCACTGAATGGTTTCTGGTTAGGATGGAAATGCTGGGATAAAAAAAAGTGAAAACATCTGTTAAATATATTTACTCCAGTGGCTTTTCAAATAGACTATTTTAACTGGAAATATGGGGCGCTTCCTACCTTTTGTCCTGCGTACATGTTCTTCAGCTGGAGCTCGTATGATCAATAGTATTAGCATATTCTGCCCTCTAAAAGGGAGGGACAGATTCAGCTTTCATGAATAGCAGCTTCTTGCTACATGTTGTCACAGTGATGGCTGTGTTGTTGGACAAGACTAGAGGGTTTTCCTTTCATGACTGCTATTGAAATTCATTTGACATGGCATGGCTCATTGTCTGGATGGAGGGACCATTGACAGCTGCATCAGAGTTTGACAAGTCATCAGAGATTTCTGTGCTTCCTAGTATTGTGTGACAAGATGACCCATTTGTCCTGTAGGAAAAGAATCGTTTGGGTTATACTGATTGTGGAAGACAGACCCAACCACTTGCCTTCACCTCCCAAGGTTCGCTGTCGCTATTAGCATGAGAAGAAACAAAATCCACTTTTAGAACTATTAGTACCTGAAGGTCTGAGATGCCCTGTGGTAGCTAAATGTTTAGTTCATAATCCTCTGTAATTTGACTTGTCTGAATGGGCAGAAAATGCTGCTCTGTTTCACCTGATTGAATAGAATTGAGAGAGAATTGAAATTATACCACTTATCATAAAAAAAAATTTTAAAAAGAGGTCCTAATCCTATTGATTTGTATTACTGAGATGAGTTGCTTGTTTGAATGTAGTTATATATTTTGTGTGTATTTTATCTGTTAGGGATTGCTTAGTTATGAAGTCCATAGATTGTATTTCAATATATCAGAAATACTGAACAATAAAGTTTCCATTTCTTAAATGAAGAAAAGTTTTCCCATTGAATGAAGGTTTTAAATACCATAGAAATACATAGCTTTTAAATTTTAATTAGTAGCTGTGCCTGACCGTGCAGTTCCCTCCCTTTTGGGTGGTTTGTCATGAGGGTGTGCAATTTTTTTGTGGCTTTTCTGAAGTCACCAGCCATACACGTTGTACTGTATTTCTATGTGCACACTGCCCTTTTGATATCTGATCAATTGCTCTGTGTGTTGTTCGAAAATTTCTGCAGAGACTGCGGGTCTCTCCACATGAGTGAACTGGAGGACACCACATGATTCCATTTTCTTTTTCTTCTCGCCTCGCGGCTCATTCATAAAGGCAAAAAGCAGCCACGTTCTTTCTGAATCCTGTAATTTTCCAAATATAAATGTGGGGGATTCTACTCTTCATTTCTTTGAGCATTACGTTAGGTTACATGCAAGGTTGACTCGCAGTTGAATGGCTCCAGCCTGATCTGTTCAACTTCCTTCCCATTAAGCTGGTTTGCATAATAGATTTACATTTGACTGTGTGTGTCCGGAGCTTCAATAACTTTGAGTGCTGAGCCCAGTTGAACCTCAGTGAAGAATCAGCATAATGAAGTTGTAGGTTTTGTGTCACAACATTGACACAGATAAATTAAACTATTCATTGCCTTGCTGATTATTGCTTGGCTGCTATCTCTCCACTTGAACATGTAGAGTGGACTTCAATGACATGAAGAAACACGTCAGCCTGAATTTACAATATGCTGGTCTTGATTCATTTCCTTGACTAATGGTGAGGTTGAATCTGAATTGGATGCTGTGAGTAAAATGATAAAATTCCTGAAGC
Organism: Pristis pectinata; assembly: GCF_009764475.1. Taxonomy (NCBI): domain Eukaryota; kingdom Metazoa; phylum Chordata; class Chondrichthyes; order Rhinopristiformes; family Pristidae; genus Pristis; species Pristis pectinata. The sequence continues at coordinate 19,996,389 of NC_067420.1, forward strand.
AAGCTTTGCATATTGAAACAATTCTAAGTTTTAACAAGGTAATGGTCAAGAGGTATTCATTTCAAAGTCAGAATCCATCGGAATCAAAGTTTGGGTTCTGCGATGAGACAAAGGCCAGTGGTCATTTTTTTATAGATAGTGGCAAGAAAAGCAAAATTAATCGATATTGGCCAAGGTTGTGCCAGAGTAGGGAATCGCTTGGAGTGCCTCGTTCGTTATAATTTCTCCATAAACCTTCAACTCAAAATTTGTTTGACCTTGGAGCACTGGAGCTGTGAGGTGATAATGGCGTGCTCAAGGTAATGGGGCATCCTCAGTTAATGAATGTCTATCTCCCTACCATCTGAGATTTGGGAGTTCAGAAAGAAATAGAGCCATGAACAAGAAAGGTGAATTAGAGTTGAATTAGATGGACTAGGAAATGACAGCAATATAGTAGATTAGTAGGAGGAAAAAAAGAGACAAAAGTTAAAAGAAAAATTCTCATCAGCAGGGATGAGGGTGCCCCTTTTTCTTTGTAATCTGGAGATGGTGATTTGTCATTGCAGGAGCATAGGTCTCCTCAATTAAAAGGTATTTGCACGATTAATTATCAGCTATAGCTTGCTTCTGTAAGTTCAGTGAGCAATTAATATACAAGTGGGGCAATATTACAGAACCCACTAGAAAGCCTAGAATGGAATTATTTCCAAAGCAAACAGTAAAGTGTTAAGTGTGTTCAGCAAGATGCAGTCATTTGTAATCCTGGGCCATTATGTTTGATCATGTATAATGCCTTTGTTTCATCTCAATAACTGTACTTAATTTCAGCAATATTAATTCATTGGGTATAACAGCAGACAAAAAGCCATGTCCCACAATGCCAGTCATTTTTTTTTCCTTTTGAAAAGCTCAGATCCAAAGGAAAATGACACGATCATTTTGCATCCATCTTACCTCTTCCTCCTGCAACCCACCCCTGTGCCATCAGTCCCATTCCCTTTATATTTATTAGTTTCCTTTATTTTAAAAGGATGGCTGAAGTTTTCTCAGTTACTTTGATGTGAAGATGTAAAATGCTTTTTCTTCTATAATTTAGTATCCTATTTCCTTTCTTGTATATAAAATTACAAGTCAAGGCAGTCACAAAATGAGAAAAATGCATTGACAGTCTAGACGACTGCTTTAAGTTTCTGTTCACTGAGCAAATGATGGAGTGGAAACTGGTAATTTTTCTTTAAGTTAATGTCTCGCACACCAAGTGTGACTCGGTAAGTTTGCAAAAATGGTGACCCTGTGCACCCAAACTGCGTGATGATTTTGGTAGGAAAGGCATTTTTATGGTCCTATTGCTGTAGTTTTCTTGTGCAGAGTGTCAGTGTGTAATGGTTCCATGAGCTTTGCAGTGGAGTGTGAATCGGGAGGAACAAAGGCAAGAAACATTTGCTATTGCTGTGATTGACACTTCCTCATAAAATTATTTGTTCTGTTCCCATTCTATGTGGCTACTTTCTACTTCATAGGGTTTATAAAAGTGCAAAGATGATGCTGGCAGAAATATTTCATCTGTCGTTGGACTTGGAAAAAAATCAATTTTCATCTTGCCCAAATCACCTGGTATCTTATTCCATGATGCAAAAAGATTTGGCCAATGGCTAAAATGTAATACAGTTTTAAGCTTCTGACTGATTTGCTTCTTAATGAATATTTTTAACAGTGATCCTCTCCAACAATCTCATAACACTGTAGAAATTAGGACAATGCAAGAAATATTAATACCCACTCATTCTTCCTAGTTCAGGCAGGCAGGAAAAAAACAATAGATTATGACCTTGATGGAGTTCTTGGACAAAAGTATAACTTATTACTGTCTTCAGTGGTTTAGAGGTAATTTATTGGAACAATGTTGATGCATTCATTGGTGTGTGACTGAGGTATTATGTACATCATTGTGGCTGATGCTGAATCTAGATTTTCAGGGTTTTTTTTTGAAAAACCTGCTTTCATTGTTTCCCGACTTGACATTTTCAGTCCTCCTTCATTCTGTAAATTCTGTGGTGCAGACTGCTGCCCTAACTTCCACCCAATCCTATTCACCCATCAGCCTATGCGCCCTGACCTACATTGACTGCTGGTTAAACAAGGTTTTATTTTTAACGTTCTTCCCTTGAAATCGTTTACAGTTTCATTTGTGGCACATCTTTCCCTATCTCTCTCATCTCTTCTAGTCTTGAAGCCCTCTGAGATATTTGTTCTCCTCCAATTCAGGACTTGCAGACCCGGATTGTGCCATCCTTGGTGGCCATTGCTTCAGCTGCCTAGGCTCTAAGATCTGGAATTCCCTTCCAAATACTTTTTTCCTGCATTTAAAGTATAATTTTGACAGGCTTTAGGATTTCTACCTTGGCATCTTATTCTGTTGCTGTTTTGTTGTTTTATAACCGTCCTGTGAAATGCCTTGCAACTTGTCTGCTATGTTAAGTGTTCAGTAAGTCAATGAATGTGAGATCTAAGCATAGACTGAGGGAAGGCTGTTGTACCATTTGAGGAGGCATGAGAGACTGCAGATGCTGGAAGCAGTCCAGATGAAGGGTCTTGACACAAAACGTCGATTGTCCATTTCCCTCCATAAATGTTGCCTGACCTGCTGAGTTCCTCCAGCACTTTGTGTATTGCATTGTATTATCAAGCTTGCTCCCTCTGCAGACCATGTACATTCGGTCCCATATTGGATTCCAGACTTACCAGTTCATTTTGACAAGGGAATATTTTCCATCTTAAAGGATTTTGTTTTATGAGGATAGGTTGAGCGAGCTAGGGCATTTCTCTTTGGAGGGGAGGAGGATGAGAGGTGACTTGACAGAGGTGTACAAGATAAGAGGCATAGGTCGAGTGGACAGTCAGAGACTTTTTCCTAGGGCGACAATGGCCAACACGAGGGGGCATAATTTTAAGGTGATTGGAAGAAGGTATGGGGGGATGTCAGGGGTAAGTTTTTTTTTACACAGAGTGGTGGGTGTGTGGAACGCACAGCCGGCAGAGGTGGTGGGGGCGGATACATTAGGGACATTTAAGAGACACTTAGATAGACACATGAATGATAGAAAAATAGGGGGCTATGTGGGAGGGAAGGGTTAGATAGATCTTAGAGCAGGATAAAATGTCGGCACAACATTATGGGCCGAAGGACCTGTACTGCGCTATAGTGTTCTGTTCTTAGCTCCCTGACCTGCGAAAGGAATTTCCTGATCTATGAAAGTAATGAAAGCATCAGGAAATTCATTCCTCACCTTGTATTTCCAGCAGTTTTGTCCAGTCTGCAGTTCCTCCTTCCTCTATTTGAAGAGGTTTATTTTTATTTAAATCAGGTTTAACCTATTTAACTAGCCAAATCTATGTACAGTGTTTTGATTTTCTTTTGACATAACAATAATAAGCATGTTGATTAAATATCTGTGGGAAATGTGCCAATTTCAGAGACCTGCCTGAGCGAAGATGGGTTGTGGTATTGGATGCTAGAGAGCTGACTAACATTACTGGTTTTATACTTGACTGGAAATACTTCAGTATTATCAGAATTTTTTTTTACTGGAATTAGTCAGCATACTGATTCCTTTTCACAGAGAGGAGCTTGTCTCTGGAGTGACAAGCAATGACCGCTATACCAGCTAAGTGGGTTATTCCTGGTTCATATATAATTATGTAAACTATAATGACTGTTGTGATGCCTCTAGGTTTGGGGTGGGTGTGGTCATTACCCATGTTATGGAATCAGGACATGAATTGCCAGTTCACCCTTACTACCATTAATAAAACTTAGGTTTTGACTATAATTTTTGAGGTTAAGGATTCCAGAAATTTCTCATTGGCAAGCATTTCTCTCAGGTCACAGGCCATCAGCTAATGGTGGTTATTATTTGGCCAGAGTTGGCTATTTTCATGAGCGCCGTATGTTAAGTTGTGTTGTTATCACATCTGGACTATTCCATTGATTGTTCACAGAAAAGCAGAATGCTATGAGTTATCATCGCCTGCCCCGTGGGGAGGTAGTGAGAATCTTTTCAGCTACCCTCCATTGGAAAGTATGTTCCAATCTTGTTGACAAGATTGCCAAGGTCACTCATACTGATGTATCTCTGCGGCAGATGTACCATGTAGGGCTGGGGTGAGTAGGAGTAGGTTTGAATGACAAGATCTCCCCATTCTAGAGAAGAGGGCATGAACTGCGTGGGGCGTCCCTTTTGGGAGGTCAGAGTAGCGGTTCCAAAGGTGCTGTTGGACTCGCATCAAAGGATGTTCATGTTCAGCAGCTGGGTGCGGCTACATTGTTGGCCCGGAATTGGTCAGGATACTGAGGATGTGGTGAAGACCTACTCAGTGTGTTAGGACACTGAGTGGGTAATATTGACTTTGTTTAGCTGGAATCTGACTGATTCCTTTTGCTGGCTGACAGCCCCTCGGTGGTTGGAGGTATTGCCATTTGAATTAGGTTCCTCTTATGGATGGACCATTGAAACTGGGAGGTTAGATTTTGCAATGCAGGACCTCACACAGGAGCTGCTTCCGAGCACTGGTCAACACAACCGAAGTGCTAGAGGAACTCAGCAGGTCAGGCAGCATCTATGGAGGGAAATGAACAGTCGACGTTTCGGGCCGAGACCTTTCTTCAGTCCTGACCTGAAGTGTCGACTGTTCGTTTCCCTCCATAGATGGTGCCTGACCTGCTGAGTTCCTCCAGCATTTCGGTTGTGTTGCTTCAGATTTCCAGCATCTGCAGTCTCTCTTGTGTGTCTAACACTGGTCCACACTTCAACAGGAATGTGACAAACAGTGCTGAACCTGGTGCTCAGTACTGGGAAGGATGAACTATCTGTCTGCACAAAGGAGACAATGAAGCAGCAGTTATTGAACCAAGGGGCTAAGTGGTTCATGAGTCATGGACTGGCATTATTTATGATTGTGTGTCGGACTGCCTCTCCATTCCCACTGCAGGGTATTCCCCAGGTGAGATCCTGAAGGGTTGATGTATGTGGACCAGGCTGAATTTAGTGCAGCCAAGCTTGAATATGGAGGAGGAAGAGGAGTCTGAACAGGTGGCACAAGTTGGGGGAGAGTTTCAGGTTTGGGCTGCTGTGAGAATATTCTGATCGCCAGGGCATGGACAATTGTCAAACTGGGCTTGTAAGGAGCTTGGAGGAGTCAGGGGCCATATAGTGCAGATACTGAAAGGAGGTGCATGCCAGCCTTTTGATGCACTGCTGGCACTTGGGAGGCTCGTATCGAGAAATAATGTGCAGGCTGAGCCTGAGGTCAAGTTACAGGATACTCTGGTGGTGTTGACACTGCAAGGCAGGACGTGGGTCTGGAGGCATCAGAGTCCCGAAAACAAGAAATAAAGCAGGTTGCAGGAGGAGTTAATCCATGAGAATAAAGGATGTGGGGAATGAGCAATTCAGGAGCAACTAAAACAGCTTTGCAGTTGGAGAAAACCCAGAGCTCAAAGTTGTAACTATTGCTCAGTATTTTGTATGTTAATATCTCACTGTATATTTATACATGTTTCATCATATTTATAAACTAACCATTTTATTGTTGGATAGTTATCACTAGTAGAGGTTTGTTACTTTTGTTTAAGGAAAACCTGTGTAGTATGCATGCCACAAATGTAGCCATTGTGTAAGGAAATGCAGCAACCAATATGCAAACATCAATTCACAAACAAGATGATTAAGATATCTTTATTAGTCAGGTACATTTAAACACATAGCGAAATGCATCCTTTGCGTAGTGTGTTCTGTGGGCCACGCTTCTGGTGCCAACATAGCATGCCCACAACTTCCTAAACCATACGTCTTTGGAATGTGGGAGGAAGCCAGAGCACCTGGAGGAAATCCATGCAGTCATGGGGAGAATGAGAGAGAGGTGAATGGCCATTTAATCTGTTTTGATGGGGTTCTTTGACAGTTTAATGTTGGCCAGAGTTCCGGACAATCTTCCTATACTTCAGTGGATAAAGTTCAGAGAGATCCTTGAAGTCAAACTGCATGTCATCCAGTTCAGGGTCTCCTTTGGGGAAAATAGCATTCTGATATCACACTTCATACTGCAGTGAAATGATAGTCCAGATTAAATGCTTAAATTCTGGAGTGGGAGCATGAACCCATTAGCTGCACATAATAAAAAAAAGACTTTGCCATGTGTTTTTCAGCATATTTATTGGGTTTCATTTCGCCCTAGTTCAACAATCTTTGGGGAGATTATCAAGGTGACAGTAGATGGATGGGTATGTGTGGTGGTTCAGATGAAGCTTTTGAGGAAGTGCCCAATGTTTACCTGATGTCATTGAGCAATACAACACAGAAACCAGCCCTGGGCCTCAGCATGATGACCAAGTAGGAAGATTGTTTGTTAAGGGGAAGTAATGCTTGATTAAATGAGACATCTATCAATGAGTGATTAGTCTTTCTGGCAGCAATTGTACATCATTTTGTTTTATTATCATTTTTTGGCATCTCCCCATCCTGTTGCATGATAACTTCTCTTTGTATTTCATCACGAAGCAGCCAAGGATGATTCTGAAGACCTTTCCTTAGTGTAATGAGATTTACACATTTAGTTTAAGTAACTGGTAAGCATTTCCTTTTCTGGACACAACAGACATTTTGCTCTGGGTCATTTTAATTTGACTATTGTAAGACTAAATTCTGGCCGATACCGAAAAGATCGGGATCTTTCATGATGCATTCATTTTGAGATCTGCTACTGTGCAAGGTTTATTTGAAAGACGTAAGCTGGTAAGAGATATGAGTGGATTGAGACAAATTAGAATGAGATTGGAGACACAAGACTGCAGATACTGGAATCTGGAGCAACAAACAGTCTGCTGGAGGAACTCAGTAGGTTGATGCTGCCTGACCTGCTGAGTTCCTCCAACAGATTGTCTGTTGCAATGAGGTTGGACATTTTTAGTGAACATCCCAAGCATGAAAGTCTTCAGATGCCACAAGAAAAACTTGTCTTGCCAGGGACACCCAGTTCCGATTTAGTGAGATCCCTTCAGGATGGCCACAGTCCTCCCCCTGTCACCTGCCTGACTTGCAATTTTCCATTCCATATACAAGAACTTTGGTTTATCAATTAATGTTTAACATTCAAAGGCAAATGTAGCTGGTTTCCCATCATACCTGCTTTGGGCTACTCACTAAATTATCTTGGCCCCAAGAAGAAATCTGTGCTGGCATATGGCTGGTGATGCCCAGAATCCCAATTGCAGAGTGTGAGATAAATTGTAATGACTTCACAAATACATGCAGTTTTCTGAATGAAGCTTCAAATGTAAAGCCAGAAATTGCCCAGTGACAAGAAGGCATGAATGATTTTTCAATGTTCCCTGTGCTTTGGCTCCTGAGCTATTAAATCAAAATATTTCTTCCATATTGCTTCATAAGACAGAGGTTGCTTTATTACAATCCTTTAGCTAGTTTTGCTACAATGGGATATAATTTGTGATGGATTCCCTACTATAACAAGAGCTTAAGTTACCTATGATTTACACGGAGCACATTATAGAATATTTGATATTTTTGCACTGGCAGCTGTCTATTATCTAGTTTAATTTACACAAAGGGATGCCATGCTGTTATATCAACTTTGACAGATCTAGTGTCTATTTTATAAAGCAAACAGCACGTGCTTTGAATAAGTCCAAGGCCCTGCAGAATTGAAGAGAAACACTGTCAGAAATGGGGAATTTATTTGTTTTACAAAAAAATCTACTGATGGCTTTGCTCTTCACTCTATTTAAATGCGGGAAGAAAAGGGTCATGTTCTGTGCTGTGAGCACAGTAAAGCTTTTTTTCTTGACCATTGTGAAAGCTTTAGTTTGAACCCATACAATAGGTGGGAGTGACAATGGCCACCAAAGTCGTTCTGATTCGGCTCTCGCCCCCAATAACATCCAGCTGTTTTTGAACTGATTCTGGGTATTTGCTTTGCTCCTCGACCCATTCCATTTTTATACCTTTTGATTTTCTTGGCATCAGCCCTAATTTACTGCTTACTGTTTTAAATCTTCACCCTTATTGTCACTGTTTAAATCTGATTGCTGTTTCAGATTAACCTCTGGTAGGTTGCACTGTTGGTGGTGCCACTTTTTGGACAAGATATTGTATTGAAACCTGTCTACTCTTGTGGTTCCATGTTGAAGAGCTGTTTGCTGTTCCTGGTGTCCCAGACAACATTTTGTTTCTCAATCATCATTTCCAAAAGCAGGTTATCTGATTGCCATTACCTTGCTATTTGTGAGAGATTGCTGCATGTTATGTTTCCTAAATTGCAGTAGCTACATTTTAAAAGTACTTCATTGACCATAAAGTGCTTTTCATTGACCATAAAGTGCTTTAGATGTTTAGAAAGAGGTGTGAAAACCATTATGTAAATGAAGGTTTGTTATTTACTATGTTGAATAACAGTCGTTGTCCTGAGTCACCCGAACAGCTAGAGTATCCCCAGTCTTTCCCCTTATTACATCCTCTAAATTTTGAAGATTGGGCAAATGGTTCCTTTCTGCAATAGATTCCAGAAAAATTTTAAAAAAACAAATTCAAGATATTGGTGATCTCTATTTCTTTTGGTTGGATTTTTGAGCCTCCTGGTTAGGAATTCCTTGTGAATCAAGATCATTTCATTCAAACTCCTACTGTGTGGAGACTGCCTCAGGAACTGCTTCCTATCGCTTCCATGGACCTTCTCTGTTCTTGGCTCCTATCTGAAGCATCCAGCGATGAGAGGAAGGTTGGTGGCCAGCAGTAATTCTCAATAAAAATGACTTGCCTACCTGCATTAAATAAACTTCAGAGATCTGAGGCATGGATATGGGGTGGGTAGATAGGCCCTAACCGGAACAGACCCTTTTGTTCCTCCCTCTCCGTTTGCTGCCTTGAGTCAACCAGTCCAGAGTATTATTGCCCTCAATGCCATGAGTCTTTATTTTATTTGACAGTCTTTTTATGTGGTGTTTTATCAATGCCTTTTGGAAAACCCGGATGAACTACAATCATTGCATTCCCCTCCTCCCCACCCCCTTTATCCCCTCTGTTAATTACATCTTCAAACTCTTATTACATTCATCAAACCTATTTTCCTTTCATCAAACCATGTTAACTCAGCCTAATCACATTGTGAATTAAGTGCTTTGTTACTTCTCCTTTAATAATAGATATCAGCATTTCCTGATAACAGATGTCAGGCTAACTGATCTGTTTAGTTCCTTGTTTTGTCTCGCCCTCCTTTCTTGAATGGGAGTATTACATTTCATACCTTCTGGTTCTTGGGACTGTTCCAGAATTTGAAGAATTTTAGACAATTGCCACTACTGTATTCACTGAATCTTTGGCAGAAGCCATAATCCATGTCTTTGCTCCTCAGTGGCAACCTCAATACTCCCCAGTCAGTCTCCAATTTCATAAACTTCATCAACCATAACTCTGGTATCCCTACTTGCAACAAGTCCCTCTTGCCCATCACCCATGTGCTCACTAAAATAAGCTACTGTAATAACTTGATTTTAAAATTCTTGGGATGTTTTCAAATCCCTCTGGGAGGAAGGGGTTGGGGTAGAGGAAGATCCAAAGAGTGCCTCCACATCTCTCTGATAATAGAATATTGTAACCTCCTGATTTGGCAAAGGGAAGCACTGAGTAATGACTTTGCTCATTATCAGTTGATGGGATGTCAGGTATGTATGCAGCTCAGGTTATCACAACCAAGTAACTGACTGAACTCTTGGTTCCTTGCATACAGAAGGCCTGTATTCTTTGTTTAGAGGCTTTGTCTGTTTTTCTGGACCATTTAGTAGCCTAGTGGGTAGTTTACAAGTTTTTGATGCTTCTGACTCCTGGACATCCTGCTTTTTTTTTTGATCATAGCCAACAGAATTCTGGGCCACCTTTAACAGCATTCCACAAAATTCATTCCATTCCAATTTCATTGCAATGCACTAAGTCTTATTACAAATAATGTGTGGTATCTTTTTGTTCTAGGACAGTAATAATTGTGTGCACCTGATTTTTACATCACACGGCTTAAAGGCAGCATATAATTAGCACTGCAAATGCAAATACACTGTGCTTGATTTGCCGTTGCCATCCTTAAAAGTAGAGGAAAAATTGAATCTATGTAATTCCCTTCTCTATCACTTTCAATACACTGTAATTGCTTAAGCAACTTAATCATTGTAATTACAACCTTCAGAAATTAGCTAAAGTACAAACAAACCACTAGAGGGCACTACAGCTAATGAGGGCAAAGGGTTAAAGAAACTGCACATCAGTTTAGTCGCTCCCCAATTACTCAACAGCTGCAGAAGCTCTTGTTGAATCTCTCTGTACCTGCACCATTACTTCACTGTCAGCTTTTGTGAATGAAAGGATCTTTTTTTCAACAGATGCCTCCAACATTGGGACTAAACAAACCCAAATGTAACATTGCTTTGGTTTTTTTAAATCTCTTGGGCTGAGAGGATAGCCCCATTCCAGGGACTCTCCTTTCTCGTATGTAGTAAAAGGTATAAATACAGAATGCTGGCTTGAGTAGTATTCATTTCCCAAGGTCAGATATGGTGCAGTCATGGTGGGAAGTGGCTTACTGTTTTACACAGACTATTGTTGTTACATGGACATTTGAAATAAAATTCAGTATTAGTGCTGCCAGAATTAATGGCCATCAGTATTCTGAAACCTACAGTTTACAGTGTGTTTAGCCATTGGGTCACTTCCAGTTTATTGAAGGTACTTATGCTTTGAAGTTATGCTGAACAGATGGTTGCTGATCAGAGATTAGCAGTGGGTCAAAGGTTACTTGGCAGCAAAATATACTATAGTGAACTCTGTCTATAATGGTCACCACTGGGACTATGCTTTATTCACTGCCTGTACAAGTGACTGTTAAAACTTATGCTAGATGTTAGTCGCGTTTCTGTGCACCTCATGTATAATTCAGAACCAGGAAACACTCACAAGAGTGCTGCACTTTAAGTGCTAGTGCTTGGGTTGTTGTTAATCATGCTGGTGATTTAAGTACATTTTTTTCCCCTTCACTATGTCCCAGAAGTAAATACAGCAGTGTGGACATCCAACACGATTTTCAACTAAATACAGTGACAAGATTCTGTACCTTAATCCATTTTGCTAAGGAAAGCACTATTTTATGCTGTTTGCCCAGAAAGGTTTGCTTTAATAATTATGTCATCCTCTCACAATACCAGGTAATTTTTCAGAAAACCATTCTTGTGCATAGTCATAATGCACACTGAGCTTAAAATCACCCCAGTGACTCAGACCAAACTAGTGTTAGATCTGGAGGCTGCTCCAGTTTTCCCACAATTATTTTAATCGTAGGAAAATTGTTTGTATTTGTAGCAGTGCCAAGAGTGAGATATCTTGTCAAGTGATTGAAGGATTCATTTGACACAAGCAATTTACATCAGCAGATTTACCAAGTCTTTGTGTTGAAACAATGCAAACTAATTAGCTGCAGGTACTTGCGAGTTTTTTTTAGGACTTCACCTTTCCTCCCATCTCTGGTCAGGGGAACCCTGTTGCCTCAGGTCAAAGCTCAAAGAGAAGAAGAATTAGTCTGGATCTCGCTGGAGCCAGCCACGTGCACAGATGCAACCTGAGCTGGATGTGGAGGGCTGATCTTGCCAGCCCTTGAGTTGGGCTGTGAGGTCCAACGGCCAATGGGCCTCAGCTGATGCAGTGCCGAGGCCCTGCCTCAGGAACACCCTGACAGACTTTGCCAGTTCTCAAAGCTGTTTAAATGTTTAACATTCAGAAATGATCAAATTGAAGTAAATTAAAATAAAAATTGTCACTTTTTTTAAAAGATTTAAAAAAAGTTAATTAAAAAGTAAAATGATCTTCAAAGTAATTATAAACAAAAAGGAAAATGTTTAAAAAGTTCCCTCCCCTATTCTGCAAGCCTAGAATGTCCCTGGAAGTTGATGTGGTGTCAAATTCTGAGACTGGTCTGATCTGGAGTGTGATTTCCCCCGTACAATGCTGGAAATCTCAGCAAGACCAAGCCTCCAGCTGTTGGTTGAACTATAGATTTGATCCCCCAAAGCTGTCATTGTGTCCCTGTGCGTGCTCGTAAGTGGACAGGTCTACTACCTCCCATTGTGACAGCTAGTAGATCCGCTGCCTCATAGCTCCAGAGACCCAGATTTAATCCTAACCTCCTGGTGCCCTCTGTGTGGAGTTTGCATGTCCTCCCTGTGACTGTGTGGATTTCCTCCCGGGAGTCCAGTTTCCTCCCATCTTCTAAAGGCATATGAATTGGTAGGTAAATTGGTTACTGTAAATTGTCCCGACTGCGTGGTGAATGGTAGAATCTGCAGGGAATTGTTGGGAATGTGGGGAGAATAGATTACAAGGAAAATTAGTGGAGACTTGGATTGCTCTGTGAGCTGGTGTGGATCTGATGGGCTGAAGTGGCCTTCTATGTTCTGAAGAAATATGGAAATCCTGACTTCCAGCTGAATGACTGAATGCTCAGTGTTCACTTCACTGACAGCCACAGACAGAAAGATTCACCCCACTCATTAATTACAATAGAAACAAGATGGCGGTACGTGTGACTATAGAGTCAGGGTTGTACAATGAGGAAAGGGGCCCTCTGGCCCAACTTGTCCATGCTAATCAAGGTGCCGACTTGAGCTGGTACACTTTGCCTGCATTCAGCCTATATCTCTCTCTAATCCTTTCCTATCCATATTCCTGTCCAAACATCTTTTGTATGTTGTAATTGTACCTGCCTCTACCACTTCCTCTGGCAGCCCATTCCATATACCCACCACCCTCTGTGTGGGGAAAACTTGCCCCTCGGTTCCCTTTTAAGTATTTGCCTCTTACCTTAAACCCATTCTCTCAGGCTTTAGACTCCCCTAGCCTGGGAAAAAGACTGTGACCATCCTCATTATCCATGCCCCTCATGGTTTTGTAAACCTTTTTATAAGATCACACCTCAGCCTCCTTCGCTGCAGGGAAAACAGACCCAGCTTATCCATTCTCTCCTTATAAGTCAAGCCTCTAGTCCCGACCACATCCTTGTGAATCATTACGCACTTTCTTCAGCTTAATTGCATCCTTTCTATAGCGTGGCAACCAGAACTGCACACAACGTTGTGGGTGCAGATTCACCAACTTCTTGTACCAACTCCTGTATGCAATGCCCTGTCTAATGAAGGCAAGTGTGCCAAAACGCTGCCTTCACCACTTTGTCCACCTGTGTCGCCACAGTTGGGGAACTATGTACTCCCTTGGTGTCTCTGTTCTACAACAATCCCCAGGGCCTTGACGTTCCCTGTGCATTTCCTGCCCTGGTTAAATTTCCAGAATGCACGGCTTTGCACTTGTCCGAGTTTTCCATCTGTCATTCCCTTGCCCACTTTCTCCTATGATCAGTACCCTGTTGTAACCTTAGACAACTTCCTTCACTGTCCTCCACACCATCGATTTGGATGTCACCTGCAAACTTGCTAATAATGCTACCTGCATTCTCATCCACGTTGTTGATATTGTGTGACGAACAACGGAACCCAGCACTGATCCCTGCAGCAAACCCCACCCCCACTCCCACTCTCGTCAATCCTCTTGGTCTTCTCCTCAAAAACAAAACTCTTTTTAAAAAAAAAACACACAATTTCCCATGCACAAAGCCATGCTGACTATCTCCAATCAGCCCTTGCCTTTCCAAAGGTAGATAGATCCTGTCTGTCAAGATGTCCTCCAGAACTTTCCCACTCAACTTTTGCAAGCTCCTGTCAAAGGCCATCAAAATGAACCTTGCCCCAATTTAGGGCTTTAATTTGTTGACTATTTCTATCTTTTTCTACAACTAGATTATAACTAATAAAATTATGGTCACTGGTCTCAAAGTGCTCCCCCACTGACATTTCTGTCACTTGTCCTGCCTCATGTCCCAATAGGAGGTTGTGTGTTTCTCTCTCACTCTCTCTCGCTCAAGTAGGACCACCTGCAGATTACTTGAAACTTTTCTGGATGCACTTAACAAATTTGGGTAGCAACCAAAAACTGTCGCTTTAAGGCTATTATGACTTTAAGGATCTTGTTATGGAATTGCTCTCTGGGGTGTAGGGATGTATACAGCAAGTTCTGGAGCAGAAGTCTATGAGGAGTGCTGAATGAAGAAGATTTACCTTGTTTTGAGCTCCTTGTGTCTCATGTGAATTTGACTGGACACTGCCAATTAATTTTGGTTGTTTGGGCCCCACACACACAACACACCTCGCACAACGGTTGAAATAATGAAAGGTAGAAGAGGAAACAATGGACCATAATAAATGAATTTTAATTGTATGAGATAATATTAGTAAAGCTATTACAGAAATCCGGGCAGCTTTGTCACCATATATCAGTATTTCATGTGCTATGGTTAAAGGAAGATTGCGTCATAGAAGTATAATTTCCTCAGACCTGTTTGAAACTAATGGCAAAGCATTTCGCTGAGGGAAGAATATTGTTCACTGTGGATCAACTTTAGGATGGTTGACATCATCCACTGTGCTAAAAGGGCCTTAAAAATTAGGGAAATTGATGTTCAACTTGTAAGGAAAATTACTGCCTATAAAATATGCCTTTGTTTTAAGTGTGCTTTGCTCGATTAGGCAATGAATAAAATGTTTCCTGGAGAAAACACCAGGGTGGCTTAAGGTAACCAATGAGCATGCTTCTGTATGCAACTAAAACAAATGAATCAACCAACACATTTGTGGTATAATAATAATGTCAACTTTAAAAGAAATTAGAAACAAAGCCAACCAATGCTTCCTAAGGATACACTGCAGCAAGTAATCTCTTCATTCTTCTTTTCACATTATACATGTATTTATATTTTCTGGGACTGCTGGACATTATAAAGAATGAATTAGTATTTCAGAATTATTTCCTCTATTGCATGATGCCCCTCCCCTTGAAGCAAAGAATCGATTAATGGCCTTTTGCAGGGTAGGATTTTTATCCCAATTACAACCATAGCAACTAAAGTCCAGAGCTTATATTTGAACACAATATTGAAAGATAGTGGAGCTTAAAGGTCATGACAAAAAGGTCAATGAAACAGTAAGTCTGGCTCCTGTATCTAATATGACATGAAGTTACCAGAACATTTCCAGTAACATATACAGTGAGATTGATGGTGGAGTGGAAGTAATTTCAGCTGAAAATATAGAACTGAAATGGTGCTCAAAGTTGACGTTTCAGGGGTTTAACCCTCTGCTGAACAAGAGAATGAACTCGTACTGAAGTAGAGCTTTTCTAGTGAGAGAGCAGCCTTGCCAGGGGAAAGAATAGCTCCAGCTTTTGGATCAACTACCTCAGGCATACAACATGCAGTGCCAGTTCTACACAGGTCCAAGATCACTCCTGGCTGAATTGCAGTTTACATAATATCTTTGTGAATTGGCTGCTGGAGGGCAAGTGAGAAATTCAGTGCTGCCCAGGGCTTTGGATCTCACAAGGCAAAGGTCAGCAAAGCAACAACAGCTAAATTGTCAACATTACCAAATTATTTACTCCATTGCTGTCTTACGATGTGCTTTTTCTATTCCCCCCCCCCCCCTCCATTTTGCATTTTGTTTTCACCAGCAGGTTTCCAGTGTATGGTTCCAAGTACATTGAGATGTGATCCTTCACTGAGGTTTCTGGTTACAAGATGCATGTATGCAATGGAAGTGAAAAAGAATGAGAGAGAACAAGTTTATGAACGACATTTTTTAAAGACATCTCAAATTCTGTATCTGTAGCCAGTGTCCCTAGGCTGCTGTACAGTTAGACTGCTGCAGCTTGAACAGTTCTTAACAGATTTACTGTCACCTAAGATTACTTAGTTGTCAGACAACAGAAGCCCCAAAGTGATACATTTGTATCATTAGCACCTCTCTGGAAGCTACTGAAGGTTGCTAGGTCATTGCTTAGCAACCAGTAAGTGCTCTAAGTAAAGATGCAAGGTGACTATTGCCAGCCAACCAATGTAAAGGAAAATGGAGGTTGTTTGCAACAAATAGTTCGAGCAATGAGTTGGCTTCTTAAATGTACGCTTGTGTGTGTAGTTTGAACCAGACATTTTGGGGTGATGTGGCTAGAAATCCAAGTGTTTCTTGGAAGTGTATGTATGACCTGTGTCTCCATGGATTCAAAAAACTTGTGTGAATAAAACAAAATGATTGCAGGTTCAGTGGAAACTGGAACTGACTTTTTCTTGTTGAGCAGCAAAGAACTGCCACTGGAATGAGCATTATGATCACCTGCAGCTTTGTTTTTTTAACCATTTGTGTGAATGCATCGATAAAATTATCCAGTAAAATCACACATTTATTTGAGTTCCTTAACACTTGATTCAGACAGAATTAATCCTTTGCTGAAACTGAGAATGGTTTTATGCTCTGAGTGGAAATCCTCAGCTTAAATCCCAGCATAAGAGACCAGGAGAAATCTGTAAAACCAGGTACCAAATTGAGCAGCACCAGTTTCAGACTCCCGGGGAAAACATGCAGAGATTTCCAGACCAATGGTGCACAAAATCAGGACACAGAGCAAGTACAAAATACTCAAATCTTCGAGATCTTTCAAAGAACCCTTCCAATTCCACTGGCTGAACAGATTCCTGGCCTTAATAAGCATCCCCGTCAAGTTACAGGGGCATAATAGAGTGAGATTTTTAACGTTTTTGGCATTGATGAAAAACCATAAGGCTCATTAAAATGTTTGCATAACTTGTGCACAAATGACATTTAAGTAAATTGAAACTCAATCTTTTACTTGTTGAAAGAACATAGGGTTTAGAAATCTGTCCTCTTGTATGTGTTGAGCATACAGTGCAGTAACGTATCCATGTAGTCGTCCTCTTCCAAAGTTAATTTCCAGTGACTTGAGTTGAGCAGAATTTTGGTCATTTTACATGAGGCACAGCCTCTCCCAAAAGGCACATTTAAGCGAGAAATGGAGGAATGTCTTCCCCTTGGTGTCAATTCATTACGCGCTTTCAGCCCTGAATGTTTTCTTATTAATGTGACTGGCAGTAACACTGAATATAATTAAGTATCAGAATGGGCTTGGAAAATGAAATCTGAATGTGAGTAATTTCTGATATATTTATAGATGTAGGGGGACAACTTACATTCAAATAGACATTTTTCTGCATCAATGCAAAGCTCCAATTAAAATAATTGCCTGTTAATTAAAGAAAACATACAACAAAGAACTGTCATAACTCAATTCTGCAGCAGCTTATTTATCTGATACTCTGTTCTAGCTGGTGATTGGTTGGACCACAGATTTGTTGACCTAGTTTGAGTTGGAGCTCCATCCCACAGCATCCCTCTCACGTCCTGTACTCGGTTGGGAAGAATGAATGCCTGGTGTTCTTCTGGGGTTTAAAAAAAACAATTGAAATGTTTTTGTTTTGTGAGCACCTTGAAGCAAATAGCTTTGGAAAATGCTGAATGAGGTCCAAGGTGGAGCCTGGGAGGACATAATAAAAGCAAAACGTACTGGAAATACTCAGCAGGTCATGCAGCGTCTGTGAAAAGAGAAGCAGAGTTAACATCTCGGGTCGGAGATCCTTTATCAGGGGCGTCAGTTGGATTGGGAGGAAACTTGCATTGCATAAAGGGATATAGACCACATGCAGGCAGATGTGAAGTTTAAACTGGCATCATGGTTGGCACAGATACCGTGTTCCTGTGCTGCACTGTTTTATGTTCTTGAGCAAATTAATTTTGATTACCTTAAACTATTTTCTGAAAACTTTACACAAATTGTTCCGTGCTATAAATAGATGACCAAGGAAATGTAAGTCGGGTCTTACTGAATATTGCTGTACTTGGCTCTCTGAATGAAGATCCTTCATTTTAAAATTTCAGGAAAGCAATTGTTGTCTATTTAGGGCATGTGCCATCAAGGTTGGAGTTTACTGTGGTGGAGGAAATGCATTTAGTGGATATTAGACTGTACCAATCTCTGTTTATGTTTAAAAAGTAAATACTAATCAGTCTATTATTGAATATAGTGCCAGCTTTGTCTACTTCTCAGAGTCATTCTGTGTTTAGTGCTCCATCCCAAAAGTTGCAGGATAAAAATCCAGACCATTTACTCCTGACAACACAACACTGCAATGAAGTGCTCTTACACATACAAAATTAAGCCAAGGCTCCTCTGGCCCTCACAGCTGAAATTAAAAGCTTCCCTTGCATTTTTTTTTAGAAGAATAAAGGAGTTACTCCCTAGTGTCTAGGCTAATATATATTGTGCAATCAACAAAAAAAACATATAATAAATCAGATTATCTAGGTAGTACCCACATTGGTACTTGTGGGAGCTTCTTGTGAATAAATGGGTAGCTACGTGCCTTCATCACAATACTGACTACACTTGGGTATATCACTGGCTGTGAGGTTCCTTGGGGCATCTGCATGCCAGTCTTATTATTGGCTGCTGTGTTTACATTACAAAATAACAATGGATCAAATTAATTTATTGGTTATGAAGTGCTTTGGAAGCTAAGAAGCTCAGTAGTATCTCATTGTGATTCTTGCACACAACCAAGGGGCAGAATAGCAAGTATGTGCAGCCTTGGTCTTGTAGTCCATTGTCTTTAGTTTAAGCAGCTAACTTGCATGTAAACAATGGTAAGACTGGCACAAAATACTGGAGCAGGTCAGGCAGTATCTATGGAGGGAAATAAACAGTCGACATTTATTCTTTCCTTTCTTTAATTTGCATTGCTTTGTTAATTTACCTAAATGTGAGTGTACTGCAGAGGGCCCAGATTGCAATTTGTAATATTAGGATTATGGGAGAGGGAATGGGACAAATGTGGTAGATGATACTGCTTATAGTGACATCATCAACTCATTGCCTTGACTGAGGAAACAGTGTGACTGGAGATTGGTAAAGATGTATGTTTATAATTTCTGTTGGAATTTGTTTTATTGGAAGGACAACAGCTTTTAAAGACCAAATCTGTTCCAATCAAATCCCGGTGAAGATCAAGCATTTTCATTTACAAAGCATTTTCCACCCACTGATGTAAAATAATCAGGTTTCAATCTCTCCCGCTGTATTAAATCGCAGCTGTCATATTTGTTTAGATAGAGCACATGCTCCTGTGCTGCACTGAATTGCCAATCTATTTATGTAGTGATCTGGGCTTGTGGTGACGAATCAAGTATTGACTCATGGTCGTGGTGTTCAAAGCAAATGGTGTCGGTTGTTTTTTTTCTTGTGTGCACGAAAGTTAAAAATAAAATGGCGGAAGTGCTATGTGAGCCCAATAGCACCTGAAGGATTAAACCAGCTCATATTTCTGATCTTTTGCCAATGGGTGACAGCATATTAATGTTTATTTAGAAAATTAAATCTCAACTTTAGAAAAGCCTGAGACAAGATGCTGAGTACTTCATCCTTTCTAATTAATGTGCTTCTGTGTATGTTCTGTCTCATTTTTTTTCCTGTGGAGGAGCCTGTGTCTGGGGCAGGCACAAACCGGTCTGCAACAGAAATCAGAAGACAAAACTCAGGCTGTTCAAGATGCACATTTTTCCATGATGACCACAGTTATTGTCATAAGTCAGCGTCAAGTCATTTTCTCAGCAAAATTTTTGGATCTTTCAAAATAACCAAACTGAACCCAGTTTTAAGTAGTAAGCTACAATATTAAGGTTGTTGAATGTGGTTTGCTCCATCTTGTTAACTGCACCACCTGTTGAATGCTGTATGAGTTGAAATTCAGCTTGGTTTGGTAATGTGAAACTGGTGATAATGAATTGGCAACCTCTTTGCCTGACATTATATTTTGTGACTTTGATACCATCCGAGTGGATTTCACCACAATGATTGCTTCTTCTGGGCGTGTCACTGTGTGTAACCAAGGTAGGGCTTGGGTTGTGTGGTGGCAAGGAAGGCAAGCAGTACTGTTGTAGTCTCCAGAGTCTTCAGTCCCTATTCTCATCTATTATCGACCCAACTTCCTTCTGAAAGGTACTAGTTCATCGTGAATAAGTGAACCTTACTGAAACTGTGCTCCATTTATTAACCATTCTTTGCTTTCTAACAGCTTGTTCATTTTGTACTTCGGGTAGGAATCTGTTAGAGGACATGTCTTACATGAACAATACTTTTGTGTGTGCAGAATACAGTAGTATATACACAGTGCTGCTCTGCTCCAAAATTCAGTAACGTTGACTTCAATGAATCCTAATTTCTGAAGCACTGAATAATAGGCATACACTGCTGTATTGCATGGCTAGCCCATGTAACCATAAGCAGATTTCTACCCTGTGTTCTCTTATCCTATATTCATTGTCAGAGTGGAAAAAGCTTCAATGGTGCAATGTCTTGTTATTTTAAAGACAGTTTCTACTTGAGGTATTTTTCACAATAGAAATAATTTAATTGCCTGTTTCTCTCCCACCAAGGCTTGGCATCATCCAAGTCTTGTTATTTTTTTTTGAAACATTTTTGAGAAAGGTGAGCAAAATGGCACATGGTACTCTGGGGTAGGCTTCCTGTTGGTCAGTAAAATGTCAGTCTAATTTCTTCAGGCTTGTGATCCAATACCCTCTAGATCTGTCCTTTTGGTTCTTGCTGATTACTGCTGTATGTTGAATAAATATTTTTGGAGTACAATAAATGCTCATTCCCAAACCTCCTTCCCTTCCAGCTTCTGCAAGTGGCAACCTTAAAAGAACCATCAGACACATGTTTGTTGTCACAGCTTCAATTTACTTTGCCGTAAATATCCACATTAAAATCCATCTGCTGCATGTTATCTGTCTGCATGATCAGTCCATATGTCTAAAGATAGCCTCCATTCTGATTGCTGCTTGCCCACATATCTTCATGCCCTCCACAGTGCAATACCATACAAAGCACCCTATACCAAATCAGTCACAAATAGTGCGAACAGCAGGGGTTTCAAACCTGTTGTCTATGAAACGTTACTGGTTACTGTTTCCCAGACAATACTTTTCTATTTGTCAGTGCCCTATGCCTCCTGTTGCTATGCCAATTCTCAAAGCATACAGAAAATTGGTCAATGCTTATGTAAGCCTTGCACAGGAATTTGAATTTGATTGCTTTTGGAGGACATATTAAGTGCTTATTCCATTCTCTTTTTGAATCTTCTGTGAAATGAAACCCACTCGCTGGTAGATCTATATCCTGAATTACACCAGATTACATCCATTACAATATAATGGATTTATGAGAATGAAACCAGGGATAAGTTGCATGGAGAGACTGGAGAAGCTGGAGTTTTTCTCCTTGGAACAGAGGAGGTTGAGATGGGATATGACAGATGATTTAAAATCATGAGGAGTTGAAAGCATAACCCACTGAAAGTTAAAATGTGGGGACAGCAAGCAGTTAGACCATAAGACATAGGAGCAGAATTAGGCCATTTGGCCCTTCGAGTCTGCTCTGCCATTCAATCATGGCTGATTTATTTTTCCCTCTTAACCCCATTCTCCTGCCTTCTCCCTGTAACCTCTTGACACCCTGATTAATTAAGAACCTAACAATATCTACTTCAGATATACCCAATGACTTGGCCTCCACAGCTGTGTAGCAATAAATTCCACAGATTCACCACCCTCTGGCTAAAGAAATTCCTCCTCATCTTTGTTCTAGGGGGGCATCCTTCTATTCTGAGGCTGGTCCTAGACTCTCCCACTAATGGAAACATGCTCTCCACGTCCACTCTATCCAGGCCTTTCCATATTCCTTAGGTTTCAATGAGATCCCCCCCCTCCCCCCAATCCTTCTAAACTCCAGTGAGTTCAGACCCAGAGCCATCAAACGCTCTTCATATATTAACCCTTTCATCCCCAGGATCATTCTCATGAACCTCCTCTGGACCCTCTCCAATGCCAGCACATCCTTCCTTAGATATGGGGCCCAAAACTACTCTCAATACTCCACATGTGGTCTGGCCATCACCTTATAAAGCCTCAGCATTACATTCTTACTTTTATATTCTAGTCCTCTTGAAATAAATGCTAACATTGCATTTGCCTTCCTTCCTACTGACTCGACCTGCAAGTTAACCTTCAGAGAATCCTGCACTCGGACTCCCAAGTCCCTGTGCACCTCTGATTTCTGAATTCACTTCCTGTTTAGAAAATAGTCTACGCCTTTATTCCTTCTACCAAAGTGCATGACCGTACACTTCCCTGTGCTGAATTCCATCTGCCACTTCTTTGCCCATTCTCCCAACCTGTGCAAGTCCTTCTGCAGACTTTTTGCTTCCTCAACACTACCTGCCCCTCAATCTATCTTTGTACGATCCACAAACTTGGCCAAGAAGCTGTCAGTTCCATCATCCAGATCATTAATGTATAACGTGAAAAGTAGCGGACCCAACACCTACCCCTATGAAACACCACTTGTCACCAGCAGCCAACCAGAAAAGGGCCCCTTTATTCCCACTCTTTGCCTTCTGCCAGTCAGCCAACGTTCTATCCATTGCCAGTACCTTTCCTGTAATACCATGAGCTCTTATCTTGTTTAGCAGCATTATGTGCGACACTTCGTCAAAAGCCTACTGAAAGTCCAAGTAAACGACATCCACTGACTCTCTATCTTGCTTGTTACTTCCTCAAAGAATTCCAACAGATTCGTCAGGCAAAATCTCCCCTTAAGGAAACCATGCTGACTTTGGCCTATTTTATCATGAACTTCCAAGTACCCCAAAACCTCATCCTTAATTAGGAAGGCACATGGTATGTTGGCCTTTATTGCATGGACATTTCTGTACAAAAGTAGAGAAGCCTTGTTCCATACTGGTTTGGTTTCCCTAAGTAAGGAAGTGTGGGCAATAGAAAAGGTTCAGTGAAGATTCAGCATGTTGTTTTCTTGGATGATTGGTTTGTTTTATGAGGGGAAATTAAGAAGATTCAGTCTGTAATCTCTGAAGGTTAGAAGAATGTTGATCTTATTTAAATGTTTGAAATTCTTAGTAAGGTAGATGCAAAGTTGATGCTTCCCCTGGTTGAGGTATTTAGACCCAAAGGAGAGAACGCAATCTCAAAGTCTTTGATCCCCAGGGACTGATCAGGTACAGTACATCCTTGGACTTTGTGGGAGGCTAGAGAAGAAATTGCAGATGATTGCCAGGGCTAGAGGGCCTGAGTTATAGGGAGAGGTTGACCAGCAAGGTCTTTATTCTTTGGAGTGTAAGAGAATGAGGGATGACCATATAGAAATATTTAAAATTATGAGAGGCATAGATAAGGTGGATGGTAACAGTCTTTTCCCCAGGATAGGGGAGTCCAAAACTAGGGGGCATTGATTTATGGTCAGAGGGAAGGACTTGAAAGGGAGCTGAGGAGCAACTTTCTCACACGGAGGGTGGTGAATATATGGAATGAGCTGCCAGGGGAAGTGGTTGAGGTAGGTACAATAGTATCATTTAAGAAGCACTTGGATAGGTCCATGGAGGGGGAAGGGCCTGGAGGGATATGGGCCGAATGCAGGAAATTGAGACTAGCTAGGTGGACAACACGGTTGGCGTGGACTGGTTGGGCTGAAGGCCCTGTATCCATTGTTGTATTCCTCCATGACGTCCAGGGGGAGAGAGGGCAAGCAATTTCTTCACTTGGAGGGTAGTGAATCTTTGGAATTCTGGCACCAAGAGGACTGTGGAGACTCTGTCACTGAGGGAATTAAAGATTGACATTGATAGCTTCTTAGCGATGAAGGGAATCAATGAATTTTGGATTAGTGAGGGAAAGTATTGCTGAGGTAAACGCCTGGCCATGATCCTCAATAGTTCATCAAACATGAGGTATAAAAGGGCCTATTGTTTCTGTCTTTTATTTCCTAACAGCTCCTTTTGGTGGAAGGGTCAAGAAGTGGAAGACCTAAAATGAAGGTGAGCAAAAAAAAAAGCAGTGAAGTGAAGAAAAACATTCTTTTTAGATGCAGTGATTGGTCAGGATCTGGAATGCACTGCTGGGGTTGGAGGCTTTGGAGTTGGGGTCACTATTTGGGAGTGGATAGTGGGGTCAGATTTCATTGTGACGTTTGATAGGGGAATGAATAATATTTGAAAGGAGACAGTTTGTAGGGCTGGGTGGAAGGGATGAGCTAAATTCTTCATGCTAGAGCCTGCATGGACCAGGTGAGTTAAATGGCCTCCTTTAAGAAAAATATGAAACATTGATTACCTTATTTCCAGACAAATGTTACTTGGCTCATTTTACAGTTTAAAATCTTAATATTTTCATAGTTGCATAAATTTGTTGTTTTCCACAATTATCACAAGAATATTTTTAAGGAATGCACATATTTCATCTATCCTCTTCATTATTTTTAAACATAGGATTTGTTCAAAATTATTCAAACAGCCCTCAAACTTCCTTGCTTTTGTTTTGTACAAGTAAACTGTCTGTCAGCGTGACTTCAGAAGGTTGAAGAGTTCAATTTCTTTGGAAGCCTTTGAGATGATGACTGAGCCAGTTCACAACAGTAATGCAATAGGTGCTGTTACTTGCAGTCTCAAAATGATTGGGACAGGGGCATGTGAAAGGGGTTGGTCTTGGGGAGAGGGGAAGGGAACAGATGGTCAGGCATATGCACCCCTCACAACTGATCAATAAATGTGCTAAGGATGTGCATGTGTTTGCAGATGCTTTCCTTTTTGTCCTTTTGTTGATCACCTTCGTTCTCTGGCACGTAGTTCTCGACCCTTCACACCTCCACCCCTAATTAGAGCAGTTTCTGTCTATCTGAACTCTGATTTTCAATACTTCTCTCTGAACCCCTTACAATTTCATCTCTCCAAAGAAAGACCCAGCTTCTTTGGACTGTCCTTGTAACTGCAGTCCCTCATTCCTGGAATTCTAGTAAATCCTATGATGCAATTGATGCAACCCGGCATAATTCATGTCGGTGCATCAGTGAATAGATTTAATTTTATCATGAATTCTGGAGAATAAACAGTGAGGTGCCACAAGAGACCTGATAACTCATGCATAAGAAAATGCTGAGTTAAGATCGGCACCAAGAGTGGGAAATACGTTGTCCCGCTGAGCTCCTCCTCGTGTAGCTATTTGCATAAAATTTCAAGTAAGCAATTAAAATGCAGAATTTGATGTAAATTATAAATGTAAATGAGACTTGTGGGCAATGTGCTGTGCTTCTTGTAAAGCCATATCTTGTTCCTTTCATAGTGCCATTGTTTGACAGTAGGGAGTTTGCTCCAAGAAATAATTAAAGCATTTAGAATGGCTGATATCAGTGTGGGGCTTGTGACTCTTTTCCTGGGTAGGACTGGTTTTATTTCATGTATTTGTTCATAAGTTTTTAATTACTTCTAATTGAACAAAAATTTAAAACCAACACAATTAAAATGAGTAATGCCCATACATACATGCTAATATATTGACTAAAGCATGTTTTGGCTGGAATTGTGCAATAAAATAATGACTTCCAAGAGCCAAAAGTATCATCCTAATCTTCAAATACAGAGTTTGGTCAAGAATGTTTAAGCATCTGGTGTGTATTAATGTTAGCGGAACCTGTGGTTATGTAGAATGAAATGAGCAATGTGAAAGTACATTGTTCTCGGAGTGCTGTAGTGTTTGTGTGATTCTGGCATGAGTTCTTGGCAGCCTTTACACAGACTGATAAACCTGGCTGTAATTTGAGTATGAAGAGCTGGCAATACTCTGAAATTTAATATTCTTACAGGGAATTGACAGCCTCGGACAATAATTAAGCAGGTTTTCCCTGTCTAATTGTATTATCCGTGTCTATGAAGTAATAACTTCAAAATTTTTTTTTCCACAAGCCTTAACTATTTCAAGGTTTCAGCATTGTTTTGTAACCAAAGAAAAGTTGCTTGGCAAGTTAGCAGGAAATGGTCTTTGAGACACAACAAAAATGCTGGGTTTGCACATCCTTATGCTCAGCACTGTATATGCTGAATGTGTACTGAATAGTTTTAATGCCTCATTTCCACTGTGGCTATAAATTCTAACTTGAGCTGCATAGTACAAAAGGATGAATGCTGAGCTGTAGAACGACTCTTATTTCTTGTCTGTTTAAAGGGGCACATTCTTCAAGCACATCTCTCTCTTACTCTAAAAGCAAAATGTTTGGCAAACAATAATGTCATGTGTAGGTGTTGTGCTTCAACTTGATCTCTATCATTATGTTGTACATTAAGTCAAAAGCAGATTGCGAGGTAATTTTTCATGAAGTCTCTCTTAAAAATGACTCTGAATTTTAATGATTCCTGGTATTTCTGATACCTTGTAGTTTTCCTTTAAACATTAGCAGTCTGTTGTAGCAATTGGGTGCTGCAATTATAGTGTAGTTGCTGACAGCAACGTCAATTTTGATTTTGGTGTTGTAAGGTAAACAAGATGCTACTGATGCCTCTGGAGCCTCAGTGATCGTTTCACAGAGTGTGCAGAGGAAAGCCGTTGAGCACATTAAGCATCTTGGTCGGCATGGACCTGTTGAGCAGAAGGGCCTGTTTCCATGCTGTATGACTCTATAAGAACCTATGACAGTATGAGTTGCCACTAAAGGGTGTTGTTTTTTTTCTGGACACTAGGGTCCCTAGATGGAATGTTAGGTTTTAATTAAAATTGCACTTGAAAATAGCGACAATGTGTTTCGTGGCTTCTGCTTTCTGCTAAGTGTTGAACATTTTCTACACAAATGTACTCCTTTGAGAATTGTTTGAAGAAGCAAAGGTTTATGATGCTAAATTGGTGAGTATCTCAATATACCCTAAGGCTCTTTCCACTCCCGCCTCCACAAAGGATTTGAGTGATTTTGAAGATCAGTTTATGTGTATTTCTATGTCTGTATG
Organism: Pristis pectinata; assembly: GCF_009764475.1. Taxonomy (NCBI): domain Eukaryota; kingdom Metazoa; phylum Chordata; class Chondrichthyes; order Rhinopristiformes; family Pristidae; genus Pristis; species Pristis pectinata. Next base: position 20,023,269 of record NC_067420.1, read on the forward strand.
TATAGTGCATTCCCATGGCCCACTCCCTCACCCCTTCCCTATTATATTCTTTTTGTATAGATCATATGCCTCTTTGTCAGCTTGCTTCAGGGAGGTCATCAGGCTAATTGCAATGGGTTTGGTTTTGTTTTCCATTCCCCTAAGCTTCCCTTGAAATTGTAGTCCACTGGTAGTTATCCTAGTATATTGTGGGAAGCCAGGTAAGAAATTGCAGGGGCCCTGACAAAGATATTTGTATCGTTTCATCGTTAGCCAAGGGTGAGATACCAGAAGACTGGAGGGTGGCTAATGTTGTGCCTTAAGAAGGGCTGCAAGGACAAGCCAGGGATTACAGGATGGCCAACCTAACATCAGTGGTGGTTAAGTTACTAAAGAAGATTCTGAGGGACAGAATATACTGGCATTTAGAAAAGCAAGGGCTGATTCAGGATAGTGAGCATGACTGTGTGTAGGAAATCGTGTCTCAAGAATTTGAGTTTTTTTTTGAAGAGGTGACTAAGAGGATTGAGGGCAGGGTGGTGTATGTGGTCCATATGGGCTTCATCAAAGCCTTTGACAAGGTCCTGCATGGTAGGCTGGTCTGGAAGGTTAGATCACATGGGATCCAGGGCAAATTAGAGATTGGTGTTGGGTCCACTATTGTTTGTCATCTATGTTAATGACTTGGATGACAATGTAGGTGGCATGGTGAGTAAATTTGTGGATGACACCAAAATTGGTGGCATAGTTGGCAGAGAGGAAGGTTGTCAAAAATCACAACAGGATCTTGAACAATTGGGGAAGTGAGCAAGGAAATGGCAGATGGAATTTAACTCAGACAAGTGCAAAATGTTGCATTTTGGGAAGTTAAACCACAGCGGATGACACCAAAATTGGTGGTGTCGACAGTGCAGGAGATTATCAAGATTACAACAGCATATGGTTCAATTTAGGAAGTGGGCAAGGGAATGACAGATGGAATTTAACTCAGACAAGTGCAAAATGATGCATTTTGGGAAGTTAAATCAAAACTGGACATGCACAGTGAATGGCGGGATCCTGGAGAGTGTTATACAACATAGCTGTACAAGTACAGTGTTCCCTGAAAGTAGAAACGCAGGTAGATAGGGTGGCGAGGAAGGCACTTGGCACACTTGCCTTCATTCATCAGGCCGTCGAGTACAAGAGTTGCGATGTCATATTACAGCTGTACAAGAACTTGGTGAGACTGCATTTGGAGTATTATGCACAATTCTGGTTGCCTCGCTATAGGAAGGATGGCATTAAGCTGGAAAGGTTCCGAAAAGATACGCTAAGAAGTTGCCAGGACCGGATGGCTGGGCTTGTAAGGAGAGACTGACTAGACCGGGGCCGTTTTCCCTGGAGCAGACAAGGTTGAGGACTGATCTTTATAGTGGTTTATAATATCATGAGAGGCACAGATAAAGTGAATGGTCACAGCCTTTTTTCCAGAGTAGGGGGTTCGAAAACTAGAGGGCATGGGTTTAAGGTGAGAAGGGAAAGATTTAAAAGAGGGGTGAGTTTTTCATACAGAAGGTGGTGAGTATATGGAATGAGGTGCCAGAGGAAGCTGTAGAGATGGGTACAATTATAACGTTTAAAAGACTTTTAGACAGGTACATGGATAGGAAAGGTTCAGAAGGACATTGGTCAAACACAGGCAAATGGGACTAGCTGTGACTTAACTGGATAAATACCAAGTTACCTTCACAACAGACAACATAGAACAAAAGTTAGGTTTGCATGCTGCCTTTCCACCAATGGCAGAACTGAGATTGAGTATGGATGGGTATGCTGTTGTATGTGATAGCTTTTAATTTGATCTGGTTGCTTTCCAATGAAACTGTGAATTTCACATCAGCGGTTGACTATGTGAATTAATGTTATCAAGACTGCCATGTCCCCTGGTATTCTGTGAAGAAAAGACAAGTTCTGCAAGGAATATACAAGTTAAAATTTGGCCCAAAATGGTTGTTGACAAAATATGTTGAATTACAAGGTGGTGTGGGGAAGTATGAAGCCCTTGGGTTCTTCTGTAAACTTAATTCAGGAGCCATTGTTATTTTTAATTTACTTGTGAACAAGCAAATTCTTGTATTCCTCCCAACTGTTGTAGTACACAACTGTAATAAGCTGTTCACAAATGCATACTTAAGGTATCCCTGCACTGTGCCATGCCTCCTGAGTTGCTCAGCCACCAACCTTATTGTGCATAGTTAAAATGCCAAAACAAATTATCATCTAGTTAAGTATAAAAGGAGCATATCATGAATATGAAATTGCTGCCCTGTATGCAGTACAGTGTAATTATTTGTCATGAGAAATTGCAGGGGATTGTATTAAAGGAAGAGCTCAGTCAAACAAAAACCCAGTTTATCTTTAATGCAGAAAGAAGATCTTGGTTGTTCTTGATAATTGTAATTTACATGGACAAATGTCCTTTTCACTCTGTCAGCTGCACCTCAGTATATGGGGTCATTACAACACCTTCTGTGTTTAAACTTGTATACATGGTTCATTTATAGCTTCCAAGTACTCCACCCATATTTGAACATTATCCTCAGGAGAAGGAAGTACTGGAGATCACATTTTATTTTCTCGCACAGTCTGCATAAAATCGCTTTTAATAATGTGAAGGATTAAAATTCAATTTGTCTTGGAAGATGTTCCAAGCAACACATTTCAGCAATAGAGTTATGAATAAGTTAAGTTTCCTTTGGACATTCCTTGAATTTTCTGTAAATAGTTTCTAGTATGTTAAAAACATTGGCCTAAAAATTGGATCATGTTGCCAAGTGATTTTGTGCAGCATGCGGTTGAGAATTATTGGTAATGGTAATTGGTTTATTATTGTCGCATGTACCGAGATACGGTGAAAAGCTTTTGTTTTGCGTGCCATCCAGACATCATGCCATATGTAATTCCCTCAATTTAGTAAAAAGAAAACAATGCAAAATATAGTGTTGCAATTACAGAGAAAGTGCAGTGCAGGTAGACAAATAAAGTGCAAGGGTCACTTTGAGGTAGATTGGGAGTTCAGTAGTTCATCCTTTAGTGTATGAGAAGTCCATTCAAGAGTCTGCTAACAGTGGGATAGAAGCTGTCATTGAGTCTGGTGGTTCATGCTCTCAGGCTCTTGTATCTTCCCGATGGGAGATGGACGAAGATAGAATGGACAATGTGGGAGGAGTCCTTGATTATGTTGGCTGCCTTCCCAAGGCAGTGGGAAGTGTAGACTGAGTTAATGAAGGTGAGGTTGGTTTGCTTGATGGACTGGACTGTGTTCACAACTCTCTGCAATTTCTTGCAGTCTTGGCATCTTGGATGCGCTTCCTTAGTCAGTTATCAATTTGGCTTTGGTCAGGCAGGCAAACGAGGACCCTGAAAACATCAGCAGCAAGGTGGTGGAGGAGGTAGAATGAGAGCAATTGCAGAGGAAACCATTTCAATGAAACCAGACAATGTTGGATGTCTTGGATTTCTGGCACCAGACCAGATAAGATCAGGGTCCATTAATGCCAGAGCACATTTCAGCCATCGGTTTAAGGTCTGCTTTGATGTGAAAGGCATCTGGCTGCTGGGTTCCTCCTTTTGTAGAAGAATTTTGCACAAGCAATGCTAAAACATGCATTGCTTGTTGCTTGATATTACTCTACAGGGTCGCCAGCCTCTATGCAAGTGTATCATGTGGAAGAGCTGGAGCAGATTTCCAGGAGTAACTGCCTGTGTATTGTCCACATGTAGATGGAGGCCAACAACCTCTGACTCCAGGCATAGCCCCTTCCTGCTTGACTCCAACCCTGTCTCTATTCCTCATCTCCCTTCTCCTAACAAGTGATCCACGCACCCTGTGTATGGTAGAATCGTCCTGCCATAGACCTTGGCCAAAAATAACACTTCACCTCACGTACTTTAACCTGTGCAGCACCATTTTAACTGTTCTCTTCAGGTGCTGGGCAATTTCAAGACCATCATGATTTTTCACTTGACTTTACTGCAAATTGACTGCACAGCAGCATAATTTGAGAAATGAATGTAAATTATCTATTTCGTAATTTGGATGTCTGCCTGTGTGATTTGGGTGCGTGAGTGAAAATTTGTCAATTTCTCTACTGCATTTAATACAACCCATTTGGTTCTAGTGCCATTTTGACTTTAAGCTATCCTATCCCTTTGGCTCAAGTCTCTGAATATAGATAATAGATTTCTAATGTATTTTTAATGGAAATTTTTTTTTAAAAAAAGCATAATTGCTCTGATAGTCTTTGGCTGGCCAACCTTTGAACTTTGAAGCTAGACTTCGGATCAATTTTACTGTTGAATTGTATCACCGTGTCCAAACCTCTGTGGCATTACCATAGCAGTAGACAAGGTGCGATTTAATGAAAAATCCTTGGATAATGAGAAAAACTGTACAGCACTTAACACCGCAGTGAGGGAAGAAGAGAGGGGAATACACTCATAGAACATTCAATGATAGAACTGAACTAAATTAAATATTTTTCTTTAAATATTCTGGCAATCTGTTAGAAATTGATCTGAAAATGCAGTCTTTCTTCAGATGGAAAATGTACACGAGCAAAGAGGTAACAGTGGATTTGTATAAAATATTGGTCAGACTGCTGTTAGTATTTTGTGTGATCTGTGTTTGTAATGACGATGAAATCCCAAAACATGCAACTTCCATTAACAAAGGTGATTGCAGGATAGAATACACTTGGTCATAAAAGGGAAACTCAGTAGTTTGACAGTTTTCCCCCGGTACACTGAATGCTGATGGGATTGCTTGAGAAGTCTGTCTGAGGTTCAGCAGTCAGTGGCAAAAGTCATTCATTTAACATGGAAATAGGCCCTTCAGCCCAAGCTGTCCATGCTGACCAAGCTGGTCCCATTTGCCTGCATTTGGCCCTTATCCCTCCAAACCTTTCCTATCAATGTGTCTGTCCAAGTACCTTTTAAATGTTGTTGCTGTACCTGCCTCAACCACTACTTCTAGCAGCTCGTTCCATGTATGCACCACCCTCCTGCATGAGGAAGTTGCCTCTCTGGTCCCCTTTTAAATCTTTCCCCTCACCTTAAACCTATGCCCTCCAGTTTTTGATTCCCTTTCCTTGGGGAAAGTGACTGTGTGTGCATTCACCTTATCTATGCCCCTTTTATAATTTTATACAACCCTAAAAGGTCACCCCTGTCTCCTACACTCCAAGGAATAAAGTCCTAGCCTGCCAACCTCTCCCAATAGCTCAGGCCCTTGAGTCCTGGCAACATTCTCATAAATCTTCTTTGCACTTTTTGTGTACAATTGGTGTGACGACATATTTCTTTAAAAAAGCAACATTCAAATGCAACTTGTTTCAAATCCTTTCCATTAAAAGGTGATTGAAAAAAAAATCCCGAAATGTGACCAAATAACTGGCCTGTTGCAGGACTCCATGTGGAGTTCAGTGCTATATTCTAGGTCTGCAAGTGGACTGGTGATTTGTTAACAGTCCAGTAAGAAGCTAATGGAGCAAGCGCTATACACTTGGGTCTGAGGTAATGCTGTGTAAGTAATAGTTGATGAATATTTAATGTATTTGTGAAATTCTTTTGTTTGCTTTTGATGATTGTCAGTCTGATGTGCTAATATTCATACGTTGGATTGCAAAACCTTGAAGTTAATCCAAACTGTAGAAATCAAGGCCGGAATCTCCAAAGTATTTCACTGCAAAGTAGAAAGCACTATGTGGTCAAATCATATATACTTGCTGTATTCCAGTGATTTGTTCTACAGTTATTAGTGGCCAGGTTTGGGGATAGATGAGCTACGTCTGCATGTAGCAGGGAGTTATTCTGGTTTTAAAAAGTGCACATCCCAAGCAGTGTAAGAAAATACTTGTATCAAGGAAACATGAGCTCAGACTGATTTAATGGATTTTGTGCAAGAAAGTAAGCATCTTAAATGAAACTGGATTAAGCTGAGCACAAATTAATTTAAACTTCTGGTCAGCAGTAATTTTGAGAATTACAGAAACCCATGTCATAACTATGGACCTGATGAATGAATCTGGATAAAGTTTTCAATCCCTCCACCTCCACCATCTCCTCCTCATAGATTTAGAAAGAAAGATGAAGTTGAACAGAGAAAGGAATATACATTCAATACTGCAAACTGAATCAGAATCCATTAAAATGCAAAGAAAGCAAAGATTTGCAGTAGGTTTATTGCCTCGAAGTTGGATTGCATCTATTCTTTTGGTGGGATAGTTGTTGTCTCCTCAAAAATCAAGTAATTGGTCCAAAGCACGTATGCGATAATTTGTGATGTGTAAGATGCAACCTACCCAGTTCTTGATGCAACCATACACATTTCAGAGCAGCTGCCTGTATTGTGCAGCTGTCAGAAAAGGGTGACAGCCCTTACAGGCACACCCTTTGTAGCAGCCAGACAACAGCAATGCACCTTGCTTGCATTGCTGTTGAAATTTGTCGGGCATACTCAGTGCCAATGTTTCATTGTGATTACAGTGGGCTTTTTGAATTGACCTACAGCCAAGATCTTACGACCACATATGCTGAATCACCACAAAGTTGTTCGGCCACCACTTAAGTCCAACTATCTTCAGTTTTGTGTTTGCTGAATAAGAGAAGTGGCCTTCTGTTTCTCACTCAGGGTAGAAAGCAGGAGCAGCGACAGGTGCAGGAAAGGAGATGATGGGAGAAGGGCATGCCCTCAGACACTGTTGCCACAAAGGATGAGCAAAAAGAAAAGCTGGACAGACAGGCACAAGGGGAATCAGACTAGACACCAACGGGCTACAGACTGGTGAAAATCTGGTGTGGGGGCTTGCTGGAGGGCAGGTAGATGCATCTGTACTTAACCTTGAGGGATTAGGAGCACAATGTGGATGCACAAACAGATGGGTATTACATTGTCAAGCCTGTCTGGATCAACACATGAAGTGTAAAGGAGCACAGAGGAGTCCATCTCCATGATCTTGCAATAGGCCACGTGGAATGAGGAGACCATGAGCATGTGGATGTAATGTGCATTTAACAGAGGCTCAGCTACATTCCCATCACAGTGGCCTGCTTGAGGTTATTACTGCCTTGGAAATAGAGACGGAGGCTACTTCAATGCTGCGTCATCCTGACCCAGTTAGAAATCTGTTCCTGCCACTAGGGAGTGCAGGAACAATGATGTGCCACCTCAATGTCCTGATGCAAGTTGTGAGCAGACTGCTGCTCTCTGGCTACAGGGATGTTGCCCATGGCCCGCTTGTGGGTCACCAGGCTCATAAGGCTGCAGTGTTGGTAGTGTGGTTTTGGTGCCATTGTGTGCTCGGTCCCTGATGGAGTGCCTCGTGTGCAGGTTCAGGAATGATGTCTTTCCATTGCAAGGTTATCACCTCGCCTCCTACAAAGACCCTTCATCCATACCTCACTACCAACCGTCGCAAACTCCACCTTTTGATTGACCATGGACAGCATTCTAAAACCAGTCCATTCATGGAAAAAAGCTTCTTGTGGGTCATTGGTAATGTATTTGAAATGAAAGGTGTAGTCTGCCAGCAGTGACGCAGCAACTGCAGAGTGGGCACTGTGAATTTGGGCTAGGACGTCAAACCCGTCTGATGTGGTAGACAACATTTACAATTTTCCATTTGTAATATTTGATATTTGCTTTATTATAAATGGATCAATTGCATTCTCAGTCTGGTTAAGTCATCTGAGCCAGCCCAGCTGATTGTGTTCTGACTGAGGGCACATGACATCCTTCAGTGTACAAAGGTAAGTCACACCATTGTACAGCAGTGTTGCAATGGAAGGTTGATAGCATCATGCATTTCATGCTAACTTGCTCCAAAACTTTGATTCCTGTTAGACATTCATGCTTTCCCAATAAAAATGATTGTCTCACTGCAGCAGAACATATTTTGGTGAAGTAATTTGACTTGTGACATAGTTACTGTGTTATTCTGGAAACGATTGAATATGACTGCTAGTGGGAAGTTGAGATTCTTCTCCCCGCTTGATTTTCACTTCCAATATGTACAATGGCAATCTTTGAAGGAGGATCTTCTCTAAGCAACCGAATAATATGAGCAAGATCAAAGGGTGAAATAAAACTTCTGCTTTATTTTGCCCATTCTCAAGGAAGCCCTTTATATGTGGAATTGAAATCAGCAGGGGGTAGGTAATTGAGCATTAATTAAAATTGACTGCATGTGCGGAAAACATAGTTTTACGCTGGTCGGATCCAGTTGTGAGCTGAGTGAGTTCTCCTCACTGTTAACCTTCACGTGGTCAATTGAGAAATTAGCTTTAAAGGATCCTGCCTGCAGCTCCATGGGGGATTGTTGCCTCTGTGTTAACCCTTAGTGTAATTCCCACACAATTTGATCAATATATTGCAATGTGTATTACTTTCAGCTGCATTCGCTACAATGGTAAATATCCATCCTCAGTGTTGAACTCAGCAGGGGGTAGGTAATTGAGCAGTGTGGGGTAAACAATGGTCAAGAGTTTGAATACAATTCCAACTCTTGACCATTGTTTACCCCCACCCTCCCCAAAGTGGAGCTCTTTCAAGGAAAGTGCATTTTATGTAGAGCCTAGAGTTCTTTGAAAGGGGTGCCATTCAGCAAAAAATAGAGACATAGCATGTCTACTTAAGTAATTAGATCAGGGATACATTTATTGTGAGGGACCAGCAAAGCAGCATGCGAGAGCATATTGTATGACATCTGGGCTCTCCCAGCTGATTGGTGTACTATGTTGCTTATGGTTGGACTACGGAGAAGGTCACTTTTTTTTGTGTTGGGTGGCATGATTTTGCAGACTGCTTAGTAAAGCCATTTGTAGCGTCATACAGCACACGTCCTATGGCCCACTGTGTCCATGTTGACCAAACTGAGCAATGTTTCTTGCACTCAGTTGGGGGAAGAGACTGTTGATGTAAAGCTGGGATATCTCCTGGAATCCTTCGTCATCCTCCTGTTCCAGTCGCTGCTGTTGCCCTGCAGGTTCCAGGTATCCATGCTGCTCTTCCACTGGAACTGGTTACTATCTGTGGTTTGCAGCACATCTCGTTGATGTCTCCACTGCCGTTGGGCCTGCCCCTGGACTGATACAGCTAATGAAGGCTCGTCTTGAGGCATCCTCTACAACTATCCTGATACATGCATGTCTGTCTCTGCATCTCTCAGCTTGTGCAGTTGGAATGTGAACAAGTGTCAGAAGCCTTGGAAGTTGAGGACACCCCTTTGTCCCCATGTTTCATCCTCCAGACAGTGTTGGTCATTGAAAACATCCATTTGTGTGCACTACCACAATAAAGGGGGCAGAGGAGCTGTGGCATTCACCATCATCAAGAACTTCTCGTGGCCCATGACCAGCTGGATACCAGAGAATGGGCACCTTTTCTATCAGTGAAAAGGTCTGGGTTATTAATTGAAACTTTGTGGTCAATGACTGCCTACAATCATGGAGAGCCAGAAATGCTGGCAAACCCAGTGCCCAGGATGCCATATTCTTCATAGATTTTTTTGTTTTATGAACACATCATTCCAACACAGTGAGCAGCAGATTAGAAGAATATGTGGCTTGAATCTTCAGCTGCCTGGAATAATCTACTAGCCAGGAAGTTGAGAGTCATTGACACAGATCTCTGCAGAGAGACCAGTCCAGAGGTAAGAAAGTGGCCGAGGGATATCCCACAGGATTGTAGCCTGAGCTGCCAGCGACACTGGTGTCCGGACTGGTCCAGGTAGGATGTGGTAGGGTCCCTGAAGATTCTCTGAGAATAGGTGTTCATAGATGAACAAGCTGTTGCTTCTTTGCCCAATATCTCCGAGACTGCACAATGAGGTGCTCCAAGGTCACCTGTGTGTCCCTTTAAACAGTAAGGAAAAACTTGTACAGCAGTGGTCACTGTTCTCCTTCTGAGTCTGCCATTGTGTGGAGCTTTTAAAGGCTAAGACGTGCTTTGGAGAACAAGTGACATTACTGGGTGCAAGTCTGATGCTGAGAACATGCCAAGTGCACCAATATGTATCACATCTGGAAATGTCCAGTCCAAATTCACAAGTGATATAATTTCACCCGGAAATGACCACTAACATGATTTACCCCAGGTAAAATGGTCTTTGTAGTGTGCAGCACTGACAGCTAAAGCATGAGATCCAATCTCTGGGTATCTGTACTGTTAGTTCTTGCATGTATTATCAGATCTAAAAGAAATTTGCCTGAAAGCAAAATACTGCAGATGCTGAAAATCTGGGGGGGGGGGGTCGAGGAAAACTGGTGAAAGTTGTAATGAAATGTTATTGACCTGAAACATTAAATCTCTCCCCCCACTGTTGTTCCCTGACATACTCAATATTCTCATTGTTTTCTGCGTTGATAAAATAAACCGTTTATAAGTTGGTAATAAATCTTCACAGACTCAGGTATTTTATTGACAGTCTCCAGAGGAATTTCTGGCCAATGGCTTGCTGTGTTCCAACTATCATTGTGGTGGTGGGTTGAGAGGTAGGGAAAGTAAACTCACTTCATTGAGGCAGGGGTCATTTTATAATTCAGGCCAGTTCTTATTTCTCTTTACTTTCTGCTTGTTAATGTCCCAGTCCTGTACAGCACCATGACTTAAGAGTGTTCGTGGCAATCGTGAGGAAGGTGAGTTGCTTGGCAGCAGAATGATTCTGCTGGGGGGAGAGAGAGGTGAAATGTATATAAGCCAAGTTTGGGCAACAACTTGACAGCTGCTGGGAGAGAAAAGAGCCCGGGTTACGTAAATTGGAGAAGGTTTGTGTAGGAGCATTTTATAAAGCTCAGAACCATGTAATCATGACAGAAGAGAAATAGCATGGAGCACAATATCAAATTGTGGCATTTGGTCAAGCTGGAACTGATGACTCGAGCTGGAAAACAATGTGCTTTTTGTGGTGCGTGGAGGCAGTGAATAAAAGATTCCTTTCTAAGCCACACACTCTGAACTTGCACTGACCCATTTTTCAAAAACAGTGCTAAGATTCTCCAAAGCTTTTATTTTGATTTTTGTTAATTTTTTTTAGTTTAATTTAATGCAGCAATGTTTTAAATTAACCAAAAAATGCTGAACTTGTAATCAGATTTTGTACCTCTTCTGGGACCGTGAAGCAACCAGATTTAATCAACATTTTGTTAATGTTGGCACTGAGCACAAGACAACCTCGGCATTAATAAGATTATGTTCAGACCACCACTGATCATGAAATTGAGCAATAAATTTCAGAAATGTACTGAGGCTCCAACATCGGGTTGCTCTGCTTGTTTTGACCCTGAAGTGTTCTCAATTAGTTCTTCTTTTGTCTTCATGTTTCCACGTTCACTAAGCGAGGTTATTCTACTGGCAGCTGCATCTGTATACTGTCTGGCTGATGTTTTTGACACAGTTCACCTGACAGAAACTGGTGAATGGGCAATTTAAAATGACATGTTCTTGAATGATGCCAAGATAACATCTGCATCCATCTGACTTCAATTTTCACACATTCTTGTGGGCAAGTAGCAAGGTTGACCATTGGACGCACCCTTGGTCCTCAAACGTGAAGTTTGGACATGTAAACTATGCCATTGCCACTTTTCCACCAGCTGAAATCAACAGGAAAAAGATCTGGGCTGATCTGTCTGTTTCTTCCCTCATGGAGCCAAGCCACTAAAGAAAGTTTTGGACATCTCCCTTTGCTGTGAAGTTTTTATATACTAATGCCTTCAAATTCAATTATAAAGCCCAGCACTTCTGTTACACCCATTCCCAGGCAGAAAGTAAACCTGCCTGCCCTCCACTGTTCAAGTGTGTCTCAGGGAAGGATGCAAATACTTAGCAATATTTGTCCATGCTGTGTTCATGTATAGACAAACATTTGACCATGGTGTGACACAATTAGTCATTCTCGGAGATCCATTTTTAAATTGCACTAAATATCAAAAAATGTGTTTTTTTTTCCTACAGGCTTTGCACTACTGAGAGATACAATGTGGGCTTTCTTCAAATGATATAGTGTACTAGTGAGTTATGTAGTTTGATAAGTACAATTAGTACTTGTTATGGAAAATTATCCAATCTGCAGCACCCAATCAGTAACACTCAATCATCAGGAAAGTGATGGACGGTGTCAGCGACAGTCCTGTCATGCAGCGCTGTCCTCAGATTGCTACTGAGTAATGCTCAGTTTGCTGCTCTGCCCAGGACCGTAAGAAACTGCAGAGAGTTATGGACACAGCCCAGCGCGTCACAGAAACCAGCCTCCCCTCCATGGACTCTGTCTTTACCTCTTGCTGCCTTGGTGAAGCAGCCAGCATAATCAAAGACCCCACCCACCTGGGTCATTCTCTCTCCTCTCCCCTTCCATCAGGCAGAAGATACAGGAGTCTGAGAGCACATACCACCAGGCACAGTAGTGTAGTGGTTAGCATAACACTATTACAGTGCCAGGGACCCGGTTCAATTCCAGCCACTGTCTGTAAGGAGTTTGTACGTTCTCCCCGTATCTGCATGGGTCTCCTCCAGGTGCTCTGGTTTCCTTCCACATTCTAAAGACGTATGGGTTAGGAAGTTGTGGGCATGCTACGTTGGCACCGGAAGTGTGGTGACACTTGTGGGCTGCCCCCAGAACATTCTACGCAAAAGATGCATTTCACTGTGTTTGGATGTACATGTGACTAATAAAGATATCTTAAGGATAGCTTCTATCCCACTGTGATAAGACTATTGAATGGTTCCCTTATACGATGAGATGAACTCTGACCTCAATCTACCTTGTTGTGACCTTGCACCTTATTGTCTACACTGCACTTCCTCTGTAGCTGTGACACTATGTACTGTTATTGTTTTTACCTGTACTAACCCAATGCACTCTCTACTAACCCAATGTAACTGCACTGTGTAATGAATTGGTCTGTATGATCGGTATGCAAGACAAGTTTTTTCACTGTACCTCGGTACAAGTGACAATAATAAACTGATACCAGTTTGGGTTTCCCCAAGATCACTTGGCTCGCAGCCTTGGTCCAAATGTGCACCGCAGGTCCTCCACAGCTTACAAAGCCCAACTTGTGAACAGCCGGTACATACAAACAGGCATCTGGGAGACTGGTGGGATGGAGTTCCCTGCTGCCGCGGGGCTACAGGTATCTTCCACTGTGCGGGAACTCAGTTCGCAGCCACATTTACGACTTGCAAACTGTCCTGATTATGAACCCTGCCGTAACCTGGGGAGGACCTTTTTAAGGCAGCAATTGTCTGAGTGGCTTCAAGCAGTCCTATTAAAACTGAAGTCAATGGACATCAAGGGGAAAAGTCCTGAAAATTAATATCCTATCTCGCACAATGGATGATGACTGTGTCGAAAATCGATCATCACAGCTCTAGAATGTCACTGCAGGAGTTCCTCAGGATAGTGTCTAAAGCCCAAACACCTTCAGCTGCTTTACCAATGATCTCCATTCCATCATAAGATCAGAAGTGGGAATGTTTGCTGATGATGACATAATGTTCAATTTCAGTCTCAGTTCCTCAGTAAATGAAGCAGCCCATGCCTGCATGCAGCAAGTCCCACAGGACAGTCAGCCATGGGCTGGCAAATGGCAAGTAGCATTCATACCACAAAAGTGCCAGCAGTGACATTGTCCAACAAGAGAGAGCTTCCTTGTGATATTCAATGATACAGCCATCACAGACTTTCCCGCACCAAGCAACAGATATTCTTGGCTTTAACATGTAGCATTTCCAGAATACTCTGCAGCTGATCTTCTGGACGAATCCAACAGCACCTTGTGAGTCTGCAGCTTCTACAACAAAGAACAAAGGCAGGAGACGCATTGGAACGTGACTAGCTGCAAATTTCTCTCCTTTTGTACACTGCTCTGATGAGGAAGTGTAAAGTCAGTCCTTTGTCGTCAGTGGATCTAGATCCTGGAACTCCATTCTTGACAGCACTGTGGAAATACCTTCACCCGAAGCATTGAAGCAGCTCACTACCAACTTCTCGAGAGCAACCAGGGATGAGCAATAAATGTTAGCTTTTCCAACAATGTCCACATTCTGAAAAACATAAGAACTTGGTATACTTGCATCTATAGCAATATAGATTTCATTCTTACAGTAATAAAATGTTCCTTTGTCTTTTGTATGTTTTCTTAAATTTTAACTTGAGCAATGTTTTTTAAAGAAATAATTTCAACTGTAATGCTCCTGAGTCATTCACGATGTTGCTCAGGTGGTCAGGTGTTGTTTCTCCATTTTGCAGACTTGAATGTGTAATCATCCTTCTCTTCAATGAGTTGATGCAATGTGCTGGTGATATAATATCTGTCACTCTTGTTGAAGCATTTGCTCTCTGTGTTTTATCAATTCTCTGATGTAGGCCTGGTGTTTCCCATTGCCCACCTATATTTATGATCATTAGAGCGTGCACATTAGTAGCTTGAGGCTGCTATTTGGCTCATTAAGCCTGCTTTGCCATTCAATAAGATCATGGCTGATCTCACAATGTATTCCCCAGTAATTCTTCACCTTGATTATCAGGAATTTATCTATGTCTACCTTTTTAATATATCCAAAAGTTCTCGACCCTTTGACGGAGAGAATTTACCTCTTCTTTGTCTTAAATGGAAAACCTTATATTTTTAAACAGTGTCACCTGGTTCTAGATTTTCACATAAAAAGAAACATCCTCTACGTATCCACCATGTCAAAAAAAAACAGAGGCTGGTCATTGACCCACTGTCGATTTGTGCAAGGCTCTGATGCAGGGATATAATAATTGATACCAGAAAACTTTATTGCAGATAAACCCTTTACTTGAAATTGAACGTTTACTGTAAATTTAATGTAAAGTTTAACACTATGATACTGTCTCTCTCAGCCTTTGTACTATGAGCTGAGCCCACATCAATCCACTGATGGTCCAGTGACTTCTGGTCATTGACCAGATCACCGTCCCCAACTACAGCACCCCTGGGGCTGAGAGGTCTTAATTGTAAGATTAAACATCACCAGTTATTATCATCTGTAATTGCAGTTTCCTGGCCTGACCATATCAGAATTCACTCTGAACTCCCCGATACCTTCATCAGCTCCGATGCAATATTAATATGATCACAATTTGAATAACAGGTGGTAAAACACTAAGCAGACTTGTATAGTTGCCACGAAGTTGCACGTAAAGTAGGAAATCATAAATTTCAATGGAGTGATATTTCAGGTGGACAAATATAAATTCCAAGACCTCCATCACCCACAGCTTCCCTCTGACCTGATGTCTTTGTTTGATATGGCAGCCTGAATTAACTACACCATTGTTATTCAGTAAAGAAACCTGCCTTTGTGATACACTGGTGTTTTGAATGAAATAGCTCTGTTTGTTGCATGTTAAAGAACTGTTCAATGGATTTCAGTGCAATGGTGATCTGACAGTTCAGCATTTCCAAAGATTTTGGTTATGCATCTGAACATTTTGTATCCCTTTTTGCTGGTCTTGTTAAAATTATGGATTTTGTGAATCATTTAGGAAAAAAACAGAGACCAAGAGAAGAATTGCGACAATCCTCTTCTCACAGCTTGTACACTTACAGAGCCCTTGGTTCTCTCTTGGCATGTTGGCCGATTTTTAAATGTTGTTCGTTTTCCGTGTATGTGGGCCACAAGCTGCCTTTACAGCTACCTGGCTATATCAATGTAGATGTAGTTTGGTATGCTCTTCCTGCAGGTATGGCTACAGTCTGGGTATGGATTTTGTTCCATCTCATTTGTTGGACTGTGTTGACCTTGATGTACGACCTAAGCTTACCAATAGCCTGAGCTGAGTCCCAGGTTTTTGTTATCAGATCCTGTATGTGCACTGCTTGACCGCTTTAACTCTTGTTATTGTGATGTTGACTTCCTTTCATGTGTGTATGAGTCTGTTGTTGTCTTCCTGTTACTAGGTCTCATGAAGAGCATGCTTTGTTTGCAGGGTTAGCTCCGAATTTTCTGCTATTTCAGTGGCTTGGCTGGTGATTTCAAGTTGGTCTTGAGGGATGTTGTCCAGTGTGACAATGAGGCAAGGCTTGGCTCTACCTTTGTGCCTCTGTAGTGAATAAGTCCTCTTGATTGTTTGGACGTGTCTGTTCATAAAACAGTGTCCTCTTTTGTGGCTTCTAGAGATTATAATAGTGAACCTGCATCATTATGCAAACTCTCAAAATTCTCAAGAGATGAATTAGATTCCAGTTTCTCACTCCAGTTGTTCAGTAATCCCTTGTTCTGTCAACAGGATTTAAATTGCTGTGGTTCAAGTCCTTCATCCTTCTGATGAATGGGAATTTGGATAAATCGTCTACAACTGAGATAAATGTTATTTGTGTGTGAACAAATCATCTCCCACTGTATGCTTTGGCCCAGGTGGTATCTCAGAAGCCAACATCTTCTCTTGTCTATTTCTATACTATTTCTATATACAGCATGCTGGCAGCATTCTCTATCTGTCTTTGTAGACGTCAGCACAATATATAGTTGACTCAAATCACGGGTTTCATTTCTCTGTATCTGTGTGGCCCTTGGTTATCTTACAGAGTAATTATCCTTGCAACCTTTAGGTTATGATCATTCAGATCCAGCCAGTAGAACACCATCTTTGAGTAAGATGCCATCTCTGATTGAACAATGTATCTTGCTGGGGGTTGTTTCTGTTTCCTCTTTTTGGATCATCTCAAATCGCTTGTTGAGAAAGCATTTGTAATTCCTTGCCTATATCGATCTCTTTAAACTTTTTCAGCTTTGGTGTCACACTTACCAAATAAAGTATCTGTATATTGAGGTCTCTCAACTTGTTTTTTTTTCTGTGCTGACAGTCATGGTAATCAATCAACAAGTGTCATTTCTTTTCCTGATTTGTGTTTGAGAGAAATCATAACATTGAAGCCTCAAGAGCAATCTTTATATCCTTGTTTGTGCTAACCTTTTTTTCTTATAAATTTGCTCCAGAGGTCAGTGATCGCGTATTATCTGTTTGTAAAGATAGGCATGAAACCTTTTGCATCTGCATATGATTGCTCATAGAAACAGAGCTACGTTGGCATGTCTCATTTCTAACAACACAAGTGTTGTAGATGCAGACGCTATCGGCTTGTCATCTTGTACTGGATCTGCTCCCACGTACATTCCTGTGAAACGAAGGGATCTTTTCCTATTGTAATATGACAGGCTCATCTCAATGCCCGTCACTTCTTAAAGTTTGTTTAAATCTGTTTCATGGGTTTGTGGCCATGAGTATTCGGCATCTTTTCAGTTCTGTCAAGTTTGTCGTATGTTCTGACATATGAGAAATAAAATTCGTATGTTGGATGAGCCCTAAAAAATCTGCTCAGTCCTTTTGTGTCCTTTTGATGCTTTCATCTCGATAGCTGAGACGACTTCTGGGCTTGATTTAACTAAATCCAGTGTACACACCGTTCAGAAGAACTTGCAACTTCCTCCTTTATGCTGCATTCATCAGCACTTAGCTGAGTCCAACCTTTCTGGTTCTTTCTGTTGTCTCAGAGAGATAGTATTGAGCTTTGTTATCCATTCTAAAGTTCTGGATGTCTTCTGCTGTGCCCACACTTTGTTCCTGTCTTTGGCTTTGGAACTTTCATCTGTCAATCTGCTGACATGATTTGTGCTTGAGGTACTTGCTAAATGTTCTGAAGATCTTGTCAGGACTTTCATTCTCTGACTCACTTACTTGGTCTTTTCCAGTCCCGTCCAGATCAATCCCAATTATTTGCACAATAGATTTGTGCTGTGAGTCAAAATGCTTGCTTACAGCATATACTCCAATAAATTTGCTTATCTTTAGAAGATGTAGCAAATTTTCAAAACTGGCATGGATTATAGAAACCCAGTACAGTAACATTACCATTCTGCAAGTCCCTTTCTGATGAAAAGTTAGCTCTTCTGTTCTGAGTACAGCCTGGTTTGTCATTATTTTCTGGTTTTGTGTCAGATTTCCAAAGTCTTCAGTATATTGCCTTTGTTTTGGCCCTTATGAAAATTACCAAATATAACAGGACCACAAATGCGAGATGAGCTGTTTCTGTTTCCTCTTACAGCGCTTTCATGTGCTGACTCCAAATACAATGGTTACAGTATGAGGGCAACCTGCGGAAAGTTTAGTGCAGTTTCAAACTCTGTTTTAAACAATGATTTCTCACCTCGTTCTGAGGAGTATTGAGGCTTCCCTGAAAATTTTTTCCATAGAGTATCATTCATTTTGGTTAAGGGCTACTGAAGCAAGCTTTTTCTCTTGTCTGTGATGACAATATTACTCATAGTCGTTGCCTTGTGTATTTCACAGCATGTCATCTACCCCGAGATTCCTCTCCACTTCACACTGCTGTTTTTATTGTTTCTAAAGCCTTACCTTGCACAGCTAATGTTTGCCTTTACCTCCCCCATTCACACCCTCACTTTTTTTTCCAGCTCTTTGGCTCATCTCACTCTTGCCAAAAGTGCTGTTTGCTTTTCTAGTTCTACTTGTTGCCCAGCTTACGATTTGCAGTGACAACCCTTACTACTATCAGTGAACTCCTGATGTACTGGGAAAGCAGATGCTTTGGTATGTAGCTCAAAACAGAGTCCAATTGGACAAGAGTAGTAATGGAGCGACAATGCATGAAACTGAAATCTGAGAAGCTTGTCCATACCTAAATCTCCTCAAACCCATGAATTTTCTTGTGTTTCCAGGGCAGTGTTTTGATGCATTATTCTATCATTTTTCTTGCTATCAACATCAATTGTTAGTTTGTCAGTCTATCACATAGGAAAAGTTGAGATTCTTTATGGTGGTTGGAAAACTGTACTGGGTGAAGGGCACTTCAGATATGTGGGGACAGATGCCAGTGTCTTCCATTCGACTGTGTGCTGACAGCTAGCATTATTTGTCACTTCTACAGTGGGTGAGAAGGTTTCAGAGCTTTGGCATCTTCAGTAAGGCATAAAAAAAAATCTGATATTCTTTTCTCTCTCCATATTAAAAAGTGAAGACACAAAAACAATGCCTGAGCTATTTCTGTTCCTCTTGCCTCTTTCCTCTTCCTTGAGACCTACCCTCACCCTGAGAAATCACAAATAAGTACAGGCTTGTTGAAGAGGGTTCTAAGCATTCCCAGACCAGGCACAGACCGTTCAAAACTGAGGTACTTTTGGTAAAATTCTGCTATAGATCAGCTTTGTAGATTGGTGAGTGCAGATAGATCAGTCTTTGTGCCCAGCTGTATTCTTCTGATGTGCTGAAACAGGATATCCTTTCATATCAAGCTGTATAAAATGTATATCTGTAACTCTTGGAGTGAAGTTTACTCTCATGTTTCTGCTGGAGTCTTCCAATAGCATCCACAGAGTGAGACATTGAATTGGCTTTCAAATAGTGCTTAATTTTAATCTCCCACTGAAATGCTAACATTGTGTCGATTGGATACAAATAGAACAATAATAATTCTGAACCTTGTGATAAAATTACTTGAAAATGAAAATTGCATTGCATGTAGTATTCCTTCCATAAAAGTGACATTATTTCAGACTCCATTACCAATCATTCTGAGCTAACTCCACTTTTCTAAAAGCTTTCTAACTATTTGAATGCATTGGGGAGAAGCCCAGATGTACACAGCTGAAAGTGAGGTCAAATTCTCCTCAGTCAAAAGCCTGAGCAGTGATCTTCTGAGCTGAGATCTGAAACCAAAGAATGTTGCCACTTTGATGTGAATGTTAAAGGAACCCACAACCTGTATATTTAAAAAAAAGATCCGTAGCATAAAGCATAACAGAGGCGGTTTCCAACAGCAAGCGACCCTTTGATCCTTAATGTGTACCCAATTCAATTTTCAAGTGGTTCTGTAAGTGGCCTCCTAAGATTCTTGTGCAAAATGGGTGGGAGGTTGCTCATAAACATAAATTAAGGTCTTGTGCGGTGTGCAGGATCCCACTTTCAAATACAGTTTGGCAACATATATGCTGTGTAAGCACGCAACTAAGAGACTAACCAATAATCCTCAAAAGGAACCATTGGAAGCCTCTGCTAAAATCATGCAGTGTACCTACTTTGGGAAATCTTTGTACAGCTAGGAGAAACATTCCACAGAACACTGAGCATCCACCCACTGACAGTTCCCTGTACACCATACACTTCCTCACCCCCACACACAAGCACACATGCACAACTTACCATTGATTTGGCAAACAAAAATTCACAGATATTGGAAATCTGGGGGGAAAAAAAATGAAAAATGCTGGAAATACTCAGCAGCTCAGGCAGCATCTGTGGGGAGAGAAATGATAGTGTATCAAGTTGATGAGCTATCAGAACTGATGAAATGTTAATGCTATTTCTCTCTTCATAGAAGCTGCAAATACTCAGGGCAAACAGCATCTTTTTTTTATTTTACTGCGGACTGCTTTCTTGAATGATTGTGGAACTTTTTGATGAGCACCTTTTTCCCAGCTGTGGTAATATACATTGAGCACTGGAGGGTTTATAGAGCCCAGTACACGTCTTTGGGATGACCTATTGGCTTCCAAGCTGATGAAAAACCCTTGATGTGCAATTATTGTTGTTAGTAGACAAATGTGGCAGGCAGTCTGCAAAAGGAAGATGACATAAATTGCAAAGATCAATTAATCTGTTGTTTAAGGATGGCTTTCGGCAGGATACAGGTAATCTTCCTGGGTTGCTTTTGAAAAGGTGCTATTGGATCTTTTTGCATCCACCTGAACCATAGGCAAGCAGTCGGTTTAAAGTCATTCCAAATGATTGCAGTGAATTGTCGGACTGGATTATGTGCTCACATCTTGGATTGGTCTTGAACCTTCAACCTTCCAACTCAGGTGAGTCAACTACTGCTGAGTCAATCTGACATTTACATTAGTACTCAATATCCCACAGGGCGTACCAAATATCCTACATGAGGTGAATAGTGCAACCTAAGGAAGCTTAATGCTAGGTTCATATTGATTTTGGCAACCAAGCTTTTCAGTCTTCTAACCACGTGGTAATTACAAGCGGCAAACACTGCAAACAACTTTTATTATAGAATACATGTTTCCCAAAGCATAAATCTGTATGGGCAAAGGTAAACAATGAAATTGGGTACATGTTTGGAGCTATCTTGTATCTGTCAAAACATGCCTGTGTGAATATGACCTACATCCTTCTGAATTTTGCTAATGAAATGGAAATTATTGTTACCAGTACTGGTGAGTAATATATGAAAATCTCAAGAATGTTTCTCTAGCTGCAAGAAATTAATGTCTAAGTCAAAGCTGAACCTACTTGTGCTTTGTGGAGCCAAGTGGGGCTGTCAAGTAGGTTATTGTGAGTTTCTCCTCTTCCCCTATCACAGCCACTGTTCATTGACAATTATTCATGAATGATCATTGGAGCCTCCAATGTCTCAGAATTCATCTTTTGTCAGCAACATTAAACACTTATAAAGTAGTTTCAGTGCATTTTACAGAGTTCCTGAATATCATTTCCATTGATTTTAGTTGAATGAATTTCAGAGGCATATTATAACAAGCTAATGCTGCTGTGTAACATATAGTGTTACTGACTGGGGATGAATTTCCAGGCACAATCATTAAATATATCTTTACCATAAATATAATTCAAAGCAATTCCTGCAAGCTAGGATAAATGAACAATTCAATAGAAGAAATGCAGTGTTCTCTGCCATCATGTTTCTGGGGTAACAAGAAATCCTATGTTTTTTTTATTATTCCTTTTTACCAATACTAAAGAAGCAATAAAATCTGTTGGAAGTAAGTTTATCTGCCATATAACTTCAGTATTTTTTCTTTGTGCCTTCTTTCCTTGTGCAACAACAGTGAACAGGGTGTTTCTTCATATACAGTGCGAAGTTATCTGAGAATGCAGTATTGCTTATTGATATTCAGCTTGCGTCCCTGTCTGTGTAACTAGCTTGTAGCTATTGTACTCTGCTGAATTGTTCAGTGTGGATTAATTTTGTTGACTGCATTTAGTGAGCAGGTTGGTGGGAAGATTGAACTTTGTCAGACACTTGCTTTGGCCATGTTGGTGAATTCAGGGCAATAAAAATGAAATGTTTTTATTGATAGTATTCTCCGGAAGGTTCCACACCCCTCTGAAGGACATGAAGATGGGAAGGATTGCTAAGGGAGCATCTTGTAACTGCATTGCTATGATACAACAGCAGCTTCTGACTAAAACCTGGGTTATTTTCCGTGATGAATGTTGTTGGTCTACCAACTGTTTACAGAATGAAATGCTTTTGAATAGAATTACAAATGGGATGTGTAGGTGTTCCATAGTGTGCATTGATTGGGAAAGAGGCCATTGGGTCTTTCAGCATTATCTTGAACAGCAGTGAGGACACAGCATGCCTTCATCATGAATGGAAAGCAGAAATGAAATAATGTTGCTCATTACATTTTTCAGTCCTGGTGTTATTTTGTTTATCTGTGGGTCTTGCTTGGACAAACTATCTTATCCTATCTGTGTGCTCAGTGGGAGAATGAGCCTTATTAAAATAGGAGCAACACGCACAATAGTACAGTAGTTCTTTCGGACTCCAAGTCCTTACAATACTTAGAAGCTGTAGCAATTGATCAGAAGTCTCACTTTGTGCATGTTAATTAACAATTTAGGATTCTGTATTTTAACATTGTAAATGTTTCAACATAATCACATTTTAAGTCACACATGAATAAAAATTCTACGGTAACCCAATCTACCAGTGGTGTCAAAAGCAAATCAAAGAAATGATTATCTCCCACATTCCTGTTCAGTGGTTTCTGCTGTAGAACAGGATCAATAGCAATGGTTTAGATATATTTAAATAATTTGAAAATAAATTAATATTCTCATTGCATGATAAATGTTTCACAAGTACAAAATGAAGTTAGTTATTATCTTCATCTTTACAAGAAATAGGCAAAAACTTAATGTAGAGACTGTTCAAATGTATGATAACAGCATTTTTTTTTAAATCATTTTACTAAATTTGTTAAGATTTCTTCACAACTCATGGAACAAAGAAACAATTAACTGCTGAAATCATTTATTGTTTTGGTACTCAGTAGATCTTGAGGCAAAAATTGTATGCGTTGAGAGCCAAATGCCTAGAAATTCGGTCACATAATGCTGCCTTTTATCAGTGCTTTGCATAGAAAGATGGATGTTTTTCAGAGTGTGGTGGTATTAAAAGGAAAGCAAAGGCTCAAAGGGCCAAGTGGTCTACTACTGCTATTTTCTACATGCAGTGAGATTAGGGGGTTTTCTTGTTGAATTGCTTCTGTCCAGAAATTTGACCAGCTGCTCTCCTTTGTGAATTGCACCTACAAATCTTATTCAGTATTGAGCACATGCAAAATGATATCATTGCTGGTGCAATTCTCGTTAGCGTGTTGCTTGAAGTGATTAGGTAGTGTTGTTTCAAAGCAGGCATTGATTGCTCTGCAATTGTCTAATTAAAAGGAAAGCTCCCTCAGCATGTCCTAGCTTGGTGCCCAGAAAGATGGCTTGAGTAGGCACCCTTTGTTACTCAATTACCAACTCGCTTTAAGGCTTTCCACCACTCCTCTTGTGCCCACCCCAAATCGTCTGACCCTTTTTATTACAATGCTCTGATCATGTGCTCACTTATCAATGCCCTGCCAATGGACCAACAATCTATTAGAAGCCAACACTTAACCTGACCTTGTACCCACCAGCTCTTCACCCTCTTGTCCCCCTCCCCCCCCCCCACCCCCACCCCCTGTCCCTTGTCCCAGGTCTGTAACCATATATCTTTCATTTCTTTTCCATGCTCCACATTTTCTTAATGTACAACTGGTTCATTAACCCCTGCTCCCCACCATTTTCACACAGCTGTTGATTAATACAGACCTGCAAATGCCAAGGAAAACTGGAGGTAAATGTCTTTTAACTGGAGGAATCCTCGCCATTCTCCAAATATCCATTTTTTTTTTGGGTAAATTTGTTAAACCTTGTTATTTTTATTGTAAATATTTTGAGATCTTGCAGTTAGTATTAAATGTTAAGATCAGTGATGTAGTTGAGAGTCCTGGAGCCCTGTGATTAGCTAGCTTTCTGAATCCATTAGCAGTGAAATCCCTGGATGTTTGGCCTCAGCTGATAATGAAGCCATTCGTGCACCAAGTCCCCATGGTAACTGCTGATCCCTCTACAGGGAACTGATTGCGCTTGGTGATGTTTTCGGTTGCTTCAGGCACTTCCGTTACCATGAATGGAAAATAAGAGAAGACGAATCCTAATACTGCTCATATCCACATTAATTTTGGTACATTCACTACTAAGAAATTGTCACCTGGCCAGGACCATAAGCCAGTCTTGCTCTGATTTGTATAAGATTTTGTAAATTCTGCTTTTTTTTCCTCTCGTATCTGCTTCCAGAGCAGAGCCTTGCAAAATTATGACTGCCTTTTCAATGGTTATACTGACGTGTGTTATTTTTTAAGTTGTATTATTGTGATCTGAGGTGTGGCTTTGTTGTCTTATTCAGAAATTGAGTCTGCCTCCGCTACTATCCCTGCTCGTGCACTCTACATCCAAATCACTTGCTCAGTTTCTTAAAGGATTCTTCTGCCAGTCTTCTTTATTCTGTGTCCCTTGGTTCTTATCCCTCCAGCAACTGGTCCAGTTTCCCTCCATCTGTGTGCTTCATGATTTTAAGTACCACCATCAGATCCCCTTGCTCTATGAACAGTTAGTGCAATGTAGTAAATTGCAAGAAATAAAACTAAATTGCTGCTTCACCTGGAAGCAGTGTTTAAAGTCCTGCATGATAAGGAGGAAGGAAAGAACAGGGCAGTTGTTGGATCTTCTGCTCTTGCACAGGAAAATGACATGAAGGGGAGCTGCTGTCAGCAGTCAAAGAGTGGACCAGAGTGTCGTGGAGGGAACAGACTCTTTGTATTACAGAAAGGAGTGGAGCATGTCTTTGATGTTGTTGTCATGTTGGAGGGATGGAAATTATAGAGCAAAGATGGTTGAATATGGAGGCTAGTGAGGGCAGATATAATTGTATTGTGGTTCTGAAGGGATGAGAAGAGAAATACAGGAAATGGAATGCACATAGTCACATGTCCTATCAACCACGATACCCTTCCCAGTCGAGGAATAGCAAATAGTGAACATAAGTTCAGGAACGCCTACTGAAGGATGTATCTGGAGAAGGGTTATTTGCTTATGGTTGATGAGCCAATGTAAAACATTTAGTGGTAGAAAGGAGGTACTCATCTTTGGGATGTATAACTAAAAGCATACAACACAGATCTCAGGCAATGCAATTTAAAATAGTGGTCTTGCAAGAAACATTTGAGACAATGGTACACTGTGTACAATTTCAGTTGCCATTACCAATATTTTATTGTTGAATTCAAGTCTAGTCAGGTATAAGCAACTCTTTTGGGGAAGAAAGTCAAATTACGAAGGATGAAGGTACTTTGGATATTTGATTTTCATAATGAAGGTTTTGTGTCTAATGTAACTTGAAGTTATGTTGGTCTTGCAAGGAACTTTTTGCTTGTTATCACTAATCTAACATTAGCTGAAAGGTTATTGGTACAAGTATTATAACTATCAGCAGAAAATAAGTTCATTTTTTAAAAAAGTACAATCCTATTGAATGCATGACCTGTGCCTTACCATTTGAAATGTTGCGGTATAGATTTTCACATTAACTTCCCGCATGGTACTCCACTTGAGTACATTTCAATAACCTCTGCCCAGGCAGCCAAGTCAAAACATAGCCATTCTTTTAATGAAAGCCATGTGAAAGTGCCCAGTGGCTCTCGGATACCCTGTGTAACCAAGACTTTATGTAAAATCAACGTTGGGTAATAAAACTGTCAACTGAGAGCTATAATACTTTCAACAATGAGCATCACTCATCTGAATAGCATTGAGCAATCCTGTCATTAATTTTAACTGATGGAACATCGTCCATAATTTCTTGAATGAGTCACTGTCTGCTACCTGCATGGAATTTGAGAACTGTCTGCTCTTTCTTCAGGATTGAGACAAAACTGCAGAAGGTTGTATTGCTAAGAAATCAGTGTTACCTTAAAAGAGAAACAACTTTCCCAGAAACTGCACTAACACCCAAACTCTTTGAAATATAAAGCTGTAGATCAGTTTATTGGAAAGGTTGTTGAATAATACTGGTCAAAGTAAATCATTTTTAGCTTATTTCCTATTTTTCATATTCAAGTGTCTGAGTGGTAGGACTAGTGGGAAGCAGACTATCCCTTATGGGCTGCAATGGAATGAAAATAACATTTTTTTATTTGCTTGCCATCATCTTTATAGTTTCAGAGTGCAACAATTTTGTCATCTCATTTTTATTAAGAGTATCTCCTGGAGGATGAATCCTCCAGAAGGTGATGGGAACGAGCGTATTTTGCAGATGAAGTAGATGTCCTTTTAAAAAGGATGATTAAATGACAATTTAATACTGAGACTCTCTGTCAACAGAGCCATACTATTTTTTGCTTTGCCTTCCTCTTGACATTAAATGGGTATTAAAAGGTGATAACTTTTTGAAAATACACATTAGAGTAAAAACTGCTCTTCCTACACTCATCAGAATTGTTGGAAACATCCTTCTGTGCCTGGGAATGAGGGGTGAAGAGGCCAATTTTACTTTAAAGGTTCACACTTACAATGGTACTGTAATAACTTATTCGTATCAGAAGTGAGGCCAAAAATTCACTGAGGAAGGAGCCTGTACAAACTGTTGTTTAGTTTTCCAATAAGATGATTATTAACAAACATTTACAAAACACAATGACATCATTATCCAAGGATATATTGGTTTATTATTGTCACATTTACTGAGATACAGTGAAAAGCTTTTGTTTGCATGCCATCTAGACAGATCATGCTATACGTAAGTGCATCAATGTAGCTAAAAGAAAAACGATGCAAAATGTAATGTTGCAATTACAGAGAGAGTGCGGTGCAGGTAGACAAATTAAAAAGGTGTTCTTAAGGAAGTTTGTGTATGCCTGTTAGTATGTGTTTGGCCAGTTGTAAGGGGCCTATCAACCTTAATTCTGGGGCCTAAGTGGGTGGGATGACTCTCCAAACTCTGCTTGTATTCATCAAATGAATGGCTTTTAATTTGATGCTGACTGACTGAGGCTGCAGAATGGTCATTGTCAGAAACTGCAAATACTTCACTAGTTCAGAAAATGATGCTTTTTCTGCAGTAGGCTCATAAACCATTCTTTGCATATACCATGCTACCTGTGATCCAGGAATGATAACAGTGGTGTCAGTGAAGATTATTCTACCTTTCAGCACTTGTCTTCAAGAACACAGAATTCAAGAAATGAATAATTTTGAGACTAGTGGTCATGGACTTAAAGGATATGCTGAAATTGTATAACCCAAAGAAAATAATCAAGATCCAACGGAGATTTTGTTTGTTCCACTAGGTTCCACCTCACTCATGAAGCAGTCACTGCTCTGTCAGACTTCAGAAAATACGTATTTGCTGGTACATGGATTACTGGTTCAGCAGAGGTCCATTATAGAATTTCATTGATTCATTTCCAGTATGTCATACATGTAGGAAGTTAGACAGATAAATTGAGCAGATTGTGTCTTTCCTGTTTCTATTTTGTGGAGAATTCAGAGTATTTTTAACACTATTAGATATTGGTCACTTACCTTGCTCAAAAGCCAAGAAATTAAGGATTTGATCAGATCCTGTCATTTAAGTTTACTTAAATCCTCCATACTCACATTTATAACAGGCTGATAATTGAATCACCATCAGCTGTACAGAAGTCTTAACTAGAAATTTCAATAAATTATAAAAGACAGCAGTTCCTTATTCAGTGGTGAAAAGCCTTTTCTTGACATTCAGAGATTACAATAATCGTAATGCCATGTTTGACACCATGATACCCTTCACTTTCTCTCTCTTCCCATTTGCCACAAGTTGAATCCTGCATGCACTCGTGATCATCCCAGGGATGAGACACATCTGCTGACTGATCACTTCCTTCATTGACAGCAGTATTCTTGTGACTAAATCAAAGGAAGCCATAAATAAATTAAAGCAAATTGCCCATTTATCTAACACCATGTTTTGTGCTTCCCACTCCCTTTCTAGTCTGAGCAAACAGGTCTAGACTCTCGCCCACTCTCCTGTCTGGTATCTGTGCCAGCTATTTGATACAATTTTCATTGTTACGCTCATTATTCTGAATTAGATTCCAGAGGGTCGTCAATTGCAATTTCTCTATTACAATGGGTAACACTTTATGCATCAGTGGGGTTTCATGTAGGATGACAGTTTGAATGAAGTTACATATTCATAACGGGTTTACATTTCTGGTGGGAGAAACATGCCTTAAAACTTCTCCACCTATGTCTCTCGCTATTGAAGCAACTGATCTAAAATTTACATAAAACAGCGTGTGTAACTAAACATGTCCTTCAGATGCACAATGGGCTTTCCAATTGCAGCCTTTTACTGGTTTGAGTAACTGGAGCACTCTTTCCAATGGATTTTCTTTTCAACTGAATAGTTCCTGCTTATTTGAGCACACCTAATGACCTCGGTGGATAACTTGAGCCTGGGTTATTACTACCTTGTGAATATTAAAATCTTGGGTAGAGTCAAAATAAAACCCAACCCTCCTCACTCTGTTCTCAGTGTGTACAATAACAGAGGCTTTGGTTGTCTCACAGCACACTGGAGTACTATATTTTGGTCAATTTCAGGATTTGTGGGCCATAAACTGTCTCTGTTGTAGAACCACCTGCCTTCAATGTAGCTTGTTGGTCACTCATCCTATTGGCATTGCTACAGAGTTCAGCTCAGTGCTAAAATGCGGTTCCTAATCGAGTAACAGTATAAATAACTACTTAATATTTTAGGCTAACTGAAGAAGAATGTAGTTCAGAAAGATTAATTAATTATTGGCCAGACCTCTTAAAGGTTTAGTCCTTTCCTCCTCTTGTCATGCTTTTGTTTTGCTATCTATGACAATTTGACACTGCATTCTATAACCAATAGCTCATCTTTTTTGGAGATATTCATCAGAAGTGGGCATATCAAATTACCTGATGGTGTGTTGTAATGGTGACCACTTACTGAAGGATATACACAGATCATAAGGTAAGATGCAGGACTTTTTTTGTTGGGATTATTGAGTAATTCAAAGGCAGTCAGTGACAAGTTGCTGAGCTTTGCCAATATCTCCTGCCTTAATCTTTAGTGTGGAAACATGGATGACTTATTCAGAATTCATTTATATCCCTGTATTTCAATTCACTTCTCAACTTTAGTCATAACGATATTTTGAAATAAATTTCCTCTTCATACCAAACCCATTCTATATTCATAAATTCGGTGTTCTGACAACAGAATCCTAGCTGCAATTACTATGGACAGGAGAGAGTGGGGGGATGAACAACAGATGCACTTAAAACTAAAAGAATCACACAGCTGACCTTGGTGATTCATTTGTTTTTGAATGGAATTTTCTGATCATACTTAATTGACAGATTTGCCATAAATTAACCTTTTTTTTAAGAAATGTTATTGTTTTAATAAAGACAGCTATTTTCACAGCAGTTCTTATTTGAATCAATTTGGTAGGTCCAAGCTAATTTAGCTGGTCATGGTATTGGGAATCAACTGATAAAAATATGTGATGGTTAAAGTTGTTCAGGGACCATACACCACCTGTTTTTCCTTCACAATGCCAGAATATCAGATCACAGTCCCTTCCAAGGAAACCAGCTGATTTGGAAGAAAAACATCTGAGATTAGCAATAAGTATGCACCTGTATTATCGTTAATTAATTTTAACAAATACTTTTCCAAATGCAAAAAAACCAAGAGCCTTTGAGTAATTGTAATGGTTACCATCGTATTTAATCAGAAAAGGTGCTGCAGTTGTATTGATTCAAATGAAACAGACCTAGGGGTGCAGGTACATAATTCCTTGACAGGTAGACAGGATCATGAAGAAGGCGTTTGGCACGCTTGCCTTCATCAGTCAGAATATTAAGTACAGGAATTGGGATTGCTGCACAAGACATTGGTAAGGCCACATTTGGAGTATTGGGTACAGTTCTGCTCGCCCTACTATCAGGAAAGATGTTTTTAAACTGGAAATGGTATGAAAAAGATTTATGGAGATGTTACCAGGACTGGAGGGTTTGAGTTATAAGGAAAGGTGAGATAGGCTAGGATATTTTTCTCTGGGGTGCAAGAGGGTAAAGGGTAACCTCATAGAGCTTTATATCATGAGGGGCATAGATAAAGTGAATAGCCACTGTCTTTTCCCCAGGGTAGAGGAGTCAAAAATTGGAGGGCATAGGTTTAAGGTGAGAGGGGGAAGATCGAAAAGGGACCCGAGAGGCAAATTTTTCCACACGGAGGGTGGTATGTATATGGAATGAACTGCCAGAGGAAGTGGTAGAGGTGGGTACGATTACTATGTTTAAAAAACATTTGGACAGATACATGGATAGGAAATGTTTAGAGGGATATGTGCCAAATGCAGGGAAAAGGGACAAGCTCTGTTTGGTAATTTGGTTGGCATGGATAAGTTGGGCTGAAGGGCCTTTTTCGTGCTATACAAGCTCTATGACTCTATAAAACTTTTTCAAAAAATTGCAAATCAAAAATATGCAGGTGCAGGAAATAACTAAAGAAAATGCTGGAAATATTCAACAGTCTAGGCATCATCTGTGGAGAGATAAATAGAGTTAATGTTTCAGGTCAATGACCCTTCATTAGAATTGGGGAAGAGAGAAAGCGAGTGTGCTTTATGTTGCAGAGGGATAGATGTGAAGAGAACAGGGTAAATCTCTGTGAATGGGTGGAGACCGCGATTGCCCAGGTGATGCAATGCTTTCAGAGTGTTTAGTTAGTAAAGGAATAAAAGCAATTATAGATGAGAACATGCTGTAACTGTGAGAGGCCAAACACAACAGCTGCTGGAAATCTGAAACAAAAGAGAATGCTGGAAAAACCCAGCAGACCAGACGGTATCTGTGGAGAGAGGAAAATACAGTTAATATGGATGAACTTGTTTCAGAACTGGTTGCTTCTGACATAAAAAAAAATTGGTTTTTAGACATTGTTAAATTCAATATTGAATCTCAAGGGCTGAATTGTGCTTAGATGGAAGAAAAGATGCTGTTTCCTCAACTTGCATTGGGTTTTGTTGGTGCTGTGTAGAAGTCAAAGAATGAGTGAGATAGCAAATTAAAGTGTAAGGTCACCCTTGTGGATTGACCAGAGATATTCTGCAAAACAGTCTCCCAATCTGTGGCTCCTCCACTGTAGAGGAGATGACATCGTGAGTACAGAATGCAAAATACTAGATTGGAATGATGCAAGTGATTTGCTACTTCACCTGGACAGAATTTGGGTGAGCTTGTATGTCATGAAATTTGTTGCTTTGCAGCAGCAGTACAATGCAAAGACATAAAATTACATAAAGACATAAAAGACATAAAATAAATAGTGGGGAAAAAAAAAGAATAATGAGGTACGTTTCATTGTTCAGAAATCTGATGGTGGAGGGGAAGAAGCTGTTCCTGAATTGTTGAGTGTGGGTCTTCAGGCTCCTGTACCACCTCCACGATGGTAGTAACATGAAGAGGCCATGTCCTGGATGGTGAAGGTCTTTAGTGATGGATACTGCTGCCTTGCGGCACCGCCTCTTGAAGATGTCCTCGATGGTGGGGAGGGTTGTTCCCGTGATGGAGCTGACTGAGTCTACAACCTCTTGCGATCCTGTGCATTGGAGCCTCCATATCAGGCTATGATGCTCCTGGGGAGATGCTCTCCAACGTAAATCTATAGAAATTTGGAGTCTTTGGTGACATACTGAATCTACACTTAAAGATTATATTGTGTTTGTGTATGATGTCCACTTTCTGTCTCTGAATTATGGTCTCCAGATAGAAGTATCACTCAGTAATTTGCAGCATTAGGAATATTGTTTCAATGGGTTTGATTAGAAAGATTGCTGAACAGAAAACAGTTGATGCTGATGAAGCCTGGGAGGTCTAACTGCATGTTCCTCTTAAAAGTACCTTAGCTGCCTAAGTGTTTTTGCAAGAGTTTAGCCCAGACGGGGATGATGATCAATTTCCTCCTGGACAGCACCCATTAAATGTAATTTCTGGTATTCCATTTGACAGAGCAAAAGAAAGTGCAGCAATGTAATTTGAGGGACTGGAAATTACAGAAATAACCTGGAAATGATGGGAGAAAGAGAGATGAACAAACCTACAGAACTAGATTGAAGGAATGAAACTGAAACCTAACATAGTGCATAGTAAAGTAAATGTTCGGGACATTGCTCAAAAGAACCTTTACTTGCTGCATAACATTTAGTAATTTGGCTATCGATTAAATCCTGTCTTTACTCTAAACATTTGCCATACTTTAAACAAAGAGCGTGGGGGAAGTTGCGAGGTGGGGGGGAGTAGGGGGGTGGAAGGACCACAGCCGATTGAAGAGAAATGAGACATTATTTGAAAAGGATTGGGAACACGATCATCCAAATTTCTCAAAAACAAAAGCTTTGTGAGAGCCTTGACCACTTACACTGAAGCAATAAAAATTTGCTCTTGCTTATGGACATGGAATAGAGTCTTCTCCATTCCATGTACCACAGGATCTGGTGTAGGAGTGAATAATTTTGATGTTTAAAGAGATGACCTCCTTGAGTTCTTGATGTTCTAAAATGAATAACTGGGTTTCCCTTTTCCCCACTCGCCATCCTTTCTACATAAAGAATATAAATTGGTAGAAAAACAGCAATGCTACATGGAGTCAAGCTGATATTGTATGAATAGCATAAAGAACCTACAGTATGGAATGCAAAGTGTGGTTATTAAGATATCATTGTGACTCATGCTATCATCTTTGAAGCCCTGTGATGGTTGCAGGACAGTGATTTGACAGTATGGATAACTGGAAAATCTCAGTAGTAACACTGTGCCAGTAATTGAATGCTGAGATTGTCAAAACACAGAATTTATGAATATTAACTTCAGTATAGACAACAAGACAAAAGTTTTGAAGCTGTGAATGTGCAGCAACTTTAAAAAAAAAAGTAGCAGAAAGGAACTGAATTTAAAATGGGTATTGTTTCCATTTCAGAGATGAAAACAGGAGATACTGTCAAAGTCCATTAAGTTGTCACCAGAAGTGCATTGAACAACATTGAATTATTAAGCCGTAATGAATGAGTAGGTGTTCTATTAGTGGAGACAAAATCTCTTTTCCCCCTTGGAGACACTGGCGAAAGTAGTAAAGGGAGAAGAATGCTGAACACTGACAGTTACTTAACATTGCTTGGAAAATGCTCTCATAAGCACCAATCAAATCTAGTTTATTTTTCACAATTTTGTTGCGATCATTTTGTGAAAATGGTTTTGTTTCTCAGTTCAACATTTCATTAACATGCATGAATATTCATTTGAAGTGGATATCCACTGTGATCAAAGACCTATTTGGAACCTTCACTCACAGTTCACTAACTACTGCTGCTGTTAGGTGGAGAATCCAACCTTGGAGCATTCCCAAATGATGCAAACTTAGAATGTACACTTGGCAATAGCCCATTAATCTCATGACTCCAAACAATTCTCTACTGTGTCTGCAAACCTTCATATTGAATTTTACATTCTTATTAGGATTGTTTTAAAATTAAAATGTAAATTTACATATTACTCATTGGGATTCTAAGCTTGTTGCTATATTTCTCCCTTTTGGGCAGTCTAAATGCATTCACCTAATTCCATTTAATTTTTGCAAATCCCCTCTTTTGCTCAGCACCTCTCTTATGGATTGTTTCTCTTTTGCAGTTGTCTGCTAATTGACATGAGCTCCATTCTAACTAATGCTTCAAACACAGTTTCCCCCATTTAAAGGGAAATGCCACAGACATCACAGGAGAGCCAATTTTAACCAGTAAATATTGAACATGTATTTTGGTACTTAAATTTAATGAAAAATTATCTGTTACATTTCTAAATCGTACAAAATTAGCGGCACAAGAAATATGGACAAGGGGGCTGAAGGAGCCGCCAGTAACTATTGAATAGATGATGTAACAAGCATTTATTGAAAGACCAGAATTCAACATGCGTAGGTAGAAAGTTGTATGGTTTGTTTTACTTCCAGTGAGGAATAACTGGACATCAGGGCAGGAATAGATATTGAATATTCCTGGTTTTCAGTGTTTTAAAAGGGATGGGGGGGTGGGTGGAGGGAAGAAGAGGAGGAGGGGTGGCGATACTGGTCAGGGACACTGTTACTGCTGCAGAAAGGGTAGATAATGTAGAAGGATCCTCTCTAGAGTCAATATGGGTGGAAGTTAGGAACAAGAAAGGAGT
Organism: Pristis pectinata; assembly: GCF_009764475.1. NCBI lineage: Eukaryota > Metazoa > Chordata > Chondrichthyes > Rhinopristiformes > Pristidae > Pristis > Pristis pectinata. The sequence goes on from NC_067420.1 coordinate 20,057,696, forward strand.
AGTTACCCTCCTGGGAGTATTCTATAGGGCCCCCGATAGCAGTTAGAGATACTGAGGAGCAGATTGGGAGGCAGTTTTGGAAAGATGCGAAAATAACAGGGTTATTGTAATGGGAGACTTCAACTTTCCAAATATTGATTGGCACCTACTTAGTGCCAAATGTTTAGATGGGGCAGAGTTTAAGTGTGTCCAGGACTGATTGCTGACACAGTATGTTGACAGGCCGACTAGAGGGAATGCCATATTAGATCTAGTTTTAGGTAATGAACCGGGGCAGGTGACAGATCTATCGGTGGGTAAGCATTTGGGGGACAGTGACCATTGCTCCATAACCTTTAGAATTGTCATGGACAGGGATAGGAGCAAAGAGGACGGGAAGATATTTAATTGAGGAAAGGCGAATTATGCTATAAGGCGAGAACTTGGGAGTGTAAATTGGCATGACATTTTTTAAGGGAAATGTACTATGGAGATGTGGTCGATGTTGAGGGATCTTTTGTAGGATGTTAGGGATAAATTTGTCCCGGTGAGGTAGAGAAGGAATGGCAGGGTGAAGGAACCATTGGTGACGAGAGAGGTGGAACAACTAGTTAGGAAGAAGAAGGCAGCATACATAAGGTGTGAGCAGCAAGGATCAGACAGGGCTCGTGAGGAATATAGAGTAGCAGGGAAGGAACTTAAAGGGCTGAGCAGAGTGAGAAGGGGACATGAAAAGGCTTTGGCGAGTAGGGTTAAGGAGAATCCCAAGGCTTTTTCCTCGTACGTGAAGAGCAGAAGAATGATGAGAGTAAAGGTAGGACTGATTAGAGACAAAGGTGGGAGGATGTGCCTGGAAGCTGTGGAAGTGGGTGATGTTTTCAATGAATACTTCTCTTCAGTATTCACCAAGGAGAGGGTTCTTGATGATGCTGAGGACAGTGTTGGTAAGGGTAATGTTCTAGAGTATGTAGATATTAAGAGAGAGGATGTGTTGGAGTTGTTAGAAAATATTAGGACAGATAAGTCCACGGGGCCTGACGGAATATTCCCCAGGCTCCTTTGTGAGGCGAGGGAGGAGATTGCTGAACCGTTGGTTAGGATCTTTGAGTCCTCGTTGTCTACAGGGATGGTCCTGGAGAATTGGAGGGTGGCGAATGTTGTCCCCTTATTCAGAAAAGGTAGTACGGATAGTCCAGGGAATTACAGACCAGTAAGCCTTACGTCTGTGGTGGGTAAGCTGTTAGAAAGGATTCTAAGAGAGAGGATCTATGAGCATTTAGAGAATCATGGACTGATTAGGGACAGCAACCATGGCTTTGTGAAGGGAAGATCTTGCCTCACAAGCCTGATAGGGTTCTTTGAGGACGTGACCAGGAAGATTGATGAGGGTAGTGCAGTGGATGTGGGCTACATGGATTTTAGTAAGGCGTTTAATAAGGTTCTGCATGGTAGGCTTCTTCAGAAGGTCAGAGGCCAAGGGATCCAGGGAGGCTTGGCAGTGTGGATTCAGAATTGGCTTGCCTGTAGAAAGCAGAGGGTTGTGGTGGAGGGAGTGCATTCTGATTGGAGGGCTGTGACTAGTGGTGTCCCACAGGGATCGGTTCTGGGACCTCTACTTTTTGTGATATTTATTAATGACTTAGATGAGGGGGTGGAAGGGTGGGTTAGCAAGTTTGCAGATGACACAAAGATCGGTGGTGTTGTGGATAGTGTGGAGGGCTGTCGAAGCTTACAGAGGGATATTGATAGGATGCAGAGCTGGGCTGACAAGTAGCAGATGCAGTTCAATCTGGAGAAGTGTGAGGTAGTACACTTTGGAAGGACAAACTCCAAGGCGGAGTACAAGGTAAATGGCAGGATTCTGGGCAGTGTAGAGGAGCAGAGGGATCTGGGGGTTCATATCCACAGATCACTGAAAGTTGCCTCACAGGTGGATAGGGTAGTTAAGAAAGCTTATGGGATGTTAGCTTTCGTAGGTCGTGGGATTGAGTTTAAGAGCCGCGAAGTAATGATGCAGCTTTACAAAACTCGGGTTAGCCACACTGAGAGTACTGTGTCCAGTTCTGGTCGCCTCATTATAGGAAGGATGTGGAGGTGTTGGAAAGGGTGCAGAGGAGATTTACTAGGATGCTGCCTGGATTAGAGAGTATGGATTATGAGGAGAGACTAAAGGAGCTAGGGCTTTACTCATTGGAGAGAAGGAGGATGAGAGGAGACAGGATAGAGGTATACAAGATATTAAGAGGAATAGATAGAGTAGACAGCCAGCGCCTGTTTCTCAGGGCACCAATGCTCAAAACAAGAGGACATGGTTTTAAGGTAATGGGTAGGAAGTTCAAGGGAGATGTCAGAGGGAGGTTTTTCACCCAGAGAGTGGTGGATGGAATGCGCTGCCTGAGGTGGTGGTGGAGGTTGTTATGTTGGTCAAGTTCAAGAGATTGTTAGATAATCATATGGAGGAATTTAAGATAGGGGGATATGTGGGAGGAAGGGGTTAGATAGTCTTAGGTGTGGTTTGAAGGGTGGCACAACATTGTGGGCCGAAGGACCTGTATTGTGCTATATTGTTCTATGGTAATGTGGGGGAAACAAGCAGGTTTGTTTTGCTCTCAGGTTCATAGCACCTGAAGTAAATATAATCATTTAAACATATGTGAATAAACTCAAGCCCAGAAGTTGGATTACATGCTTTTTTTAAAAGGTGCTGGACTAACACTAATTTCACACTAACTCTGAATTGGGTTCCTGCAAAACCTATGAAATTGGGCAAAATAATAAAACAATATTAGGCTGCTTCATACACAGAAGCATGCACTAAAATTGGACCTGGGCAGTTTCCCACAGGACCTCACTGAGTTGAGTGCAGCTTCAAACATTTGGCTGTGCCCCAGTAAAGGGTGTCAGCCCTCGAAGGTGCATTCTCCATGGCAGTCAGCCACCAGCAATTTGCACAGTAACTTCTATGGGAAGAGGGCACATTTTGAAGACCTGCTGCAAGATACGAAGGCCAGGAGTGGTATCCTGCATGTTGGGTGGGCTGGGGCGGGGGAAAGAGGGTGATATTGCAATAGATCTACCAGGGCTGTTGTCAGAAGAGCGTAGCAACACGTGGTAGGGATAGAGTTGGCCAAGACTGAGAACACAGCAATAATGCCTGAAATTTCATGGCCTTACTAGATATGACAAGATGAGCTCAGCACTCCCACTTGCACATGCATGCTGTTCGTGGTGAAATGTAACTGCATCCATAGCTCTCAACCTGATCCTATCATTGACATTCTACCCTCCCGCTCCATCAGTGCTGCTAAGGTCAAACTCCAAAGGGAGAATAATGCGAAGGTTATGCAATGTCGTTCATCACGTCCATTTTGGTAACAATAGATGAGAAATGGGAGACACTGCCCTGCAATTCTTGGGGAGAGGGGGCTGCCAAACCTCAAATCAGCTGAAGAGTAACTGCCAATGGTAATTGGCCAGGAATGCTCACAAGCATGGGGATCACTATATCCCTTTTGATTTGACTAACACTGGACACTCTCATTAACATCTGTGATGTTGCATGACATAAAGGTGGTTTGACTGTAACTTCTGTTTTGTCTTTGTGGAATGTCACAATAGGCCACCTGTTTTCCCCCCCTCAAAAAGACGATAACATGGAATAGGAGAGGGCACTGGACGTCGAGGTGGAGTTGGGATGGTGTGGGGAAATGGTGAAGAGTACAGTGCTTTGTTTCATTTAATGCCTCACTGTACCACCTCAGACTGGTACTGGAAGGGAGGCATGGGTTAGATTACAGGGATACTGGAAGATGCATAAGCGGCCTTTACTTAGGTGCAGGGAATCTGTTGTGGGATTTTGTTGGGAGAGGGATCCTTATTGCTATGGAGGACAGAGACCCACAATTGGGATTTTCATGACAGTTGTGGGTGCACACTCGGGTGGTGTGTAAGCTGTCAAGCCTACTTCACTAAAGAAGGAAAAGATAAGAAGCATATAGGAGTCCATTTCCAAGCTCTAGCAGAAGATTGTGTAGGTTTGGACAGCATGCACAATTCTTCACTGAAGGAAAATGGCAATCCTATGGTAAAGCATCTACTGTTCCAGGTGATAGCTGCTGAGGAGGTAGAGGGAGAGGCCACACATGGTCTTTTTAATGCACACAGCTTCTGCCAAAGATCTAGTCTCTACCGCATTTGAGCAGCTTGAAGTTCCGAGAATATCAGATGTTTATGTTGAGGAGCAAGATGTCACTCGAGCAGATTGCTTGTTGCTGTCCAAGTAAGTGGCAATGCAACTCGTGCAGCTCGACAAGAGCGAAGGAATGCTGTCAGTGGGTGGCTCGCTGTTCTCTGTGATCAAAAATGTGGCAAAGTGGCTCCTTTGCATGGGCAGAGAGATGACATGTAGGGACATCACTCTTCTAAATGGGAAGAGATATGACACGTGGGAATCTCTCTCCCCCTGTCTCGTGCAGAAATAGAGGTGTGTATTACCTCCACTCTTCCACCTTTTCATCCTGAGAAGGCTGGAGAGCAGGAAACAGATGGCTGTGATTCAGGGTCTGTTTGCTAGCTTACCATTGTGTCTGGAGGTTGAAACAATGGTGGATTGGTCCGAGTACTGACAAATCATTGCACCATTTCCAGTGTAGTCCTTTGAAGAGTTGATCTGGTGTGTGGGTTCAGGATGTTGATGTCACTGGTCACAAGGTCATCAAATCACCTCTCACTATGGCCTCTGCAGCACTACACTTGCCTGAGCTTTACTGCCAGCTATTGAAGATGTCACCTTCAAACGGATGGGGGCAGCAGTCTGAAGCCAGCCAGCCTTGGGCTAAAATTTCTCATGGATCCCTGCATGGACTGAAAGGGAAAGTGAACAGTCGGACTGCAGTCGCAGAGGAGCCATTGCAATGAAGCACCAGGACATCAAAACCCATGGTTGTGAAATGGGGAAGGTAGCAGGGCATTACAGTTCAGACCCAAATGTTAGGACTTCTCATTCTTGCATTTAATTTTTTTGATGTCAAATCATTTTGAACATCTAGTACTTTACAAATTCCTCCTCATTTGGGGCAAGCCACACCCTTCATTCAGCAGAAATAGCAACACTGGTGTGGCAGCTCCTGTAGACCCTTCAGTGCCTGGCGTAGAAAGATTGCTAATGGGCTGCTGCCAACGGTTTCATCACTGAGGCACCCGCTGAATGATTATGTCAACAGCTAATTGCTGGAGAAACCAATCGCTGTCACTTTTGGACTTTGGAGAATACTGAAGCAGGCTGCAGTAAGTTTTAATGTTCTCCAGTTTCACATGTCCCCGTGTCAACAAAGTTTCCCTTTAAATTGGGATAAAAGCAACAATATACTGTGGTGTGCTCCCAGACGTACTGAAGCCATTCCTTGATTTACACCTTATAAGCTCCACTTATATATAATTTATGTTTTTCTTGTGAATGCTGCTTATATGATGCTATGTGCCTGTGATGCTGCTGCAAGTAAGATTTTCATTGCACCTGTGCATACATATACTTGTGCACATGACAATAAACTCGCCTTTGGCTTTTGGTCAAGGTGGAAGTGGGTGCTGTCTGAATACTGACAACATGCAATGCATGTCTCATGCTGGGGTAACATCAGACATGTGAAGAGCGCAGCTGTTGGTGCAAACTCGCCAGGAAATGACTGCTCCTGAGATCTATTCTGGATTAAGATGATTTTTGCACAATTTGTACATTTAAATAAAATTGGAGCTGATTAATCCAGTTTCTGGGCCTCCTTTTTTAGAGTAAAAGGATATAATAATTGTGCAAATCAAAAATAAACCTTAGTAAAACGATGTGGAGTAATGGGAGGTTTTGGCTCTACAGGAACAATGTTGAAGTAAGAACCATAGTGCTGCACAGATTCACTGTATCTGGTAGGAAGATGCCTGAATACAAAGCAATGCTTGAACATTGGGCTGTTTTTCATCAAACTATGGTGAATAGCAGTTGATTTTGTAAGTGAGTCTTAAAATTATGAAAGGATGGAACTGAACAGTTTAAAAACAGATTGTTTCCAGTAATTTGGGTGTCTAGAATAAGGCAGTGGATTAATTGAAGAGAGGTAGAAGAGAGAACATTGAGTTTTGATGCAGACCATTGAAGCTGGAATGTATCGGGGAATATGTGATTGAAGTTTGGCTATGTCATATTCCGTTCACATTTCTCATGCTTACCAATCCTCTCTTTCTTAGACAGTTGCTCAGAATTGAGGATGACTTACCTCCACTTTTCCAGTGGCTGATGAGGCCGATGTGTGGCAACTGCAGACTCTGGCAAGGAAGGGGCAGGAGGTGGCTGATGGGGCAGACGTTTAGTTGTGGGGTGATGTGATCCCTCTGATGCTTATACAGGGCTTCTGTGTGATGCTGATACAGACTCAAGGCTATAATTCCCAATGCTTAGCAGTGCTTCACTCTCTTCTACATTAGGTGCGTCTCAGCTAATGCTGATGCAAGTATAATGGTGGGATAGATTGAGGCTGGAACTGTGTGGCTCAAGATGTCAAGCTATTCCTTTTGACAGATTTATTTCTTCCAGGCATTTCTGAAGGATGTTAAAAATGAGCACCATGAATAATTGCATAACACTTGGAAGAAATCAAGGCTAATTTAAAGACCAAAATTCTGCATGAAGCTGAAATAAACCTGCTGTACTTTGCTTTGCCTTCTGTCTATTCTTAGCATTTCATCTCTGCCTTCCCTCTCTCCCCAAACCTCTTTGGTGTCCTGCTGCAAAACTGGCTTTTCTGAAATTCTGGAGTTGCCTTTGGCCTTGTGGAAACTTTTCCTTTGTCAGGGCAGAACATGGCATTGAAGATAACTGAACAGTATTATACCTCACTTCCACCACTACCCTGTCCCCCACCATCTCCAAACACTACCACCAGCTGTGCCATCCTCATTTCCCACGTGTCCTGCTGGCATTTTTCTTTTCTGCTTGAAATACATGAAGGTCAACCTTTGGACATCTACCAGCTTTCTCTATTGACATCAGTGTCAGGCCAACTTGGGCCTATCCAAGGCCAAAAGAAACATTATGTAAATGGTATTTTTGTTTTGTTTCTTCATGCATGCAGGGTTAGATTTTTAAGTAATCTCATTAAAGAATGACATACTTCTGAAGACCTCTCTTGTTCTTTAACCCATTGCCCCTTCACCTTATCCCACAACACATTCAGTGGACCATAATGGTCTCACTCCTCTCATTTTGATAGCAGTGGTACTTGAAGTGCTTCAATAAACAGGACATTTCAAATAATCTTTTTCTTAAACATAACTTTGTACTCTCCTGTCTAGATCAGTATTCAGTACATTCTCCTGTACTTTTCATTCCTTATTAAATCATTGACTGTCCTAAAAGCCTAATGATCTCAATAATCTCCCCTTGCAGGAACATGTTCTGAAACCTGCCATTATCTATTGCTTTCTCAGTCCAGATCCTATTCACTTTGCCCATTTTTCCATCTCACTCAATCGAATGTTTTTAACCCTTGCAGCTCTGCAACAAAAGTCAGCAAATTTTGAGATTTGAACACAACTGCTGGATCAAAGATTGGGGAAAAAAGCATGCTAAATATGGTGTTATATTGGGGGAAAAAAGATTAAAATCTATGTAGCATAGTCCTATGAACTGTCAGTTCCAAAAATTACATTTAATGCAAAAAAAGTAATGAAACAAGTCATACTGAAGAGCTTGTAATTAATCACATTGAATTTGTCATATCGAGGACCCTTTCCCTGACCAAAAGGATAGTTTCCCAAAAATTTACATTTCTTTCTACATTGCAATGGGTCACCTTGATTTTAACAATAAACAAATACTGCCTGCACCCAGTGAGATCAAGAGATGAGAGCCTTGTGCTGAAAAATATGTTGGTTGAGACCTTTTGACAGGCTAATGTAGGAAGAGCATAATAGAAGAAGAAAAAAAAAATTAAATTCAATCCAGACTTTTAATTTAATAATGTATCCAAAGTAAGATTGCAAATCACAATTTTTACAGTAGCTGCTCAGCTTTTGCATTTGTTACAAGCCTGCAACTCATTTCCAAATATCCACGAGAAACCTCAAATACCAAGGGAAACTGCATCTCAGAGGGCAGCAATGACCATAAAAAAAAGGTTTTGTGCTAAATTATTGACAAATCTATAAACCCGTTATGCGGAATCATTTTTCCATGCACAGCCAGAAGTCAGGTGATCTATTGCTGAGGTTCTGCTCAGAGTTTGATGTTGATTGACAGCTTTGCACAAGGGTAATGTAGTCAAAGGAGAGAGAGAGGACGAGAGAGAAGCACTCAAAGAGGACACAACACTAGATGAGATGCAAGCTGTCAGTTATGAGAATATCATGTAAGATATGGATCCAATCTAAAAATCAATGGAATTATAGGAGAAAAAGCTAAAGCCTGGGCAGAGGTTTGTCGCAATTAGCTGCAAGGGCTCAACTTTCATATGTATTTTTACTGAAAATATAGTTGTGAAAACATTTGATAGAAAGAAAAGATAGATATTCTGTCTTTTAGTGCTACTACACAGAATTCTGCTGTTAACCTAAAGAGAAGACAACAGAAATGAAGAAGCAAATTAACAGCTTTGAGCTCTTATTCAGTGCTGGTACTTGGCCTCGTATTCTTAAACTTAAAGAACTCTGGTTTTAGACACCAGCATAAACTGAAAGCCGTGTACTGCGTAAATGGCACTGGTGAAAAGATGAGGATCTTCATGAACGTTCATGATATTGGAGGTGTGGGCTTCTGAAGAAAAATTACATTTATTCACATCTCCAAATCAACTATGCAGATCTGGCTTTGGCTGCTTCTGGCTCCTTACTAAATTTATATTATTGCATTAAATTCCTATAGCTTCAGTCTGTGGGAATATTCTGCTGCTTTTGGTTCATGCCCTGGTAGTTTGATTTTGATAGCAAAATATTTGCTTGGTAATTATTAATAAAAGTAAAAGAAGGAAGGGGGTTCTGATCTGGTGCTTTGAACAACTTTGTGATGTTTCAGAGCACTTTACAGCCAATGAAGTGCTTTTGAAGTGCAGGTGTTACTGAATTTAAGAAAAACAGCAGGCTAAAAAATTGCGTGCATCAAGTCTTTCAGACAACAGCAAATGGTTTGTTCAACAAATCAGCTATTTTTGGTATTGTTTTAGAGACCCACATTGGAACTCAGTTGGACTTTTGTACTATTCATTAGGTACTACCTAGAATCTCTTAAATCTGCCTTTATCCTTTGCAGGATTGGAACATCAATGGCAAGGCTGGTGTTTATTACTAATTCCAAAGTGACCTTGAGCTGAGTGGCTTGATATGACATTTTAGAGGGCAGTCAAGAGTCAAATACAATTCTGAGGATCCAGAGAATGATAAAGCCAGCCTGGGAAGGATTGCAGGACTCCTCTGATGGCAGTTCATTTGTTTCATGGTCACTGTTACTGATACCAACTTGTTATTCTAGACCTAGTTAATTCCTTCAATTTGTGTTTATTTGTTGCAGTGATGGGATTCCAACTCGTTTCCAAATCAAAAGGGATGTTCATGTTTTTCTGCAGTTTCCTAATTGTGGATTATTTTATCAAATGACCCTCTCCCTTTAATATGAAATTAATAGACTTTAAAGAATAACTGCTTGCTCAGAATTGTGTGCCAGCAAAAGTATGCACATGAAAGCTAAGTTTTGTAGACTGTAGGGTTAATGTGTTGTGCACAGGTATCAACTTAGGGAGAAATGTTAGAAAATTTTAATAGCTGGCAGAGATCAGAAACTAAAACAGATGGAATTAAATCGACCTAATATGTTCATTTGCATGCAATACCCTGAAGGATTTTGTTGAGTAACAGTGCACATCTCAGTGCTGTATTAATCCAGAAATTGCTCAAAAATTTTCCATTGTAAATACAGTACTTGGTCAGCTTCACCTCACATTTGGTGCAATATCTTTAAAATGCAGCATAATGCCAGGAGGGATATTTAAAATGTCTGTAATAAATTAAATAACTTTTAGATTTTTAAATAATAAGAGTTATAACATCAAAGACAGGAAGAGAATTGCAAAGCGTTACCAAGCAGCTTGAGCTGCGTGTAACTCCAACCAGAGGCAACAGGAATGACGAAGATAACAAGGATGGTTTATCTCGCAGAGAGATGAGCTCTGTCTTTGATGCTATGTTTCACATTGTGTATTAGGCTACAATGCTCTCTTGCTGCTGTACAAGGAAGGCCAGATGCAACAGAAGACTAAACACAGCGTGAAGTTAAAATCTAACTGTGCATTTCACATGTTAACTGAATATTATGCGCAAGGGAAGACAGGCTTTGAGATTTGTTACCTCCCTGCTGTTGACGTACAAGTCTGACTTGGTCAGTAAATGCCTCTGCACCATTAGCAGTTAAAAGAGTCAATTACCCACAATTATTATACATATTATTTTCCCCATTTTAGTTAAAAAGTGATGATTTGTTCCAACAATAGTGTTCCCATGTTGTTTCTCAAGTATTGAAGGATGTCCAACAGCACTAGGGAAATGGAGAACCAGAATCAATACTAACTTCAATGATGCTACATTGGTTTTCTCTGATTGACAGGTAATCATTTCAATCACTCTGCATTCTTTTTTTTACATCTTCACTAACAATTTTCTTCCTCTTTTGATATTTTGTTTTCTGGATTTTCCCCCTCTGTGCCGAGCTTTACACTGGTCCAACAAACAATCTGCTGGAGGAAATCAGTGGGTCAAGCAGCATCTGTGGGGAGAAATGAATTGTCAACATTTCAGGTTGAATCCCTGCATCAAGACATCAGTCACACATTGGTTTAACACTGGTCCAATCTCTCTCTATGCCAAGCTGTATTCATTTAAAACTGGTCCCATTCCCACCCCCATTTTGTTGCTTTTTCTACTTGTTCCCACTATTTCTGGGTGTCTCTCCACAATAACAAGAGCTGCAGCTCAGGATTCTACAGTATGAACAATGGTTTATGAAAAGGGAGCAAAAATGTGCAAACTATATACACAGGAAAGGAATTTAAAAAAAAGTCAGAAAAGAATGATAAATTTGTATTTGGAACTTCCTCAATGGCTGCAATAGAAATGGTAACATGTGAATGAGAGGGAGAGTTCCAGGCTTATGAAGCTAATTGATCTTGGTGTCCCAGGTGGGGAATACCAACCCGGGTTCTTGCTCCTCATTACTATTAAAATGATTATGCTAGAGTGTGCTCATGCCAGCTTTAACTTTGAATCTCTAGCAGTTTTCTAGCTCGCATAAAAAAAATTCCAAATATAATTAAGTTTTGGATGCAACCACCCAAAGTGACCAACTGTGTGCCATCAGGAAAGGAGGGGAATATAAAGTGTGTACAAATCCCTACATGTTTGTTGTGTGGTTCAGTTCAGCTTCTTTCAGAGAAGGTGTTATATTTCACAGTGTTGACCTTTTTTTTGGTTTCCTGTTCTGTGAAAAGGAAAAGCAGAGGACAGTGACAAAAAAATCATGTTTAGTTCATCCCGCTCCCATATATATCTAAAAAGAATTTTAGAACAGGTGCAAACAGGAAAAGAAATCAATTCTTTCTGTAACTGACTTTAGCTCCCACTTTGAAGGCAAAAAGAGATCACTTTAAATGTTAAATAAAATTTAAAGGTGCATTGCCACATATTTAATGTTGCATATCTAAACTGAATGCATGTCATTGGATGTCTGTCACTACCTTTTTTTAATGTAAAGACAAACCATATCCCAGTATGTTTTATGTTTAATTGTTCATTCAATACATCCTGACAGCCTTATTTGCCATTATAGTAACCTTGCAGCACTTATGGACCTTCAAGGACTTGTGCACAATAACCTCCATTTTTCTTCCTGTACAGCAGCCTTGAGCAAGAAACCCTGTGTACTATATTCATTCTTGGACTTGCCCCTCCCCAAGCATATCAGATATTTCTGTATTGACAGGCATCTAACAGACTTGTGTTCTTTCCCATACAAGATCTCGATCCACATGCAGTTAATTGTTTAAATCGAGGATTCTTCCAATTGCACAAATGTCAGAATTGCCCTGATGACTTTGTACTGATAATTTCAGTAAATTGCAGATGGGCAATCGATAAGTTTCTGTATATGAAAAATAGTGGCCAAATAAAGGAATGTATCATTTGCTAAGATACAAGCATGAACCGAAAGGAAAAACTTCCCCATATCATGGCCGGAGCCCATTACACAAACTTTAGGGTGGGGTGGGAGAAGTTGTTAGTGGAAATGCCTGGCCAGGTTTTGGTTCAGTGGGTTGTGCTCCACAGTGTAATCTAGTTTCTGTCACCAGCAAGTGAAGCCGACATCCTGAGACTAGTTAGGAGCAATCATGCTGAGAACTGCAGCAGTGTGTCATCCACTATGTCTCAGTAATGTTCTAATATGGATGGTGCTCTAGTTAAAATACCACACTAATAACCCAGAGCCATTGACTAACAATCCAGAAACTTGAGTTCGAATCCCACTTTGGTAGTTGTAAAACTAAATTCAGATTAATAATCAGGATTTTTTTTAAATCACCATATCGTCATTTAAAAAACATCTGCAACCATAGCTGCTTTGGCCTTTGTGACTCCATGCCAACGTCAATGTGGTTGACTCTTAAATGATCATGACCTAGCCAAGCAATGAAGAATAAGCAATAAAAGTTGGTCTTGTCCAAATGTCAAAAAAAGAAATGTGACTACTTCTATTGGATTGTTGGCTAAAAGATAACATTGAAATAATGTGAGGTAAATATTTTCTTTAAAAAAAATGTTCTTGGCAAAAAATATAGAATTCTACTAATGGTAGTTCCATTCCTACCCTGAGCTTGTGTGCTGGATCACAAGACGATGTTTACATTGGCTGACCATTGCCATTCTGAGGATTGCTGATATTGACAAAGAAAATTAAACTAGCTTAATGCCAGAAAGAATAAGTGTATATAATATTTAGCATGGATGTATTTATGTTAGTTCAGGTTTAATTTGTCAAAGGACATTCACCAGGATATTAGTGGGGAGACATGGAAATGTAGAAAAATAAATCATGGCCAATCTTCAAACATGGGTAGTGGTGAGTGGTAGGAAGGTAGGTGGTGGATGAGTAGGTCCTGATGCAACAAAATACGTTTTTAAAGAGTTAACTTTTTCAGAAAGGTTTCAATGATACCTTTTAAGGACCACTGGGTGGGCACTTGAATGCTGCCCCCAGAATACTACGCAAAAAGGTGTATTTCACTGTGTTTCAACGTACATGTGACTAATAAAGATATCTTGTTGTCTGTTACCAACAGGAGCACAATATCAAAACACATAGAAAAACTGCAGTGATGTATAGGAGAGGAAGCTCAAAAAAAATGTTTTTGCCTCAAAATCCACAGCTTTAATAATGCAAATCTATTTGTGTGGATAAGGGTTAGACTGTTAAATTTCCATCTCCAGCATGGAACTGACATGAAATTTAGAATGAATGTGAGTCTTGTCAAAACCTCGATTGTTTGAAAGCATTGTGACTGACAAATGGCATTTCAACACAAGAAAGTTCATATTCCACTTCTGATCTTCCTCCCACTCTAGTTTCTGCCAGCCAACCAACCCAACTAAGATTCAGCAGCTTCTTTCAACTAAACCAAACCAAAAGCAAATTGATGGAGACTCTGCAAATCTAAAATAAATGTAATAAGAAACAGTGGTCTCAGTAGGTGAGGCATCATCTACAGAGATTGGGAAAACCCACCGAAACACCAATACTGCTTCCCTCTCTACAGATTCTGCTAGATCTCCAGAGCAGTTACAACACATTTCATCATGTTCAGCATACCGATGATTTACTGAGTTGAAGAGAAAGATTTGAACTACCTGTTTTGTGTATTCACTGGGCTTGACACTTGCTAACAGTTTGCATGTGTAATGTGATGCAGAAATGGTGGCATTTCTTTGCACCTTGCCAAGAAGAAATCATGAAGCTTTGAAAGCTTCCTCAAAATGATGCATTTAATTAATTCATGCTATCTGCTGCTACATTATTGGTGCCTGGTTATTTATTAAAGAATCTGAGTTTCTGAATTCAATTTGTTTTGGTCTAAAAGTATTCACCACAGTCCAAATGCTTGTCTTAGAGTAAAAAGGCAACATTCTCATTTCCAACCCCCTTTGATATTGTGCTCATTTGGCAGGCGGGATTAAATATCTGAAATTCTGCAAGTGATACTTTAATTATGCAACATCTTGAACTCAAATTCTATGAAACCTGACTCTGCATGGTGCAGAAAGAATTAGTGATGAAAGGCTTTAGCCAAAATCAAACTGAATCGAAGTAAAAGAGGAGAGTACATCAAGGCTTCATGCTAAATTCCTAAGGAAATCCAGGCAGAAAGCTCATGAATTATTTATGCCTGTTGGGCAACATGAGGCTGACCTGAAGTAGTTTGTTGCATCTTTTCTGTGTGTGAAGAGAATAAGAGTAAGTCTAGCAATGTGCCTTGATTTCTGTTCAAAATGTGTTCCTTAAAGCTGCAGGCCATCTGTTAAATGTTATCAGAAATTCTCATCAAATGCTGCTATCTTCATAACATAGTACACTGATGCTGCTCTAAATGATTCCTCATGACTTTCTGCAATTGCCTGCAATCCATATTTTTGTCTCTCAAATTGGCTATGAAAGGATGTGGAATGCTGTGAGTCCCGCACATGAAGACTTGATACCTGATCTCACAGCCCACGTAGATCAGCGAAGCCAGAGACTGCCAACTGAGTGAAATCAAGCTTCCTTCATTCTACTATCCTGATGACTTTATAAATTCCTGATGCAGGGTCTTGACCTGAATCGTCGACCATCCCTTTGCCTCCACAGATGCCACTTGACCTGCTGAGTTCCTTCAGCATTTTTTTTTGCTCCAGATCTTGGCATTTGCAGTCTCTCTTGTGTCTGTCTTTATTCTGTGTGTGGGCATAAATTGCTGCTGGTATTGTTCAGATGTTTGGGTGATGAAAGGTATTTGTGTGTGTGTTGTCAATATAGTGGACCTTGCTGTTAAAATGTGATTAATCTTTGATACACAGACAATCCAGTTTATTGGTTTTATGCAGGTCTCTAGATTATAATGGAAATCTGTTATCCTGATGCAATGATCTTAGAATGAAACATCAAAGCTCCTTCTTTCATACTTCCATCAAAAAGATTTTGAGCAGTTTCTATATTGATATATGATCAGTTTAACTTTTTGCTACTAATTACATTTCTTGCAGATATTAGCTTTCTTGTAGCCTTCCTTAAGACTACCCTGGGACCTTGCATATTCCTCCTTGTGGCTCTCCCTCACTGTTTGATGCCCAGTTTAGGAAAGCAGTACGTGACCTGGATGTTGCTCATTATATTGTTACTAAATGATGCAGAAATTACAGATTCTCTGATGGTGAATTTGTCATTCCACTTCTCCTCCTTGTCAACAATTGCTCAGCTAGTGGCACTCACAGTTTTTGGAGGAGTCTGAGAGTTCAGCACGAAAATTGCGGTGGACATTCCAGTGCCATGTCAGATGTTGTTCTCTTTGTGAGGCGCTAAGCTGAGCCTCTGCCAATTCTTTTGAGTGGATGCACCAGATCACGCGAGGTGATTTTGAGGGAGAGTATGGGGTTATCTTGATGATCCTAGTCGATGATTCTCCCCTCAACTGACAACACAAAAGTAGATCGGCATGATTACGTTCCTATTTAGGGGAGCATGCTGTGCACCATATTAGTTGTAGTCATACACCACAGAAGTCACCTCACTGCTGACCTTTCAGCCCATCTACCCTAATGCCATTTGTCTGCATTGGGATTATATCCTTCTAAACCTTGTTTATTAAGTGTCTGACTAAATGCCCCTTAAATGTAGTAGTTGTATCTGACTCCACCATCTCCTCTGGCAGCAGGTATCCAATATCAACTACTCGGTGTTTGTTTAAAAAAAACCTGACTGTCAGGTCCCCTGTAAAACTCCTTCCTCTCACCTTAAATCTATGTCCTCTTGTTTTGGTACCACTACCATGTTTTCTATATTACAACAGTAATGATATTTTTCATGTACTTCATTGCCCATTACATGCTCTGAGACTTTCACTGCTTTGAAAGTTTACACCACAGTCCTGTCTTGTGCTGCTTTCTTTCAGATCACTTTGGAAATGCCTCCCATATTTGGATTGCTGGAAAAACATTTCTGTCTTCTTCCATTGGTTAAAGATTTTCTGTCTGTAGGTTGCCATTCTTTCAAAGTATTATAAATCTGCTGTTTCCCTCTATCTCTGTCACTTTCACTCTCTAACTGTCTTGCACTTTAATTCCATACTTCTCTCGAATTCCCTTTTTTCTCTCTCGAACTAACAATCTCCTTTTGAGGACCCCCTCTCTTTTGAAAGTGTGTCTCCCTCTCTCAAACAACATCTCTCACTCTCTCTGGCTCGCTCCCCCCCTCCTCACTCTCTCTGGCTCGCTCCCCCCCCTCCTCACTCTCTCTGGCTCGCTCCCCCCCTCCTCACTCTCTCCGGCTCCTCCCTCCCCTCCTCTCCCCCCCCCTCCTCTCCCCCCTCTCCTCCTCTCTCCCCCCCCTCCTCCCTCCACCCCCCCCTCCCTCCCTCCCCCCCTCCCTCCCCCCCTCCCTCCCTCCCTCCCCCCCTCCCTCCCTCCCTCCCTCCCTCCCTCCCCCCCTCCCCCCCCCCTCCCCCCTCCCCCCTCCCTCCCCCCCTCCCCCCCTCCTCCCCCCCTCCCCCCCTCCTCCCCCCCTCCCCCCTCCCCCCTCCCTCCCCCCCTCCCCCCTCCCCCCTCCCTCCCCCCCTCCCCCCCTCCCCCCCTCCCTCCCCCCCTCCCCCCCCTCCCCCCCTCCCTCCCCCCCTCCCCCCCTCCCCCCCTCCCCCCCTCCCCCCCTCCCTCCCCCCCTCCCCCCCCCCTCCCCCCCCCCCCTCCCCCCCTCCCCCCCTCCCTCCCCCCCTCCCCCCCTCCCCCCCTCCCTCCCCCCCTCCCTCCCCCCCCCTCCCTCCCCCCCTCCCCCCCTCCCTCCCCCCCCCTCCCCCCCCCTCCCCCCCTCCCTCCCCCCCTCCCCCCCCCCCTCCCTCCCTCCCTCGCCCCCCCTCCCTCCCCCCTCCCCCCCTCCCCCCCTCCCCCCCTCCCCCCTCCCCCCCTCCCTCCCCCCTCCCTCCCTCCCTCCCCCCCCTCCCTCCCTCCCTCCCCCCCCCTCCCTCCCTCCCCCCCCTCCCCCCCCCTCCCTCCCTCCCCCCCCTCCCTCCCTCCCCCCCCTCCCTCCCTCCCTCCCCCCCCCTCCCTCCCTCCCCTCCCTCCCTCCCTCCCTCCCCCCCCCTCCTCCTCACCCCCCCTCCCTCCCCCCCCCCTCCTCCCCCCCTCCCCCCTCCCCCCCCCTCCCTCCCCCCCCTCCTCCCTCCCCCCTCCCTCCCCCCCCTCCTCCCTCCCCCCTCCTCCCTCCCTCACCCCCTCCTCCCTCCCTCACCCCCCCCTCCCTCCCTCACCCCCCCCTCCCTCCCTCCCTCCCTCCCCCCCCTCCCTCCCTCCCTCCCTCCCCCCCCCCCTCCTCCTCACCCCCCCCTCCCTCCCCCCCCTCCTCCTCACCCCCCCCCTCCCTCCCTCCCTCCCCCCCCCCCTCCCTCCCTCCCCCCCCCCCCCCTCCCTCCCTCCCCCCCCCCCCCCCCCTCCCTCCCTCCCTCCCCCCCCCCCCCCCCCTCCCCCCCCCCCCTCCCTCCCTCCCTCCCCCCCCCCCCTCCCTCCCTCCCTCCCTCCCCCCCCCCCCTCCCTCCCTCCCTCCCTCCCCCCCCCCCCCCCCCCTCCCTCCCTCCCTCCCCCCCCCCCCTCCCTCCCTCCCCCCCCCCCCCCCCTCCCCCCTCCCCCCCCCCCCCCTCCCTCCTCCCCCCCCCCCCCCCCCCCCTCCCCTCCTCCCCCCCCAAACCTGTGAATCTCTGGTCTGTCACGCAAACTATCCTTTCAGGATCCTCACTGCTTAAGGCCCAGGTAAGATTTCCAATTGAAGCCCTGTGTTTTAACTACTGCAGTAATTAACTACTGCTGTAACTTCATTTGGAAATTTATTTTAAAGTTAATTAACTAAATTCATAAATAACATTGACATTTTTCACTGTTCTTATTATTTTACCTATAAGTTTAGCAGTGTATGGGGCCTTTGTAAAAGTGGGTGTGGTGACTAAAACAGTCTGAGCAAACTATTTGAACATTGATTATTTTTGTGATAATTGCTTTTTTGATTATTGGGTTGGACAAAAGTGAGTAATGTGATTTCGATAGTTTCAACTGTGTTGGTTGTTTGTGGCTGATTGGAAGCTTTCCTATCTGCCTTGTGATCGGAATAGTTTAATCAATGAGTCAGATAAAATGAGTGCATTAGAGCATTTTAAAGCACGTGCAGTCTGCCTCAGCATTATGCCTTATCTACAAAATCAAAGCAATTCTTGCTGGCTTTGTCAGTGTGACATTTTCGTTTCTCACAGTAGTTTCACTAATGGTCTTTGAGAGATTGCCTAATTAGTGCCACATTATGGAAAGCTGTGGGCTCCCATCCATTGGGGACTGGCTTGCTACTGGACGGAGCTTGTTACAGATCTATAGCTATGATTAGAAAAAGGAGACTTTTATTTCTGTTGCCTGTTCACACGACCTATGGTTGAAATGGTTGTATTCAAAATCACTTTACCAACCATGATGTAACTAAACAATCCATTTTTTTTGAATTGCTATATAAGTGGTGTGCTCTCATACATTCCTGATTTTCAACAGCCATTGAACGCTGCAGGTCTGAAAAAAAAATCATGGCTTGATGTTTCTGCAAATTTTCTATGTTGCAGCATAAAGGACTGATCATTGTGCAACCAATTAGATGCAATTGAATGGAAAAGCCATTGCTTTAAAACCTTTTTAGCAATCTGATGCACATTTTTGCCTCTTTATAGCAAATGCATAAATCCAGGTACTTGAATTGCAGCTGATGTGATGAGTCAACTAGCATGATCAATTAAGATTGTGACTGGATTTTCCAGTGTAGTTTGCCCATGACTGTGGCATAAATTGAGAGCAATAACATTGTTCACCATATTTTCCAGAAGGGGCAAATCCCAGTGTTATTGATGATGCTGTGAGGGGTGGATGAATGTACTGGCCCTTGTGTCCTTGGAAAACAGTCTCCATGATATAAGCATGTGAGGTTTGACTTCTTGTGCCTGGCCAACTTGGGAAGTTCATTAAACTTTAGCACCGGGTTGCCCTTTGTTGGGTAGATGAAGTATTGCTGACTTGTCTTGCCAATACATTCCTTTCCCTGCACAATTTGAAACTTTTTTTTACACAGCTTATTTTGTCCAGCAGGGCCAACCTTCTGCATCTTTTTGCAAAACTAATTCAGCAATGGTATTAAATTCTGGAACACCACAACATTGTTTGGCTGTGTTTAATAAGGCAAACTCTCTTTGAAAGGAACTGATAATATTTGAAGCTCCCCGTAAATATTGAAACTATAGAGTCCCAAGAATGTTTAGGTTGGATAATTATAGAAGGAAATGCTCTTTTATCATCATACACCCTCGCCCCCCTCCCCCACTCAACCACAGTATTCCAGTAAAAGAGGAAGATCTTTTATGATACAGAACATAACTCCCTTCAACCCTCGAGTATTTTCAGTGACCTTTACTTGTACAACGGCTGTTTAAAATCAAGGCATTCAGCACATATAAAAGTTCTGAATAAAATGAATCTGACATTAACTTTGTGTTGATTCAGTCCCTCAAGATGAAAAGATTGAGATGAAATAGTCATCGTTTTTATATGCGAAAGTCATGATTGCCTGTGAGATGCACTAGTGTCAACACATTCTCTGAGTGTTTTTAATATTTTTCATGATTATGTGGCAGATGGTGACCTTTTTAAACAATGCAGGTTACATCAGCAGTAGACATTTCAGTTTTCTCTTCCTTATTTTTTCCCTGGTCCAATTCTCTACAATTTTCACTTTACATGAAATGTCAAATCAGACTTTTTTTTTCTCTTAACTCTAAAGTTTTATTGAAAAGAGAAGCACTTGTGTTTTGAAATATGTATGAGAAACTGGTCCTCAGGAAGTGCTTTCTTGTTCTGGAAATGAATCCTTTTTATTTAATGGCCAATTCTTTTTCTGTTTAAAGCACTGCTGCAGATTAGGTTAGATAGTACACTGTAGATCATTAGTTTGATTTAATATGCCCTACAGATTGAGAGCTTTAAAGAGGCAATGATCCACCATTGTTTTAGAACAATATTTCATTGGAGATATCCCACTGAGTAAAGTAGAACTGGCGCATGATTTCTCTCAAAAAGAGCCTGGATAACCCACTGTGTAGTACAGAATAGTATGTTAATTCTGTGCATGTTTTGAGTTAAAATGTTTACTGCTGTGTCAGATGTGCAAACATTGCAACCAAATGTGATCCTTTTGATCCTCACATTGAAGGTCTTTTTATATGTTTTGGTGTACGATGTGAATGACAATTTCTAATCACCTGCATCTCCTCACATTTTACATAAATTAAGAAAATTATTTTCACTTTAGAGTGTTTTGAACCTTAACACATTTATTACTGCCATGTCCTTTGTTGATCTTTTTGCAACAGGATGTGGGAGGTAAATGGGTTTGTGTCTTGACAATGGAGTCATTTACCTCCATGTAATAAGAACGGTTCATGTCTAGAAAAATTTCATCTGTCCCGCCTGTCAGTAATGGACACTTCACCTAACTGATAGTTACGTTGTTGGAAGTGCAGTTTTTCAGATGAGATGTTAAATGAAGGCCCCATTTCCTCTGAAGTGGTTGTAAAAGATCTTTTGTCACTGTTTGGCAAAGGATAATTCTTACCAATATTTACTGACCATTATTCCTTAACTAAATTCAGTCAACTGGACTGTCTGGGCATGTCGCTGTTGCTGTTTGTAGGATCTTACTATGCACATGTGACCATACTTCAAAGTACCTCATTAAAGTCCTTTAGTTGCTATATGAATGCACATTGTTTTTGGCCATTCATCTGCAGCCATCTATCTCGACCTATAAATCTTGCCCCTTGCTTATTATCTTTCCGAATTCGATTCTCTTCTGGTTGTTATAGCTTTTGCCTTTGTGGCTGCTTGAGGTAAAATGTTATTTATGTTAATATTCCCTACATGAGAGAGGGAAAAATTCATTTGGTTATTAGACTCCTATTACATCAAGAAGACATTTAAACTTTGGGCTAAACGATATAAGACTAAAATATGAGCAATGGCTTAAACAGTTTTTGTGAACATTTCTATCCATTAATTCCAGTCCTGCACGATTACCATAATTTTTTCTCTCTATCTGTATGGGTCCCAACAATTAGATTAGTGGTAGTAAGTGATATTGATCCAGTGGCCTTCAATGGAAACAATGCTGGTTTTGCTTTGATGCAGGACTCTATATTTTATGCTAAGTCTGATGTGACATTTCACATTCTGGTTGCTGCCATTTTTCAGGTAAGGAGATCACAGCTGCACTAAACTGATGAGTTATGAGGAGGATGCAGACATTCCCAAACTGTAATCTGTGTTCGCATTACAGCGGAACACAAGGCAACCTGCAAAAGTGGATTCTTCGGACAGCAGATTTTGTAGGAGTAAGAGTACTGCTAGTCAAGATGATAACGCAGTGAATTAAATTATTCCTGTTAAAAATAATACTGCATTATTGCAGTTGAATTGGATTTAAATGTCAAATTGGGTAATTGCACAAATAGTAGCCGACTATCCAGGGCTTGGAATCAGAGGTGAAATTGAAGCTATTGTTGGCAGAATGGTACTTGATCAAAGGTGTCTTGAAGACTCTCAGGTATTCTGTTACTTCCATTATGTGCATTAGTTGCATTCATTTAATTACAGACTACAAAGAAATCTTAATTTATTGGAAGATGGAAAGATTTACATCAATGTCATTTGATATAGAGAGAATCTATGGTGTAGTCTCTTTCCATTTGTTAAAGATTTCGATGTCAATGCCAGTTTTTCTCTCTCTCTCTCTCTGAAATTTCAATTCGTCACTGTGCAGGGCATTTATACAACATGAATGCAATGGGAAAGGAATAATTAATGTAGTGTATTAGGCTGTGGCTTTGAAATGAAATTGAATTACTTTACTTTGTGAACTGCATACATTCCTGAATGGATACTTTCTATAATTTTGAGGACAGTTCGTCTTGCTCTCAAGAGGTGATGGTCACTTCCTTGAACACTGCAGTTCTTGTTCTGATGATCTCCTCAATGGTAGCAGCTATGAACTTCTAGGAATCCAGTCCAAATAAGGATAATGTGTGATTGAAGAGTGCTCATATTTCCACAAGCTTGCTGCTCTTACTCTTCCTGAGGGTAGAATATACAAGTCAGGAGAAAGCTAATGAATGTGTTGAAGGCTTATTATGATGGGTGAATGTTACCTGTAATTTGTCAGTCCAAATCAATACATTATTCAGGTCTTGCTTCATAAGCAAACCAGTTAAAAATAAGTTTAATGAGTTGCTGTTCAGAATCTATAAAACGTGTATGTTATAGCAGCAGTGCCAGTGGTGGAAGGACTAGACACTTAAGTAAATGGCAGGGTAACTAATAAAACAAAATCTCCTTCCATGTATGTTCTCTGGTTCCTGAGCATTGTTGCATCTCTGTCCATGGTGAATTATCCTTTAGGCTCCTGCTGTGTGATGCCAGTAGAAAGATATCACAGGGTGGACGATGAGCAAGTCATCACAAAGTAAAGAAATCTTGTACTTATGTGGCATCTTTCAGCATGCTGGGACCCATGAGAGCACTTTAGCCAATGAATGATTGTGTTAAGATTTTGGCTGACTGAATGTAACCTTTCACTTGTCATTTCAAATCTGTGTGTTATGCAGGCCTTAATTCTTAAATAGAAAAGTGATGGGATGAGAATACAATGGAATCATTAATACAAATACCATTTGTGAAATTATAGTGGAGGGAACATGCAGGCTGTCCCTGGGTCAGGAATGCCCGACTTACGGACACTCAGACGCACATATGAGCTTCCATAATACTATTAAATTCAAAGGTCTGACGAACATGTTTATTTCTAAAGAATGGCAGAACTAGTTTTCTCTCTCCCCCCGCCCCCCCATCTCTCTCTCTCTCTCTCTCTCTCTCTCTCTCTCTCTCTCCCACTCCCTCCCTCCCTCCCTCCCTCCCTCCTCCCGCGCTCTCTCCCCCCCGCCTCCCTCCCCTGCCCCCACTTTTAGTCATTGTTTTTTCTTAGCAGTCTTGTACTCTTTTGCTCCCATTCATTACAATACTGTGGAGGTATGGTTACCTTATCAAGTGAATTTAGCATATTTTTTGACATGGATACAATTGACTTAAGGACGCCTGTAAAAATGGAACCGATTTGTTACCTGCAGATGATCAGTAATTGAGAAAGGAGGTGAAATTAGCTGGATAATGGACATTTCCTTGAAGAACTCCTGTACTGATGTCTTGTAATTACAATGAGTTGTTTTTGATCACTGGTACCTCCTCCTTTCAGTCCTTTGTCTCTGAAGTCTTCTCTCTTTGACCACTTCTTCCATCCCTCTCAAATCCTCTGTGCTCCTTGGTGCCTTTCTCACCAAATGCTGATTTACCAAGAACATCCTTTAAAATTAAATGTCGCACTGCACGACTGAGGGTTCATTTTCTTGAAATAAGTCTGTAACACTGTTAAAATGGAGCAGAGCAAATGTCATTGAAGGGACATGGAAGACACTGGATTAATTTACAAGATCTTAGTTGACCTTAAAAAAATATACAGTGTTTAGAAATTTATTGCAAATATATAATAAATATGAAATAAAAATCAAAAAGTGCTGGAAATACTCAGCAGGTCAGGCAGTGTTTTGCAGAAAAAGAGACAGTTAATGTTTCAGATGGAAGGCTCTTCATTGCCAGTTTTTGATTTTCATTATGTAAAAGTAGTACTTTTTATTGAATATTTTCAGTTTCCTGCTGGAAATTTTGTTTAAAATATTTCTGATTTTGGGGTATCCGTTATTGCAGATAATTCATTTTGTTACTGTCAGACAGCTGTATGTCAAAGAGAGACGTCAATATCTCTCTCCTTTTAATAACTTCTCTTTTTATAAAATGTCCCTGATTATGTATACTTTCAAGCAATCATAGCTTGTTTTTTCTTAACTGTAGATGTATGCAATATATGCAAAAGAATATTATAAATGTTGAGACTTCTTTCTCCCAAAGTTTCTGGAGATGTTCAGTTCATGGCCAGATTATAATATGACATGAGCAAAGATTTTGGCTATTTGTTCTCGATCTCCACCTGGATTTTGCTGGACTACATACGTCATGCTCCCGAACCTTCCCACCTCTGAAGCTTCCTGGAGTCTAGAAGTGAGGCACTGAGTGGAAGCAGCACCTCAGAGGAGGTAATGGTACATCTTGAGTGAGTCAGAATGTGGCCTGCCCACAAAGGTTCCCTGAAGGTTCAGTCCCAACTTAATCAGCTGTCAAAACTGTCAAAGTTTTAAATGTCTCAGAATGTCTCTGATATTTGAAAAAAAATTTAAAACTGTTAAAACATTGACAGTTCCTCCCCTTCCCCCTCCCCCTCCCTCATAATGGTTGGGAGTGTCACCAAGCAAAAGCTTAGCCACAGGGTTCAGGATTATAGCTAGTGGAGTTCAGCTAGGTACTTTGATCCCACATTCTTGTGGGAGTTCCAAAACTTTATGGTGCAAATGCTCAGAAATGGCAGCAGTTCATATGGAAAATCCATCCAATGTCTTTAAAGAAAATCTTTTTGCAAAAGCCCTCTCATTTGTACAGATGAAATTTCAATTACCATTCCCTTTCAACTGCAGAACTGAAAAATTCACGATGGATATGAGGTGAATTGCTGTTTAGTGCATCTTTTGAGCAAAGGATTACTTTCTACTTCTGAGTGCTGAAGAAAGGGTGGTTAATATACCACATCCCTTCCACCCATCCCAGATAAAATCAAAGCAGATTGTTTGATTTGGGTATTTGATCTACTGGATCAATCTGTGGAAGGTATGTGTACTCTGCCTAACTTAGAAGTGCCTGTTCACTAATAACAGATTTGTATAGGGTAAATTCAGCTTTCTAAACTGGGTGGATTACAAATTTAGAAGAAACAAAACTTAAAAAGAATAAATGAGAATTTTCAATACCTTGAGATACATGGGTGGGAAAGATGATGGACAATATGGGAGAGGTAAAGCAAGGTAACACCAGTAAAGAGATGGACTTGCCTTTAAGTAGTGTCTTTGCACCTCAGAGTATTTTACAACCAACTAAATATTGTTGTAGTGTAGCTCCTGCTGTAGGAAACAAAACAAGTTTGCACACAACCAATATGTGCACAGCAAGATTCCACAACAAGCAATATGATTATTCAGTCTCCCTGTGATATTGGTTATGTGGTAAATATCAGAAGGCCACAGCTCTCCTCTTCAAAATGTTGCAGTGGAATTTTTTTTTACCCAAAAGAGCCCTGTGTGGAAGACAGAACTCCCAACTGTGCTGCAATCCCCCTGGTATCTCACCAGCCTGGAGTGAGGTCAAGTCTCTGGAGTGGTACTGAAGTCCCAGTGTTTCTGACAGAGGCACCAGTGCTGAAGCAGAGCCAAGGCTGAATATTGTCAGGGAGTCATAGAGAGAGAGACAGCACAGAAACTGGCCCTTTGGATCACCGAATCCAGGCCAGTCTTCAACCACCATGGTATGAGAAACTACTGTGAGGGCCTGGTGTGCTGTCCAGGTTGCTTGTGGTACAATCGGGCAGAGTTGCTTTCTGTGATTTCAGAAAGCACTTATGCTGCCATTCTGAAAACTTTTGGCAGTTCTGTGCTTGTGTGTTTGCACATATATGCAGAGCTCTCTCTGCTGGCTACAAGAGTCGAGATTCCAGGTCTAGCCATGTGAAGAAGGCACTACTACCACGACTGCAGCAGAACTGCTGTTGATTCAGTGCCTCGGCACACACGAATATTATTTCAATTGGCAAATACCCCATTCTCGTGTGTTCCTCCGTGTGGCAGGTATTTAGTTTGCTAGGGGTTAATCAGCCTGTTAAGGACCCAAACATCTTTCCTGGAAGCTGGCTCCCACCCTGCCAGCAAGACCTGGGAGTGCTCAAAGTAAGTCCCTTCTGCTCTGGACTCAAATTCTTTTTTATAACCTTGTGCTTCAATCTCTCATAAATCGGATCAACTTAACACTCGGTTGGTTCGAATCATAAGCTGCTTTAATCCACAGCAGGCAAAATGTGTGGAACTCTTTGGAATTCATCATTTGTAACTTCTGTTCCTGTACTATTTCAAAAATAGATGAAGAATATATGTATGCTGATTCACCTTCGTGGCCTGTTTTACTTGATGTGAAAACACACCAGTAGAGGTTGTCCCTTGCAGTCTGCTGCTCTTTGACAACATCCAAAGTGCATTGCTGACAATTAAAGAATTAAATGCTGCATCAACCATATTTTTAGATATTTATTTATTAGTCACATGTACATCGAAACGTGCAGTGAAATGCATCATTTTGCGTTACTGTGAATGTGCTGGGGGCAGCCCGCAAGTGTTGCCTCTCTTCCGGCGCCAACATAGCATGCCCACTGAACCCAGGTTGCTGATGCTGTAATAATGTTACCCAAACTGCTACATTACTGTGTTGCAGAGAATTTGTGATGGATGTGAAAACAATGGCTTTCTTTTCTCCAAAGTTGAGTTGTAGAATTTTACAACACTACAGGGTGGTTGTGAAACAAACATTTTACAACATAAACAATAGCAGGCTCATGAAGAATGTTGGCAGACAAAAATGTGGCTTGTTTGCATGCATTTAGAACCTGATCAAACAAGGGACAGCATGTAGAGGAGGAAGTGAAGGGGACTATGTTGGACCTCAGGGAAACTGAAGTCCAAGATTGGAAAGTGGAGTAATTGTTAGAAATATTCATGCTACAATTGAATGGGTAGAAAACGAGGAAAGCACCAGACTGGACAGTGGTCCAATCCAAAGATAACAAACAGGCAACTTGGTTTAGTTGCCTTTCTTCCAACTGGCCTCTTGTTGTTCCAGTAGGAGCCTTTTGCGTTGTCCACAGAACTCGGTGACCCAATGGAATCTCCCAACTTTTGTGTCAGTGGACGGCCTCTGATGCTGGTAACCCAGGCAGTGTTGACAGCAACGGGTACACTGGGACTGCTGAATGGCATGAGTACAAGTGAACTCTCAGGCTAGAAGCAGGAAACAGTTAAATATTCCCGAGCTACTGCTCATAGCCCCTTCTAGACTGGGCTGTGACCCTGAGCCACTGCTTTATTCTGAGCCAGGCCTGTTGGTCTGAGTCATCACCCACAACCTGAGCCGTGCCATGTGTCTGAGCCACTGTCTATAGCCTCTCCTGGGCCTGGCTGTATTTCAAGCCACTGCTCGAGGTTCTCCTGCCTGGGCTGTGTGTCCAAGCCACTGCTCACAGCCTGAGCCAGGCCCTTGTGTCTGAGCCACTGGCCCAGGCTTCTCCCAAGCCTGGCTATTCAGCTATCACCTCCCAGAGCCTCTCCCAGGCTGGGCCGTGTGGGTGAGCCACTCCTAGAGCTTCTCC
Organism: Pristis pectinata; assembly: GCF_009764475.1. Taxonomy (NCBI): domain Eukaryota; kingdom Metazoa; phylum Chordata; class Chondrichthyes; order Rhinopristiformes; family Pristidae; genus Pristis; species Pristis pectinata. The sequence goes on from NC_067420.1 coordinate 20,085,411, forward strand.
TGGGCTGTGCGTCCATCCCACTGCCACCATTCTAGGAACAGGATACTATGGCATGGGTTTAGGAGTGACCCAGAGAAGCAAGTGAGAACCAGCCGTGGGGCAAGAACTTGCTGGCTGCCAAGGATGTTACCATCAGACAGGCCCTCCACGAGTCAGGCTTGCTAATCAGCTGATACATCCAGGAGTGGGCTAGAGGAAGAGACATACTCCAGATGGCACGTCATTGACAACCTTTGGCAGCATGCCAGTTATTGGAAGATCTGCCCCCATTTGCTATATATCTTCCTGAAAAAAAAATGTTGTTCACAGAATTCACTGTTGAGGTTTGTTTGGGGTGGTCCCAGCGCATGTTTAAAGCCTCTCATGTGCCTGCATTCTCACCACATGGCGTGCAGTTCTCCTGAGGTGCTGTCTCCTGTCAAATTCCCACTTTCATATTTGTTCCCAGAATCGCACTTTAGGACTGGTTTATGATCTCCTCTCTTTGAAAGATGGGAACGAATCCTGAGCTGTGATAGCTGTAGCTTGACTCCAATCTGTCTGTGCTTGGAAACATAACTTCTGTTGATTTTAATTAAGTACCTCGATGGTTGAATTGATGGTTATAACAATCTTGTCACAATGTCCAGGTATTGTAAATAGCAGTTACTAGGAGGTGCTCAAATTCTCTACGGTAATTTACTGGTTATGACCGACATTTTTTTGACCTTTTATAAGTGTTGAAATGAAATTTGTCTAATTTACATAACTATCTTAGATCTTCCATTGAAATGTTAGAGGTGTTCTATCTCTTTTGTATACTCTACTTCATTTTCAGGAAATTCCTTGTCTGAATTGGCGCGATAGTTTTTCTTATCACAGCTGTCAAGAACAATGTGTGTACAATGCACAAACTTTTGATCTTTTTAATGGCACGACTTACCACTGCCCAAAATATGTAATGGCCATTAGAGATGAGCATAAAAATAATTTCCTTTCAAATCCTTGCAATCTTTCACAAATCTTTTTTTTAATTCCAATTTTTTTACCTAGTCCCATTTTAATCTGTGGATTTCAGAGATGTTTAATTTAACAAAAGTCTTTGTATGGAACACCAGAAAAAATATACTTTTGCATGTCTGGATGTCATCAGAGGTTGTCTAATACCTTCATCAGTAATGTTCTCAAGTAATGTGACAAGTAGAATCTTCCTCTTTTAAACATATGCCAACAAATCCCTTCATTAATAAACCTGCAGCAGCCTAAATCATACAACTTATCCCTTTAGTTGATCTGTTACTGGTGTGGTGATAATGAGTGGGTGGTTTCTTCAGGGAAGAATGCACCATCTTTTTAAAATTGTGATGCTAATGATTGTGCTGATGTGAAATTCCACACATTCACAAAAAAGCCATATGTCCTTGCCAACGTAGCACAGAAAAAGAGAGAAGTAGACCCAAGAAGAGTTGGGGAACTAAAATCAAGGAATGAATGGAGATACAACTGAGAGAATGCACTGAGTGGAGGAGGCTTGCTCTAGCACCAAAGATGACCCAGATGACCACAACGGCCTCCAGTATGGCTTGATCGATGGGAAGCAACATCCAAAATGTTTCCTTTATTACATTTTGCCTGCATGAGATGATATCCCATCAGTTCTAGATAAATTGTTCACATGGTCCCCTTCCACTTATCGAGTAATACTGCCTTGCCGATTTCCAAATTCTTCTGAGGGATATTACCCCAGGTTCATTGCAAACATTTAGAAAGTAATCCTCTCTGCGAGGTTTTTCAAAATGTTAGATGCATTTAAAAATTCAGCCACTGAGGGCTGCTTATAATTGCAGGTGACTTGGGTTGATATGGTATGTGCATTAGAGTGCAGTTGTGTGGTTTTAAATATGTTTAAATGTGTGCATCCTCTCCAAGTCCTTGCATTCGATGGCATGAGTTTAAATAGTTTGGTGATTTATTTGTAATTTCACTGCTATCTTTAACTTCCAGAGTTCTCATTTCTTCTAACAGCCTGTAAAGTGCTTTACTATGTTTTAATGTAGTTAAAATAGCATGATTCATCACTGTAACACTGTGTTCAGAAGTCCCATAAACAGCACAACCATTATTTGTGTGGTTTCCAGAAGACATCCGTCAAGTTTCCATGTGTCGTGCTACACTGTGTCAGTTTGCGTGCATGTTATTGTTTTGATTTGTTATACATTCTCAAAGCATGGCAGCTGTGAATTTGGCCACCGGCCCTTGAAGGGACGTTCAGCAACATAATCAGCACTCTTCCAGCTGTTTAATAAATAGATGTTGCAATGATAAATGTGGAGTAGGAGAGTACCCCTCATGGGTTAGAGGGACCTGGACAAGATGGTGAAGAACAGTATCCACAGGAGGCATGTGCAAGGGGGCTACAGAGAGCCTCTATTGCAAGCACTAAGCCCTCTGATCAGGAGATTGCCAGGGAGGTCTCTATTTGGGAGTACTGAATGTGAACAGTTCCTGAACTTTGGGGAAGCCTGCAGTGCAGGCAAATCTCTGTGGCCACTGTATCTGCAGCTGTAGACTCGAGGAAAAGGAGATGAATTCTTCTTTCCTTGAGTATGGAAATTGTGCGACATCCCTAATGCAGCAAATTATGAGAGATAGCAGGGATCATCAGCAGTAGAATGAGATGGTCTGTGGGTGAGGAACTGAGAGTAACTGTGGCCTTGACCTCCATGGATAAACCAGTCAAGGTTCATGTGCAAGACTACATTTGAGCTTGGGGGAGATCAGACCTTGTCAGAATCAGGGTTATTATCACTGACTTATGTGACATGAAATTTGTTGTTTTGCAGCAGCAGTACAGTGCAAAGACACAAAATTACTATAAATTACAAAAATAAATAATGCAAAATAAAGAGGAATAATGAGGTAGTGTTCATGGGTTCATGGACTATTCAGAAATCTGATGGTGGAGGGGAAGAAGCTGTTCTTGAATCATTGATTGTGGGTCTTCAGGCTCCTGTACCTCCTCTTCAATGGTAGTAACACCAAGAGGGCATGTCCGGATGGTGAGGGTCCTTAATGATGTATGCCGCCTTCTTGAGGCACCACCTTTTAAAGATGTTCTCGATGGTGGGGAGGGTTGTGCCTGTGATGGAGCTGAGTCTATAACCCTCTGCAGCCTCTTGCAATTCTGTGCATTGGAGGTTCCATACCGGGCTGTGATGCAATCAGTCATAATGCTCTCCACTGTACATCTATGGAAATTTGTAAGAGCCTTTGGTGACATACCAAATCTCCTCAAACTCCTAATGAAGTAGAGCCACTGGCGTGCTGCCTTCATGATTTCATCAATGTGTTGGGCCCAGGATAGATCCTCCGAGATGTTGACACCTAGGAACTTGAAGTTGTTCACCCTTTCCACCGCTGACCCCTCAATAAGGACTGGTGTGCGTTCTCCCGACTTCCCCTTCCTGAAATCCGCAATCAATTCCTTGGTCTCGCTGATAGTGAGTGCGAGGTGGTTGTTGTTGTGACACCACCCAATCAGTCGACCTGTGTCACTCTTGTACATTTCCTCTTTGCCTTCTGAGATTTTACCAACAACAGTGGTGTCATCAGTGAATTTATAGATGGCGTTTGATCTGTGCTCATGAATGAAGAGAGAGTAGAGCAATGGGCTAAGCATGCATCCTTGAGGTGTGTCTCTGTTGTTTGTCAGCAAGGAGGAGATGATTTTACCGATCCGCACTGACTGGTCTCTTGATAAGCAAGTCTAGGTCAGTGCAGAGAATGCACTTTCAGTGTTATCCTTTAAATAGTACAGTTTCAAGGGAAATTAGTTATTTTTGTAAAAACTGTTTATACAAGCCAGTGGCGTGGAATATCATGCAGGTGATATCTTAGGTGTTGTATGACAATTGATGTAATTTGGATGACTTTTGTGGCAGAAAAAAGTGCTAGGGAGAATGAAAATGCTGTCAAAAAGTCAGGGGACAGGTTTCCTGACTGGTGCTAAGAAACCCAGAAATAATTCCAATATTGATCTACTCTGGGTTATGCCAGTTTTCAACCGAGCTGCACCACCTTATTCCTAAAATATGAGAAGGAACATAAAATATGCTCACCTTTAATATTGCTTTTAACCTTTCTTTGCAGCTTCTTACTAACTGGACTTCTTTTCTCATGTGAAATGTGTTGTTTCATTCCTATTTTAATTTGACCTTTCCATTCATTCTGGAGACCAGTTGTTTCCTTCATATTTATTTTTCACATTGTGCAAAACTAATATTTAGTTTCAGAAATGTTTGTTTTTTCCCCGAACAGGTCTTTCACTAAAGGTGACTGAGGTCATCCCCTATCTTTAAAGTTGGTCTTTTTATGATCAAATATTATTTGTCTTGGTTCTCACTGGTACTTGGTTGGTGAACACCACCAACACCTGGTCACAATAGAAGTGCTGAGGTGATACATGGAGGTCGTTCTTTCTGGATGGAAAAAACAAGAAAACAAAATGTACATGCTGTATTATTTCAGGCAGTGCTTCTATTAATTGCCTCTGAACAGAAGAGGCAGATCATAGAACATAGAACACTACAGCACAGTACAGGCCCTTTGGCCCACAATGTTGTGCTGACATTTTATCCTGCTGTAAGATCTATCTAACCCTTCCCTCCCACATAGCCCCCTATTTTTCTATCATTCATGTGTCTATCTAAGTGTCTCTTAAATGTTCCTAATGTATCTGCCCCCACAACCTCTGCAGGCAGTGAGTTCCACGCACCCACCACACTCTGTGTGGGGAAAAGAAAACTTACCCCTGACATCCCCCTTATACCTTCCTCCAATCACCATAAAATTGTGTCCCCTCATGTTAGCCATTGTTGTGTTAGCCACTGGCAATCAGAGTCAAGCACATCGGTGGTTCTGAGTCACATTTGCTTCAGACTGGATAAGGGTGACAGATTTTCTTCCCTTAAGGACATCAATAAAATGGATGTTTGTTTTTGCAACAATCCAATAGTTTCATCATCACTGTTACTGAAGTTTGCCTATTAGTCCAAACTTATTTAAGGTCCCACTGAGGTTTGAACTTGAGTAGCCATGTCAATAGTCCAGACATTTGCTATTAATTCAATAATTAAACACTATGGTACCACACCTTCCATCCTTGACACAATTGGCTAAAACTGCTGTTGGAATGCTTGCTGTTAGAATTCTTCAGTTCTTAATTTTATTTAAAACAGCTGTTTCTGCTAAATTCAGTTATGTGCTAATTGCAATGTTAGTTCATGATTGTGATACAAAAAGCAACTCAATCTAAATAGTTTGTGGACTGGAGATTATGCAGAGTGAATGTTTGCGTCAGTAAGCTGTCCTGTTTATAAAAGTGTCCATTAACAACTATGTTCTGCATGGCAACAGAGATCAAATGGACCAAAGAGTTGAAATGAGAGTGACTGCCCTGAAGATCAAGGCAGCATTTGACAGATTGTGGCATCAAAGGAAAAACATCCAATGGTTATTGGAGATCAATCATCCCAGCCCCGGGTCATCACTGCAAGTGTTCCTCAGGGTAGTGTCTGAGGTCCAACCATCTTCCGCTGCTTCAGTAGTGACCTTCCTTCCGATATGAGGTCAGAAGTGGGAATGTTTGATTACTTTGCAATATTCAATTCCTTTTGCAAATGAAGCAGTCCATGCCTGCATGTAGCAAGACCTCGACAACAATCGGGCATGTGCGGCTAAGTGCGGCACTTATGTCACAAAGGTACTGGAAAATGACCATCCCCAAAGGGAGAAGGTCCAACAACATTCTGTTAACATTTAATGGGCTTGCTATTGTTGAATCTCCCACTTTTTAGGGTTCACCACTGACTAGACACTCAGCTGGAATAACCAGGTAAATGTTATGGCTGTAAGGACAGTTCAAAGGCTGGGTATTCCATGACCAGTGACTCACCTTTTGGCACCACAAAGTCTTTCCGTCATCCACAAAGCACAGATCAAAAGCAGGATTGAATACTCTGCATTTGCTTGGATGAATGCAACATTAATAACTCGTTAAGAAACTCGATACCATGCAGAAAAAAAAGCAGCCTGCTTGATTGGAATCACGTTCACCAGCCTAAATATATATTACCTCAGTCACCAAGTGCAGTGGCTACAATCTGTATGAACATGCATTGCATTTACTCAACAAGGATACTCCGTTAGCACCATCCAAATGCATGACTTCTGCCACCAAGGTCAACGGGCTTCAAGTGCCACCACCTGTGTGTGTGCCATTCAAGTCGTGCACCATCCCGACTGAGAAATAAATTGCTGTTCCTTCATCATCACTGGGTCTAAATCTTGAAACTCTGGCCCCAACAGCACCATAGGAATACCTTCACCAGAAGGATTTAGCAGATCAAGACTGCAGCTCACCACCCCTTGAGGGCAGTTAAGGATGGGCAATAAATGTTGGCCTTGCCAGTAATGGTCAAATCGCAATAAATGTTTTCTGCAAAGACTTTCATGTTACTGCTCTCACTGGGCCCAAAATTGCCACTGTCTTTCTGAAAATAATGTCAAGCGGCCTTGTCTTTCCTTCCATTTCGATTAGCTTCTTCTGTCAAATAAATTTACCAGATTCCTTCACACAAGGCTGTTTTCTAATTTACATCTATATTAATCCTAAATAGAGTCTCCTCGGGGTACCACACTTGGGTTAATAAAGTGGACAGATGACATTTATACAGGATTAATATAATGCTCTCCCCTGAGCAGTGGTGGTGTAACAATATTTATAATGTCTGTATTATGCTTTGTTTGTGAATTGTTTCTTTTCCACTGACTGAAAGTCGTGTAATCTTTTATCTGATGATCACATTGTTCATGTGGGTCTTGTCTAATCAAAAGATCTAACCTTTCTCACTTCTTTAGTGTTCATTTGTAGGCATCTAGCTGGAGGCTGGACAATTTTCTATTCCTGCCTTTTGATTATTGCATTTCTAAACATGGTTTGCTCTTCCCATGAGTCCTGCTTTTGGAACTGTGCCCAAAGCATCTTTCTGTCCTATTCTCTCAGCCAGACACATGCTTACTCATTGTCTAGATTACTAAAATGGTATATTCAGGTTGTTGTCTGGTTATATGATTATCCTGCTGTCTCTGGTGTGGTGTCATCTTTGAGTGATTTGTGGGAATAGCATAATCCACATAAACATTACCCTTTCAGTGGAGTGCAGAAATCAGAGACAGAATAATAGTTTGAATTCATTTGAATTCATAGAAACATGCACATTAAACTGGTGAAGAGAAAATTTTGGATATGTCAGGAAATTCTTCATGCAGGGAATGAAATAAACTTTCAGGTAGAGATTTTTACAAGATTGTTGATGGCTTAGTGGGTCAGTGCAACAATTGAGTGACTTTAACCAGGCTGACTAGGAAGGTTACAGGTGCAGTCCCTAGTTAGTTGCCTTACTGAGCTGAAGCAGTGATACAGGCATTACAGGAATACTTATCCTTGGAGCTTCTGCTCAGCTGAGAGGTAACTTGGCTAAGATTGCTGTTCTTTATTGAAATAAACTGGAAAGTGTGCAAGTATCTCTGGGACAAAAGCAGGATCAGGTTTTGTTGTCATAATTAAGTCTTTTTATGACGATATTGTGTCATCCACTTCTGAAGAATAAGAATTTAGATGAAAAATCAGAGTTGCAGTTGCTCAAGGGTGAATAATCATTGACAAGTGAAAATAAGGTAGGGCGAGCATCTTAAAAGATGTACAGCCAATGCCGAGAAAAGTAGGACTGAGTCAAGCTGTTCGCTAGCTCTGAAACAAAACATAATTGTGTCTATATAATTCTAAATAAAGTAGGTGTGGGTGTATAAAAGAAATTCAAACTTCTTGTTTGTTGCTGCGTGTATTTCTTCCTGAAGTATTTTCCGTCATTCGGGAACCTGTGATTTGACAATACATTGTGTAACTTTGTGAAATTGATTGCTCTCCTCTTGAGAAGTATCTTGGCAAATCATCAGTTGTTTACCTTTGTCAATTTTTCATAGGTTCTAAGTGGTGTAATCTATATACTTTAGATTAATAAACCTGTTTACTGTAGAAGGCTTGATAGCAAGGTTCTAGCAATATGTATATTGTAAGAATGGCTCTGTATATTTATTCTCTAATATGTTTTGCTTTATATCATGTATATGGGCTGAGTGTGCAAATGATCAGGAGGCCGGAACACTGCTTTCCTTGAATATTCAACTGGTCAAGAAGCATCTGGTTAGAGAGAAATAGAGTAGATGTTTCAGGTTGTTGATGTAAACTGGAAAGGCTGGTTATAATAAACCAATGACTTCAGCACTCAACTTGAGAAGAGGAAGTAGTTCCAATACAGTCATCATTGTAACGAATAAAAAGTAAGACTGAAATGAGACTACTTGCACCAATGCCACAAAAGGGCGGGGATCAGTTGGATCCATGTGGATTTGCATTGTGACAGGAAGTGGGTGATGGTGATGGAGAGGTGTTTGGCCTTTGTTCCTCTAAGTGCAGGGCACTCCCAGCATCCTGGTGTGGGGTGGAGGGGTTGAGAGAGTGAATGTCCATGGTGAAAATGACCCAGGGAATCAGGAAACTGGAAACTGTCAACGTGGCTGAGGGTGTCAGAGATGTCACTGATGTAATTGCAAAGAGTCTGGTTGAAAGCAGCAATAATAGTCAAGTTCAGAAGAATCCCAAAGGTGGGGAAAAGAGTCAATGGTCTGGGTGAAGATTGCTGGCCAAAGAACTGGACAGTGATGTGGATGTGGCAGAAGAAAATTTCAACATTATCTGGTGCTTGGAATCCACTGAGGCAGCATGAAGACTGATCATTTGGGACCAGAGGAAGGACATTCAGAGGGGACACTGAAAATGAGGGCAAGGGTTAGATTGGGGTATAGATGAGGTGAAGGGGAAGAAAGATCAGGAGGAATACTACGATTGAAGAATTGTTGAAGTAAACCTTAAGTTTACCTTAATAACAAAACAGAACAAAGGTGATATTCTGTACACTAAATATAATTAGAGGGATATTTTCTACAGGAGCATCAGTTATTGTTTCATCATACTAAACATTCTTCCTGTATCTAGTTTTTTGAACTACCTGTTCACTCAATGAGCAGATGCACGATGGCAGTGTTATTTCCTGCTCTTGGTTGAAAACAGCCATAAATTTGCATTTCCCAGAATATGAAATTATGCAAAATAATTTTTCGCAGGGAACTTCATAATAAAGTTAATAAATAATTATGGCATAGAAAATGGATCTCATTTTAAGACCATAAAATAGATACACTGAAACTCAATCTCAAAATGAGTGACTTTCACCTGAACAGCAGATGACAAAAGTCTGATGCAAAATTAGATAAGCTGATTCATTAAACTTCTCTGTTGCCCACTTCACACCAGCACTGGGCCCAAATAAGGAGACCAAAACGTATCGTCCAAGAGGACAATATCCTGAGGAGTGGACTGGCTTAACCCTGTGGCTATGTAGCCGGCGTTACAAAATTTGCATGGAATCAGAAAGAACAGTGAACGCTGCTCCTCAATCCATGACCCACCCACCAACAACTTCACACCCTTGTCCAGCCCCAAGAATAATAAATGTAGAGGGTGGAAGTGTGATGGACTCACCCAGGAGCACACTAGGATTATACTAGAGTCTCTGGTAACTTAATACAATTAGCAGTGATCCATGGACTTTTGGATGAACACCCAGGGCTGCTCTTGTTATTTCTTCATCTCCCAGGCAGAAATGGCCCTGAGATGGTTAATACTGGCTAGTGCAGTGCCATCACACAATGAGGAGCCTAAAGGCAGGAGGAGAAAGAGGGACGGAGATCTCCTGCGTGCTTCTCCCCAGTATCTGGTACATGCAAAAACAAAATGAGTGTTTTTCTTTAACAGTTGATGGATTTCATTTAGTCTCAATTATACTAAAGCTGTAATTGTACTTAATTATACTATCAAGCTTTGAACTTGATACAAGACTTCAGCATGTTTTGAGAATACTTAAATTGGGAAAAGTATGAACTTCAGTGGAACCAAGTGAGGAAAAATTAGTGCAATCAGGAACCGATGCTCTGGTGCCAACAGTACATCCTCAATCCTATTATCTCTTGATTGTAAAGTTTCCAGTGAAGACCTGGATTTATCATGAGGGAATGCAGAGATGAGCACCTTTTCTGGGGACTGATGAACTTGTAGCTTCAGATGTATTTTTTTATATCAAAAGGTATAGTTTCTAGTGTTTGCAAGCTCTATTAAACCCCTCACGTTAGATATTGCTCACAAAAGGCATTGCCTGTGAACACCCCAGATTTTCCAAACTCAAACACTTTGCAAATGGAAGCTGCTAGTGTTGTGGCTGGTTCTTTGTCATCTCAATACAGAAATGCTGAAGTGATAAGGATGGGAATCCATTTGGGCCATTCTTGAGGCCCAGTTATGGATTTGTATTGTGGATCCATCACTGCTGCTGTGTAAGAAATGAGAAACTTTGGAACATGTGAGTGCTAAATGAATTGGACAATTATCTGAATCTAACAATGCCATACCAGGCTTTTGAGTCGTCTTAGGCTTAACAGCCTTTTAAGCTACACGTGTTTTTCTCAGAATGTATTTCATTCTGATCTTTGATCACTTTTTGAAAACATGAAATTAGACCGGACAGGTATCTAGATCTAAGGAACCTATTTAATCAAATATGAAGGAAAAACTTGCAAAGCTGTTTCCAATTTTCAAACTGTTCTTGCGGCATTAATGAAACATCCTTTTTCCTCAAAACTAATAACTAAAGTGCATACAAGTCTTTTGGGGGATCTCATTGTCCCAGAATTTAGCATGGTGACAGAATCTGCTGGTTACATCTCAGTCCATTGTAGAAGTAGTTTCTGGAAGGGTTTCCACAGTTTAGTCCAAGGGAGGGTCCCTTCAAGTTCTGAGTGTCGTGGCAAAATAAAACAATTCTACATTTAAAACAAAAACAGAAAATACAGGGACCTCAGCAGGTCAAGCAGCATCTGTGGAGAAAGAAACAGTCAAGTGAGAAAACTGGTGTGTTTTAAGTTGCAGAGATAGGGAGGGGTGGAAGGAACAAAGAAAATGCCTGTGATTGGGTGAAGACTTCTGTCATCTAAATAACAGTAATTATAAGACCAGCAGTTAAAGACTGATGAGGGAAAGAAAAAGAAACAAATTGATATAGAAAGGTACAGCTACACCCATGGAGAGGGGAAAAGGCGTGGTTACATGAAATAGTTAAATTCAATATCAAATTCCAAGGGCTGCAATGTGCCCAGTTTGAAGATGAAGTGTGGCTCTCAAAATTGTATTGGATATTTTTGGAGTTATGTTGGAAGCCAGAGACAGGTCAGAGGGGAGTAGGATTAAGAATTAAAGTGAAAGGCAACTGGAAGTTCAAGGTCACCACTGTGATCAGAATGGACATGTTCTGCAAAAACATTACCTGAGGTCAAGGAACAGCTCATCATCTCTTGTCTTGATCTGTTGTGGCCCTCAGGACTTCTGTCTCGTTATCAAAGTAATTGGTACCTCGATAACTTTGGTTGGCATCCTATCAAATATTCTCTATTTTCCCCACTAGCATCACCACCCACTCTGCACCCCACCCATTCCCACAAATTAAAACATGCTTGTTTTTACACTTTTCCTGTTCTGATGAAGGGTCCTTGGCCTGAGGTGTTGATTCTATTTCTCTCCCCTCGATTGCTGCCTGACCTGCAGAATGTTCACAACATTTTCTGTTTTGGATTTCCAGCACTGGCAGTTTTTATTTTGCTCTAAATCATTCTAGAGTCGGGGATAAATATGTGCTTTAATGCCTATAATCTTCAGAGACAAATATAAACCTATTCCCAGATGCCAAGCAATTTGAGATTTTTTATTAATATTGCAGATATTGGTGTTAGATTTCACATCACTCGGTATGTTCAGATTTGCCATGAGTACTGCTGAAATAAAATATATTATGATTATTTTTGGTATAAGCTTTCCTGCTTGGTATCCCTGTTAGCTGCATGTTGCAGTCTTTGGGATTTTCATCGCCTTCACATGTAGGATTTAGATTGTCAATTCAAGGATGCAACTATTCTCATGATATATTGATTGAAAGATTTTTCTTTGTTTTGTTGTTCCATTTGTACAAGTTGAGCAGCATCACCAAAGTCAAAGTGATGTCTTTTTTTTTGCTCTATTTGGATACCCATGCAGTTAAAATCCACTTGGATGTGGGAAAATGAGTGATAGCACAATGACACTGATTTTGTTTTGGTGAAGTCCTGCTGCAGCTTTGTACTTGGAGCACAAATTACAATAATAATGTGTGACACAAATGGCAAGTCTTTTAAGCATCGTGGGCTAGATCTTCCACTCACTAAATTGACCAGTTGCCTGCCTTACTCCCACTGTTTCTCTCTATGCAGTCCAGGAAGCCCTCCCCTGGGAGGCCAGCTCCCAGCTGATGACTTGAGGCCCTGTGGGGACCCTCTAAGCACATGGCCTCCTCCAGAATGGCTTTGGCAGCAGGTGAAGCCCCAAAGCCCCAAACATTCAAAAACATATGTATATTTTCTCTTTAAAATTAAAGCAGTAAAACATGCCAGTGTGCTCATGCGCATGCTTTTAAACAGTTTAAATTTTAAACTAACTGTATTAAACCAAATAAAAAAAGGTCTACTTATTGTATTTTTGTCAGCCATTTATTCCTGTTCACTTCAGTGGGTCACATTGTACAAACTCTGGGTTTAACCTGACATAGGTTCAGTGCGCAGACTTCTTGGTCTAAGTCTGTGCCGTCAGCTTTTGAGCAGAAGATCTGTCTCCATGTATGTGACAGGTACATGGAGGGAAGGGGCTTGGAGGGTTATGGGTTGAATATGGGCAACTGGGACTAGCAAGGAGGATGCTGAGGTCGGCATGGACCAGTTGGGCAGAAGGGCCTGTTTCCGTGCTGTATTACTCTAGGACTCTATGACTAGGGATTTGTCTTGGTGCTTCAAGTGATGTCCCCAGAATCCCCTGCCCAGACCTGCACTTGCCTGGATTGGATGGGGAGGGGCTCCAAACCCTGATGACCATGAGCAGGGCTTCAGACAGGATAGTATGGTGACCTTGCCCCTGAAATGAAATTGTTGACCTTTGAGATTCGGCAAAGCTAGAGGTGGGTCTTTACCAGCTGTAAAAGCTCTCATTGATTTTAGAGAAACAAAGGACTGCAGTTGCTGGAATCTAGATGAAAAACACTACGATGCTGAAGAAACTCAGCAGGCCAGGCAGCATCCATGGAGAAAAGCAGGCAGTTAACATTTCAGGTCAGGACCCTTCTTCAGGACTGGCTTAACGTTTTGGGTCAGGACTCTTCTTCAGGACTGGAGAAGGGTCCTGTCTGAAACACTGACCGCCTGCTTTTCTCCACGGATGCTGCCTGACCTGCTGAGTTCCTCCAGCATCATCATGTTTCTCTCATTGATTTTAATAGTTTTTAAATGCTATAGACAGTCAAAGCCATTATCAAACACTATTAAAATTGGAGTACGTAATATAAAAAATATTATTTGAATGCAAAACACTAACTAAGAAATACAGAAGCACACATTACTAAAAGACTGCTAAGTTCACAGTTACAATGGAAAAATCACCATGTCTTTAACCCTGTGCCAGGTCTGATTGGTCCAGGATTTGAGTGCAGATGACACTGAAGGATCGCAGCAAGGCCATGCTCTGCTGCTGAACTTTATTGGACGTCCATTGGCAAAGTGAATTGACAGTCTATGCCTCCAAGTCTGCCAGTAGTCCTGGACCTCTCTTTCACAGTCCGTGTGTAGAAATCTGGGACTGACTTGATTTTCAACAGCTGAATGCCTTGCAGGCAGAAGTCAGCACAATCTGGCTCATTGTTTTTATAAATGACTTGGATAACTGGATGGAGAGCCACATATAAAAGTCTGCTGATGGTGCATGTATAGACAGAATTATGAGGAACGCATATCCAAAGAGATATTGGTAGATTAAGCAAATGAGCAAAACCATTGCAAAACAATTTCAATGCAAGCAAGTGTGAGGTTAGTTTGGTCCTAAGGAATTAGATTAGTGGAGATTTTGAATAGTGTCAAGCTAGAAATAGTCTATAAATAGCAGGTTTAAACAGACTGGGCTGACTGTGTAAGCCATTAGAATCTGCTGGATGCAGAAAAAGTTCAAAAATGTGAATAGAATATTCTTCTCTGGATTGTGGGAGGTCGTTACTATGTTGCACAAAGCCAAGCAGGAAAATGGTGTTCTGTTTCAGGCACCACATTTTTAGGAAGGATGTATTAATTCTGATGGGAGTGTAGTTTACTGAAAGATACCTGGATTTCAGGGGTTAAATTACAAGGAGGGATTATAAAAATTGTGTTTATATTCTCTGGGATGACTTGATCAAAGTTCTCAAGATATTAAAGGAATCTGAGAGGAGGAAGTTTTAGACTTAATTATGGGTTGGGAAACATAGATTAAAAATCAGCATCAGACTTTTGGGTGGAAAACAATTCATGCAAAGGGTAGTAGAGGTTTGGGATTCACTTCTCAAAAGGGCAGTTGCTGCCAAGTAATTGTTAAAATATTAATTCTCAGATTGATGGACTTTGGAGGGATATGGGACCAAGATGGGTATATGTAACAACAAATCACATTGAGTGCAGGTCATGTTTAAGGGATCAAATGGCCTGTTTTTGTTTGTGTGTTCTTAATGAATATTTCAAAGCCCCTTGCAGCAAAACCCAGTCTACTGTCAGGGCAGATTGAAATTTGTGACACTTTCGTTCATTAGAATGAAACTGAAAATTCCAGAACTCTTTCCATAATTCAATCAGTTATCTCTGGGGAAGTGTAGTTCCACCCCCCCCCACCCCCCCGCCCCCCACCGTGTCATCAAAATGGTCAGCACCATTATCCAGTCTCTAAGAAAATGCACTTGCCCTTTCCTTTTTTTTTCAGTCTTTGAGTTTACAATCTCCAAAGCCAGACATTCTCTCATTGCTATCACTTTCAAGAAACATCACTGTCTCTCTGGTTAATCGAAGGTGTCACACTTGTTGCCTTCCTTGACAGATGTGAGGAGAGAAAGCCAGCAGCAACAGACTGTTTCATTTGTTTTAGAAAATGGATTTTGTTTCTTTCCTGTGATTACATGTTAAGATGATTTGATTATAAAGTGTCTGACAAAGTTATTGTTAATAGCTTTTAAAGTAGTCATCACATACTGTGTTTAGGCAGCATCGACATGGTTTGCAATATTATAAGCTGGGAAATAGGATGAGGTAGCTTTTGGTGAAATATTTTTGAGTTTGAACTTGGTTGTGGAAGCATTTGTATTAAGGGGATGATTTTGATCTCCATCCTTGGAGCAGTAAGCTGGCAGAGTAATTGTTCCATCCTTCAGAAATGAATAACAAATGAATTGTATATTGAGAGCAATGTAGGTAGAAATTATGGGTCCCATAATAAGGAGGTGATCTGCTGAATAAACTTACTGTTTTGCACCTGTCTTCTGTACTCTATGATAGCAGTAAGTAGAGTTGAAGAAAGGTGTCTGAACAGGAAAAACTAAGCTGCAATGTTGGACCATACATTATGTCATGTAGCATGTTTTCTCTGCCAAAATGTGATTGGTACTTAACTTGTATCACAGAGTACTGCATGTTCTATACATGTTATGAGCCTGTGCACAGAGATCATTAGGCACATAGCAGAGACATTAATCAGGGTGCAATGCACATTTGACATTGTATATACACACTTCAGAACTCTTGTGGGCATTGATGGAAGGGTAAGTCTTAATGAGAAAAAGAAAACTGGCTCAAACTTAATTTAAAGGGCCAGTCCCTACCCAAACTGTCAAATCTTCTCGATTTAGACCAATATTTGAGGTAAAATCTTAGATTTTCTTTTGTTTGGGGTGCAAGGGCATTTTAATGATTCCTCAGGGTGTCCAATTCTGACCTCCGACAATAGGAAAGAGCTGAACAAGATATGCCTCACAAAGTGAACTGAAAGTTCCCCTTGTGAACCAATGCTTTAAGAATATGAGCCAAAGCTTTTCAGAACACAAGACATAGAATCATAGAACAAGTCAGCACAGAAACAGGCCTTATAGCCCACTACACCCATGGAACATGGAACAGTACAGCACAGTAAGGGCCCTTCAGCCCACGATATTGTGCCGACCTATATAAACACCTACTCCTTGGTCAATCTAGCCCCTCCTTCCTATACAGCCCATTTTTCTTACATCCATGTGCCTATCTAAGAGCCTTTTAAATGTCCCTATTGTATCAGCCTCTACAACCACCCCTGGCAGTGTGTTCCAGGAACCCACCACTCTGTGTATAATAAAAAGTAATCTACCTCTGACCTCTCCCCCTAAACTTTCCTCCTCTGACCTGAAACTGATGTCCTCTGGTATTGGCCATTGCCACCCTGGGGAAAAGGTGCTGGCTGTCCGCTCTATCTATGCCCCTCATAATCTTATCCACTTCTGTCAAGTCACCTCTCATCCTCCTTCGCTCCAAAGAGAAAAGCCCTAGCTTGCTCAACCTTTCCTCATAGGACATGTTCTCTAATCCAGGCAGTATCCTGGTAAATCTCCTCTGCACCCTCTCTAAAGCTTCCACGTCCTCCTTTTAATGTGACCGGAATTGAAAACAATATTCCAAGTGTGGTCTAATCAGAGTTTTATAGAGCTGCAACATTACCTAGTGGCTCTTGAACTCAATCCCCTGACTAATGAAGGCCAGCACACCATACACCTTCTTAACCACCCTATCAACTTGCGTGGCAACTTTGAGGGACC
Source organism: Pristis pectinata (assembly GCF_009764475.1). Lineage (NCBI taxonomy): Eukaryota > Metazoa > Chordata > Chondrichthyes > Rhinopristiformes > Pristidae > Pristis > Pristis pectinata. The sequence goes on from NC_067420.1 coordinate 20,102,270, forward strand.
TATGGACTTGGACCCCAAGATCCCTCTGTTCCTCCACACTGCTAAGAATCCTGCCATTAACCTTGTACTCCGCCTTCAAGTTCTTTCTTCCAAAGTGCATCACTTCATACTTTTCCATTTTGAACTCCGTCTGCCACTTCTCTGCCCAACTCTGCATCCTGTCTATATCCGTTGTAACCTACGACAACTTTCTACGCTATCCACAACACCTCCAACCTGTGTATCATCTGCAAACTTACTAACCCATCCCTCCGCTTCCTCATCCAAGTCGCTTATAAAAATCACAAAGAGCAGGGGTCCTAGAATAGATCCCTGTGGAACACCACTAGTCACAGACCTCCAGCCAGAATACTCTTCATCTACTATCACCCTCTGCCTTCTGTGGACAAGCCAATTCTGAATCCATGCAGCCAAGTCTCCGTGGATCCCATGCCTCATGACTTTCTGGATGAGCCTACAATAAGGAACCTCATCATACGCCTTACTAAAGTCCATATACACCACATCCACCGCTCTACCTTCATCAATTTGTTTAGTCACCTCCTTGAAAGAATCAATTAGGCTCGTGAGGCACAACCTGCCTCTCACAAAGCGATGCTGACTATCCCTAATAAGACTATGCTTCTCCAAATGTTCGTAAATCATGTCCCTAAGAATCCCCTCCAATAGCTTGCCCACCACTGACGTAAGACTCACTGGTCTATGTTTCCCAGGATTATAGCTATTATCTTTATTGAGCAAGGGGACAACTTTTCCCATCCTCCAATCTTCTGGTACCACTCCTGTGGCCAGGGAGGATGCAAATATCATTGTCAATGCCCCAGCAATCTCTTCCCTTGCCTCCTGTAATAACCTGGGGTATATCCCATCTGGCCTCGGGGACTTCTCTATCCTAATGTTTTTCAGAAGCTCCAACACTACCACTTTCTTAACTTCGACATGCTCCAGCACATTAGCCTGTTCTACGCTGACCTCACATTCGTCAAAGTCCCTCTCCCAAGTGAACACTGAAGCAAAGTATTCATTAAGGCCCTCCCTTACCTCCTCCGCTTCCAGGCACATGTTTTCCCCTTTATCCCTTAGCGGTCCTACCCCACTCTAGTCATCCTCCTGCTCTCTCCATACACGAAGAATGCTTCGTGATTTTCCTTAATTCCACTCGCCAAGTCCTTCTCCATGCTAACCTTTTTGCCTATCTATACGTCCCATTTGCCTGCATTAGGACTGTATTTAAGTGCCTGTCAAAATGCCTCTTAAACATAATGTACGATTCCACTGCCTTCACTGACAATGCATTCCAGGAATGTGAACTGGAACAACCACTCGCTTTATAAGCAAAAAACTTACCATTCAGATCCCCTTTAAAATGCCTTTCTTACACCTTAAACCTATGCCTGGTTTTTGACAGCCTTATCATGGGAAAAAGATTTTGACTACCCTGTCTATGCCTCTCATAATCGTATGTACTTCTGTCGGGTTACCCCCTCAGCCTCCTTCATTACAAGGAAAACCAGTCCTTCCTACAGTGTGTATGATGCTGCCTGACCCACTGAGTTCCTCCAGTGCTTTCCGTGTTGCTCCAGATTCCAGCCCCTTCAGTCTCTTGTATCTCCTTCCTATTGTGTGGCAACCAAAACTGGACATAATACTCCAAGTGCAGCCTACTCAGTGTTTCGTGAAGTTTCATGAATAGACCAGATGTCACCTTGAGCCTTCTCCATCATTCAGTCAGATGATGGCTGATCTGATCTTGGCTTCAGCTTCATTTTCCTGCCCTTTCCTCCTCAGCTGTCTGGAGCAGAGAATTCCAAACGTTCACATTCCTCTCAGAGAAACAATTCTTTCTCGTCACCTGAAGTGGGCAACTCTGCATTCTGAAGATATGCTTCCTAATTCTAGATCTTCACAAGGGTACTCATTCTCTCAGCAAATACACTGTCAAGCTACCTCAGAATTTTGTACGTCTCAGTGTTAGCATCTTTCTTCCAAAATCCAGTGAGTGAGATAGCAATGTGATAGATTTCAAGCAGGTAGAAAATGAGGAAAGTGGGGGTGGGCAGTTGAAGAAAGGAACAAAAGATATGGTTTGGGATTGATTGTAAAATAGGAGAGAATAAATGACAAAAGGGATAATTGTGCAAAGTGATTGGGAGTGGCAGACAGAAGGAGGCACTTGGAAAATCATTACCAGCACTTGCTATCTGAAAAAAATAGCAGTGGTTCGGATTGGAGGATTGCTACTGAAATAGGGAAATGGGATCATGGCGGGTGAACATAATCATGCCTGAATTTGATGCCCTCTGTGCAAGGCGTACACACACCTAGAATAATAACCCAAAAGGGAGGTCTATGAGAGGAGAAAAGAAGTGAGATAAGAAAACAAATTTAAATGGGATTATTTAAGCACAGAATATTTCTGCAGTCTTTGCACTTACAAGGTGCACCGAATAAATTGTAAGCTTGTGTTTATTTCACTGCAGTAAGGCTACAATCATGCTGACAGGATTAAGAGGTTTTAAAGGCTTTGGATGCATGGTTCAATTTTCTTTTAACATCATTTGGAATAAAGTTAAATTACATTGTACTGCAAAACTGCTTTTGAGAAGAGCTGGGACCTTTGTTCAGGATTATTGAATGAAAGCAGCAAAATTGTCAGACTTTACCAGCTTTGATCCATTTTTCTAAACCTGTAAAGTAAAGCTGGTATTAATATGTTTGAAGAATAATTTCTGTACTGCAGGCATTAGTGTATTTTTTCCCCTCTGTTTTGCATCAGCCACAATTAAGTTTCCTAAAAGCTGCATACCCTGTGTGTGTGTGTGTGGGGGGGGGGGGGGGGGAAATAGTTCTAAAGTAATATGTAAAGTAATCTAATCAATGCAGATCTGATTATTTATGTCTTGCTGCTGACTTCCTCCAAGACTTATTTTTCCTATGATCTGAGCAATTTATTTTAGACCGAATCTGCACAACAGCAAACTGTAGTCCATTAACAGATTAACAAAGGAGCTGAGGGAATATGCTTTACGTTACAAAACAATCAAAATGTATAAATAGTACTAAAATCCGATAATTAAGCATTTTCAGTCCCACTGAGCATTAGAATTTTTATTTGGGTGTGAGGAAAGCATTTGCATTTTCAAAATTCTGTTTTTAATCAAGCTGTGTAGAAGTGAGAGTTGTCCAATCCCATAACAACACTTGTCATTTTACTGTGACCATTTAGGCTAAGGTTTTCCAGGATTATTGTTCTATACCTATGGAAGCATAATAGCAGTCCAAGTCACAGGGCAAACTGGGCTTGAATGGGTTTCTTTCAATTATCCTTTGGTATATTTCTATTCATCAATGTGTCTTCCATGACCTTGCCTCAGGTTTGTCAATCCCTTCTGGAATCTAGCTGTCTAGGTCATAATCTCCAGAATTCACTGCTTAAATGTCACTGCCACTCTGCATCTTTCTCTTCTAAGATGCTCTTTAAAATATAACTCTTTCATCATCTTGGTCATCTTCCTTGTATCTCAGATGGTTTGGTGACAAATTTTGATTGAGAATAGTGACTTGGGACATTGAATTATGTTAAAAGTGATTTATAAATGCAACTTATTCTTCGAAATATGACCTAGAATTTCTGCTATGTCTACAGACTCACCCAGTGACCCTTGTGATTATTGAGTGGGCCATTGCTTGGAAATTAAATAACACCCAGACCTTAGACAAGTGAGGCCTTTCCTTCAGGTGCAGCACCTGTGTAGGGTGTGTGAAGGATATTGGGTACACCAGGGGCAGTGACCAATTCCGGTGTTCACTGCTGAGAGAAGCCCAGGGGCTGACAAAGTTTGAGATTGGAAGAGGGAATTGGGGCAATGGTTGGCTGCCAAAAATTATTGGTGGTAGGAAGGGAGAAACTAGTCTTTATTGGGATGAGGGTGTGGTTGGAGATTGGCTGGGGTGCTTGGTCAGTTGGGGGGATGATTGGTTTGGAGGAGTCGAGTTGGGCAAAGTTTGTGAGCTCAGGAGGTGTGTGTGTGTGAGTGAGTATCATGGAGTGAATTAGGGATTGCTGAGGGAGAGCTAGTAAATGAATAACATAAACAGGACCTATGTGAGGTCAGGATCCCAGTGTTGGACTGGAAAATATGCCTGAGAATCCCACTTGAATTACATAGAAGCAGGACTCGGCATTGTGAAAGCCTGTTTCTGCAGGAATGACACAGGAGTTGGGCTATTCTGAAGTGAATGGAAAATCCCAGATGTGTGGTGCATGGAGTTGGAATCCATCACACATGCTATTGGTCCACCATGCATTAAAAGTTGTAGGAGAAACCTGAACGGAAATCTTTGGGTATCACGGATCATGCTAGGTCCCTGATTTTTGGATCATGTTTGGTCTGAAGAAATTTTTAGTTTAGAAACTAGAAATTAGATCACATGCTACTATGTGATCTAATTTCTAAGCACATGCCAATGGTGTGATGAGTTACAGAACTGCCACTGGAGAAATCAGAATAACAAGCCTTCTTTCCAAGTTGCTTTAGAGGTTTTGGTGCCACCTCAGTAGCAATGTACCCTTGCAGTTAGAAAGCAGTACCAAGCTGCAAGATATCACGTCCCAGCAGAATAAAGCTAAATAAAAGCTTAGTATAATCTGACCGAATTAATGAAACTGATGTATCTAGGGAAATTTAAGTTCACTATACATGCTCAGACCCTGTGTGCTGAATTCATCTCAGTGCCCAGCCTGTATATCAACTCCAAGCCCAATCTTTTGGGAGAAGCTATGGTCCTAAACTGAAGGCTTTCATGTAGACATCGACACAAAAGAAGACTAATCAGGAAATTCAATCATATTATTGTGAAAAGTATAGTTTTTGCATTCATTTGATTAAAACATACTTGTAGATAGATGAGGGGAGAAAGTACACAGGTGGTGTAATAATAATTCAGAAAGTTATTTGAGTATTAGTGAAACCCAATCACTTGATTTGACGATAAACTTTGGCGATTTTCTATTATAAAAGTGGATATATTAATTTAATAGGAAGTTGTACAGAAATTATTCAACATGACAGCGGGAATTCAGACTTATTAAGCAAGAATTCATTGCCACAGATGGCAGTGGAGGCCAAGTCATTGGGCATATTTAAAGCAGAGGTTGATAGGTTCTTGATTAGTAAGGGCATCAAAGGTTATGGGGAGAAGGCAGGAGAAAGGGGTTGAGAGGGAAAAATAAATCGGCCATGATCGAATGGCGGAGCAGACTCAATGGGCCGAATGGCCTAATTCTGCTCCTATGTCTAATGGTCTAAGTACATTCATCCATTTATATAGCACTAAATCTGGATTAGATGAATGAAAAATTGTGGACGAGATGAAGTTTGAAGAGTGACCTGGACTCTTCTAAGCTCACAAACAGTTAAGATTGTCTCAAATGTCTGAGACAGTGTTTCAAATGGAATTGAATCTGCCACACCTGTTAAAAAAATATTACTTATTCAATTGTTTGTAATAATATTTGTCTTGTAGGTGAGATAATGATTGCAATAGATTTTGCCATGATGTTTTCTTTAGGCAGTCTTGCTTAAATGGTTATGGGATGAGAGCTTTCTATCATATAACAGCTATCAGGGAATGTTTAGTGATGAATAAGTAGCTGACTTAGAGCATCATGCTGACATGATTTTGTTCAAAGCAAGTTTTTGAGAAAATGGCCAAAATGTGAATGAGAATTTCCTACTGCAATAATACTTTGATATTTTGTTAAACAAAACAATTGAGAACTAACTGAATGTTGATCGCATGTGATCTGTTAAAAATTTGTAAGGTTCAAAAGTGGGAGTAAGAATTCAACACCAAAACAATGAATTTGTAATCCATGTCACTTCATTTTGCAATATCCTCAGTCATTATGCACCCACAGGAATTGATTTGAATCTGGTCAAGTCTATACAGAAAGGAGCCTAGTCGGAAACCACCAGAGTATATGAGCTGTGTCATATTGATTTTTAAAATGCAGCAGTCTTACTCAGATCAAACTGTTTTTTACGTGTATCAAGCAATATGCCAGATAAATACGAGGCTGCGGACATGGGTGGATAGTAACAGCAGGAGAAGACATGGGTAGCTACTTCAAACTGGCTTCATTGACGCATTATCTGTCAGTTGAGTACGGTCCTATGAGGTTTTCTTTTGTATCATTGTAGGGTTATAAAAGAGCCCCCTTTGACTAGAATTGTAGATTTCACAGAGAGAAAAAAAATCATTTCAACCACTCTTCCCCTCCCCCATCCAAAAAAAAACAAGCTTCAGTCAGCCTTGCTGCTCTATTGATATTCTATGCCCATAATAATTATTGATATTTTAAAAATGTTGACGATAATTTTCCCACACTTTCATAAATGTTAAATCATGGGACAAGCTGAAACTGTAACTGATAATTAAAAAAAATGTAAATTAACATACATCTGTATGATGAGATTTGGATAAAATGAAATAGAGCTCAGAAAATGTAAAGTGGAGAGGAAACTATGAACCTGCTGTATGTGGGTGGATATTGTAATTGGCTGAACTAATTGTTGGCTAATTACTGTTCCCACCCACTGGAAAAAGGTACAGAACATTTATGGGCTTTTGTCCCATTCAAAAGCAAAGTTTCATATTTCACATTTTCAATAAAAGATGCTTAAAATTTGGATTGCAATTTATAATGCATTATTACAGTTTCACATTTTTTCTATTTTTATACCAATACACGTGTGTTATTAATTTTCAAGCACTCTGTAAACATTCTGGTTACCAATAAAATCATTGTTTGGTTGCTATGAGTTTTATATACCACATTTGACTGGGAATTACTTTGAATGAGACAATTATGACATTAACTCTTCATATGTTGAAGAGACTAAGACACTATGAGGATTCCAAACATTTCCTAACTGTGTAGCATGAAATCCAGTCCAAGAGCATTGCAGTGTAATTCAGTGCAGGTATTTCTAGTATGTTTACTTTTAAGATGATGCTAATTGAAATAGAATTTGTTTGTTACTGGTTCTGTTAGCATCAAGCGTATTGTAATTCTACCATGAAGAACCTGTCACCTATCTAAAGAACGTGTAAGTTGCATCTATACATGTGATGAATGATGCTTTTAATTTTATTAACAAATAGATTTTCTTTACTTAGTTCAACAATGGTCTGTTGATAACATTTTTCTTTTATTTGGTGTTTTGAACCATGTTCTAAAACATTCAAGTTTTCACACTTGATTTTAATCCACTGACCCAGACCCAATGAAATTGCTTAAAGTTGGTGCAGTGTGATCCTCATCCAGTCTGTGCTACACTTGTGCCCAACTATTTTAATAAACATATTTTGGGCAGACTCGAACAGTTAAGAGCATGTGATACTGTTTGAACCTGTGAATTTGGCACCCTAATCATGTCTTTTTAGTGAAGCTGCTGCCACCAGCCCTTGAAGAGGAATCCAAAAGTGATTGGAAATAAAAGTCTTATGTAATGAGCCAGCAAGCAGCAGGAATAAAACACAAGAAAACCATGTGTTTTCCTTGACCTGCAACTGCAAAGTATGTAGACAATACCCAAAGGAGGGACTGCTGGAACCAGCTGCACTAGAGGTATCCTGCTGCTGCTGGCCAGCTGAGGGCTGATTCCTGTTGGGATTGAGTAAAAGATTCGATTGTGGGATGGGATACAACCCAGACGTTTAAAATGGTACACTTGGCATCCAACCCCTCAGCTTTATTTGAAAAATCTATGGGAACAGATAGAGAAAGATACTGAAAGGCCACAATGGAGCAGTGACAGAATCCAGTTGCTCTTTTACATCTCTAGGCCATTTGATCTGATGAATGATGCCATTGCCTACATTAACTGATGGACTTCCTTCAGACAGTTCAATGTTGGACCATTATATTTACAATATTTTGCTTTTAAGGCTGGATTCTATTTAAATTACCGTTATTCATTGGCACTTTTATCCCATGCCCTGATACATTCAATTCTGCACACTTGATTTTCATCCCATGTTACTCTAACGATCTTGTTTAAAATTGTGGTAACGTGATGTATGGAAAGTAGCCCCAATTTGAATGGTGTCACTGATCTTTTTTTCATAAAAAGTAAATGTTTTATTTATTTTCCCTTTTTATTGTACCTAATTTCTAGCTCTTAATGATGTTTTAATGCATTTTTATATTCTTAATTATTTAAAATAATCTGAGCAGTTTTTAAATGTCTCATTATTGGAGGTGTTTAAAAGCTGTTCAAAGGCATCTGACAGAAGCAAGTTGTCAAAAGCATATCAAGGTATCCTGGGGGATGGGCCTCAGGATCTGCCACCGGAGGCCTAGTCATTGATTGCAGTCTGCTCTGCTTTGGCAAGAGACACAACAGCCAGAGCTCGTGTGTGATCGGACCCATGGACCCAAGACAACAGCAACATCAAGCATGTTTCACTCCAATATCTTCAGCAGCAAACTTGTAAAAAGGGAGAATACCACTGAAAGAATTCAAAGGAAAATGCTAACTTTGATAACCTGATTGCCAGTGAAGTGAAAATTAGTTTCCTCTGTAATTTGTTTGTGATGTCAGTATATTTTTCTAAATTACCATGTTAAAACTAACAAGTGTTTTCCAGCGAGGTGTATTTTTCAATTATTATGCATCACGAGACAGGAAGAAGTTCCACTGCACAGACCACTAGGTTCCTGTGATTTTTTTTAAAGTTTGTTCATGGATTGAGACCTTGGCAAGCATGCTTAATATTTATTGCCCATCCTTAATTGCCCTTGAGATAACTGTGAACCATTACATTCCTTCTGGTGAAAGTACAGTTGATTAGTGAGTTCCAGGATTTAAACCAAGTCATGATGAAAGAATGGTGATATTCAGGTCAGGAAAGTGTGCAACTTGGAAGGAACTCTGGAGGTGGTGGTGTTCCCCTGCACCTACTGCTCTAAGTAGTAAAAGTCATGAGTTAGGATGATGCTGTTGAGGTAAATTTGGCAATAATTGCAGTGCATTTTGTCAGTAGTACTGTTGTTGCAATATGTTGGTTATAGAGAGGGTGAATATTTAGAATGATTAATAGCAGGCAAGTGGATAAGATAAGATATATTAGTCACATGAACGTCAAAACACACAGTGAAATATATCTTTTTGCATAGTGTTCTGGGGGCAGCCCATGTGTCGCCACAGTTCTGGCGCTAGCATAGCATGCACACAACTTCCTAACCTGTACGTCTTTGGAATGTGGGAGGAAACCGGAGCACCCGGAGGAAACCCACGCAGACACGGAGAATGCAAAAACTCCTTACAGCAGCCGGATTTGAACCCAGGTCACTGGTGCTGTAAAGCGTTATGCTAACCGCTACACTACCGTGTGTTGAGTCTCTTGTGGCCAATCAATTTGGCATGTGGGGAACATTCCTTCAGGGTAAAGTGGGGAGTATTCAGCCAGGGTGAAGGGAACGTTTGGAGCATATACAACTGCTGTACACTGAAGTGCCTCTCAGCCACCTCTGTCTGGATTTGTCAAGCAATGACTTTGAGGATGCTTTTAGGAACACTGAGAAACATGATCACAGTCTTTGGTAAGAATAGCACCTAGCTCCTGGTCAGTGGGTAATGACACCTGCTTCAAAGCAATTGAAATAAACCTCGCATCACTTCAATTGCATGGGGTGGATGGGCTGACCCCTCCACCCCCACCTCCCCCCCCCTCCACTTCCTCTCCCCTCTCCACTTCCTCTCCCCCCACCCCCTACCCCCCCCCCCCCCAATCCCCCACCTGCAGGTCTTGCTTTCAGTCATGTTTCCAAATTGTAACAATGTGCCGGGGTGTAACTAGTGGTATGTTTTTCTCATTCTTTTGCATGGTCAGATCACAGGAATTTATTTTTCACAGTAGATGTACTGTACTTAAATAGATTTTTCATGAACCAATTCAGGAATGAGAACTTATCAGGCAACCTTGACCTGTTTATGAAATTGGTGTCATTCTGTTAGAATCATCTTAAACGTGTCTATATTATCTGTTTCTCCTTCTACTTTGCCTGAGGTAAGACAGGGATTCTATCTGTTCCAATGTTGTTTTTAAGTGGAACATTAATTTTGTTTAATTTGATGAAATATTTAATATTTTTTCAATACAAGGACTAATCAATCAATTAGTTGAGAAATTAATAGGATTTAGAGCCTTTAAATATCTACATCATTATTGTACTGTGTGTTCCTGATAAAGCTTTGTTCAAACAGTGCTAATAATCAACCAGCTTTGAACCAGCAATTAGAAGTTTAAAGAAAAAAAATAAAGGCCGTGTTTCTTCTGCCACAGTGCTTATTGTGTAGACATTAAAATCCTAGTTTTACTTTTAATTTCATGCTTATTTAATGTTCTTTATCGACAAAGGGTTTGTGGATTATTTTTCCTTCTTATATGACTGTTTAATCTTGAATTTTCATTTGCCCATTTTAATTTTGGCCCATTTTAAATTGGTTGCAACTAAATTAGATGATTTAGTAGCTTAGCTTTTGCTATGACTGTTGAAATTTAACTTTTTTGAAGATATGTAGTGACATTTATAATAACATCAATTATTTCACAATCCTCCTTGTGAATATTTGTACCATGATAGCAGACTTTGGGGTAAGAAATATAAGGCCCAGTATTAGTTCTTTGGCATTTGGAGACCCTAGTTCAAAGCAGTTTGGAGTCTGGCATTACAACACAGGGAAATGAGTTGACCCTGTTAAGTATAACCCTTGTATCTCGACGAGTGTGACAGGTGAAGGAAATAAATATCCAAGTTAAACGGTTGGGGTCACATTTCACTTGATTTACCTTGTGGGACAGTGGCAGCCTCAAATGGATGGGTAGGCTTCATTCATTGTTCACAGTGAAGAGAGAACTGATATGTTTCAATGCACTCTGTTATTGTTGGAACCATCCTGATCTGAGCAGTTGACCACTTTAAAGAAGCAAATTGACATCATAGGATGTATTTACTCAGAGCCTGAGCCTATACAAATGTTTGCTTCAATTAGTTCCATGAGCAAGGAAACCAAACCGGGTTAAATGTGGAGCTATATTTTGTGGAGCCAGAGGAAATGATGGGCCAGATCGCCACCAACAAGTCATCCATCCTTGTGCTTACCTGGTCTAATCATGGAACACCAACCTTGCTGGTCCAAAGCATCCTGGATTCCAGCACAATGGCCTGAGCAGCAGCAAGTTCTCCACAACGCATTCAGGAGGTTCCACATCTCAGTAGCTGGCCAAGCCCTGCTGCTGGTTTTGACGCTGTAAGTTTGGTGTTCAGAAGCATCTATAAGATGAGTTTTAAAACTATTGTAGTAAATAAAACAAATCCTTTTCAAAATGGTAACTGAAATATCTAAATGCACTTACAATTGATAAGATTAAACAAAAAAATAACTTGCCTTCCCATTTGCCTCCTAATCAGTAGCCCTCTGATTCCTGTTGAGTTTAATGGGGTTTCAAATCTCGGGCCAGGGCAGACATTGTACAGGATCCAACAGGAGATTTCTGAGTGTACTGCTGGTGAATCTCAGTAATACTGTGCATTGAGATGGGCTCTGATGACGGAGAGAACTGATGGATTCAGTACTCCGAATATGTCAGTAAGTCCAGGACTTCCACCTTTTGAGAGTGACTCAAACAAGAGTTTGTTTAGCAAGTGCATTTGAATTCAGCGCAGAGCTTTAAGTTATTTTTATTTTTCACTCCATATTTTCTTTTTCATAAAAGAAATTGACAAGAAAAACCTTTCGGTATGTGCTTTATTTGCATTTGCCAACCTTAATAGTTAAATAACTTTAAGGCTCCAAGTGTTTTATTGCACAGTGTTCCAGATACTTTAACTAGAACATTAAGATGTGAAAGCTATCATTACTTCTGGTAAAAGTTTGCTCTTCAGCAGCACAGTGTGAGTAACGTATGTACATCGTGCAAAATATGAATATCACGAAGTTCATTCTCTAGTCTCCAGATCTGAAATCCATACTGTAAATTGTACATTGCATTCAAATGAACGCAGATTGTATTGATTAAATGATGGACAGCTTGCCAAATGTTGGTGAAATGAATGTGCACATCAATTGATCATGTCAAATTAATATCCCTGTTCATCTTCCTGCATTCGATGGAAAGTCCATATGACATTGTATTAAAATTACTTTTAAGTGTTTAACACCCAAGGGGAAGTTTTGATGCAAGCTAACTAAAGATAAGGTTTCAGTTGTGTACAGATTTCCTCACCAACACCTGTCCATAATTTCTCAATGCTGTTCACCTGTGCTGCTTATAAACAAGTGTATTTGTGTATTTTTCTTTATCTGATGTGATGAGGTACTTTTCTGTAACTCATTGTATTGGTCATCCACAAATCCAATTATAATCTGGCAGTTGTTTAAAAAGTGTATTAATAGTGTAATAATAAAAAGATGAGGTGATGTGCCATATTATTTCAGTTAATATACTTACGGAAAAGGTCACTGGAAAACTAAAAAAGAATTGGTAAAATTGATAAAGTATTCATGAACTTAGTGAGGCATTCTACCTGTGTTCACAGAATTAAGGAGGTGGTGGTAATCCAGCCATATGGGATTTGGGGAGGCTTCTTTTCTTTTTACTTGCCTATATGGCTCACGTAATTGTAACAGTCCCACTTTGTGCTAATTGACAGATGGCTTTACCTAGCCATCACCAGCAGAGGCTACAGTATTGATTGCAGCAGTGAGATGATTGTCAGATGTGTCACAATTTTATGAGCCAACGGGCCATTTGGGTTATTTTCAGTGATGAGCTAGCTGTTTTAAAAGTGTTATCTGAACTGGGCACAGAATTCAAATTGGATTCCTCTGTTTGAAATTTATTGAAAGCCAGTAGAAACTGCAGAAGTGTCAAAAAATGTTCTGCATGAACAGAAAGGTAAAAAACGTTTACATTTTCCATTCCATTGTTAGAAAATGTCCGTTTTCTTCTGTGGAAACAATTATAATTACAACATATCTTACAATTCTTCTGCTGTTGTATATTGAAGTCTGCAGATTGTATTAAATCTGTTGCCCATGTGAACATTAAATGAACAGTCAATTTTCATTTTCCTTGGCTATTTAAATCTTTGTTTAACTCCTTGTTATTGGCTATTCTCTAGTTATCTTGTTCACAGAAAATCTTTTATTCACTGAGTTCAGTTATTTCACCAAGTTGCACTTTTCTCAGCAATTCTACTAATTATGTTCCAGCAAAGATAGTTCACTTTATAATTGGCATGAAAATTGCACAGATTCCTCCAATTACATGCCTTAAGTGCAAAATTCATGCAGAAAAAAGATTAGAAGTTTTGCCACGAATCCATAATTACCATCCTCAGAGTAACATCTAGGCTAATCAGTCAGCTATTTTGTTGCTTCCCTCCTTCCATTTGTCCACTCAGGAAATCCTTGAGACCAACCCGAACTTGCATCTTTTCCTATTTCCTTGATATCCTTCCATGTTCATCTTATCTATCAGGGCGGCACGGTAGCGTAGCGGTTAGCGCGACGCTATTACAGCACCAGCGATCGGAGTTTGATTCCCGTCGCTGTCTGTAAGGAGTTTGTACGTTCTCCTGTGTCTGTGTGGGTTTCCTTCGGGTGCTCCGGTTTCCTCCCACATTCCAAAGACGTACGGGTAGGTTAATTTGGGTTTTAAAAAAAAATGGGCAGCGCGGACTCGTTGGGCCGAAAGGGCCTGTTACCACGCTGTAAATAAAAATTAAAAAAAAGATCCATCCCTAGCTCACTCATCCTCCTTTCCACTGAACTACTTTTTTGCCTGCCTCCAATGTTAGCTGAGTCTATTAATCTCCCTCCTCGGCTACTCTATTCTCAACTCTCCTCCAAATCTAAGGTACCACCTCTAATTTGCAAGCTAATGCCCCACCTCCAACCCCCCTCTCTGCTCCAAAGACATTGATTGTGCTTCACTTTCAAATTCCATGCTTATATTTTCAGGAATCCCACATTTGAATCTGTTCAATTATACTGCTCTCCAATATCACAATTACAAAATACCTCTTACTAAAGTCACAGTAAATGAACTGTGTGTCTATGACGAAGGCAACCCATTCCTTCTCATCCATCACAGGCTTGCTACTTCCATCCAGTCCATGATGATCTTCATGGTTCGTGTGCTATATAGAACCCTTTGCCGAATCCATCAGGAAGGACGAGAGCATCAGAGGGGTGACATTGCCAGGCAGTGAGGTCACCCAGGTGAAAACCTCCCTGTACATGGACGACGTCACTGTCTTCTGCTCGGATCAGAGGTCAGTTCGCAGATTGATCAGCATCTGCGACCAGTTTGAGTTGGCATTAGGGGCCAAAGTCAATCGCGCGAAGAGCGAGGCCATGCTCTTTGGTAACTGGCCTGACTGATCCATCGTCCCCTTCACCGTCAGGCCTGACTATCTGAAGGTGCTGGGGATCTGGTTCGGAGGAGCTGGGGCGTGCAACAAAAATTAGCGGGAGCGGATTGGGAAGGTGAAGCAGAGACTGGGACTGTGGGAACGGCGCTCCCTATTGATAACTGGGAAGAACTTGGTCATCAGGTGTGAGGCACTCTCAGGGCTGCTGTACTTGGCGCAGGTGTGGTCTGTTCCTTGCTCCTCTGGCACGGGAATGACCCGTGCCGTCTTCCGGTTCATCTGGGGATCCAGGATGGAGTGGGTCCGACAGGCCACCATGCACAAGTCCCTGGACAATGGGGGTAAGGGTGTCCCCCAGTGTCACCCTCCTCCTGATGACCACTTTCGTCTGTGGCTGCATCAGGCTGTGCGTGGAACCCAAGTATGTGGGCACCAAGTGCCACTACGTACTGAGGTTCTACCTGTCCCGGCTGTTGTGAAGGATGGGCCTGACCCTATGGCCACACAGCGTCCCAGTCAGCTGGACGCTGCTGCGCTACCTGTCCTTCGTGGAAAAGTTCTTCCAGACCAATACCTTTGACCACAAGTCCATCAGGCAGTGATCAGCATGGAACATCCTGCAGGTACTCCAGGAGAAGGACTCAATGGGTACTGTGGGGTGGTTCCCTGAGCAGACTGTCCAGACCATCTGGCAAAATGTCTCATCGCCAGAACTCACCAACAGGCACCAAGACCTCGCTTGACTGGCAGTGAGAGGGGCCCTCCCAGTCCGATCCTTCCTGTATGGTTGGAACCTCACTCCCAGCGTGCGTTGCCCCTGGGAGGACTGCGCTGGGGACGAGACGATCGCCCACCTCTTTGCGGGCTGTAGGTTTGTGAGGAGGGTGTGGTGAAAGACGCAGGGGTCCTTGTCACAGTTCATCCCCAGCAGCAGCGTAACAGAGGATTGTCTGATCTATGGGCTGTTCCCGGGGGGGGACACACAGAGACGGACATCAACTGCTGCTGGAAGGTCATCAACTCGGTGAAAGATGCTCTTTGGTCTGCCCGAAACTTGTTGGTCTCCCAGCACTGCGAGATGTCCGTAGGGGAATGCTGCCGGCTGGCACATTCCAGGCTGCAGGAGTACGTGCTGAGGGACGCACTGAAGCTGGGGGCAGCCAACGCAAAAGCTCAGTGGGGAAGGACTACAGTTTAGAGTTCTTCTGCCACTAGAGAGGGAGGGGCGGGGACAGGTAAGAAAGCCCCTAAATATTGTAAATACGGGACCGGGTAGCTTCCAGGGAGCCACGTGTGGCATCGGTGCTGTTTTTTTAACATATATGTAAAAAGGTAACACTAATGAATGATCTGTACAAGAATGTAAAGGTTTGCACTGTTTTATAATTGTATATAGTTTGTCTTTTATTATGAGTAAAGTTTACTTTGAATAAAAAAAAATTCCATCTTCAGGAAGGCTAATATTTTCGTCAAGGATGTGTGTGGGGTAGAAGCTGTCCTTAAGTCTGGTGGTACGTGCCCTCAGGCTCCTGTATCTCCTACCCGATGGAAGAGGAAAGGAGAGAGAATGTCCTGGGTGGGTGGGGTCTTTGATTATGCTGGCTGCTTCACCAAGACAATGAGAGGTAAAGACAGAGTCCAAGGAGGGGAGGCTTATACAATGAGATGGAATCTGACCTCACGATCGACCTTGCTGTGACCTCGCACCTTATTGCACTGCACTTTCTCTGTAGCTGTGATACTTTACCCTGTACTGTTATTGTTTTTACCTGTACTACATCAATGCACTCTGTACTGACTCAATGTAACTGCACTGTGTAATGAATTGACCTGTACGATCGGTTTGTAAGACAAGCTTTTCACTGTACCTCGGTACAAGTGACAATAATAAACCAATACCAATACCATCCTGGCCATTCCTTTTTCTCTCTTCCACCTTCTGTGAGAAGATACAGGAGCTTGAAAGCCTGGATGGCGAGACTTAAGAATAGCTTTTTACCCACTGCTGTCAGACTTCTGAACCAATCACCTCTTCTAAATCTCCTTCCCAGTTGTGTTGCCATGTTCTCAGACTCTTAATTCTGCCTCTATTATTAATTGTTATTGTCATTTTAGCATATCCTTGTGCAGTACTTCGGATTGCACTAAAACCTTGCACCATTCTGTTGTTTTGTGCTCATCACTGTGTTGATTGTTCTATCTATTATTACCATGTGTACTGTTTACTCTCTGAGCTTCACAGGAGCAAGGAATTTCATTGCACCCTGATGTACAGTGTATGACAAAATAATCTGATCTGATTGACCTGCTTGCAGCTGAGGTTAACCAAACCTTCTTCCAAAGTTGTTCATGTGGCAGGTCTGTACTTGATAGTTTATGTTCATTTGCAGTTTAAACGATCAGTTGCAATGGTCTCACTTCCTATACCTTTACCCTTTGATATCCTTCAGGCCTAGTTTTGCTCCCCTGCTATTCACATTGTCCATCGGTGACACTATTAAAAACGGCTTCAGTTGAAGTACCATCATTACAGCTCCAATTCATCATACCTGTGAACCTCGGCAATTCCTCCTCAATGATGAAATCATCAGTAAGCAAAAATTACAGATGTTTGAAATATAAATTCTGGAAATGTTTGGGTTGGGCCTCATCAGTGGAGAGAAATAGAGTTAACATTTCAGGTCACTGACTTCTCATCAGAGCATCTCTTCCGATGAAAGGTCGTTAACCCTATTTGTCTCTCTTGACCAGTTTAGTAATTCCATTGTTCTCAGTTTTATTTTATGAAATTATCAGATTGCTTGTCCAACTTCTGGATCCCTGCCACAAACTGCATCCCTCCACTGGCCCAACTGAAGCTAATCCAGACTGCTCATAACCACGCTGCCATACCTGATGCTAACATGGCAATCCAGCCATTTGTTCTCTGCAACTCAAAGACCTGCAGAGATATTGCCTGACCTTGCCACATCCTAAGCTTTTGTACTGCTGAAGCCCTCATCTCTTTCTATGTCATCCTGTGGTTCTGGTCTCTTGACCAGTCACTGTTTTAATCACAACACCTTTGGTGTCATGCTTTCAGTGCCAAGGCATTGCCCTCCCTGAACCTTTGTGTTTTAACTTCCCTTTTCCCCTTAAAGATGTGCCTTAAAACCTATCTCTGACCAAGCTTTCATTTGTTATCATGCATCTCTGATTTAAATCTTGTTCATTGAGGCTGCTGAAAAGCACCATGGCATGTTCTAGAATTTTTCAACCTTATCAAATCACACTATGCTAGACCCTTTTTTTTTACTTGGACTATTGCCCACATTCACGTCCCATTGTAAAGGTCCTGATAAAAAGATGTACTTGTGTATGGAATGATCTGTTTGAATGGCACGCAAGCAAAAGCTTTTCTCTGTATCTCGGTACATGTGAAAATAATCAATACCATGAAGCAGTATGTCCACCTGAATGCAAATAAGGAGATAAAGTACCAGTTCATACTCTGGACTGGGTGTTGCATTGGGATATTTCTGAAGAAGGACCCTGTTCAAAAACCACTGTGTTGCCAGCATTTCCAGGTTTAGTTTTGGAATTCTGTAGTTTCTATTTTTTTAATCTCTATATTTCAATGTAAATTAATTCAAATCTCGGGAGCCTTTCCCTATTGACAGTATGTGCCTTGTATGTTTAGAAGTTAAAGTTGAATTTGTCAATGAAGGATCTATCTGTTTGAGAGGATAAACCCTCCAGAGAAGCACAGCGTGAGAGAAAGACGTATGAAAAATGTAAACAGTTGTTTCTCTTGATGCCAATTTCAGTATCTATTGCAGTCCAGCACTTTGTGTTGCTTGCTAACACTATTAATTGTCTTAGTCAATAGTTTGTCTGACAAGCTACCAACAGAAAAAAATACGGCAGGTAAGGCATTTGGATGCAATTAGAATAGCAGAGAGAAAGACAAGGGAATAGTAAATGACAAAGATTTACTGCTCTACTTCTTATGTACTTGAGAAGGAAGTTAGGGAAAGGAGAAAACAAAAAAAATCAAAGTGCAAATATATATTAATAAACTCTTGTTATGTCTTCAGCATATCTCAGGACAACAAAAGCATGTCTAGTGAATGGCTCAGACGTAGTCAGTGGGAGTTTTCTGCATGTACAATTCTACACAGTAAATTAGCATGAGAGGAAACAAAACTGAAATCATTTACAAGCTACCAATAAGTTGCTGTGGATTTTCCAATGGGCCTTGTCTTGAAGTTAGTTGCAATCACTCCAATAAGCAAAATTAAAATCTAAAAACAATGTTTATTTCGTTCAGTTATATTTGGGTATGGAGTGGAAAAAGGAGAGTAAGATAGCAAAACATTGTCAAAGGTGAGAGGAAGGGCGATAAATGGGAAAATACCTTCCCTTCTTTTGCTTATTGCGAGAAGAGATGGTGACACAAACTTAAGATTGACAGGAATGAGCAAACACAGCAGTATGTCCAAGGGGAGGAGATGCAAGGCTTAGATATTTAGCTTGCACCCTTTCTGAAATAAAAATCAGGCAATTTCTGGAACAGGCAGTCAATATCCAAACCCAGTTTTATACCTGATTGGCAGAAGTATCCTATAGCAGAGAGAGAACCAAACGAGGGGAAGGACTGTGGGGAATGGGGATGAAAACAGAAAGGGGAGTGAAAGGAAGAGAAACTGCATCTTGCAACCATGAATTTTCTGTTGGAGCTCGCTTCTACAATCCTTTGACGGAGCATTGTTCTTGGGGATTCCACCAGAAAGTATGAAAGATTCTCGCTTTTATATGTATGTATGTGACTTTCGAATTAGAGCAATCAGTTTGGAGGAAATCTAACAATTCACAATGAGTGATTAGAGCCATTTGCTATAATTGCGGGGTCAGATAAGGTTGCTTAATGCATTTAATTTTCTAAAGAGGAGCTGAATATAGTTTGAGTTTCTTTTGTTTGTACAATTGCTGCAAAACACAAGGAAAAATCAAAAATACCAGATGCATTGAAAGTTATGAGCATTCATGGGCAGGATTTTTTTTACTCTGAGCAGCCACTTGAGTGCAATTCATCTGTCTGGCTCCAGTGATTGCAATTAAGCAGCATGGACCCGTGTACAGAATGCATGTTTAGTACCCTTACTCACTGCACTTTTTTTCCAGTTGAGAGATCTTATTATGAATCTTGAATTAAAAAGGGCTGCAGCTTGGAAAAATAACAACACTGCAACTCCCCTATTAGTGCAGCTTTCTCACAAAGTGTGGCAGGATTCTCAATGCAGAAGCTTTGATATGCCTGGCTAATTAAGTACAAAATACATCTTGGGGATGTTCAAGAAATGATTCCGGATGTCCGAGGGGAGAACTTTGTGCACGAAAGATAGAGGCACTCTTGGAAAACTCTGTAAAGCCTGTTAAGGATTACGTGTATGTTGAATTTTAGAAAACTCCAGAGAAATTTGAGCACCACAGCATGAAAACCAGCCCTACAATTCACTGCTGTGCAGGATGGGCAAGGTTAATTGGGAACTATACTGATAGGCTGGAAGCGGCATTCTTTAATAATGTCAGTTGGGCATCACTGATCAAGGCTAAAAACAAATCTCTCTGTAAAAGGTGGACCTGTTGAGCACCAGTCTTCAAAATGATGTAAAAATATTGTTAGACTTGGAATAACTTCTATCATCATGAGCCAACCCTCTGAAGACAAATCTTTGCTCACTTCTTCATGGAAGAAATCTCCTGCTCCATGAAAAGTGCAGGCATTCTAGATGAATCTTGCAGAACTGTGAACTTCATACTGCTAAGCTCAAGAGTATTAACATTATACTCTTCAAATAAACATGCATATTATAATTTTATTTATAAGTTAAGAAACATGCCAAGAAATGGATGCAATAGACTAGCATTGTAGCAAGGCTGTAATAACTGTTTTAATCATTAGTACCCAAGTATAACATCAGTTCTGCCCGAAGCCTAAAGTTACCTTATCTCACATCAGACAGGAGTGATGAGCAGCAAGGTTGGCCAGCACCTCTAGGTGCAATCAAGGCTCGGGGGATGGGAGTTCGAAGGAACTGGGACTTTAGGTTAAGTGGTTGGGTGCAGGATATGGAGATTAGATTCTCAGGGAGTGGTGGCAGTTCAGAAAGATCAGAGGGTGGTTGATGGGGTCAGAAGGGCCTTGAGGGCTGGTGTTAGGCCTGTACGTCCAGATGGCTAGTCAGGGGCATGAACATTGGATACGAGATCAGTGGGATCGGGTTGCTGTTGGGTAGAAGGGGAGGAGGCTGAATAATCAATGCTCATTGAGGGACACCTTCCCAAGGTCTCAGCACACTGCTGTTGCACTTAAACATGGATGTAATAAAGTACTCAGTGATGATCCTATCTGGGGCAACTTAATGCAGGTTTCCCTGCAGAGTCCCACAATGAATATTAAAGGTGGAATCATGTTATTCAATGCTCAATCGATGAAGAAGTTGAATTGGGTCACATGAGTATGGTATGCCTGGTCGAATTTCTGGTATGAATCAGTGTGGCTTAGACATGGTCATTGTCATATTTCACTCAGGAAAATTCAATTGACTGCCGGTGAAGTAAATCAGAGATATACAGTTGAATTTCTGGGCAAAGTTCAGAGTCATCTCTTTCCACGATGATTCTGCAGCTCATCAAAATCTACCGAACAACACTGAGCAAAAAGGAATGGGTATGCGTCTTATTTCATGCTGAATAAGTTGATATCAAATGGCATACTGGAAGAAAAGCCTAATCCCCACCTCAATTATTATCCAGTGATTCCCATTAAAACTGTATACATGCAGAGGCAAAGAGTCAGATCTGGTTTGAGCTAACACCCAAGCCCAGTCTTGCATGGAAACTATAAAGAGGCCTCTGTTGTTGGACTGCCTTTTTAATAAGTGCTGGTGTAGTTTATGTAATGCTGGTTGCATTAAAGCCATCTCCCCTCTCAGGATTATGTCATATGACTAACTGCTCTGAATTTACACACCTGTGGTGAATAACTTCCATTGGATTAGTTGTAACCTTTCCAGCTAGGCCTGCTTTTGTGCCTTTTTATGCTTGTGCAACTTGGAATCAAGGTCAGAGCTCCAGTGATTGCTCCTGACATTGGCATATATAACATGTTCATGCTATTATTCTGTGTTGTCCAAAATTATTCTTCATCTTTTTAGGCAATTTCCAAATACGTAGCTATCTTGCATGTAAATGTTAACATTGATGAAGAACTTTGGCCAACAGAGAACAATAGGAATAACATGGCATGTGTACCAATGGTAGGAGCTCTGACATCAAATGTTAAATCTTGCATGTAAAGTTAACGGAACTGAAACCACTCATCAGTTAATCCACAGACAAACTTGCAGCTCTTGATTCTGAAATGTACCAAAGTTGCAATGCTGCAATAGATTTTTTAGAATGACCATAAAATTGTTTCCTGAGGTTTGATTATGGGTTCCAAACTTTTATAACTTGGCACAATCTCTGATGCTTGGTCAAAATGATTTTGCAGTTTTTCTGTTACTTTGTGAAATGGGTCGTCGATCATCCTGGCAAGTAAGTTTGCTAATGCCAGGTAAATATTTGGCACTATTTCTGCTGAGATTATTTTCTTCCTTTCGAGTTCATTCTAAGCATCACCCTCCACCTTCACACAAAACAGTGTCTCCTGTTCTTTCTGTGTGTGAATTGAAGGACTTCCATTTTCTGTTGTAAATATTGAGTTTACCAGTATAACTGGACTGGAACTGGACTGCCTGTATTGACTGTCTTCCACTTCAACAGTTCCTAGTCTTGTCTTTTAATCTGATCAAATTGAAAGGTATGAGGCATCAGGAGCTGAGACAAAGTGCCTCTGATTTATTGGAGGTTGCTTCACAGACTGCCTTTGCCTCTGGAACTTTCTACACATATTGTTGCAGCGTAGAGATCCTTGACAAGCAGATATTTGTGAAATCAGGTCAAGCAGAGGACAGAAGTTGGTTTAAGAAGTGGTAATTGTGGGAGACTACACCAAAATAACCATGCGATACAGGACATATTAAAGGGACAGACATGAGGAGCATATAGGTTAATGGGAAATACTGGGAATGATGGTGGAAAAAGCTAAGACAGAATGGGAATAAGAACTCTTGCAGAGAACCAAAGAAATGAGAAATAAAAAGTATTCAAAATAGTGTGTTAGGGAGAAGCCACATTTGTGAAAGTGAGGTGATGACAGTTGGGCTACAATCTCAAACTTCAGATTTATAAGAAATTCCACTTGCACAAGTGTAAACATGCACTTGGAGTGAATAACATTTCCTTTTAGTTGCCTCTTTAGGAGGGGAGTTACAGGAAGTCTGATTATGTTATAGTTGGCCTATCCTTGCAACACATTCCAGAGGGAAGATTTGATAAAGTAGGTATACCTAACATGGTTTAAGTCTGCATCCCACCACATTATATAACGTCAATAATGAGCAGTGACCCAGTGTCGAGAGAACATGAGATTCTGCAGATGCTGGAATATGGAGCAACACACACAAAATGCTGGAGGAACTCAGCAGGTCAGGCAGCATCTGTGGAGGGTCATTCCCCGCCCCCCCCAACCCCACCCATCTCCTTTCCCCTCTCACCTGGACTTGCCTATCACCTGCCAGCGCTGTGCTCTTCCCCCTTCTTATTCTGGCTTCTGCCCTCTTCCTTTCCAGTTCTGATGAAGGATCTCGA
The DNA here is from genome assembly GCF_009764475.1 of Pristis pectinata. Taxonomy (NCBI): domain Eukaryota; kingdom Metazoa; phylum Chordata; class Chondrichthyes; order Rhinopristiformes; family Pristidae; genus Pristis; species Pristis pectinata. Next base: position 20,125,455 of record NC_067420.1, read on the forward strand.
CCTGAAATGTCAGCTGTTTATTTCCCTCCATAGATGCTGCCTGACCTGCTGAGTTCCTCCAGCATTTTGTCAGTGTTGAGAGAAGTTGCTGTTAATTGTTTTTAATCAGTAGGCCAGGATACTTGCTACTGTATTGCTCGGGCTCCCAGAAGGGACCCTGTACATTCCATTCTTTATGTGAAAGAAACACCGCTGATTTTTTTTTTATTATTGTTTAGCTTTTTCTTTGAATCTCCCAGAATGGTTCCAGTTTAAATAAGTAAGACAAAAAATGTTAACCCACAGGTCAATTCTAAATGTGAATAACTAAAATTCCTAAAATGTCCTTATTGTAAACACTATATGTCTGCTGTAGTTTTCTTTTACTTGGGCAAAGTTGCACATTCAAGAGAGATTGCTGCTCTCAGCAGTTACAGATTGGTTGGGTCCTCCAGGAATTCTATTTCTACAACATCATCACCTTGTGCTTCTAATTTTTCCCTTCCATTTTGATATCATGTGTCCATGTGCATACAAGGTCAGATGCCTTTGTTTTATATAAATAAACCAATGCAACAAATGCTGGTGATTTCAGAATGCTGTAATGCTGTTACTAAAACTTAAAAAATAATAATTTTGTTATATTCTCCTTATTAATTTTCACCAGTTCCCTATGCTAGTATAAATAAAAAAGAAAGGATAGCTGAATTTAAATGTTAAGATTTGAGATACAAAAGAAAGGCTTTGGATTGTTGGAAACACACTCTTCTTCTCCTCTCCCTTCTCCTTCACAGCTAAAGGCATTAACTACTTTCTGTGGTATGGTTCCATAGTTGCTGGTCACCCATTGATCCTATCAAAGTAACTATTATTTGTGTGTGAATGTCAGCAGGTTGTTTGACTCCAGGAGCCTGATCTTGCCATTCACATCCAACATAGTTCGCCGGATTGCGATCAGAAGCAGTCCCTCGGTATTGCATTGATGCGTTGGACTGGATTATGTGCTTGACTCCCAAACAAGGTTTGGAAAGCAAATGTTTCTGACTGAGATGAGTGCTACCTAATGAGTTAAGCAGATCAAGCAAGGAAGCCAATCTACGACCTTCCTGTTAGTGTCTAGCAGCATTCCCTGCTGGATACACTCTTAATAACATCTGAACCTTCAGATTGTAGTGGAATTGGAACTTGGTTGTCATTTGAACATCAGAAACATGTATCAATTTTTATCTTGTAGCTAGGAGGAGTGCAAGATTCTTATTGGTTCCATTCATTCTACCCCACCTCACCTCCCCTCACCTCCCCTCAATAAAGCCTTTTGGATGTGTGGTGAATCCCATCGATTTATCGATTCCATTCATTTTATGCTCCCCAACCTCTCACAAAACTCTTTGGGTGTGTTATGTGACCCTTGCAAAGCAGACTGATGGAGGCAGGTGATATTCCACCTCCTTTGGCTAGATTTAATGGATGCCTGCAAGGTAAAATATCTCGTCTCATTTCACATTGTGACCCTACCGAAGGGAATATTGAAATATTTTATGGGGCTTGTAATCTGGAGGTCTGGACTAATGATTAGGAGATGTGAGTTCCAAATTAAATTCAATTAGAAGTGCAATCTGAAGTAAATGACCCTACAAGTACTGGGTGGTTGTAAAAACCCATCTAATTCACTAATACACTTTGGGGAAGGAAACTTGCTGCACTTGGTCTGGGTTATGCCCAGTTCAAGGCCAGTCAGGGATGGATAATAAATGCCAACTTTGCTTACATCCCATGAATGAATAAAAATAATGTGCATATAGATCTGAAATCCAAAATTAGTCTTTCAAATCAAAGAGGCTTAAAACTTATTTCAAAGGTTTCTAATTCAAATGTTAAAGTTCTAAGAGATGCTGTTGAAATGGAAAGCAATGCAACATACACGTTATTTGTTTTAGTTATTTTTTTTGTGCTTTACCTTTAACTGTTGGCTTCTTTACATCTGTTTCTTTAAACTGGCTGTTTTTCCAGTGGCTGAAGATCAAACATAATTGGCAGTAATTTATACTCAAATGTCACAGCTTTAAATCAATTTTTTTTCTTCTGTCTTCCTGTTTCTGCACCTGATTTGGCACCGAATTCACCTGTGGTAACTTGCACTTGTTTTTTTTTTCTCATTTGCTGTTAATTTCATAATCATTCGCTCTGATTGATTTAAGGAAAAGCAGTTGCTTGCCTTGTTCACTAAATTTCCAGGTGCCCAGGTTGCTTTTGCTCTCACTTTTTGCAGTTTGTAGGGAAAAATGTAACAGTGATTAAATAAGCATGGACATGTCTAGGAATGGGCAATAGCTGTTTTCCTCCTCTAGCAAAATGACAACTTGTATTAGAATTTAAGAAGTACACAATAAACATATGCCATACTTTTCCCTATTTATTCGTCAGTCTTTGGCTCGAAATTGTATAACATGGAGGAATGTATGTTCAAATGGGCAGTACTAGTTAGTAGTGTTAGTTTCTTCCAGAACCAAGTGGAAATGATCATCTTGTATCCAGAGAAACTGCACACAATTTTGAGAGTGTACAAGGTACAAATTTGAGCTATACAATCTCACACCATGTCAGTTCTGATTTGAAACCATTGCTTCAAATAACAGAGTTAAAATGGAACACCTTAACCAGTAGTGGTAGCTCCAAGATGGAACCAGAAACTTAATAACTCTGGTGGAAAATGGAGCTTGTGAAGGCAGAGGTGGATAGTGGCAGGTAGCAATGTCATCGTCACTCATGTACACTGACCGTTTTCTCCAACTAAGAATGAAGCAAGCTTGTCTCAGACTTGGGAGTGCCTGGTCCATCCTTAAGAATTTTGTAAGGAAAACAGAAACACACATCAGATCAGACAGTGTCTGTAGAGAGAGAGAAACAAAGTTAACATTTCAAGTCAAAAACCTTGCATCAGAACTGGACAAACTGAGAAGACAATTTAGTTTTAGTTGCTGAGAGAATGGGTGAGGGTTGAGCAGGGGCTCCCTCACCTCTCCTCTGCAACTTTAAGTGAGCTTGATTTCTCACTTTTTCTGTTTTTCTGTTCTGCTGAAGGAAGGGTCTTCAACCTAAAACATTACTCCGTTTCTCTCTCCATAGATGCTGCCTGACTTGCTCAGTGTTTCCAGCATTTTCTGTTTTAATTTCAGATTTCCACAATCTATAGTTTTATGACTTCCTTTACAATTACATAACTGGCTTCATAGAGGCAATCATCTCGAACAGTGTCCTGGGTAAATATGTTTAACGTATTTGAGCAGGCCTTTATCCACCCATTTCTAATTAATGCCTCCAAATTTTTTCAGACAGTGTTTGCACTCTAGTTTCACAACAGGAATGTTGAATACATGTTATAGAGCTATTGACATCACTGCTATGCATCTGGCAGCCCTGTGCATTGGCAGATCATATGGAAATAATTTTCCCATCATACACAATCCATACATTGAAATGCTGTCACAGTGTGATTAGATTTCAAGGCCATTGTCATCTTGTTGGGCTGTGGTCATTTGGGTTTTTGGTATTTGTACAAACCTGGCTCTGTCCTCATGTGGAGAGATGAGTAGTTCTGGATGCACAAGAGAAATAAAAGACTGCAGATGCTGGAATATCCTGATGAAGAACACTATGATGCTGGAGGAACTCAGCAGGCCAAGCAGCATCCGTGGAGAAAAGCAGGTGGTCAGCATTTCAGGTCAGGACCCTTCTTCAGGAACCCTTTTCTCCACTGATGCTGCCTGGTCTGCTGAGTTCCTCCAGCATCTGGATGCACAAATTGTTCATGGTGATAGCACTAGTTAATAAAGCTTTTCCAGATCCTTGACTTTGTATGCAGCTGCATGGTGTATAAGCAAGGAATTAAACCTAGAACCTTCCTGAATTGTGTAACCTAACAATTCCATGGCTCTGTCATTGAAAGTGAATAAATGCGTGTTAAATTTACTGTGAATGTAAGACGCCCAGTTTAGCCCACTATTTTGATACATTCTAAATTAACTTCCAATATTAAAAACATACAAATTTTGTTTCCCTTTTGTGTTGCAGCATTCAAATTGACTTTTTCCTTTGTTCACTATAAATATGGCACCATGTTTGAGTGATACTGATTTACCTTTGATACTATATTTATTTCCCATTGATCATTATGATGTGAGCAGAACACATTAAGGGCAGTGGTGTGCTGATTTCTTAGAGTTAAGTTTAAAGCAGCCTAACGGGATTTATGCACCTTGAAAGGATGCATGAAATACCATGTGCTCTGTGCACCAACAGTGACTAATGCACTATTAAGCACACAAAATTCAGTTTTGTATGAATTAACTTGGATTGTTATTTAAGCTTCTAAAGGTCACCTTAATATCAATTGAAATATTACCAATATTTTCATTATTAATTGTATTTATGAAAAACCAGTGTTGCAGTTAAGGACTCCCTTGGCTTGCTGAGCATGAGTCTGGGTATTTTTTTTAAGCGTCCTTCATTTCTCTTGTCTTAACTTCAGTCCCAATCTGCAGTTCATGGCTCAGTGGAGCTTCTGTCTGGCTCACTTCTCACTGCTGCAAGGCCAAGTAGACGTGACATTCATCCTATTGCCCCCACACTGAACTTGTGCACCAAACTAAAACTTGTGCTCAAATTTTGATTTGATTTGTTCAGAGAATACAAAATTTCAAGAGACAAGTGGGCTTCAAGTGGAACACTCTGACTTCAAGGGTCTCTTCTGTTACCTGGCTCTCAGCCCTAGTGATGACATGTAGTACAAACACGTCATTGAATCCCAGTAGAGAATTCTTCTGCACATTTTGCATGCTGGACATGCTTGACCTTTGAATGCTGTAATTATTTTTATTAAATTGTAGGAATAAGGGCAAAGTGAACATTGATTAGTTGAACAACAGTGATGATAGAGATGTGAGTATGAGGCAATTAATAACTTGGAGGCTGAAAGCTGCCTTAATAAAACAGCTATGTTCTTCCTTCAAACCTATTATGTGACCATGTAGCCTGGAGTTTTCCAGTGCCAGCAATCTGTTGTGGTACAGAGCAGTTGCACAAAATGTGTGAATGACTTATCCCATCAGAAATGTTCTCTGTATTGGTTCCAATGCCACTTTCTGGTAGATTGGTCCTGTGCTTTGGAACTGTTAATCTCAAACAGATGGGAGCATAATTTAAGTATTAATTCATGAGAACGTTAATTCCACACCTCAATCCATGTTACTCTGTAGTACCGGACAGCAGCATTTCCTGGAGACCATGCCAAACCAAAAGTTGAAGCTCAACACTATCTTCTCAAGAACACTTAGGAATGGATAAAGAATTCTCACCTTGCCAGCAATGTTCGCTTCCCACAAAAAGTTGCCTGCAGTCACTGATTACTTCCCCACGAACCCAGCCCTTACCTAGCTCGGGTCTGCTGGTGTGAACTTAAACAAAGAATCGGGCTCTGACCTCCTCAGCAAACCTCGGTGATCGACAACACAACAAAATGCTGTGAGAATCAGTTAAGCTATGATCAACTCTCAAAGAACTCTGACATTCAAAGTTTTATTTCCAAACATTCAAAACTCCAAACACTTTTAAGATGTTTTTAATAGTTTTTTTAAAAAAACTAAAACAAGGAAAATTAAAACAACCTTGGAAATGTTGAAATGCATTTCCATTTAATTAAAAAAAATAAATTGCCATAACTTGGCTACCTTCCTCACAGCCATTTCTCTCCAGTTAAATTAATAGATTCACTGAACTTGGGGGAAGTGTAACCTTGATGCAGGTTCACCAGCATGAGTGCTGGGAAACTGCAGAACTTCGAGCTTCACTTTAGACTTGGGGCACAATGGACTTTATAGTTGTACAGGCATTTGGACCTTCCATGTTTTGTACATGCTTGCATCAGAGCGCCAAACGTTTGTACAGTTTGGAGCTAAAAGCTAACAGTTTTATTTGACACTGATGGCTTTTTAGAGGAAATTTTGGACTGTTGTGCAAATGGTACAGCAATAGCAATATACTCATCTTTTTTTATTTTCCTGTAGGCAGTTAAGTTCTCAGTAGTCTTTGCACCAATTGTTCCGTATGTCTATAAAAATTCTTGGACACTTTATGCCAAGACCTGGCTTGAATTTTTGTGGTGGTGGGAATGGAATGAGAACGATAGGTTTTTATGTAAGCCTATCAAGGAATACTGAACAAAGGCAGATAAATGAGTTTGAGGTTTAACACATGATTGAATTGAAACCATCCCAGAGGGCTGAATGGCCAATGCCTATCAAATTCCAAGATGTCAGTGATACTACTTTGGTTTTGTTCCTGAACTAAATGTCCATTAATCATTATTATAGATTTTTATTTTACCCTGGGATACTTAATGGCATCTAAGAATATCTCAAACGAAGGCCCCTTTATGGTGCATTTGGAACCAAAGAATGAATTTTGGCAGCATACCAGGTTGATCTCATTGCTTGGCACAAGCTTCAGGCCCATCTTCTGATACCCATAGTTTCACTTCTATCTGTGGATGTGTACATATCTCCATTGTAATAAACATTCATGGTGGCCTTTCTTCCCAAAGTAGCACAGCAGGCTCCATGTAAGATGAGTAACAAAATGTAAATTCCATTGCTGCCTCAGTAGTAAACGTGAGTAAAATTGGAATGTATGGCAGCATCTTTTTAAGTACTACAGGAACCACTTTTATGAAAAATAAAATATAATTGAAAATCAAGGTTTTGGTGTTTTTAGGTCATGATTTTCATTCTGGTCTTCTGTATCTGATGGGCTATTGCAGGCAGGACTCCAGACATGCATGCAATATGCGCCTGAGCACCAGTTCTGAGTTTACTCTGGTGCCTGCATGGCCTGTTCCATCTGCAAGCCAAATAATCATCCCCATCAGTGGACACAACCAAACTCCCAAATGTCAATTTCATCCCCAACTACCGATGAAGTGGCCCGTTCACTGCAGCTAGTCAGTGGTTCCCCATAGAACAACTGGCTAGCCATCAGCACTATTTGGCCCATTGCTTATTGTTGCGATTTGTATCCTATCTCCAGGTTTTCCTGGGTCTGTGTGTCTTAGTCATGGTGGAAAAAGGCATGGTTTATGATTACTATTGTTACCCACTGAAGATATTTGGCAGGGAGCTATACAGTATATTTCACATTCCCCATTTTCCTCAAGTTCTTTACAGTCAAACACCACACTTTCTATTAATGTCAGGACTGATAGTTATGGCACACTGATACTTGTCCATTTTGAAATATCATCCCTGCCTTCCAGCGCTAATCTCTGGACGTTAATCTCTACCTAGTTTTAAACAGTTGATATGCAATACAGAGCATGATTTTTTTCCTTTCTGAAAGAAAACTGCATCCTTAAACCAAAAAAATGCTGAAAATACTCAACAGATCATTTAGCACGAGGAGAGAGAATTGGTTAGCATTTCAAGTTAATGATCTTTTATTTGATCTGTTTAAAATAAAATGTTAACTCATTTTCTCTTGCCACATATGTAGTCTGGCTTGCTGAGTATTTCGAGAATTTCTATTTTTGTTTCAGATTTCTGGTATATTTTGTTGATGGGTCAAAAATCTCTCGCTTGTTTAAGTGTTTCCATCCTATTGTTAGGTTTTGTCGTTGGGGAGATCATTTTGCCATGTGTTTACCTCCATTTCCATATTATTTTCCAAAAGGGATGGTTATTTGCAGATTGATCATTTTCTGTATTCCACTGAATTCTGCAAACAGCTGCTGCATAATACTTGCAGGCATTGACTTTGAGTATAATCTTTCTCACATGTATTCTTTGGTGTCCTCATTATAATTAGTGATGCCCAATATTTAGACATTTTTGCTTCTTTTCGCTTTCCTCATTTTTCTGCCAACTTTCTCCCTCTCTGGTCCCCTTATTTGTGTTCATTTCTTGCATAGAATTTAATGCTGTATTCTGGTATCTTGTCCACCTTTTCTTAACTAAAATGTTTACTAAACATTGTTCTCTTATGATCATTTTCCCTAATAACCATACAGAACTCCAGCATGGAAGCACATGGAAAAAAAAATTAATTAAGCATCATTGCTCTTACTGTCTCAAGAATGTGCACATCTTTTGTGATCAAGGTCAGCTCTGTGGTAAAGCACATTCAAGCACTGTGCTGCAAATCAGTTGGAATGCCATTCTCTTGTCAGTCATGTCTTCCTTCGTTCATCAAGATTACAGTGCTGGGCCAGAGGAAAGGAAATTGTCTTCAAATAAATCAGAATGTCTGTGTTTCTAGCAAGATTGCCCTAGTCAAAAGGGTACAGAAATACTGAATTGGAAACTTCTTAGCAAAAGATTGGTTACTTATGTAATATCGAGCTGCACTCATGCAGAGAAATACAATATGGGAATAAAATACCAATCAACAAAAAATAGATGGGTGTAAATTGACACCAATGTTCCTACATGCTTGATAATGGTGTATTCAGTATGGTTACCGCATAGCTTTTGGCTTGCCACCTCATTCTGGGCCACATTTAGATTGCATTAAAATTATGTGTCGGCAATTATCTGAATAATCAAATCATCTCTGAAGGAAAGGCTTGTTTTTCCAAGTGAATAATGAAACATTTCATGCTGCCCGGAGTCTGGCTTCCTGCAGTGGTGAAAGCTATTTTAAAAAACCAGAATAAAAACTAGTGTATTTTGTATTTTAAAAAATGCAGCTCAAAATTTGGAAATTTGTGTGGGAAATGTTTTTCACATTCCTTGAAGGATTCAATCAATTAGCTAGCATTAACCCTTGTAACCTTACTGGGAAGCTCAGGACCTGTGTTTTTATAAATGCGTTTTCTTAATTGTGCATAGAAGACTGTTGTGTTTAGACAATTGCAGAATGTGATTCCAAATAGCAATTGGGTTTTTAGATTGTGAAATGGATAAAATAATTGTGAATTGATCAATAATTTAGCTATTGACATTAACATTGTGAAAAGTTATTTCTCAAAATTGATTTATAAAAAGCACCAAGGCTGCAGAAGAAATTACAAAATGGACTTCTCCAGCTACATGGTCAGCCTTTACAACATAAAAATGTTATTTCTCCAAGCTCTTCCCCTTTTAAATCAAGGGTACTGCAGTGCACTTGGGGAGGTAATTGGAAGTCCGTACACAGCAATCCAAGGTCGTTGGGTTGATTTTAAAAAGAAGCAGTCAGCCAAAATAGCAAGACTCATTTTCTTTTAGTGGGTAGATGAAATTAACAAAGCTTTGGTGTTTGTTTTTAAGACCTCTGCTTCGTAATTCTTATTTCATTGCCAAAAGTAAAATCTCTGCATTAGCAATATTGGTGTTCAACATTCTATGTATTAATATTCACTACAACCTGGATCAATGGCAAGAGAATGTATTGTGTAAGATGAATCTAATATTAAACATCAAGTTTTCGATCACTTAATTAAGCTTATTATCTTTTCAATTCAGTTTTTACAAAGTTTAAATATTCAGAATAATTAGTGAATATGTATATTAGAATTCAAGTATATTCAGTGCTGGAAGGGATAAAATTGTAAATCAAAGTAGATTCAGAAAATTATACTATGCTCAACTATTTTTAGTTAAAGAATCTGGTTATAACAAGAATTCTCTCCGTCTCTGCAAGCTGGGAAAGATGACCCCAAACAAGCCAAGAAACACCCTGATCCCATTGAATTATACTTTTCTGACAACATCCTTATTGTTATCCCTTAATACGTCCAGCCCCATCAGCAGGGAAGACCTACTGGAAGTGCTGGCCATGTGATAGAAGGCAGTGGCCACAAGAATGCTTAACGTAGACTTCACATGATCCACAGTCAAACCCGAACAAAGAAATCTCCTACTGATAAAGATCAACTGGTTCTTTCAGTACTACATTTGAACCCTATTGGAAACCTTTATTAATGGGAGCAATATGGCATGGGGGCACTCTGGCAGGGCATTTCAATGAATATCACCCAGTAGTTTAGTAACATTGCCACTGTTTGAGTACTTAGTAGCTGCCAGGCTAGGTTCAGCACATGATGATAGAGCCAAGACAAAGGATGAAACCTACCCAACTTCATCTGCCCCAATCTGTCTGTTGCTTCCATTCCTCTCTTTATATCTCTGTATTGGAAGGACTGCTGAGTTTTGTGGTGCTCATTATCACACTGAGGACACTTTCTACCATATTCTGTACCGCTAACATCAGGCTAAACTGGATAGATTCCGAACTTGCCTTGCAACTCAGCTGGGCTTCTTTGAAGTACTTTTGGCCATCAGAATTGGATTCATTTATACTTTGAAGGGCTATCCCAGTAAACATAGAACATTACAGCACAGTACAGGCCCTTCAGCCCGTGATGTTGTGCCGACATTTTATCCTGCTCTAATATCTATCGAACCCTTCCTTCCCACATAGCCCTTCATTTCTCTATCATTCATGTGGCTATCTAAGAGTCTCTTAAATGCCCCTGATGTATCTGCCCCCACAACCTCTGCCTGCAGTGCGTTCCACGCACCCACCACTCTGTGTTTAAAAAAAAACTTACCTTTTACATCCCCCTTATCTTCCTCCACTCACCTTAAAATGATGCCCCCTTGTGTTAGCCATTTGTGTCCTGGGAAAAAGGTCTCTGACTGTCCACTCGATCTATGCCTCTTATCATCTTGTACACCTCTATCAAGTCACCTCTCATCTTCCTCTCCAAAGAGAAAAGTCCTAGCTCACTCAATCTATCCTCATAAGACATGCTCTCCAGTCCAGGTTGCATCCTGGTAAATCTCCTCTGCACCCTCTCTAAAGCTTCTACATCTTTCCTATAATGAGGTGATCAGAACGGAACACATTACTCCAAGTGTGGTCTGACCAGAGTTCTATAGAGCTGCAACATTACCTCATGGATCTTGAACTCAATACTACGACTAATGAAGGCCAACACACTATACGCCTTCTTAACAATCCTATCGACCTGCGTGGCAAACTTGAGGGATCTATGGACGTAGCCCCCAAGATCCCTCTGTTCCTCCACGCTGCTAAGAGTCCTGCCATTAACCTTGTATTCTGCCTTAATTCAATCTCCCGAAATGTATCACTTCACATTTTTCTGGGTTGAACTCCATCTTAGCCCAGGTCTGCATTCTATCAATATCCTGTTGTAATCTACAGCAACGTGTATCACAGTCCCAAGTAGCAGATGCAGCAAGCTGTACATGGAGCTAAGCAATTCGAAACTTAGATCAAATCAAACCTTAGCTCTTCTGGCACAGTGGATCATGAAATAGTGATCTCAATTGAACATCTAACAGAAGCTTCATTCTCATTTATGGTACTTTATCGAGCAAGTGCAAGAGAGAAGGCTGGTTGTGTTTTTAATTTTTTTTTAGCCAAAAGTGCCTTGTGTATGATTTACTTTGATCTCCTTGTAAGGTCCACCATCACGGTAATCATATTAGTAAATTTGATTCACTTTTAATGCTATTCAGAAAGAGGTGTTTCTCTGTCCAGTGAATACTGCTGTGAGACCTAACATGATCCAAGCTGCAGCACTTAAGTTGGGCTTCAGATTCCAGCCAACTTGTTCCACTGCAACTATTGGCAACTTCCCAACAAAGTGGAAAACTTACTGGATTTTTACTGTTCACAGAAAGGGGGAGAAATCTAATTATCATCCCATCAATCTGCTCTCAGTTATCAGCAAGATGATAGATATTGTTGACAGTGCTGACAAATGACGCTCTCCAAAGATCTACTCACCTCTACTCAGTTCGAGTTCCACAAGGAGTATTTGGCTCCAGACCTCATACCAAAATTGAGCCAAATGTGAACAGAGAGATCACTTTGAAAGATGAAATATAAAGAATTGCACTTGACATCATGACTGCTGTTTGTTAAATGTGGCAATGGGAGGTTTTGGTAAAATTTGTAATCACTGGGAATTGGGGGAAACGTGCACTGATGGAGTCATACCTAGCAGAATGAAAGGTGGCTGTGGCTGTTGAAGGCCTTATAGACCCAGTCCTGGGTCATCACTGCAATAGTTGCTCAACCATCTTTAGCTGCTTCTTTGATAATGTTTCCTCTACAATGTGGCCAGAAGTGGAGAGGTGTGCTGATAGTTGACACGTGCTGTTGCATAAAATTGACCACCAAACTTGAGCTACTGAAGCAGCCTGTTCCCACATACACCAAGATCAGGCTGACATTCAGGCCAGGGTTGATGAATTGTAGGTAATGTTTATGTCACACACATGCTAGGGAATGCCCATCTCAAAGAGAAATTGGTCTAACTATTTCATTCAATGGCATTAGCATCATCAAACCAAGTCTGTGACGTGACTACTGACCAAAAGTTTAATTGGGTGAGCCAATTATTATGGCTCCGACAGCAAGTCAAAGGCTGGTTATGCAATGGTAATTGATTTCCTCCTCACTCCCCAGACCCTTGGCACTATTGACATGTGACAAATGTGTTGGAATAATCTTTTTGCTCGGCCAGGTGCGACTCCAGCAACATCTAAAGTTCGGTGTGATCAGTCTGTTTGATTGGTATCACATCCAGCACGTTAAACGTTCAATCCTCCCAACACCAAAATTTCATTAGTGAAATGTATGCCACCTACAATATGTATTGCAGTAACTTGCCTCGGCTCTTTCAAAGCACCCCAGAAACCCATAAAGAGGGACAAGGACAGCAAGTATAAGAGAACATCAGTACTTGCAAATTTCCCTCCGAGTCATATATCATCCAGGGTTTGAAATGGATCCTTCAACACTGCTGGATTAAGATTTTGGAAACCTTTGCTTGAGATCTTCAAGGAGGCATCTGCTCACCACTTTCTGAAGAGCAGTTAGGGATGGGCAGTAATTGCTCACCTCAACAGCAGCACCCGCATCCTTTGGCTAATGTACCAAGGAGTGTAATCTCCTCTCTGTGCTCCCAGTGAAAAAGGAAGCAATTCAAAGGAAATAGCACATTATTACACTGGCCAGAAATCCCTCAATGTGCTTCACACTTCATATATTACTTTGAAGTGCATTGATTGTTGTTGGATAGATAAAGTGCTAAAAACAACCAATTAATATTCTGGCATAATGAGATAGGAAATATAGAATAAACAAATCTGTGGTTTGAAGAGATGAAACTGGCATCATTTTTCCATTGCTTTTCTCAGCATTTATTTTGTCCTGTCTGTTTTTTATTCTTACTGATTTCAAAATTGGTAGAAAATAGTGACCGCTCACCGACGTAATGCTGCCCAGAGCTTATTGCCAATGTCAGGAGTGGAATATATTGTGCTGTAATTTACAGTGAGCTGGACTGTGCTGCTTATTAGCCGATTGTGCCATAGGGAACCGCAAACCAGCTGCAGTGTGCTTGGGCTGTTGAAGCCTGTGCATGGCCATGTGGAAATTGGGAATGAGCTGGAGGATATTGGCTGTTGTATCCGCCCTCACTGGTGCAAGCACCAAGTCCAAGGCCAGAGCATAAATGCCCTTCAGCATGTGCTTAACAGTTCAATTCATTAGACCCAAATGAAAGTGTGGGTGTGATTTTATATTTTTAAATTTTAATTTACTTTTAATTAATTTCTCTTTTAAGTATTGTTAGTAATATTTTTATTATCTAGAGATATTTTAAATGTCTCTTTTAGGCACTTTTTTCTATAGTTAGATATTCAGAAATGCTTGAGTCCATGTTTCTACCTATATATCACACGACAGAGCAATCACAGCAGTGAGGCCTACAGTTTGGTTGAATCTTGGTGGGGAAGATGAGGTTGGGCGAGTGGGGAATGTCGCATCGAGTAGATGCAGCTGCGAAAGTAGAGCCGGCAGTGAACAAAATCCAGCTCATTACATTAGTTTTGAATAGAGTGAGATAAGAAAGAATGACCATCTGGCTGAAAGCAAATCTATTGCAAGCAATCTGTAGAATTGTTGATGTATATTGTTAGGAGTTCTGAAGGAAAACAAGCAATGGAAATGATTGGAGATACTGGTGAGGTTAAGAATGATGAGAAGTAGGTGAGTGTTCAGATGAACATATGAGCAGAAAAGTTCACAGATATGTTGCACACATATGAGGAATACTGGGAAACCAGGGACAGAAACAATTTTCAGGGAGACCAAAGGTCTGCAAAGGAGAGAGGAATTTAAGAATCTGACATGAGAAGTAAAGGGAAACATAAGGGGACTGGGGGAGGGGGTAGGGAGAGGAGCAGAATTTAAAAGAATAAATCAGATTGATACTAAGAAAATTAGTAGCTGTACACATCCCGCCCACTGTCTCTACCCTAGTCTTGATATCACACATTTTCAGGCTTTAATATCTAGTATAAAGTAAGATTATTTTGGCCAGAATCTGTAGTAAATTACTGTATCATTAGTTAAAGGTGATAACTTTAAGTTTTTTTTCTCATTCATTTTTGGCTTCTCTGTTGGATCAATAATGATTCACATTGTTATCTGACTGGGAAGTGAGATAGTCATAAATAAGGCTGGACTATGTCTGAATGGTTCAGGTCTTGCACTGTGTGTTTTTCCTGACCTTATTCAGATGTATTCTCAAGAGAATACTGATTAGACACCATCTAATAATGAAACCTTGTCGTGATATATAAACTTGTGAAAGAAACATAATTTGAGGCAATAAATAGGTTAATTTAATTGATACACATTACATTATTGCTGTAGAATTGATTTATCATTTGGAAAAAAAAAATTGTTTCTAGTAGTGATCTCTATTTTATGGGTACTGGAGAGAAAACAAGGTTTCAAAACTGAATTTTCTGCTTCAATGCTCATTTGAATGAACAAAGCCTGAAGACTTGGAGATTTGATCAATCTAAATTCAGCTGATTATTGCACATTTGAATATAAGGTGTATTTATTTTCTAAAACATACTTTTTCTGAGCATAATTTGGCTTAGTCTATCAGCTTGCTGGGTAGTGTAACGTGCCGGTTGGTAGGATGCGTTTTTGAGGCATGTGTATATGTGATACTAATGTTAAAAAGAGTATAGAGAAAACAAGATAAATCAAGACAGAGTGATTATATCTTAGCAAGCTATTGGTTTTAAAAATCTGAAGTTTTTAGGTGGAAGGGAAAGCTGATGGCAATAAATAATATTTAGATGTTTTGAGATCTCAGGAACAAATGAGTTAGAGTTGATGCAATTGGTTTGATTTCAACATGGTGCGAGTATAAGATGAGAAAGTAGGTAGAGGATTATGCATTTAGAGCCAAGATGAAATACCAGAGAAATGTTTAGAGCCACACTGACCACACTGGTATCAATCAACAGAGACAGGCCAGAAAGGTTACAGCAGAGGGAGGAAGCTTGCAAGGGAAAGAAAGACTGCCCATCAAATGACAGACTTCTCTTGCACGCCTGACAGGATACAAAGAGAACATTATCGAACTCAGTGAAGATTTGGGCTTTATAGGGGAATAATGAGAGGAAACAAATTATTTGACATGGAAGTAGATGCCTGTAGCAATGAAAGAATTGTAGAACTTCTATTTTTATTTTTGTCCAGAGCAGATAGATACTAAGACCAGGTGAGATGGATCAAGATTGAGGTTGAGGCTATAAAAGGTAAAACACAGTATTAGGTCAGACTGATCAGAACAGATTTGTTTTGGGAAAAAAAAATTCTGTGGGGAATTGAATGAAACCAAGTTTTCATTCTGTAATGGAAGACACATAGGAGACAATGGCATGAGTCAGCCAGAAGGCAATTGGAGATTGTCAGCTTTTCAGGATGTGCAATTTTAAGGAGGGAGCATCAGCAAAAGATTTGATAGAAATGGATAACGAGTGGACGAGGTCATTGATGTGAAGAAGAACTAGAGTTAGGAGAGCTAACAGAGCCCTTGGGATCTCCTGAGTTAACAGGGAAGAAAAGACCCCATCAACTACAATACAAGCAGTGATTTGAAAAGAAAGCAGACTACTGTGAAATGTAGCTGACCTTAGAGTCCATATATAGTTGTAGCATCCTTAGAAATGTATGCTACCACATCTTATTGTTAGGATTTGGAGTTGTCCAAGCGCTAGATAGATGATTCATCAAAATGAAGCAGATTGGCCTGAGAACATTGCATATGTAGAGAGACAATAGAGGAAGGGCCACACAGAATTCTATGTTGACAATCATGATTAAGGCAAGTCATCCCAAAACTTCAGAATGTGATGAAAGCAAATACTGGCTTTTATAACTTTTCAGAAAAGAATAATACAAGGGCAACAATATTTAGAAGAGGGTCCCCTTATTTAATGCACACATTTTCAAATAGAAAAAGTGAAAAAATGTCTGGTACCCAGGTTTGGGACATCACATCTGATCTGCAGAGGAGTTTCAAGTGGGAGGGGAAAGCTTCAGTTGTTGTGGTACATGTGGGTATCGACAACATAGGTAGAACCAGGAAAGAAGTTCTGCTGAGGGAACTTGAGCAGCTAGGGACAAAATTAAAAAGCAGAACCAAAAAGGAAATAACCTCTGGATTGCTACCTGAGCCACATGCAAATTAGCACAGGGTCAATAAGATCAGAAAGTTAAATATGTGTCTCAAAGATTGTTGTGGGAGAAGTGGGTTCTAATTCGTGGGACATTGGCACCAGTATTGGGGAAGGAGGGAGCTGTTCCGATGGGATGGGCTTCACCTGAACAATGCTGGGACCAGGGTCCTGGTGAATCACATAACTAGGGCTGTGGATAGGGCTTTAAACTAAATAGTAGGGGGGTGAGTTCAATAGATTGGAAAAGTATGGATAAAGTAAAAGGGAAGGAGAGTGCAAGAGAGGTTACTGAAATCTCCAGAATGAAAAAAAGACAAAGTTGAGAAAGGGATAAGAATTTAACTTCAGGCAATATGGAGACAAATTTGAGAAGAAGGGCGGTGAATACAGGACTGAAGGTGTTATATTTGAATGTACGCAGTAGATGAAATAAGGTAGGTGAGCATAGCGCAGTTAGAAATTGGCAGGTGTGACATTGCGGGCATCACAGAGTTGTGGCTGAAAGAAGATCACAGCCGGGAGCTAAACGTCGAAGGATACACATCCTAATGAAAAGACAAGCAGGTGGGCAGAGGGGGTGAGGTGGCTCTGTTGATTTAAAAAAGAATGAAGTCAAATCTTTAGTAAGAAGTGACTTAAGATCGGAAGATGTAGAATCTTTGTCGGTAGAGTTAAGTAACTGCAAAGGTAATAAGACCCTGATGGGAGTTATATACAGGCCTCTGAATAGTAGCCAGGATGTGGGGTACAAATTACAACAGGAGATAGAAAAGGCATGTAAGAAAGGCAATGTTATGGTGGTCATGGGGGACTTCAATATGCAGGTAGACTGGGAAAATCAGGTTGGTACTGGTTTCCAAGAGAAGGAATTTGTAAAATGCCTACGAGATGGCTTTTTAGAGCAGCTTAGGGTCGAGCCCACTAGGTAAAAGGCAATTCTGGATTTGGTGTTGTGCAATGAATCAGATTTGATTGGGGAGCTTAAGGTAAAGAAACCCTTAGGAGGCAGTGATCATAATATGATAGAATTCACCCTGCAGTTTGAGAGGGAGAAGCTAAAATTAGATGTATCAGTATTAGAGTAAAGGTAACTACAGAGACATGAGAGAGGAGCTGGCCAAAGTTGTTTGGAAGGGGACCCTAGCAGGGATGATGTTAGAGCAGCAATGGCAGGAGTTTCTGGGAGTAATTGGGAAAAGCAGGATCAGCTCATCCCAAAGAAGAAGCAACATTCCAAAGGGAGGATGAGGTAACCATGGCTGACAAGGGAAATCAAAGACAGCTTAAAGCAAAAGAGAGAGCATACAATATTGCAAAAGTTAGTGGAAAACCAGAGGAATGGGAAGATTTTAAAGACCAACAGAAGGCAACCATAAAAGCAACAAGGGAGAAAAAATGAAATATGAAGGTAAGCTAGCTAATAACATAAAAGAGGATACCAAAAGTTTTTTCAGATACATAAAGAGTAAAAGAGTGGCAAGAATGGACATCGGACTGCTGGAAAATGACACTGGAGAAGTAGTAATGGGGAACAAAGAAATGGCGGACAAACTGAATAAGTATTTTGCATCTTCACTGTGGAAAACACCAGCAACGTGCCAGAAATTTGAGAGAGTCAGGGGGCAGAAGCAAGTGTAGTCGCTATTACTAAGGAGAAGGTGCTTGGGAACTGAAAGGTCTGAAGGTGGATAAGTCACCTGGACTGGATGGACTACACCCCAGGGTTCTGGAAGAGGAAGCTGAAGAGATTGTGGTGGCATTGGTTGTGATCTTTCAACAACTAGATTCAGGAATGGTTCCAGAGGAGTTATGAATTGGTGGAGTTGTGATTAGTGTAGAAGACTGGCGACAGATACAGTGTGATATAGATCAGTTGCAGATATGGGCAGAGAAATGGCAGATGGAGTTTAACCCGGATAAATGTGAGGTGTTGCACCTTGGTAAGACTAATGTCAAGAGGCAGTACACTCTTAAGGGCAAGACCCTTAACAGTGTTGAAGAGCAGAGAGACCTTGGGGTGTAAGTCCATGGTTCATTGAAAGTGGCTACACAGGTAGATAAGGTGGTTAAGAAGGCTTATGGAATGCTTGTTTTCATTAATCGAGGTATTGAGTATAGGAGTCAAGAAGTTATGATGCATCTCTAGAGAACTCTGGTTAGGCTGCATTTAGAGTATTGCGTGCAATTCTGATCACTATAGAAAGGATGTCAAAGCTTTAGAGAGGGTGCATAGGAGGTTTACTTAGGATGCTGCCTGGATTAGAGGGCATGTGCTATCAGGAGAGGCTGGACAAACTCAGGCTTTTTTCTCTGGAGTGGCAGAGGCTGAGGGGTGATCTGTTGGAAGTGTATAAAATTATGAGGGGCATGGATAGGGTGGACAAACAATATCTTTTTCCCATTTTTGAGCGATCCCGTACCAGAAGGCATGCATTTAAGGTGAGAGGGGGTAGGTTCAGAAGAGACGTGAGGGGTAAGATTTTTACTCAGAGAGTGGTGGATGCCTGGAATGCATTGCCTGATAGGGTGGTGGAGGCAATTTCATTGGAGGCTTTTAAGAGGGGCTTGGATGGGCACATGGATGAGAGGAAAATGGAGGGATATGGGCATTCTGAAGGTGGAAGGGATTAGCTATGTCAGCACAACATTGTGAGCTGAAAGGTCTGTTCTGTGCTGTACTGTTCTATGTTCTATAATCACTCTTTAAGAAGGGAGGGAGGTAAAAGACAGGAAATTAAAGGCCAATTAGCCTGACTTCAGTGATTGGTAAGATGTTAGAGTTTATTATTATGGATGAGGTTTTGGGCTACTTGGAAGCACATGATAAAATATGCCACTGTCAGCATGGTTTCCCTAAGGGGAGATCTTGCCTGACAAATCTGTTGGAATTATTTTGAGGAAGTAAACATGCAGGATAGACAAAGGAGAGTCAGTGGATGTTGTTTACTTGGATTTTCAGAAGGCCTTTTGCCGCATGTGGGGCTGCTAAACAAGATAGGAGCTCATGGTATTACAGGAAAGGTACTAGCACGGATAGAAGATTGGCTGACTGGCAGAAGGCAAAGAGTGGGAATAAAGAAGGCCTTTTCTGGTTAGCTGCCGGTGACTATTGGTGTTCCACAGGAGTTGGTGTTGGGTCCGCTGCTTTTCACGTTATATGTCAATGATCTGGATGATGGAATTGATGGCTTTGTGGCCAGGTTTGTGGATGATACAAAGATAGATGGAGGGGCAGGTAGTGTTGAGAAGCAGGGAGTTTGCAGAAGGACTTGGACAGGTTGGGAGAATGGGCAAAGAAGTGGCAGATGGGATACAGTGTAGGGAAGTGTGCGGTCATGCACTTTGGTAGAAGGAATAAAGGCATAGACTGTTTTCTAAATAGGGAGCTGATTCAGAAATCAGAGGTGCAAAGGGACTTGGGAGTCCGAGTGCAGGGATTCCCTAAAGGTTAACTTGCAGGTTGAAGTGGTAGTAAGGAAGGCAAATGAAATGTTCGCATTAATTTCGAGAGGACTGGAATATAAAAGCAAGGATGTAATGCTGAGGGTTTATTAGGCATTGGTCAGACCACAGTTGGAGTATTGTGAGCAGTTTTGGGCCCCATATCTAAGGAAGCATGTGCTGGAATTGGAGAGGGTCCAGAGGAGGTTTACGAGAATGATCCCAGGGATGAAAGCGTTAACATATGAGGAGCATTTGATGGCTCTGGGTTATACTCACTGGAGTTCAGAAGGATGAGGGGGGATCTCATTGAAACCTACCGAATATTGAAAGGCCTGGATAGAGTGGACATGAAGAGGATGTTTCTAGTTGTGGGAGAGTCTAGGACCAGAGGGCACAGCCTCAGAATAGCAGGATGTCCCTTTAGAACAGAGATGAGGAGGAATTTCTTTAGCCAGAGGGTGGTGAATTTGTGGAATTCATTGCCACAGACGGCTGTGGAGGCCAAGTCATTGGGTATATTTAAAGCAGAGGTTGATAGTTTCTTGATTAGAAAGGGTGTCAAAGATTACGGGGAGAAGGCAAGAGAATAGGGTTGAGAGGGAAAAATAAATCAGCCATGATCGAATGGCGAAGCAGACTCGATGGGCCAAATGGTCTAATTCTGCTCCTATGTCTTATAGTCTTAAATGGAGGTTGAGAAGTTAAAAGGTAGCACAAGAGGGGGGAAATCTCAGGATCAAAGAGCAGAGGAATAGTCAAATGTGCTAGAAAGAAAACTTGATTTTGAAACAACGGGATCATTTTTAATGTGATATGCAAATACTTCAATACCTTTTAGGCAATCTTGCTAAAATGTTTCGCAGGAGCCAATAAAAGTGATCAAAGTGAGATCTTAAAATGTATGTATTGTCAAACTAGATGCATAATTTTGAGCTTCAGCTCATTTCCATGCCAGCACAGTGGTATCTGCATTCTCCACATATGAATGATGACTGTTTCATCAATTCACTTGTGCCACAGAAAGTAATAGTCCTCTGATGTAACAACCGTGACTCATGGTCACTTTATTGTCTCACTCAGAGTGTCATGTCTTATCTCTTTCCATTATTTCCAGTAGCTGTTTCTATTTGATCAGCAGGAAATGGATAAGATTTAGCTGCATAAGAGATGGGATAATATTTGAGATTCTCATCTAATGATACTGTAATTAACCGTATATGGGGTTAATCCAAAAAGGGTCTATTAGAGATGAAAACTCCTATAAATTAGTTGTCATATTACATTGAAAACACCTGATTAGAAGAGAGCTTGTAACAACCCCGCCAAAGTATATTTAACAAGTCTTGTTTAATTATTTTTGGGATAGTGAGGTATCCTTTGTCTTGTTCATTCATCTTTGCTAATGGAACTGTTTGAACAGTAAATGGAAACAGCTTTTCTTAACTAACTGGGAGGTTTCTTTCATGCAGCTCACATACTCAAGTAAAAATGGGACGATAAAGTGGACTGAGGGCTGAGAAACATATTCAGCATTCTTCGCAGTTGGAACATAGATGATGGCTATTTCCGTG
Organism: Pristis pectinata; assembly: GCF_009764475.1. NCBI lineage: Eukaryota > Metazoa > Chordata > Chondrichthyes > Rhinopristiformes > Pristidae > Pristis > Pristis pectinata. Next base: position 20,147,002 of record NC_067420.1, read on the forward strand.
AATTGATGGCCCTGTGTGAATGTATTTAAAAAAAAATAAGAGTTGCTTCTGGTGCAAGTTCTCAAGGGAGAGAGATAAAATACAACAGTCTTCCTGAAAGGTCAAATGCGTTTCAGTAAAGGCTGTTAGATCATTTCCTTGATAGGTATTTTAAAATTGAAAATTTACTGCTTGAAATTAAATGTCTCCAACTTGTGTTTGATTGCCTTTCTTGTTAGCTGCCTATCACAGCACATCACATTATCTGTGCTTTTCTTTTTGCTCTGATCCCTTTTCTAGTGGAATTTGATGACTGTGCTGGGAACCAAGAGATTCAGTATGGAAGCAGTGACCCTGACTTCAAGGTGGAGAAAGATGGCATCCTGAATGCAGCTCGATCAATGCAGGTCCCTGCAAAGCAAGTGAAGTTCATAGTGACTGCACAGAATGTCAGGACCCAAGAGAAATGGGAAACAGTGATCAAACTACTTGTAAAAGCATGGGGAGACTCAAATGACAATGTAAAAAAGGTAATTGTATCTGTTCTGAAGACTTCTCAAAGAACCTGATAAAATACTTGAATATTATAGTATGTAAATTGCTTTTGATATGGTCTGCTGAGTAACACCTTTTGTAATATCTGACACTGATTGACATAATAGGAAGTTTACTGCCAACTGGGTTTCTGCTGATGGTGTATTCTAATTAACTCCCCCTGATTACGTTGAAGCCAGTGGGGAATTACTACTTTGAACCAGCACCATCTGTGTGGTGAAGGTGCTTGCTAAGTGGTGATACATAGAGATCAACAGGAGCTTGGTCCATTGTGATGAAAGAATGGCAATATGTTCATATCAGGATGGAGTGTGGCTTGGAGATAAGGGGAACTTGCAAGTGTAGAATTCACATTTAAATATTGTCCTTGTCCTTCTAACTGTTAGAGGTTATGGGTTAGGAAGATGGTGCAAAATTGCTTGAGTTGCAGCATTGTTTGACAGTCAGACAGCAATCGTACTGTGCTTGTGAAGAGGGAATGAAGATTAAGGTGATACCAATTAAATTAGCCAGTTTGTCCTGGATTCTGTTGAGCTACTTCACATCCAGTGGAGTGGAGCATGTTCTTGGCGTATGCCTTGACTTTGGGGAGTCGAAATGCAAGTCACTTACCATAGATTACTGAGCCTCTGACAGCTTATTTCCACAGTGTTTGCTAGGCTTGGCCAGTTAAGTTTCTAGTTGGTGGTGAACACCAGAATGTCAGCTTCTCCAATTGTAGATGGTTGTTGTCTGACACTTTTATGACATATTTATTAGCCCAAGCCTGAGTACTGGCTCCCAAGTTTAGTAAATGATTCAAAATAACAGCAGTCAATGAATTTACTTTTCTCTCTATGCTCTAAATGCTGAATGATAGTGCTATGCAGAATCTGTATTGATATTCTAACTCTTTCTCTTTATTTTAATAAACCATTTTATTTTATAACAAAATATTGTGTTAAATTGAAATAACTTTATCAATTCAAGGACCTTCAGAGATGATGCCACATGTGCTTTGTGCTGAGGATGTTGGATCATTTTGGGAAATTGACTTCAAGTTGACTTCCACCATCCAGTGAATATCAGCTACCAATGTGCAACACTTGGGGATAGTTTTGGTGCTAAGTTTCCGGTTTCTATCCATTGGCATCACCCTATTTCTTCTGCCATCTTTTGTTCCAGTGATTTATAGATAGGACATCCCATACAGATAATGGAATCTGATCTATAGTATCAGTTTTCATTGCACCATGTAGCTCTTCATTTGAAAACATGAAGCACTTGAGAACCATATGGGTTGTGTATCTCTCAATGGTATATTCTGTTTATGAATATTTATCCATCTGGTGTGAATTGTGTCTGTAAAATCATTATTCCAATTAAAATGCCCTTTACTTCCATGGAAATTGCAAGACTCTAACTCAGAAGCAGTATAACCTCCTCAAATTAGTCAAACTGGAACCATTTGTCCATGTTAAAGACATTTGAATAATTGCAGAATTTTCACAAGGTCTGTGCTGACAAAAACCATAGAACCATAGAACAATACAGCACAATACAGGCCCTTCGGTCCACCATATTGTGCCGCCCTTCAAACCACACCTAAGACTATCTAACCCCTTCCTCCCACATATCCCCCTATCTTAAATTCCTCCATATGCTTATCTAACAATCTCTTGAACTTGACCAACGTATCAGCCTCTACCACCACCCCAGGCAGCGCATTCCATGTACCTACCACTCTCTGGGTGAAAAATCTCCCTCTGACATCTCCCTTGAACTTCCTACCCATTATCTTAAAGTCATGTCCTCTTGTTTTGAGCATTGGTGCCCTGGGAAAGAGGCGCTGGCTGTCCACTCTAACTATTCCTCTTAATATCTTGTATACTTCTATCATGTCTCCCCTCATCCTCCTTCTCTCCAATGAGTAAAGCCCTAGCTCCTTTAGTCTCTCCTCATAATCCATACTCTCTTATCCAGGCAGCATCCTAGTAAATCTCCTCTGCACCCTTTCCAACACCTCCACATCCTTCCTATAATGAGGCGACCAGAACTGGACACAGTACTCTCAGTGTGGCTAACCCGAGTTTTGTAAAGCTGCATCATTACTTCGCGGCTCTTAAACTCGATCCCGTGACTTATGAAAGCTAATATCTCATAAGCTTTCTTAACTACCCTATCCACCTGTGAGGCAACTTTCAGTGATCTGTGGATATGAACCCCCAGATCCCTCTGCTCCTCTACACTGCCCAGAATCTTGCCATTTACCTTGTATTTTGCCTTGGAGTTTGTCCTTCCAAAGTGTACCACCTCACACTTCTCCAGATTGAACTCCATCTGCCACTTGTCAGCCCAGCTCTGCATCCTATCAATATCCCTCTGTAAGCTTTGACAGCCCTCCACACTATCCACAACACCACCGATCTTTGTGTCATCTGCAAACTTGCTAACCCACCCTTCCACCCCCTCATCTAAGTCATTAATAAATATCACAAAAAGTAGAGGTCCCAGAACTGATCCCTGTGGGACACCGCTAGTCACATCTGAATGCAGTCCCTCCACCACAACCCTCTGCTTTCTACAGGCAAGCCAACTCTGAACCCACATTGCCAAGCCTCCCTGGATCCTTTGGCCTCTGACCTTCTGAAGAAGCTTACCATGCGGAACCTTATCAAACGCCTTACTAAAATCCATGTAGACCACATCCACTGCACTACCGTCAATCAATCTTCCTGGTCACCTCCTCAAAGAACCCTATCAGGCTTGTGAGGCAAGATCTTCCCTTCACAAAGCCATGCTGGCTGTCCCTAATCAGTCCATGATTCTCTAAATGCTCATAGATCCTATCTCTTAGAATCCTTTCTAACAGCTTACCCACTACAGACGTAAGGCTCACTAGTCTGTAATTCCCTGGACTATCCCTACTACATTTTTTGAATAATGGGACAACATTCGCCACTCTCTAATTCTCCGGTACCATCCTCGTAGACAACGAGAACTCAAGGATCCTAACCAACGGTTCAGCAATCTCCTCCCTTGCCTCACGAAGCAGCATGGGGAATAATCCGTCAGTCCCCGGGGACTTATCTGTCCTAATATTTTCTAACAACTCCAACACATCCTCTCTCTTGATAT